>NC_065549.1:25455587-26817540 GCF_022605725.1 Anthonomus grandis grandis
TTGTTTCAGGGCTTTTTGTACAAAATAGAGGAGCATTTCTATAAGTTAAGGTATGTACCTTAAAATTGTTTAGAACAGTGGCATACTGATAATTTTTGGGTAAAATACATCCATTGGCAATTGGTCCAGAGCAGATCCATTGTGAGTTGACTTCTTCGCATTGGCTATACCATAGTTCGTTGCAATAGTATTTACTAGGACTTATAATTAATTTTGATTCATTATTTGGCACAGGATAAACTAATTCTAAATTACATACATTTTGTTCAAATATGGGTATCTTAATTGCTAGAATTGCCATTTCATTTAAAATTAAAAGGCCGGTTTTACAGATTAAGGTTAATTCCGATAAATGCTTAATTGGCCATAGTGCATTTTTAGGATAGTGAACTTTTAAGTATTGCCATATTTCATTGATTTGTTTTAATATTAAAATTTCGAGATCTAAAGTTTCTAGGTGTCCAAAAGATAAAATACGTAATATTTTTTCTAAAAATTGATTTAAGATTTAGAAATTTCATTACGTATGTTTTTCGAGTTCTCGTTAATCGTGTGAATATTATTTTTAAACGCTTGCATTATATTTCCTGCGAATGAACTAAGGTCGTTGATTTTGTGCATAGACTCAAGCTGATTAAATTTCAATATTTGCAAATTCTGGGTAATAACCTTTAGGTCATTGTTATCTAAGTTTCCTGTAATGAACTTGATACCACTTCCTAGGTAGTTTATTAAACCTCGTTTTTTTCGATTTTGCATAATATTTAAGTTATTTTCGTCTAATACATTTAACTTTGCGAAAGTGTCATATGTATCATTTAATGCTTTATAAGTCAAATAAAATTGTGATTTAATTAAAATACTATTTTGATTATTTACAGAGGGTTGCATAATTAATAAATTGGTAAATAATTGGGATAACGAATACTTAAGGCTACTTATATTAAAGGGTATATATGTAGTATGATTTTGACTTATTACTAAAGAGGGAGCAACTTCTTCTATATAATATCCATTATTGTGGAGTTTGTGCACCTGAAGTGCTTGGCAAGGGCTCGTTTGATTGAGTAGGGCCAGGATCAGGGTCGGGATCAGGTGGCTGAAAAGGTATAGATTTTTTTCTAAGTCTTTTGATTTTTCTAAGATGAGTAGATATTGGTTTTTTCTTAGCGGTACCTGTTATTTTATTTTTGTCTATTTGAGATACTTTAGGGGTACGTACTGTGGGTTCATTTTATTTCTAAGGGTAGTTTTCTTATATACCGTATCATCTGGGAGTATTTCTGGAGGTTTTTCTGTATTTTTATTTTGTTTTTGAGTATTTGTAGCTTGCTTGTTGTAAGCTGTTTTATAAATTTGTTCGTGGAATGGTAGTAACTCTTTTTTTCATCTGTCATTATATTGCTCAAATAAGGTTAGGTCGTTATCGATGGTCGGTTCGTTTACGTAAGGGCCATATAATATGGAAAAGGGCGAATGACCTGTTGTCGAGTGAATACTTTGATTGTAGATTAATACTGCGGAAGTCATGAGATTTTGAGGGGTTTCATCGGGATTTTGCATTTTCAGAATTCTTAGTTTTTCTAAAAGTGTGGAATGCAATCTTTCTACAGGACTGTTGGAGGAACAATTTCCTGGAGTAGTGTAATGAACTTCTATACAGAAAAGTTGACAGAATTCTTTGAATAAATTATTTTGAAATTCCTTACCCTGGTCTGTGACGATTTTTAAGGGGGTGTTATGATGTGAAAAGTAATGACGTAGTTTGCTTAAAATAGTAAGGGCGTTTTTATAAAATAGGCTTGGGCATATTTTGAGAATGAATCTATTATTGTTAGAAACTGACAATTTAAAAATTGGAAAATGTCTAAGTGAAGTGTCTTAAATGGTTTTTCAGAGAGCAAAGGTCCTTCGTAAGCGATTTTGTAAGGGTGTCTTTCATATTTATTTTGAAGGCATATTTCACATGAATTAATAAAATTAGTTATCGAATCTCGTAGTTTAGGCCAATAATATTTTTGTTTAATATGGTTATATGTTTCTGTTATACCGTTATGGTTACTTTTGTGATAATTGGCTAAAATTTCCTTTTGTTGAGTCTGGTCAGTCACGTCAAGGACGTAAGTACTGGCAAAAACTAGTTTTACGGTTGTATTTAAATTAGAAAATACTTGTCTTCGAAACTCGAGTTTTAATTCGTCATTTTTAATAAATATAGTAAAGGTAACATCTGGTTTAATTATGTCCTTGATAATTTTTAAAATGTGTTGTTCCTGATTTTCTTTTGAAATTTTTACAAAATGGTGGTTTTTATTAAAAGGTTTAGTGTAGGTGTGTTTAAATTCATCGCCGTAGTCGATGACAAGACGATTTGATGCATAATTGAGGGGTAATTCTGATATTGGGATATTCTTTCCTTCTGTATCATTATTGGAGTGTGCAGTGACGTCAGAATCGTCGTCGTTTGCGACAGGGTTAACAGGGTTTGAGATGTTTTGGGCTGGAGCGTCTTTGTATCTTTCATTAAAGACAAAATCGGCTAAGTCAAAATCGGATAAGTTGGCAACTGTATTGTCAACATTTGGGACATTAGACTGTGAATCGGCATCATTTGTTTCATGAGTGTTAAGATTAATGCGGGACAGAGCATCTGCTACTAGATTCTCTTTTCCTTTTTTATAGTGAATTTCGAAATTGTATTCCTCTAGTTTTATTTTCCAACGAATTAATCGGGAGTTGGGTTCTCTGATTTTTGAAAGCCAATCTAGGGGATTATGGTCAGTTTCAATTAGGAATTTTTGGCCATATAAGTATGGACGAAAATGTTTAGTCGAGTCCACTATTGCGAGAAGTTCTTTCTCTATAGTTGAGTAGTTTTTTTCTGCCGAATATAGGGTTCTTGAAAAGAAAGCAATTGGGTGGTCATTTTGCGATAACACACTGCCTATGGCTATGTTGGAGGCGTCGGTGGTGAGTTTAAAGGGTTTTGTGAAATCAGGGTATTGCAAGATAGGGGAATTGGATATGAGTTCTTTGCATTTTGAAAAGGCATTTTTATACTCTAAATTTTCTATATCAATTTGAGTATTTTTCCGTAGACATCTCGTTAGAGGAAAGGTAATTTTGGCGAAATTTTTGATAAATCGGCGATAGTAGCCTACAAGCCCTAAAAAGGCTTTAATTTCTTTCGGATTTCTTGGTATCGGGTAACGTTGGATTACTTCAATTTTTAAAGGATTGGGTTTCATTCCCTCGGAGGTAATGATGTGTCCTAGGAAAGCTACCTCTTTACTCAGGAATTCTGAATTATCAGGCTGTATTTTGAGATTAACTTCCCTTACTTTTTTAAATATCTGACGTATATGATATATGTGTTCAGATAGGGATTTAGAAAAATAACTATGTCATCCATGTAGACAAAACAAAATTTGTATAAGTAATCACGGAAAACTTCATCCATCATACGTTGGAACGTAGCGGGTGCATTTTTGAGGCCGAAGAGCATTCTGAGGTATTCATAGTGGCCATTGTTGACAGTAAAGGCCGTTTTTTCAATAGAATCGGGATCCATTTCTATTTGATGGAATCCTTGGGCGAGATCTAGGGTCGTGAAGTACATGCATTTTCCGAGATTATCTAAAATTTCATCTATTCGGGGAAGAGGCCATTTTTTTTCTATTGTCTCGTTGTTAAGGGATGTATAGTTAATCACCATCCTATGTTTCTGGATGCTTGAAGCATCGGGCTTTTTTGGGACTATCCACACGGGTGCGGAATACGGAGATATTGAAGGACGAATTATTTTGTTCTCTAGTAATTTCTGAATTTGGGATTGTATCTCAATATTCATTAGAGGGGGATGTCGAAAGGATTTTACATAAATAGGTCTGTCTGTTTTAGTTCGAATTTTATGTTTGGTTTGACTGGTAAAACTGAGGTCACATCCTTCGTGATACATTATGTCTTTGTATTCATGACATAAAGGTAAAATTTTTGATTTTTCGAGAGGGGTTAAGTGATCGAAACGTAAGATGTTTTCAGGGTTGAATTTTTCTAAAATTGGGTATGATGGGTCTAGTATATCAAATTGATCTCGGGGGATGACTTTCATCCTTTGATGAAAATTTACGTGGACGGTAGGCGTGGGGTTGGGAATAGTGCAAAAGCCATTTTCAACTTTTACTAAACTGTTAGGTATAATATGATTTTTTATGTCAAACGAGGGCAAAATAGCGACACCATTTTCGAAATTTACTGGTATTTTTAAAAAGTTATTATTAAAGTTGTGTATCGGATGCAAGAGGGGTTTATTGTAAGCCAAAGAGAAGGGTATTATTATATTTTCCAATCTAAGGGTTTTGCTTTCATAATCTAGCAAGGCTTTTAAGTTTTTAAGATCTTTTGATCCTATTAAGGCATCGAAATCGTTATGCCAATTCAGTACTCTTTATACCTAGTTCTTCTAGTAAGGAAATTTTTAAATTTTTGGTTTCTTTATAAGTGTTCTTGCATGCGGTTACTTCGAAAGGTTCGATAAATATTTTGTCGGAATATTTGTTTGCAATTTTAGGAGATATGATAGAGTCAGAGGCACCGGAGTCAATTAAAATTGTCAAGTGCTTTTGTGGTAAATAAAAGTATGGGAGCTCAATTCGTTGTGCTACGTTATTTAAGTTGATGGTAGATCTGGGCCTGATTTTGGAAAATTTGCGGAATTATCAATTTCGAAATTTTGTTCGGAATTGGGGTAGTGATTTTGGTCATTAGGATTCGTTATGGTGGGATCGAAAGAGGTTTCTTCATATTGAAGGTTTGGCTCGTAATATTCAGAATAATGTTGGGGTGAATAATCGGTATAATGTTCAGACTGGTTATCTTCGACATAAGGCACATCGGGATAAGAGTTAGCGTTGGTCTCAATGTTAGTTAACTCTTGGGACACAAAATTTCGGGGGCCTGATGATTGGAAAAAGTTTGGTTGTCGAAAAGGCATTCTTTGTTGATACTGCCTAGAGGGTCCAGTTATGGAGATTGACATTGAAGTAGGGGGGTCTAATTTAGGTTTATTATGATTTTGGGGAGCGAAGACGTTTCTTGATTTTCCAAAAACTTGAGCATTTGTCGGATAATGTCTTTGAACTGGTCTAGGTCGTATTTGTATGGGTTGACTGGGAAATTGTTGCTGGGGGAATGTCATGGGGGGTTGATTCTGGGGTAGTAATCTTACGGGATTTTGAAAGCTATTTTGTTTTACATAGGAATTATGGTTATTATTATTAGTAAATTGGTTATTATGAACATTAGACAGATTTGAAAAATTTACCTGTGATTCAATCATATTATAGTTAATTACATGCGTATATGCATCATCAAGTATATTAGGGCGTTGTAACATTAACATCGTTTTTAATGTCTGAGGCGAATTGGCTGTCAGAATTAAAACCGAAGTTTTTTCTATTTGATTAATTAAAATTAATTTCGCATTTACATCTGAGACTTCGCAATGTAATTTAGAAAAAATTCTTTGTACAAAGGATTTGAGTCTATTTACAAATTGTAATATGCTTTCATTTTTATTGATCTTAAAGTATTGTAGTTGTTGGTGTAAAATTTGATAAGTGATAGGATCACCGAACTTTAGCCTTATGGCCTCTTTAATTGAAGGCCATGAATCTAAATCTGGTCTAGAAAGTAAAAAGTCTCGAACATTGTCAATTAACTTTGACTTAATGGCTGCTAAAACAACCTTATTTTGTTCAATACCATCGTAAAATATAAATGTAAAATATAATTGGTAAAACTCTATATTATAAAACTTTCCAAATGGTTTTGAATTCCAGAGAAGGTTGGTAAGAGAGAAGTGTGGAATCTTACATATTTTCCATTTTAATATTTAAATTAGGCTTGGATAAATTAGAATCTAAAGTTAAGTTATCTAATAGGTTACTTATGCTATCTAAATTATTTTGATCGGAAGTATTTTGACTATCAATCAAAATCAATCATATGCTTTATTGTCAAAAAATTACAAAATTTTGTAGACAAAGCTAATAACAAAAAACATATAAAAACAAAACAAAACATACAAAATAAAAATAAAATATACAAACAAAATAAATACATGCAAAACTGTACAAAAACAATGTACCTGGTCAATATACGAACATTTTGTCGGACCCCAACCGTTATCAAGTGTAAACTGTTTAGTTTACGCTGGAGATACTTACCAACCGAAACGTCGTGTTACATTAAATAAATAAGACAATGCAAGTCCGACAAGATGTTTTCACTGTACCATTGTCCACCACCTTCAAAAACTGGTCAATATACATCATGATGTATAAAATGTCAATAAAAATAAACACAATAGTCAATAACAGTAAATTAATTAAATACAAAATGAAAGTGCAATTCATTTACTAAAGAAAAAAAAAACTAATATATTCTCTATTTTAAGACATAAAAAGAGCCAGTATGTATGTGATACCCAAAAAGTTATCCTAGAAAAAATCCTCCACTGCGTACAAGGCTTTTTCCTTTTTTTTGAAAGTATGCCTTCAAAGCATTATGAAATCGAGGAAAAGAAGTAATTGATTTAATTTCCAAAGGCAAATGATTATGCATCTTTTTGGCTCTGTATAGAATAGAGCTTTTTACTAACTCGGACCGAGGGGTTTGCAGATAAAGATCATGCACTGCGTTACGAAGTGAATAATTGTGAGACGGCCTACTTGGCATTTCTGACTTATGTTTGCGTACTAAGCAAATAGATTCCAATATGAATAAAGAGGAAAGAGTAAGTATCTTGTATTTTTTAAAGATTTCTTGACAGTGAGCTCTGCTATTAAGTCCAAGCAGATACCGAACTGCTCTCTTTTGGAGTTTAAAGATGCGCTCAAATTGAGTCACACCGCATGTGCCCCAGAATGGAAGGTACTTAAATTAGAAATCTTAGAATTTTCGTTTTCAACTACTAATCCTAAAGATGCCCTATTTCGTATTAATATGTTTTTTAATTTTTGCGACGGATATGGACTAGACATTAAATAATGGCAATTCAAACAAAAACTTACAGTACAATCAAGGGATGACCCATAGAGCTTGCACAGTAGAGGTTCACAACCAAAGGAGTCCCTATAAAGGCGTGGCTTAAATCGTTCTGGTCCAGATGAGATGTTTGGGAAGGCAGCACTTGGATCAGCTAGGTCCCTGACAACACGGTAGGCGGCTTAGCAGTTTCTCGGCTTGGTCTTCTCCAAAAGGGTCGCAGTACCAAGGGTTGCGGTACTTGGGGTTGGTCGATGTCTTCAGATTCTTGATGGATAGTGCACTAAGATTTGACAATCACTTTTACACAACGGTAAACCGATAAAGGGTAACATTGCACTATCCTGTTCGCAGCGCCAGTTAAATTCAGATATCGACGAACGGACTTTTAAAAAACATTTATTGATACAAAAAGGCCTTAAAACTAGGTGAACAGAAATATGAACAGCAACGGTATTAGCCGAGGCTTTGACACAATATTAATGCTAACGATATATTACAAGCGATTTCTTAAATATAAAAATAGTCTTAAGCCAAGCATTTTATAATGTAATATAAACAATTAATTGTGGTTTGAGGATATGTCTAGCGTAACAATATTATATTGCAAGAACTTATACAGTTTCATATATACTCGATCAAATTCTCGTCTCTCTCCCTCAAAAAAAAACATTTGGCCATTTTCTTTTTTTTTGCTAAATTAACAAGATCTTTTTTCCCTTTAAAATGACGTAAAACACTTTATGAAAATATTTTATACTTACGTCAAAAAATGAAATAGTTTATTTTTTCGCTGAGCTGGCCCTGACTATTATTGGCATTTTGTCGTACACAACTATTATTAACTTGCTAACTTATACTTTTATACGTAATTTCTAAATAAATCAATTAACTTATTATTAAATTACTTGTAACAATAATATTAAACTAAACTATTCAAAGTGACGGCCATTTTTGTTAAAACATTTTTCACGTTTGTTTAAAACACTTCTAGTTACCTTGCGCAGGGTGTTTCTATTTATATTATGTAAGACATACACAAGAGGTTCAAACTCATAAACTTAATTTTTTTCATATCCCCAAAGATAAAAAAGGGTGTAATATCTGGAGACCTAGCTAACCAATTGACAGCATCGCGGTTCGCGATAGGTTTATTGTTAAATACTTGCGTTAACAAGTTTTGAACGTCCCGAGTATTATGTGCGGAACACCCGTACTGTTGAAACCATACCTGACTCCGTATTTGTTCTTCAGGTATTATAGCTCTCACGACAGGTAACATCTGTTCTTCCAACAGATATAAATATCTTTGTCCTGCCAGTATTTGGTCATAGGAGTCTCTCAGGATACAGTTCCAAATATCTTGGCGATTGCAAGATTTGCATTCCTATTACATGTAATCTAATAGAACTTCAAGACGCAATTCATTTAGCATTTCAAAATCTGAGGAGACAAATTATTATTTTGAATGCTATTCAAAGGGTTACAAAGATGTGCCAATTTTGTATCAGAGAATATGGTGGTCATTTTGAACATCTCTTGTAAAACTGTTGTTTTGTTACATTGTTGTTTTGTTATATGGTTGTTTTCTTATAGTGTTTATTAAATTTATATATTTGGGTTTTATGTTCTTTTATTACAAAAAAATAAGAATGATGCAATTCCCCATTCGTCGTTATTAATTTATAACTTTTTATTTGTCTATTATTGTTATTCATGGCCTACTATTAAATTATGAATTTAATTTAGAAAATTGTTAGTTATTTGCGTATTTTTGAAAATAAGTCCATACTGTTATATATATTTTTGAAAAGGTAAAAAAAGGCCATTGTTATGAAATATATAGGGTGTTTCGTTTAAAAAAACATAAGTTTGGGTTATAACTCAAAAAAAAATTAATCAAAAAAAATATATATCTACACCACTCGATTCTACGAAAAAAAATCTATAATAATGAGTTTTTACTTTCACAAAAATTTTAAAAATAATGGAGATATGATAGAAGGTCCCAAAATGCAGAAATTTCAAAAATACCCTGTATCTTAAAAAATAGAAGGGCTATGAAAATTTTGTTAGCAGCATCTTTAGTTTTACGAAAAAGTATCGGTATATTTTTATGCATTATGGGACATTTCCGAGTGTTACAATAAATTTTATTGTAACACTTTTATGGTTGGTGCAACATACTAATTAAAATTTCATTAAACCTGTTATCCTTTGGATCAATTCATTTAGATACATATCCGCTTATTCTAATAAAAGCATCCGTAGTACTTAAGTTGATTTAGGTGGTCAAATATGTTAAATATAATTTCAGTAAAAGAACTATTTCTAAGATATCTTAAATCTATTAAATTTACTTTTAATCTAAAATCATTAAGAATAATTTTGATAATGAGATATTATGTTTATTGCTATTTTAGTATATTGCGTATCAGAAAAAAACCTAATTTTATAGAAACTTTTCGAGGTGCCATCTTTCTCCTGTAAATAAGTAGTCTTTACTCTAATGAAGTACTTCAAAATAATCATCCATTATTCTCAAAGAGACTTAAGTATATGACCAAAGGGGGGAGAAAGTAAACTCAAAGTCAAAGTCTCATAAATCAAGCGTCTATTAAAGGGTTACGCGTTTTACCGCATTAGGGCATCATCAGACCTATTGTTCGATATTTCATATCCAAACCCAACATCCATAAAACCCAAGAAATTTATAATCGCAACTGCGCGGAAGCGGCAACTTTTTAATCTGTAGTCACACATAAAAGTATCTATTTTGTTGTAAAACTTAAATTAAAATATATACATTATTTGGGAAAAACATCAAGTGTATTATTACACATATTTATGGTCCTTCGAGCTAGATTACCAGCGAGAAATCGAAGAAAATCGCCGTCTCCAGGCAATCCGAGCGGCCATTTTCATCAATCGAAACGACGAACGACGGTTAAGGGCGAGAAGCAAAAACCCTATCTGACTAGTAGCGTGGGTAGTTCTCCAAAAAGAGGTTAGTCCGTTCCAATTAAGAACTATTTTATAAATTCCTATATAATCGTTGATTTTGTATAGCATTAAGCGATGTATTTTCTCATATACATTCAACCTTAATTATTTTACATACTCCTTTTTTTGTATTATTTTTATATTTGTAAAAGTTTAAATTCTTAAAAACATGTCTTCCGAAGAGGAAAATGTTGTTGCTAATAAATTAATAAAGCTAAAGAATACACGGAAAAACGATAAACCTCAATTAACACGATGCAAGACATATTTTGAGGCTGAAATATTAAAGGAAAACCCAGATTTTAGAAATCAATCAAACCAGATGTATTCAGAGCAATTTTTATTTTAAAAGCTTAGCAGAGCGCTTTCGGCGTATGAGCCATCGTCAGTGCTAACTGAAATGAGTTGGGTGTTAAATGCGTAAAAGATAGTAAATTCATATCTCTACCATTCATTAATTCTCATCTAAATAAGAAAATCAACAATAGATTCATTAAACCCGAATCAGAATTACAAATTTCTTATAAAACTAAAAACAACTTGGGTTCGATTTTGATCAATACCAAGGATAAACTTTATCAAAGAGTAGTAGTTACAGATTGAAGTGTGATTCTTGTGATTGCTCATATGTGGGACGAACTTGTAGACCCTTAAAAACACGCATAGCCGAGCACTTAAGTAGACCCTCATCTGCATTTGGTGAACATATAAAATCTAACAACCATAATTTCAGTCCAAAGTCTAATTCTAAAACTCTCCAACAGGTTACCTCTAAGAACTATTACCGACTAGATTTTCTTGAAGACATTTATATCACCAACGAGCTCATAAAAAATCCCTCTTGTTTAAATATACAAGTGAACCTTAACAGACCTTACGTTCCATTACATAGAAGACTCCACAACTAAAAATTTTTTATAAGCATTGGCAACTTTCTAATTTAAAAGTTCGCTTTACATCCTTAAAGGATAACAACTTCCTTATCCGAACAAAAATTCACTGTTGTAGTCTAATTTGTGCCACCAATTTATAACCAACTCGCATTACCGCACATCATTTACGATAATGACATCTAGACCGACCTTTTAAAATAAAAATTGCTTTGAATACATCTGGTTTGATTGATTTGTATTGTCCTTCGAGCAACACAGCCACTTCCCTCTTCTACCCAGATTTTAAGCAACTAGATTTTCGTCTTTCTAAAATAACACCGATTTTAAACAATTTTTTTTGACATTCAATCCGAAATAGAACTCATAGAAACTTCAGTAGATGATGATATACATGAAAAAGAACGTACGGAGTTGAAACAATAACTTTCCTGTTGTTTCACGGTGTCAAACGTATTTAGAAAATCATGAACAATTTCAAACTTCTTCTGCAATGCCTTCACACATAGAAAACGAAATCACTCTGAACTCTGGCTTAAAGTCACCTCAAGTAAAACTTCTCATGATAACATTACCATCATTTGATGGAAATTTCGAACAATGGCTATTTTTTAAAGATACGTTTCAATCTCTGATTCATACAGATAATACAAAACCAGATATTAATAAGTTTCATTACTTAAGATTATCGCTAAAGGGTCAAGCATCAGACCTACTTACCTCACTCGAAATTTCCTTGAATAACTATGCTGTAGCATGGAATCTATTAGTAGAACGATATGAAAACAAGCCATTATTAATTACGAATCACATTAAAGCTTTGTTTGAAATCAAATCGGCTCTAAAAGAGGGTCATAAGGAATTAAGAATTATTTTAGACGGTATGAATCGTCAATGTGCCCTTGAAGTACTTGGTTTACCAGTAGATTCCTGGAATGTTATAATCACTTACTTATTTTCGTTAAAACTAGACCCAGTCACCAGGCGTGAGTGGGAGTCCGAGTATGCTAAGCACGACATTGTGACAAAAGAAATGTTTGCCGATTTTCTGGCTGAAAAGTGTCGAATATTAGAAACTAACAATTCTACTCCTCAACCTTCATGTAATCCTAATCAACATAATACTAGTAGGGCAAATCAACACATAAACAACACAATAAAACTTTATTTTTTACGCATGTTCCTATTTGTAGTTTTTGTAATAAAAATCACACAATTTATTATTGTAAGCATTTCATTGATCTCAACCCATATTTAAGGCTGCAAGAGGCTAAAAAGCACAAGCTTTGCATAAACTGTCTTCGTGATAATCATAAAACCGAACAATGTCGCTCTACCCCCTGCAGAAAATGTCAAATAAAACACAATACGTTATTGCATTTTAGCTTTAACCATAATGATACAAATGAAAACAGAATGCCTGCTAATTCAAATGCTCCATTCAATTGCAATGCTGCCACATCCTCTGAAATTCCTGAAATCTCAGAAAAGTCAGCCACCATCAAGACTGCATCAACGGTTATTAAGAGACCAGCGGTAAAGCTTTGTGTTTTACCCAGATGCGAGTAATTGTATTGAAGCCTTTAGGCTGTCAAGGAGGGCGGTATGTTCGATATTTCATATCCAAACCCAAGAAATTTATAATCGCAACTGCGCCGAAGCGGCAATCTCGCTGATGCCTGATTGCCCAACCTGGCTTCTACGTGACCACGCCGGCAGACAGACTTAAATCGACTTTCGACTCGAGCGTATAGACCGCTTCCTTTTTAATCTGTATTCACACATAAAAGTATCTATTTTGTTGTAAAACTTAAATTAACATATATACATTAATTGGGAAAAACATCAAGTGTATTATTACACACCTATCTAAATACAAAAACTACACACTGACTCACACTTACATAAATAAAATATAAAATAAAATAAGTTTACACCATCGTGTGTCGTTATTGACTTAATGTCAAAATAAAGTACGTTAAAAACGCATGAAGATTTCATATCATGTAAATGTTTTCTAACGACGTCACTAGAAAAGGTTCTTGTGTCGGTAGATTCAACCTAGTTCTTGTGTCGGACCGGCGTTGCGATGTTGTTGCCGTTTTCTTTAATATACGTTATCTACATTCGTTTAACTTTGAATATTGACTTCTTTATAGAGAATCTTTCATATTTTATTTAAAAAAATGCTCGATATTCTCTTAAAAGAGAACAGTAGCATTGTCTTGTGCCTGTCCAAATAAGTGACACATTTTTATGATACTTTAAAGTATTTTTTTGCTAATGCTAATTCTAGCCTTTTAGTGTTCTGAGCATGTTTCAAAATTCCTGTTTTAGAGACTGAATGTTCAAAATGTTCTGAATGTTGTTGTGGAAAAGTCATGTTAAATTCTGCAACGACAGAGCATGTAATTTTAAGTAGCTGCTCCACGATATACCATTATACCACATATCAACGTCACATATCAATATATCTCCACACTATACCATTAAAAAAAGAAGTTTTTTCGTCTTTCCTAAAAAAAATAATAAAAAATTACAGCCAAAAGAGAAACCAGTATTAATGGAGCCTCTTGAATTTTGAAGCCTGGTCATTTTTAGAATTTACTTAAAAAAGAAATCAATATTTTACAATCACAATATTTATTCAAGGAAAACAAGGAAAAGTGTATATATAACAAGTAATTTTTTACTCACAACATATACTATTGCTGCACTTTTCTAGGCGTTTTCTTCGGAATTTTTTCTAAGACGGGTTGGAAGGCAGGATCGATCGGCTCTTTTTCTTGCAGCCAGAATTTTTCCAAATATGGTAATCTTTCTTTAATATCTGTGCTCCAGTGATGAAGTACGCATCGTACATTCACCGTTTCTGTTTTGTTTATCTAATTAAAAAAAATATTAAATCAAACAATTGGTTACTATTACATATATTTATATTTGTGATTGCAAATTTGTATAATTAATCTAAATTCGAATCTCAATCAAGTAGCATTTTTTTGCGGAGATACTTTTATCCAAACACTAGCACAAACTTCATACGTTCATACGTACGTCGACACTTCTTACTCCAGCAAATTTATTTGCATGCGTCAATTGGCACATATTGCGTGATCGTTTAAATGGACTAATAGGCGTTAAATGATTATTACGTTATTTAAGTTTATTATTAAAAGATTATCTGCTTACCTTTAAAGGCGCAGATTACTAAGACCAGATACAACTCAAAAGTTATTTAACAAATTTAAATTTTGTGTACAAAGTGTTCAGAATGATCACTATTTAAATATTTCGAAAAAATAAAGTATATAATTGGCTATTAGAATAATTCCTCTTAAAAACATCGACTACAAAATGAACGTCCGATGAAGAAATTACAGGTGATATATTTCCGTTGTTTCAACTATTCCTATAATATAAATTGTGTAAGTGGATTTCGTCAATTTTCGGGCATGCTCCAAGCAGCAAGTCCAAATATATAAGTTACTGGTCAAAATCATGTCATAGACTTGACAGCTTAGACTTGAGATAAAAAATTAAAGCTTTTTGGAGCAAAATTTTTGGCAAAATAATTGACAAAAGATATATCTATTCCAGTTTAGTTCGAATATTGGCGCAATTTTTATAGCGAAATAAATAGTAGAAAAATAAATACAGTGTAAATAACGTTTATAGTAATGTGAACGTGCGTAATAAATCCTTGACTATTTTTGTGCATCGCGTGTTTTAATTCACAGCTTAACGAATAACAAAAAAGCGCTACATTGGTGTGAGGTATGAGATGTGAATTGTACAATGCATTATCAGTCAACTGGACATTAGTGATAAATAGATAATAGTGAACTGAAATAAATGGGGCTCAGTCTTTTTCTGCCGTGTGAAAATAATAAAGCTAGTAAATGAGCTAAAAAGGGAGCTGAAGAAAAGAAACTGCGATACGACATAAAGAAAAGTGGACTGCAGGTAAAGCCTCGCAATGCATTACTTGAGGAAGTCGATAACCTGGATAACTTCGTTTTTTCCGATGCCAGCTTATGGCAATAAATTCCTCCAACCTGAAAGCTAAATTCCTAGAAAGCTCCACCAACTTAAAAGCTTAATTGCTAGAAAATTGTGCAAAACTGAAAGAAAACTCTGCCACATCCACCAATTTACAAAGTGTGCTTGTGAAAATTAAGAGAGAATTCTGCCAGGTTGGGAGAATTAAAAGAAGAAATTAGAGAGATTAGATATTCTTCATTGGAAAAGCGAATTCTTTTATTGGAGGAAAAAAGGATCTAGGCAGTCTAAAATAAAATCGCAAACATTGGACGTCAAAACTTTTGATGAGCTGTCCTGTGAGCAACAAAAACGAACTGCCGCGACGTTCTAACGTTGGCCTTGAGAAGAAATGCTGCTGCCATCCTGCAAAGAAAGTCTCCCGAAAAGCAAGAAGCATACGACCACCTAGTAAGGCATTTGGAGATGCGTTAGGGCCAGTAACACCAGGAACATGCCTATACCACAGATATACAGAAAAAAAATTGGTGCCAAAGGTCGGGAAGGTCCTTGCAAGAATTTGAAGCTGATATTGCACGTTTAGTTCGATTGATATATCCACATATCCAGGAAATGATGATAGAACGTTTGGCAGTTTAATCATTCCTGAATGAACTCCGCAATGATGAAATGAGCCAGGCCTTACTACTAGCACATCCACCTACGCTAGTAGATGCACTAAAACAGACCCTTGAATTCGAAGCTGTCAAGAACACGAACAAGGGTCAGGCGCGTGTTGAACAAATGATTGCAGGCGAGGATTGCTTCGAAGAATTGGTCAAGCGGATCATTATGGTGGTTAAGGGGTTAAATAGTTTAAAAATGATTCGTGTTGATTAGGGAACATCTCAGGAACTTTCCTGGGATGGACTGGATGAATGGGATTTCCTGTACCTATATATATATATTCCATTTTTTTTGCCACCACAACAAAAAAAACATAAAATCAGTCCTTTTAATAAATAATTTATTTTATTTATATATATATATATATAAATAAAATAAATATATATATATATATATATATATATATATATATATATATATATATATATATATATATATATATATATAATATATAATATATATATATATATATATAATATAGATCTTTTTTTAAGCGCAACAATAACAACAATAACATCTTTATAAAGCAAAAAAAATATTAGCATTCTTATTCCTACAACCGCTTCTAAAAAATTTGAAATGGCAACACCGCTTGCTTGTCAAACGGCTTTGCATTTACATTTGGCATTTGTGAAGCTCCGTGCTTTTTCTTTAGTTTTTGATTGAAAAAGGAAAAAGGTCTCATTTGAGTGTTTGTGTAAACTGTTCACGATGGTAACAATTTGTGGAGTTTGTGCCGCACCATGGGGAAAAGGCGATTCAAGCCAATCTTTTTACAAGTAAATACCGATACTATCATAGAAATCATGGTGATCATAGAAATAAACCTAAATAAGAACTTATTAATAACTCTATAACAATTATAACATATTTAATTTCCGTAAAAATGCTTTTTATTAGATTTGCACCTTTACTCTAATGAAGTACGTTAAACAAACGCATATAGTTTATAAACGGTAATATTGTTTATAATTTAAATCATGATCTATTATTAATAGATCATGATTTAAATCATGGTGAAATAATCGATGCTATCGAGCAGCGTTGCGATGTTGTTACCTTTTTCCTTTTATTGTTCTAAGAATAAATATAACAAATTTTATTCTTCATTAATTCTATTTAAATATTTTCATAATTTTCCTATTTTAATTTCAGAAGCTTTTTAGTATTTTAAAATTCGTCATTTGTTTAATGTATAAAAAAAAACATTGCCTTAATTTACCTAAACAGACAGTAAAAAAACGTTACAGGAAGAAATTTAATTAAATTCTGGCCTTTTTCCAGATATTTGATATGAATGACTTATATATTATTATTTTGAGTACAACCTCGATAAATTTTTGACGTTTATAATAATAAGTTAGGATTTTAAAAACCTCTTTTAATGCCAATAAAAATGATGACGTTTTAGATTATTATTGAAATCTTGCAAGAAGTAAATTTTTATAGTAAATCCTTTTAAAGCAATAAACAAGTTTTAACTGATTACCATCACGGTGACGAAAAACTCTTTTCCTTCCAAAGACATGTCAGGTCCGCTAATTTGTTTTTCTGGTAATTTTACCGCGTACTCTGGAACTACATAGCCGCATTTTCGGAAAGAAGCGGTAATGTGCCACGGCTCAATAGTCCATGGTTGTTCTTTATTCATTACGACAGATAATGTCATTCTGGCAAGGCAGTCCATCATCTACGGATATATAACTTAAAAAAATTGCAAAGTATTTAACCTGTGCATTTAAATTATGTTCAAAGAATAAGTTATATTCGATTTCAAATCGCATATACTTATGGAATCATTTAAAAAATAATTATTAAACTTTACTTATTTCTCTATCAAAAACTAAACTAGAAACTGAACCATAACTTATACTTACCATTACAGCATTTGCTGAACTAAAATGCACGTCAGCATTCGAGTCCAATACATAATCCCTAAATTTCTCTAAGTTTTCTTCACTAGCGTACACAGCTAGCCCTGGTAACAGGAGGTTGTTATATGCATATTGCTGTCTTACTAATACCTTATCTCCTATGTTGCCTAAGCCACTTACATAAGATGTTAATATGACATCTATAAGAGGCTGCTTTCCCGCCGAAGTGTCTTTTACCAATTCATATATGAAGTGTTTAGCTTTAAGGGCTTTTGGATCATTACCTTTTTTATGGAGTCGAGGAGCAAACTTTCTCTTAAGAATATAAGTTGTCTGTAATGAATGATAGGTTTTAGTAAATATTCTTAGTAGTAGAATTTTGGATTATTATAGGAAGTATAATTAATTAGCAGAATACACAAGGTTTTTTATTAGTTATTGAACATGTACACATTTACTTGAAGAACGGGTTGTACACCATAAGAACGAAATAAGACGTTTTGTGTGTCAATGTAATTTTTAATTCAAATCTGCTGTGTGAAAAGTGCTTTCGGTCTGTTACACCATCTTCAGAGCACCTCTGTGACAACAAGCAAAAATATTATGGAGTGACCGAATATAAACAAAAATTTATCAAAATTACTTAATTTTCAAAGAGTACACAGAAAAACAATACCACATAAAGAGGAATACAAACGACCGATATGCAAAGGTTTAAAACAACGGAAAACTGGTATACATATTTAATAACAATTAAAAACTGAAAATGAGACGTTAACAATTCCCATAGGCATTGGTAGACAATATAAAAGTAAATAATGCTAAAATATCTCATCTCGTCATAAATGGAAAAAAAAGCGGCTCTGAAGATGGTCTAACAGACCGAAATCGATTAGCGTATTTTATTTAAAAATTACATTAAAAGCCACATACAAAACGTTGACTTATTCACACATTTATTTCATAAAATAAAACTATATATTTCTAAAATTTGGTTTCTATTTAGGAATTTAAGATAGTATATACTTTCATCATTAAACTTAAAAAGCTAATGGCATAACTATTACAATACATTCTGTTAATTCATTTGGAACTATGGAATATTTCTTCATCTTAAGAACCTTTGGCACCTCATTATAAACTTTGAACCCATACAGTAAATGTGTCTATGCCCTATGGCATGGAGTGTGTTTTGAGTTCTGCAACTCAACTTTACCCTGTGGGTACATATTTTTTTCTATTATCCGTGCCTGATACTTATAGTAATTGTATTTCATCAAAAATCTTGATTTAAAAATAATTGGTTTCTTTAACAAGTAATTAGCTAGGTTAAATATTTCAGGGGGGAATCTTTTTTGTTTGAGAAGCATAATTTGTATAATTCATTTCTGAGATACATCTAAATTAGATAGTTGATGAACTTACATTTCCTCAAACTATCAAAGATTTTTGAAACTGTATTGTCCTTTTATACTTCTGGTACATTCACTCTGCTGCTTAAAGTCAAGAATTAAAAAAATAACAAAATATAACCCTGTGAAGGTAGTCACAATTTAATGTAGTCTAAATTAGGCAATGTACATGAAAAAGAAAATAGCTTTATAAGTCTATTTGGAATAGAGTAGTAAAACTACTAGTATAGAAATTAGAAGTGGATGTGCCACCGTCCCACCACTTTTTTCCTTGGTCTATATTTATATAGAAGTATACGCTTTGTGACCCAAAAATTTTCAAATGCTGAAGAAGAAGTTCAATATTTATGTTTTTCGTAAACGGCATAAATGCTCATATCAAACATGTCTCAATACATTTACTCACTGTATTGGTTAATGCAATGGGTCTATAATATTAATGTCCCTTTTATACCATTGTTTGGTATCACCATGTTTTTTTTGCATTTTAATATATTTTCACAAAAATATATGTGCCAAAAACTAGATTTATTATTTTGAAATTCAGTCCTAAATAACTTTTTCAGTTTTGCATCGATTTTGATATTTTTTTTGTCACATTTAAGGCCCTTTTATTGTCATCATTTTTTCATATCGAAGCTACAAAATTTCCGACTAGATTTGTTATTATACAGGGGTTAATAAAAAATTTCCAACAGCATAATGTTTTTTCTGCTGCATTTTCAAGCATTTATCTTAAAATTTAGTTTTTTGGCTTATTCCGATATCTGTCTTCTTAAAGCACTGGCTTAAAGAAAACAATGTAATAATGCTTTATTAGCAACAAAATTAAAAAAGAAAGGGATAGCGACGGTATTAAGATTTATTAATTTTTATTTAAATCGGGTATTTCTCCCACGAGCTTGAATAACAACTGTCATTCTTTTGGGCATAATTCAATTAAAGAAGCAATCGCATCTTGGGGTATTTATTGCCACTCGTTTGTGAGTGCTTCTTCTAAGGCAGCCAAAGTTTGAAACTCGCCATAGTTCTGTCTAACTCTACTTCAGTATATTTTACAAGTGCTCAATAAGGTTGAGGTCTCGACTTCTTAGGGATCAGTCCAATACATGAACGTCAACATCGATTAAGTATTGCCCTGTTATTTGTGCTAGGGGCAGTCGAGGATTGTCGTGTATCAAGGTAAAAATGTTCTCCTATAAATGGCTTATAAGGCATCACATATTCTACTAAGCACTCCCTAATGTATCCATCAGCGTTAAAACCCCCTGGGAGTGTAACAAGGTCTGTACAAGCTTCCAATGAAATAGCATCACATGCCATCACTCCTTATTCTGATCAGGCTGTTAAATTCTGATCCACTAACCTAACCTTCTTCATACACTATCAGATGAAATAAAAGTACTGTGAAAGGCTGTTCGCTCTTGAAGAACTTGAAGACGAAGAAATTGATCCTCAGCTGCATTTGTGGCCTTCTACTTGAATAAGAAGCAGTTTGTCTAAATCTTATATCACATATACCGTTACTGCGTGGATGGCCAAGCCTTTCTGCAAAATGCCTAATCGGCCGCCCATCGTCTCGTAGAGCCACGGTTTGTGCCACTTCTCCTGGGCTCATCGTTTTTAAACATCGCGGATGCAACAGAAACACACTTTTGAAAATAAAAATTTAATAAAAATAGAACTTAAAAAACGCTACCAAAAACTCAGAAATGTACATCAAAATTAAATCTGTAATTCGTACAGATTTCTTTTGTCATAACAGCCAACTTTGCATTATTTTTAAAACCAAATTCTTGCTACTAAAGCATATGTGCATTATTATCTTAAAACTAGTGCTCTTTCTTTAAGAATACAGATATCAAAATGAATCAAAAAAAGTGGCGCTTGAAAATACACCAAAAAGAATCATTACTCGATTGTGAATTTCTTCCACAAGGTGGTGTTTAAAAGTTTAGAATAAAATTCAACTTTTTATTAATGCCTGTATAGCAACGAATCATTTGGAAATCATTTTGTAGCTAAATAATATAATAATAATAATAATAATAATAATAATAATTATTATTATTATTATTATTATTATTATTATTATTATTATTATTATAATAAATAATAATAATAATAATAATAATAATAATAATAATAATAATAATAATAATAATAATAATAATAATAAGTCTATAAAATTTCCTAACAGAGCCTAGCGCTTGAACAGAGCCGTGGAATGGTGCGGCATGGTCAAGATATTGTATCCAATATTTTGAGTGTGAACCTGGTTTCTTAATATTAACTTTTCAAAAAGATATTCAGAACTTGACTAACATATAATCAATAAAGAAAAGTAGAAGTAAAGAATTTGAATAGATAAGGTAGCGTTAACCACCTCAACTGAAATATAGAGTCTGATATATAATCAAACTTTTCAAGATTAAAAATAAATCTACAGCAAGCATTCTGCACGCGTTGCAGGCGGTAACGATTTATTTGGTCAAAGCAAGGATAATAAACTATAAGGCAGTAATTTAAGATGGATAAAATAAGAGCCACTCCGAGTTTTTTCCTAGTTTTAAAATTTAAAATGTGTTTACTTGCATAAAGCATACGCTTGCGTAAATAACACCTCTGTAGAAAAGTATTAACATGTTCCTTAAACCTTAAAGAATAATTATCCATTTTTAGTCCCAGAACCTCCACAGTATCAGAGAACAAAATAGTTTTGTTATCCAATTGAATGTGAACAGTTTCCATTATATTTTTATGTGATAGTCAGTTTAAAAACAAAACCACTTTTGTTTTATTAGGATTAATGACAAGGTTATGCTCTTTTGAAATTTGATTTATTAGGTTCAAATCAGCTTTAATAGTATCAGCCACGTTATCAAAATTTCCAGAGTCAAAATAATGTATGTATTGAGTGTCATTAGCATACTAATGTATTTCAGAATCTTCAACAAGACCTGGTAAATCTAAGGATAAGGAATAAAAGATAATATAAGGAATAATAAGGGGCCTAGGATCGACTCTTGTGGGACACCAGAAATAATATTTTTTGAACCAGAATATTCATTATTCACCCCCACTTTTTGGGTTCTACGCCACAAGTAAGTTTTAAAAAAGGACAAAATAACATCACTACAGCCATAATATTTCAGTTTCGCCACAAGCAAATCATGATCGATGATGTCAAATGCTTTCGAGAAATCAAGAGCTATCATAATGACTGAAATCTTTTTGTCCAGAGCTCGCATGATATTATCGGTGACGTTTAGACGTAACTAGCTGTACTATGATGTTTCCTAAAGCCAGACTGATGGGAAGGGAGGATATTATTTGACATTAAAAATGATGACAGCTGCATATAGACTATTCTTTCGAGAACCTTGGAGATGGAATGGGAAGCAAACTTATCGACGCAAATCTTGAACACTTTCAGGATTGAAGGATTTGGGAAACCGACACACCACCGACTCCCGCCAGGCCTTGGGAAAATATACTACATCCAAACAACAATTTATAATATGAGTGACATGATCCAGAATATCAGCGAGACATAAGTGTAACATACGTCGATTTATGTTATCCACGCCAGAGGCATTGGACCTAATATTTTTTATAGTTTTTTCGACGTTATTATTCTTAGTTGTTTTAATATTTAAAGTTTCTAGACCTTTCCAAAGTTTACCGGTTTTGTCACTCTCCAAGCTTGCAAGATATGCAGCTTTTTCTTGTCTTATTGATGCCAAAGAAAAAATTACAACACTCCGTGTAATATCTCCAATTTTCTAAACACTTGGGATTTTTATATTTAGTCAAAGCCTTATCACGTTCCTTTAAAACAAGAGGTGTCTGTCAACCAGGGAGATGGCTTTTTACTGACTCTTATAGTTCTGTAGGGTGCATGAATATTAAATAAACAATTAATATATTGTTCTAAATATTGAACTTTTTTATTTATGTCCGCAAGATAATAAATATTATCCCAGTAAAAATGTGATAAATCGATCCTAAAGTATATCTCATTGAACTATTTAAAATTGCGAATTTTTATACATTTTTGTTTTTGCCTTTTATTAACGATTAATTTTAAAGTGCAGAAAGGCATTTGGTTGTGATCACTTAAACCTGAAACAATGGTACCACTTTTATGACAAATATCTTTAGTATTAATAAAAATGGGATCTGAGCATGTTGCAGTAGTATTTGTTATACGAGTTGGTTCATACGAGTTTGATTTATTCATTGTACGTAGCCAAAAGAGTTAAGCATAGAATATAATTAATTAGGTTTTAACATATCAATATTCAGATCTCCGAGAATTACTGAATAATCATAGGTCACTAAAAGATGTGGAACAACTTCTTCCAGGAAATTTGTAATTTCAAACGCTTTCGGTTTAGGGGGCCTGTATATTATAAGTATTGCAATACCTAATCTAATTCAAAGTTTACATAATTAACATTAATATTTACAATTTTGCACTGAAACATTGACCTGACAGAGATGCCCACACCACCCCCAACTCTGTCTAATCTATCCTGTTTTCTTATCTTGTTATCTTTTCTTGTTTTTTTATATATTATTTATATATTTATTTATATAATTTATATAGATAAACTATATAAAAAAAACAAGAAAAATAGCTATTGTCCCAGTAAAAAGAAAGTTATTCGTAATTATTTTGAGATGCAAGATTTAAAATATATTTCTGATAGGAAAGACAATTTTTGTCAAAGCTAGTGGTTAGTAGAGATAGACTTTATATTGTGTTTATTATGAAAACCTAATTTAACACAACTAATTCACATTATTTCTTCAGAAATACATTCTTTCAATTTATGCTTTTTTCCGCATTTGGGACAAGTGTCTTTTTGTTCGCGACAGTCTTGTCAACACAGGTGTGACGGTGTGACCACATGCACAACATCGAAAACATTTAATTACACGCAGATAGTCCTCTACAACTGACTTCCTCCATCCAACATAAACTAATCTTATTCCTAGAAGGCGCGTACGAAGTGCCGGTGAAACTTTAATCACAAATAAAAATATATGAAAAAATTATGACAATAAACCAGCCTAAAACTCGGCAAAAAAAGAATTAAAATCGCTGTAATGCTGAAAAAGTTATTAAGGATTGAATTTGAAACAAATTTTCGTTGTCCGGTTAATTTTGCGGGTCAGTATAAATCGAAAATCATACCCTGTTAATTTCATTTATTTGAATTTTCCACTACAAAAATGTTTAATTTCCATATTTTGTTTTATTTAAATAGGTTCTGTTATTTGAGAAAAATAACCTGCAAGATAATAGATTCACCCTAAACCTTGTAAAAGATTAAATATTTTCAAAATATATTATTTTTTATGTTTCTGTGCTCAATAAGTTCATAGTATGCATAAAGTATCTATAAGAGTTAAGTTCTCGTAATACTTCTAATAGTTATGTAATATATGTGATTCAATGTAAGTTTTGACATATTTCATGGAATTTGGTAGTGTCGGTTAAAGTGACCTCACCAGTGCAACTCTATTGTTGTAATTGGGTTTTCTTGGTTGAATGGTTTATTTTTGAGAAACCAATGTTCTGCTTTTACTTGAGTCACAGATGTCAATTGGCCCAGATCTTTCTATCACAGATGAGCCAGATCCAACTATGTCGTTAGTGTGGGTAAAAGGTCGGGTAATATGTTTCTGGTCCTCACTTAAAAGATTTTGGTACTGTCTTTAGAGATGATGACTGAAACTATGACCTACTTTTTTTTACTTTATTCGAAAGTCACTATATCTTCTCTCATATTTTGAGGGAGGGCATTTAAATTTAAAAGTTCTCAAGCCTCTTTCTTTTGATTTCCTATTTTGCTGGACATTATGTTACTATTTCTCGAAATATCATTTAAAAAATACTATATTATAGGCTTAATTATTGAAAAGAAGAAGAAAATAAACTTATTCATGTATTTAGAAGAAATATGAACTTACATTTTTAATGATAACTTGTGATATATTTAATTTATGAGGTAATAATATTTTTTTAAAAATCCAAGAATCGCCACTGGAACCTGACTTTTTCCCTTTATGTTGACAATCCAATGGATTATTGAAAATTGTACAATTAAGCTTTGCTATTTGTTTTTAAGCGAGGATGAAAATCAAGAAATGCAACGCAGTTTTTTCCAAAATTCGAATTATCCCATAGGATTCTGAAAAAATAAGGAAATAGAATCGATCGGTTTTAAGATACGAATACCTGGCTTATTTTTTCCGCAACTTTTAGTTAAAACAAAACTTTGTCAAATTTATTGGTTATTAAAGTTTGGTGTTTCCAATGTTATTGGATATAGGTCTATGGCCAAAGAGTGTAAGCAAAATAAAGTGTGTGCTAAATGTAGCAGAAGCCACGTAAAGTAATAAAGCATGTAAAGGAGTATAATGTTGAAGTAGTTAAAATGTGCAAATTGTGTTGTGTCAAACAAAAAGTAGGTATGGTTTAAATTTGGATGTTAATCATGTAGCATGGGATGTTAAAAAATGTGAGTCATACAAAAGAATTGAGGAAAATCAAAGTAGAAGGTATATGAATTCTTTATGCATATGAATCCATACCCAATTCCCATCCTTCTGTGTGTATCTATTGCCAATATTGTAGATTTGTTATTCCTAAAACTAAATTAAGAGCCTGTAAACAGATTTTTTTTCAAAATAGATATTTAATTGATCCTTTGTGATGTCCATACGATCTGCAATTTACTAGACCCAATTATTAAAAGTTCTGATCTCACTTTGTGTTGATAGGTAGTATATAGACAATACTTAATTCTTTCTTCATTTTATATTAAGCTTTCTTTTTCAGACTGCTGCTACCCAAAAATCTTTATGAAAAAAAGAAATGATGTCTGGATGTAAATGAGAAGATTGTTTTATCGGATCTGGCCAATTTCTGAGTACATGCTAAAGAAGCCAGCAAACTATTTTTATGGATTACAGCAACTGATATTTTTTTAACTATTTGGTTTGAAAACAAAATCTTAAATTCTTTAAACAGTCTACTGACATTCTAAGCTAAAAGCATGAATAATAAAATAATATATCTGCATAAGTTTCGATTTAGACCAGAAGTTAGTACAGATAATGAGTTCTATAAAGTCCACCCATTGGTGACATAGTATAAATATGGGTCTTAAACCAGCAGCCATTTTCTTGGACTTAAAAAAGCATTTGATATGGTTGATCACCATATTTAACTTAAACAGCTAAAAAGCATAGGAATTTGTTGGATAATATATATGAATTATTTAGATCCTACTTGGAGAATATATTTTCAAGTCAAATTAAGAGACATATATGATGAATGACTCAGGCCTTCTGGTTCTGCTGATTAGAGGTATTTCAGCGGCTCTTCTACTAAATAATCTTGCTTCCCTTAGATGTCTTCATGTATGGTCTTAGCAAAACTAACTTTAGCACCCGGCAATTCACTTAAAATTTTATTTTCCAATTTGTGGGGCTCAGACTTGGACAATTTTTTTATGATCATTTCCAGTTTTTTTATTGTGTTTCTCAGGCAGCCACTTTTTTAATGCTATTTAACGAGTTTTATATCCACTTGTTTTACACAAGAGGGGAACAGAACTCAGGTAAAATGAAATACGAAATTTGGTTAATTCTTATGTGAGTTTCTGTCTTTTTGATCATAAAATTATAATATGTATAACATATTTATAATATGAATCATATTATATAGGATTCATATTATATAAATAAACAATTGATGAAAGGAATATAAAATGTGATTTCTAAACTAGAGCATTTTGTGCTGAGGGCCAACATAGGAATCCTTTTTACAACCATTAAAAATTACCCAGAAATACATATAATTTTTTTTTTATTTATCAATTATTGACTCAGTCATAAAACTGTATATACAATATAAACTGTACATAATAATTTTACTTAATTAACATTATTTCACCTCACAACAATGAAAGTTTGTTGAATCTCATTGGAGTTTACTCACACTGGACTCACAATATTTTAAGGTATTGTGTTGTGTTTGTACACTAGTACAAAGGGATATGGTTTAAGCTTTTAGGGTCCTGGAGTAATCATTTCTTAAATTTTTTGCATTAATTACATTGTAGGTATGTCATTGATTAACTTGTTTGATTATTAAAGTTGATTTAAAAAGTTTGTTTTTATTATTGAAAATACCTTTTGTTAGATTCCAATTGTTAGAGTATATTAGTATATTCTGTAAGCAATTTTAACCAGGTTATTTTGAATTCTCTGAAATTTTTCACACCATTTGGCATATTTTGCTATTTAAACTAAAAATGAAGTCTTACACCAATCTGCTTTTTCTAAGAATTTTTAAACTTAGACAACTATACTGCATTTGAATTTTTTTGTTCGAAGTGTAAGATAATAAGATTGTATTTCTTTTAACTGTAAGCTATAGACTGTATTCAGTTACTGTCACTTTCAATGTGTTCCCAGAATAACACAGTCTAAAACTTTTATAATACTATTTCACCACTTTAACTATATATTAACATAATGAAACCAAATACACCACTGGTTAACAGCACTAGTGGCCTACTAGGACAAATAAATCTATTTCGCTCTAAAATTGGTACTTTTAAAACAAAACTTACTATGATTTTGTTTTGTAATAAATGTTACTTATAATATTTTTATAATATTATTATATTTTTAAGCAATGTAAATAGACTCTGTTAACAAATAAATAATTAGATATTTCTATAGGATAATAGAGTTAAGTGTGAGTAATCAGAAATATTGGGTAAAAACTATTTTTTTACTTTTCTACAAAAAAAAATGGTTCCCTTAGTAGACAAACATGCCATTCAGTAACTACATTGCTGCCTATAATTTAAATGGTTTTACTGCATTGTGTTAAAAGAATTATGGGATATTGACAGATATGGTTTCAAAGGCAAAGCTATTCAAAGTCAAACTCAAATTAAAAAATGCTTTATTGTCAATATAAACATAGAAGTTATAGACAAAGCCAATAGACTCTACATTAAAGGAATAAAAACGAGAAACTAATTTAAAATAAAATAAAATTATAAAAAAACTTTGAAAAATACTTAAATGCTAATCATTAAAAAATTCACTTAAACTATAGTACGCTTTACTAGCAAGAAATATTTTCGTCCTTGTACGTAGGCTTTTTTCAGTCTTAAGTTGTCTTATTTCTAGTGGAAGTTTATTAAACAGCTTTCTACGTCCATATATGATAGAGCTACGGACAAGTTCAAAATGAGGAATGGGTAGCCTCAACAAATAATTTTGTCGCGTATTATAGTGGCTTCCTAAGTGGAGTTCCTGTTTATATTTTCTAAAAACTAAGCAAACTGTTTCCAAAATAAAGATACAACACAGGGTTAAAATATTATGACTTACAAAAAGCAGGCGACATGAGTCACGAGGCTTGGCCCCACATAGATATCTAATGGCCCTTTTCTGGAGTACAAACACTGAACTAAAAAGTGAATTTAAACATGAACCCCAAAAGCAAATTCCATATTGAAGGTGCGACTCGATAATCGCGAAGTATGCAGATCTGGCGATTGAGAAATTAAGACTGGTGGCAATAACCCTTGGGGCGTAGCAGCCTGGTGAGACTTTTCTACATACATTCACAATATGGTCTTCAAATTTAAGGAACTTGTCTATGGAAAGACCCAAAAACTTACTAAACGGTGGCATGGTGATGGGTTCATTATTTAAACATATATCATTTGTATTACATTACAACATTTGTTTTGGAAACATTAAATGTCAAAAAATTTGTATCACACCAGTCTTTTATTTTTAACAAATCTGCACGTATATTGGCCTCCATTTGAGAAACATCAGAGTCGTGCCAGAGGATGGTGGTATCATCGGCAAACAATGTAAATTTGCCAGTTACCTGTAGTTGTGGCAGATCATTTACATAAATGAGAAAAAGTAAAAAACCAAGTACTGATCCTTGCGGAACACCCACATTTATATTAAGTTCCTTAGAGATACCACCATTAAAATTGACAGCCTGGATACGATTTAATAAGTAGGGACGAAACCACTCAAGGGCAGTTCCTCTGCAACCATAGAGCTCCAGTTTCATCAGCAGCACTCTGTGACTCACGCAGTCAAATGCCTTGGACAAGTCACAGAATACCGCTGCTGCAACTTCACCAACATTCAGTTGGTTGTACAGGTGCTCTAGAAAGCTAAAGATAGCATCATTTGTGCTCACAGACTCACGAAAGCCAAACTGCTGAAGACTCAATAGGCCAAACCTATTTAAAAATGAAACCAGCCTCACCTTAACGAGCCGTTCGACTATCTTGGCTAAAGTAGGCAATAACGCTATAGGTCTAAAGTTAGAAGGACGGTCGCGATGGCCACCCTTGTAAAGAGGAACAAGAGGTAAAGCAGAAAATATTTTAAGAGAAAGCCCATCCTAACCTGATGAACTCTTATTCTTAATATCAACCATTAACTGTTTAAGCTCTTCTACACTTGTGGGGTTAAAAAAGAAAGATTCGGCTACTACCACATTGCTGAGATAGCTCCTGGGATCTATTTTTTGTGAGAGATTGGCTGCAAGGTTACTAGCAATATCACAGTAGAGGGAATTGAGGACATTGGAATCTAAGGTACTTGGAATAACCAAGACATTATTTTTGCCCCTTAGCTCATTTAAAATCTTCCAAGACTCTTTTGCTCTGTTGGAGGAATTATTTATCCTCCTTTGAAACTAGGTCCACATTTTGATTGAGTTTCTGTAAATCTTGCGGTATCTGTTATAATAATTTAAAAATGTTGCATTGTTCATAGCGTATTTCCTAATGTAAAAAAGAGAGCGCATATTTTTCCCAGATACTCGTAAACCCTTAGTATACCAAGGTTTTCTATTTCGTTTCTTAATATTCACAACAGGAAAAGCAGTGTTAAAATTGTTTAATACTATTTGATGAAAGCTATGTAGTGGGTTAACAGTAGTCAATACATTATTCCAACTTGACATATTGCAAAGGAGAATTTGCGTAAATTAGCTCTAGTATAAAGTCTATCGCGTGCAAACTTATTCTCATTAGCTGCACTATTAAGGTTTACTAATCCCACTATTGCCTCATGGTCAGACAAACCGGCATTGATTGTTGTACACTGATTTTCGTGTTGGTTAAAATTCGTACAGAAGTAATCTATCAGTGAGGAAGAAAATGCTGAAATCCGGGTTAGCTGATCCATGTCCATCTTAAAATTAAATGAGTTTAACAGATTAAAAAGCATTCGATTTGATCCATTAGATTTGTCTAAAAAATTTACATTAAGATCGCCAGTCAGAATCAACATCGCATTAACCGAAATTTCACTTAAGAGGATCTCCAACTTTTCTAAAAACAAATCTAAATTACCAGATGGAGATCGATACAGTCCTAAAATATACAAATTTAACTTACTGCTAAATACAATAGAAAACTCGCACACCTTTTCAATCAATAGATGATCAAATCTGTCAATAGTAATAAACACAAATTTAGTTAAAAAAGCTTTCTCTAACATAATAAGAGTACCACCATGTGTATATTGCTTGCGTGAAAATTTGGAAATTAGTACATAACCAGGGATATCAATAGGCTCGTCAGACCTCAACCAGTGATCAACAAGAATTAACATACTAGGAAAGTTAACCGATTCTAAAAATAGTTCCAATTCGCTAACTTTTGAACGCACAGATTGAACATTAAGAAATGCTAGGGAAACTTGATTATGGTGGGAGTTTCTATTAAAAAAGAAGATCCAATAGCAAGGGTGTCTATAGATTGGTCTAGTTGAGGCGTAACCGAAGACCTACCTTCGATGAAGGGTGTATCGCTGATTATCCCACTATTGCTAATACCTAAAGATGCTAATACTAATTTGGATGACAGAACAGTATTTTTAACATATAAAGATAAAAGTTTGCACATAGATTTGGCAGAGTGACGGTACCTAAAATTTTGTCTAACATCAGTAATTATTCTCACAGAAAAGTTACGGTTACAGATGAAAGAATTCATAAAATGAATTGTATTGTAATATCTGCTTTTTGAGCACTTATTAAAATCGCATTTAATACAAACAATTACATTAGTTATCCTGCCCATTGATAGCAAGGATTTTATTTGGGAAAAAGATGGCAATGTACAAGAAAAATCAAGACAAACAGCAACAACATCATTCTTCGTATAGTTAACAATTAGCGGAAACGCATAATTACATAAGGTCTGGGCTGTAACATTACTAAACACATAACCACAGGTGTTGTAAGACGAGCTCAGAATATATATTTATTTATTTATTTATTTATTAACAATACTGAAAGGCACCCTAAGTTTAAAAAGAGACAATAACTCAGGACAATCTACAGTAGCATTTAAAACCTTATGCATAAAACATATATCACCATAAATTAGTACATTTGATTTTGCTCATGAGTTGAAATGCGACTATAATACATATATGCGACTTTGTAATACAATTTAAGCTTTCAATCTCTGTCTGCATACTCTTAATCTTGTTTTTGTGATATTCAGTTTCCTTTTCAAGCATTGTAATGGTATTAATCAAATTTTGATTAAAATCACTTAGCTCTTTTATCTTCTCTGAAAGTTCCTCATTTACCCTAGTATATGAATCCACCTGTAGCTGCACTTCTTTCTCTTTAGTTTTTAGATTCTGAATTTCATTCCTTCATCCATTATTTTGTTCATTTAAAGTTGCAATATGCAAAGAAAAATTAGCTTCTGCCTGTGAAACCTCGTCCTCAAAAACTTGACTATTTCTACGCAGTCTCTCTAAATACTTGTCCTTTTCTTCCAGCTCCTTTAGCAAATGTTTAATTTTTTCATCATATATCCTATTTTCACTCTCTCTTTCATTGTGACTATTTTGACATTGCTTTGAACATAAAATTTTGTAAACTCCTATTTTTACCACTTTTGTCATTCTTTCCAAACAACTTGGATGAAAAACAGAGTTACAGACTATACAAATATAATTTAAAAAGAGCTTATTTTTACAACACTTAAAATTGCGAGACATCCTGTACTATTAAAATATTAAATTGATTTAAAACTTAATACATAAATTTACATAAAATTATTGATCTACCTACTCAATTCAGTAGATAATAATAAATGTAATTTAAAACGCCAAATAAATTCCCAGCAGCCTGGTCCAGTGCAACCACCTATTCAGTTCAGTGGCAGAACAAAGGTCAAGTTTCAGGGAAGTCAGGTAAATCCAGCAATACTGGAAAAACCAATGCACTTCGAAAAAACAAACACATGAGTGCGATGAACCCAGAAATACCAAACAGACCAAACCAAAACTATTTAAATGCCAAACAAATTTCCAGCAACTTTGCCCGGTGCAACCACCTACTCAGTTCAGTGGCGGGACAAGGCCAAGTTCCAGGGATGGCAGGTCAGTTTTGAAATACATGAGACAAATGCACATCAAAAAAAACAAACACATGAGTGCAGTGAACCTCGGAAAACCAAACAGACCGAACAAAACAAAACAAATGAAAACAAAACAATTGAGCAATTACCGGCAAACACGTAGAACGAAAATACAACCGTTCAGCATGACTACTACGACACTACTATTACAAAACTTTTAACAGATGGAACTCTAAGGTTAATCTATGTTAGTTTCAATGTATATCCCCAGAAATATAAAGTTCGGCATAGTGATATAAAATAGTAGTAGTAATTTTGGGTCACCTTAAACTTCTTAACTGTAATATAATTTAACTCAAAACTGTTTGTATTATTATTTATACTCAATGATAAATAAACCAGTAGTTAAATTATTCCCTTCAGACTAAGTATATTATACTCTCTTAATTAAAAGACATATCTAAGATAAAAAACATATTTTTATACTGGATTTGCTTACCCTTATTTGTTGATCGAAATTGGGTACTGTACCAAGAACTGAGGTGCATTCAAAGGCTTTACTAACAACTCGTGTACAATTTTTCCACATTCTGAAAATGGAAACAAAAAGTTTAAAAAAATGTCTCTAATGTTTAATATTTTTTCCTTACTTATTTTGGTAGTCCCGACAATATATAGGAATTACAGGCAGCAAATCAAATCACAATATAACCAATAAAAAACAAACATGACATAACCATAGATGAAAAGCAAAAATCCAAACCGTGAACCCTAGAAATCAGGACGTTCAACGCCGGTGCTGTGTATGTATGCAGCGATGCGAAAATCGGGGCTCACGTCTCACGAACGTTTCCTCCCCACTCGCTCTGTGGCACGTTCGTTAAGGTGGGTACAGACCGAAATAAAGAGTTCGCGACCTGTTCCAGAGCAGCTCCCGAATTGAACTCGAGCAGCTCGCAAGCGCATCGTCCACACTAAAGATGAGTTCATAGAGTTTCAGTCCTGTGTTCAGTTTGGCCGAGTTCGTTGAGTGTTCGAAATAATAAAAAAAATATTTAAATCTAGAATCTCCCTTTTTGTCATTAGAAATTTACATAAATTAAAGAAGAATGTCATCTCTGGAAAGCGATGAAAAAAGTGATCTAATAATTGCTTGTGCAGCCTATTTTCTAGTAAAACAAAGTATTGATTCAAAAAAAAAGAAAATCAAGACCAGACGCTGGTGGCAAAGAAGTTCATTTAAAAATCGCTTAAAATATGGTGGAGTTCCTTTGCTTAGAGATTTACAAATGGAGGACCAAATTTTATTTAGAAATTTTAGCCGTATGTCCGTACCAGATTTTGAAAACTCTTGGTTCTAGTAGAACCAATGATATCAAAACAAGATACAAATTATCGAAAGTGTATCTCATCCAGAGAAAGATTGACTTTAACTTTACGACTTTTGGCAACAGGAGATTCCAATACAAGTCTCATGTACTTTCAAAATTTCAAAATTTCCAAGCAAAGTATTTCTGCAATTGTACCAGACGTATGTGAAGCTTTAATTGTAGCTCTGAGTAACCTAATAAAGGTAAGCAATTTTATTTTACATTTTTATTTATTTATTTTAAACTACAAAATAATATTATGTACATTAATTTAAGTTCTATAAATTAAAATAGTTTTTTGGAATAATGTAATCAATAATGCTAAAATGTTCTGCTTCCTCTTGGGGAGACGACATTGGTGACCGTGATGGGGTGACCGTGATGGGGTAATCTTTTTGTACCATAGATGAACTGCTACTTGCATCATGCAATGATGACCCGAAATGCTGCTAAGAGTGCTGCGAACCGAGACTGTTAGTTTCCGTGTCATAAGTTGTGGAGGGTGAAGAGATTGCCGACTGTGGTTGCGAAGCTACACACTGGCTCTACTAAGGTTTGATACACTTGATGATGAAGTTTGCGATTGCAAAATGCTAATTTCGGTTTCATAAATTATTTTATTAATGTTAAACTCCACATGTGCTCTGGTTAATGGATCAAAGCCTCTAAGCTTCATAGCAATATGATTTGCAAATAAGGAGCAAGCATCATTCTTTTCATATATAGTTTTGAGCATACCGCAAGCTTCTGCAGCTTGGTTATTATTTTCTGTTATTTTTGTGAGTTTTGACACGTGTTTGTTATTTGTAAATACACTTTTTCTTTTTTTCCCCATTTCCTTCGAATTTTCTGTTGCATTTCGTGGTGAGCCATTTTCATGTAATTCTTTGTCACGTGAACTATTCCCTTCATTGACATCGACGTCATTTGTTTCCGCATTTTATTCAACATTTTCGACATTGGCAGATGCATCCTGTTTAACATTTTCGACATTGGCAGATGCATCCTGATGAGCCTCCTAAAACAAAATTTATTCTAGAATTTTTTATTTGATTTTAATTTTAACAATGGTTTAAGCAAATGAAATTTATTTGTGTTTTATTTTCAGATTCCGGATTCGTCTGAAAAATGGCTCGCGGTTGCCGAAGAATATAATAATAGGTGGAACTTTTCACACTGTTTAGGTGCTATCGACGGTTAGGTGATATCACACTCCAAGCGCCATTTAATAGCGGAAGCGAATATTTTAATTATAAGATGTATTTCAGCATTGTTCTTATGGCAGCAGTTAAGGCAGATTACTCATTTTTATTTGCCAATGTAGGATGTCAGGGAAAAATTTCTGATGGAGGGGTTTTTAAAAACACTGATCTGGCTACAAAGCTACAAAATAGACCCTTATCTCTCCCAGCAGCAACAGCATTGTTAGGGTAGGAACAACATACACCTTTCGTTTTTGTTGCTGACGATGCAGTTCCTCTCCAGGAAAACATAATGAAGCCGTACCCAGGAATGCATTTGAAAGGAAGCCCTCAACGAGCATTTAATTATAGATTATGTAGAGCTCGACGAATAGTTGAAAATTCATTTGGGATAGTATCATCCGTGTTTCGCGTCTTACGTAAGCCACTTTTATTGGAACCGAAAAAGGCTACCACTGTAGTACTTGCATGCCTCTATCTACACAATTTTTTAATTCAAAGCAAACAATCTACAAAGGTGTATGCTCCTGAAGATGCCTTTGATCGTGAAGATTACAAGACGATGGAAATAATTCCTGGCTCGTGGAGAAGAGATCAAGCAGAAATGAACTCCTTTCAGAGCTTTAGAAATATTCTAAAAAAATCTAATGTAAAGTCACGTCAAATTCGAGATAACTTCGCAGAATATTTTTCTACGATTGGAAAACTTCCATGGCAAAGTGATTTTGAATGAAAAAAGCTGTATACAGTGTGGATCAGCCAAATGGAATAAATTCGATAATAAATGAATGGGGACGTATTCGAAAGAACGATCGATTTGTATTTTTAATTGCTCATTTTTTGTTGAACGTTTTTTATTATCGAACTTATTTCAGTTGGCTGATTCACACTATATAAAAATCTACCAATTCTACATAAAATAAAAAATACTCACCGTTTCGCGTGTTTCATTTGGCATATATCTGTCACTCAAAAAAACCATATGTTTGTATCCAAACCACACTTCTTTATTAATCTCTTCTGTGCCCATTCCTGATTTTTTAATTTTTTCGACCTTCTGACGAGGTCTTCGGTATTGTGCTAAAATAACACTTATTTTCCTTTCTACTTCATCTTTTGATTTTGACAAAATTAAGCCTATGTCTTCGTATGCGTCTTTTTAAAAATTTTTTTTTTATAGTCTTTGTGCGTGGGATTCCACAAATTCTCATGCCGGCGATATTCTTCTATCAACCACACAATTTCATCCTCTGACCAGTCCATTTTTATTTAAAAAACTACTATAATATTATGATATGAAACTGATGTATAAAAACGGAGCGCACTTCTTTAAAACTAAATAATATACTTAAATGACAAATAGAAAACGTCCATACACATACTGAGCTCGCCACCTGTTCGCAAACAAACCCTTTGAAGTACCGACTCGACTCGGAACTCTGAACGAACTGCCGAGCTGCTCTAGAGCTGTTCGCGGGCACGCGTATACACCAAGCTCGGAAAATGTTAGCGAGCTATTCGAGAACAGCTCGCGAGCTTGGTCTGTACCCTACTTTACTCTTTCGCGCTCACCTAACCAACCCGAACCCAGTATTATGCAAAACGTCAGGCTGCTGGAGGTTATGTTGTATTGTTATTTTGTTTTTGTGCATAGATTAATACTTCTTAGACATGAAACTTCCATAAAAGCCCCTAGAACACTGAATGTTGTTTGCCTGTTGCGTCCTCTGAATGTGGAGGAGTAGGACTAACCGGAAGTGAAAATGAGTTTGTGACGTTTTCATATCGAGTAATTTTAAATTTGATTATAGCGCCATTCTTGCGGAAATTATAGTAGGCAGATTGAAAAAGTGTTAAGTTGGGACTTTTTTGTCCCCATATTAAATTTAAATAAAGTCCTTGATTTGTCAGTTTCTATTTACGTACTACAATTTCTGAGAGACCCATACATAAGGCTGGGTTTTAGAAATTAAACAAGAAATATTTACAAAATGTACTACTATATTATAAGAAGAGATTTTAGAAAAAAAATCACAAGTTATACAATAAAAATTAACTGTTGTACACGCTTGTTAAAACATTGAATAAAATATAAAAATTCTTCCCAATTCCATAATGAATAAACTTGCAGCTTTATTTAATTAAGGAAGTTTTTTATATGCAAAACTAACTTTGTAAAGTAGAGTGTGTTTAAAAGGATATAGTAAATGTATAAAGGTCAATCAAAATTTAATAAAATCACCAAGAATTTACGGTGTACTCAATTTACAAATAATGTTACTTACTAAATGTTATAAATTAAGTACTTGCTATTAACAAATTAGCAATGAAAGAGGCAACCAGTAAAAATTACAACATCAGAAACAAAAGATAAAAAATTCATAGTTTATAAAATCAAAATTAACAGTTATATATACTTATTAAAATATTAATTAAAATATTAAAATTATTCCAAATTCCATAATGTATAAACTTTATTTAATGAGGAACTTTGTTTTGTGAAGAGCAAAAAGTTTGTAAAAGCAAAAAGCAAAGTAGAATTTATACAGGTTGTAGCAAAATGTTATAGTAAATGTATAAAGGCATTTTATAAAATCACTAAGAAATTACCCCCTACTCAATTCACTAGTAGTCTTCTTAGTATTATAAATCAAAAATAATCATTTTTCAGCTGAAATTGCTCTTCTTTTAGGCTTGGCGTTAGATTTAGAGTAAGTTTTGATACTGAGGCTGTCAAAAAGTTGGTAACTTATGTAAATCAAACCAAACCAAAACCAACCGAATGATCTAAGTTAGGGATTCGTTCATCCCAGAAGCAAGAAAAATAGCTAACAGTCTATACTCTATTTCCTTTTTGGTGAGAGCACAGTACCTCATTATTTATGCAGAAGTAGCATAAATATAGGGTGAGTCTTCCATTTTTCTACATGTAACAAAATGATAAACCAGGCTGTTTTTACCAATTTTAAGTGAACAAGTCCTGTATGGTCTCAAATACAATAGGTCGTAAAATTCGGAACAATGGTTTCGAGTTCAGTTTTATGACAAACGGGTTGCCAGTGTCGTCCCGTCTTTGGATATTGGTTTTAATTTTTAAGTTAAATAATTATCTGTTATGAAAAATTTATAAATAATGTTGGATTTTATCTATTATCTATTAGATAAAGATTTTTAGAAAAAGTATGGTTGGTAGGTAGAAATCCTCATTATAAAACTATGGCAAATAAAATGAAATATAAAAATTTGATTAATACCGCAATTTGATTGTTTTTTAAATGTTTAAAAAATTGTTGTAAAATTTCATTTTTTTAATACCAACCAATAAAAAATGCAACTTTCCAAACATATCTTGTCATTTATAAGAAAGGTACATAAATATAAGGATCTTTTAATTAATTAACCATATTTACATATATTACAATAAAAATATTTACAAAATATACAAAAAAAAATCAACTTATAAATCATACATTCTCACTGTTATAACTAAGGGTTCGACAGTTTCTTCTAGAAGATTATCGAGGGTCTACATCTTTTCTTCTTCTTTTATGGCATGATTCACAGCATTGCTCCAGTTTTCTTGGGTAACGTTATCCACTGCTGCTTTCAGAAGTTCTCTCACATCTTTCAATTTAAAGGTTTTATTATTTCTAGCCACAAATCCTTTTACTTGAGCCCAAATTAACTCTATAGGATTTAATTCACAATGGTAAGGTGGCAAACGAAGTACAGTTATATTGTGTTGTTTGGCCATTTCGTCAATAACGTGTCTTTTATATTTTGATTTATTTTCTGCAACTACTGTCAGAAGCCCTGCTTTTACCGCGTCATCTCCAAAAGGTATTTTTTTTTCGGTAAGCTAGTTTTTTATTTCCCCTTTTCGCCAGCGGGATGATGGTAATTTTTCTATTAATCTTGAATGGTAGCTGGCATTATCTATAACAATAATTGAATTTTCGGGAATTGACTTGATCATTTCGGAAAAATTATCTTCAAAAACATCAGCGTTCATTTCTTCGTGGTAATCCTTAGTTGACTTCGATTCGAATTCAAACAGACCGCCATTTAAAAATCCTTTGTAGCTTCCATTATGTGTAATTATTAATCTGTGGCCCTTACCAGAAGGAGACTTCAAGCCAGTCGATAAACCTTCTAAAAAAGCTTGACAGGAGCTTCTAACATTTTTATCCTGCCAGCACTTGCTCACGGTGTGTCCTTCGTTAAGCCAGGTTTCATCCAAATAATAAATGTTTCTTCCTTCCTTTCGATACTCCTTAATTTGCCTTAAATACTTTCTTCTCCAACAGACTATTTCTTCTTTATCTATTAAAATAGATTTTTTATTTTGCTTTTGCCAAGAAAAATGTAATTCGTGTAAAATTTACCATAATTTTTTTCTTCCCATTTCTGGTACATTTTCGTCTTCTTTTATAAGTGTCAAAATTTTGTCGATAGTTGGGATTTCATTCTTAAAATAAAATGAATGTACTGTCCTCCTGATGATATGCTTTGCTGTCTTATCAACTGCTATCGGCTTCCTACCGGCAGTTTTCTTTACACTCTTCTTAGGCAAGTTCTCACGGTTTTCACTTTTTCTGTCACTAAGAAGTCTGTAAATTGTTGCTTTACTTATGCCTGTCATATTGGCACATGTAGAAACTAGATTTCTAACAGTACTTGGAGGCATTTGATGCACAAGTGCATCATGTACGTTTAGTACTATAGTACTTGCTTTAAAATCTAAAACACCTTTACACACTACGGGGCTAAACTTTGACATTCTTACAACAAATGCGCAACAATACTGAAAAATAAATTAAGTTTTGAGGATATATCTACATCATATACCATAAAATATAACTACCCGTTTGCATTTAAGATTGCACAATTTAGGTACCTATAATACTTATACCTCCATATTTACCTACCTAGAAATATCTACTTATAAGGGTTAAAAAGAACTTGTTCATTAGGTACTTAAGTAATTCAAAGAATTTATGGCTAAAATTGGCCTATTTCTTGCACTATTAAATAAACCCAACAAATGAAAACATTCAGGTCTTAATGTACTTGAAAAGTGGGACGCCAATGGTTTACGACCGTTTTATGGCTATCGACCCTTTCGTGTGCTCCTACGGATTAAGAACTGGACTATAACAAAGAGAACAAAAAAGAAAGTCTCTGATTTCAGATATGAAAGGTGGATTAACTTTTTAGAAGAACTAAATAACCACGTAACCACGTTGAAAACCACATCAGCTACTGAAGAGTTTCAAAGATACTAAGGGAAAGAACAAAAACAGAGTTTCCGCCCATACAAATACCAGATGAAAGTTTAGTATACTCCGATATAAAAAAAGTTGAAGCGTACGAAAAAAGCAAATCACAAAAAGATTAATTTATTTCCAATAATTTTCCGGAGAACCACGCTGCATTAGTACAAGTGAAACAAGTGTAAAACGAATTAGAAAATATAGTAATGCAAACAAAAATTAAAATTCATGAAATAAAAGACATAATTTCAAAAATCATAGAAATAACTAATTCACATTAACTTATTTACTAAATATAAAGTCGAATTGTTGACTGGCACACCTAAAATATCCACCTAAATGTTTAGAATTCCATTGCTTGGCAATGCGTAGCTCAAATTTAAAAAACAAAGCGCTATTGTAAAGAAAATTGAATGCCCTTTCAAAAGATGTATCACAACACACCCCTTCCTATTTAAAAAATAAGTAATGTCCCCCTGATAAAAGGTTGAATTTGTGGGGTTAAAAATTTAAATAAAGAGTCGTTTTTCTATTGCTTGATCCCTACTCCTATTTAAGATTTTGAGGGTGATTGATTGAAAAATCAATAATTATTTCCTAAATAAACTCCAAGTACCAAATTTCAATGAAATCGGACTAATCGGAAAAAAGTTTAGTCACGTGAATATTTCCTAAATAAACCTTAAAAACCTATTTTTTAAACCTTTAAAAATTTTAATCAAAGCGGACCAATAGGAGAAAAAGTTTTAATTGTCACGTGACCTTAAAACGTAATATGGCAAATATTTTTTTAAAAATCAATAATTATTTCCTAAATAAACCACAAATATCAAATTTCAATCAAATCGGACCTATAGGAAAAAAGTTCTGGTAGTCACGTAACCCTAAAACTTAATATTTAAAAAAATTTCAAAAAGTTAATAATTATATCCTAAGCCAAACCCAAATACCAAATTTCATTCAAATCGGGCAAGTAACAAAAAAGTAAAATAAAAAATCCACATAAAATAATAATACATATTAAATCTCGATTAGATTTTTCATTAGGACCCACTGTGTGAATATTATAATAATACAGGGTAAATTCTTAAACTTCAAAACTTTGCCAAATTATCACGGCTAAAAGAAGACGATTTGGTAAAAGATATACCCATATTAGATTCTCCAGAGTCTCTTGAATCATTTCATACCAATTTCAGGAAGTTCTAAGCTATTATAAGCATTTTATCAATGAAATTAAGAAGCAAGTCCGAGCCCATTCATTCACGTTAACGCCATGTTTGCCAAAATCGCCATAAAAGTCGGCATTAACCCATTAAGATCCAACTTTTTTTTCTTTTTGAATTTCTATTTGAGTTTTGGTTAACATGTTTGTTTTGGTTCAAAAAAATTAAAAAATTTTTTTTTTTGATTTTTGGGTCATTTTTTTGATCATTGGGTCAAAAAATAGACCGTCCTTATATGAGGACGCTGGGCTTATATAGTATATGTAATCCCATATTGAAATACAAAAAAAAACAAATAAGTAAATACAAAAACTTCATATATTACAAGATAAAACTAATGTACTGATAAAAAAATCAGAGGTGTTTATGAAACATGAATTAAAAAACTAATTTTTTTAATAAAAATTGTTAAAACAATAAGGTACACAAAGAGTGACATTACATTTCGAACAAAATGTGTGGGGTTTACTTTGGCATGTGTTAAATTGACATCTCCTTTGCTTTTCTCTCTTGGCTACCAAGTGATTCTTGCCATCATATTTTTCGTTTTCTGTAACATTACTCCGAGACGTATTTGACAAACTCAATGGACGACCAAAGGCTACTCTTCTTCCATGACCAATCTTTAGGTATGAATAAGCCACATCCATCCTGAAGTCTTTTATGGATTTTTTTTCTTTTCCGGTAAGGATCATGTTATAGAGAATTGAGCTATTTACGATCGACATGTCTATCACTCGAGTAAAAAGGCACCAATACCATTTTTTGCCCCGTACTGAAATGTGATGTTTTTTAAGCAACCAATCATGGTGGTCCACCCCTCCCATATGCTTATTGTAGTTGGCAATCAAAAGAGGTTGTGCAACTGGAACACGACCACCTTCTTTTTTGTTCCACCTTTGTACAATAGTGGTTGGTAAAAGTGTATCAAAGTTGGTTGCCACCGAAACGCACCTGCTATCATTCCACTTGACTACGAGAATTTTTGCCTACTGTCAAAGTGCCAGTCATAGGCCCCTCTCGGTTCCTTCTCGAGTTCTTTGGATGACTTGGTGGGACACTTGAATGATCGATTTTCCCTTATGGTTCCTGTGGCTCAGAAGCCTTTTTCTTTTAGGCTACACAAGAGATTATAACTCGTAAAAAATTTGTCAAAGAAAATAATGTGTTTTTCAAGTTTTTTTTATAGTTTCCAGCATACTTGTTACGACTCTTGTCCCTAGACGAATCTTGGGCTCTGCTGTTGATTTATTATCCTTGCCACAGTACAAAGCAAAGTTGTAGCAATACCCATTATCACTACAAAGCGCCCATAATTTGTATCCAAACTGTATAGGCTTTTCTTTAATATATAGGATAAATTGCTTTAGGCCATGGTGTCTAAAATATTTTACAATCTTTTTATCAATCGATAGAAATGTATGGAAAACTCCCCATTGCTGAAATTTAGTATTTATTGCCCCAAATAATGACCCTATTTTGAATGACTTATCGTCTTTGTTATCATTTGCAAGGGAATTGTCAGCAAAGTGAAGACAAGATTTTATTTCTTTGTAGGCATTTCTGGAAAACGCATTTTTTCACTAGAGGAACACCCAAATCTTCTCTTTCAGACCAATAGTCTCTTTCATTTGGTAAGCCAGAAAAAATCAAAAACCCGATAAAAATTTTGAAGTCCTCCGAAGTTACAAAAAAAATCATGTTTATTTTTCTGTTGGGCGTATCTCATGGTCTCTGTTTGAAGAAGATTATAAAGATCGTCATCAAAAAACTTCTTAAATATTTGTAGTGGTGTTGATTCCTGTAATTCTTCTTTTATTTTGTGGAAAGCTTCGGCACAACCTTCTTCTTCAATATGTTCATACATGGGTTCCTTCCTTAGTCCATTTTGGTGTCCAGGATTTAGCTGCATGCAACCTTTTTCCTTTTTATGAAATTTGACAGCGATAGATCATCTTCCGATTCCCAATCATTTTGTTCTTCTACCTGTATCTCCACAATCCCTGGGACGTCCTGGACATCAACCGCCCCTAAGTCACCATCGTCGATATCGTCTACGTCCGTCAATTCTTCCACCTCGGGAAGTAATAGCGCAATATCAATATCTATTTGGTTAGAATAGAGATATTCGACGAAATCATTAAACTTTCAATTTTTTTCTTAACTTCTGAGATGTCGCAGTTAAATTGACTAGCTATGTTTTGCCAAATGTCTATTTTCTTTTTGGACAATTTAAATTGTAAATTTTTGGGGTCCCATAAAATAGGGTTATCCCTATAAATTTCTATTAATTTTAAACACAAATCTTCGGTCCACTCCATATCAAAAATATGCACAGAATACGCACGCACAGAACAAATATTTTCGAACGACTGAAATTTGAAAATAATCCAAATCTCATTCTCTGAAATTAAAAATAATCCAACTCTCTCACCCACACCAAATTCGACACAAACAGGCATCACTTTGATGTTACCGCTCGACTACCGAACGCAAGCCAACGCCAACTTTGCCAATGAGAAGCGTTGGTTTCGATTGGCCGCCGCCGTACACACCAAAACTAACGCGTCCCAAGCTACTTCACATGTGCCGTTGGCTAGCGTTGGAAATTTGGTCTGGACGGGGCTTTACAGACAGCCATCGGCAATCGCCAACCTACTCGGGCGCTCTCATCCCCACCAATTTCTGGCGTCAACAAATGATGACGCTGGGCGCTAATGGGTTAAAATCGCGCGTAGACGTCAAAATCGACCATTTTCAGACGATGTTTTAGGGTATAAAAAAAGGTTTTTACCTTATGATTTGTATTAACATTTATATGTTTCTCACGACTTAAACAACACTTTTTTGTCAAAAAAAACGTTTTTTGCCACGCACAAAAAAAATGTTGCCGGGCGTGGCGGAAAAAAAATGTTTACCGTTATATACGCTTATCCTTCGTACATATAACGGTAAAAACCCGAAAGAAAAATTCGCTACAGAACAAAAGTTATTAGCGTTTTTGCGTCGAAAGTCGGAACCTCCACCATTTTTTGTCGGTACGTTCTTACAACAATGAGCGAAGCGTATTGTAAAAATTGTCCCCCTAAAATCAAAAAAGGTCCAAGCATTTTCTAAATTTTTTTAAAAAAGGGCTCCAAGCCTTGCTGGACTGTTTTCGATAGGCGCATGTATGATAATGTTAAGTTAACTTATTGGTGTTGGATTAAAATTGAAAAATAGATTTATTGGATTTTGGATTAAAAATCAAGAGTAGAAACAGATAATTATGTCTTATTTTAAGCGCAAAAATAACATTTTCTAAGCAAAAAAAATATTAACATTCTTATTTCTAAAACCGCTTGCAAAATAAGTTAAAAAACTCATAAAGAGTTCATAAACTATAATATTCTAAATAATTTAAAGCATATTTATTAATAAATATCGTGATTTTTAAAGGTATTCGTTTTTGAAATGAACTTTTCTATTAACTGAATCAAGATGTTGTCTCTTAATTTGAACAACATCAATGAATACATCTAGAGACACATTTTGGGACTTGGTTGCAAAGAGGCCTTTTTTTTGCGTTATGAGTCTTTGAGTAATAATGCTCTATTATTGGAGAAATTTCAATAATTGGTGATAGTTTAACTAGGACATGACAGATCTTACTCCAAGATTTTTGTAAGGATGGATACAAACTAGTGCATAAAGGATAGTTGCATCTTGAAGACAAGAAAATGATACATACTTATTTATACAACTGTGACATAAGTATGTCCAAAATAGGATTGAACTTTACCTATACTGTACCTATAACTATACCTTGGAAAAAAATTATAATAAATCCAAAATGCACCCCGACCCTATTAGAAAACACTTATTTGTTTTTATACAAATCTATTCAGTTGGAGATATTTTTGCATTATAATAAGACATTTTATGAGAAAGTGACGCTAGATACTTTGCAGTATTTATTCTTCATTTGGTTTTGTTTTATTGATTTTTTAATTATTTTTCAATCACATAATTATATAAATTACATTTAAAATGGAAGACAAATTATATTAACGTTTTGCTATATATGCCTTTAAGCAGTCATAAACCATTTTTGAAATATATAATAAGTTACTATAATAGTACACATATATATTGAATAAATCATATCTGTGAATACATATATTAAATAAATCATATATCTGGGTAGTGTAACAGTAATAAAATAATAATTAAATCTTCTTATAACAAAAGTTATGTTAAAAAAATAGAACTTGTATGTATAATAATTTCAAAAATTAAATTGTATAACTTATTTATCCACCAAACTCAGTTCCTTAGACCTCATAAAATATTCAAATATCTATTACCAAAATATGCAATAAAAATGAAATGGGCCGTTTTTGAAAAAAATGCCTAAATGGTTATTGTCAGGTTGTTAACGGTGCTCAATTCAAACATTTAATTTAGATAGGTATTTCTTTAATTTTACATTTTTTCACCATTTTTCGTTCAAAATTGCTAATGTAGCCACTATTTATTTGTACCATATCCTTTGTAAAAAAATGCGTTCTTTCTGATTCTGCATTAAAAAATGGTGGTTTCCATTTTAAAAACATATGGCGTCATATCTTTTGTTTTGAGTCACCCTGTATATTTAATTTCCACGTAGAAAAACCCTAAACTCAATGTTAAAATCGACGAGTTCGGGTATTTTTTTCAAAAACGGTCTATTTAATTTTTATTGAATTTATTCGCTACTTTATGGAGGCACTGTATATTAATATTTTATAATTCTTTAAATATAACTTAATTTTTCCAAATACTATTATTTTCCATCACCAAATATGGCAGACTACCATACCAGGTGAGTGTCAAATAGCAGATGAAATTAAAATATCAATTAAATTTTAAATATTACGGAAAATTACATGCATCAGCGAAAATAAATAAATAATGAAACCGTATATAGGGTGTCTAGAAAATGTTGAAAATATCTCGAATTCAGGTAGAAAATCAAAAAATAATATGGAAGTTTTCTATAAAAGAAATTTCTATACACTCTCCCTACGAAGATACAGCTCCTTAAAGCTGCTGCTGGAAATCAGTTTTTCTTGAATACCTTTTAAGTGCTGGTATAATTTAATAAAAATTCTATGTGATTAACACTCTCTCTTAAAACGCAATCCTTAAAACCCATTTACCTTGTTTATTTTAACAGGGGCGAACTAGGTTGTACAATATAATGTTTAAACATTTAACACCCTGAACAAGAGTGGCTTTTCTTTAGTTTAAGGTTTAAGCTATCCATACTTATTATTTTAGAGTCTTTATCATATGGGGTGCTAAAAATGTAAAGATTGTAATTTATAATGTACAACCTAATAGCCCCTAGTAAAATAGACAATATGTTCTAAGGACTTCATTTTAAGAGTTCCTTAGTAGTGTCGATCACGTAAAATTTTTATGAAATTATATTATAAAAATATATAAGTACATCAAAAGTTATTCAAGAAAAATATAAATTTAACTACATCCATAAATTTTGTAAAAAATTAAATTTTATTTGTAAGTAAAACATTAACTTTGTAGCAAAAACTTTAAATTCTTCCCAAAACATCTTATTTATTTTTTAATATAAAATATAATTATTTTGAATTTGTTATACAGGGTGTCCCATTAGTGCGATAACGGACGAAAGCTCCTTATACAGTGATACAAAAAATATTTTCTTTATACAAAGTTACTTTACTGTCTAAGGTCCATAACATAAAAATATTTTTGGATATACAGGGTGATTCATAAATGTGATATGATACACAACTTTTTTAATTTAAATGGAACACCCTATATTTTATTGCATTTTTGGTTTGCTTTAAAAATTCTGCATACCTTTTATCAAGCATCGTCTATACCAAAACTTACCCGTTTGTGAGATATTTAATATTTTATCAAAAAATCGACGTTTGCACGTCTCCACAAAAACAAAAATTATTCACTTATTTGGGATCCTACAAGTCAAATCTTTTGTAGGTTGTTAGTGCATACTTACACTTATTTTATGGTCCTATGAGAATTTGATAATATTCTACAGGGTGTTCGCAATACTCTATCTAAAACCAAAAAATGTAAACAACCATACCTTATTTTTTTCAAATGAAATGGGACACCCTGTATAATGTTATTTTAATTTAAAGAGGTTATAAAGTTTTGAAAGAAAGCATGTCAAAAACATTTGTACAGTATGTCATCTGTGTCAGAAAAAGCATCCTATCAAAATGAGCTGTATATGTAAATTAGGAGTTTTCTACACACATTGTTGTATTGATAAAATCTATTCTTGATAGAGAAGGTGACTAGAATATTTGGAATGTTTTAACAAAATTAATCTCAAAAAGTATCTTTAAGTAATATTTAAAGAATACAGGGTTCGTCAAATGATCCTCCTCATATTGAAATAATAAATTATGAACGTTATGCGACACTATGGCTCTTAAAAAAATAATTTATTTAAAAAGTACAACTGACAGAATGACGGGTTAATAATCTTGTACAATAATCTTATTATATACAATAATCTAATAGCTCACAATAATCTAAATGATCTTAAATCTAAGGGTTTATACATATAGAGTAAATATGTTGATGTAGCCACCACGTTGTAGAGATTCAGCATTTTTCACGATGATCATTTGGTTAACTATAAAAAGTCTATGGAAAAGTCTATGCTAAAGAGTTAGCGGTTCCCACGGATATAACTCCTCTCTCGTTAAGAGGCAAACATAATGGAATTTGTTTGCTCCATTTCTGGCTCTTCGTGTCTTGATTCATGAAGAGGTAATGCAGTAGTTCCAGGTTTTATGATCAGAAAAACTTACTTGTGTTCCAAGAAATTGATAGTATGACAGAATATTCTTAAAATTTGGTAATGCATTGAGTCGTAATGAGTCTGAGACTTGATCATTTATTTAATTTTATTAACAAATATTATAGAATTATGGACAGCATTAAGTTTTGCGAACGTAATTACATTTTCAAGATTATTTAAAAAGTTAATTAAATTTTGGCAATCTAAATTCATTTGAGAAATTATTTCTCTATGTAAATATTCATTAAATATTCTGTTTTTAATATTAAATTGTAAGTAAGACCTATGAAACTTACACGGTTTGAAGATTTTCCTTCATTAATTTGATTTTTTAATTTATTAAAATGTATTTGAATGTTATTAAGTTGCTGTTTTATTAAAGTTGTATCTATGTAATGCAGAAAAGTATGTTTAGTATATATTATTTTAGATGGTTCTAGAGATGTAGGTAGAATATTTAATTAAAATATATAAAATTTTTAGTAGGATTTTTAATAGTAGTTAATTTAACATTCTCACTATGTGTTAAAGTGCTTGGAAGATTACAAGCACCAGCGTTAGTAGGATCTTCAAGTGCATTTTTATCCTCCAGTAAAGATTTGTCTTAGGTCTTCGAGCAAGGTTTTTACGATGGTTTTATTATGGTTTTTATGTTCCCGAATTAGTTTTTCGCAAATCAGTGAGTCCTATTATCTATACTCTATCAAAGTAATCATGAAAATCAAAAAGAATAATTTTATAATTAAATCCATTTTATAATTAATTCCATATTCTGTTAATAAAGGAACTGTCGCTTGATCTTGAGTATTTTTACTGCCAATAGCTGTTCTTATTACATTGTTAGAATTGTAAATACAATTTGGAAAATATTTTTCAGTAATAGTGGGTTAAGTATTAATTTATTACTACCAGTATCAATTATTAGTTTTATTTTAGGATGGTTAATTTCAAGGTAATGAATTATCACTAGAAACATATAGTTCTATTATGTTGGTTCGTCTATCATGACGGGTTTTTGAAAATTTTAATGTTTCTAAGTTGTTTCTTGTTTGTCATAATTTCAGGATTTTCTACACTCCTATTAAGTGTAGTGAAATATTCTTTGGAATAGACTTCATCATAAGTAAAATTTATATCCGTATCATATAGATCAATATATTTATTAGTTTCATCAGGATTTTCTTTATTATGTAATTTTTCAAATGCAAAGTTGACTATTAATTGAACTTGACTATTAGTGAAATATTTGTGAGGGGGTAATTGCCTTGGGGGTGGCATGCATATTATCTGGGCCTGTTGGAAAATTTGAATTTTGTGGAGTTTGATTAAAATGATTAGAGAAATTATTATATGTAAGACTTACATGGATCTTTTTTTAATATAAGTTTCCACCCATCTCAAGACGCTGCTACCCACACCGATGTCTGCGATTCGAGCCAGGAAAATATTATGGCTAATCTTGTCAAACGCTTTATTAAAGTAAGTGTAGATGTCATCGAAAATTCATGCTGCTTTACACCAATAATAGTTTTTGAAATATTGAAAAAGTACTCGTAAATTAACTTTTCAAAAAGCTTAGCTACTGTACATAATTTATTTAAATAACATTAGTTTATACATGGTTTTAACAGCAGGTTGAAGAGCGTTTGAAGACTAAATAGCATGAAGCTGGGCCTCTAAGAAAGTATAAAGTTCGGTGTAAGATGGTACTACCGTTGGACTGTTACCTGCTCTTTTATTTGAGGTGAAATCTATTTTGAGTGTTGCTATCAATTTTATATACAAGCAGGTGAAAAATAATAAAATCCGACTGATCAACAGGATAACAAAGATTTTTCAATGCTTCTAAAATTTCTAAAAAGATTCTTAAAAGTTTACTTAAATCAGATAAGTGAAAATAATTTCTTAAATTTGCACAGAAAAATATCTCGATCCAAAAGGTCGTTGCAATTAATCTGTGATTTTCATATTTTTTAATCAAAGCATTGTATGCTATACTATAGTTATCCTCAGTAAGGGGTAGTGAGCGAGCTACAGCCAAGAGCTTACCATCCAAATACTTTAATAAATATCGAAACTTATCTATATGTGAAAGCTCTGCATCATTGTGCATGCAGCTATTGAACATATTAAATTTCATTTTTTAAGATCACCAGAAAAAACTTTTAAAGTTAATGGCTTCAACTTTTTGCTCTTATGAGCAGGTTGAGATGATTGATTGCTAACAAATTGATTATGTAAGGACTTAAATGTATAAAACACCTTTGCAGTGCTTGCTTTTAGCTCATCCTGTTTTTGAAATTCTTCATCGCCCAGTGATGATTTTTTGATGATTTATAACAATATTTGGTTATGGATTTCACGAAAGTTTTCGAATTCTCTTATAATATCTTCATATCTAGCAATAACCTCACAAACCAAATTTACATCACTTTTCGCGCTCAATGCAACTGCATACGCCTCTTTTAAGCTATTTATGATAGCATTTCTTTGACACGTGAGTTTATTTAATTTTTCAATTATAGCAACAGGCAATTGCAGTGCCATTTTAAAAAATAGACTCAAGCAGTACGAGATTCAAGGAAAATGCATCAATTCAAAAGGGTAATTAGAAAATCTCAATTAACAAAGAGGCCACCATACCTCCAAGTTAGGTACAAACAGGAAAATAATGACTCCCTCGTAAACCGTTCATATTCTTATGAGAAAATATAAACATTAATAATTTTATTTCATGCGAAATAAGACAATAATACAGAAAGCCGGCTATTTTTGTACTTATTCAAAAAAGTAAAATATACATACAATCTATTCAAATATTATACAATAAAAAAAAAACCAATTCTAAATAAGGTAAATTGTATGTTCTGCTCGAGTTTCGAAACTAAACGTTTCAAATCTTAAAAACGTATAAAAAAACTTGCCTAAACTTTACCTGGACCTCTTCTCGGCGTTTTTCATGAACAAAAACTTGTTTCGATTACTAGCCTACGATAGAGCCAGGTTATGACAAAGCCGGCACTTATTTTTTACGTAATATAGTCCAAAAAGCAGTATTTTTTTGCGCTTGTAGTTTAAAATCCGACTCGAAGAACCAATAAAAGAACACTTTTCCAGCGAGAAGTAAACTTAGCCCGCTTAGAAAGATGTACTTCCAATTTCAAAAGACCGTATGTAAATCAATAAAATTACTAACAATTTAAAATGAGATAATTTACCTTTTTGTACTTTTCGGTAGCGTTACAAATAGGCTACTGTAGCTCTCGGTTCCATCAAGGATAGACGAGAGCATAAAAAAAGCTAATATTCATTATACCTAGGTCTGATTGACCCAGGCGCGATAAGAATGGGTAAATTATAGATAGGTAAAATTAGAGGCGTCTGGCTTTTTTGGCACTTTCCAGACGGGGGTTGAATATGGAGAGATGGACGGTCGGATTATTTTATTATCTAATAGTTTTGAATTTGCGACTGAATTTCGGAGTTCACAGCAGGAGGATGTCTGAAATATTTGACATAGATGGGTCTTTCAGTTTTTGTTCGGATACAGTGTTCCGTTTGACTGGTAAATGAGACGTCACCATTTTCGTAATACATTATCTGTTTAAATTCATGGCAAAGGGATTTTGGATTTTTCAAGTGGGGTTGAAAAATCCGTTGGGGAGTGATCGAATCTTAGCATTTTTTCGAGGTCAATACTTTTTGAATTTGTACTAGAGGGATCGACTAAATCGAATTGGTCTTCAGGTACGACTTCAGTAAGACTTTTATTCTTTGATGAAAGTTTATTTGGGTTTTAGGGGTTGGGTTGTTAATTCTACAAGATCCATTTTTAACTTCGACCAAACAATCAGGGATGATGTGGTCTTTTATGTTTAAGGATGGTTAAATAGCAATACCATTTTTTAGGTTAACGGGAATGGTTAGGGAATTTACATTAAAGTTCCGGACAGGGTGTGGTAAGAGCTTGTTGTATGCTAGAGAGAATGGAATTTGTATGTTATAAAGGGTTAAAGTTTAGTTTTCATAGTTAATAAGAGCTTAAAGTAATTTAAGGTCTTTTGTGCCTATTAGGGCATCAAAGTCATTATGCCAGTTCAAAAAGCGCCTGTTAAATGTTTCGGGAATGTCTAATTCTTCTAATAAATGTATTTTTAAGTTTTGGGTTTCCTTATAAACTTTTTTACATGCTGTAACTTCAAAAGGTTCAATGAATATTTTGTTAGGATATAGATTTGCAATTTTTGGAGGAATGATGGAGTCGGAAGCGCCAGAGTCTATAAGGATGGTAATTTGTTTTTTTTGGAAGATGAAAGTAGGGCAGCTCTATTTTTTGAGCTATATTATTTAAGTTAATGGTTGGATATAGGCTTCGTCCTGAAAATTTTCTGAAAAATCAGTAGATTATATATATAAAGATATTGATTGATTATATAGATATTGATTGGAGGGTGTAGCTTCGTAGTTTTGGTCGTCGAAATCCTGGTATATGGTAATGATAATTGGTGTTTTGGAGGTTGGAGGCTTCATTAATATCAGGGGGTTGTTCGAGAACATAAGGATCAGCATTGTTATGGTGGGGATATATTTCTACATTGGTTGGTTCTTCGGCTACGAAGTTTTTAGGGCTTGAGTGTTGGAAAATATTATCGTTTCGCCATTGAAGTTGAGGTTGCCTTTGATAGGACATTCTGGATGGTTCTGCTGTAGAGATCGACATTGGGGTTTGGGGATCTGAGACAGGCTTGTGTGTGGGAGCAAATACATTCTTTGGCTTTCCAAAGACTTGGGCATTAGTGGGATAATGTTTCTGAACGGGTCTAGATTGTATTGGAACGGGTTGGCTAGGGAATTTATGGTCTGATGGGAATAACATTGGTCTTAAATGTGGGTTCAATTGTTGAGGCTGATTTGTAGATCTATAGTTTTGATTTTGTGAAACTTAATTATTAGGGTTTGGATGTGTTGCAAATTGGTTAAAATTGCGACGCAAAGTTGAATTGATATTAGTGAAATTTACTTGTGATTTAATCATATTGTAATTGAGTACATCGGTATAGGCATCATCAAGTGTGTTCGGCTGCTGTAACATAAGCAAAGTTTTAAGGGTGTGTGGTGAATTAGCAGTTTAAATTATTACATATTTTTTTTTAATTTGGCTTAGCAGGATTAATTTTGCACTATTATTATCTACTTTACAATTAATATTTGCTATTATTCTTTGTACAAAAGTTTTTAGCCTATCAACAAATTTTAAGATGCTTTCGTTCCTATAAATTTTATTATATTGGAGTTGTTGCATTAAGATTTGGTAAGTTATTGGATCACCGAATTTTAGTCTTAATGAATCCTTAATTAAGGGTCATGATGTTAAGTCGGGCCTAGAGAGTAAAAAATCTCTCGCTCTATCAGTAAAGTTAGACTTTATTGCCGCTAAGACAAGTTTTTTCTGATCATCATTATCGTTATCGTATAGAGAAAGAAATGCGTTTATGGAGATAATAAAACTCTCTAAGTGAGTTTGTTCTCCCGAAAAAGTTGGTAAAAGTGAGGAATGAAATCTTAAGTTTTCCATGTCTGAATAAATTACAGGTCTAATGGTCTTATCTATTAAAGAATTATCTTCTGAATCTAAACTTAAATTTTCTAAAAGTTCTGCTAATTGTTTTTGTGAATCTAAAGAACTTTTGCTAAGATTTAAATTAGGAGTTGAATTTAATCATAAAAACGCTCTATTCCTTAACAACATTTATTGTAAACGGTTACTGGACTTAGGTACTGGACATAAAAGTCAATTTAGCAATCTACTTACAGTATAGACAAGGATGAATCCATAGAGGATAAACTGCAAAAAAACAAACTCACGAACAAAGGGCTTCCTATAGAGTGTGGCTGGAAAGCTGGAATCGCTGGATAGTTTTCTGGAACGCCAACTGCTAGAGGAAGAAGGGCGGAAAATTACGTCGTTTTCTTTGGTGTGGCCGTATGTGCTGGCGGTAGATATACTACAGAATCGCTCGATTCATTGACAGGCACCACTACCACAGGATCACTCACGTTTACTAAACCCACTGTCACTGACTTTTTGCTTCTTCTTACTCTTTGAATGGAACTCTTACCAGATTTTGACGGAGGTTCCAATTGATCACGAAGGTTCTTAGATTCAGATAGTGGTTTACTAAGATTTAAAAACCACTTCTGCACAACGAAAGATCGATAGAGGGCAGAATCACACTATCCTGTTCGCAGCGCCAAATAGGAACAGAGCTGGGCGAAGTTCCTTTTAAAAAAACTTTATTGTCACAAAAACGTACTTAAATCAGCAACTAGGCTTTTACACTATATTAATGTTACTGTTTAATGGTGGGTTACGGTTACTTATATATACACTTATTGCTATGTCAGCGTTAAACATTAGTTATTAGATATTACTAGTTTTTTACCAATACCACGACAATTTATCTTAAGCCGGTAAAATCAGAGAAAAAGAACTAAAATATGATTCTTTCAATAAATTATCTATCCGTTTTATAATTAATGTTAACGAGACGTAACAATGGTCTTCTTTCATGAGAATATATGTATTGCATGTATTTTGCCTGTTACATATAAATTTTTAAAAATATTAAAAAAGAAACTGTAAAAAACAGGCACCCAATACAAACAAATATATTGAAATTTTGATTTATTAACAGAAAGAACAAAATAAATAATCTCAAATGCAAACAAACAAAACTAATTGCCAAAAACAGCTAATCAGCTGTAACAGAATAGGAACACTATAAAAATGGCAAACTTCTATATATCCGCTATCTATATATCCGCTTCCCTATATTTATTTGTGCAGTGGTCTATGCAGATTCTGCCTTTATCATATTTCGATGTCCATAATAGAGGAATTGGGCCATTTTTCTGTGATACAGATAATATTGGTTGCCAAAACGTTCTGCCTAAAGGTAATTAATTTTGTTCGCAACCCTTAATATGGAATATAAAAAAACACATTCTTTAACACAAATAAGAAAGAAAAAAAGAAAAAAAAACTTTACATTACATCGATACCTTCAGTACTTGAGATACTTGAAGAAATACTAGATTTTTCAGTTTCCCGCACCAGAATAATTCTATTTTGATCTCAGACAAACTTATAGTTCCTCATATTTGCTGCCTCACGAGTTGGCTTCAACAGAAGTCTAGTTTCTGGCAATAAATGTTCATTGATGTATAATTTGTTAGTCAGGTTGGGGATTTTAAGTCTATACTGAAATTCCGCCTGTTTCCTACTTTTTTTTGCAGCTTTTAAAAAACCATCCCTGATAATCTTGGACATCCATAGATAATACAAACTCAGTACGATCGTACATTTTAGCCTTTAATGACAAAACGTTTCGTTTTGTATATTTAAAATCTGTCGGTGTACAATGAAAGCTAAATAAATCTGTTGCTGGATTTCATTGAACTCCCACAACCCTTATAATGCAGGGTCCTTCTTTATCAAAAGGAAATGTCATTTGAGTATGCTCCGTCGGAAAAGAAGATAAAATATCATAGATAAGGCTAAGTAAGGACCAGATGAAACTTCAAATGTAACAGTGTTTAACATATACTTTTGAATTGATTCTTCAGGAGCAAAACGCCAGATTATTTTTTGAAAATCTCTTTGGTGAGGTTCAATAAAAATCTGGCTGTACATCCTTGAAAAGTATGGTACCAGCTGGGCACCGATAAGGATGTCTATTGGACCATACTTATGATATTTTGCAACTGCCAATGGTAACTTGTCAAAATGTGCTCACTCACTCGGAATGACTGGGACTCTGGGTAAATTTGAAGAAACTTTATTGACGATATGAGCTTCATAGAAAAATGTATGTTCCACTTAAAAACTTCTCTCTTTTTAACCCTATGCGAGCTATACATGATTCGGATATGTATCGGCTGTATCGAGAGGTATTCTTACTTGGCTGTAGTTGCCAGAAGAATATTAACAGAAGCAGTCGATAAGAGAACTATTGAACTATTTGAATAGTTACTGCTAAAACAACCTGAAAACTGAGTTTGTAAGGCACTAGAATTGGTAGACTTTTGTAAGCTATTTTGATCGGTTAAAGGAGCCGAGGGTAATGGGGCTGTTTGACTGGAGTTATGCAAAGAGGCTGAAAAGCCTGAATTTTTTGAAGGGTGTGAGCTGGCGCTCGTAGTCAAACTTGACAAACAGACTTGTTTCACAAAGTTGAGTCTCTCTTTGGGAGATTTTTCAAGGAATGCCTGATACCTGTATAGCAGGTGGGATTTTGTGAATAAAGGGCAGGTGCCTGAATTAGTATGCGCAGTACTAGTATGTCATGGTAATAGCATTTTTGATTTCTTTAAAGAATTTCATGTATTAGTATTTGAAAAATTTTATTTTTGTTATGATTTTTAAAAATTATTATTTTTTAATTTTGGCTGAATTGAAAAATTTACAGATTCCAGAGCGCGGCAGTGATTTTCTAAGAAATTAGTAAGGTCTATATATGATGGAAGTTCAACTGAGCTATGTTCGAGTTCGAAATTTGTTCTTATGTCATTTAGTAATTTATTTAGAATCAAGTTAAATAACAAAAATCATAATGAGCTGTTGGTAAATTTAAAATTTTTATGGCTGCTACATTAGAATTAAAGGTGTCAACTAGATTTCTCAATTCTTTTGCTCCAGGCAATTTAACCTGGGAACCATTAACAATTTTCTTATAATAGCATTGATTGAATATTTGGAAAAATACGCAATCCTGTGTTGTAAAGTGTACCCGGTCGCGTATTTACATACTATACTACAGCACAGAGCACCCTAGAACTCCGCGGTTCTGCACCGCAGTATAATATGTAGTTGAGAAATGCACTTATTTATCACTACATACTATACTACGCTACAGAGCATTAGAAAGAAAAAGTTTTTATGTGATTTGTTTGGTGCTGTAAAATTGGTAGTAACACATTTAATTATTGTGTAATTATTTATTAATTTAAATAATTACAACTAATATATACAAAATAATTAGTAAATAATTATTAATTATTTTTTCTGGATATTTCGGTATACAAGATAAAGGATGTTTAAATATTTAATGAATATGATGTGACTGGAAAATGTGAAAAGAAATACCTAATGTTGTGAAGGTGTGTTGTATTCTAAAAATTTTAATAGTGGCTTGTGGACTTTTAAAGGTACGTAAATACGTACGCGTAAAACGTAATTTCTTTAGTCCATTCCTAAATTTGGTTTAATTTTAAAATATAGGTTTCGCTTCAGAATGTACAGATTTATATTTTTTATCATTAATCTGCTTGTATGGATATTACGGTGGGGTAAACTTTTCTAAAATAGCGAAAAAATGCTCTTATGTTGGTAAAAATATTCAACATAGCCACACACATTAAACCACAAAATACTAATAGTGCAAAAGTTGATTTATATTATTCTTCAATTTATATAAATTAAAAACTAAATTAAAAACTGCTTCAGTGGTTAAACTTGACTTACTTAACGTAGTCAAGCTTCTTCTGAAGTTTGCTTTAAATTTTTTTGCAATTTCAGAAAAGTTAGCAAACTGTTTAGAATTAGAAGGTGTACCAAGTAAGGATACGACTATAAGAGATTATTTTATTAGATTCATTTTAATAGAAAATTATAGGTATTAAACAAATATTAATTAAAAATAAACACAGGTACTTGACGTAAAATAAAAATAAAATATCTCAGTGTATCAAACTTTATGTTAGTATCTTAACTTTATTATCTAATTAGTTGTATTAGTATCTAAATTAGTATTTTATTATAGTTAATTAGCCTAAAATCAATTTTTTAATGAGATTCGCCGTTTTGGCGATTGCAATCAACAGCTTGATTCAGTAACCTTGGAACCGTACGTCTTCGGATGATTTATTTATTTTTTGCTGGTCTTTCTGCCTGAATTCTTTTTGATCCAGATGTCATTCCAGGTCTTTGCAATCTTCTACTTGTGGACGTAGGCTGTACTTTAATTAATTTCCACGACAAATATTCTTCATTCTACTAAAGAGATTTAGCGGCTCCTATGAGGTTTTTATTTTTTCTAATGTTTTGTTTAGTTTCACCACCATATTTGTTGCTTCAGGAGTCGAGTCTCTTTTAACCATCTGTACGAGATTTAAAAAATGTTGACTTAATTGTTCTATTGCAACTTCTTTTCTCTTAAGTAGATCATCTGGATGTGAAGATGATGAAGGCAAATTTGGAACCATATCTTGTTGAAAAAACGTAAGTGTGTCATCTTTTTCTTTATTGTTATTTTCATTTGTGATCACTTCTATGCTAGAATTATCCATCATATCTTCAAAAAACATGTCATCAATATTTTCCTCTAGGGCTATTTTAGTTATGATAGGTACTATTGAATTTAATCTTTTTGTTATGAATACTAGGTATCATCTGTTTTATTTTTTTTTATATAAAATAGACCTAATAAAATATTGAATGATTTCTTACAGCTTTTTTTTACTGATTAACAGTGGTGTTCGTAAAAACTCCTTAAGTTTCGTTATATTGTCTATAGATAGGTAACATGTCCAATCTATGGTAGATAATATTAGGTAGATGAGTAAAATAAAAAGAAAATAAATAATAATTTGTATATTCCTATACATTCTGTCTCATTAACACACAAAAATATACTTCTAATTCAACCATTTCTAATCCGCAAAGTCTTGAGGTTTTGCTTTCATATTTTAAGCAAAAGTAGTTGCTTTATTTTTATTCATTAGACCCTTTAAATTTCAAATCTAAACTAAATAGATAGCACCTAATTAAAATCTAACAATTTATATGTTCTTATTTAGATACATACTTTGTATTCATATACATTAAAATAAAGAACCTAGCTTAGAAACAAAGCACTATCGAAATTCTAAAACCCAAAATACTACACACCTTCATAACATTGTTTTTAAATTTTAAAGTAGCATTGTATTCATTAAATATTTTAAGATAAGGGAATGCTCCGAACTACGTTTTTATTATTTTTTAAGACCTAAGAATATACCACAGTCTAACAGTTGAAACCTAACAGTTGAAATCTATATACTTTGAATATACCTTTAATAATATAAGAATAAACCTTTTAACTTAAATAGATGGTCAAGTATTGAGTGATTAAAAATTCTTTAGTCTGTGTTCAAGAGCGTAAAGTTTTTAAGTAAAAAGCCTGCACTTAACAATTAAAAACTGATATACATAAAAATGTGTGGGACAAATGTTAAGATATAAGTAGGTTTCACGTAAATATAAAGAATAATTGTAAGACGTGAATTTATTTTACCTATTATATTTTATCTGGTTTTTCGTCGATCATCAAAAATTAATAAAAAAGGCAATGATAACCGATCGGTTGTTAAGGGCTGACATGTAAAGATAAGGACGATCTGTGAGAATCTTTAAGTTTTATAGTTTTAAGAGGTTTTCGGAGATAAACAGAAATAGCACTTACTAGTACTTCTGCGGATAAAAAGGTCACTTCGGAGATAGTTATAATAATGTGAGAATGTTGGTATTTACAAGTTCTCAAAAACATAGGCTATGACAGATGTTAGTTGTACCAGAATTCTTTTAAGGGATATTTCTAATATGATCCTTTTTAGAATTCAGTTCGGTGGGAACTTTACTCGAAAACAGTCGTGGAGCAGTGCCCACTTGTTCTCCTGTAACTTTTCTCAAGTGTTGTGGTTAGTGCTTTTATTGAACTATCAAACCTGTAAAATTACAAAGGTAAGAGTTTTCACTGAGCATTGTTTTACCTTATGTTTTTCCCATGATTCAAATCGTTATCAGTATAAAGAAAGTAATATTTAAATGCGCATCCTTCCATGTTAGGTGTAGTGACCTTGGTACGTAAAACAACGCTAGCTAGTGTAAGTAGGTGTGTGGCACTAGTGCAACCCAGAGTGTTGTGGCACCTGGGATTATTTTGTAGACTGTGTAATTGGTCATTACATCATTGTGTTGTTTTGTGGAGTGCTTGCTAGCACTATCCCATCAACACGATTTCTAATGCTGGACATCAGGTTTTGTTCTGCTTGGATTGGAGAACAACTCTTTAACAAGGTCTACTAATGTCTATAATTTGAAGGATGTTAGTCTTATTGATCGTTTTATGGTATTGTGTACAGGTGCTATAAACCTGAAATGGCATTGTGTAAACGTATTATACTTTTATTTAACAATCACAATAACTAGGGTAAGATATTTGCTCACAGGTACCTTTTATTTTTAGGTATGTAGTATCGTATCATTTCATATCAATGATCTCGAATCCTGACGTAAGCAATACATCTATCATTCTGTCTTCTTACACGTTCCAAATATACACCACAAGTTACTGTAAGTACATTTATCGTTTTGCTACTGTTTAAAAGTTTACTGTTTACAAGTTTATTATTGTAATATATCCTGAAAAGATGTTGTACATATATTAAAATCAAATAAAATTAACTGGAAGTATTATAATACGGCCTCTCAAGAATTTAGGTCCTGACATAATTGAAACAATTTATAAGACTTAATATCTATGGTATTATAACTTTTCAATCAATAATTTCCTGCACAAAGTAACCCGTATTGTCATGTAATTCTTGATAATTCGGGCTTGTAAAGCCAGCCAATATATCAAACTCTGCTTAGCGTAGTGATATCTGTAAAATGCAGTTTTTTTGTATGAAAAATATTTAAAAATTAATAAATATCTTTAACTGAAATTGGAACAAAATTAAAAACAAAAAAGGTAAAAGGTTTTGAGTGAGGGTATTAATAGTACCCAATAAAATACGGAAAATAGCATTTAAGAACAATAATAAATAAAAACACATTTTTTATTATTAATTAAATGTTTAAATGTTTAAAATGATAGCCACCGATAAACTGCCATGAATCAGTAAGAAAGGTAACTACATTTTATAAACTTCAAATACTGCAAGAACTTGAAAACGACAACCCGCAGAAGAATCTAGTTCTGACAGTGACTGGCCAATCCTTGATTCTTGACAGTGACCCAGATAACATCGTAGGCTTAAGAACACTTCCTCTAGGTTTCTCATGTTGTCAATGTCTCTGCGTTTCTCAAACAATTTTCCTATCACAATATTGTTATCAAGTTAATTTTCCAAACAGATATATCTTTCACGACCGTTCTCTTAAAATCATTTTCGTATCAAATTTCTTTATTATTCCTATAAGAATAACACAAAATTCTTGTAAACGAGATTCCGTAATCCGAAACAGATTGAAATAGTTTGGGTTCCATTTAATATATCGTACGCGGGCAGATAATATCTGCATCCCATTTTTAGAATTCGTGAAAACAGTATCTAAAGTTTTAATTTTTGTACATATAGAGAACTGATCACCTATTAAGTAATAATTGCAAACTAGTACCAACGCCCAGTTGACTACAGAAAGTAAATTTAACCAAGGTTATCGCTTAAAGATCTGCCATTAAGCCCAAGGCAACCATGACAGGGCATAAATTTAACATAATAATTAACAAGCTTACTTCCTCTAGAATGAATTTTCACCTCTTGGATTCAATTCAATTCAATTCTTACCTGATGGATTTGCTCATATTCTTCCGGAAGTTTTAAATTTTAAAATTATATATCTATTAATTTTAGAGTTACCCTGCATTTCTTAATTTTTAATGTTTTAGCAAAAATCTTATCCTATTATATCATTACATCCTATAATACATATATCCTATTATATGTATTATAGGAGTGAATGATTAGTCACAACTGCAAATGTATTTAGACCAGATCATTTGGTTTTAAGGAAAAATATACATTATTGTTTTTTTTATCCTTATTTTTTATCATTCTTTCATAAAAACCAGAATCAAAACTACTCCGTGATTTTGCAACAAAAATGGAATAAAATACTATACAGTATTTAGGAGTAGATGCATATATGTTAGTGAAGCCGCAGAAAAGTTTATATCCAGAATCAATGGCTTATTCGCTGTTTTAAACACCAGAACCGCATTTGGAAAAAAAGACCATACTGCTCTAAGAATACCTAATGAATATATCTGGATACCGTTTTTAGAGAAAATGGTATCTAGATGGAGCAGACCCTTGTATATGACTCCACAAAAAAACACCTATCACAATAAAATCAATGAACCAGGTTGAAGATCTGGGAATTTTGTTTTAAACAAATATGGAGTTTAATATCTAGGTTTTTTTAAAGTATAACAAAAAGACAATTAAACCATTGGGTTTTCTAAGTGTTCTAGAAATAGCAAGCATTCTTAAATGACTATATCAACTATTATATCATAATGTAATAGTTAAAGTTCATCTTAAATATGTTGAAAATGTATAAATATGGATGTTTTCAGAAATTCACATATAGATAGAAATGTCATAAATATAAAGTTTTATTTATCCTATTCATCCCATTTTAGTTGACCCAATTGCTAAAAAATAAATTTAGTTGCCTTTGTCTCACAGTTTCAAAAAGTAACTCGTATTAATATGCTTTAAACATTACCTCTAAGATAGATATTAAATGTTGATTAACACTTCGAATAATATTTAATATTGTGTCAGAAACATCTTGTTGATAATATTTTTTTTAAGCATATATAAGTGTTCTATTCATTAGACTTAAATCTGCTAATAATAAAGTATGCCCTGGCCCTGCAAAATCATGCGATAGCAGTGTATAGCACAGGAGAAGTTTTTTTTAATGACAGATGCATGTTTGGAGCATTGACGTTAGTGTAATCTGTAAAAATAAGAAGAGTTAAAGTTATTGATGGGAAAGTTCGATAAATCATAATTAACCTATTCAAAAATTATTATTATTTGTTAAATTTCGTTAATTTGTTAAAAAAAGGTATTATTGTGAGGCATTAAAAAGCATATAACATTCTCACATACAAATGTGTATTTGTGCATGAAAGTACACAAAACTACATAATTTTTCCTATTTTTGGTGATTACAGCAATTATTAAGAATTTTTTCTATTGGGCTAACTGAAATGGATGAGGCTCGTAGATCAAACAAAGACATTTAATACTATCTTTCGGTTTTTCAAATCTTAGACACGACAGTTTTTCATTTAAAACTTAAAGAAAATAAGAACTGTTATTTATTTAATCAATACTAGTCTTAAGAATTAAATCCATAATAATTTACATGACAATATATATATGAAACCTCACTTAGTATATATATTGAAATGTCGATTTGTAAACGAAAAGAACAAAATAATAATCTGTTTTAATCCAAAACAAAATTAATTGATAAAAACAGCTGATCAGCTGTAATAGGAGACCATACAAATGGCGGCGCTCTATGTATTCGCTCTATACCCATTACCCATTCTACCTTTATCATATTTCTATGCGTCATGGCCTCCGTGTATCGATCTGCTGTGCTCTACGATACCGTAAAGCGAATAGAGGACTTTGATTTGTCCATGTTGAATTGTCGGCAAGTTCTGAGATCGCTTCAAACAAATGAGGCCCAGGTCCAATCTGATGGATAATTTGATGAATTTTGACATTTTAGCAGAACGAAACCGAGAAACTTGGAACCTCTTAAAAATTAACACCGCCGGCGGATATGAGCAGTTAATTGGAGGCGTCCATGTAAATGTTTTTTTTGTTGCGGTCAGAACCGACTTTGTTGCTAATTAAAGTAATTTAATTTTATTTGATTTTTATGATTCTTCTGATGATACAACGGAGTTTTGAGATTCAATAAAATTAAATCTTAATATTAATCTCATTTATCAAGCTTTAATGAAATATTCTATAAATATTCCATTTTATTATGGCTTACTTGTCAGTAAACCCCGTTTATCATTCTTAAACGTAAAATTTAATCTAGAAAAATAAATGGACTCTTACTCTGTACCATATATGCTTGGGAACGATTTGTTATCAATTGCTATGAAATATTTCAAACATTGTAATTAACAATAAATAAAAAATAAAGGAACTTATTCTAACTGATAATATAACTTTAGAAAAATTTTTTTTTTTTAATTACGTCAATAATTCTATTTTCTATAGAATATTTTCTATAAACCAGGAGATAAACTTGAAAAAAATTAGGTAAAATTTCAAGGAAAAGTTTTCTGTCATTAATTATTTTAACCCATATCAAATCATGATACTGACAAATTATTTGGAAAATCGAAAACGGCAGTTTTTGCAAAGGTAATTGTAAATTTTGGTTTTTAAATTAATTATTTAATAACTATCTTCTTACTTTTGAAAAGCTATAACTTTTATAAGTTTATATTGATTAATCAGTTAGCAACCCATCAAACTCTTTATCTTCAATTTTCTCGAGAACCATCGCTCCAAGCGATGTGCAACAAGAGTACCTTTTTTGTAGAAAAAAATATGTAGTTTTTTTAAAAAAATCAACCCACGTTGCAAAAAAAATAACTCAAAAAAATATTTTTGAAACAACCCCTTACCCTTGCAAAAACTACCCTTTCTGATTTTTCAATTTAACCATTTGATTTAGGGCCTAAGTTTATGACAGAGATTTTTTTTTCGAAATTTTATCTCATTTTTTATACCTACAATTCCAAAAAAGGCCTTTTCTAAATTCACTTTAACTCCCTTAATACACATTTTTCACCCCATACTAATACAAACTTGTTTTACTATTTTTAGGATTACTATCATCCCCTTAATTTTTTAACATATTTTACCTACGCTTGGTTCGCTTCAATTTTCCAGATTTTTGCCCTCTTTCTTTACGCTTTCTGTTTAACCCATCATGAAAATCAAATAAGCGGAAAAATCAATAAATTAATTTACAATCGAGTTCGATATTCTTACAGCCCAATGGTTTGTATGTTTCCACCGCATCAATTTGGCAATAGATGCCGCCTTCGCACCCCACGGAAAGTGAAAACTTGTGTTTTCCAGGGTTATGCGAGGCTTGCGTGCTTGCACTTATATTTCCAGTATTGAGCGGACGGATCTCCTATATACTTTCAACCCTTCAGAGCGGATCAGTCGCGTAGTAGTGCGCACTGGACGAGAAAATTATTTGTCAGTAGTAAAGCGCCGACTATGCAACCTGGTCTAAAAAAAGTTCCTAAAATACAAAATTAATGTGTGAATTATCATAATTTTGTCCGTGCACCCTATCATCATTTCGGGACATTCAACAGTTTAGGCGTTTATAAATAGTTACAGGTTAAATTGCTCTGTGTATGTTCCGAATTGGTTTACGAGACCCTAGGGTGGTAATGTGCGACCGCAAAATCATCGGTAAAATTAAGGGCATTCGAATGTACTGACCGGTTGTTTTGAAAAGCATGCGAGCGTTTTGGGTGCCCCTTTTAGGGATCGTCTTTTTGTTATTGAATCCCGGATTTGCAAAGGACCAAGATGATATTCAGAAGTCACAGTTTGAAGCTGCCTTTCAAGGTAATTACTTAATTATTTACAAATCTAGAAAATAAATATAATTTGTTGGTTTCACTTTTTACTAAATTTGATTGGTTCATATGAGACTAAATAACTGTATTATTTCTTTTTTAATAATTTACCGAGTGTTTTAAATTTTAATTTTAATATAGAAATAGGGGTTGACATATATGAAAAGTCTATATAAACGGATTGTCTTATTGAAGATTAATAATTTATTAAATTAAGTTTTAATAAAAATAGTGGTAGTTAGAAATATTAGTAACTCATTTTTTTAAAGATTGAAGTACGGTTTTCTCCTAAAAAACGAAAGCAAACCGTTGCTCTTTACAGCTATTACATAGCACAAGAACTACTATGTAAAAAATATTTTTTAGGTGAAAATCAATGGAGTATTGCATTTTGTGATATAATATGCGAACTTTCCTGTTTAAGACTTCTAAGTTTAAATAATCCTTTGAGACTGGACATGTAACTCTTTATGTCCAAACTCATTGACACCTTCATTAACATCAATAAGCGATATAATATCGTCTACCTCAAATGGTCGCCAAGTCTATCTTGATAAACGAAAAATAATAATACATAAAACTAAAAGATTATCCTACCGATACGCTGAAATATCTATAGTGTCAGCATCGGGCTCTTTGCAAAACCGCCACGGCATAGTAGGCTATCGGTGGACCGCTATCTCGAGATAATTCTGGAAAAAAAATATGTTCCAAACTGTCCCCAGTCTGTCGGTCTTTTCGTCGACACACTTTCATCGTATTTATCGTTTGATCAGAATTGAGAATAAAACGACTATACTTATAATTAATTCTCTTATAACCAGGCTGAAGCTACCAGTTTCTAAATTTAACTCCTATTAATTCGATATCTAAAATGAGTAATATAATTATAGTGGAATGGCTAACTTTAGTAAAAAAAGGGTATATACGCTACTCATATATATCGGGACTTGCCTTTGAGACTATTCTTTGTTATTTGGATTTGGAGAATATTTTGGAATGAAATTTTATCATGAAGTCAATTAAACAAAGCCTCTACAAATATTTAAAAAAAAACATGACAAATATAAACATGAAATCATTTCAAGAAAGTACCACAATAATAGAATATTAATGAAAGTGAATAAATATTAATGACATCTTAACATAACTCTACATGAGTGTTACTTAAAAGCTAAATTTGGAAATAAGCAAAAGGAACCTAAAAAGTCCAAAGGCTTATGTTAGGTATTTCTCACAATTAAATCTAATGTTACATTTTAAAATAAACATTATTAAAAATTATACCTAATATATTATTATAATAATTATTCATTAGGACTATTACTAAAATATAACTATCATTGATATGTTGAGTTTACACTTAAAATAATTTTAAAGTATAAAATTATAAAAATGTAATTAGACTGAACTAAAGAATATCTTTAGACTATTTGTTTTAAGGCACAAAAACGAGAATGAATCTTTTTGAGATTTAATAAATCTTAAAGCATTTTTCTCGGACTATTCAGAATTATTTATTTTTGTTTGATTTGTTCTTTGATTCTAATATTTTTAATTTCTACTTCTAATACACGATTCGCGCCAAAAACCAACTTGCTAAAGTGTGTTTTTGAGGCTTTAAATGATGTTGTTTTTCATATTATTTCTGTGCCTGGTAGTGTGGTGATGATTTATAATGGAAGTTTATTTCTATTTTTACGTTGAGAAGTTAAGATCTTTGCATCATACAATTATCCAACATCAAAAACATTATAATGTTCATCGGTAGGAAATAACTGGGTTCTGAGAAAAATTAAAAGTTTTAAAAACATTATTTGAATATCTCTAGAGGCTTAACAAATTTATTGTATGTTCCTCCCTAACCAATTATTCCATATTATATATAAGATTGGACCAATATAAACTGGATAAACCGTTATTAATTGATTTTAATTTATTTAAAATACTTTTTAGTTTTTTGAAAAGATAGAGAAGCTTTATTACCCTATCACCAAGATGTTTATATGATTATTTCACTTAAGAAAGCGATGAATTTCCACGCCAAGATATTTAATAGAGTTTGCTTCATGAGTATTTGTGGGTTCTTGAGATAAACTAATTTCAACTGTTTGAAAGTTGTATAATTTAGGCCGCGTTAAACTAAATGCTATGTACTTTGTTTTTTTTTGAAATTTATAGGATTTTATCTAAAAATATGAGGTTTTTGCACTACGTAAATATGCAATTGGCTAAAGACAGCAAATAACAAACAAAAAGAGATCTTAATAATTAGAAGATCCCTCTCTACCTATTAATAATTCTCACCTAAATGCCAATGCTAAATGCTAAATAAACAAACTCTACTGCTCAGTTGCTACTCAGTTGGTTCAGGACATTCCATCTTCTTTGACAGACCCCTTAACTTATGATATCTTGTGAAATATCAAAAATAAACCTTATTCTTAGTGGGGAATTCCCTGACCTTTTAAAGCAGGCTATAGTTAATCCTTTTTTGAATGGAGAGGATACCGCTGCGATCCACCGGGCAATATCCTTACTGCCCCCACTTTCTAAAATTACAGAAAAACTACTTAAAAAGAGAAAAGACATAAACCGATTCCAAGCGATCTATCGGTTTTAACCGTGGTTAAAGCCCTTGGTTGACCTTGAACCGTCCCTTTATAACATAACCAATCGTGTCCGCTTGGACGTGTTTGGTTGAAGAAACTTCGTAATTTGTCAGCTGTCGCTGTCATCATTTTGTTTGTTTGTAAATAATACCCCAGACGCCAGTAATGATATACGTAATTAGTTCTTAAACATAAATATCAAAAAAGAAAACTTATTATCCATAATAAATTTTGTGATCTTTAAAAAGGAAATAATTTGTTGTTTGTTTTTATTTTTTCCCGCACTTATTTCAATATCTTTGACATTTGATGTTTAGAAAACAGCTCCGGACGTGGGTAATTACTGTTCCAAATTGATGACGTATAAAGGGCTAATTGGTGACGTCACGTATCTCAACACGGTTAGAACTACAACCGCTTGGACGTCTTTAGTTAATACCATTTAGGAACGGTAATTTTCGATAGACCGCTTGGAATCGGTTATATTTTAAACTAGTCCCAATTTCAATTCCGACTGTACAAGAATAATAATAATGCCATTTTCCATATACTTAAAACACTATCTGGGTCTTAATACCGGAGAACTCGCCGCGGCAGTTTTTTGTGACCTGGCCAAAGCATTCAATTGTGTATCTCATGGTATTCTGCATCGACAACGTGAAATATGTTAGATGCTTTATGTTAAAGGGGTTGATATCAACCTCTCGACTAGATGTCAAATAGTTTGTTTTGATCGATTGTAGTTCTTAACAAATGACCATATTTCTCCTTTGTCCACTCACAATATTTTCAGTTTTCTGGACAGGGTCTTCTTGATACAGCTTCCTGAATAAAATGGACCTGTATCTCCAGTTTACATCATAAAAATTTGTTACTTATTTTGACAGGCACAAAATAATACTACTGTTCTTCTTTAATAAAATATAATGCATTTTCTTTAATAAGATATGATAAGATAAATTATGCAGATTACGGATATTTGAGAACAAGGCAACAACATTGCAACACTGTTCGCCTTGTTGATTCCACCAACATAAGAAATCATTACCAGTGACGCCGTCAAAAAATACATGAAACATATTTATTAATAATGGATTATGCTTTAAATTATAAACAATATTACCGTTTATAAACTTTTTTGCTATGGGCAACGAGCTGGCTTTTTAGGGAAGCAAAATTGTTTTTATTTTTTTAAGCGGAAACCACGCCACAGATAAAAAAAATCAAAAGATCAAAAAGCTAAAAAGATGCTAAAAAGTGATTCCGGATTTAAAAAATAATTTTTATTTTAAGAAAAAGCAGTGGCGTAGTATTTTTTTCACTAAAAATATTCAATAGAAGACCAGTAGGGACGCCACTGGTAGAGAAAATATTTTCTTTGCACATCAAAAAATGCGTAACTAAATTTCATAAAAATGTCTAAAATATTTTTTAAGTTATTATTAAAAAACTAATTTTTTTTTAACTTTAACACCCTGTATTTCAAAAGTTAAGACGTTAAGTACATATGTTCATAAAAACTTTTTTTCTTAAAATGGGTCCAGGAGTTACCCCCCTAAATATTAGCACGTCTTTAAGGAACACACTGTATACAAAATAACAGTTCTAATAAAAAAAATTGTGGCAAAGAAAACTAGTCATAAAAATATCTACAAACAAATTCTTAGGCTAATTACTTAATTTTTTTTAACTTAAGAGCTAAATGTAAAACAGAACCTAAAGGACAATCCAGCTTATTTCTGGAGATACATTAATTATAAAAAACTCAAATAAAGTTCTTAATAACATGTACCTTTAAAATCAAACTTCAGGTAATACCCGAAACATAAATAACTTGTTTGCTGAATATTTTTCTAGTATATCTGATTCAGCCACATGCCAATTGCACAAAACAGGCCTATGTTTAAAAGCGAACTTTTTTCATAATATTAAAATCTTTGAAATTTATGAGGGGAAATCTCAACTTAAAAATTACTATGAATAGGACCAGATAATATTCTAAATTACTTTCTGAAACAAGCATCATTGCTCATTACAAACATTGCTCATTCACTATTTTCAAAGCCTTATCTTTGCTGTTTATTTATCGTTGACATCATGTATCTTCCCCACTAGATGGAAAGAAAGTACTTATGTAACACCTATTTTTAAAGATGATGATTATTGTGTGTCAATGATCGACTTTTTGAAGATGACTTATAGTTATTAAGTTATATAGATGTATAACGTCTATCGCTGTTGCGTCAAACCGGAAAACAATTTTTTTAAATGATTTTTTATTTTTTCTTAGTAGTTGATTGATAATTAACAATAGCTATTCCTTGTCGATGATTAAAATTTAGAATATCTAAAGTATTTTTTAAATTTTAGTCTAAATCATTCTTCGCGGTCTTTTTATCGGCATTCTTATTATTTAACCGAGCACAGTCGCACACATCACTAGTCTAGTTCTGTATTGATTCTGTTTGAAAAAAATGGGCATTTATTATCATATAAACTACTGACCAAATAAATTGCTCTTAATACAAATACACGCGAGTGAATTCTTCAAATAAGTACCGCTTCAACCTTATCAGGTAGCTCTAAATAGTTGCAAACACATCTTGACAGATTATGGAACTGGAGTATAAAACATAATCTTATAATAAATATTGATAAACGCTTTTATATTAGTTTTAGATATTAAAGAGTACAAACAACTATCTCGTGAATAATATTAACCTAAACTAAAAAATTAGAAAACTTGGCATCACTTTTATCAAAAGCATTTATTTGAATGATTATATGCCACAGATTACTTTAAAAGGTCCTAAATTTCTTAGTTTTATATTGGAAATATTAGTGAGTTTCCAATTTATGTAACGAAATGTGTATATTGTTCTCTTATACGCTTTTAACTCGCAAATGTCGCGCGGTGAGCCCGCCGCTTGCGCCACCGAGATGATTCGGGAATGACGGACAACAGCTGGTATATTCGTAGCGGTTAAGATTGTTGCAGTAGTAGTATAGGCTCCTCCTCATATAGATACGTAGCTCATAACAGATTCTGCAATAGAAATATACAACAATTTGAGAAGTTTTCTAATGTCTTAAATCTGTCTGTTTTCTTCGGTTTCTAATTTGGTGTCTTGTCGACTAGGTCACGCAGTTTAACGTTTGTGCTTCTAGATGCTTCTCAATTTTAAAATTCTGATCGATGATACCACCCAAATAATTAATATGTTCTACTTTTTTTATAACTTTAGTACACTGACATGGAGTCTCTCGCGATAAAAATTTGAGTATGAACGTTTATATTATCAATCCGATAATTATGTAAGTCAAGTACGTTGAAACACATAAACTTTGCTTTTTCTGTATTAATCGCTAAACGATTTTCACTCAACCATTCACAACTCTTAGCAAATTCAGTTTTAGCTAGTTCTACTGTTACGTTCCAGGTATTTTCTTGTAGGAGAAGAGCCGTGTTATTTATTTTTAACAGTACAGCTCAATAGTATAAACCATTTACAGAGCTAAAGATATAATAAAAATATACACAAACCAATATATTCTCCACAATATCATAGTATAAACTATATTTTAATAACTTATAATCCTAAAATTATATAAAAATAAGCAACCACAAATTAACAACCCCAAAAAAAATTCACATCTGTATACCCAAATCTCAAAGAGAAAAAAAAAACAAAAATAAGTTAATTAGATAAATTTAAAAACGCTCTTACAACTTGGGCACCAGAGCATACAAATAAATCACAAGATTGTGAGATTCTATTAGTGTTTATCATAGAAACTACTAGGAAAATTTGCCTTTTTAAAATTGTACGATTTTTGATGAACATGTTCCCAAAAGACATATTTTTCTTAAACAAATTTATATCAATTGATAAGGCATCTTGAGCGACAATTGGTAACTCATCATGGCTGATTCTACATTCAGCACTATAAGATGCCAAATTCAACAGCCTATTAGACTGACTTAACACATTATTTAACTTATTACCTTGCTTTAACTCAAAACATGACAAAAGTTAATTAACAGAGGTGCTCTTGCTATCCCGTTATCGTATCATATAAGTTTGCTTGATATATTAATATTTAGCAAATAGTTAATGTACAGGTACACTAAAAACCAAAGCGGTCCAATTGTATTTCCATGAGGGGGCATATTACATTGCATTATTTTTAACCATTATATAAACTTTATGTAAAACACTATCAAACACTTTTGCCAGATATAAAAATATTGCTTTTTAAGCTTAAGTTTTTTATTTTTATAGTACTGTAAATAAACTTTGTTACTTCATAAAGTGCGTCATCCGTGGATCTATCTTATCGAAAAACAAACGGCTTGAGTGAAAAATTTTTGAATTTTTCTATGTGACTTGTCATTCTGTCTTTTATACAAGTTTTCAGTAATTTAGCTATGTTTTTAATCTAAGATACAGGATGATAATTTCCAGGCAAGTATGTTTCTTTTCCTTTGTATATAAGGAATACGACCGACTTTTTCAATTCGCACTTAATAATTCCAGTAAGAATTGAGCAATTGAAAATATGAGTCAAAGCTATATTCTCATCAACTGTGGGAGCTAAATTATTTTTTAATTCATTTATATTCTTAATTAATTTTTCCTGTCATAGGTGTCATAAATAAACTAGAAAAGAAAAGAAGGGTAGTTTCTCCGTTACTGATTTACCAATATTTATAAAACTTTAATATCTTGTTGTAAAATATATTTATTTTCCTTCAGTAAACTATTCATATTGCTTTTATTACTTTGACCACAGTAAAATTCCATAGATTTAGCTACAAAATATATCCATTTGAACTCACCCTTGGATACAAAAATTTTAAAGATCGCTATGACTTTTAAGAAAATTAATTCAAAATTCCACAGAAATAAAGGTTTCCTTTTAAATACTCTTATTATATATACTCTCTATAATAATCTAACCTTAATTATAATAACAATAATAATAATAATATAGCAGAACACATTACTGTAACAAGATCAGAGCACACAGCCATTAAAGTTAACACATGGAAGCAGAAGGCAATACACGGAAAGCATCCTCACGAACTTAATGCCGAGCATGTCGATTATAAAACGTCGAACTACTGGTTGACTCGTGGAGATCTATTTCCTGAAACTGAAGGCTTTATGATGGTTATACAAGACCAAGTAATTGCTACAGGAAATTACCTCTTGTGACTACCTTCTAAGTGACATAGCAGTGCTAAATACCAATATTATCCTAGAAACGACACACACTAAACTTGCTAAATACACAGATCTAGCTCACGAGATAAAACAACAATGGAGGCAAGATAATGTATTTATACTTCCTCTAGTTATTTCATCCACTGGAATTGTCCCTTTAACACTATCTAAAAACCTTAACGCATTGGGTCTTTCCTCCTGGACGATTGTCACTATAAAGAAATCTGTTATACTAAATACATGCAACATTGTTTGAAAATTCCTAAATCTACAATAGCAAAATTCATCTTGCCTTCAGGTAGATGAAATTGACAACACCGCTATCAGCGAGCTAAAAAAAAAAATAATAATAATAAAGTTTATTTGTCATCACTTTCAATGGAAACATCTGAATTATAAAATAATTAAAGTAGAAGTTAACAATATATCATATAATACTATTACAACTTTAGTTTAGTTAATCAAATAAATACACAAGAATTACAATACATACAAAGGATCATAACAATAATTAACTCCAAACAGCTAATTTAAAACAGGCGTGAGTTTAATGTCTGCGATATGTGGTTATAAAATTCATCAAATGAATAAAAGGGATTTTCACACAATAATTGTTTGTTTAAATCTAGATTTAAATACTGGGGTAATATGACTTTATCTGAACCAGCTGAGTTGTATTGAAATATTACACTGTACTGAATAGCTGATTGTACATATGCATAATAGTATGATAATAAACACTCCAAACACAACTGGTCTCTCAAATACCTTTATTATCATATTGAAAAGTTAGTAGGGGGAAATGTTTGTTTGAATGAAAAGCTTGTTTCCTTGCCGTATGGATTCATTTTCGGCAATAAGAATATAAGACGTATCATCAGCAAACTGAAAAATTGAATTATCATGTCAAAGGCTTTTGAATAATCAGAAAAAAACGGAACTTACAAGGTGGCCTCTGCCACATTGTTCCACTATCTTGTTCACAAAACAAAATATTGCATTTATCGTCGACCTTTTAGGTAAAAAACAAACTGGTTCATAGGAAAAAACATTTTTTTGTTGGAAAAAGTGAAGTAACCTATCATATATTGCACTTTCTATTATTTTTGAGAACACAGACAAAAGAGAAACAGGCCTGTAATTATTGCAGTCCTGTTTATTGCCTTTGTTTTTATAGATCAGGATAACTTTGGCTTTTTTTAACGCATCAGGTAACACCATTCTTGCTCGAAACATGCATTCAATATTATTATGTCATTTGTCATATTATGTCAGAAACTATTTGTAATGTGGTTGCCGGTATTTCATCAATTCCTGTTAAATATTTAGGTGGAGACGCATTATAATACCTTTAAATTCTTCTGGTATACAAGAAGTTATGTATATATAGTGTCTTGTATACTTTTATCTAATTTCATAGGGAAAACATCAGAATAAATGTTTTTGGGTTGATAATCTATAATTTTGCTGACTAAGACTTTGCTAGTATTCACTTGCCCAAAGTTATTCCGAAATATTTCAGCTACTAATTTAGGATTTTCAACAATTTTATTTTCGTGTGATAGAGTAAGAGGATCTTTACTCGTACTAGACCGCAAGCCTTTATTTATGAGACCCCACATACTTTTAGACTTATTTTGAGAAGTGCTTTACGATAATTATTCAAAAAATTTTGGTATTCTTTTTTTTCCCATTTGTATTTATCCGAAATATTCTGGGAACCTGTTCTTTTATACAGATCATACCAATCTCTTACAGTTTGTGACCACTTACTCATTTTGGGAGTGACTCAATAAGCCCTTCTAGAACCCAGGTGCTGTTTTTTAATGGAATACTGGCATCAAAATATCGAAAGCAAATCTGGAAAAATATGTCATACATCCTACTGGCATCCTGGCACTTGACCAATCTTCTGAAAGTAAATCATCGCGAAATATTCTCAAATTTATATCATTACAGCTTCTTCTAAGTACTTTACCAAAATCCTTATTATTTTCTAAGTTTCAGTAAAAGGGCGTGATGATCAGAGAACTCACACTTTTTTAGATCCAAGCAAATTTCGCTACTATCATAATTAGAGCAAATATAGTCTATCTGTCTTGAACCCTTATTACCCACTCTGGTACATTGTGACCTATGTGAGATAATATTAAACGACGTCTTTATTCTTTAGGCTATCGGTTTTAGGCCAATATTATGAATCAGATTTTTTTTTGATGTACGAGAAGTTGGAATGTTAAAAGAATTTAAGTCAATAGTGCATTTATAATTACTACTACTTTTATTTAAATCTATGCCGGTTTTGTCCATAATAACATCTTTAAGATCGTCTACACTCTCGTTTATTTTACCTATCTCAATACATTCACCCGCAATTTGTGCATCACTGCTAAACTCAACTGTTTTTATAAAAAATAGATTTTTGTGCCTTTAAAAGTGTGCCTTTTAGTATAAATTATTTTGTTTGCACACTTTAAATTATTTATTTTAAAATCTCTTGCCTCACAGGGCTCTTTTGGAGTTTCAAATTTTATTTTTATCATTTAAACTAAATACAGAATATTATTATATATGATATTATTATGATATTATTATATTTCCTTTAAATCCATTTTTCTAATTTGCAATATAATTGCAACAAAAACGTTAAAATACTTTTACGTTTTTGTTAAAAACTTTTTTCAATAACATTTATCTTTAAGTAATTAGAGCAAAATGTCTTCCTGATGTTATTATCTTTATGTGAATAAAAAGATGCGTTACTTTAAAATGCTATTGATGTTTTAATTATTAACCGACTTTAAAGAGCGCTGCGAGGTGGCATTACAAGCCAGTGGTTGAGACGTAAGGGGACGAAAAAATAAGGTGGCACGATTCTTGATTTCACGATTCACGATTCTGGATATAATAATTTCAAGGGTCTTCATAAAAACGAATGTTAATCTTATGGTTCTGTAAGACTTGGCTAGATTAAAGTCCCTTCTTCCCGCTTTGGGAATAAAGACTACATTTATAAGTCTCAAAGTCTGTAGAACGAAGTAGCTAGAGGCCTATTCCTTAATTGCTTATTCTCTGCGGTAATTAGGATAAGCCCTAAGAATTTCTACATTTGAGAGATATCTCGTAAACCTAATAAAAACCTCTCGTAATAAAAAGTTTTTTGATTTTAAATATGTTCATTTCAGTTAATTTTGCATGCTTTTCTCTGCGTTTGTCTAACTACATATTCTTATGTCTTCGCTACAGGTACCGCTATCTAAAAAAGAAATATGAGGAATTACTTTAAAATCCTAAATATGAATGCTACAAAAAAAATCTCAAGCACCTGATCCCACAAAAAGCTCTTGGACTAATATGGAAAATAATTTGTCAGGTACGACAACCGTTGGAAAAAATATCAATATTCGAATTAATATATTAAAGATTTATTATATTACTTCAAAAGGATATATAAATGAGAATTCAACTTTTTCATCTATTCTTATATCACCGTTTGGTTTTCTTAATAGTGTTTGGATCATCGGGAAAAAGTGTTTTTGTTCTATAACTTGTCCAATTAAATAAGAAAAAAATCACTTTACTCTTATACTCTTTTAATTAATAAACTGAGGTAAGGATATATAAATGAGAAGTGTAAATGATCGAGAGGTAGATAGTAGGTTTGTTCTCACAGCAGTAAGAAACATGTTTTTGACAAATAAATTTTATTAATAGAAAAAATGGGTTTGCACAGAAATTTCTGATCGGTTTCAAATAAAAAGTTTAATTCTCACACAAATTTCTGATCGTTATCTGATAGTCAGACTTGTTTTCAGACTTATTTCAAGCAAAGCATCAGAGAATTTGTGTAGCCAGTCAACGCCGATCTTCTGAATATAAACATAATCTCTAAATTGTTGTTTGTGTTTTGCCGTTTTTTATAATCCCTGGAATTCGTTTTGAAATTGTATTTTAATTTATTGTAATTGTCTAAAATACGCATTAAAGAAACGAGTGATATTGGATTGTCAGAAGAATCTGAATTATTAGTATTTTCTGATTTCGACTTAGAATATTTACTTGAAGAACGACAACGAAAGACCCAAAAATTAAAGCTATTTAGATGAAACTGTGTCAATTTAATAGAATAGAATTTCTCGACCATTTTAGAGTAAGCCCTGAAGCAGCAAATAATTACAGAATTTTAAACTCTGTCAATTATATACACCTGATGTAAGGTTGTTATGTAAATTTGTTTTTGTTTAATTTTTTTCATATTTCCCACTGGCATAATAAAGTGAGGTTAATTTTCTTACTCTTTATCTTTTAAATTGGACTCCATCTAAGCAGCTACCCGTATTTGATCGCATGGTTTTACATAAATCCGAAGTTGTAATATTTGACGCATGCGTAAAATATTATAACTTCAAATTTGCAGTAAGAACAAACCTAGTGTACACTCTGTAAAGTTTAGGATTTTATGCTATATTATGCTTAACATGAAAAAAGCCCTGTAATATTGGAACGTAATATTTAGATTATATTCTTCTTTTTGTGATATTTTAAATCTTAAAAATATGTTAACGTTTCAACAAAGAAGTTTTATTATGAGTCTTTTTTAAGATATTAAGTGAGTTTTTGGAAAAACTAGATCTTGTGAAAAAAAAATCCTAAATTAAAGAAAATTATTAGAAGCATTCCTAAAATAAATATCAGCATATCGTATATATAATATTAAAAAAATATCTTAACATTAACACGGCTTTGACGACCCCGGCAGCGCCTTGAGTATACAACTGCCTATACTTGGATTACCGAACAGATGGAGTGGTCACGTGATCGTTCTGTGCCGGAGGTGTGGCTTAGAGCCTCGATAGGGTTCATGACTTGGGGTTTTATTTAATTTTATTAGTCGAGCGGCTTTAGATCTTTTTGTTTAGAAGTTGAGATTGTGTTTATTTTTTTGTTAATTTGTTAACAAATAATGGCTGACGCGCCACGTACACCCCATTGTCACCCTCCAAGAAAAGAGTACGAAAACATTTGACCATTGCTGAAAAGGAAGTGATTATGAACATATATAAAACATTTTATAACAAGCATCCAGCATACAACAAAGTGCAAACAGTCCAGTTTACAGCAGAAGCAGCAGGTAATAAATATTTTTAATATACAATGTGTCCCAGGATGAGCGAATTTATACGTGAAAATTACAAAAAATGTTGGGGTTAAAATTTGACCATTTGGCATCCAGCCCTGCTTGATTAAAAAATAAAATTTAGCATATTATTATTTAAGTAGGTAAAGTGGAGGGTAAAGGCGTAATTCTAGGCAAGATATAAATAAAGTTTATAAGAAAAGGTTGTTTAGAATGCAAAATTATGCCCGAATACCGGATTTCACAAGCATAGACCTACTTTGATTTTTACGTTTTGTGTACCAATGAATTTTTTTATTCATATTTAATTATTAGCGATTGAAATTTGTAAAAATCAAAGTAGGCCTATGGTTATGAAATTCGATATTCGGGCATAATTTTGTATTCTTTTCGGTAAACCCCAATATATTAACATAACTTTGCATAACACAATACTTAAAAGGGATTATTATATCATTACCTGGCACAACCTCAAAATCGGTTAGGACTCATTTTATAGGCGACCGTATTATATTTAAAAAAAAAGCTGCTTACGATGCAAAGCTGTACGGTAAAATCATTTAAAATAAGTAGGCATAATTCTCCTCGTCTAAATCTGCCAAGGTTGCATCGATGGGCGGGCCTATATTTCGCGCACATCATTTACTCCATCTGTTCGGTAATCCGACTATAGCAGTCGTCTCTCCCTGGGTTCGAGTCTCCAGACTTAGTATGGGCGTTTGTGAGTATCCGACTTAGGGCCGGTATTATAAATATTTTTTAAAAGTTAACTTTAACTTTAACCATTGAGTTACCCTTAACAATAAAATGTCAGTTTTATAAACGTCCCTTTTCTTCTTCTTTGTCTTTGAGATGTTATTAGAGATATGTACAACTGTCTGAAAAGATTTTTCATGTTTTTGTTTTGGCTTGGCTTGGCCGTAGATAGAAAGGCTCTACAAGCTAAAGATAATTTCGTTTTTTTACCGCCATTTATATGTCGAGGAATAGAAGCTTTTTCAGCATTAGGTTATATTCAAAATTAGCGACAGAATATATTATGTCAAACACCAGGATTTTTTTTTATAAAGTTAACTTTAACTGATACCCCATCCACCCGATAAAGTTAACTTCTACATTTTAAAGTTAACTGTGACATGTGACGTTATTCCACAAGTTAACTTTCAGTTATCTGTCAAAATAGTTTCATAATACCGGCTCTTAGTTTTAAGTCGGGCATATGGTATAAATATAACATTAATTCTAGTGGCTGCATGCGTACAGTGCAAAGCCAGGCATTTGTCGAATTTAAAAAAAATTAAATTAACAACGCTATACTTTTTTGAATAATGCCAAAATGTTAAAAAATAGGGAATTCTTTAAGACGAATGGATATATCAGTCTGCTAATACCAGAAACAAAAACAGTTTCCACGTACCTCTATATATTATTCAAATAAAATACATATAAATTAAGAGTTTCTTCCGTAATGGTACCTGTTATATTTTATTAAATTTGTTTTTATTTTACATTATTGGCTAGTTAGTTAAGTGTTTTTAAAGTTATAATAATTTGGGTAATTTCATTTTGCCTTCTTGCCTCATGGAAAATAGATGAATAGATAAATAAATAGCAAAATATACATTTTCAAAAAATTTTGGAGATTGCCTTTGTTCTATAACGCTTTTATAAAAGGTGAAAACACAAAATCTACAGCATCACAGTTGTCATAAAACTTTACTAGCGTCAACTTGACGGTGACAGTTATACTATTCTGATTTAGTTTTAATTATTTTCGTTTTGATCAATGTGATGTTACGCAATTTATACATGTTGATAAGGTTTATTTTCAATGTTTTTTATGAAATGCAGATAAAAAATTCGACTTAATACGATATTTTAATAAGAGAAGAAGCATAAAAACCAATAATTTTGACGTTTTATTTTAACGTAACTGTAATAATTTTCGAAGTCGTCAACAATTATATAAGATTGTTAATATATATTAAACTTGTAGCAACCTGTAGGTAGATTTCTATTTCGCGCAAAAGTTAAATATTTTAGCACAATTTAATTACTACAACTATATATTTACATCTTTCGTTCTATATAATGGTACATTCGAGAATTGTCTATGTATTTTAAGCTCCGTGAAATTTAAAAGACACAGATCTTTTTTAGGGTATATGTTTTTGATATATCAATACTCCACATATTTCCCTTTCCTTTGCAAAATTATGTTTTTGTCAGTATAGTATGAGTATAGCATAGATATTAAAATATTAACTGTCGAGCATCTAAAATTGTAGATATATCTGGGCAACATCGCGTCGTAAGTATAATTGGTAAGCTTCACACTTACACCTTTACGACGGTTTACATTTTTATATTCTTGTCTTGTATCAAAACAGTTTGCACGTTTGCAAACAGTTGGCCCATCGAAAACAGTCCAGTAAAGTTTACTGCTTTGAATGTGAAAATGAAGAAAATTCTCGACCCTGTATACTTGTTTTCAGAGGGGCATACATATTTATAAATAGTAGTATTTTTTTTGTCCTTACTACAATTGGTCACTTGACGTCAATAGAAGATTCATCGTAGGAAGCATTAGGAGAAGGACTAAAAATTTGATATTTTAAGTTTACTTGCAATCTAATTAATTCATGTTTTTTTCTAAACATTTTATGACTTCATTGTTTCGTCTTGCCGAATTAGATTTATCCTTTAAAACACAAGTAGATTTACAAAAACTCTATCGCACTTTTTACAATGTACAACATGATATAGCTTTAACGCTGTGATGCTAGCACATCGAGGATTATAACAGACTGCAGGTTAGTTCAAGCTAATTTAATAAATATAAAATATAGATTTTAAGATTTAATTAAAAAAAAACAAAGTGATAAAAATATGTAAAATTTAATGTTTGAGTCGTTGAATATCAGAGGATCAAATAAGAATTTACTTTTCCGATATGTAAATCAGTTTGTTTAGAGAATTGCAATATTTAATATTCCTAAAGGCAAAACTAATTAAAGGGTAGATTAGCTATTTTTCATATACTCCGACCTGAATAATGTAGAGATCCTAAAAAATAGAGTTTTTGACTGGATTTTATTCAAGTAATGACGTAGCGTGGACAGATACAGAAATATTTTGCGAGTGGGTTTACTAGGTCTTGTGCTGCTCTCAGAGGTACATAATTATTGTGGTTGTTAAACAGCAACCCATCCTTAAACCTTAATTATTTAAAATTACAGTCAGCAAGAATAACTTCACACTTTTGTGAAACAACACTAAAACACCAACTTTTTTTAATATTTCAGCAATTAATTCCTCGTACAGTGTAATAATAGACCATAACAACAAAAATAGGAATTTACAGGTAACAGATCACACTTAGATTGGTACAAATATTAGACAAAAATTAATAATGATACACACAGCTATCTAAATACAAATACAGTGCATCCGTAAAGCAGCGGATAAATTCAATAAAAATGAAATGGACGTTTGTGAAAAAAAAACCGAACCCGTCGATTTTAATATTAGGTTTAGGGTTTTTCTACGTGGAAATTAAATATACAGGGTGACTAAAAAAAGGTATGATGTCATCATACCTTTTTTTAGTCATTACACTTATATCTCCCTGATATTCTGGATCATGTCACTCATAAATTGTTGTTTGGAGGATATTTTCCAAGGGCTTGGCGTGAGTCAGTGGTATGTCCGATTCCCAAATCCTCCATTGCGACTGATAAGTTTGCTTCCCGTAATCTCCAAGGTTCTCGAAAGAATAGTCTATATGCAGCTGTCATAATTTTTAATGTCAAATAATATCCTCTCTTCAGTCTGGCTTTAGGAAACATCATAGTACAGCTAGTTTACTTCTAAACGTCACCGATAATATCATGCGAGCTCTTGACAAAAAGATTTCAGCAATTATGATAGCTCTTGATTTCTCGAAAGCATTTGATGTCATCAATCATGATTTGCTTGAAGCGAAACTGAAATATAATGGCTGTAGTGATGTTGTTTTGTCCTTTTTTAAAACTCATTTGTGTCGTAGAACCTAACATGTGAGGGTAATTAATGAATATTCTGCTTCGAAAAATATTATTTTTGGTGTCCCACAAGGGTCGATTCTAGGCCCATTATTATTACTTACATATACTTATATATATATATACTTATACTATATATACAAACATTATTTTGACTTGGGTAATTTTAAAAACATGGCTGATTAATATTGACTATTAACGCTGATATGAACCTAATAAATCAATTTTAAAAGAGCATTCACCTTGTCATTAATCCTAATAAAACAACAATGGTTTTGTTCTCAAACCGAGGATCAGATAAAAATATAATGGAAACTGTTCACATTCAATTAGATAACGAAAGTACTTTGTTCTCTGATACTGTGAAGGTTCTGGGACTGAAAATGGACAGTTCTTCAAGGTTTAATATAGTTATATTAAATAGAATTATAAAAATTAAAAATAGGATTATTAATTAATATAATATAGTAGGAATATGTTAATACTCTTCTGCAGAGCTGGTATTATGCAAATAAACACATTTTAAATTTTAAAACTAGGAAAAAACTCATAGTGGCTCTTGTTTTATCAATCTTAAATTACTGCCTTATAGTTTATGCCTAAATATCTTTTTGAAAAGTTTAATACCGAGAAACCAGGTTCACACTCGAAATATTAGATACAATATCTTAACCATGCCGCACCATTCCATGACTCAGAATATTATAGACTTGTTTTTAAATCAATCCAAAGTATGGTCTAGTTTTCTAGAAGATAAATACTTTATATATTCTTGTTACTTTTTACGTTTTCTCCATTTAAACTGTGATTGTTAGGAAGGTTAAGAGTTAAAGAGTAGCTCTAGGCAAATCTCCGCCTTCTTTGACAATGTAGTATTAAGTAATATTTTAAGATTAATATTGCTTTTTTTAAATAAATACATATTATTATTGTTAAGGAAATTTGTGTGGCAAAAAACTCTATGTAAAAATAGGTGGTGTTATTAAAATTTAAACAAAAATAAAATTAAGAAAAGATATAAAATATTTATATAACCTAGAGGTACCTTAATTCGTTAATGATAACTTCAGAAGCATTACATAATAAAGCGTAAAACTTAATTGTTTTAATTAACATAATTATTATAACATTAATATAATTTAAGTTTAAAAGAAAAATAATTTAAACCATAATATTAAGATAATGTGTGATAAAATAATAATTACATCATGTTAAATCATAATATAAAGAAATTTAAGTTATTTAGTTAAGATTTATTAAAAAAAAAAACTAGTGGGTTTACGGGTCAAGTTTCATGATGGCATTCTTCTTTCAGGGGCGAGAGCCCGCGATGTGCTCTTCCTCATGCCAAAGTTCTAGCTATACGATCTGAGATTGACAGGGCTAAGGGCGGCTAAATCATTATTTGCTAGGCTTCAGGGCTAAATCATTACCACATTTTAGGTCTTCATAATTAAGGAGTCGAAGTTTCGAGAGGCATCGAACTACTATGAAAGCATCCTGCTTTGAAAGATAACTGGTCAAAAGTGAAGAAGCACTAGTGAATATTAGTTTTAGAAGTTAATTTCATCAAAAAGTGAGATGATAATCGATTTGTTTCACGTAGTAACTTAACCTATCTCCGTCACAGCTGACAGCACGGTTGACTTTCGACGGATGCAAGTGCTGGAAAAACCCCGCAGACACGTCGCGAGACTACTGAAGTAGTAGTCCAAAAGACGTCCTGGCGCAAGACTGGAGATTGAAATACTTCATTACTTTCAACTCTCATTACTTCCTGGGTTTAGCCGCCGTGGGACCAACCAAAACCCATACATAGATCATGAATAAGCAAACGATTGAGTGCCTAGTAGAAAATATAAATAGGGGCCAAATCAATTATTTCAACTCATCATCAACTCAACTCATCTGCCGTAAAATCTTCTCCATGCACAGCATATTGTAAACATTAAATTATATAATTAGAATCTTCAAACGAATAAAATAAAAAGTTAGATTCTCGTTCAGATCTCGTTTAAAGCTTAATTAATCCTGTAGCAATGTCATGTCAGGTGACATGTTGTTCATAACAGGAGAATCGAAAATATCAGCATAAAGAAGCATAAAAACATACAGCAGGCATTTTTACTACCGTTTTGTAATTAAAATTATAATAAACAGTTACAAACCAAATAAATAAATAGTTAATTTAATATCGTGTGCTCCCACAGATATAACAATAAAGAGAAGACTTATTAATACCTACGTTACTTTTTAAGCCAAAGAAATAATATCAGGAATGCAGATTTCGAAAAGCACGGAAATTCTGCTACCTTTTCTTTTATTATCTGATGATGGCAAGAACACTTTTCAAAATGCCTTCCTGACATTAGGATTGGCATTTTATTTGTAAAAAGAAGGCTTTCCCGACTAAATTTTTCTATGTTATATTGACTCCACTTCAGAATGGACTTTTTCCTTAATACTTAAATTCTTTGTTTATTTTTCAGAAATCTCTAAAAAAAACATCAAAATGAAGTTTTAATTCCTCTAAATTTTTAAAGTTTAAAAACTTATCTTTACTAACTTTATTACTTTTATTTTTAATATTTAAAATATTTGTGCAAATTATATAAAATCACAAAAAAAATTAATTGTCAATAATTCCGGTAAACACCAAATTTAATTCATTCAACCATAAACAATTATAACTGGGTAGCCAATTATTTATTTGTTTAAAAATAATTGTGTACAAAAATTAGAAAGATTGAAAATTCGGTTAGAATTCAAAAATGTAATTTTGGTATATCTTTTATTTAAATTAAAAGGAATTCTGTAAGTTATAAAAAAACCTTAATTGCAATTAAAATTATTATATAGAAAAAAAAGTAACATAAAATTTTTTAAATAAATAAACACTTAAAAAAAAGCAATTTTCATTTTTTTAGGACTATAAGAAAAATGTTGGATCCAAAATAAACCCAAAAGAAAAATAATAAAAATATTTCAAGTTTGAATTTCGGAAAAGCTTTCTTTTCTTTCTGTGAGTCTCTTCTGTAATTCTGATTAGGACTTTTTCACATTAAAAAGAGAAGTAATTTAAATGATAAATTAAAAAAAAAATTAATATATAAGACACATTTTTGCAGAGTAACAAAGTTTTTTTAAGTAACATATCTTTTTTTTCAAATGGATTTAATAGAAATTTTACACAATTAACAAAAAACCCAAAATTAGAAAAAGCAAAAACATAAATAAATAACGCCTTTATTTTGGCATCTAAAAATGTATCGTTTTTTATATATAAGATAGTTTTATTTTAAATAATACAAATTTTTTTAACCTTTCAAATAAATATACATATGTATATAAAAAAATAAATATATATAAATATATAAATAAGTATATATGTATATAAATATATAAATAAATAATATGTATGTATATATTTAATTCGTCCCTATTAAGTCGATGGGTCGTATCTCAAAAAATATGAATCTTAAGCTAAGCTTGCAAAACATACTATTTTTTTATATATTTTGTTATGAAATACTGGCGTATCTCTTGGTTTTCACAAAAACAAAATAGGTAATTCCTAACGTAACTCCTAATAATAAATTTGAAGATTTAACGAACTGGCGAAAGTCGACTTACGCCCCTTCGTCGTATACTGCAAACGAAAATATTGAACTTTGAAATATGACGAACAGGCGTATTTCGACTTACATCCCTTAAACTTATAGTAAATTAAATAATGTTAAGTTACACCCGATGACAATTACTTTACTGAACGATGCGTGATTTATATAATGACAATAATCTTTCCATCATCCAAAAAAGGATCAGTGTGGATTGTGTTTCACATATCGAAAAGGTGGTCCTGCCAAAAAGCTGGAATTAGAAGAAACCTACCAGCAGTACTTAAAAAGGAAAAGATCGCGAAAAAAAAACAACACAAATAAAGTGATCCTAATCCTTTAGAAGTTTGCGCTGTGTTCCTCCTTTAGCAAGTGATTTTTTTACCAATCACTAATAAGAGTAAGTCAAATTAGCAAATGATAACTTGTTGACTGTATATACCATTAAGACTAAAGAGTGCCATTGTTTTTTGTGGCATAAGAATTTTATGTAAGAGAAGTTCCAATAAAATTGCCACTTGCTTATTTAAATACCTAAACTTTCTTGATGACAACGGCATTACAAATATAACTTATTTTCAGACGACTGTAGTGGTCAAAATAAAAATTCAATAATAATATCAATGTTCTTGCATGTGGTAAGTTTGTCTAAAAATATAGACACTATTTCTATTTCTTTTTTTGAACCATATCACGGTCGACATGAAGGTGATTCTGCTCATAGTGTAATAATGATAATGCTGTTAAAAGATAGGGAGATTTATTTTTACCATCCCAGTTGGCTTCAAGTCAAAACTAACTTTCTAGATAAAATAATCCAAATATTGTCCATATGCTAACGTCCGATGATTTTATGAATTTTAAACGTTTTTAAGTTTCAAATGATCTTAACATCCTTTCGGTAAGAAAGGATCATGCAGGGAATAATCTTGACGGAAAAAATATACGTGTAGTATATATTTATATATATATATATATATATTTATATATAAATATATATATATAAATATATCGAGTAATAGCTTGTTTAAAAGGTCTTTCGAAGTCTTTTATTTTGACGTTTGATTTTTTTAAATCGGTCTATTCGTTTTCGAGAAAATTAGAAAAATCTTTGTTTATCTTAATTTATTCAGATAGATAACAAAAACATGAAAATATCAGTTTTTATTTCAATAAGTGTTCAAAATGTTGCCCATTAGGGTTTGCCAAATCTAGAATTCGTTTATAATTTGAAACGGAAACTACCAGCATAAACAGCAGTTCCGAAGATTAGACACGGAAAAAACTAAATAACCTGAATTTTTTTCCGCATTCTTTTCATCAACACAGATATCCTGGGCGAAGTGTATTTATTGTTATATCTGCTTAGTTATTTATAGTAGCTAAGGAAAATAAAGAATTTATTTTGCCGTCAGTTACATTTATAACAGTCTTGGAATAGTGAAAATTTATTTGTTGAATTGAAGATTTTATTTCCAAAATGGTTTACACACTAGCCGAAAGAGTGGAAATTATTCTAATTTATAGTGCCCAAAATCAATGTGCTCGGCAAACTGCCGTCACGTTTAACGCCAGACATCCGGAGAAGATAACTTCGCATAGGAATGTTTTGGACCTTGTTACTTAGTTTATTGAAACTGGATCTGTTGCAAATAAAAAACGTGATCATTGGCGAATTTTGGATGAAGCCGCTCAAGTTGAAGTTTTGGGTAATTTTGGAATAAATCCTAATACTTCATTACGCAAAATTGTTGCTGCCACTGGTATTTCATTAGGCTCTGTTCACACAGTTACCAAACTTCATAAATTTTATCCATTCAAAATGAAAATATTGCAAGAGTTAACCGAAAACGATTTCGATAGGCAAGTTGAGTTTTGTGAAAAAATAACTGAAGCGATTAATGATAATACTACTCATGTAAATAATATCTGCTTCAGCGATGAATGCACATTTTATCTAAATGGATTTGTTAATAAGCATAACTGTAGATATTGCTCATACATTTGTAGAAGGGCATACCCAGTACCCTCAAAAAATTAGTGTATGGGCAGGCATTTTAGGAAATAAAGTGACTGGGCCATTATTTATTAACGGAAATTTAAATGGAGACATTTATTTGGATATGTTGGAAAATACTCTAAATCAATCCGCTTATCACTGAATCCATTGAAAACCAAATCGATGTTGATGGAAATCCTATACTTGATGAGGCTGAAATATACAGGGTGTCATTGAAATGGTGTAAAAAAATTCGGGGGGTGATAGTACTCCTAAAAATTTTAAAAAAAGTTCCTATAACTATAGGGCGGAAAATGCATATTAAGGGAGTTAGGGGCACTGAAAGGGTAAATTTAAAAAACGGTTTTTTGAAATTGTAGGCTTAAAAAACGAGATAAAATTTCGAAAAAAAATCCTCTGCCATAAATTTTGACCCAAAATCAAATGGTGATACTGAAAAATAATTTGGAAAATCGGAAAGGGTAGTTTTTGCAAGGGTAGGGGGTTAATTCGTGAATAACTTTTTTTAGGTTATTTTCTTCGCAACGTGGGTTCATTTTTTAAAAACTACATACTTTTTCCTACAAAAAAGGTACTCTTGTTGCACATCGCCCAGAACGATGGTTTTCGAGAAAATTGAAGGCAAAAAGTTTGCTCTGATGGGCTGCTAACTGGTTAAACAACATAAACTTATGAAAGTTATGGGGTTTCAAAAGTAAACAAGTAGTTATTAAATAATTAATTGAAAAATCTAAATTTCATGATTTTTAAAACATCGTATTGCTTTAAAAAAACGAAATAAACCAATTACCAAAATTCCTTATTAAATGCATACTTATTTGATTCATTAGCCTAGTTTACACCGCGAGTACCAAATATTCAATACGCGCTTGTTATTTATAATAATAAACATTTTAGGCTAAATGGTCAAAGTTACCTTAATTTTCTAATACATGATCTACCAGCACTTTTGGAGGAAGTTCCCATAGCACAGAGGCAGATCACGTATTTTATGCATGATGGTGCACCAGCTCATTTTCCGCTAGCGGTGAGGAATCATTTAAACCAACTTTTTGAGAGGCGTTGGATAGGACGTGGTGGTCCACAAGCTTGGCCAGCAAGATCACCAGATCTTAATCCATTAGATTTCTACTTCTGGGGCCACTTGAAAACTTTGGTTTACTCAGTGCCGATTAATACTGAAGTGCAACTACGTCAACGCATTATCGACTGTTCCAATCAAATTCGTACAACCCCAGGGATATTCCACAGGGTACGCAGATCATGGAGAAGAAGAGCAGATGTCTGCATTGAAATGAATGGTGGTCACTTTGAACATTTACTATGAATGAATTAAGAAATGCATTATTTTAATAAGGAATTTTGGTAATTGGTTTATTTCGTTTTTTAAAGCAATAAGATGTTTTAAAAATCATAAAATTTAGATTTTTCAATTAATTATTTAATAACTACGTGTTTACTTTTGAAACCCCATAACTTTCATAGGTTTATGTTGTTTAACCAGTTAGCAACCCATCAGAGCAAACTTTTTGCCTTCAATTTTCTCGAAAACCATCGTTCTGGGCGATGTGCAACAAGAGTACCTTTTTTGTAGGAAAAAGTATGTAGTTTTTAAAAAATGAACCCACGTTGCGAAAAAAATAACCTAAAAAAAAGTTATTCACGAATTAACCCCCTACCCTTGCAAAAACTACCCTTTCCGATTTTCCAAATTATTTTTCAGTATCACCATTTGATTTTGGGTCAAAATTTATGGCAGAGGATTTTTTTTCGAAATTTTATCTCGTTCTTTAAGCCTACAATTTAAAAAAACCGTTTTTTAAATTTACCCTTTCAGTGCCCCTAACTCCCTTAATATGCATTTTCCGCCCTATAGTTATAGGAACTTTTTTTAAAATTTTTAGGAGTACTATCACCCCCCGAATTTTTTTACACCATTTCAATGACACCCTGTATTTCCAGCAAGACGGCGCTCCTCCTCACTATGTTCTTCCCGTTCGGCAATGGCTAGACGACGAGTTTCCAGATAAATGGATAGGGCGAAGGGGATAGGAAGAATGGCCTGCTATATCTCCTGATATAACGCCGTTAGACTTTTTTCTATGGGGTCATTTGAAATCTATTGTGTTTACTCCCCAACCTGAAAGTTTGGATGAACTTCGTCAACGCATCATCGACAGCTGATATCCCACAACATGTCTTTGCAAATGTCCGTCAGGGATTTGAACATCGCCTATATCATTGTTTGGCTAAAAACGGGCAACATTTTGAACACTTGCTAAAATAAAAACTGATATTTTCATGTTTTTGTTTTCTATCTGAAAAAAATTAAGATAAAAAAAATATTTTTTATTTTTTTCGAAAACGAAACTTTAGAATAAATTATTTTATTCAGTAAACTTTGGTTTGATATAGTAAATATAGTACGGTTTAATAGCAAAGCGTAATTCATAACAATTGCTCTCCGCGGGCTTTAAACCTACAAAATAGTTAGGTTAAAAATACGAATCTCATTTTGGCTTCATATAGAAAGTGAATGTTTCAGAGTGTGGCACATAAATGATTACACCACTTCCACTACTTTCAAATATTTGCTTATGGACGTTTTATCAATTTGATAATCCTATAGTGCCACCCAAACATCACTTTTTTATATTAATTATTGTTATTTATTTTCGGCATAGATTTCACATATTGCTACTTCGTAGGAATTGGTTGTAAATCATTAAAATTTATTTTAATCCTAAACATACATACATACATGAGCTAAAGATGTAATGCTACATGCTACATGCATACCTAAATACTTTTAAATGTTTCTACTCTCTTGCTATTTCTTTACATTTTTTATCGGAGTCTTTAGTTTGCTTGATGTTTCAAAAAATCCACTTGTGCTATCACCATTTCAGGTGATATATATGTCCTAAACATCTTAACTTTTGAGATACTATTGTTTTAAAGTTTAAAAAATCAGTTTTTTAATAATAACTTAAACAATATTGTAGATATTTTTACGAAATTTAGTACATGTATTCCATGCATCAAGGCGCATTTTTTGATATGCAAAAAGAAATATTTTCTGTGCCAGTGGCGTCCCTACAGGTCTTCTATTGAATATTTTTAGTGACAAAAATACTACGCCACTGCCTTTTATTAAAATAAAAATTATTTTTAAAATCCTCTATCACTTTTTAGCAAATTTGATCTTCTAGTGTTTTTTTGTCCGGCGCATGGTTTTCGCTTAAAACAATAAGAACCATTTTACTTCCCTAAAAAGTCAGCTCTCTGTCCATAGCAACGAGCAATAAGAAACATGCATAGGCGACTCCGCGACTTTATTTGCGTTAAATAAAGATTCGTTACGGCACTTTTTTACTCCCATTTACTTTTTAAACGCGTTAAAAACATGAGTATTTCTGAAATTATTTAAATTTTTTATCTTTTCATACTTCTTCTAATAAATCTGATCCCTTAATTTATATTATTATTTTTTTAAGCGAAGATCTGTAGGGACGCCACTGGCAGAGATTTATTTTTACACATTAAAAAATGCGTCTTGATGCGTATAATACATGTACTGAAGTTCATAAAAATGTCTATAATATTGTTTAAGTTAAGATTAAAAAACTGATTTTTGTTGAAAACTTTAACACCCTGTATTTCAAAAGTTAGGACGTTTAGGACATATGTTCATAGGAACTTTTTTTCTTAAAATGAGTCCAGGCATCACCCCCTTAAATATTAGCACGTCCTTAAGGAACACCCTGTTAAGTGAACGGCAAAAATATGAAACAAATTCATTAAAAAAAAAACAATTTGGCGTTTTCGGAAAAACGCTCGCAGACGTCGATTACCTTTTTTTGTTGTGCATTTTTTTTCAACAAAAAATTTGAATAAAGGGTGTCTCATGTAGCCGTGGTCAATACCAACTTTTTTATTTTAAGTAGAATATGCTCTTTGTGATTACATTTTTGGATTCTACACGAAATTATAAACATTTTAATGTATTATATGCCATACTTTTATTCAACTGTTTCGCGGTTTTGAACATTGCTGTTTTTATAAATTTAAAAGCCTCTAAAGCTTATTCTACTAAAAATTGAAACAAACGAATTTTATTTTTCTATTCTGACTATTTAATTATTTTTTCTGAAAACATAAAAAATATTATACTCGTTGAAAAAATCAATGTATGTAAAATTATAAATGAAACTCAATTAACTAAATATTTTAATTATTTTATTACGTGTTCAAAATGCCCACCATTTACTTCTTGGCAAAATGCTACATTCACTTCTTGGCAAAAGTCTATTCAAAAACTCATCCAAAACATCGCTAAGAGTAATTTTATTAATTTGACCAACTTCATATCTAATTTTAAATTTTAGATCATCTAAATTGCTCGGTTTCTCTTTATAAACTTTTTATTTTAAATACCCACAAAGGAAAAAATCCAGGGGTGTGAGATCTGGGGATCTTGCAGGCCATTCCGTAGGACCTTTTCATGCCAATCCACTGTCCATGAAATGCCGCATTCAAATATTCGCATACCTGACGAGCAAATTGAGGTGGGGCACATTCTTTTTTAATATGCCAATTAGATCTATTTGACATATTGAGCTGATTTGAATTTAGAAAAGGAATTGCGAGAGTTAGAATTAAGTAATTTTGAATAAATTCTAAATTCCAATAATTTTATTATTTAAAATCCCTGCCCAATCCCCATTTTTCCGGGTGAGGTGTATGATTTTCTCTCATCCAATGGGGATTATTCGTGCTCCAATACCTAAAATTTTGCCTATGTACCGTACCATTTAAACAAAACATGGCTTTATCACTAAATAGTATGTGCTGATGGAACAATGGAATTAAAATACATATTTTTATCAAATTATCAGAAAATTCTAGGATCATCATCGTTTAGCCTAGGCAGTAATCTAAGTTAGTATGGATGATACTACTCTTTTTTCAATACACGCCAAGTTATTCATTGGCTAACATCATTATTTGAACCTACTTCAGAAGACGAAATATGGGCATTATCTTCCATATTTAATGAAATATTAAATCTTGTATTTTTATTAATTTTTGGACAACCTGGCCGTTTACGATTTTTCACTGTCCCTGTTTCTCTAAATTTTCTTTCAATTCTACTTACTGTAGTTCTTGTAATGAGCCTGTCCCGATATTTTGCATTAAACAAATTACAAACTTGTTCTTGAGTTTTTTATTTTCAGAAAAAAAAATTAAAAAGTAAAAATAGAAAAGTGATTTTTTTTTTTTAATTTTTAGTAGAATACGTTTTTTCATAAAAACAGCAAATTTTCAAAACCGCTCATCTTAGAAATAATTAAACAAAAGTATGGCATGTCATTCATTGAAATGTTTATAATTTTGTGTAGAATCCTAGTTCCATTTAAACTTAGAAAGTTGGTATTGACCACGGGTACATCAGATACCCTGTACACAAAATTTTTAATCAAATAAATTTTGTTATAATATAAATTTATTATAATATAAATTTTGTAAATTGTTAATAAAAAAATGCGAAACCAAAAATATTAATCGACGTGTTGCAGCGTTTTTTCGAACACGCCCTCATTTATTTGTTATTAAATTGGTTCCATATTTTTGCTGTTCACTGTATGTAAAGACTTAATACCGACGAGACGCCTCGTGTCTTCTGGGACTCCTTTTTTCATTAGAGATCGGATAATGTCGAAACTTGTATTATACGCATCAAGGCACCTATAAACGAATTCTGGACGCAAACACCTCTGTTTCAAAGAAGCCTCTCGTAAGTGCAATACGCTGACTTAAGTTTTCTTAACATTTTTAAATACCTTGTTATATTATACATATTGTTGAGGTTGAATTTATTGTAAATTATGTATATCTTTCTATTTCGCTACAGCTTCTCTATAAATCGGATTATCTTTAACTATACAGTAGAAAAGCATACTAGTAAGTTTTTGTAATACTATCTTAAAAAAAAACTTAAGTTTATCATATAGGTACGTATAATGATGTAATTTCTTTGTAGGACATTGTAACCATGGCAGTCCATGTGAACAGATTTGTTTTGAACTTCATGACGGGATGTACGAGTGCGACTGTCGAGATGGCTTTATACTTAGAGCCGATGGGTACAGTTGTGCCGGTAAGTATTTCTCGCATTATAAAAAAAAGTTGAAGATATAAGAAAACTAAATACTCAGAGTGTTTTATAAAGATGCTGCCCAATACTTCACCCCAATTTGTCTTAATATTAATTCAAGGTTTTGTTTTGGAGTTATTTGCATATTGTTTTTTTATTCCCCTCTTTTTTTACTAGACCTAATCGTGGATTTTGGGGTTCATGCGAATTTTTGTTCAATATTCGGAAAGAAAACGCAACATTATTCGACAAATTCGGCTTTAGTATATTGAATGTCGAGTATGAGAAATATCACAGTTGTCAAAATCACCCAACTTCAACTACTTACAAACAACAAACAAACCAGAAAGCAAAAAAAAAACAAACAAGTAATAGAAAATAAATTTTCAAACTAATACATTAATTTTTTCAAAATGAAATGCATTTTCCACCAAAAAATACCCTAATAGGTTGTAAAATTTTGAGTACAAGCTGATATGCCGTGAAAATTGCCATTAATTGCCTTTATTAATAACACTTTTAATGTGACCCTACAGGAAAAAGCTTACAAGAATACGTCTTCTTCCAAATATTTTTCCAAAGAAAAGGCTCAATAATTTTATGACCAAAAATACTCGCCCTAACATTTAACTTCTAAGAATACTGGGTTCTTGTAAGAATATATTAGTGTTTGTTTTCTTTGCCCCAGTGACGACAAGCTTTGAACATTTGGCTCATTATTTAAGATAAAGGTGCATTCGTTCGTAAACCAAACATTTCGTAAAAAATCCCTGTGGTTATTCGCCTTTTCCATAACTTCAAAAGAAAAATCTGTTCTTCTTCGGATTTGATCGCCTTACCTTAAGTCTTGATGTTTTTGATAGCTCACCTCGGTACCACACGATGTGATCGTGTAGTATCAGGTTCAAATCCTGGCATGGGCATGGTTGTTTGTATTTGTCTTATAAAAACAAAATGTAGGTAAATGACAAGATTGGGCGGCCGTCGAAATACGACGCGAGTCCATTATAATTGTGAAACAAGGATGATGATGTTTTTGATATTTAAAGGAATAGTATTTGTATTCTTTTAGTATGCGCAATACTGTAATATGATCTTTTCTTATAACTTCTCCAAGAACTCTGCTGCTAATTCCTTTATTTTCTTCAACATGTATAAGTATTATTTTAAAATCCAAATTATTTTCTCAAGCTCTGTCATTTATTATGTTTTGCTCTGAGCATTTGCATTTACTAATTACTTTACCCTTCAAAGTTATTAATAACATTTTGCACTGTTGTTTTGCTTCGAAAATGCTTATCAGGGAAATTCACAGAGAACACTTCGGAAATTTTTCGAAAACTATTCCCCATGCAGTCCCATTAATCATACTTATTTTCTCTTGTAATAATTATTCATACAGACCACTGAATAAATAGGTGACAACATTTTGACATAACATTTTGATAATTTGACTGGTAGCATCATATTTTAGTTTTTGTTTTTTTTTAATAAATCCTAAATCGCTTATTAGAAAGTAATGAAGTTTGGTATGGTAGCTTACTCGCACGTTTAAAAAGTCTCATTCAGTTTTTCTGTAAAATATAAAGGGAAGCCAATATTTTAAAGTATCATAATTTATATAGGCTTTCCTATAGCCAACTTAGCGATGTAGCACCAGGTATAGAGCTAGGTCAGAGCAGCCAGCAGTAGATCAGTCAGTTGTGGTAGAACTTCAAGTACTTCCAACAAGTAGTAGCGGTCTTGTCGACGAAGTATCTCTGATTTTGCTTTATTTTTAAATTTGAGTAGAAGGGGGTTCTTTAAAGTGAATAAATTAAAAGAAGTTGTGGATTATTAATATAAAATGCTAAAGAAACAATATTAAATTTCATTCAAATATAGTAAAATAGGGATCTCCTCTAGTCTATTTGATGATCGAAACTCGTTGCTCACAGTTGAGAAACTGTGTATATTTTCTATAATAAATATAATTATTACTGTAAGGCCCAATATAAATAAAAAAACACGTCTAAGAACACGTGTATCATATATAAAAAGAGAAAGCACGGAAGACATCTAAATATATCTATCAAAATGATAGTTTCCTTTCACTATTTGTACACAAGCAAATACCCAGCGCTGAAAAATTCATACGAGGCTTGTAGCCTTCATATTTTCCAATATTTTCAGATTTTATTCGTATGATTGATAACTAAGTCTAAAAAGTATATAGAAAACTCGTAAATGTCGAGCACATAAAGGTTCTGAGTACATGTGGCCGACGTCCTAACTTAAAATAATTTATTCTAGCCCAATGCAACCCAATCCTTTTTGTTTATAGAGGTTTGGGAAAATCTACACACAGAGACTACTCTAGGGCTAGGCATTGGTGGTCTTGCGTTCATGATTTTCTTCTGAGCATTCCCGTTATTCCTTTAAAATTATATCATTCGAAAAAAGCTCTCCACATTATTTATATTTATTTCTATTTGGCATATGTTCCGAATCAGGTGTGTCTCTTTCTTCGCAGAAACGACATTTTCCATTTTCCTGTTTCCTAATTTTGCGGATATACATATCAAAGATTCCGTGTCCAGTTATCGCTTGAGTTACATAGTAATCTATTTCTCCCAATTTGTTGTTTTACTTCTAACATCCTTAACAAAATTCTTAGCCCATCCATCGTAAAATTGCCACTTGTATTGCCATTTTTTCATCAATTTAGTTCTCATTTCAGTCCTACTTATTCTCCCTCTTAAATGTATTTGTACACTCTCTTCAACCCATGGACGGCTATCGCCGCGAGTTGGAATAAATTCATTTAAAATTCAGGGGTATGTTCAAAAAAAAAACGCTCGGACATGTCGATTTTTATTTTTAACTGCGGGTTTTCTTACTATAATTTTATGTATACAGGGTGGCCCAAAAATAAGTTACGGTCATCAACGTAATTTTTTTAAATATAAACACCTATTTTTTATTTTAGATTTAGGTTCTACATCAAATTCTAAGTACATTTCATGTACCATGTCCTATACCTAAACTCGACCGTTGACGATTGAACACAATAAAAGGCTATTTTTGGAAGAGTTATTTATATCAAGCAACCTATCAGTTATTGTTTGGTTATTTACATTTGTGGTTGGTGTTTTTGATTGTTAACTTGTCACAATTTGTTGACATCAAATAATTTTGAGTGAATTTAGTTTGATTTAGATGCCTAAGCAAAGTTTTGCTTGTGTTAAGTTTATCAAAAGATAAAATTAAAATTTCAAAAAATGGTTACGTCTTAGTGAGCGAGAGCGAATAGAGATTTTGATGATGATTGGTTATGGAAACAGGATGCGCACTCGGATGGTCTGTGAAATTTATCATGCCAAGTATCCTGATAGGCCACGTATATCTCAAAGTACTGTCAGTAAAATAGAACAGAAATATCGGGATTTGGGTCATGTCAGGGATAATTATACGAAAGGTCGGTCAAGTATATCAGAAAAGAAGCAACTAAATGTTTTGCTGGCAGTTGAAGAAGATTGCCATAAAACGACTCGCACTATTGCGTTAGAAAATCAGATATTCCAGACATCTGTCGTTAAGTATTTAGGTATAAATAAATGGCACCCTTACAAAGTTCAATTGGTTCATGAACTAAATGAAGATGACCCAGATAGGCGTTTAGAATTTTGTGAGAGACTTATGCCATGCTAATCCACAATTTTCAAAAAAAATTGTATTTTCTGATGAGGCAACGTTTTGTCTTCATGGTAGTGTAAACCGGCAAAACTGCCGATATTGGGCTACTGAAAGTCCGCACTGGATGATGGAGTGCCACAGCCAAGTCCCTCAAAAAGTAAATGTTTGGGCGGGGGTGATTGAAAACAGGGTTATAGGGCCCTTTTTCTTTGAAGGATACTTGAATGGTGAGAGGTATTTAGAGTTTTTAGAAAATGACTTGGTTCCATGCCTTGCCACTTTATACCCCGATCCAGAAGACCCGTATATATTAGATAATTCCTTATGGTATCAGCAAGATGGAGCTCCAGCCCATTATACTCGTCCCGTGCGCCAGTACCTGGATACCGTTTTCCCTGGACGTTGGATTGGTCGGAGGGGTGCAATTGAATGGCCGGCCAGATCGCGGGCTCTGACTCCTTTAGATTTTTTTTTGTGGGGGTATCTTAAGTCCAAAGTTTATGTTAATCGGCCAAACAACATTGAAGACTTAAAAATTAGAATAACGGAAGAAATAAGATTGATAGAACCTTCTGTTATCGATAACGTTTTACAAGAATTTCAGCATCGACTGGGATATTGCCAAGAGGTTCGTGGCAGCCATTTTCAACACTTAATAAATTAACTAAAATATTTTTATGTATTCTTGCTTGATATAAATAACTCTTCCAAAAATAGCCTTTTATTGTGTGCAATCGTCAACGGTCGAGTTTAGGTATAGGACATGGTACATGAAATGTACTTAGAATTTGATGTAGAACCTAAATCTAAAATAAAAAATAGGTGTTTACATTTAAAAAAATTACGTTGATGACCGTAACTTATTTTTGGGCCACCCTGTATACATAAAATTATAGTAAAAAAACCCGCAGTTAAAAATAAAAATCGACATGTTCGAGCGTTTTTTTTTTGAACATACCTCTGAATTTTAAATGAATTTATTCCAACCTTTACGTTCGCACTGTATATTAGAGCCGTCCCGAATTATTAACACGTAACTGTAGAGTTGGCAACGTGGTAAGCCTGAGATGGTCAAGCGTGGGAGTCACGGAGGATTCCTGCGGGGAGCGGCATTGCCGTTTTGAGCATTATTCGGGTTATTTTAAATAACGTTTATCTGTTAATAATTTTCTGTTTTATGTTTTATTATATTTTATACTTAAATTTTGTTTGAGTATCTTTTATCAGAAGTGGCATTGGCCTACAAATCCACAAAATGGCAGAATTCAGTGCTAATTCGGACACTGCCACACACTATTCGATATTTTAAAAAAAATAAGAGCCGCTGGTCGCGACGTAGCTAAGACGATGTAGCCTTACCCTTATTCGATCCACAAAAAGTGGATTCGGGTGCATCCTCGTGGTGTGACGAAATTCAAAAATTCGCTACGGAATTCCGTTGGAGTGGCCGGGAACTTGTTGCCAGAGCTGGAGCTGTTTTAAAATGAGAAGCGAAAGTGTGGTTTGATAACTGGGAGCCGGATAGCCGAGATTGAGACACTTTTACTGCCAATTTATTTGCATTATTTTCACCAAAACAGAATCTTTCTGAGAAGCTAACGAGCTGTTGAATTTACGAGTGAGGCTTGCGAAATATACTGTGAGTATGCGAGAGAAAAATTGCTTTAATTTAATCGTAGAAAAATAAAATTTTCTGAGACTGAATTAATTGATTTGATAATTGGGAAAATTAAGAAAACTTCATTCGAATAGATGCACTTAATGGGGTTAAAACCACCATTGAATTATTGGTGTTATTATCTAGTTACACAAATAATATTAGAAAAACACCCCTTGAACTTGACGACGAAAGGGCTTCAAAACTTCACTTGATAAAGCCTAAACGTTGCTATATTTGATATTCCTCTGATAATATTCAAAATAATTGCCTAAATAAGCCTAAATAAGTTAAGAATTCTTATAATTTATAACCTAATAAGCAGAGTAGCCAAAAGGGAACAAAATTTCAAATGAAGTGTGCATTTTACTATAAATTAGGTCATAATAATGACTCTTGCTGGGCGACACAACAAAAATCGGAAAATTCTGGAAAGTCTAAGGTAAATTTTTGTGATCATGGTTTTCCAGAAAAATTGACTTAAATTGTCATTGGAGGTACCCCGTTACATTGTTTTGTCGACAGGAAAGAAAGGATTTGTCACATAGAACCTCATGATACACTGCTCACCGACTTCGGAAATAATTCTATAAGAACCATAGCTAAATCAACTCTTGTTGTCGAATTTGAATTTCGATATTCAGATATTTTGATATTTTTCGAAGTTAAAAATAAAGATTACAAGTGACCAAGTAATTAATTATTACCCGTATCGCATATCACCAATTGAAAGAGAAAAAGTTCGAAATATTATATCTGACTTATTAAAAAATAACATTATAATAGAAAGTAAGTCGTCATATGCAAGTTCGATATTACTTGTGAAAAAACAAAACGGAAGCGATCGTTTATGTGTTAATTATAGGGCATTAAATAGACTTATAATTAAAAGATCGATATCCGCTACTCTTTATCGACGATCAACTTGATCGCCTTGGACATGCAAAATATTTTACTATGCTCGATATGATCGCAAGGTCTCATTAAATACCTATTGCGGCAGATTCCATAAATAAAACCGTGTTAGTGACTCCAGATGGTCAGTACGAATATTTACATGTCCCATTTGGTCTCTCTAATGCCCCCGCTGTCTTGCAGCGAGCTTTTCATAAAGCTTTGGGATCCTTAAAAAATACGGTTAGTATTGTAACGAAATTTGGGAACACATTTTTATTGTCAACGTCAAAAAAAAACACTAACCTAACTCGCCTTAACTGTCGTTTAATTGTTTCCAAGGTAAAAACTGACTAAACAAAAAAAACTGATAGTCAAAGCAAGCAAGTATACAAATTCTATAAAATTAAAACTACAGAGATTTACAATAATATAACCCAAATAACCTAAATTGGGGCCAAAATGGGGCTCTCGAACAAGATGAACTACTTAAAAACTAAGCACTATAGTTTTTTCTAAGCAATTTTTCCCTAAACAAGAAATGTTAATTTTTTAAAACCTCTGTAGATTATCTGGGCAAAAATTTCTCAACTCATGGCATCAAACCTAGCCATAATAAAGTTGATGCTTTAATTAATTCTCCAATTCCTAATAATGTTAAGCAGACTAGTCAGTTCATGGGTCTTGCAGGGTATTTTTGGAAATTTATCCCTGAATTTGCCGCAAGAACCGCTTGTATTACAAAACTGACTAAGAAAAGTGAATTGTTTTTCTAGGGCCCTGAACAAAATGAGGCCAGAAAATATGTCATTAACCATTTATCTACCCAACCATTACTAACAATTTTTGACCCCCTTTTGGTTACTGAGTTGCACACTGATGCAAGTGCCATTGGATATGGAGCTATTTTATTCGAAAAATATGATTCTCAGCTAAAAGTGGTTGCTTACTTCATTAAGTGAACCACTACCGAAGAGGCCGAATACCACTCTTACGAGCTCGAAACTTTGGCGATAATTAATGCTGTAAAACATTTTCGAGTTTACCTTTTTTTGTCACAGACTGTAATGCTATCAAAGCCACTTCCCGCAAGAATGATATTGTACCACGTGTCGCTAGATGGTGGGCCTGTTTGCAAAATTTCGACTTCGAAATTGAATACCGGAAGGGGACATACGTAGCTTACGTAGATTTTTTTAGCCGGAATCCCCTATTGGCGACGCACGCTATTAATGTCATTACTGAGGGAACATGGCTAAGAATAACAACAAATAAGGGACCTAGAAACTCAAGCAATTACTGCCAAAGTACGAGCATGAGAATCTATTGTTAGCGATTTTATAATAAAAGGTGAAATCTTTACCGTAAAATTCCAAAAAATGGTCAAAATTTATTGCGGGTATATGTACCCAAAGGCAATAGACTCGCTTTGATTCGTATTTACCACGACGAACAATGTCACGTGGGTTGGGAAAAAACTTTGGAAAAGCTTAGAGGGTTATTTTGGTTTTCAAGAATATCCTCCTTTGTTTGAAAGTATATTTCAAAATGCTTAATTTGCATAACAGCGAAAAAATCATGCGGTCCAAAACAGAGCTTTTTACATCCGATCGAAACAATAAATATACCATTTCACACAATCCATATTGACTGCGTTGGCCCGTTTAAAATTACCGCGGATAAATTTAAACACGCATTAATTTTTGTGGACGCTTTTACCAAGTACGTAACGATATATCCTTTTAAAACGCTATCGGGAGCAGAAATGTGTAAATTCTTAAGAATTTGATAACGATGTTTGGTACGCCTATGCGTATTATAAGTCACCGTGGTACAAATTTTACGAATAGAAAAGTAGAAGAAGATTGTATTCTCTGATCTTAATATTCAGCATCATAAAATTGCAGGGGCGCCTCGCGCTAATGGGCAAGTTGAACGATACGTTGCGTCGCAACAATAATAAATTATTGACTGCTGAGGTTCAATATAATATGTCAGAATGCCGAATGGGCGAGCGCGCTGCCTAAATTACAACTAACCCTTAATTCCACTATACATAAAACAACCGGTTTTTCTCCCTTGCATCTTTTAATAGGCAAAAACACAAATATTCCTCAAATTCAGGCAAGTGTTAATTCAGTTTACGATGATAATGACGTTATTGATGTAACAAATGATATAAATCTCGCACACGATCAAGCGCTCAGCAGCAGAAGCAAAGATTTGACAGTAAGCGGTGAGACAATAAAGTTTATGGCGTCAAAGATTTGGTATTTTTCCAACAACAAAACCACAGCATAAAGAAACCAGCAGTCTCACTCCGCTCGAAAATGTAAGCGAACTAATAGCATCCTTAGCCATGCCGCAGCCACGTTCTCCGGATGCCGAGCTCACTGTTTATCGAACTGTGTTCATAGGTGTATCGCCTAGTTCAGCGCCGTACTTAGTGACTATTTTAATAGCATTTTTACAAAGCGTAGCGTTTTTTATAAAAACTTTTGTATTAAAAGAGGGGTATGTCAAAAATTATTAATGAAGCAAAATAATTGACTTTGCCAAAGTTTTTAATAGCTGCAAATTTGGCTGTATGGCTTAAATAACATAATTAAGCATCAATTAAAAATGCAGCAATGTAATTTTTTTTTTTTTGGATTTTTAAGGACATTATTTATATTTCTGCCATTTTAACAGTGTTGCCATATTTAAAAGAGTTGCAAAATTGTATACTTTTACTTTAGTTGGTACTTAATAATATAACAAAAATTCGCAGATGTTAGAATTGTTTTGAATTGTTGCCAACTATTTGTCTTTATTTATTGGCCTAAGAGTTTCTATTTGTTTTGATATATTACTTTATTTGTATAATTAGTTATCCTTAAACTACTATGTAGTCAGGTGTTAATCTAAAAGCGTTACTATACAGGGTGTTAATTAAGTATGTACCATAAATTATTTAACAGGCGATTGTTTGAGTAATTTTAAGACAAAAAGTTCATATGAACATAGGTCCGCAAGTTCTCTGGCGGTGTTATTTATAACATTAAGGAGCTAATTTACCCCTAACATGATTAAATTTATTAGGTCCAGTGTAATCTCGAACGGGACCTGAAGAAATATTTGTGGCAAAAAAATTGGGGCACCTCAATTTTGTGCCATTTTTAATATGTTATTTGATTTACTCAAATACAAATACAACTTTTTCGTATCTCGCTTATTTTTCGAGAAAAAAAAAGTCCACTTAATTGCATGTCCCTGGATCACACAAGGAATTTGGGGAAAAGTTTCATTTGGAATTTATTATTAACTAAGCAAGATACAAAAAAAATTCAAGAGACAGAAAAGTTTTATTTGTATAATCCACAGAACATAATAAAAATTGCACAAAAGTCAGTGGCATATATTTTAGTTGTTAAATTTTAACACCCTGTATATTGAGAACGAAGAATTTCTGGACATATATTTATATGAACTTTTTGTTTTAAAATTACTCAAAGAATGGTCTCTTAAATTTATAGTACATACCTAATTAACTTCCTGCACGGATTATTTATATTAAAAAATCAATATTTGTACTATGTAGGTATTTTTATTTTACAAGATAATAACATCTAAAAAAATGTTTAAGTCCGGCTCTAGCCAAGGCAAAAGCCGCGTGGACCGTAGCGAGTGTCAGCGGCATCCCTTCTATAAGCAAAAATGCCTCGCCTGCGTTAGTACACATGCACCGAACTCGCTTATTCAAGCCAATGTATTTTTATTGAAGTGCGACTGCTGGTTTCTTTATGCTGTGACAAAACCCTAGAGTAGCAAAACTGGATGCAAAGTTTACGGGGCCGTATGAAATCCTAAAGTTACTTCCTGGTGACCGTTATGAGCTCAAAAATGTGTCTACTGGTAGAGTCCAAACAGCACCAAAAGATCGTTTAAAGTCATTTTCATTGGATAATGATGGCTGTTGTGAGGAACTTGATGGTAAGCACAGCACTATTTTTGTAGGCGTGTTAGAGAGTCAAGTACAGATCAGGTCAATTCCTGAGGAGCATCTCTGAACTTATAAAATTATCTTGTTTGTTAGTAAAGTCAAGTACAGTTTAGAAAAAATCCTAAGGAGTACCTCAGAACTTATACAATTATTTTGTAAGTGTAAAAGTCAAGTACAGGTTAGGAAAAGTCCTAAGGAGTCCCTCTGAACTTATACAATTATTTTGTGAGTGTAAAAGTCGGGTATAAGACCCTTACTAACACAAGTTTTTATTGCTGCAGCCATAGTACTTGAAAAAAGTTGTAAAGCCAAAGAACATGACATTTTTTCAAAAGTATTAGAACTAATATGTCTTTCAGAAATTTTCGGCAGAACTCTTGCTCCTGGCGAAGATCTGTCAACATCAAAAGTTTTTTGAATAACGCTAAATTTAATTGTTTTCGCACCTAATTTAAAAGATCCTGAGAGCAAATTATTTCTAATACTTTTGGAAATATGGGGAACGTCATATAGTGCAAAAATCTTACTGCCATTAAAATAAAAATAAGGATTATCTCTAGTAACTTTTGGCAACCTAAAAGCTGCCCTGTTAGGAGTTCCTTGGTCACAAACTAAAGTTTTTGGAATAAAGCCGATCTCATGTAAACATTTTAAAATATATTCTATTAATAATTTTAAATTTTTACTGGATGTCGAACCATGAGAAAAAAAGTAGGATAATGGAAATTTCCACGAAGGATATATGCCCCTAATAGAGAAAACTAAAACATGTGTTGCATCTTTTGGTTTTTATCCTAGGGGCCCTAAATCTTCAAAACCTTCTATTATATCTAGTTTTTTATTATATGCTAGACATTTCGCCGAAAGCTACTAAACATTTTTGTTCATTTTTTTTCCATACCTGCACATTTTGGTTTCAAACAAGTTTGAATGTTTTTATCGATGCCAGTTTTAAAGCTATTTTGTCCAATCCATTTTTGTATTGTTGAAATTGTTGGTAAAATAATCTCTTTCTTTCTTAAAAATGTATAAGGCGATGGTGATTTGTAGTAAAGTTATACTGCTAATTCCTTCTCATTTTGAGAAAACAAGGTACGCCGTTTACCTCTTATCTGCATCATAACCAATGTTTTTGCAGGTATAGATAAAAATGATAAAAAGGGTAAAATGTTCAAAATGGTAAATTTTGACCTATTTACTTTTTCCCTCAATCGAGTCACTTTCTTCTTTATGCTATCAATTTTCTTTTTCTGAAAAGCTATTGTTCGTTTGAGTTTTAACTTCCTAGGAGTAATTGGAGTTTGGAGTTTTGGGATATATATCCCAATAATATCGTTGATTTCGATCAGATTTTCTGTTTGATATCTTAGTTTCATCTTGCAAGTACTTGAACTAGTATCAGGACTGCTATGCGTCTCGAATCGCTTCATATCGGCATATGTTCTCTTAGGTGACAATACTTTTAAAGTTTCTTCACTGTTTAAAAAGCATTTAAAATTTATAGGAACGGCATTATCTTTGAAATAATAGTTTTTCTTCGGCTTATAATCGTTTGATGTGAAATGTTTCTCACAAATATATTTATTCTTTAGAAAATCCTTTGACACACCGACAAGTTGAACATTTCCTGAAAACCCATGTAAAACTTAAGCATGGCAAGTGGAACACGTTTTTTTTTTTAAATCCAGTTATAGAAAATATTTTTATTAAATAAAAAAAATTATTACGCTAAGCTAAAGAAATGCGCGTCAATATTTTGCAACAACAGACACTAAAAAATGTTATATTACAGACGCAGATCTTCAACTAGATTAAGGTTTGTAATCTAATAAAGTGAAAAAAAAACAATCAAATTTCATTTTTTTTCAATCGCGAAATTATGCTATTATAAATATATTCTATCCCTGTTGACAATGAAATCATTGACCATATCTCATTCATTTGATTTTTAAGAACTTTAAAATTTAGATCATTGATCTAAATTTTAAGAACTCTTATCCTGATTAACGATAAATCAAATGTTTTGCATTATCAAGAAATAATTAATGTTTCATTTTTTCGTAATTATCTAAAGTTATTGAACAAACATTTTTAAAAGAATACCCCCTGTACCGTGTTTTAAAAACAAAGGCATACTTGTAATATGTCGTTGAAAAGTAATATATCGCTCTATCAAATGGCATAATAAAATATACAGTGCTTTCATTTCAAAACGATTCACCCTTAATAACTTTCTTAAAAAAAAAAAAAAAAAAAAAAAAAAAACACGTCAAATTAGATATACAGGGGCACGTTTAATTATGCATTTACCTTAGAACATTGAAACGCTTGAATTAGTAAACAACAACTTTGTTTGAGTTCAACATGTGCACAGGGGCCAGAGGGGCGTTTTGTTTACAAACATATTTGCCGATTCTCTATTGTCAAGTCGACGAAAATTTCCAACGGAGGAAATTTTTAGCTATATTTTAACAACCATTATAACGTTAATTTGACTTATTTGTATTGTATTTTAAAGGATAATTTAAAATAAAAAGAATAAATACTACAATTAACCTATCTTAAGAATAAATATAATATCCTTAAGCAAAAAAAAACAAAATTATTAACATTCTTATCCCTAAAACTGCTTCTAAAAAATTTGAAGCGACAACACCGGAGCTTAAGCGCCTGAGCCATACGCGTAGTGTCCTCTGTCAAACGGCTTTTTCTTTATTTTGGGAATTCGTGTATTTTCTTTCATTTTTGGTTTAAAAAGGAAAAAGGCCACATTTTAGTGTTTTTTTTAAATTGCTAGGATGGCAAAAACTTGTGTCGTTTGTGCCGCATCATGATAAAAAGGTGATTCAAGCCGATCTTTTTACAAGTAAGTACCGATACTTTCATAACATCACATCATGGAGTTACCATCATCATAAACGTAGAATAGGGGATCTTATAGATATAAACCTAATAAAAACTTGAATGTGAAAGTGTGCGTAAAATACCAAAATATTTATATTTTTAAATCTAAATCTAAATCTTTTGAACATATTCATCTATCAATAGGGTATAAAAAATATAAAACTAGAATTTTGTCCCTGGTTTTATTCCAGGATTTTATGTTTTTTTTGTTGTTTGGCAGAAAGAAGGCATAATACTCATGTACCTATCTATATATAGTTATGTTTTTTTAATATAGACATTAGGTAGATAGATGAAATTACTAATTTTTTATTGCCTTTAAAGAATTTTGAAATTTATTTAGATATTGATATCTATGTATAAAGTTAATTTTGACTTTCCCTAAAATTTGGTCGATAATTTTTTTTTGTTTTACCATATTGCAACTTACAATAATATATATAGTAATTGGCACCACATATTAATTTATTACTGTAATTTTTTTTGCTTTTTGATTAAATATCAAATACTTATTATAGATTGCCTAATATATGCCCAAAGGGAACAATGGATTTCATTGATGGAAATCAACACAATTAAAAAGAACATATTTGTTTGTTCAGATCACATCCTTAGAAGTGATTTCTTATATAAGGAAGGTAATATTATCAGTAGCCAGACTTTATTTAAAAAATCAGCTCTACCTCAAAGGTAATTTTTTTTAAATATATTTTTCTAGTATAAAAAAATCGTCACAAAAAGTATTAGTGTTACTCATATAAGCTTTATTTATACCTAATACTTATTAAATTAGGTATGTGTGTAAAACTATTTTTTTACTAGAATTTCTGATGCACTGGTTAAAAACACAGCAGCCGATAATTGAGTTAATTTACCAAGTGATCTACCCTTCAAAGCTGCAGGGGTAGTTTTCCTGAAGAGTGCAAAAACTTCTTTAGCTTCCAAAATGGTATATAGTACAAACAGTGAAGGAAATATAGACAAGTATGGATAATTAAAATAGATTAATATTCTTGATACACCAAATTTTGTATAATTACAGATCTGATCATTTATCATCAACAATAACTGCATCTGAGATTAATAGTTCTACAGTAACCGTGGGGCTAGGTCAATAATTACTATTTCTTATCCAAGCCGTTTTTGTTTAACTGCTACACATTTCCTGACTATGCTAAGGAAAACGTAAAAAATACACTCAAAATAGACTACTAGTTTTATGTATCATCCTATTATATATATCTTATTTAAAAGGGATATAGTATTTTATTGTGTTATATTTATTTAATTAAATGCAATTAATCAAATGTATGATATTACAAAGATTCTTTATAATAACATACATTTTATTGATCAATTGGATTATTATAATACATTTTTTTTTACTTTTTTTTTAATTTTGGTAATACTGCATTTTTAGGTACATTATTCTAGGGTAAAATTAAAATTTGAAGATTGCAAGAAACAAATTTGTGCCAAAGAAATCGAATTAGATGTCTCAAGTCATTATTAAAATACTTTTAATTTCCATAAAAATGCTGCCTTTTATTAGGACCTTCCTCTAACGAAGTCCGTTAAAAAAACACATAAATAGCTCATAAATGGTAATATTACTTATACTCAACTCTATAATAATTAATAAAAATTTATCAGGTAAATATTTGTTGACGACGTTACTAGTGCTTGTATCGGTGGCATCAACAATGCGATCGAGCGGCGTTGCGATGCCATTACCGTTTTCTCGTTTCTTAGTACTTTATTTTTATTTATTTAACGTATATTGACTTCGATATAGAGTATCTTATCAAATTTATTTAAAAAAATTCCTGATATTTTATTAAAGGGGAGCAGTAGTATTGTTCTGAGCCTTCGGAAACAACTGAAAATTTTTATGATATTATAAAGTGATTTTTGCCATTTCTCTATAAGCATGTTGCAAGCAAACAAACCTGCCCATAGTTCCACGGCATGCTACTTCTAGCCTTTCAATGTTCTAAGGCATTTACTGAAGTTCTGCCAATCACCTTCTCAACTCCAGCTAACGTCACTTTAATATGTCGAATGGGAACCCCCATCGTGTGATACATCATAGTAAGCAGCGTAAAATTCTCTATTCAACGGTACAAAAAAAAATGAAATCGGTAAATGTGTAAGCAAATAGTTAGCGAAAATGTCTAAATGCATCCTAAAGTTCAAATTTTTTTCTTAAACACAATCTGAAGTTTTAAAATTTTTAAGATAAAATTTAAACATTTTTGTTAGGATGTATAAAATAACTCAATATTTGTAGCTAAACAAACCCATATATCTTATATAAATATTTTTATAATTAAATCAAAATATACATAAACGCAAAATAAGCCATAGTATTTTTTTTAAGGACTAATAATTTTCATTTTATATCGGTTTCAACTCACCAGAGTTCAAACCCCATTTTTCACAAACATCTTTCCTTTTTACAGGAAACCTAAACATTCTAACTTGTGAATTGCGTCTTAAAATACCGCAATTAACATATTGACATTTATCGCCACCTGGAGCAGACATTCTTATAGAATACTTGGAAAATAAAATCACGCGCTATTATATTACTGCCTAAATCCATAGTCCAAAATGAAATAATATAATAAAATTAACAGACGCCGGCCGCCGGCGCTACAGCGGCCGCTCTCAGTTCGGCAACGTGGCTTCGGCCGAGAACCAAACACGGAGGGGCAAAGGTCGGCGCCTGCAGATTTTCGGCAAGCTGCCGGCGTTTCGAGCGCCGCTTTTCGAGCATTGGAGGATGTATCTGTTGTGTTCTTAGATCTGTGGTGGGAGTCACGGAGGATTCCTGCGTGGAGCGGTATTGCGGTCTTGAGCATTGGTCGGGTCGTTTTAAATAACGTTTATTTGTTAATAATTTTCTCTTTTATGTTTTATTATATTTTATACTTAAATTTTGTTTGAGTATCTTTTATATATACAGTACTGACAAATTAATATTACACATAGGAGACTAAAAGGTAGTATACCTAACTACAAGGTATGACAAAGAAAAAAATTTATCTCCACCAGATATCGTTCCGACACCTGTCGCTACCCATTGGTCACACATGAGGCGCGAGTTATGTGACGAGCCACCCTGTAAACTACACAGAAGCCAAGATGCTGACCCTGCAGTTCTCCCGAAACCAAACCATTGTGTCCGCCATTTTTCATTAAGCCAATTGTAGCCCGTTATTCATGTAGCATATACTTATTGTAATTTTAATTAATAAATTGTTTTTAAAAAGGAAGTTCGGGAGTTTAAGAATTTAAGTCGCGTAAGCCTGGGAGCCGTGCACTCCTCTGGGCGCTATTTTGTCGCGACTGTCCTAGTTGGCTCTGTAAAAGCTTTAGTTTTTTCAAGATAAACTGATCTATTAATTAATAACTATTGAAAGAAATAAAAGTATCTAATAAATGGCTAAATCTCTACCTAGCTCATTTTCTTCTTAAATAGACTCCTCTTTTTTTTTAAATAAAAACAAAATTACTTCTCATTGCCTTGAAGAGTAATTATTAAATAGAACAATTAATATGCACAAACTAAACCTCCATAATATAGGTTTTGCTGATTTGTTATACCTACCTACTTAACAAGTAGCCTACATAGATAAAATAGTGCCCAGAAGAGTGCTTGGCTCACAGTCTGACGCACCTCATGTATGACCAACATGTGGTGACGCAACTTCTACCTTTAAGCAAGTGCCTCACAGTCCCGCGCGTGTATTTTGTACGTGTATACGCGGGTATAGACGTACAAAAATCACGGCCAATCCGGTGTCTAACTGTTGGAATGATATCTGGTAGGGATACACTCTTTTTTTGTCATACCTTAGTATTACTAAACCATATTTTACCATATCCAAATGGCGGATGAAATTTGGATGCGCAGAGGCAAAACCTTTTCACCAAAGGGTTTCCTCCAGTCAAAGAGGCCTGTTAGTTTTCATTACAGTGTTATAATCAAGATCAATTAAGATTAGCTTACTATCAAAAATATTAAAAATTGGAGATATCTAAAGTCGACCAGAACCGGTAGTATGTGTGACCAAAGGGGAGGAATTCCGGTAGTGATATTCCAAGCAACTGGATATGGATGTGAGTAGAAGACATAGATAAGGTGAAAGCAGCAGTAAGAATAAGAAATACAAGTAGTTCTACAAAATAGAGTCCTAAAAATAGAGACCACATGTGAGGTTTGGCATGGTGTGAGTTTCATGGAATTCTTTTGGTTAAATAAATTTAATTCAATAAATTTTTCTTTTTGAAAAGTTGGATGTATTGATGTTTATTTAACGCAAATTGAAAAGCATGCAAATAAAATGATAATTAAATAAAGAAATTGAAACATCAACTTAGGAATGTGACATATGCTAACTTACCGGGGATGAAATTTGGCCTTTTCTAAGTTGTTATTGGCATAAAAATAATTTTAAAAAAAGCAGGAGATCCTACAAACTCTCTAGCCTATTTATCAAATCAGCAAATTAGCTAAATTAGTATACACTAAAATTAGGCCGATTGAAATCCGCACTTAGCGATACTATCTGGAGTCTTTAATTCCAAGATGAAAAATGATCTCTCAACCCAATTGTGCCAAATGGTTTCTTCAAGATTTTACCATGTATAAGTAATTTGTCAACCTTGGAATCTTTCAGAAATGTTGACAATATTTAGCATCTACTAGGTAGTACTTTAAGATTTCTAGGTACCAGCCACAATAAAACTGAATGCAGAATAAGATCTTTAGAAGAAAATCAATATTTATGTTTGACAGTCGATTCATTTTACAATCTTACTGAAATGGAAACAACATTTTATTTACAATAAAAAGATATGAAAATAAAGGGCATCCAATTTCAACTACCGCAGACCTCATATATACATATAATGGAATCTCATTCCAATTTTCAGACCAACACTAGTCGGCTTAAATCAAATGATGGTTCTTAATGCTATTCAACTGGTCTACTGAAGAAAAATATTAAACAAAGTTCTATATTTACTTTTCTCATCTAATAAGGGTTTTCCTTCTGTTTCAGATTGGGTGTATGAGGAGGGAGCCTCTCTCTATGTATACCTTTAGTGTATTATACAGATCGTGTTTTCGTTCGTTATAGGAAAGCGCATACGAAATTTTGCAACGTCGCGCGTGTACGAGTGCCTGCGACAGAGCACTGCCCCGGCCGGCCCGAGGACGGGATTAGTAAACATCTGACTTTCGTGGGAGCTGCGTCGTTTGGCGACAAAATGTCCCAAAATATTGATAGTACATGCAACCCACAATTGCCACGCCGTTTTTCTTGAGGTCAAAGGGATCGATTAATATAATATAATTATTATAAAACCAAGACACAACTTACAATCTTAAAAAGACACAAATTACAATCTTAAAAATGATTCGTTAGATGCAGAGCGAGCGGTAAGACTGAGTCGAGTCACCTCTCGGGTATCAGTCTCGCATGGACCCACCTTGTTGTTATGTCTACCAAAATATAAATAATACAGAGGCACTTTTTCAATCGTATTTATTAATCAGTTTTATGCCGCTATGCGATATTTATCATATCGCTAACACCCCTTATCGGTGGAATTTCAAAAAGTTCGTTCGTATCCGGAGCCTACATTATAAAAGGCATCCGTTGGCAAAATTTCACGTTTCTAGCTATTGTAGTTTGGGCTCTGCGATGATGAGTCAGTCAGTCAGGACAAACTCTTTTATACAGGGTTACTGGTAATTCGATACATTCCTTTGGAGATGTGATAGGGGAGGGGGTAAGAAGTAAATTGAACCCTAATATGTATTATGCAAAAGTTGATAGTTTTCGACATATTTAATTTTTTCTGTTTTTCTTCAAAATGTAGACCTTAGTGGTTTAAAAGGCAGTTTCCAGAAAATCCGCTGTATATTTTTTTGACTTTTTAGGCAAAATACATGCTCAACTCAATAGTGTTACCTTTGTAATGGCAAAAGTCCCGCAAATAGTTGTAACCATAGGTAAATTCTCGATGCAAAGTGTAATTTTTTTTTAAATAAAATACTACACTTTCTAGTGGATATTTTTAGAAAAAAAATTATGCTACATTCTTCAAAATTTACGTAAAACTTTCTTATTATCTAAGCTAACTCATAGGCTATAAATGCTACCAAAAATTTTAACAGAATTTTGTATTTTTATTATTAATAGTAAGAACGCACTTGAAAAATGCCAATTTACTTCTATGGTATTTAAGTACTATAGCAACAATTTGTTTTTTTAATTTTATTGTTAAAAATTTGATGTGTAGATAGTCTGGCAGCAATAATTGTTGTGGAAAGTAGTTAAATTACGAGTTTCGAGTTTATTTTTCTCGTGTTTTCAAAGAAGGTATTCTATTGGCTTCTGCGCTATGGCCACGTTTACTAACGCTGAATATGCAGATATTATGTTTGTTTATGGGTTTTGCAATGGTAATGCCGCGGAGTCTCGCCGAGAATACCAACGTCGCTTTCCGAATCGCCGCATTTCAAATGTCCGTGTTTTCGCTTCGACCTACCGAGCTATCGCTGAAACTGGATCCGTAAAACCAAGAAGAGGTGACGCTGGCGCTCCTTGCGTATATCGAGCAGAAGATGAGGAGGAAATATTAAGACATTTTGAAGACGATCCAACCACATCCACTAATGCCGTAGCGCAGCAAACAGGATCATCGCAATGGAAAGTTTGGTCCACGATTCGGCAAATGGGAAGCCATCCTTACCATTATACGCCTGTCCAAGGATTGGAAGAAGGGGACCCGATAAGAAGGGTAGAATTCTGCAGATTTATTATAAATTCTGATGCAGACAATAGAACTTTTTTAACCGACATTTTGTGGACGGACGAGTCAAAGTTTCGTCATGAGGGCATTACAAATTTTCATAACCTTCATTTTTGGGCCGAAGAAAATCCCCGTTTAACAAGAGAAACGGGGATATTTATGCACATTTTTTACGACATGACCTACAAGATCTTTTTGACGATATTCCTCTCGCCGTTAGAGGACGAATATTTCAACATGACGGCTGTCCAGCTCATTTTCGGCGGTCAGTTCGGCAGTTCCTGGATGAACGTTTCCCGAATCGTTGGATTGGTAGGTCAGGTCCAATAGCTTGGCCAGCACGAAGCCCTGACTTAACCCCGCTTGATTATAGCATATGGGGTCAAATAAAAGCACTGGTTTATGCAACCCCAATAATTACCCGGGAAGATCTTATCCAAAGAATAACCAACGCTGCCCAGCAGATCAGGAATACCATAACAACTAGAACAACAAAGACTGAAATGAGAAGGCGCTGCCGAGCCTGTATTCGCAATAGAGGCTCTCATTTTGAACAAGATTTGTGAAGGTAAATACTGATAAATGCGTTACTTTACAATTTATAATAAAAATACAAAACCATGTCACCTAACTTTTAAGCATTTGTATCCTGTGAGCTAGCTTAGGTAATAAGGAAGTTTTAAGGAAATTTTGAAGAATGTAGCATAATTTTTTTTCAAAAAATATCCACTAGAAAGTGTAGTATTTTATTTAAGAAAAAAAAATTACACTTTGCATCGAGAATTTACCTATGGTTACAACTATTTGCGGGACTTTTGCCATTACAAACGTAACACTATTGTATTGAGCATGTATTTTGCCTAAAAAGTTATAGTGGATTTTCTGGAAACTGCCTTTTAAACCACTAAGGTCTACATTTTGAAGAAAAACAGAAAAAATTAAATATGTCGAAAACTATCAACTTTTGCATAATACATATTAGGGTTTAATTTACTTCTTACCCCCTCCCCTATCACATCTCCAAAGGAATGTATCGAATTACCAGTAACCCTTTATATATAGATGCTGTGTTTTGCATAATGAAAATTAAAGCGTTATTCTAATAAAAAATAAAATATCAACTCTGATAAAAATATAATAAAAAATCAGAAATAAAACTCTAATAAACAAACTTTCAATTTTTCATTCAAACAATCATTTTTTAAATAAAAGGCTCAAATAAACCGCCTTCTTTTGCTAAACAAAAACTTAACCTATCGTAAAAGCTATTTCGCACCTCCAAAAGAGGTTCAGGTAAAATGGAATTGGCACCTTCGACAATTTTATTTCGCGACTCCTCTAAATGTGTTGGCCTACTAAATTCATGCTTGTAAATGGTCTGCTTAAGGTAACCCCACATATAAAAGTAATTTGGAGACAAATCTGGAGATTTAGGAGCCATTTAATATCGCCAGTCCCACCAATAAGGCGGTTAGGAAAAGTATTTGTTAAAAATTCTTTTACCCTAGCCGTGTTATGAGGACAGCCATCTTGCTGAAAATAAACCGATCCCAGGTCTACATCAGGTAGGATTTGAATGGCAGGAAGAACTTGGTTTTGCAGCAACTTAAGGTACTTTTGGGAGTTTAAAGTACCATCAATAAAAAATAGCTCTATAACATTGTCGCCCAAAATACCTGCCCAACAATTCAATTTCTGAGGATACTGGGTACGAAACTGAAAACTTCTGTGCTCGTTTTCCTGAGACCAATAACAAACAATGGAAGGATTGTATTTGCCATGTAATGAAAAAGAAGATTCATCAGAAAACAAAATATTTTTTTAAAAATATTCGTTTTCACTTCAACAGGTGGTTCTTTAACAGGTGGTTCTTGACGTTTTGTGTGGCATTTTTTACAATCTTGAACACAAAAAGATGCCTCAAAATTTGTAACCACATTTAAAACCGTTTTTGCACAAGGAATCGGTCTATTCTCAAATGTCACGGAAAACAAATCTCTACATTGTACTGCCGAATTGCCTCCATAAAACCATTTAATTAGTTGAACTCTTTCGGAAGGAGTATAAACAGCCATAGTGAAAAAAACACGAAGATAACGCTCAAAAATGATTAATGCAATGTAGTAACACAGCAAAGTGAGGTCTGCTGACTCCCGGTTCAAAAAATAAAAACGAAAAATTCCGCCGCCTGCAAGCCGCAACCAAGCGGTGTTGCCATTATTTTGGGTAATACGTAGCTCACGATAACATGATCTGTATATCGAATTAGAAATAAATTATTTAATGAAACCATGGTCACGATTTACTTTATATTTTCAAAAAATTAGCGGTTAATGTTTAATGTTTGTCTTTAAAATTAAAGATAATTATCTGAGCATAAATATTTAATTTTTGTCTTAAAATAAAACCTTAACAATTTTAATTATTTATTTCAATTTGGATTGCTTGCCAAAAGAATAAATATTCTTATCCTAAATAAGAAAAAAACTCTAAGAGTAAAACTCTAAATTTTAGGCTTTTTTTAATATTCTTAATGAAATTTAAAAAAAAAATTAAAACTTGCAAAATAAAATCATGACGATGGAGTTAATAATTAGTACAATTATAACTTAATAAATTTAAATAATTATTAAAAATAACATTTCTAAAGAGAGTTAACACGGAGAGTTAAATAATAAAAGGAGAATTTTGTCGGGATATTCCACTAGACGCGAATCAGAATAAATAAAGTTGGTACCTACCGACACGTGTTTCTGCTCTCTGACTTCATCAGGGTAAGGCAACAACGAAACCAAAGGAAAAATAGCAGAAAAATAAAAAAGATAACAGGAGCGAATAAGAAATTGGTTTATTCAGATTTAGTCGGTTTTAGGGGAAAAATACATCATTCACATGCTGAAGTTTAAGCTTAAGTTTTGAAGCTTAAGCTGTAATATGTGATATAGCATCAACCCGAGTCAACATAGTTTTAAAGAACGAAATGCGCTTAAGTTGTATTGTGTGCTCGGTGGCTCCTTCAAACTTCAAACGTGTAAAGGGCAGTCAATTGTATTGACCATACCTTAATATTAAACGGTGCTAATTGTCTTAGAATAGATATATTATACAAAATGTAAACTTGCATATGGCAAACGTATGTAGTTCATACTTAGTACACTTCGATGCACGTCATATGTGAAATAAATTTAGTTACCAACCGTATACATTTTCATGATTTTTTTGGTACAAATAGAAAAATAGAACAAATAGAAAAATAACACGTGTTCAGTGTAATAAATATAATTATATCTGCCTAGAGCTTTCCGCCGTAGGGGATCATCAAAGCTATGACTTCGTTACAGGACGGTGATGTATACCGATGTTCTTTGATATTCCTGTAAGTTTATCTTAGAGTCGTCCTAGAAATATTTTTTTATGTAAATATATGACTTAAATCTACAAATATTTTACTTACAAAAAAAGTGTATTTGCTGCTTTTTTTTTCAAAGATGCCTAAAATACACAATATCAATAATGTAGAATATTATTAATTCTTTGCTAAGTCTAGTACTACAAAGAAATTTTTTGTTTTTAAATTATTTAAATATGTCTAGATATTATTTGGCAGATAATGAGATGTTTAGGGATCCTTGACGCTATAATACGTCAAATTGATGTAGCCAATGCTATAGGCACCACTCAGAACATTTCTTGTCTCTGAAGCCGCTATCGGGAGACTAGAACCCAGACACGAAAGGCATTTGGGTCGACTTCTGCTTATATGTTCAGTTGAAGCTCGAAGAAATGACATAGTAACAATACCACAATTAAAAAGTTATCTGCGCGAAGCCCTAATGTGACTTTCTTAAGATATACCACCTACATTAAGACCTTATAGATACCAACGTTTAGATTGAGGAAATCGCGAAAGTCGACTAGCTTGGGCTGAGAACTATGTCATTTTAAAATTAATGCAAAACGATTTGATTGCTGATGAATCTCGCTTGTATCCAGATTCTCAGAGTATAGAGGGCACCTGGCACAAAAAATCGAATCCATTATACACAGGAACCACAGTTATAGAGCAGCCACAATTATGGTATGATAATGCCAAGCACAGAATCACAGAATCAGACTAAATTTTTTGGAAGAGCAGAACATTCGTATTTTAGATTGGCCAGCTCAATCAGCTGATCTCAATTCTATAGAGCATGCCTGAGAGATATGCTTCAGCTAAGAGTACTTCAGGGCGAGAATCAGTTTTAAAACCAAGATCAGCTGTTTTAAACTCTTCAACAGTGTTAAATAGCCATTCACCAAGAAGATCTGGATAACTTAATTCTTAGCACGGAAAGATGTAATAGCGCCACAATTAATGTACAAGGAGGTCTCATTCGATATGAACTTTTTTCTTTTGTATTTTTTTGTAAAATTTTGATGACACTTTTTTTTGTTGTTTTGCATGTATTATAAATAAATTTTATTTTTTCTTACAAAAATCAGTATTTTGATATAACGTCAAAATTAATTTCTTATTGGGGTATCTTCACTTATAATATACCTATATAAAAAATCAATAATTTAAACAAAAAAAAAGAACGTTTATCTGTTGAATATTGCCGGATTCTTGCCTAAAATTACCGGGATAATTGATTTCCTTTATTTTATTTGGAATGTTATCAATTAATCTTGTACCGTTCTACTGAAAATATCTCTGCTCAAGGGCTCTATATGCTTTTGCGTTTTTTTCACGCTTTGTCTTAAATTCATTTCGTAGTTAATTTGTTCCTTTAGAATTACACCCCGTATAGCTCTATAAAGTAAAGTGGACATTACAATAATTTTTTTAATCTTAGAAATATCAGCATCCAAATTTAAATTTACGTTACGTTGCATGCATTGATTAGGGAGTTTTAATTGTAATATACACATGTGAACCTTATTGGAGATGATAAAGATGTTTTTTAAAACACATAAAATCCATAGTTTCCAAAACTCTACCTGCTCATTAGAATAGTTGCGAAGAAGAATTATTTACGTATATCGCGAAGTGACACCGCAAATGCTTCTAATCGTTCGACAACGGTTTGAAGATAATTTGAATAATAATACTGTATGAACATTGGCGGACAGCACTTCGAGCATTTACTTGATTAAAATGGTAAGCATTAAATCGCTTTTTGCATTTTTCGTGACACATTATTGTTTAACTTTCAAGAGCCCATATTTCTTGAACGAGTGACTCGATTTTTAAAAACTAAGCAGCGTTGTATAGGGAATCACAAGACTCTTTTAAAGAGATACCACTTGGCCTCTCGTCCCATTTGAAAAAAGTTAGAGGATGTCACCCCCGCTTAGAGGGTTGAGTCTTTTGAAATGGTTTTTATGTCAAAAGTTGTCCCCCTGACAAACATATTTGACGTATTTTTGGATTTTGTCGAAAAGTTTTATCCCACCCTGTAATACCTTGCGGTACGTTTTCAATGGGCCACCCTGTATATCCCTGTTTGGAATGTCAGGGTTGTGACGTTGGTCAAACATCTCAGTTGTTAAAGCAGAGAATCACACAACATAAGAGATTGCAAACTGGAAAAAAAGTCTTGCACGGTGATGAACATTTTCAAAAAAAAGTTACATAACTCATTATATTATATAATAATTATGATCACATTAAAATTTTAAGGCAAGAAAATAACTAAAAAAGGTCCTGTTTTTGCAAATGTATTACATAAAGAAAACAGAATACTCTTTAAACTATCAATTGTACACAAACCTACTAAGTAACATCTATAGTAATATTTTAAACCTTATTTAAACAGATTTCTTACAATAGTTTACACTCGGTATGCAAATATTTGCCCACCTATAAATTACAGAACCCAACGAAATATGCTTACACTTTTTAGAAGCAAAATCACGAATCATGTTTGTTTTTCCCGATCGACAGTCGCAAATTCAATGCAGTAAGAAGTTGTTTCTGCTTAAAGGTTCAGAGTAATTATCAAAGTTTTTGACCATTTAAAGTATATTTAAAAATTAAAAAATAACGCCAGTTTAAACTACTCTATCTAATATACACTTTTGAATTAAAGTAAAACTGTATTTCGACCAAAAACAGTAAAAATCGGAATTGTGTTGTATTCTTTTTTCACTGCAAAGCGAACAGCGTTGCCAAAATGCCAAAAAAAGAATGAATACAAACAAATAAAATAAATGAAAAATTACAAGACGAGTTAACTAAAATTAAACAGCAGTTGAACGGAAATGAACAGAGGGAGTTAAGTAAATATTTGCTGATGCAGGAAGTACCCTACAAAGAAAAGGAAAATCTAGCTGCAATAATAAACATAATTGGGAAGTACCTGGATCTCCCAATAGGCAGTAAGTTTACTGCACCTCGTTTGGGGAAGGACAACAACAAATCTAATACCATTAAGGTTGTTTTTGCGGATGAAACAACTAAAACAAATATATTAAAATCTAAAAAAAAGTATGATATAAAAAGTATAGATTTGAGATACTCAAACGATAATAAAATTTTGATTTATAGGTCGCAAGGGCTTTTAAAATGAAAAAAATGATAAATTCTTATGGATTTCCAACGGAAATATTTTCCCAAAAAAAAACGGGAACTCTTTTTTATATCAACCTATTATACAGGGTGATTCAAAAGTAAGCGGCATCCTTTCAGGGGCGTAATCCTTGTATGAAAATAGGGCAAAAAGTTCATATTAATATGGGTCCAAAATTGCTTCCTAAGGGAGCTACGCCCCTTTGAATAGGACCCCTTGAAGACAATTTTTTCTCTATAACTTTAAAACCCTTTAGAATTAAATTTTGAAAATTGGTGTACTGCATAAACATTTCGTTGTGAATAAGATTCTAAATTCAAATTTTTTAAATTTTGTTAAAAAAAAATTAATATATATATATATATATATATATATATATATATATATATATATATATATATATATATATTGAATAAGATTTCATTGAATAAGATTCTAAATTCAAATTTTTTAAATTTTGTTAAATATATATATATATATAAATTATTATATATATATATATATATATATATATATATATATATATAAATTTTTTTTTAACAAAATTTAAAAAATTTGAATTTAGAATCTTATTCACAACGAAATGTTTATGCAGTACACCAATTTTCAAAATTTAATTAAAAAATAATAATTCTAAAATAAAATAATTCTAAATTCAAATTTTTTAAATTTTGTTAAAAAAAAATGTATATATATATATACATATACATATATATATATATATACATATATACATATATATATATACATATATATATATATATATACATATGTATATATACATATATATATATATATATATATATATATATATATATATGTATATGTATATATATATAAAGTCTAACAATAATATCTTAATATCTCCCAATAATCTTATATGATCTTAAAACTAAGGGTTTATGTAGTAAAAATATGTTAATGTAACCAACCACGTTGTGGAGCTTTAGCAGTTCTCACAGATACAACTCCTCCCTCCTTAAGAGGTAAACATGACGTAATTTGTCCGTATATTAGTTCTTAAAGATGTATTGCAGTGGTTTCAGATTTTAGCTTCTGGCATCTTGGTAACCAGTGTTAATATAATTATGATAGCAATAACTAAATGTTGCTGAATATTGCTACGGTCAATACATCAGGTGAGGTTTCTTCGATATTGATCAGTTTTACATTTGATCAATATTTGTTGTCGGTAAAATCAAGAATTTTTCATCAGCAATTTGTTCAATGATGGGTTGAATTACCTGAGTTTGTATTGGTATGCAGCTTGTAGGTGGTCGTTTGTTTAACAGCTCTTTATTTAACAAATGTCTTGCGAATGAACGTTCTCGAGGCAGTAGAAAGTCTTTTCGATTTCTGGACATATGTTGTCTTCAAACTGAATGTCATCTTCTTCTTGTGCCAAATAAGGATATTTTTAATATATGATAAAATTATTTTGCATAATAGGAAGTAAATGATGAAAGGTGAACTGTTTAACTTTTAATGTAGGGACGGGACATGTATATCAAAAATTATTTAATGATCAGAAAAACTTACATTTGTTTTAAGATATTGATAATCTGACAGAATATTCTTAAGATTTGATAATGCATTAGTCATACATGACTTTGAGACTTTGATCATTTCTTTAGTTTCATTAACAGATATTATTAAGAGAGAATTATTGATAGCATTAAGTTTTGCGAACGTAATTGCATTTTCAATATTATCTAAATTTTTTTTTTAAAAATCTAAATTTATTTGAGAAATTACGCCTTTAAAATAACTATAAAGATATGTATTGTTTATTTGTACATTTGCAACATGTTTATCCCGTTTTATAGTTTTTTCTGATTATTCACAAGGCTAAATATTATTAAATTGTAATCATTAACAAGTCTTTTTGATAATGAAATTTGTGAATTTACAGTTTTAATTAAATTGTCTTTATCTATTTGTAATTGTGTTATTACATTATTATAATATTTGTCATCATCTGAGTCAAGTGTACCAAATAACTATTTATTTACTTTACCTACTATATTAATTAGTCCTCTTTTAACTCTATCATTAGGTTCAAGATTTAATAGTTCATCTTGTGTAATATTTATTAAATATTCTGTTCTTAATATTAAATTATGAGTATGCTGGGGTCAGCCAAATTTTAAAGAGGATATGCTTGTCCACATATGGAAAAAAAACATCAATTTTTGTTAAAAATATTTCTTTTTTTTATTTTAAATGAATCAATATGAACTTGTTCAAACGCTTTTGAAGTAGGTGTTAAATTCAATTTTATAACTGGTGAGTTTGTGTCATATTTATTTTTCTGACCTATAAAAACAAAGGACACAGGACTGACAAAGGTTGACGTATCATTTAATATCCTTAATCATTTTAGGCCAATAAAATCGAATACCTAGAGCGGATTTCATTTTCGATAACATGTTTTAGTAGTATATTAAAGTTTTAATTTTTCTTGTTCTTCATAGGGAAGTTTTATATCTTGTAAAAATGTATTTGTTTGAATAAATTTAAAGGAACAGTTGTGTTTTTTATGTACCTTGTGTAGTTTTTATAAAAATTCAAGCAATATTTTCTGTTCTGAAATAGAAGGCATTTAAACTAAAATTGACATTTAATCTAAATGTATATTGAAATGGACTCAATAATGTAAATGGATATTGCCTTTAGTAATAAGAACTTGATTTTAGACATTGAGTATTCTTTCATCAACAGAAAAATTGAAAATTGAACTTTTTAAAGATGTATGTACTGTTTCTAAGTCTTCTGAGTCAAGAAAAGCTGAGTATTGTCTTTCTGTCATGTCTTGGAAAGTACCTCCTGGAGATTTTCTTCTTTTATTATTTTCTGTATCAACAATAGAAGCTAATTCTTCATCACTGATAAATATCTATAAAACTTTAACAACGATTAATAAATTTATTTAGTTTATTACAATTACTATATGGTTTAATATTGTTTAATTTAAATCTAAAAAGATTCGAGTTCATTTTTGGTGGTCATTTCTTCTTTTTCTTTTATAATAAATATATAAATTATATAAACAAGAGAATAACCTAATTCATCAAAGTCTGTCATATAGCGATTAATTTTTTTTTATATATTTATTATTAACTTAAAAATTAAAAGCGTTCAATTCGCTGTTACCAAAATTATCCCTATAAATTCCTTGACCCCTCTTCAATTATTCAATTTATAGAGGCAAAAGGAAAAGGCACTTTTAGTGACTTTTTCTTTCCGAGATTAGTGGAAACCTATAGCCAGCTCTGATGCCAGATGTCGTTGGTCCTTTGGATCGCGCTACCAGTGGTGAAACACTCCCAGAAGTTTTCTTTGACGTTGAAGCTACTTTTGGGGCACAATCCTACCGACTGCGCTAATTACAAACGTTATGAAACACTATGACTTTTAAAAAAATAAATTTATTTAAAAAGTACAGCTGTCAAAGTGATATAAAGCATCTGATAAATTTGGGTTTTTAAAACTAGAAACTAACCCTAATAATGGACTCTAAAAAACCCTAAAAAAAACACGAGTCCTTAGTACTCTTTAAAACTTGATAAAAGAATCAGTTCAAATAATAAGTAAATTGACACGAAATATTAAAAAAAAACCTAAGGAAAAATCTTAAAGAAATTATTAATATTTTGAATTAATTAACAAATTCAGAAGAAATGATTATGGTTTATTGTCAACCTAATTGTAGAAGCTCATTTCAAAATGTTAAATTCTTCTTTTGGTAGTAACGTTGACATCTTTAGGAACAGGATATTTATATGTGACCCTAAATTATGTGAGTTATATCTTATCGAGTTATATAGTAGCTGATCTTAATTTTTTATATCTACCTATTACATAGATGAAAAAAAATCCGTTTCTTTTAAAACAATACCACACTAATTATAAAACTATACAGGGTGTTAAAATTTGGACACTTCTAGGTTATCTCGATTGTTAAAAAAAAAAGAGCCATACGGTTTTCGCATTACTGCGCTACTTTTTTATGAATATGCCGTTGTCAAAAATTTGACATATTTTTTTATATATAATATGATTTTAAATTTATATTTAAAAAGCAAAGAATGATTTTTATAGGTTTTTTTCGTAGAACATAATTATACAGTGTGTCCAAGATAATAATGTCTATTATGGAGATTTCGGCAGATATAGGAGATACGAGGTTGTTTAAATTAGGAAACGTTGCGCATTTTAGAGCCTTACAGTACGCCGTTTAGAAAGTTTTAAAATCTTAAGTAGATCCGGAGACATTCGAGAAAAACCGAAATTTGCCTATTTCGTTTTTATTTTTATCTGGCGTTATTTAAAGAGATATGAAAAAACAAAAGAGCTTAAAAATAACATTGCGAGATTTTTCGTACGACGTTTCGTTTCGAAGAGACCATCATCAACTTAATTTTTTTATATGGCGTAAAAAAAGTACACCTTGTATAAAATAGCATATTTTCTTACGATTACAACGATGTATGACACAATATGTTTCTACAATATTTAAATTGTAAAAAAATATTTTTTATTAAATTCCGATAGTTTTGATGTAGTAGGCTGTGAAATAATGACGTTGAGAAAATGTCAAAATTAAATAAAAATTAAATATCAAAGTTTTTTATTATAACCATTATTTTTTATTCTTTTTATCTTAAGTAAAGTAAATAGTTTTAATTATTTGATAAATTTAGTTGACATTGTGTTTTTGAACTCTGTTTCTGCGTCTTGTTGCTAGTTTTTTTTGTTACAAAATGAAAAACGCTTTTTTACCTGAGGAGAAGTTTGATATGTTGAAATGTTATAATATATCCTATGCTACAGCAACGCTGTTGAAGCTGGTCGTATGTATTTAAAAAACTATCCAGACAGGAAACAACCTAGTACAAATTCTTTTTTTTTCAATTTTAAGCAGTATGGTGCATTTAAGAAGCCAGTATTGTTAAGAAATAATCCATGCAATGAAGAAAAAGAAAATAATGTGGTATTAGCTGTAACTGAAAATCCGGAAATATCTGTTTAATAAATTTAAAATACCACTGGAATACCAAAATCTACTGCCCATTTCATTCTGAAAGGACATTAATACCACCCGCTTAAATTCAGAATCTGTCAAGGCCTCAGACCTGGTGACGAAGAAAGGCGCAGAACATTTTGTGAATGGTACACCAGGAAGTGTCAGGAGAATGAAACATTTCCCCATAGGATTATTTGGTCCGACGAGAGCATGGTTACAAATAATGGAATTTTTAACCGGAAGAACACCCATTTTTGGTCAAGAGATAATCCCCGAGTACACCGAATGGCTAGACATCAGCACCATTTCGGTTTTAATATATGGGTTGGCATTTTTGGAACAGATTTAATAAACCTCTTTTTTTACAACAATTTTCTTACCTCGGAGCGGTATCGCAACTTATTGGAACGCGATTTGGGAGAATCCTTGGACAACTTACCGCTTGCCAAGGTTAGAAGCTGTTGGTTTCAGCAGGATGGTGCGCCCGCACACAATGCCCTAATCGTGCGAGAGTATCTATCGAACAGATTTCCGGAAAAATGGATAGGAACACATTCAACAGTTCCGTGGCCTCCTCGTTCCCCAGACATAACTCCGCTCGACTTTTTTCTCTGGGGCTATTGCAAAAATTATGTTTACAGTCGTGTTTTTGAATCTGAGGATCAGCTGAGGAGAATAGTTCTTGAAGCATTTAAGAGCATTACACCTGATATGTTAAGAAGTATTTTAAACTCGATTGTTAAAAGATATTACCTGTGTTTGGAGAATAATGGTAATTTGTTGAACATTTATTACTATGATTTATTATAGTATTTTTAGGTTTCTAGTAGGTAGTTCTTTAATTTAATAATGTGTTTAATTCTTTAAAATAATCACGTGACCTAGCTACGTGACGGTATATGAATAAAGTTTTTAAGTTATCAATAACGTGATTTTTATTTAGTATTCCAAATATGAGTAATAGCAGCCTACTACACCATACTCAGCGTCATCATTTCACCGCCTACTACATTAAAACCATCGAAATTTAATAAAAATCCAATTTTTACCATTTAAATATTGTAGGAACATATTGTGTCATACATCGTTATAATCATAATAAAATATGCTATTTTATACAGGATGTACTTTTTTTACACGCCATATAAAAAAATTAAGTTGATGCCGCGAAAAGTTTGTTCTTTCTCGGGATAACTACAAGAGTTAATGCAACCCGGTAATAAGTAGGTAATAGGTATAATGAATATAATGAATATAATATAATATAATAATGACTATAATGTAATAGGTATAATGAATAAAAAAATGTGTGTATCTGTTAAAATATAAATCAGCAATGCGAAAACAGCAAGCCTCTCTCCTATAGCAATCAAGATAAACTACAAAAGTATCCAAAATTGGACATCCTGTATCTACTTATTACATACAAAACGTAGCGGAAATTACTTTGATTTTAACTGATATTTGGCAGCGATTTTCTGCTGGTTCTTAACGATCCCAGGATTTTGTGGTTCAAAGAACGAATATTTTTAATCTTGACCGATCAATGATTGTTTTCGTTAGTTACAAGAACTAAAAATATTCGGAACTGACGCAGTTTTTGGGCAAGATAGTAATGCGCTATATAGGTACATTTAATGAGCAAGATAACAAAAACGAATGCAAATGAAACGCCTTAAATAAAAGATCGACAAGTTTCATTAAGAGAGCTTATATCATTTTAGTAACTTTTCAAGCGTCAAGAAAAAGAAGAAAATTTACCCAGAAAATGGTGATTACCAAATGAAATATTATTACTTATCGTGGGTAAGTGATTTGAATTCATTCCTTATTTTTTTTCCAACTAAGCAGAAAAGACATTAAAAAAAACTAAAAATAAAAAAAATAATTAAATTAAATAAATAATAATTAAATCAAAACACCTAAAATTACTTTTTACAAAAAAAAAAAACAAATGGAAACTTGCGCCTATTTTAACTATAAATGCCGGTATAAAAAAGTGGCATATTGTTTTAAGTTATATATTAAAGAGCTTAAGTGCAAATGCTAATTTTAATTCCAAAAGTTTACCTGCTCCATTGTCCCGCTTATTTATAAGGTAGTTATATAGCTGTACATAAAATTTTATAAGGGTATTGGGTAGGCGTCGGGGTGATGTTGAATAGTCTCCCCATGTACACGATATTTTCTGCTCTAAAATTACAATTATTTTAGATATGAATTTTACTGTCTCCACACAATCGATAGATGATCTTAAATTGGACCTAATTTATGCTAAAGATGCCGAAATCGAAGCTGTAGAAATTTCCTTCCCCAACGCGAGCTCGGATTCCAATGAAATTTTACAAAACTGGTCCTCGTTTCAAGCAGCATCTGGTAAGGATTATTATATACAATTACTCTTTTCTTGATTTTCATATATTTTGAATATTACCACAGATTTACAGAATATATTAATAAATATTATATATTATTGAATATATTATTAAATATTTTATATAATTTATATTCTATAAATCTGTGGTATTACATTTATCTTCACGAAATGCATGCATTTTAGTTTATTTAGAAGAAACATTTTTTTTGTGGTTGATCACGTGGTATCACTTCAAATAAACTGATTAAATTAAAAATAATAACTAACTGTTTTCACGAGCACCATTTCGATAATGATTGATATTGGCATATTTTGTTTTATGAAACATACCTTAGAAAGGCCTGCTAAAAGAAGCGTTGCATACATGCCTTGTGTATAATAATAAATATAAGTTGTTTATTTGCCACAAAAATGGCAAAAAAAGGTCAAAAAACAATTTTGAAAAAGATACAAGTTTACCCTCCTGTGTGAAGTAAATTACAAAACTTAAAAGGGAAAAACAAAAAAAAAAGTCCAAATTATCTATAAATATACATATTTCCAAAATAACACCATATTATCTATATTACTCGTTTCACAATACCACAATACTATTCCACACATACGCCATCCATACATATACATGTGCTTTCATTTCAAAACGATCCACCCTTAATAACTTTCTTAAAAAAAAAACACGTCAAATTAGATATACAGGGGGACGTTTAATTATGCATTTACTGAAGTTCTGTCAATCACCTCTTCACCTCCAGCCAACCTCACTTTAATATGTCAAATGGGAACCCCCATCGTGTGATACATCATAGTAAGCAGCGTTCAATGGTACCAAAAAAAATGAAATCGGTCAATGTGTAAGTAAATAGTTAGCGAAAATGTCTAGAAATAATGAATATTTACACCAAACTTTGGTATTTTAAATGAATACTTTTAGTGTGGTACCTACTTCATTTTAAAATTCTTAAATTTTTTATAATAGATCTTAAAAAAAAATACAAGCAATTTAGAAGTTAAAATGTGTCGTAACAAACAGTACATTTAGTTCAAGCAAATTATTTATTTTTTTAAGTAAAGAATGTGTACCGTTATTTGCGAGAAAAAAGAGTGTCTTCAAATTTTTTGCAAATTTTTTTTTGTTCTTTCTTTATTGTTTCGTACTTGTTCTACAGAGACTGACCGAATGGTCGAAGAAAAAGAATATAGGCTTTCTAGAAAAAGCCATGAAAAATAAAATATGGAGTATTGCACGCAGAAACTGCCCTAGTGAAAAAAAGTACTTCCTTGATGAATATGTTAAACCTTTAGGACAAAAAATTTTGCGACTGCCACCATATCATTGCCAGTTTAATGCAATTGAAATGGTATGGTTGGAATGTAAACGAAAATATGATCAATATATTTCCAATTTTAAGGAGTCACCTTCAGAAGTTCTGACTACATGGGAAAGGATAATAAAGGAAATTTCTATAGATCATTGGTAAAAATATGTTTTTCATACAGAAAAGGTAATTGAAAAGGCTTGGGAGGCAATACAAGTGTGTGATGCCTATGACATTCTGCCACTTGTGATTACGACTGATGAAGACGACGATGACGAAGACAATATCTCTGATTTCAGTTCTGACTCTGACAATACTGACGAGATTGATTAAGCTTTTTTTGTTCTAGCAAATTTTATTTTATGATCGTCGTTTAAGTATTCAATCATATCGTTGCAATTTTATTAACTTGGTAATGCAAAATGGCGTGTTTTTTTTCAGTTTGTATGTTTTATTTTTTGGAATGGTATTTTCATTTTAATGTGTTAATATATTCCTTCAAGCAGTATTTTTTTTCATGAACAAGTAAATTAAATTGTCAGCATTAAAATTTTTCCCAGTGAGTTAAAATAATTTTATACCATTATTCACAATTTTTGTAAGCTCGGTTTCGGAATTACTTTTTTTTATAATTAATTTTACCCTAATCATTTAAACATTTTCTAATCTAATATTTTTAAATCATTAATATCATTCATGTGTAAAACTGTAAGTAAAAAAAAAGAAAAAGAGGAACATTTTATAAAGTATACATATAGTGCAGCTAGCAGATATTAAGGTACTGTTTTCGAATAAAACTTACAGAAAGACTAACAACATATGTAAGTACTAACATCCATGTAGTAATCCTACATAAGTTAAAAAAAATATAACAACGCAGATAGAAAGGTACATACAAACGCATACAAAAAGTATTAAATAACTACGCCTAAATTAAATATTCTATAAAAAAATTATAATAATCTTCTTTGTATAAAAAATCTATATTTTACTGCTAAATGAATTATCTTTGTTTAATATATACTTTTTTCTATTTCCTTAAATTAAACATATTTTAAAAACTAATTAAGAATTTTATAACAGAGTATTATATAAAAAAACAATTTATAGTATAGCATATATCTTATACATAGTATATATCTGTTGGCCTCTCATAACACTAACAACATAACTTGAAATTATAATATTGAAAGAAAACTTAATTGAAAGACAAATTCTTACAGAAAATAAAAATAAACAATTACAAGTTATTACAAAAACATTTACTCTGATTCATTCTGGGTGCTCAGCTCTCTAGTTTGCATACCTACATATGTCTCGTCTCAGTGAACATAGGAAGTGGTATGATACGACCATGAAATCAAATCAAAAAATTTGCAGTGCAAATCTTGTAAATAAATTCTCTAAGTGATTCATGTGAAAATTGATGATAAAACAATTTTTTAAATAAATATGCATTGTAGTGTAAAGCCGGCAATATCAGCATTATTAAAATTTGTTGGAGAGAACTGATCAAAACAAATTCTATCGCTTAAAGTCTTAATAAAATTTACATTGTATATCTCTCGCCATGTTTTTCTTGTAATGGGGACTGAAGGCAATTGAAAAAATCTTTTATTGTTATGTTTATTAGAACCATTCAAAATATACCTACTCTTAATAAAGGATATTTACAGGATAATTTTAAACAAATTTTTAAATGTAGAAAAGAAATTGAGAGGCTAGACATTTTGTAATATGTATTATTTATTTTTATATTATTATATTAAGAATTATATAAATAATAATCTATACTTCTTGTAAATTTACGCCGTCCAATATGTAAAACACATCGGTCTGATTTTATTATCCGTTCTGTCGTTGACTGTTGTGCTGACCTTAATATCCCATGCAGCAGAACTGAACTGAAGTTATAGGCTTAAGATGAAATTGCCTGAAAAATGTACATGCACACATAAGATAACGTATTTATAGGACTAGTAAGTTCATTAAATTTTGTAGTAAGCATTGATTAACCCTATTTTTTTAATTAGTTTTCATAATTTTCCTAACTCTTTTTTTATAATTTGAACAATATTGCATTATAATACTTCATGAATCTATAGTTTAAAATACTCTATCTTTTTGTTTAGCATATTTCAGCGCAACTTTAATTTTTTTAATAACTAAGCGAATATAAGACATTGAAAGTTCTATCTTAAACAAAAAGACTGCAAAGTTTTTCTGCAAACGTTAACCCAACTAAAATTTCATAACAATATTTCAAAGTGTTGAAATTTACGAAGTATAAATTAAATATTAACTTCATCACTTCCTAAATTAATTATAATAATACTTAATAACTAATTGTTAAGTATTTGTTAAATACACTTGAATAATGTAGAATTTTAAATTTCTATTTAATTTAATTATTATTATACCAAGGCAAATGCTCCATGCATTACTGAAGTGGATCATAAAATAGATTATTTTTAATTATCAGTCAAATAAAGTAACAATTTTTAATGATACAAATAACTAAAAAATAAATTTTTATTGCTCATCTCAAATTTATAAGTGGTGGTGTTAGTATCGCAACGCAGATTTCTTGGAGAGTTTCTTCTCCTCGCTTCCATTGTCCATGACTTTCTGACTTGACGCTTGTTTACTTTGGGTGTAGAGGAGCAACCTTTCACTTGTCAGAATCGGTAATATCGGTATCGATTTTTATTTTCGAGCTTGCCAGTTGCTATTGACTTGACTGTGTTGGCAAGAGTACACGTAAAGTTTACGCCCGCTCAAAGCAAGAGAATGGTACAGGTCGTCTAAAATATGGCTTGCAATTGATTTCTCGGAACCTCTAATAAATTACTTACAAAGCCATGATTTAGTAAATTCATAACAGGATGCTTGAGATATAATAGGAAACTTAGCGGGGTGAGTGATTGACAATTTCTTTATTAGCACCGGCATGGCATGGTGACATTGAGATTTTTATTATCATTGGAAAATTGTTTCAGGGTTTTTTCGCTTAATTACTTTTTTTTATAATTAATTTTACCCTAGTCATTTAAACATATTCTAATATTTTTAAATCACTTATATCATACATGTGTAAAACTGTAAGTATAATTTCCATTTTAAATAATTTTTAATAATGCACCCACCTAACAAAATTCATGAACTTTCTCTGGGGTATACAATATTTTATTTTAATAAAATTTAAAAATTCACTCATATATCTCAAAACTCAACTATTTCAGAAATATTTACATTTAACCAACAAGAAAGCAAGGAAGTACGTCTATTGAAAAATTAAGATAAAATGGAGGATAAAATGTTATTAACTGTGAAAACTCTTAGTATCAATTATTTCGGGTGATATACGTCTAATTTCATATCTAATTCTATTTTCCAAATCTTCTACGTTGTTTGGCTTCTCAATATAAACTTTACTTTTCAGGTACCCCCTTAGAAAATAGTCGCAGGATCTTTTTTTTTTCTTTTTTTATTTAGGTCTGGTGACCTGGCCGGCCACTCTATTGGCCCTCTTCGTCCTATTCATCTTCCTGGGAACACTGTATCCAAGTAATTACGGACATCTCGAAAGAAATGTGGCGGTGCGCCGTCTTGCTGAAACCACAAATTATCTGTCGGGACAGCAGGGTCTTGTTCATCTGGGTATAGGGCAGCCAAAGCAGGGATAAGATCTTCTTGAAGAAAATTCAAATAGCGTTGTCCTGTTAAGTTTTTTTCAAAAAAGTATGGCCCTATTATTTTATTTTTTAATTTGAATATTCTTTAAATGATCATCAAATGTTTTTCCAGTATGATGACGTCATCCAGATAAACTAAACATGATTTCCATGTAATAAAGTTTTCATAAGTCTCTCAAAGGTGGTTGGAGGATTGCAGAGTCTAAGAGGCGTGACTGTGAACTGCCAAAGTCCTGTTCCAATCGAGAATGCGGTCTTTTCTTTATCTCCTGGGTGCATATTTACCTGCGAGTATCCACTTTTCAGATGGAGTGTTGAGAACCATTGTGAACCTGATTGTGTCCAGGATGTCGTCAATTCTTGGTAGGGGATAGCTGTCTTTCTTGGTAATGATGATTCAGTGATGATTCAGTCGCCGATAGTCTACACAAAACTTGATAGATCCGTCTTTTTTCTTTACTAGTGCAACTGGAGATGTCTGAAGGTTTTATCACTCCTTGAGGCATTAAGGAATCTTCTTTAGCTATGGGAATCCTTCGACGTGCTCATTTTATTGGAGCATTGTCTCTAGTGTTAATTCGATGCTGCACCAAATCAATACTTCCCAGGTCATTATTGTGCAAGGAAAACACATCTTGATTTTCTTCAAGAAGACGTCGCAACTTACTGAACTGCTCCAAGGTTAAATTGGCAGAAGATTCATTAAATAGGTTTTGTAAACATACAGGAAAATATTTCCTTGAATAACGACTTCCATCAGCATTTATCATGACTGCCACTAATTCAAAGCATACGCCAATGTTCTCTCCTTGTTTCAGGTGTTGATCATATTCTTTTAAATTTACCATTCGAACCTTAAACAGTAGATTTCTTCTGCGTAGATAGCGTCTTTGCTGGAAAAATTCCTTGGCTATATACTTTTTAGCTTTCCATGGGCTTAATCAAAACAGTTTCTCCCTCTTTTCGTTCAGTTGTAGCACTAACCACCAGCTCTGAATTTGCTGGTATGGCAATATCCTTAGATAACTTAACGACTTTGGTATTTCCTTTATCCACATATAGGTGGTGCATGAAAATCTCTTTATTACTCGTCGTCAATATTCGGTCATATGTATACGTCCATTTTAAACTGCTGAGCATTCGTGGCTGACTCAATCTTCTTTAGGCGGTCTTTAATATCCCTTATCAAAGTTTTGATTTGTATTATTAGTGTCTTCCTTCTAGTTGCTTGAAAATCTGCCTCATACTTTAGTCCATAGGCCAAAGCTTCCGAAATACTTTTATCATAAGCCACCCTTAGAGTATCTGGATCTCGAACCCCGTCAATAAAATAATTTATAGAAATTTTTTCACGGAACTCTGTTGGGTCTGAAGGGTAAGCCAGATTTACTAATCGAGCAACATCGTCCTCTGACTTAAAAAAAAACTGTTGAAGTCCTTCTTCGGGTTGTTGTCTCCGAGATTTCAATTGAGCATTGGTACACTTGTTGTAGATGGACGAGATGTAGAGATGAGATATGGTGAATATCTCATCTCTAAGGTACGCACCAGAACGTCGAAATTGAGGTGATCGTCAGATGGTACCATTTTAAGTATTTCTGTAGCATCTCCTCTAAGGCATAGCTTAAGATTAATTGCCTTTTTTTCGGGATAAAGAGAGTAAAGTGGGCCCTTTACTTTCATCTCCGTTCTTGGATTTTTTTTTTCGCACTTACCCAAATTCTTCATCCACTGTTGCTTTGAAGTCAGTTATTTTTTTTTTCTGATTCATCTCTAGACCTTTTCTAAGTTGTAAATCTCATTCCTCTTGCTTTCTATCTCGTTCGCCTTGCTCCTCTTTAAGATTAACTTTTAAATTTACTAAGTCCTTTTTCATGGTCTTTATAAGATGTTCTTGTTTTCTGTCTCGATCTTCATTTTCTTTCTTTAAGTCATCTTCCATGGTCTTAATAAGGTTTTCATTCTCTTTCTTTTGGTCATCTTTCATGGTCCTAATCTGGTTTTTATTTCCTGTCTTTAGATCGGATTTAATTGTCTTTAATAAATCTTCCTGTTTCTTGTCTCATTCTTCTTGTTCTTCATTCTGCTCGTCAAACTTCCTTAATAGTAACACAATCAATTTCTCGGTATTGATTATGATGCATGATTTCTTGTTAAAGGGGTCCACTAAAACAGGATTCCAAATATCCTTTACTTCTGACACCAATTGTATCAGAATTCAGGAACACACTTTTATTGTCAACGTCAAAAACTCTAACCTAACTCGCGTTGTCGTTTAGTTGTTTTCAAAGTAAAAACTGACTAAATAATTAAAACTGAATAAACTGTCATGAAGCGCGTCCTTTTCAAAGCTTGATGGAAGAATTTCGAAATATTTAGAATTTCCTTCATTGTTCTTTCTGAAAGAGACCAGTAATTTCAGGAGAATACTGACAATTAAAGCGAGCAAATATACAAATTCTAATACATTTAAAATACAAGAATTTATAATAGTAAAATCTAAATAACCTAAATTGGGCCAAAATGAAGTCCTTAAATAAGATGAACTACTTACTAAAACTAGACACTATAGATGAAAATATTAAACCAAAGTAAAACCCTTAATAATCCTTACGACTCAACTTAAACTATAGACTACGAATAAAATAGTACAAAAACTAGGAGAATAATTAACATATTTAGATTCTCATAATAATATAGCCGCTAAAATGTTCATTTCGATAACACAAGCTAAATATGTTTTACTACTTTCTAAAGAAAACTACTGAAATTTTGAACGGATTTCTTTCAAAATTATGATGTCTACCAAATAAATCAATGCTCTCAATATCCCAATTAAGCTAATACGATGTAGGTGTAGTAAAACTTTCTTCACAAATGGGTTTTACCGTTTAGAGTGAGTTCTATTTTATGGTCTGTCCATTGTGACAGAATACACCTCAGCCTACACCACTTCTGTTTAGGTATCCTTTAATGGCCATATAATGGCCACCCTCTTCTGACCTGTCAGTGTTTTGAGTTAATTCCTCTTAAATATAAAGAAGTTTCTAGTTATTTTTTCGTCTATTTTAAAGTTCACAAACATGTATTCATTATGAGCTGTCTAATATCTGTCCAGTAAGTTTGATGTTTTTTTTTACCCAGTCGCTAATCTTACTACGGATAGGGCTTCTTGGCAGTCCCAGTGTAGGTTCCGATCCAATTGTAAGTTGCGGTAGAACCTTTTCTTGCTAGTTCATCGGCTTTTTCATTTACAGGACATACAGATATTTCGAAACCTATATAAGCTTAAGTGAGTTTTAATGTTTTCTCTAGCATATTCTAGTATCGCAAATTTTAGCACCTTTATTTTTGACCTTGTTTCCTTGTCAATCTTGGATCCATCTGTATACCGAATAAAATCTCCGTCTGGTCTGCGGTTGCTGTCATTCCATTCCTTTCTTCTCTAATATTCAACTTTAAGAGGTGTGCGAAACCAATACTTTGGAATCATGTGATCCGAAATCATTTCTAATATGTTTAATATGTTTTTATTCCTGATATTCCTTATTGGCCTGTCAGGTTTGCTTGAATATTATTTCCCATTCTTCTCCCTGAATCACCAGGTGTAATATGGGAGATTAAGAAGGGCTTCCATGGATCCGGCTGTTATGCCTAGACATTCAAGCTTTTCTATTTTGCTTAACTTATGCCTTTCTCCTTGCAGGATTGTTGGCCACCACATTCGTGCAGCATAAGTTATACTTTTCTGGCAGAGATCCGGTGTGCTATTTGATCTTCAATAAAATTGATTCCGGTCGCTTGATTACTGTCGAGCTCTACATAATTTCGTTTCGGATGAGCTCTATGTGGCGTATGTGACCAAGCGCGCATAAGCAGGCGGTCCCGCCGGTTCCAAAAAAACGACCGAGACCCGACCAGACAACAACGAGTAATATCTAATAACTAATATTTAACGCTGACATAGCAATAAGAGTATATATAAGTAACCGTAACCCATTAAACAGTAACATTAATGTAGTGTAAAAGCCTAGTTGCTGTTCATATTAATTGTTCCATAGATTTAAGTACGTTTTTGTAACAATAAGGTTTTTTTAAAAGGAACTTCGCCCAGCTTTGTTCTTATTTGGCGCTGCGAACAGGATAGTGTGATTCTGCCCTTTATTGATCTTTCGTTGTGCAGAAGTGGTTTTTAAATCTTAGTACACTATCTGAATCTAAGGACCTTCGTGATCGATCGGAACTTGCGTTAAAATCTAGTAAGAGCCCCATTCAAAGAGTAAGAAGAAGCAAAAAGTCAGTGACAGTGCGTTTAGTAATAGTGAGTGATCCTGTGGTAGTGGTGCCAGTGAGTGAATCGAGCGATCCTGTAGTACATCTACGGCCAGCACATACGGCCACACCAAAGGAAATGACGTCATTTGCCGCCCTTCTTCCTCTAGCAGTTGGTGTTCCAGAAAACTATCCAGCGATTCCAGCTTTCCAGCCACACTCTATAGGAAGCCCTTTGTTCGTGAGCTGTTTTTCAGTTTAACCTCTATGGATTCATTCTTGTCTATACTGTAAGTAGATTGCTGAATTGTCTTTTAATGTCCAGTCCCTCTAACCGTTTACAACAAATTTTGTTAAGGAATAGAGCCTTTTTAGGATTAAATTCAACTCCTAATTTAAATCTTAGCGAAAGTTCTTCAGATTCACAAGACCAATTAGCAGACCTTTTAGAAAATTTAAGTTTAGATTCAGAAGATAATTCTTTAGTAGATAAGACAATTAGACCTGTAATTTATTCAGACATGGAAAACTTAAGATTTCATTCCTCACTTTTACCAACTTTTTCGGGAGAACAAACTCACTTAGAGAGTTTTATTATCTCCATAAACGAATTTTTTTCTCTATACGATAACGATAATGATGATCAGAAAGAACTTGTTTTAGCGGCAATAAAGTCTAAGTTTACTGATAAAGCAAGAGATTTTTTACTCTCTTAGGCCCGACTTAACATCTTGACCCTTAATTAAGGATTCATGAAGACTAAAATTCGGTGATCCAATAACTTACCAAATCTTAATGCAACAACTCCAATATATTAAAATTTATAGGAACGAAAGCATATTACAATTTGTTGATAGGCTCAAAACTTTTGTACAAAGAAGAATAGCAAAAATTAATTGTGAAGTAGATAATAGTAGTGCAAAATTAACCCTGCTAAGCCAAATTGAAAAAAAATCTGTATTGATTTTAACTGCTAATTCACCACACACCCTCAAAACTTTGCTTATGTTACAGCAGCCCAACTCACTTGATGATGCCTATACCCATGTACTCAATTACAATATGATTGAATCTCAAGTAAATTTCACTAATACCAATTCAACTTTGCGTCGCAATTTTAACCAATTTGTAACACATCCAAACCCTAATAATCAAGTTTCACAAAATCAAAACTATAGACCTATTAATCAGCCTCAACAATTGAACCCACATTTAAGACCAATGTTATTCCCATCAGACCATAAATTCCCTAGCCAACCCGTCCCAATACAATCTAGACCCGTTCAGAGACATTATCCCACTAATGCCCAAGTCTTTGGAAAACCAAAGAATGTATTTGCTCCCACACACAAGATCACCTTCCTCAGATCCCCAAACCCCAATGTCGATCTCTACAGCAGGACCATCCAGAATTTACTATCAAAGGCAACATCAATGGCGAAACGATAATATTTTCCAACCCTCAAGCCCTAAAAACTTCATAGCCGATGAAGTAGAAACGTATCCCGGCCTCTATAATGCTGATCCTTATGTTCTCGAACAACCCCCTGATATTAATGAAGCCCCCAATCTCCAAAACACCGATTATCCTTACCATATTCAGGATTTCGACGACCGAAACTGCGAAACTACACACTCCAATTAATATTCTACTGATTCTTCAGAAAATTTTCAGGACGAAACCTATATCCAACCATTAACTTAAATAATATAGCTCAAAAAATAGAACTGCCCTACTTTCATCTTCCAAAAAAACAAATTACCATCCCTATTGACTCTGGCGCTTCTAACTCCATCATTACCCCAAAAATTGCAAATCTATATCCTAACAAAATATTCATTGAACCTTTTGAAGTTACAGCATGTAAAAAAGTTTATAAGGAAACCCAAAACTTAAGAATAAATTTATTAGAAGAATTAGGCATTCCCGAAACATTTAACATGCGTGTTTTGAACTGGCACAATGACTTTGACGCCCTAATAGGCACAAAAGACCTTAAACGACTTCATCAGATGCCTTTAACATCGCTATTGGCAGTGTACTATCTCAAAACGACCACCCTATAGGTTATTACTCTCGTACCCTCAATTCAGCTGAGAGAAATTATTCCACAATTGAGAAAGAGTTACTGGCAATTGTAAATTCTACAAAGCATTTTCGAACTTACCTCTATGGTCAACACTTTCTTATAGAGACTGATCACAACCCTTTAGTATGGCTGTCAAAAATCAAAGAACCAAACTCTCGTTTAATCCGTTGGCGATTAAAACTTGAGGAATTTAATTTTGATATCAAATATAAACAAGGAAAAGAAAATCATGTTGCTGACGCTCTTTCAAGGATCGAGCTCAATACCCAAGAAACTAATGAAACCCGAGATACCTAATCAACTGCCCCTAATGCTGATATATCAGTTGCAAACCTCTGTGACTTCGACTTTGCTGATTTTGTGCTTAATAAACGATACAATGAATCAACAAATAATAATAATGTAGATCAACCCAACCCTGACCCCTCTCAATCCCGCAGAACTTGATTTAAATGATGATAATTCTGACATTACGGTTCACTCTAATAATGACACAACATGAAAGCATATCCCAATTTCATAGCTACCCCTTAACTATGCAAGTAATCGAGTTGTCATTAATTATGGAAACGAATACAAGCAAAAGAAATAATCAAACCAGACATATCGTTTACTATATACATCTCCAATCAAGAATTAAAAGTGGAATTTCAAAAACTAGTAAATGCAAGTTTAAATCCATCAGCAAAACTTTTGTTTTCGAATATCTATTTAAACGACGTCATCGACGTAAACCGACAAAAAGATATTATTTGCAACTATCACCGAAATAACCACAACGGAATAACTGAAACCTACAACCACATTAAACAAAAATATTACTGGCCCAAACTAAAAGACTTCATAACATACATTATTAATAACTAAGAAATATGCCTGCAAAATAAGTACGAAAGGTACCCTTATAAAATCGCTTATGAAGGACCCTTATTAGCTGAAAAGCCATTTAAAACTATACATATGGATATCTTTCAATTCTCAAATAGCCTTTTTCTAACCATTATTGACTCCTTTTCAAAATACGCTCAAGCATATTTTATCCCGGACAAAAACTCTGTCACTATAATTGGCAAACTGAGACATTATTATTCGCACCATAACACACCCCTAAAAATAGTTGCTGACCAAGGCACAGAATTTAAAAATAACCTTTTCAAAGAGTTTTGTCAATTATTCTGTATAGAAGTGCATTATAGAACCCCTGGCAATTCCACATCAAACAGCCCCGAAGAACAACTACATTCCACTCTACTAGAAAAATTAAGAATCCTTAAAATGCAGAACCCAGAGGAAACACCTCAAGCTTTAATGATTTCCGCTGTATTAATCTATAACCAAAGCATACATTCTACCACCGGCCACTCTCCATTTTGCATCTTATATGACCCTTATCTTAACGAGCCCAACCTTGACAATGATCTTACGATATTCGAACAATACAACGAAAAAAGGAAACAAGAACTCGCTCCCTTTCATGATGCAGTATACAAAAAGGCGTATCAAAAACAAACCAAAAATACTCAGCGTTTAAACAAAAGCGTAGAACAAATCCCCCAACTAACTTTTAATCAAACCGTATGCAAGAAAACCACCCATAGAAATAAGATAAATCCTCAATTCATACCTACAAAAGTCACAAAAATAACTGGAAACAAAATAACAGCTATTTCAAAGGAAAAACAAACAACGACGCATATCCGAAAGATCAAAAGAATAAGAAAAAATCCGATTACTTTCCAGTCTCCTGATCCTGACCCTTCGGAGCCAGATCAACCCTTGCCAGGCCCTTCAAACCCAAAAACTATCTAACAACGGATATTACCTAGAAGATGTATCCCCCGCTCTAGTTGTAAGCTATTATCATACAACATACGTCCCTTTTAACATAACTAATATTAAGTCGACCCTGTATCAATTATCTAAAAACCTACGTAGCACATATTCTTTGATTAATGAGCATAGTAATATATCACATTCCCAACTGTATTATATATCAAAAGCTTTAAAAGGCACCTATGATACCTTTGCAAAGTTAAATTTGTATAAAAACAACTCAATAATGAACTTCCTGGGAAGCGGCATCAAATTCATAACTGGTAATCTAGACAATAATGACCTGGATACTCTTTCGCAAAATTTGCACATTTTAGAACAACATCAAATTAACACTATACAGAAAATCAATGACCGTTCTCTTGCAGGAAACATAGTAAACAATTTCGAGAAATTTTTTTTAATTGGTAACAAAAACGCAGAAAAATTTAAAACCGAAATATAAAAGCTTTATGGCGAAATTAATTTGCTATTATTACTGCAAAGCCAATATACACAGATTGTAAGTGTTAAGGAGTTGAGAAAAATTATTACGAATAATTTCTTTTGCTCATCTAGAGACTCTAGATCTCGAAATATTGAGTTTTAAAGAAACTGAAGAAATTTGGCAATATCTTGAAAAACACTATCCCGAAAATGCTCTATGGCCTCTAAAACACTTATCCGAATTAACACTAGTATGTAAGACTGGCCTCCTAGTTTTAAGCGATTTGGCAATTCTAGCAATCAAAATACCTATTTTTGAACAAAAACTATGTGATTTAAAATATGTATATCCTATACCAAATAATAAAACAAAAATACTTGTTAGTCCTAGTAAATATTACTGTACTAAATTGTGGTATAGCCAATGCTTAGAAATCAGTTCCAATTGGATGTGCTCTGATCCCATTGCTAATAGCTGTTCACCACCAACAAACTATCGTTACGCTAAAGCAAAAAACAACTACCAAATACACACAGTGACTCATAAGAAATCCTTACTTTTCTGTACAAAATCCCCAGAAATTGTATACGAGAATTGTTTTCACTTCCAAAAAGTAACCCTACAGGACTGTGCCCTAATTTTCACCCAATGTGATGTTATCATAAATCAACAAAAATCCTCCTTATCCTCAAATAATATTTCTTTTACTATACCCAAAATTCCAACCTAAAAACTCCAACCGACAAATCTGTTCCTCAACTTGCAAATTAGACATCTGGAAAATCCTAGAAAAATCCAGGAAGACCTCATGGAAACTTGGCAACCCTAGACGTTTAATACCCTATGGAATACCGCCCACACTGTACTCGTAATTACTTGTATTATATTTGCATCTTAGGTTTAGTATTTTACTTTTGGCAAAAGCAAAAATACCTTAAGGCCATTCCAACAAAGGTCCTAGAAAAATTGATCAACGAGGACGTTGAATGTTCTAAGGGTGGAGGAGTAATATCTAATAACTAATATTTAACGCTGACATAGCAATAGCGTATATATAAGTAACCGTAACCCATTAAACAGTAACATTAATATAGTGTAAAAGCCTAGTTGCTGTTCATATTAATTGTTCCATAGATTTAAGTACGTTTTTGTAACAATAAAGTTTTTTTAAAAGGAACTTCGCCCAGCTGTGTTCTTATTTAGCGAGAAGCCGAAGAAAGCGCAGCACATCGTTTCAACATGAATTTGTATTTTCGATCGATTAACGATTATTATTTAATATGTAAATATCATAATACGTAATCATTAGAAGTTTTAAAAGGCAGATCATAAAATCGGTTTTATTTCATAAAATTCTACATGGTCCTTCGGCCGTATGGTTTTTTAAAGCTATGGAAGTATAGTAAAAACAACAAACAGTTAAAAATAGCAAGTAATCAAATATTGCATCATGATCTGGACTCTTGTGTTTTGTGGTGTGGTTCAATCGGAAGAAATCATCCTGTGAATGTAAGTCAGTTCCTTTTTATTATCATTTATCTATCAGTTCTCTTTTCTTAGTTTCCTTTTTTACCGTAGTAGTTTTATTTGTGTCGTTTAATGTAGATTTTTATTTATTATCGAGCTATAAACGATATTTAGTGGGCTGTTTTTTTCAACTGTCATTTTTGTTGGTATATTGATTTATAAACGTTTATTGTTACCTCTGTTAAACAAATATGGCTAATAAGGATAATCGAAATCACTCCAGCTCCTCCGATGAGGTCAGCTCGAGGGTCAAGTAATTAAAAATAATAAGGGGACAAATAAAGTGTTCCGTAACAAGATTTGATACATTGTTCGACAATTTTACAGAATTTAAAAGCACAACTTTGGAAATTCTCTTTAAATCTTTTGAAATTAACATACTAAAAGAATTTAATGAAATTCAAGGAGAATTAGAGCTCATGGAGGAAGCAGAAATCAACACTGACGAGCGAGACACATTTGAAGATAAATATTTCGAATTATCGGGTCGCGCTATCGATATTTTACGACGTTTACACGAAAAGCAGGTGCAAGCCGCAAATTTATCCCAAAATGCACCAGAATATTTTAATGTTTCTCACTCGAATCAAAACATTACTGCCTCTCAAGCTGTTTCCTTTAGTAAAAGTTTTCCTTCCATTGAACTAATAAAAATCTATGGAGATTATGACAAATGGGATCAATTTCGTGATTTATTTGTTATCTTGGTACATAATGATAAGTCAATCGATAATATTCGTAAGTTTTATTACCTTTTGGGTTCTTTAAAAGGCAGCGCTGCAAAAATCTTAGAATCAATAAGAGTTACCGGGGAAAATTATGAAATTGCCTGGAATTTGTTGAAAGAAAGATTCGAAAATAAATCACTTACAATAAAAAATCATGTCACGGCATTATTTTACATTTATAACGTGTCTCGGGAGTACAGTCTTAGAAATTTTTTTGACGACTTTTAAAAAAGGTTTAGGGCTTTAAAAATTTTAGATGAACCCGTCGAACAATGGTCAACCTTATTAATTTATTTAATAACTACCAAGCTAGACTTAAAAACATTAAATCAATGGGAAGAGCGAATTATTAATAAGCATTTAGTTAATCCACACATATCAGATTTATTAGACTTTTTATCAGATCGTTGTAAATTATTGGAAACATCAGATATCCAGCAAAAATCTACTGATTTTAAAACACAAAAAAGTTTGAGATATAACAAGCAAAATCAACATGAAAAACACAAAGACAAATATCAAGCATTTTATACCGGGTCCAATCAAAAGATTGATTATTTTAAGTGTCTTTTTTGTAATGAAAAGCACAGTATTTATATGTGCGATCAACTTCTAAGTTTACCAATGGACTTAAGAATTAAGGAAATTAAAAAACTAAGGTTGTGTTTAAACTGTTTAAGAAAAAATCATGTAACGGAAGATTGTTTTGCTAGGGATTGTAAATTGTGTTCTAACAAGCATAATATAATTTTACATACCGATGTAAATGAAAATATTAAAAATTAAAAAGGCAAACACAACCAGAAAACCATGGCGATCGTATTGTTCAACTTGAAAATCAGGAATCGCGTTCTACCGGGGCTATTTCAAAAGTACGGCAATTATCAGGTATTTCGGTAAACTTTAGCCGAGAGGGCGAACCCGACTCTTATCAACAGCTAGTGTACTTATTAGAGTAAGTGATGGCCAGTGGCACCATTGCCGCGCACTGTTAGATTGCGGTTCTCAAGCGCACTTTTTAACAGCTAATCTTGTAAAAAGGTTAAAGCTTCAAACATCAGATTTCGGTTTCTGGGATAGGCAACTTCGAAAGTAAAATATCAAAACGAGTTTTAACAAGCATTAAATCAATAGCAAATCAATAGCAAAACAAATAGCGGCTTTTGTTGTGATCTCTCCCTTCTAGTTCTAAACTCAATAACTGAAAATTTACCCAACGCTTATTTAAAAAAATCATGATTACCAATACCGTAAGGCATAATTTTATCAGATCGTAGTTTTAATTCGCCTGCACCGATCGATATATTAATAGGGGCAAGTGTTTATTATAATTTATTAAAACCTGAACAAAAAAGATTAGGTGATTCCTTACCGGTTCTTCAAAATACATTTTTAGGGTTGATTATTTCAGGACCTTTACCAATAAATCGGACTAACAAAATAAAATGTAATTTATCTTTAACCAACGCCAATTTAGAAAGACAACTAGAGAACTTTTGGCGTTTAGAGGATTATCTTGTTAAAAAATTCTATACGTCTGAAGAACAGGAATGCGAAAGAACTTTTAAAGAAACTGTTCATCGTGACGTTGATGGGAGTTTTATCGTATCATTACCTATTAAAGAAAACTCGAGTCCTATAGGAGATTCGCTACCTTACGCTTTAAGTCGGTTAAAATCAATGGAACGTAAATTTAGGAAAAACGCTGATTTTTGCAAAAAATACATAAACTTTATGACTGAATATCAAGAATTGGGCCACATGAGAAAAATTGACATAAAAAACCTAAATCCATTTTTTATTTGCCGCATCACGGTGTTTGTAATAATAATAGCGTCACAACTTCTTTGTGGGTGGTTTTTGATGCCTCGTGTGCTTCATCTACTGGTACATCATTGAACGATATCCTTATGATTGGTCCAACCATACAGGATGAGTTGTTTTCTATTTTGATCAGATTCCGACAGCATAACGTTGTGTTAAACGCCGATGTTAGCAAAATGTATCGACAAGTTAAAATAGTTGAAAATCAAGTAGACTTACAACGCATAGTATGGCGCGCGGATCCGAACGATGAAATTTCGCATTATCAATTATTAACGGTGACGTATGGTACCAGACCAGCGTCATTTCTAGCTACTCAGGCCTTACAGCAAGCGGCTCATGAAAATCAGGAAAGGTATCCTACCGCATGTGATCGCATTTTTAAAGATTTTTACGTGGATGATTTGATAAGCGGCGCAGGTAGCATTGAGGCAGCAAAAACACTAAAATCGGAAATAAACGAAATTTTAATAAAATATGGTTTTTTTCTCAGAAAATGGTCCTCTAACAAACTTGAAGTCCTTAAAGGTGAAAATTCTGCGGACAAATATTATATCAGTAATGGTGATATTCATCGAGCTTTGGGAATCGTGTGGCATTCGAACGCTGATTATTTAACTTACTTAGTAGCAGACATTAATCTAAATCATAATGGGTTTATAAAAAGGGGTATTCTGTCAAAAATATCAACAATATTCGATCCGTTAGGTTTGATTGCACCTGTAATAATACGTACTAAAGTTTTAATCCAAAAATTATGGCAATGTAAACAGGGTTGGAATGAACGTATATCTCCCGACATTGCACAAAATTGGATCGAACTACTGCACGAATTACCATCTTTAAATAATATAAAAATTGTACGTCAAGCTATTAGCCCACATGCAAAGCTCATTGAGTTACACATTTTTTGCGATGCATCCCAGATTGCTTATGGTAGTTGTGCTTATTTAACGTCAGTAGATGAAAATGGTATAATAACTACTCATTTGCTATGCGCAAAATCTCGTGTAGCTCCCTTAAAAACTCTTACAATACCGCGGTTAGAGTTATGTAGCGCAGTGTTAGGTGTTAAACTATATCAAAAGATAATAGAATCAATAAATATAAAAATCGATAATTTTTATTTTTGGAGTGACAGTACAATTGTCTTAAGCTGGCTTCAATTATCTCCAAGTAAATTAAAAATATTCGTTGCCTCTAGAACGGCAGAAATTCAGACAAAAACGAACCCAAATCAGTGGTATCACGATCCCACAAAAGGTAACCCTGCGGATTTGTTATCTCGCGGTGTAACGTTGTGTTAACGTTAAGTGTTAACGATTTGGAAAATTCGCGTCTTTGGTGATTTGGGCCAGAGTGGCTTTCGGATGCTGATACCAAATCGTGGCCTATACTTAAATGGATTAATAATGATTTACCGGAATTAAAAACAAAAAATATCGTAACTTTAATAGCGTGTAAAAATGACTTAAATATCTTTGAAAGATTTTCAACGTAGTATCGTTTAAATCGGGTTATTGCCTTTTGTGTTAGATTCTACCATAACTGTAAATATAAAAATCAAAGATTATTTGGTCAGTTAACCGTAGACGAATTGGTTCAATCAAAGCTTAAACTTTTAAGAATCGCTCAAACTGAAATGTACCCCAATGAATTAACGAGTGCAAAGCTTTGTAAGCCTTTGCATAAAAAATCAAAATTACTATCTCTTAACCCCATTTTAGGGCTAGATAAACTTTTAACGGTTGGGGGACGTTTAAACAAATCTAGTTTAAGTTATGATAAAAAGCACCAAATAATCTTAGCTCCAAAGCATCCTTTAACAAAACTGATAATCCTAAATGAACATCATAAGCACCTGCATTCAGGTACTTTATCAGTCTTGAATGCTTTAAGGGAGCAATACTGGGTGGTTCACGGCCGCCGGGAAGTTAGGAGCGTTTTAAATAAGTGTATTACTTGTTTCAGAATCAAACCAAAATCACTTGTTTGTCAAATGGGTAACTTACCATTTGATCGTATTAATCAAAATCGGCCTTTCCTTATAACGGGGGTAGATTTCGCAGGTCCCTTTTTGATTAAGGATGGGAAGCTTAAAAATAGAGCCTTAGTTAAAGCCTACTTATCATTATTTATATGTTTCGTTACTAAGGCTGTACACTTAGAGGCCGTTACTGATTTAAGTAAGGAGGGTTTTTTAAATGCTTTAAAGAGAGATTTGTATCACGTAGAGGTCTTTGTAAGACAATTTATAGTGATCATGGAACAAATTTTAAAGGGGCCAGTAATGATTTGAAAAGGTTGTATAAAGAAATTCCTAAAATTGTCGAGGATACAGAAATATCAAATTTTCTTTTAAAAAATGAGATCAAGTGGTCTTTTATACCTCCTCGAGCACCACATCACGGTGGACTGTGAGAGGCTTCGGTTAAACGAGCAAAATTTCATGTAACGAGGATAATTGGTAAAAAACAAATTACTTTTGAACAATTAACTACATTATTCGAACAGGTAGAGGCTGCTATAAATTCTTCTCCTATTTCTCCAACGTCTGAAGATCCTACCGACCTCTCCTGTCTTACCGACGGTCATTTTTTAATCGGGCACCCATTATTATCCTTACCTCAAACTGACTTACAAAATATACCATAGAATCGATTGAACCATTTCGAGGAGCTGCAACAAATGTTCCAGAATTTCTGGCAGCGGTGGTCAAGAGACTACTTACTAGGCATGCAGCAACGCTCCAAATGGAAAGAGGCTATTGAAGATCCATTAAAGGTGGGCTCCTTGGTCCTTCTTATTGACGACAACTTCCCTCCACTATACTGGCGCATGGGTCGAGTGGTTGAACTTTATAGTGGCGATGATGGTGTTTCGCGAGTGGCCACAGTGAACACAACACTGCCCACTTCATAATACCGCCAGTATTATGAAGCGGGCAGTGCAAAAACTCTGTCTTCTCCCTATTGACTATTAAGTTCCTGACGTTTGAAAGACTGTGTCATTTCAAAGGCCGCCGGTATGTCGAGCTCTACATAATTTCGTTTCGGATAAGCTCTATGTGGCGTACGTGACCAAGCGTGTATAAGCAGGCGGTCCCGCCGGTTCCAAAAAAAACGACCGAGACCCGACCAGACAACAGCGAGAAGCCAATGAAAGCGCATTGCATCATTTTAACATGAATTTGTATTTTCGATCGATTAACGATTATTATTTAATATGTAAATATCATAATACGTAATCATTAGAAGTTTTAAAAGACAGATCATAAAATCGGTTTTATTTCATAAAATTTTACAATTTGCCAAATTGCCAAATAGAAATATCTAGTTTTAACAAGATGGTGTGCCATCGCTTTTTCCACGTCCTATTAGAAACTATCTGGACACTATATTTGCAAGCAGATGGATTGGTAGAAGAAAATCTTTTAAATGGCAACCAAGATCTCCCGATCAAATTACTTTAGATTTTTTCTTATAAGGATATTTGAAATCCAAAGTTTATGTGTCCAAGCCTACAAACATTAAGGAGTTGAACACCAGAATAAGGAATAAGTGTAGATTTATTTCTCCACAACTTATAAGGAACATTCAAAACGAATTTTAAGAGCGTTTAGGGCATTGCCAAATAGTAAACAATTTGAACACTTATACCAGAAAAAAAATGTGAGAAAATGTTTGTTTTTCTTGAAAACAAGGTGTTTCAGTCATAAAAAATCTGAAATTTTGTAGTTTTGTATTACTCTATATGCTTTTTACAAATAGGCAATAAAAGCCATTTTAAAAAAAAAACATGGATAACAATACAATATGTATTTCAATATTGCGACACACTGGATATTAATTTCTACATAAATCGTTAGAAATATTCAAAACAATTTTAAGTACGTTTAGGATAATATTAAATATTAAATGCACCACATTTTAAATATTTGTTAGAAACTTTTTTACTAAAACGGATCTAATAATTTATATTTAATAAGAAAAATTTATTTTAATTATCTTGAAAACAGTTAACCACATCAACTTGACATTTTGCAGCTATGTATATTTTGATATGCTCTTTAAAAATACGCAATAAAAATTAGGGTCGTTATCTAAAATATCGTTGTCGATGATATCATCTCTTATTTTTGAGACACACTGAATAACTTTGTTATCAACAAAAAAGCGCAACTAAAAATACTAATCCACGGGTCTCAGGATTTTTTGAGAAAAAAAAAGTATAATATGAATTACTGAATTTATTCCAAGATATAGACTCGCATTGTATATTCGGCTGACCGCTGTTCCGAACCATTCCCACCAACCTTCTAAACGTCGTTTGGGGTGTCACTTGTCATTCCCGGGTTTTACAATATCGTTACAGTATTACAACATAGCTATTACGTGAATTCATCGACGATTTTGCAGACAAAATGAATAATATTGCAACAAGTTACAATAATCCGAAAAATATCGCTTATCTAAATAAAATAAACCAGAGGTAGTATACTAATATAATATATAACATGATTATCATATCAGTGTTGGGTGATGAATTTATTTTATGGGGTAGATATTTATAAACTCATTGAATACTTATTTTTTCGTTAGTGGTTAGCTACAGTTTTTTAATGTCTTTTTATTTTTTTCACTATTGATCACATATAAAAAATCCAATTTTTAAAAACTCATATGTATCTTTAAAATATAGAAAAAAGTTACGAGAGAACAATTTTTCATGCCATTAGCGTGAAAAGGTTTTTCTAAAATTTGTAAGAAATGCCTAGATACATATTGAAAATCTATGCAATTTATCCAATAATTATTTTGGATTCCTTACTAGCATTAGCATTCTGCTCTGAAAATTACAATTCACCTTGATTACGATATAAGTCTAGCTGCTTTTTTAAATCTTGCACAAACTTTTTTTTTAATACATTAATTATGGTCTTAAAAGTCTTCCAGGATTTGACATTTGTTTATGAATGAATTAAGCTGCGAGATATCGTAACCTATAAATGAATATTGATTCTGGAATGCTCCTGAGGAGGCCTTAACTATTACTATAGATAATCTGACTTATTACTTTGTCATGACGGTAGAGTTTTTTACAGTTAACAGAAAAAAGACCCTAAAAAATTGCAGAAAGAAAGGTAAGCTTTTGACCATGCTCACGCTAGCGACTGTACTACTCTCATACCTCGGTTATTCAGCGAATTACGCTATTATTAATAGAATTTAAACATTATAAAAAAAAACAAAAAATAAAACTCTAAATAATAAACCTAACAAATAAATCTTTAAATAAAAGGCTCAAAAAGATCTCCTTCTTTAGCTAAACAACACGTTCGCCTATCGTTAAAGCTGGTTCTTATATCCAAAAGAGTTTGAGGCAAAATAGTATTGGCAGATTCAGCAATTTTGTTTTACAACACCTCTAAATTCGTTGGCCTACTGTTATGATGTTTATAAGTAGTCTCCTTAAAATAACCCCACAAATAAAAGTCACTTGATGATAAATCGAGAGATCTTGGAGGCCATTTAATATTGCCAGACCACCAAATAAGGCTGTTAGAAAAATTATTTGTTAAAAATTCTTTTATTTTAATTGCATCAGGGAAGAGTTGAATGGCCGGAAGAACTTGGTTTTGTAGCAACTTAAGAGATTTTTCGACGTTCAAAGTCCTATCAATAAAAAATGGCCCAATAATATGGTCTCCCAAACTACCAGCCCAAGCATTCATCTTTTGAGGGTACTGAGTACGGAAATAAAAACTTCCGTGAAACTTCTTCATATATTTAATCGATTGAACTTTTCCGCCGCGTTGCTTATCAAATGAGAAGTGGTGTTCCATTTATAATGCCTATATGTAGTCTTCTATTTGCCAACCTGTATGACATTAGTTTACTGTATTTAACTTTTAATTCTTGTTAAATTAAATTATGAATTAAAATAAAATAAAATAAATATTCCTAAATAAGTAAAACCTTAAAAAAAACAAAATAAACCTAATTGAAGAATTAGTGTAAAAACTCAAATTTTAAAGGAATAAATTATGACTACCGAGTCGGAATTAGACACAGCTTGACTATCGGTAAACGTAAACACCGTTGTGGACTTAACGTCTACCTCTCACACTATTCCATCGCTTCTTGGATGCAGTGAAGCAACTATAGCTAATGGTCATTATAATGAAGGCCGCTTTTGATTTTTTATTAAAGCTAATCTATGTAACTCAATATTGGGAGCTAGATCTAACTCCCGATGGTTATGCTGCAGCCTCTGTAATTATTCAACCATCGTTTCCAAAATTTCGCTTGATCCCTTTGAATGAGCTGCCAATGACATGATGTATTTAGTTTTAAGGATCGGGTAATAACTTTAGTAGTTCTAGGGTATGGAAATATCCAGACCAAAGGTCATTGGGATCACAACTCTGAGTAAATAGAGGTCTAGAGCTACGAATGGCTTAAAAAAAAACTTTACGGATTTCACTCCTGCCTCAGCTAGTACTTAATCCAGAGGACGCTTTTGCTTTAATGTCAGGTAATAGAAAACTAAACCTGACTACCTGCTGATACCTGAATAATTGCTGTGAAACCTATCTTAAATATTCTTTTAGTAGATTAGCTGCGCCATGAAAATTCGATCCATTATCGAAAATCAAATCAAATCAAAATAAGCTTTATTGTTATGAACGAATATTTGATGTTAACAAAGCAATTTAAAATTAAGAAAAAAAAAACGAATAAAAACATTAAAAAAGGAATGTATACAAAAGAATGAGGAAAATCAAAATATGTATGCAATATATGTATGCATACATTGCTTTTAATGTATGCAAAAAAACATATACTATAGACTCCGCAAAATATTAAGCATAAAAAAGCATTTAAGTGTTGCAAGCTCGTTAATATGGCAGGTGATTAAATATATTTATGCCTTCGTAAAAAATTGATTTCTAAATAAGAGCGGACGTGGGAATGGGTAGTTGCAGATTGCCCCTCTGTCGCCTCACATACCTATGGTCCTCTGCCATATACTTATGCCGTTTTTTGAACATTAACACTTCATCAAAATTATTGAATAAATCAGTCATGAAGAATCGCTTGAAAAAGATTTCAAGTTCTAAAAATGACCACCAGAGGGCATAACTGCCATCTTACATTTTAAACATGTATTTTCTTTAAATTTTGCATAATAAATTAAAAAAAAAAATCATATTTTTAAGGAGAACTAGTTTATCTATCATTCTCGTAAAAAAATTAGTTCTTTTAAAAACAAAGATGGTGGGGAGCATTCAACTATTTTTGCAATAAACTGCGTTAACTTCCTAATCCATTGACCGATTTTAACAAATTTGGTATCGTTGAAAAAAGGATTTATTAGGTAATAATAGCCAATCCAAACATATACAAAAATCTCATTTATTATTCTCAAAGAGACCAACATAAAAAATTGAAGAAAACACAAAATCATGATCTCACAAGGTATAATCACAGGCTACACGTGTTTCGCTCTAGCTACAGCATCATCAACCATACACAAAATTGTGATGACAATTATAATCTAAAAATTATTCTTTATATATATAGTGTGAAGTTTGTGTATGGCTTTTAAAGGCCTGATGATGCTCACTCTAGCTAGAGCAAAACTTCTGTAGCCTTTGATTAAATATTGTGAAACTGTGACTTTGTGGTTTCTTTGTTTTTGTCAACCGAAACATAATTAATTTAGTTGAATCCTTCTATACAAGGGGTTTAGTTTTGATACTATGACCCAAAATCCTAAAGCAATAAAAATAATCAAAAAATGATATGATTTTAAAAAAGTAGTCAAACAACATTCAAAGAAGCCAATTCAAACCGTTTTTCAAAATTTTGTTCTCAACCTGAAAAATTAAGAAAATTATATTAATGGATCTTTAAAGGCCATGGACGGTGCGGTAAAATTCCTAAATATATTAAAAATTGAGCAACAAAATGAATAAGATGTTAAAAAAGCAATTGTCAGTCTAAAAAATATAATTAAATTAAAAACTATATATCATCAGAAAATTCATGTTGCTCTAAAGCGACTCGACGTACTCTGAACTTATTAAGTCACTTTAATATTATAGGTGTAATCGAGAGTTTACTCAATCTCAAACTCAAAAAATACTTTATTGTCAATATAAACATAGAAGTTATAGACAAGGCAAAATAGGATATAGGTCACAAAGGCTTACTTAAATTATGATCAATAAAAAATTCCGCTAAACTATAGTAAGCTTTACTGGTGAGAAATTCCTTTATTTTCTTTTTATATATTTTCCTTTGGTTTTTATACGTAGGCTTTTTTCAGTCTTAAGTTTTAGACTTCTAGTGGGATTATTAAATAACGTTTTACCTCCATATACAATAGAGTTAAAGTTATCCTACATTCTACACATCATAAATTAATTGATAAAAAAATCATAATTTAATTTTTTTTATACAAGGAATAAAGATTTGGATAGTTGATTAAAATTTTTAGGTAAAAAAAATAAATTGGTTTCAGACTTACTTTTTAAACTAAAGATTAATATTAAAGTGACTTCATAAGTTCAGGATGCATTTAGTCGCCTTGGAGCAACATGAATGTTCTGGTCATATATCTTTTTAGACTAACAATTGCCTCTTTAACACTTAAGGAATTAAGGTTTCTGGATTTCTGCTTGTGGGGAAGTCTGTAAATCTAGGGAAGATATGTTGGAGCGCAAATAAGAGTTGCAGTTAAAATATTTTTCACACGCAAGGCTGATTTGTATTTAGAGCAAAACGGTAAACATTTTGAGCAATTTTTGTGATAGAACCTTTTTATAATGTTTTTAATTAATGTTTTTGATGAATCCTTGATGTTACTAAAATTAATGGGGGTGATATTAATTTTTCTTGTGGCATTTTCAAACGGACCTATTTGTAAGTCATTTTTTGTCTTACTGTAATTTTCGGATTTTCTCCAACCGACTTGGTGAATGCCAATTTGATTTCTTTATTTAAAACTGTTTTTTTCTAGGTAGTTTTTTGTACTCTACGCTTACAGCATACTTATAATTCTCAAGTAAAAATAAACTTTGTAATGCCTATAAAAAATAAGTGTCACTCTTCCTTTAAGAACAAATTTTGAGAAAACGGTTAGAGATAAACGCAAACTGGTTGGTATCAAATTGAAGATAAAAGAATGCTTTATCAAAATGCGTTACTAGATATAGGTTGTTTCATTTAAAGAAATAGCGCAAAATTTAATTGAAAATATCATTATTTGAGGAACGATTTTGATCTCCCTGTATAAAAATAAATAAATTTTGGAATTTCATAAGATAAAATAAACTTAGCCAAGGAATCACATACATACATAGATTTTTCAAAAAGATAGACAACATCGGTGGTAAATATTAATATTTAAGTGAAACAGTGATTTTCGTGAAATTTTTTTTAAATTGTTAATAACTAGACAACGTCGCATTTTAGTGAAAAACTGTTTTAGGTTTAAAGATAGAGTCAAATGAGACTCCCATTTCAGAAAAAAATATAGGTATTTCCATTAAAAAAAAAAGTTCAAAGTATGTATCACGCTTTTTTGGGACACCTTGTATCAACCAAACTAAAAAAAAAACTATTTTAAAAAGTAGTCTCTCTAACTCAATTAATATTCCCACTATTAAAGTTTTTTTCCGTTTCATGATTTAGCCGCAATCGAGCACCGCGATATTACATGGACACCCTGTATATTGGTTACTTTTTTAAAGGACAGTATTGCTATATCGGAAGCTAACATACCTAATGTTTTTATTCAAAATACATAATAACTATAGATAGGTATACAAAGGTATTATGCTATTTTTCTGCCAAAACAACAGCAAAGCATTAAATAACTCCTGTTAGTAAAACCATGGACAAAACTCCAGTTTTATTTTTTTTATTGTCAATTAATAGTTTTTTCAAAAAAATGTTAAGATTTAAAAATATATTCCTATTTCACTTATACTCATAATTCACATTCAAGTTTTACTTAACATATTTCGAAAATCCCCTAATCTACGTTTTTGAAGACGGTTCCTCATGTTACGCAAGTATCGATATTTATTTGTGAAAAGATCGGATTTAATTTCTTTTTTCCACGCTGCAACGACACGAGTTTGTATTATCGTAGCTGTTGTCAAAAACACTCGAATGAGACTTTTTCTCTTTTAAACCAGAAAAAACACAAAACTTAGAGAAACACAAAACATTTTTGTTTTGCAGTTCAGGCTTACTGTACGCTCGCAATGATAGTTCATTCCTTTTTATTTTTAGGTGGTTTAGCTTTCAATGTTTAGGTTTTTAGGTACTTCTAAGCCTAGTTTTTTTGCCTTAGTATTATTTTTCTGGCGTATAACATTTTTTAGTCTTTTTATGAACTGTTGGGCCGGTTTGTGAATACATTTACAACTCATGCCGTTTTTTGAAGTTTTGTTGTAACCAAAAAAAATAACAATTTTTTTTGTTGGCTTTTTCTTAAAATAATCTCTCTTCTTTACCATATGGCTTAAAAAAATGAATATTAATTTGCTTGGCACAAATAAATTAGCGAAACGTGGTATTCCATTATAAGCTACTTTTAGTCAAAAACGTACTACTTTGTGTGAAGTCATACAGTTAGGACGTTATGGACATATGCAACCACCTTCCTTCTGTTAGATTCTGACAGCGAGTTGTCAATTTGTGAATTAATTAGCCTTTCTAGCGATAAAACAAACTTTGATTTTAATAACAAAATAACAAAGCGAATTTCGTCTCATTTTTATCTTACTTACGCATACTAGATGAGAAAATAAACTTGCCAAAAAGAAGTGCCAAGAACGCGAAATGCTTGGTCCTTGTAAAAGAAGCAAACTACATACCTATAGTAGCCAAAAAAAGCAATCAAATAGAGCCAGTAACTGATAAACGACGATAATTCATCCTCCATCTCACTTAGTAAGTGAAAACTATCTGTTGATATATCATTTGACTCTAATAGCCATACAAACATTTCGCATTCCTCTTTTAGGCATGTTGATACCCAATTGATACTCCCCCTTCTTTATACTTGTCTTTTCTCCAAGAAGTAGATACTTTGAATCCGACAAATGGAATATCAAACACTTACCGTCAGTTTTTAGGACATTCCTCGCAAATTCGTCACTCATCTTACGGACGTTTAAATAATCAGTTAGGCACAACATGATTCTCAGTATGATCCAGGTTTTTTCCAACATGATGTATCTAATGTAAGACGTTCTCGCATAAGGTTTATGTTCTAAAATACAAACTCTACAAACAACAACATACCTACAAATAAATTACACCTGAACAGGTGTAGTAATGAAACTAAAAATAAAGAAAACGTCAACGTCAAATATACTAAACTTTCACCTGACTCGCATTGACTGTGTACCTTTAATTTTCTCTAAAATAAACAATAAAACTAAATAAAATGTCAGTAAATGAGGTCTCTTTTAAAGATCCATGAACCAGTTTCGAAATGTTTTGGAGTTTCTGCGGATGGAGATGAATAGTTTTAAGAGAACACTGAAAGTCAAAGCAAACAAGTATATAAAACCTACATGATTTACAATTAAACATCTCTCGATAGGTGAAACTATTAACTGAAATGTAACCTAAATAAACTTAACTAATCAACCTTAACTGCAAAATAAAAGTGACAGTACAAAAATTAGGTTCTATAAGTTATATTCTTGGTCGTTAATGTAAGTTATGTATGTATATGGTCGACCTCAGGTATCTCTGATTTTATCTCTGATTTGGACTATTTTAAGCAAAAAAAAATTGAGGATAAATAATGCTTTCTTTAAGAAAATCAAGAAATAAGAAAAAATCATGAAAGTGTGTATCTATAATCATGCTTTCTTGTCAGTTTAATTTTTTTAGCAATTAGGAAAAATCAGTTTTTCAATTTCAGTTTTTTTATAGGTGCAATACGAAGCCCATTCTTGACTCAAGAATCTTCCTACTATTTATGTGGTATTTAAAATCACGACTTTCTGTAGCAGCTAAAAGAGGTTTCTATGCAGCTCAAGGATCTCAAGCCTTCTGTGCAGGTCTTAGGGTATGACTTCCGTGGCTGATATGGGCAAAATTATTACATTTTTAAGTCCCCACAGTTTCTTGATTTCATCTGCCAGATCTGTGTATTTCCCTTTCTTCTCTGCAATGGCGTTCAGCAGGTTATGGGTGTTTGGTATTAAAAATGCCATCGGACATCAGCATTCAACGGGCCACCCAAAATCAAAAATAATTCGGATATCTGTAGATGTTGAAAATGCAGGGTTTTACAAAATTTGGTGCAAAAATTTAAAGAACGTATTGTTGGAGTTATAATAAAAAGCTTATGCAAATTTCTTAATGAAGATCGGTTATTTGGAACCGTAACTACTTTTATGCATCAATTATTCTGAAAATTTTCTTTTCCGTCCCAAAAATAGTGTAAATCTAATTTTAGAGAAGGATTCAGAGGAGCTTTCCCTTGTGGTGGCAAGTATCTTATGTTTCCTATAAGAAATTTAAAAATTCATCAACAAAATAATATTTTTAAAATTTTTCATGGCTATTTAGATGGTGTTCGAGATTTTTAAATTTCTTATGGAAAACGTAAGATATGAGCCATCAAATGGGTACGCTCCCCTAAATCCTACCCTGAAATTAGGTTTACACCATTTTGAGACGGAAAATGTCAAGAGGGCCCAAAACAATGGGGCCTCGCAAATTTTCAAAAGATTTTTAAGAAACACGTAACTATAGTCAGTGTTCCAAATAATGGATTTTTTCAAGCAATTTGCGCGGGCTTTAGACCTCAGGGGGTTAATTTTTGGACATATGTTTATAGGAAAAAAAGTCCTATTTAAACTCCAACAACACGCTCTTCAAATATTTGCCTCGAATTTTGTAGCACCCTGTATATCATTATTATTATTACCGAGTTATAATAATTATCATGATAAATTCTGCTGCAAACTGTCTGTGTCAGTCTGGTAACCTCGCCTACTCCCTATTAAAAAAGTATATTTTTATGTCTAGAAATAAACTATAAAAATATAGAAATAGTTGAAAATATTAAATTAGGAAACTTCAGAGTCGCGTTAAAAAAGAACTACTTATCTAAGAAATTAATTTTTTATCTAAAAAAAAATTATTTTCTTAAAGTGTTTTTAAAACTTATCATGGTCTAATAAAATTATAATTTTTTTTTACCATTTTATATTTTATGGTTAAAACGCTGTCAATTCTATATATTTGCCATCTATTTAAAATGCCATTAGCCTTATATTTTTTAGCTTTAAAAGGTGCTTTTTAAGCTACATATTGTCTTTTAATTGGCTTTGCTATTTGCTTGGCTATGCTACTTTAACATATCTAGAAATTGACAATATTATGAGTATGATCTTTGTTCCAGCATTACGTGTCGAGTTTGTAATATTCACATTTCCATTAAATTATACTTGTAAATTACATATAATGGTCTCTGAATACATATTTGATATGTACAATGTTTGCAGACAGCCTATTGGTAACATGTTTATATTATTTACCCACTTATATTATGGTATTATTAATAACCGCATCACTAACACAAATTGTATGTATTGTATTCTTCAGGAACAAATTTCACCACGCTCGGTCCCCGCCTAGAACAAAAAGTTATTTCGGAAAGTTCTATTAAACTAAAGTCAACTCAACCGATATCAGCTATTAGAACATGTCACTTGGATTGTGGGCCAGGGGGCGGCTGTCATATCGAAGAAGATGCGGAGTATCCCAAATGTCTTTGTCCCCTAGGTAGAGGTGGAGACAAGTGTGAGAAAGGTAAGAAATTTAGGCGCACGTACATTTTAGTAACATTTTTTAAACATGTTTTAACAGATTACATCTATTTATAGGATAAATATGCCAAAATTATTTGACGTATTTATATTTTTATATTGACGAGTTTGATAGCACCTTATATTCATCACAGTGGCGGATCTAGTGGTAAATTTTAGGGAGCAAACAAAAGACAACGAAAAGCTGATGCGGTATTCAATAACAGCTGAAAAATAGTACATTTGCCAATAATTTAAAACCTTATAGTAGAATATTTAACACAGTTCCTAATGAGTAGTAAAAGCAATGATGTATGATAATCGAACATTTTTAGGATAACTTTTAAATGAATCTTTAATGCATTACTCCACAAATATGCGAAAAAACTGAAAGCAGTCGTTTAGAAAATGAAATCATCACTGCCTATACAGAATGAAATGCCTTATAATTCATATAAGGAATAAGCATCGAGATTCACAGCCCTATATATAGGTTGGGAAATCGAAAGAGAAGTGCTTACATGCACGCGCATGCATTTCTTGCGCGTCTTATTTTAAATGTCATCCACTACTGTTTGATTAATTTTTTCTACAAATTGGGGGATCAGCCGACATAAACTAAAATCTTTATCGGGACAGTTACGTGAATTATGTAGACTTTAAAAAAAGCGCCTGACGAGTGGTTAAAAAAATTTCAAGTGCGGAGGTACCCCCTGTGCTTGACAAATTGTGAATTTATGGATATGCGAGTCACAGGCGGCAAAGTGAAGATCGCAAAAATTCCGAGCATATCTAATAAAAACATTACGAGGAAAATAAATTGCGTGACGGAAATAAATAGGATCGTAATCAGAATGCTAGGCGGTTAGCCTATTTTGAAATAGGCATCATGAAGATCAACTTGGAGATTATGCCCGACCTATTTATTAAGCCTGATCACATTGTCTCCAAAAAACCATGGTAAACTAAATACGAGGATTGTAAAAAATCGGTATCCACTGCCGATCGTCGGCATTGAAAGACGAGGCTCTCCATGTGCAAATTCATGACGAGGATCAGCAGTTCCACCCGATTTATTACGTAGTTGGAAGACGATGTCGGCAAAAGAAAAATATAAACCAGCTACAAACATAAAGTTCCGGCCATCGTGAAAGTCTTTACAAAATTTTGTAATTACCTTATCGGAATAAAAGTGATGATTGTCCAGCACTTACCAAAACGATAGACAAAAAAGACATCGACCAGCAAATCGCGAGATGGACGATGTGCTTAGTGGATTTCGATTACACGAACATGAGTCAGTTCGCTGAGAACTGCAATTCGTGCATTTTATCTGAAAGAAGACAAGGAAAACAGAAGAGATTTCTAATCCTGCTGGAAAAAGGCGATGGGCCTCATGATACGTACTACATTGACCACCTGGGGCCACTGCCGACAATGAAGAAAAGGTACTAGCACATTTTTGCAATTATTGACGCCTTTACTAAGTTCATGCGGCTTTATGCAACGAGGACGACGAGCTCAGCTGAAGTAATTGATAAGCTACGCAGTCAGCGATTTTCGGTGTCACTGTTTATCTACTAAATAAATCACTGAAAATCCGCGACGGATTATTACTGATAATGTGCGACGGATTGTCAGTGACCGTGGAACGGCATTCAAGTCTAAGGAGTTTTCCGATTACTGCAAAGACGATTTTGCGAGGAAGCACGAGTTTCTCACCTTTTACATTGTTGTTTAGAACGAGAATGAAACTACCCAAAGATCGAGAAGTCGCGGAAATAATTGAAGCCGAGCAGGCTGACGTATTTGCAGAGAAGCGCGACGCGCTGTGAGAGTGCGCCAAGGAGAGAATATCAGAAATACAGGCAGAAAATAAAAGAGCACTCGAGCATACGAGTTAAGAAGTCTTTTTCTATTTTAATATTCAAACCGTAATTTTAAATGACATCTAGTTCCGTTTGATTAATTTTCCCTACAGTTGTCTGACTTTGATGAGGGTAACTGTATAACTTGCAATTAAATTTACCAAAATTTTACGCGAAAGTTTCAGGGATTTCTTAAATATTTTTCTTTAGATACCCCAGTCTAACCCAGTCCAATCTATTTCATATAGAATCATAATCTTAAAATGTGTATTATGCTGTGTATTAAAAATATTCTAATAAAAATAAAATATGAACAATATTTTTTTATTTGATAAAGATGGCGCTGATATACTAGGGTACTTGCAAAGCACTGACCGTGAATTTTTTACTAAATTTATCAGTTTGTAGCAATAAATATAAATATAAATTCTGTAGCCTGTTCTGTAAGTGAATAATGAGTAGTAGTAAGTGCTATTACAGTTTGCCCCAATAGTGCGATATTAACATAAAAAACGCAATTTAAATTGAAACTAATAAACGTGCTAAAACTGACATAGGTTAAGATGGTATTCAAGAAGGGGCAACTGGATCAACTTAGGTCTTTAATTATAAGAATATTAAACAATAAGCTTAACGACGATTTTCGAAAGACTATCTCTCAAGTTTCTGATTTCTGTGCCAAAAAATAAATATATAAATATTAACATTGTTCCATCTGGCATAAAAAAATTCCTACCGAGTTTTTGCCAAAAATCGATCGCGAGAGGAATAGCCGCCGCCGCGGCAGTATTAGTCTTATTTTGCGATACCAACAAACGGCTGCAAATGTTCTGCAAAAGTGTTTAAGAAACTTGGGAGTTGTGGTAAAAGAGGATTTAACTAGAGCAAGACTGACACTTCTAAATGCAGCAATTTTTAAGTTTGGGGCCAAAAGTGCATGATGTCATTTTGAGTTTGTTTTGTTTGTTTTGTTTTGTTTTGTTTGTTAAGTTTTTGTTCTTTTTCTGTTACTACAAACTTATTTTTGTGTTTAACTAAATAAACATAAATTTAATGTTTCATATAAAAGCCTTAATTAAAATAACTACAACTGTTAAAACTATAAACTCGGCTAGAGATTATTTGAATATTGTTTAGCTTAATATGATAGCTCAAAGTTTGGTTTTCATGCACTTAAGTAGAAATCACGTTAACTACACTACAGTGGCTCTTGATGTTTTTTGATCCCAGGAGGCTTTAACTTTATTTTAATATTATATAACCCATCCTCTCCTTTTCTTACCACCTTTATGTTGTGTGCTCATGTTAATGTCAGATCACTTCCTAACAACTTGAGTATTCTTAAGAATCATGTGGCGGGCCTGGACAACGGTGTTGTTGGCACAATAGAAAGCTGGTTGTGTCAGAGCATTGACGATCAGGCTACTTTTATTTAAAACTACAACTATGTAAGGCTAGTTCGACCCACTAGAGGTGGTGGGGTTGGTTTATATACTCATCACATTAAATTACTCAATTATACACCGCGAGTGTGTTGATGCAATCGAGCATTTATGGGTTAAAGTAAAGATTGAAAATGAAATATTTATGGTTGGAGTTATTTATAGGCCACTAACGGAAAAGTCTCTAATGGTTCGTTAACTCTCCTCGATCTAATATGCTATAAATTCGGAAAATTTAGTTGAGTCTGATATTAAAAATATATACGTATATCGGATAATTTATACCTTTTTATGTTTATAAAAATATATTGCATTTTACAACTAAATAAAATAAATAATGAAAACTATGTTTTTTTACAGACCTTTAACGTGAAATAACTTTGATAATTTTCAGATTGATCTAGAAAATGCACTCTGGCACCAAATTTATAATACTAAAGATATCAATAAAAAAGTTTTTATCCTCACTGATCATATGCTTAATATACTAGATATTCACGCACCTCTTACTGTTAAAACTTGTAAAAATAGACCTTACTGTCTTTGGATTACTGATAATATAAAAGTAATGAAGCAACACAGAAATCGGGCTTTATTGCCCTTTCGAAAAACAAGAAATTTGGAATATTGAAACTATTATAAACAGATAAGAAATTTTACCACCACTGCCATACGTAATAAAAAAAGGCTTATTTAAATAACAAATTTCAAAACTGTTCTATTCGAGGCAAACGGAAGGAGCTTTATAAGTTGAATATAATAAATTACAAATCTAAGCAAATTCCCTCTCCCCAAGCATATAAAAAAGTCGATGAACTTAACTACTGATTTAGTCATTTAACATCTGATATTACTCCTCCGACAAACGAAACCTTCAATTACTATATACATTGTTTGAGAAGTAAAATGCTGGTGTTTTAACGGGTGACCATTCTAATATATCGTTGCACTGGACTTTAACTTAAATCTAAAGCGTTTGGGCCTGATAATTTAAACACAACATTAATAATTGTTTTTTTCCTCATTTATAATACCTTTATCACCTATATTATAAATAGGTGTTTGTTAAACTCCTACTTTCCAAAATCTTGAAATTTCGCCTTTATTTTGCCACTTCCCAAAAATAATAATCCCTTAAATTATGGCGAACTAAGATCAATTTCAATTTTACCAGTTCTTTGAAAAATCTTGGAAAAAGAAATGGAAAAACAGGTCACCGTCTATGTTACTGATAAGAGTATTATATTATAGAAACAGAGTTTCGAAAGGAATTTAGCTGTGTTACCGCTCTTACTGACGTCACCAATGAGGTTTCGACAAGGGAATGCAATGATTTTAATACCCCAGCTACTAAATTATTTTTTTTAAGTGATAGAACACAAAGAGTTTTAATTGCAGAAGATAAGTCTAGCATGGCAATAGTAAGATCTGGCGTTCCTGAAAGTAGCATTCTGGGTCCTTAGTTGTATAACATTGTTACGTCGGCTTTCATGGATACATTATATATGAATGTATCTGTCATTTAATGCTCATAATATTGAAGGAGCTAATTTTTGTTTGAATATTGACTTTGCTCTAATAAATAGAGTGCAACTAATTCTTGATGGAGACCTTATCTCTTTTCATGACTCAACTAAAAATCTAGGCCTAATGATAGAAGTGAAGCTAAAGTTAATTTTACGATCGAAGTGGAAAAGAGCGTTTTTAAAAACTACAGGTTTACAAATTATCACGACTTTATTTCTACATGTACAGAGTCAAGACAAAATAAGGCTCTTTTAAATCAGTTACAATGGTATTTATAATATTAAATAAATGTGTTGCATATATTTTTGTTTGGTCAGGGGTTTCCACGGGAACTCATGTGTAAGCGTAGTTCCCATAATGGTAGGATCTCTGGGTGGTAGCATATAACTAGTTCACAGATCACACTATAAGTTGTTAAGAGGCCATTGCTTGCATTCGATGCGGGCATCGTTTTTAGGGGAGGGGTCGGGCGGTATACGAAATCAGTCTATTATTAATGCAGTAATTTAGTAGAAGAAGTAATTTAGATTTTAGTCAATGTACGATGCCGCGTGCAGGTTTTTCAGTTCTCATATTTTTGTTTTCGGCTTATGCATAATATTTTTAAATTTAATGTTAATAATAAATTGGTAGGCCAATTATGTATTTAATATTACATGGGTTGTTAAAACATTCAAGACTTGCCAAGAGTTGTGGTAGGTGTTAATTTAGAATTTTTTAAGGTCTTAAGTATTGGAAAGGGCAATCCACATTACAATATTTTGAGTTTCTTTTTCTAGATTTGCTAGATTTTATTAAATATATATATTTATATATATAGTTTTTTTCTGCTTTTAACACAGATCTGTGATTTTTCCTATATCTTAAACTAGATGAAAATTATATCCTAATTAATAAAATATTATCCTATAATAATAAAATTAATATTAATATTTAGAACCATTTTCTACAGGTAGGGCGTTATTTCCAATAAGTTTTAGAATAATGAAAAAGTTCATGATCAATAACTCATTTTTTTGGAAACAATAATTGAATTTTAGAGTTATAGTTTCATCTCAGAACGACAGTAGCTTTTAGACCTAATGTCTGGCGTTTGACCTGATAAGGTGCGTAAATAATTTTCAAATTTTATTCAGTTGGAACTAGAATTATAAAAAGTTAAAGTAAGCAAATTGTTGTAACTTCAAAAATTAATTTCTATATATCATTTTTAAATGATATTAATAAATTTTTTAATGGATATAGATTCAGGAACATCTTTCCATAATAGTGTTTACAGCATTTACAAATTGTAATTAACAATGCTTGTCCATTGCATTGGAACTTGCCTCAATATCCTTGTGATATAAAAAACTTTTAGGTTGTAAATAATAAAATAATTTTGGGGGCTCTTGACTCTATTATAATCATGCCAAAAGTCAATAATAATTCATTTAATCTGAAAAATGTTGTCTTAGATTAATGAAACAATAAAAGCGAAAATATAACTTTTTAGAATTAATAGTTAATGATAATTTCTTATTTGACAAAAGAAAATGCTAAATATGTAACGTAGAGATAAATTATTGCAACTAACAATTAGTTCCATTATTTTTTATATAAAAAAAATATTTATTTTTAGGATCTTTTTTTTTGTGTTGCCGATCTCTTACAATTCAAGCTTTCCAATTCTTTAACGATATAGTTTGGATCCCTAATTTTTAATCCTCTGGTATGACTAGGATCAATAATTTATGGTAGCAAACAATTTAAATAGAATTTTTCTACAGGAGGATTAACATTTTTTCTCGAGGTAACATTTTATTTAAAACAAAATCAATATCAATTTTTACTTCTGTACATAAAACTTCGTTTATAGTCCAAACAGCAAAGGAACATATTCCTTTCTTCATATTTTTTGCCTTTTTTATATTCAGTTGACCTTGAACCTCATAAAAATAATTGTGATTTTCGTTTAAACTGTATGTTCCACCTTCGATATTGTATAAGTCATTAACTTTTTTTCTATTGCGTCATTAATAAAAAAATTCCGAGCAGAGTAGGTCACATAGACATTTAATCTCTAGTAGAAAACCAGTTTTTTATTCAAATCCATCTGCTGAAGCACCAAGATATGGAAAATCGCTATTAATTATAAGCCCACAATTTGCAATTTTAAAATTAAACTTTGCTTCTAATTCTTGTTTTGTACGTTCTTGATTATTCTTGCCCCAAGAAGTTGCTTCAGAACATAACTCTTGGAATAAAGTATCTTTAACTGTGGACGAACAACTTGTGGAAAGTCGCATTTTGCATATTTTTTTCAAAGTTAGAGGCTGTTAACAGTCTTCTTCTTTGTTATTGCCAATTTGCAGAATCTGACTAAAGTCTAGTGCGCTGTTCTATTTCTTGATACTCAGATTCAGAGTTGCTTAAAAAAAAAGCAAGATTTTTTTAAAATCTTGGAATAATTCCTTATCTAAATCAGGCTTCTGACAAGACTTTCCATAATGGGGATCGAGCTGAGTTTGTTCACGAATTGTAAAGTCTAGCAGTTTTTGTTGGTATTATTTTTTTTACCGCTCGTTTTTCCTTTGCTTTTCTATTTCAAGCCTTTTAATATTTTGTGCAGGGCTGTAAGCTCTACTTAAATGTTTGTGTATGCTATGTAATGGTCTTTTTAAATTTGTCGAAACAACCGCGGAATAACACCGACACGGATAACTTTGCCTCATGGTATAATTGATTCTTTTACCCCTTTTTTTAAGTCTTTAAGTAGTGATTGAGTTAAATTGCTCCACGATGTTGGTGGTAACGTTTTTCAGTAAACTTCTGGAATGTCGTGCAAGATATCTGACTACCTTCAGTTATTTTCATTGACATCCAACAGATGAAAATCAGCCATATAATTATTGTTTATACTGGTGTCTTGCACCTTGATTGATTTGTTGCTAGTACGTCACTGGCAGCATGGTGACGAGTACTGCGGGTTGTCTTATTGTTGATGGCGTGGTTTTGCAGGATGTTAAATGAGACACAACGTGATCGTTAATGCTAATATTATTAATTTCACCTAGCGTATTTATAGTAAATACAATAGTCGATTCATCACTTTTAATTTACAATGGGTGACTTGGTTTTAGTAATAAATGTAGGTCAGGCGTAATAATGCAATAATGCTGACTGGAAGGTTCATTGATATTAATTTAGGTATTTTATATACTATGCGAAACAATATATACAATATAAGATTTTAATAAAATTAAAACTAATGGCGGTTAGACAATTATTGACATATGATATGAGAGATACAGATATGAGAGTAAATGTTTCAAAAAGCAAATTACAGAAATGTAACGTTACAGGGAAACAATACAGCAATTGTTTACAAATAAATATAAGCTATTTACAATACTCTATCCTTGTAATGTTTTTGTTTTAGCGGACACCATCAAAACTTATTCCAGAAAGAGAAATCCAGTAGTTGACGATGATAATGATGAGGCAGATATAAATTTATTTATTTACAGTGTTAAGCGTGTATGTACCACCCCCGAAAACCCTGTAACTGAAAAAAAAAGAATTATGTAAAATAACAAGCCCAGAACGACAGGCAAATAACAAAATCAGTCAAATATCAAGTCCCTCATCCACAAAATCCGATATAAAAAACAGTTGGGTGTTGTACATTTTAAAATAGATGTTTTAAAAAACCAAATTAGGGCTAAAAGAATGCAACATATCCGTTTTCCTGGCTGCTATAAATATTTAAGAAATAATTTATTTTTTTCTCTTCCATCAGTCCGCACGATTCAGTTATGGTTAAAAATAAATAATTTAAAAACAGGTTTAAAAAATGAGTTGACAAAAAAAACTTTTTCTAAAAGTAAAAACAATGGATAAAACAGAGCGCGTTTGCGCTGTACTATTTGACGAAATTTCATTAAAACTCAAACTAGACTATAATAAAGTGTATAATTATATCGAAAGCTACGAAGATCTAGGTTTCCTTGGTCGCAAAAATTCGTTAGCCAATACTGCACTGGTCTTTTATTTAAGGGGCATATTTGGGAACCGGAAAATTCCCCTATGTTACTTTACATCGAACGGACCAGTTAAGGGTGAAGATTTATCAAAAATAATAAAATATGTTATAAGGACATTAAAAAAATTAACTCTAATACCAGTTGCTTTGGTATGCGACCAAGGAACAAGCAACAGATATGCCTTTAATATTTTAGGTGCATCAAAATTCAATCCTTGCATAGATATTAATAATTCAAAAATTTTTACGATTTTTGATGTACCTCACTTGTTAAAGTCATTACGAAATAATTTTATAAACCCCAAATTAAAATTTAAAATCAATGAAAATTTTGTTTCTTGATTTGATATTATAAAAACTTATAATATTGATAAAAGGAGTTCTACCACCAGAACTTTAACAAAAATAACCGACGCACATATTAAACCTAGGACATTTCAAAAAATTAGAGTTAAATACGCAGCTCAAGTTTTTTCAAACTCAGTTGCTGCTGCTGTTAAATCAGCTGCTCAATTAGGCATTTTGAAAAGCGAAACTGCTTACGATACGTCTATGTTTTTAAAAACCATAAATAAGATTTTTGATTCATTAAATAGCAACACATTATCAGATGCCAACCTTGATAAAAAAGCATTGTCTCTTAAAAATCCAATTGCATTAAGTAATCTTAAATTTGGTCTTTAATACTTTAAAACTATTGCTGTTTTTGAAAATGAGAAAAAAAGAAATAATATCCATTGTATTAATGGATTTATTTGGACCCTTACATCGGTTTTGCGGCTATGGGAATATTTATCTGAAATATTTCAGTGTACATTTATTTTGACAAGTCATCTTAATCAGGATCCTCTCGAAAATTTATTTTCTGTTAAAAGAAATAGGTGTAGATACAATCCAAATCCCTCTGTCCAACAATTTAGAGTTTCTTTGCAATATAACATCTACATTAGGTTACAAAATGCAATAGAAACAGGAAATTGCGAAGAAGATCTGCAAGATTGTTTGAACTTTATTAAAGCACCTTCACCTAAAAGAACTTTGGATGAAAAAGTTAAGTTAGATGAAGAGGTTAATACAGCTTCTTCCTCTAACTGCGCTCGAACCAATGGCTTTCAAACTATTAAAGATTCTGGTATTATCAATTCTACAAATAACAGTAGTGAAAATATTAGTGAAAATATAAGTTTAGAGACTTGCTCTAATGCATATGTGGCGGGATATTTTGGATATAAAATCTTGGAAAAATTAAAATGCAATAATAATTGTGAAGAATTTCTACTAAAAAGAGATATGGAAATAAGCGATGATCGAGAAATATTTTTACTTAATAAACATTATGCGTGTCTAAGTTACATCTCTAGCTTAAAAAAGCCTTCTGATGAATTTTTTGCTTTGACAAAAAACTTTATGGTTAAATTTAACTCTCTTTTTGAAAATGTTAGCGCAAAAGGCTAGCGAACAGTATTTTTAAGTTAATGTTTCATTTTTTTTAAATTAAATAGATATACATTCCATTCATTTATGTCCGCAGCACATTGAGCAGTTCATTAAGTTATTTTTAAAAACAATGGTGTATAAACAATTAAAATGGGAAACTGAGAAATACTTTAAGTTAAATCAAGAAAAAAAACAACAACAAAAAATAAAAAAACAGCACAGAAAGGTTCGCATTCTTTCAAAGAAATGAAATATATATACAAAAGGACGAACTTACGCAGTTCTTTTCAAAATATAATAATTTAAATGTATTTAAATGCTAAGATAGACATCTAAATTCTATACATCTACATCTTAAATAAATTTTGCTGCAGAGCTTCTTCCCAAAATTGGCCGTTTTTGGTTTTAAAAAATTCTTACGTGGATTTTTTTTAAAACTCCAGGGTCTTGCCTACTAAATCCATAGTAACACTAGTTTAGACAAGTTTTCGTCATAGTCTTTAAAAAAAAATTAATTTGGACAAAGTCTCGATTTTTCTAGGATTTTTTTTTACTTGATGCCCTTCTACTTTTATGCAAATCACTATTAGGTATATAGTTTGCGAAAATTCATAAGCGAGCCCGCTAAAAGTGATCATCCTGTATATCATATACATACATACAGAGATAATAATGTACAATACACAAATTATATATTTAAATTTGGTCTTTTACTTAAACTAGTCATAAATTAGTAGCAGTAGCATATCTATGTAAGTTCCCATATACCTACTAAATAAAATATTATAAACGGAATAACGATCGTAATGCTAAAACTCCCATTCATGTGTTATTTTGCTTCACAACCGTTCGGTCCCGAGCGTAAAAACACAAGATTTTTAATTTCGCCGAGGAGCGTCGCCACCTCTCAACTTTAAAATTGCTGGCTAAACCGAGTAACTCGTTGAGTGCCGCGGGCACGCTATAATACATGGCATTTGCGTATCTTCCCAAATATTCAATCAACGATATTAGGCAAATAGGAATACCGCTTTTTTTTCAGCTCATGCCGCATGCTTTGAGGCTTACAAAAAATATAAATTATTCGATATTAAAATTAGATCTATATCCGACAGTATACAAAATACTTCCAAAAAAAAACACTTATTAAATAAATACTAATAACTAAATGAAAATAATATACCAAATTAAATAAAATACATAATATAAATAAGAAAATACAGCTAGATCGAAAGCCGGCTCTGCCCCATGAGGCAAAGGAGGCGGGCGCCGAAAAAACGCACATTGATCGGCGACATTATATTCCAAATATATTTGGATTAATAATTTCAGAGAGGGCTCAGTCGTTCCGTAATTTCATTGTCTAAATTCCATAAAAATAGGTAGTGTTTGGTACCAATGTAAATATAAAATATAAAGTTATTGTCTTTATTGACGCCGTTTTTAGATTTAGGTCTACAACAGTACACAATAATTAATTTTTGAAAATAGGGTGTTTAAATTAAATTATTTTGCCAGTCGCTTTTTCAAATAAAAAAAAAATCAAAATTCTGATTCAACAGAGACATATATCTTTTTGTTTAAGAGTTTTTAAATTATACTTTTAGCTTAAACCGTTCAGAAAATATACCGGATATTTAAAGTATTATAAAGCCCATATATATTTTGGCGAGTGATGGCCTCTTAAGAAAGAATTTCCAGTGCTAAAAAACATTACAAGCGTAGATCTTATTTGTCAAACGAAATAAAAAAAATGTTTTGCGACTCATTAATTCTATCCTATTTGAATTATGCAGACACAGTATATGGACCATTTTAAGACTGCGCTAACTCTGCAAGCATTGAAAAATTTAAGAACTCGTGCATAAGATTTATTTGTGGAATTAGACGTAGGGAAATGGTATCACATAAATTAGTTGACCTTAAGTGGCTTAATATGTTAAATTGCCGAGAGTTGCACTCCATATGTTTCTTTTACAAAATAATGAAACTTAAAGCACCACCATATTTCTATAATAAGCCCAGATATCGTACTGACGTTCACAATATAAAAATTATTGCAGACCTGACTTTTTGTCTATACCTTTACATAAGAAAGAAATTTAAAAAAAAAAACAATTTTCTTACAATATTGTGTCTAAAACTAATAAATACAAAATTTGGGATTTTTCTAAATCTATATCGCCTTTTAAAAAATTAATAAAAATGGTTCTTTCATCTACATAAAACAATAGTTAGTGCATTGAAAAACAATTTATATTATTTCCTGTTATACTGACTTTTCTGGTAAATCTGTGGCCCTGGTTCTGCTCTCTTTTGTGTCGGCATTCCATGCTTGTGTCTAATGTGCGTTTGAAATATATTATTTTTGTAAGCATTTAAATAGTATGTTTTTTTTCTACTATAAGAGTCTACAAAAAAATATAGTCAATATACCCGTCCCCCTCGTTCCTCATTACCTGCCTCCTATTTACAACTAAGGTAATTAGTTTTTTTTCGGTTAGATATGGATGTAAGGTATGCATGCTATTCATACAGTTTATAATGCGGTTTGGGATTTTATTTCTAAATTATAAATAAATTATCCAAGGTCCTAGCAGCTCCTTCTTCTGAGGGAAGCTGAAACATGCTTTTTATATCCTTTTGAATGTTAAATCTTTCTTTGGCTAAACAATAAGTTAAGTCCAGCAACATCTCTTAGTCGTATAGTCATTGAGGGTCTTTTGGACTTACTCGATATAGTGATCAACCAAAATTGTTTCCAGTTTGACAATAAAATTTTCAGGCAGGTCTCAGGTTTTGGCTATGGGTTCTTGCCTTTCCCCTCTGCTAAGCGAGATTTTCATGAGTCATCTAGAAAGAGAAATAGTTGGGGGTAGGTTTAGAGATTATCTCACGATATATAAGAGGTATGTGGATGACATTTTTATAATCTGGAATGGCAGGGATGAAGACCTACCAAATTTTCTTAGTTTCGTAAATTCCTTACACCCTAACATTTCATTCACAATCGAAGAAGAAAAAGATGGTTGTTTGTCTTTCCTTCACCTTCTAGTTAAGAAATGCAACAATAAACTTATTTTTGAAATATATCGTAAGCCCACTACTACCGATAATGTAATTCAGTACTCTTCAAATTCTCCCTACTCATATAAATTTGCCTCCTTTAATTCATTCTTCTATAGATTGTTTAATATCCCCTTGTCAAAAGAAGCTTTCGCTAAAGAATTGAATATTATAAAACATATTGCTCTCAACAACGGATTTCCCCTTCATTTAATAGACAAAATTTATTACAAATTTTTAAATAAATATAAATTGACCTACAATATTGTTCATAATAAGGACTCAATTCCTTTAGATTGTTTTGATTTGAGTTAGATTTGTCCTTTTTTGGTTCTATCTCCGTAAATTTAGTAAGATTCTTTAAATCCCTGAATGTAAAAATCGCGTATAAGACAGTCAATAATTTGAAGAACCAATTAGTCAGTAGAGTGGACAAGGCAGGCATCCTTTCTAAATCAGAAGTTTACTCTTTAAAATGTGACGATTGCAACGCAGTATACATTGGCCAGTCTGGAAGAAAAATCTCTACACGCATTAAAGAACACGTAGCGCTTTTTGAAAAATTTAAAAATATCAATGTCAGTGATACCAACTCAGCGTTTGCGAATCATCTGCTGGCCTCTACTCATAATTTTTCTCCGGGGGTGGGAGCTGAAATGCTTCATGAATGCCCTAAAGGTAAGAAGCTTGACCTTCTGGAGAAAATGGAAATTACAAAAGCTAAACTAAAAAGAGTCCTGTTCTCGTATGTGTGAATGACGTGTTTACTTTCGAACCTAATTTAATTTTTAACAATTTAATTTAGCTAAGTATCGTTTAACATTTTCCTTGTAGTCACTTTCTTCAGTTTACATTGGCTAACGTGTTAAGTTGTTTTAGCATTAGGTCCGTATAGCCGATAGGTTTTACACTTATACCTATAACCTTGTTGTACCGGGTTCGATTCTCGTTGAGTCTATGTTGTTGTGTCCCACTTTTTATTTTTTATTTTCTGCTTTGTACAATTTATAACCTTAAAATTATTGTTTATGTACTGTGAAGTGTGTGGATGGCTTCTAAAGGTTTTTATTGTTTTATGTAAGTTTTTAGTTTTGTTTAAGTAGTATTTTTATTTTAGGCCTGATAATGCTCTAACTAGAGCAAAACACGTGTAGCCCGTTTGATTACATGTTGTGAGATCGTGACTTTGTGTTTTTATTTGTTTTTCGTCAATAAGTTAAGTTCCACTAATAAGACAGTTATCCTAGGTCTCAATCAGGGTGGATTTGAATAGCTGGAAGCAACTCCTATTGATGGGCTGTTAAATAATCAATAAAAAATCACCCTTTAATAAAGGTCGTTAGGAGTAGAGTTCAGTGAGACCAGAATATTTCTACTGTTGGCGACGTATATCCGAAAATTTAAAAACTAATAAAAAAATTAGGAATCGTCAACAACGTCATATGTTTACCAAATAAGTAAAATTGGTGAAATTTTAAATAAAAATCATATTTAGCGATGAGCATATTTGCACATCACGGACTCTTTGAAGGAGCGGAGTCTAGTCCAAACTGAAAAACGATTACAGAGCTGAGACCGGTGATTAGGCGCAAAATTAACGCCATAAAATTATAATACATCTTTTTCTTAAATCAATGTAGAAATCCAAATTGACCCATCTTATATAATTTGAATTAAATATTAATTTTACTTAATTTTAAATAATTTATACTCATTTACCAAAAACTATGTAAGAAGAAATGCATAATTCCTTCCAAATCTGTATACTCAAGTAGCAGGTAAAATAGCTCTTCATGAAAAGGCAACCAGAAAATTAGAACAAAATATTTATATAGTATTATGTGTATTCAAAATTTTAGTATCAATTTTCTCTTATAAGAATCAGAAAAAATTACTAGCAATTAAATATAAAAAAATACGAAGGATACAATGAAAATGCCTCCTCTTTTATTTTAGATATGGAAATACAGTCCCCTCGCTTCACCGGGTTCAGTTGGCTGGCTTTTCCAGCACTAAGGGGTGCATATAAACACGTTCAGCTTAGCCTGGAGTTGCGGCCAGAAGCATATGATGGCATTTTTTTCCTAACTGGAGAAAGAGATGATATGGCGGGAGACTTTATGGCACTACTTTTACATCAGGGCTTTGTTGAATTTCGGTAAGCGTGTTAAAGCTAATATTCTATGATTTGAAACAGGCTGCATTAGCCTAGGCATAATAGTTTTTTACATATAAAAGAGAAGATTTTCAGGTTATTTATATGTAGTCGCAGAAATAGATGAAGATTTGTTGAGCCTGTTATATGAGAACTTTCTATTAGAGCTCTTGGAGTATTTCGTGTAATATTCATACGATGCATTGACTTTTTATCAAAACTCTGAATCTCGCACCTCTCGCTTCATAACAATTTTGATTTCCAGAGGGAATTTTTTTAATCAATAGCCATACAATACAGGATAATGTAACAATAAGATATTGGGTTACACTTTTAATTTTTAAACGCAAGAAAAAATTATATCGTAATTGAAATGATTTCCATAGTAATAAGGTTTTATTTTTAAATTAACAAGAACTATCATAGTATTAAAAAAATCAAAAGACAACTTACAGTTTACACACACATTTAAGTTAAAATAAAAATGTATTTGCTATGAAGAGATAGGTCAATGTGGTAATATATGCTGAAAGTGGTGTCTATTACTTCCATTCAATGCAAAAAAAGATTTTGTTTGAATACATCCCTCACATCTGCTAGTATGTCTTAAGTTACTTGTCTACATTCAGCCGTATTTCGCTACCGAAAATCCGCATGAGGTTCATGTAGTGACTCAATAATTCCTTTGCATATATTATCTTGCAGTTGCACTAATAATATCCAGTCATCTTCTGCCACAATAATTTCGAAAATTTCGACAATGGGTACAGGAGTTTCACCTTCTGGTTCTACAGCATTGCGACTGACAGCATCAACATATACCATTTTGGCCCCTAGACGATATTCCAGAGTAAAGTCATACTCTTGTGTTACGAGCCACCATCATGCAATTCGTGGAATAAGGTATCTTTCTGCCATTGCCGTACGTAAAGCAATGCAATCAGTTACGAGTTTAAACGGAACTCCTAATTGTATAAACTCTAAATCGCTGTAGCGAGCAAACTACTGCAAGGGCTTCTAACTCATACGAATGATATTTCTGCTCTTGTTTGGTCGTCTGCCTACTATAATACATAACAGGTTTTAGAATACCTGATGGTTGCCATTGTAGCAGGATACCACCGAGACCGCGACTGGATGCGTCTGTCTGCACGTTTTTCGCTTCCGTTTTTAGCTTCGGATCGTAAAGAACTAAAATGGGTCTGCTACTGAGATGCTTTTTAATACATTAAAAAGCTTCTTTTTGTTCGACATTCCAACTAAAGTAGTATCTTTCCTTGTCAGTCCAGATAATGGTCTTGCAATGTGAGCAAAGTTCTTCACATATTTTCGGAAATAACTGGCAAGTCCGAGAAACTGCCGAATTTTATGAACATTTCGTGAAGTTGAGAACTGTTTAAATCCACTGCTTTTGCTGCTCCAGGACGGATGCCATCTGCGCTAAATTCATGACCCAGATAGTCTATATTTGTCTTGAAAAAGTGACACTTAGACAACTTCAACGTAGCTCCAAAATTTCTGAAAGTGGTTGAAATTTCCTGCAGAGATTCTAAGCCAGACTTAAAATCAAGACTTGGCAGTAAAATGTCATCGAGATAGGCTAATGCTGTTGTATTTTCATGGTTTTTAGAAGAATAACTAGCGAAGACTGCCTGCAACTTTCCGTTTCTTATCTCCCCTAGCCAAGATCTAGGCTAAAAATAGCATCGAAGGGTCGGTATGCGATCGAGGGTGCATACCTGCTTATATTTACTTATATTTACTATAACAAATTAAAAACGGTCGCTCTGAGCGACTCGACAAAGTTATATCTTTTTCGAGTAATATTAATTAAAAACCTTAAATAGTATATAAAAAAAACTCATACTCGCCCTCTAGAACGTACACAAAAATTACCAATAAATTCAAATTTCTCGCCCCCAAAAACTCACTACTACCAAATTTTGTGATGATATGCGATATGCTACTTTTTAAAAAACAAACTAATAAATTATGTAAATAAAATTCAAATCTTGACACCCTGTATATTAGTTATTATTAGTTTTTTTTAATTTTGCACAACTAAGCATTACAATTAAGAAGAAAATGTTTATTCAGTAATATCTGTATATTTAGCATTAGTTACATCAATTTATGACATCATTATTCATTTTAACTAATACTTAGCTAAAAGTCTTCCAAATAATGTAATTTAGTTGTAGTTTTGATCACATCATCTTTTGTCAATTTTATTTTCCCATCCTGAGTCCATACATTTCGATTACCATATTTTTCTGCAGCTGGCTTTAAGACATCTAATTTGATTTTTGCAAGATCTCTCTTAATTTTGATTCCTTTAAGAAGTTTTTTGCTTGAAAACTCTTGTTTTTTTTATGTATAAAATGTGCAAATTTAACAAAAATCACTTGACTACTACAAACTCTAGCTTTTTGTCTTCTTTGCGATAGATGTTTTCAAATGTATTTTCTTCGAAAGAAATGTTAAGCTTAGAATGTATTATATTAGAAATTACCGTCGAGTTCTCGCTTCTATTTTTTGGTATCTTTGACATACATGAAAGCAGCTCAGTACTATCAATTCTTGATCATAGGAAACTGATGTCTTTAGAGTTTTTAGTGATAACAACTTTTAGTTCATTATAATCAGCGATGAGTTTTTCAAGCTAACGATGTAACGTGTGCTTACGGTGTTATGTTGTCCATTTTTTTGCTGGTGTCTTTGATATGAACTAGGATGCTGTCAAAGTAGAAAATTTCCTAATTCAGTCCTTTTTTCAAATCCAAATTTTTTCTGAAGGATATTTTCTACTTTCTTCAGTTGTGTTAAATAGGTATACTGAACTTGGACTATAACATTATTAGTTTTTTTTTAACTTTTAAATTGTTCTAAATTTGGATAAGTTTGAAAGGTGAATTAATACAGAGCCGAGCTGAAATGTAACCAATAGCTTCAAGGCATCATCTCTCTTCGAGATAATGAAATGAAAAGGTTATTACCAATAATAAAGTCAACTTGCTATTGTTGTCGTGGTTGCTCCAATTGACATAATGTCAAACGGGTTCACTGCCTATTACCAGCTCTATAGTTTGCAACTGACAGTATTCTACCAGTTTCATCAAGTCTGTTGAATGGTATAGACTGGGTGCATGTACAACATAACAGAACATCAAAGCGGCGGCATAGTATTGCTGAAGCTGCTCTGCTGTAACGTAGTTATAAGTGTTGTGGTGGTGCGGTTGTGGTAGGCTATTTTTTTTCTTACGCACAATACAATTCTGATCATATATTAGCCTAACCTACAATCAAGATGATTCAAGAATAATAAAGCCACAGCGTGAGGTTGGATTAAAAAAAGTCAAAATCAAAATTTTATAAACATAATGTAATTTTTTTTTAATTCATGTTTATATTAATTTCGATACGTGTTCATGATATCACAAATCCTTAAACAGTATTTTTTTTCCATTATTGGGATGAGTCAGAGAATAGTCATTAACTATTATATGACTATAAACTGTTTGTGCATAAGGAACAAGTCTATTTTCACATGGAATCGAAAAAAAATCCCTACACTGTACTGCCGAATTACCCAAAATCATTTAATAATTTGAACTCTTTCGCAAGAAGTATAAACAAATATAATAAAACAAGAAAAAATATTAGCCCTTTAAAATTTAACAATACAACGTGCAGTCACACAGCAAAATGAGGCAGTCTGATATTATTATTATTTTATAAAAAATAAAAACATCAAATACCTATCAGACGACCGGAGGTGGCTGCCCATCAACGAGAGGAATTCTCCAACCTTTATACATATGTATAAATACTTAAATGAGACAAGGCGATTTGACTTTATTTACCTTTTTCTGTTACGACTTTAAATTGCTATTTATTTTCTGAGTGTAAAATGCCGCAATCTGTGTTTTGGTAAAAAATTCTAACAGTATCATGTAAATTGTTCATAAAGATAGCTTAAATTAATGTTTTCAAAACGAATATTTTTTCAGACTTGAGAGGATCATTTTAAGTGTAATGTGTTTTACTTTTTTTAGTAGTTTTTTGGAAAGTAACTTTTCAGAAGTTATTCCACAAATATTACAGCCGAAAGGTCTTTTAATAAATTTAAGATTAATAACATGTGCGTCACACGTCAACTTTATTCAATGTAATACCTTGAAACCCTAGTGGTATATATTAATATGAAAATAATGTAAAATGGAAGGTAAATGGTAATTTTTCAATATTATTTTAAACTATTCTTTGTACTTGCACTGAGAAAAAAGGTGATTAGAATTAATCTGAATGTTATTGTCCCTTTTTTATTAATGAGTTTTCTGCAAGAATATATTGTTGTTTTTCTTTAAGCATCAAAGTTAAAATAAATTAATAGACAATAGAATAATCATTAAAAGTATTATTGTAAACTATTAAATTGACAAAGGTAATCAACATTATATTGAATTAGATTTAATAAAATATTGAATTTCATACATATATAGTGTTCTGTATATTTTACATATTTACTTATTTCTTTATTGCGTTTTTAGATTTGATTGCGGCTCTGGTGTCGGGATAGTAAGATCAGACGAAACAATTATCCTAAATCAATGGAATCATATTACGTTATATCGCCATAGATGGGATGCTTGGCTACAACTAAATAATGGAAAACACGTACAGGGGAGAAGTAAAGGCCTATTTTCAAGGTATGTACTGAATTGCTTCATAATGTACGATAAGTATTTACAAATCTACAACTTATTATATTAACATCTTATTTTATGTTTAAAAAGATACTGCATTTTTTTTTATTACCTAGAAATGATACATGGTGCAATAATTGCAGAATTAATTCAAATTAGTGTTATTTAGTTATGTGGTTTTATACAATATGAAAATTAATCTGGTAAAATCTCTCTTATTGTAAAGAAAGTTAGAAAAGGTGCAAATATAACAGAAAAGGACAATGGTATTTTAAAATAAATTATCAATCTTGTACGTTAAAGTTATAAAGTGTTACGTGAATTAAATACTTCTTGAGCATGCCTTTAGTTAACCCTGGTTCCAGATCAGGCTGCTTATCTATTATGTTTTATTAAAGTTGAATAATAATAAGTTGTAACTACAAATATTTAGTAGGCAAGTGAACCGACTTTTGACGAGCATGATATAAATAAATACAAGAGATGCAACATAGTCATATCTTGGCTATATTGCATTAGTACATAGATGGTCTATTAATAGATTCACTCAGAATTACATTGTTACGTATTCGTTATATACTCCTACAATATATCTTCAATATTTTGATTTAATATAACATTTTCAAACATCCGACACTCTATTCAAGATGGACCGGAATTTCACCCTTATCACCAATAAATTGGACAGGAGTCACAGATGAAAATTGGCGCTTTTTTAAAAAAGAGTTTGAACTGTTTCTGAAGACTACCAAAATAGTTAAAAAGGCGTCAAAATGGGCTTACATTTTAATAAGTGCAATACGTGATAAAGCTCGTCTCGTGTACAACAGTTTCAAGTTGGAAGAAGATGAAATGATGAAAAATTTAATTTCATCATAAGATTTCAGTCGGAAAAAAATGTCACATATGAAAGATACATGTTTTTCCTCAAAAATCAATTAGAAGGAGAAACAATTGATGAATATATTATTCATTCGCAACAACTTAGTTCAACTCGCTAGATTAAAAACTTCTGTGACAGTTTAATAAGAGACAAATTACTCTTAGGAATAAGAGGCATGATTATCAAAAATAGATTTTTTCAAATCGAAAATTTGGATCTAGAAAAGCTATTTTTATTTGCAAAGTTGCAGAAAGAATAAAAAGTCAACTTGAAACATAACCTCGGACATAAATATAGCATAATTTATACAAAATCTCAATTCAAGGCACGATAGCTGGAAGCAGCCAATCAAGTAGTACTAGCAATGCTTCAAAAGGGAAGACTATTATGTAGATGTAGTTCTGATGCATCAGAACTACATCTACATAATCATGGTCTTCAGTCATCAAAGAGGTTTAGCCACCAGCCAAATATATCATCACTAAAAAATAAGGTATTTTTATGTCATAATTGTGCTACAAAACATGGACTTAATTTCTGCTTTTGGGCACACATGGCGTGATTAGGGTAAATTAAATTAATTTGCCAAATAGTGCAAATTAAATTAAGTATACGTACAGTTATACTTAGAATCACTATATTCTGAACAATTTTACATTGTTTATGTAATGTCTATAAATCATGGTAAAAGTTCTAATTGGAATTTGAGCCTAAAGGTATAAAATCCCATAAATATTTACTTTAAAGACTTTAGATACTGGTGCAGAAATGAATGCACTACTTTCTAATTTGTCCAATTTACTGATATATCCTAATAACTTACTGGCGACTAACTTACTTAAACTCAAAACACAACAACTTATACATGGTCTAAAATTGACATTTTGGAAATATTTTCTTTGCTATGTAGTAGGTGGTCACTTAAGCGAGGTAAGCGGTTGTATCGCAGAAACTAATAATCCTTAAAGAAAATTTTGGTATAAAACTAGCCCAAAAATACTGAAAAATAATTTCAAGTAAAAAATTAAACTTAATGGGCTTGTTAATAAAACTATGAAATCTGTGTTTTTTGCGGTGCACAAATTTTCAGCCAGAGATGCAGCAGCTTCTTTTTCTTAGAATCCATTTCTCACTTTTGTCAATTACATTTGTACTATCCGCTTTAAAAAAAAGTTGCAATACCTACTGATGCAAATGCAATGTCATTAATGCCTAAATTCGATTAAAAGTTTTTACTGTTTATTTATTATTTCTTATATAATATTTACAATATACATAATCCTTTGCTTTTTTAGTAATTTTATTTTACGTCATGTATCAGGACACCTAAATAAAAACAAACCATAAAATGAATGAAGAATAGCTGCATTCTATATGACATATCACATGCTCGAGAATGTCACTGCGCATTCTCGAGGAAGTAGTTTTGCTTTCTTACCGCTATGTATACGTCCAGTAGAGGCTTTCTTGGTATTCTTTCGATGACCCGAGCTTTGAATACCCTGATCTATAATATAAAATTGCAGATGGCGCCAGAAATACTATAATCAAAGCCCCAACTTACATGAATTGACGAATAAGCCCAAAAAAAAACAAATTTATTAGTGGGGCTGGTAGAAGCCATTCTCTTTGTATAGCTGCTGTCAGCCCTAGACTACATTTTTTGGGCTGAGCAGAATAATCCAGACGTACTTTTCATGAAACAACACTATCTTAACCAAAATTATCTTTCATTAAAAGAAATCTGTTTTACAATAATTCAATAAATATAATAAAATAATACAATAAATGTTCCGAACAAATTTGCTACAAATGGGTGTTTATTATAAAGTTGTACTTAAAACTGAAAGTATATATAAATTTTTAAATAAAAATATTCTTTTTTATTTCTTTCAGTATACATTTTTGGCGTTGTATGATGCGGTCTTTTGTAAGTTTTATTTTGACCAGAGTTTGTGTTCTATCTGCAAAAGACAACGACGTCTTTTTTCCAATCATAACCTTGATATTTGTTAGTGAATGTTCGGGAGTATCTTGAAATGGAATTGGAAAGAAAGAAAATCCATTACTCATGTTTTATAGGCATCTTGTATTTAAAAAACTATTTCCGATTTTTTTATTAAAAGTAAAATCAAAAATTATGGATTCAAATTGTGGCAAGAAACTTAAATGTGCATGCATTCGATGCGAAATTTTTCTGTGAACAGTCAATGATTATTATTATTTACGTACATTATTTAAATAAATATCGCATTATCCAGAAGAAATGTATTAAGTTAGCTAGATCTAAATATTATGAAGCAATCATGGATCTTGCTAAGTTATTGGATCTAGGGTCAAATAAAACTCAGGTTATAAATTTTAATATTATAGTTGGTTACCCTGGGGACAATAAAAAGTGAAAACCTATTGTCCACAAATATTACCTGTAGTGAACAACATAAAATTGTAGTGAACCATAAAATTTTTTTTATATAAGCAATGATCTATTTGGTTCTTAAACATAAGTAGATCCAACAAATCATTTAAATATAATATCATTTCCATTCCTAGTAAAACGGAGATTTAGCAAACATAAAAGGGTGGTGTTATTCCAATTTTTTAACGTTTAATGTATCAAAAACAAATATGTTATACTTTAAATATCTGAATAGTAATGTTCTGTTAAGCACAGAGCTTATTTTACCAGCAAACTTTATTACATTTTTGGGTCTCATATTAGATACTAAGTTGAAATTGGATGTCGAACAGTAATCTTAGATAATCAGAACAATATCATTGAATCATCAGGATGTTCTGCAATAAGGCTGAATCTTGAAACAGTTTGCCTAATGCGCAAAAAATATTCCTCCGTTATCAATTCTAACAAGAACCACATTTTTTCCTCTTTTGAAATTGACCTACTAATACCATCATTAGTCTTTACTTACAATTTAGTTTTTTATGACAGTAAGAAATTATTTAATCACGTTCCTGTTGCATCAATACCTTCTTGATTTTTTTTAAATTTGATGACGATCTTATTTATCAAGTGAAAAAAAAAATCAAGAAGATATTGGTTGAAACAGAGTATTATGATGTTAAAGCGTATTTATTGGATAGTATATATTTTCTTTGTGTATGTTTTTTTTGCAGTGTGGTTGGGCATAACATACATACATTAATGAGCAGAAATTGTATTGTATTCATATTTATATTTTAAGGAAATGATTATAGTATGATTATAGAAAGATTATATATATTTAGGAGTTTTAACAAATGCTGTGTTAGTGAGAATTTCTTCTTTAGATAATAAAGCATATTTTGACTTTAAGTAACCAGGCATCATAACTTACCGAAACTGTAAAATGTAAATAAGCCCCAATATTACTGCCAACCTGGCTGGTGATAAGTGAGCTTTAAAATATTTATGGCATTAGTATCACTGCTCAAACTATAATAAATAGGTTAGATGCAAATAATCTTTACGCAATACGTCCTGTTAAAGCTTCAGTACTATCTCGTGAAATTTGCCCAAGGATATTAAGATGGGCCGAAGAACATTAGGATTGGCAAAAGCTTGAATCAATTTATTAGTTTTTACAGCTGACAGGTACCAAGGCCGAACGTTGATGATATGAGCTTTGTAAGTTATGCCAATGCACGTTCGCATGCTGCAAGAACCGCTAGAAATGTTTTGGAGAGTTTGCCATAGCCTCGGCAATCCCCTGAGTTAAATCCTATCGATCACGATTGATATACATATGTTAAAAAGGCGTGTTTTAAATCAAGAATGGTTTTAACTATTACCTGATACTTGTGGGAATTTGGCAAAAAAAACTCCAGTTTTTTCCAACGTTTTCATATTAATTTATTTTTCAATGGTTCTAGAAACAAAATAGAATGATAAAATCGATTAAATGGAAAATATTATAAAAAGGTAAAAACTATACAATACAATACTAAGTGCTCATAAAATTTTACGATATTTAAAAAAAAATCTTTTTTTTTTCGTTTACATTTGATTATGTAGGTCATCTCCTATAAAATGCATTTAAATAGAAGATTTTCAAGATACAGGATGTCAAACTTTTTTTAAAAAATCGGTTTTTTCTAAATATTTTAATATGTTTTTAGTAGATTTTGTTCAAATTTAAAAAAAAACTTATTTTTAGATCTACCCTTAAAACTTTTATTTCAATAAAAAAAATGTAGCAGTAAATAACACCAGATATATTATAATAGTTGCTAAAAATGCCTCTATCGAATCCAAGAATTCCTTTATAAAAAAATAGGTTGAAGCAATTGTGGGAGATCAAAACTGTAAACACCAAAAACTCGAGTAAAAATATAACATCATTTTACGGATACGCTTATCTCTAGTGGATAGGATAAAAGTCACGGATAGGCTTGACAGCCTTACGTATCCATAATTACGTACGATTCTGGATTTAGGCTTAGTGTTGACTGGAGTTTTTTAAAAGAGGGACTTAAAATTCCCTCAAAGAAAAAAATCAAACAGATTTAAATCCGGTGACATGGGTGGCTATGACTGTGAACCTGCGCGCCCGATCCAGTTTTCTCTAAAATTTGGCGAGATACTATGCTGAAGTGAGCTGGAGCCTTATCATGCATGAGCCTTATCATGCATGAGCCAGATTGTTTCTTTTACTTCTAGCGGGACATTTTCTAATAGTCTAGGTAAAATAATTTCCAAAAAATACGATATTCTTGACCATTTAATCTCGGGGGTAAAAAATGAGGTTCAATGAGATAATCATCTACAATACCAACCCAAACAAGCACGGAAAATGTTGCTGAAAATTAATTTCTATAACCTCATGGGGATTTTCTTCAGCCCAAATATGATTATTGTATAGGTTCATAATTGAATTTCGGGAAAAACACGCTTCATGGGTAAATAAAATGCGGGATAGAAATCTTGAAAACGCTACCTGTTGTTGCAAAAGCTTAATACAGTAAACAACTCGTTGGGGAAAATTGGCAAGTCATGACGCTTAAGCACGTTGTTTGTAGTAAGGATACAGTTAATACTTTCTTAAAGTCTGCCATACTGTAAAGTGAGAAATATTTAATTGTTCTACAATTTTGCGTAAACTTGTATCGGGGCTACGCTTAACTTCATGTATTGTTCCTCCACTGTTCTTACTGTGGCAGGTCTCCGAATTACAGCAGCCGACCTTTGAAATGGGCCTTATTCGTATTCTTACAAATGCTTATCTATTTGGTATAATGCGATAAGGGTATCTTTCTTAATAAATGCGCCTAGCCGCTCTAGAATTGTCTTCAGCCATTCCATAAACAAAATTCATATCGGCCATTTCTGTGTTTGTAAATTCAACTATTTTCCAATATTAGCAATTTTATTAGCTTAATACTCTTCGAAACACTTGAAATAATTGCAATCATTAAGTATGCACTGTTTTAAGTAAGTTATGTCAAAGTCAGATTCGTTAAATAGTAATAGTTTTTCCTTCCATGGCACTCTTTTTTTGTCACTTTTAAAACATTGCTGTTATAAATTGTTACGTTATGCGATTATTTTTTGTTAATTTGTCTTATCAAAATTTGTTTCAATCTGTGCGAAAACATTCAAGCGACGACTTTTATCTAATTTTCGTTGCTTAATTAGTTTGGTGGTTCTAAAATTTTATTATGCAATAAAGTTCTTTTAATTTTTTATCTCGCAAACAAAGAGAGGTATGTAAGAAAGTCAGGAAATAAATAGTGCTATATTACGTAAGAATAATCTTGTGTATAAGCATCCTACAAGCTAAAAAAACAAAACAAAAATACAATTTCAAAAATTAACAAAACAATGAACAAAATTAAACACAAGAAGACAAAACTTTTTGAACATACTTGAATTAAAGATAACTAAATAAAACAATCAATTACTAAATAAAGGTAAACTTGTTGACAAAACTAGAGAAAAAAAACTTTCCAACATGTCCAAGGTTAAAACCTATTATTAAAAAAGTCATCCAGGCTATAATATGCCTTAGCCAATAAAAGCGTCTTTAATTCTCTTTTAAATTTCTTAACATCCAATATATGTCTAACACATAAAGGAACATGATTGTAAATTTTTTTACTTATGTAAATTAATGAGTTTTTGGTAAGGGAAGACGTAGGAATAGGTAGAGGAACATCATTTACATGACGAGTCAAATGGCCAGTGTCAGAGGGTAGTTTGGGAATTTTGTGAACAAGAGCAGCTGTTTCTAAGATAAATAGTGAAAAAAGAGTTAGGATTTTTTCAGAAATCTAATCTAATTGGGGCTAAATTAGCCTTTTACTGCTCTTAATATAACTGTTAAATTTGAACAAAATCGACTAAAAGCTTATTCAAATAGAAAAACCGATTTAACCGATTAACCGAAGTTGGTATATTAAATTTGACATGGTAATAAAGTTTGACACTTTATATCTTAAAAAAGAAGCATTTCTGGACCTTATGTTTATGTGAACTTTTTGAAATTTCTCACAGAATCTCCTCCTGGAGTTTGGCACGTACTTAATTAACACCCTGTATTATAGATGGTAAAATATATAGATAATTTTTTTATTTTGTTGGACACTTTCTACCTCCTTATACATTTCCAAATACAAATATAAAATATGACAGTGGAAAATGTACAAACCATCATATAAATAACTCTTATTTTGTAGTAAATTAAAAACAGTTAAAGAAAAGAAACAAAAATAAACCATGAAAATAAATAACACACAATACCTACATTATATTAACAATTTTAGAGCACATTACCTATTTTATTCCGTGTTCTTTTAAATCTTAGAGTTTTTAGAAAAAGTATCTTTACAGTTAATATTTTTATGTTTCATAAACCAGTAACGTTGACTGAGATGTTATACTGCTAAAGAACTAGTTTGTGAAAACACACACAACCGATTTAAACAGGTAAATCTACGAGCATAAAACAGAACTTATCAAAAGATCAAAAAGACAAATGCGAAAAAATTGGTTAACCTCAAAGAGCCCAATTCTAAAATCTCACCTACAACTTCTAAAAAGTTCGTTTACAATTATACTAAAATAGACATTCCATAAAATGTTCAAAATATTTTAGCCTTGGGTACAAAATTTAGTATCCCCACATGAGCTCTTGTAGCCATTACTAAAGATATTAAACACTTATTTCATCACAGGATGTGTTTGAACAAAATATATTACGAGCAAACCCTTTAAATATTATAGGAATTTATTTTGAAAGTACTACTACTACTACTACTACTTTTATATACTACTTTTTTTTAAAGAGAACATCTTTCATTCTGGTAATGAAAGCAGACAAAGGCAACTGCATCGCACCAATTGAGTAGATTTTAATACACTTAGGTCATGCATGGGATTGTGGTAAGATGACCTTGCATACAAATTTTTTAACATTGACCATATTAACTCTTGAAAATAAAACAATTAAACTAGTAAAAGATAAATAAGCTAAAATAATTTTTTTTTATTATTTTTTACTTTTATTTTGCACTTTTATGAAAATGAGAAATTCCATAGAATCATGACAATCCTTTTTTTTTAATTCGAGTAAAATATAGCCAGATCTAGAAGACAGTAATTTCGGTAATCTTTTTCGTCCAGCCCAATTTAATCATCATAGATCTCTTATAAATATGCATAGAAATTATTTAATAATTTTCAATAACTTTTAAAAAGCTATTTCATAAGTTACTTTTACTTGGAATTATCAATAGTTATAATAAGTGAACGCAATAAAAAATTTTATTACGTTTCCGCGATAAAATACGGTTTATTTCTGCTATAAATATATATAAAATTCAAAATATGTCAGATGGAAGATAAAATAAAATCTTTAAAATGAAAATGGGGCCGTGTAAAGGCCAAACTAACTTATTTTAAAAATTATTTATTCTAATAAAAAACAAAATACGAAATCCCCGATATAATTATTTTAGACAAAGATCTTTTTAATTTGGAATCTCGAATCGAAGGAGCAAATCAAATTTTAGACTTCTATGAACAATCGCAGTCAGATTTAGAGAATTTAGTTGATGAGAGAGGTTGAACATAATGAACGCGAATAATGTTAAAAATCTTTTTATTGCGAATTAGGTAGAAACAAACGACTAAGTTCTCATTTTTTCCACGTATATAAATTCATATAGATGTTTAGATACAGGTACAGAGATACAGTCGAGCTGTTGTACTTCTTAAGAGGATCATGTTTCAGTAATTTAAGTAACCAATATCAATAAATTTTGGCTTCCGCCTGTTGAGGTACGGAAATTCAACGATAGTCATGAAGATGGGTTGGAATTTCGCGAGACTTTTAGTTTGGTAGTACATAAAATTTACGTATTTAAAATTTCATGTTGTGGTTCTCATGTAATACCAACAATCAGATTTAGTGAGTTAAATTATATTGTGGCGTGGCACTTACTTTGCAAGCGATATAATAATGAGAGGTTTTTTGTCGACAATCACGCAAAACTATTTCTACTCTCTATTTAACTTAGAAATTTAAGAATGCAAGCACTCAAAAATATTAAGATTTGTGATAGATTCAATTTTAAAGCAGTTCAAAGCTTTATACTAAATAATCAAGAGTTTCTAAATTGTTTGTTAATAGCGAAGACAATTCTTCAAAAAATTATAAGGTTAAAAATAATAATTCCAGTTGTACTTTTTAAATGAAATTTTAAAATAAAATTATTTTATTCGAAACTGCGTGAAATTTCTGAAGTCTCAAACTGAAATACACATGCGAAAGGCTTAGATTGTAACAAAATAGTTTTTTACATATTCAATGTAAAGAATACCTACAAAACAAACACGAAAACAATACGGCCTCCAGACGACGGAGGTTACAAGTGTATTGTTTACTTCTAATATTTTATTTTTTGCTGGCAACAGCTTTGATGCAAGTAATTTATAGATATAATAAATCTTATACTATACGCACATTGTTAGATTTGGCTTTCCAAAACCGAAAATAATAATATGGGCGCCTTAAGTCTTAATAATAGTATATCGTAAATTAATAAAAAATGCAGAGTTTCTATTGAGTGCCAACACTGGATCTTCTGTACCAAACTCATGTCTTGTCATAAGCGAAATTACTAGAACTAAACCAAATACTTTCATAGATATTAGTAAATTTAACATTTTCAAAAATATAATGCTTGGTGACCCAGACTTTTATAAATCCAGTTCCATAGATTTACCTATTTTGAAATGAATGTTTAATTGACAAATACATCATGCAGCTGATCAGCCAGTATTACAGAGAATACTTTTTTTGCATGAATAATTTCTGGCCGCATGTCAGACCATTCCAATGCACAGGACAAAACATACTGCAATTTCTATTTAAATTTTAATATACAGAACAAAGAGTGTATTTAATGACGGAGTACAAAGCGTTAGGTCTTATGACCAAAGAAAATAAATTTGACCAAAATGCGATTTAATATTATTTTCCACATCACGGAGTACTTTGCAAAGAGTCCATTACAACAAAGCTTCGAGTAATTTTAGATGCCTCGGCTCCTACAAGTTCAGGTCTATCTTTTAATGATCTTAAAATGGTAAAGCCAACAATACAAAAAAAGTCTTTGGTTAATCATCAGTTCAGTTTGGAGAAGAACAAAGTGATCTTATTAATCTTATTAAAACCATTTTGAAACCAATGAATAGAACCATTTATCGGTATTTGGCCAAAGTAGACCAGAGAGGCTAGGATAGCTTTCTTCATCTATTTTGTGCTAGCTTATCGATCAGCCATCCGTGAGCACAGGAGAGTCTCAGTCCTCCATTATTCATTACTGGTCTCAGGAAAACGAGCAGAGAAGTTTTCAGTACCGTACTTTGTACCCTCAAAAGTTGAATGGGCTGGTAATTTAGGCGACTATATTATTGGATAATTTTTTATTGATGGTACTTTGAACGTCGAAAAATACCTTAAGTTGCTACAAAACCAAGTTCTTCCTACCGTTCAACTCCTCCCTGATATAGATATTTCCCTATTCTGCTCATAATACTGTTAGAGTAAAAGACGTTTTAACAAATACTATTCCTAATCGCCTTATTAGTGGAACCAGCAATAATAAATGGCCTCCCAGATTTCCCTATTTGTTACCAAATTACTTTTATGTATGGGGTTACCTTAAGGAGACATAACAGTTATTTATAAACATCATTCTAGTAGACCAACAAATTTAGAGGAGTTTAGAAACAAAATTGTTCAATCTGCAAATTCCATTTGTCCTCAAACTCTTTTGGAAGTAAGAAACAGCTTTTACGATACCTAACTTTACGATTTTACGATGGCTAACCTTTTGTTTAGTTAAAGAAAGAGGTTTTTTTGAACTTTTTATTTAAAAAGAGCAGAAATTTAGAGTCAAAAACTACGTCAAAATTTTGATAAATCCATTGTTTGAAATATGTATAAAATTTTGTTCATACAATATTTTTAACTTTAAACTAAAACTGTAAAAATAATTTCTTAATATGTTCTTTAACTTTAAGATTACTTAAGCTTAATTGAAGCTTAATTGAAGCTCAACTAAACTTCAATTGCTAAATAATCAATTAAACTTGATCTAATTGAATATTGATTAGATTTTTTGAGAAGCAGTTATCTTATTTTTATCAGCAAGTAAAGCTTAGTATAGTAAACTTTAAGCCCCTATTTACATGAAAGTTGTTTTGGTTTTTATTTTACCTATTGTAATTTGGATTTCAACAGGCTAAAGAAATTCGAAAAACCCAGCAACACGTATATACTATTTATATTTTATTTAAATTTTAATCTAATGGATGTCATTAATAACATTTATAAGAGATATGTGATGTTATTCTTTTTGAGGCCCCATTGACTATTCCAAATAATATTTTTAATTATAACTCATAACAATAATTTTTTTTCCTTTTTCATATGTATTTTTTTGACAGAATCACGTTTCGTGAACCCCTTTTCATTGGAGGAGCCGGTAATATGACAGGCCTCGATGAAAAACTGCCAGTATCCAAAGGCCTAAAAGGATGCATGCGTCATTTGGAAGTAAACGATCATCTCTATAAATTTGCACTTGATCCAAGTGGAGAAGCTTTTAAAGGATATGGAATAGGTAAGCAGTTAATTAAGATGATAAAAATTATTTATTTAAAAATATTTTTTACTTCTCCAGAGGAGTGTACAGCAGACAAATGTAGTAAAGTGCCTTGTCAACATGGTGGAAAATGTCTTACAAGTGAATCCTCCGCCGTATGCTTATGCCCTTTGGGGTTTTCTGGAGACTTATGCGAAATTAGGGTAGATCTTCAGGTAAATAGATAACGGCTGTCATAACTAACAAACTTACATAACCAACAGTCTCTCTAAGTCTATTTGTATAACACAAGATTGAATTCGTATCACAGTAATAAATCGTTAAAATCGCTTTGCTATAGGGAAAAGGTTGAAATAGTGATAAAAGATTAAAAACCTTAATGGTTCGTTTAGAAAGGCTAGCGTAAGATTTTTGAAGGATCAGGAAAATATTAGAAATGAAATATTTTTCCAATTTACGGCATCAATAACGACTTACCTGTTGGGGTTTCGTTGCTAATTCCGGCTGGCTAGATTCTTTCACAAATGCTACTCTGTAAGGTTTCCGCAGAGGATTGAAGATAGGATATCTTCAATCCTCTGCATCTTCAATCCTGAAAGCATTCGATAGGCACCCACAAAATTAGTACCTTGGTCGCTATACTTATCAGAATATCTGCCACCAAAGGAAACAAAGCATCTAAATGCCGCTAAAAAGAATTCAGAGGACAAATCAAACACCACTTGGAGGTACAAAGCCTTGGTCGCCATACATACAAACAAATATATATAGCCCTTTTGGCTCCGAACACCTCTACGCTTAGACTCGTAAGAAATATGGGACCCATATAGTCCACACCACAATGTGAAAATGGTTTAACTTGGAAGACACGAATCTTAGGTAAGTCACTCGTGAAGAAAGAAAACGAAGTCAGTTTTATTCTATGACATCTAAAACACTGGGACAGAATGGAATTTATCGCTCTACCAATCGATAAGATCCAGAACTGCTATCGCAAAAGATATTAATGTCGCAAAAGATATTGCAAAAGACGTGGACCGGGATGGCCATAATTCTTGTAGAACATCTCAATAATTAGCGAGGTCAATCTATGATCTCGGGGAAGAAGCATGGGGTGCTTCGCATCGAATGGCAAATCAGAATAGCGCAGGCGTCCGCCCACCCTGAGGACTCGATGAGCATCCAAAAACGGGGCAAGTTTTCTAAAATGTTTAGGGGTAGGTAAGTTGGTTTTCAGACATTTCATTTCTTCAGAAAAGCTTGGATACATTTAACAATAATACATGTAGCTTGATATGTCTCATCAGCACTTAAAGGATAAGACAATGTAAGTGAGCATTTCTTTAGGCCCTTATCCCGAAACCTTGAGCAATAAGTTACAATGTGTAGAATGGTTTTGAAAGAGGAAAATCTTTCGAGCAATATAGTTACGACATCTGTCAAATTACAAATAACTTTGCGCTCTTCGTGAAGCATCATTGCGTCATTATTTAGGTGAAGTTCAAAAGGAGTTGGCCACCAGTCTTGAGATAATTTTAACCATGGAGGGCCAGTAATCCACAAAGGATGTTCGAGCAACTGCTTTGGTAACAAACTACGAGAAAGGCAATCTACAGGATTCTCTGCACCACTGATATGAAACCACCTATTGCGAGGAATTTTATCTTGGATCTGCTGTTCACGATTGGATACGAAAGATTTTAGCCGTGAAGGATGACCTTTTATCGAATACAAGGCTACACTGGAATCAGACCAAGCATATATTTTATCAAATTCAACTGGATTATTTTGTAATCACAAAATCCATTAAATTATATACACATATTATATCACATATCTCTAATCGGGGAACTGACAGAATTTTTAAATGGCAAACTTTACTTTTCGCGTATAGTAAGTTTATATGTACATTGCCTTTAGAATCTATTTGTCGTATGTATAGGACACCACCATAGGCTGACAGGAAGGCATCACTATAGCCATGTAATTCAGTACAAGCAACACCAGAAACTGTTACATGACGTGGAATGGCAATCGATGAAAGTAACGGAAGTTGAGAAACATACAACTGCCATTGGTTAATGACTTCTGAGGTAGGAGTTTCATCCCATCCAACACCTTGGATCCAAAGACGCTGTATAAGACATTTGGCAACTAATACAGCTGGAGCTATAAAACCTAAAGAATCGTAAATCTTGGCTATCTCGGACAACATAACTCTTTTGGTGGAATCACTAGTAATTGGCTTCCCTGAGTAGGAAAAGACGTCCAACTCTGGGTTCCATTGCAATCTCAGAATTTTGAGGGTACAATTGCTCTTATCATTAAAGGAAACATTTTGTTGATGACTTTCAGGTACAACAGCTCATTACAGTTAGAGGTCCACTTTCGAAGCTCAAATCCACCACGAAGAAGTAAACCTATCAACTGCTTCTGAAGCTCCATAATTTCGTCAACCGAATGACTAAATCTAATAATATCGTCAACAAAAGTTGACTTTAGAAGATTATCACGAGCAAGAGGAAATTCCTTACCATAATCTTCTACTACTTGGTGTAAGGTCCGGATGGCTAGATATAGACTACAATTTAGACCATTAGTAACTGTACACAAGTTATATTCTTCAATAGGTTCTGAAGAATGAAATCTCTATAGAATCTTTTGGTATTTAAAAGCCTGCTCATGGATGCAAATATTCCTATACATTTGACGAATATCAGTACTAAACACGATGGGAAAAAATCTAAAAGTCAATAAATTGCTGATAATATCATTTTGAAGTTTTGGACCTGGCAATAAAACATCATTTGTGTGTTCTCAAGCTCCCAAAATCTATGCAAATTTACATCGAGAGAACTAGGAATTGAAATGGTACTTGACACAAAGGTACACAATGACACAAATTCGTTGGTGCAAATATTATTTCTACCTACTAAAACCCATCCAAATATGGTTTTAATAGCACATGGACCACCATTAGTTCCCTTTCTAAGGCCTGGAAGAATAATCTCAGAAAACAACAGAAGCAGGTACCTAGGAGCATTTCAACACTGTGACACAGGCCCTTCAAATATTTCCACTTGGTGGTATTAATGAGAAAGGTTGATGTATTTTTACAGATGGAATGCACAATAATGGCTTCAAACTCCAAAAATGGGCCAATTTTGGGCAATACTTTTAGGTTAACAATACCTAATGATAAAGATGTAGATATTATTTATACTTTTAATGGGAATACGGCTCGGTGTAATGGGTAAACCAAGACACTTTACACAAGATAAGGTCACAAAATTGGTTAGACTACCACAATCAAGAATGGCACGACAGCGTAACAAATTTTGGGTAATATTGTATACTGATATTTCAGCTGTAGCAAACAAGGTAGAATCTTCAAGGGAAATCAGACTTGTCAAACAAGGAACAACAGGGGAAATTGTACTATTGGTAGAAGATTCATATACATTGGGAACATTATTTGACGGTTGAAAGCGCAGCGAAGTATGGTGTTTCTTGGAACAAACATCACTGCACAACACACTTTAAGTCTTGGGAAAACAATTGAAACACATAAGTTACTGTTTCACAAAGGAATATCTTTCTAAAATCTTTGCCTCAACAAACTTGTCACACGTTATAAGGAGGTGTGAATCTAGTTTATAACATCCATGATCAACATTGGTCATAAAAGTTTTCGTTGGCACCACCTGTTTTAATTTATTGGGGTCATAAGATTCCTTTTGTCTTGAGGTAGGTTGGGAAAATACTTTTGGCTTATTCAGAAGGACACTATTTCCTAGAGCTCTACATGTTTTATTTAGAAATTTAGTTAAATCAACATAACTAGGAATGGGTTTGTCACTGCACTAAACTTCAAATTGAGTTTTTAAAGACGAAACAATCTTCTGCAATAGCAAATTTAATTTGGTGAAATCCCACAAATCAATTCCCTGCACAGAATGTAAAGCTTCCATATTTTGAGAAAATGTGGTGATAAGCTTTCTTAGATCATAGGCAGAATGAGTTTTTGTTACAGGTGCATTATATATAGCAAGCCAATAATCAGCTGCTATGGCTCTCTTATTCTCAAAACGCTCAATTAAAGCATTCTACATGGTAGTTGGCTTCAGTTAAAACAATATTTTTAATAATTTCAGCTGCTTCACCTTGAACAGCTATTTGGAGATGTTGGAATCTGTGTTTATCGGATAGGGATCTTTTCTCATGGACAAGGGTTCTAAATAGATCATAAAAGGCGGACCAATCATTTCTGTTCCCAGAAAAGACAGGGACTTTGATTCTAGGTAGATCAAGATCATGTTCATGATCTTCACTTGGTAATTCACCAACAAATACCTTGCTGCTCTTACAACCACTTTTTGGGATAATATCCACTGGAGGACTTAATTCTCTAATTAAAAAATTAAATGTATAGTTCATATCATAGAAGTTGTATCCAATGAAATGTTGCTCATCCTGTTTGTCATCATCTGATCAAGATAAAATGTCTAAGTGCAAGGTATCAAAGGAAGAACATATATTAGGAAGATCCTGTAAGCGGACCTTCAATAGATTCAATTTGGATAGTTGGTCTTGACATTGAATAGCCAAATCATATATGGCTTTCATACGATTAATATAGGGCTGACGCCTTTTTATTAATCTAGCTTCTTCTTTCTTTTGTAGACATGATGACAACTATGAATGTTAGGCACCAAATAAATCAAACTTTAACAATAAACAAAGGAGGGAGAAAGTAAACTCAAAGCCCAAGTCTCATAAATCAAGCGTCTAATGATTGATTTATGAGACTTGGACTTTGAGTTTACTTTCTTCCTCCTTTGGTCATATACTTAAGTCTCTTTGAGAGTAATGGATGATTATTTTGAATTTAACAATAAACGTTAACAGAAGATGGTATCCAAAACCAATCAGAATATTTGAGGATAAACACTGGTTGAAACAACGCGGATTTACGTTGATTATCACAAAAGGAATATGGTATGGTATGGTATGAACTATTATCTACTACTATTGAATAATCAATTCCAAAATTCTACTGGGCAAAATTCACAAAAGGTAAACAATCAAAATTGGGTTAGGTAAACGACAACACCTTTAGGTTATAGCAACCGCTTAACTTCTCGGACAAATGGAATTTGTCACTGGTGCAGCAGGAATAATACTTAGTGGAACGTTGCAATATAAAAAAAGTTAAACAAACTTTTTTGTAGAGGAAAAAACCTGAAACGGCGTCAATAACGACTTACCTGTTGGTGTGTCGTTGCTAATTCGGGCCGGCTAGATTCTTTCACACACTGCCACTCTGTCTCAAATCACGTTTTTTTTGGAGACGCTTATCGGTTTGAAGCACAGACAAAACAGAACCTCCGTATGGATGGGAAACGCGCACCTGTCGTAGCCATCAGTGACGCATGCACGCGTTACAAATGGTAATTGGTCAAATTCAATTAAGTCGGATTCGCGGTGCATTCAAAACCCTCTCAATGCGGCAATTCTAAATGCGAAAATTCTAAAAATATTAGTCAATATAAATTATTCGTCCTTACTCTCTTGATCCTTATCATCTTTAGAAGACTCACTAATAAGAACGGCAAAATCATTCAAATATTCCAGTATGTTAGGTTTATTGTCCATATTGTGATTTTTCGGGGATTTTCCTTTAGATGCTTGGGTAATACCAGTTCATCATTTGCATTCTTTTGACATTTATAAAAATCTAGTAATGTTGACGATAACAGCCCTTTAAATTATGGGTTGTGCGATATGCTGTAATTTTGAAAGAATAGTTTAAGTATGAATACTACCTTGTAGATTGAACTATATAATCTACTCTCGTGACAGAAAAAGATTTCGAAAAATAATTTTTTTACTCGCTAAAATATATATGGGATCGTAATACCAAATAAATTGTAAAAATAAAGTAAACTTGCAAGGTCAGTTAATCTTGATTGATGACCATCAAAAATATGTTTTGATTTCTTTTTAAGTTCAAATTTCTCTTAGTTTGTGAGAAATTTAGTAATCTGTTAAATAAACAGAGATAAAAACAATTTTTTTTCCTATGACTTATTGTTTTTCAATATTTCCTTTAGGAGTTATTATCAATCTTATTATTGTGAATAAACAATATGTGGCATTTGAACCCATTAAAATTAAAATTACATTTAAACAATATGTGGAATTGAAGAAGATTCTGTCTGGTGTACACATAGACAGACTTAACTCTCTGTCTTTCAAATTGCATTTAATGATAATCTAAGGATACTTATTGCTCGGAACAAGCCATATGACAGTTGGAAATGGTTCGAAGCAAACTTATCCAAAACATTTATTTAATACCTCTAAATGAATGTAATACTTTCTTAACTTATTCTCCCTTAAATGTTACATATAATAATAAATATCACTAATAACATTATAATAAAACAATAATAAATTAATAATAAAACAAACTCTTTAGATAATCGATTTTTGCAATTTAAGCCCATTACCTGTTGCTGAAGCCTAGAAAAAAATCAGTAATTCTTATTTGCTGATGCAGTGAGTTTTCACTTTCAATTCAATCAAATCAAATCAATCAAATCAAAATGGTTTATTTGTCAAAATTTACAGTTTTATAGGTCAATAAAAATTATAAGGAAAAAAAAATTACATTGACAAATAGGACTATTCTCTCGATTATAAAACCGTTTTCCCTAGTAAGCACAAGCAACGAAGGGATGAAAAAGCCCTTTATAATTTTACAAAAATAAAAATAACGTTTTTATATAGGAATGCAAAGTAAGATATACCTAAGATTTTAAGACAGGCAGCGGCAGTGCGACAACGGACGAGCGCAAGGAGAGAGGACAGACGAGGCAAAAAAAGACTCCAAAAAATAACCCCAAGATGCGTGCATCGGTCTAGACTAGGCTATCAAAAAATATGTATGTTACGGAAAAAGAAAGAATAAAACTAAAAACGGAATTTTAAAATATAATCTCCGAACATTCCACTGAAAATTAGCATATTATATACACATGCATATCTTATGTTACATGTTACTATTTCTTGTATTATGGTATTATTACGCATTATTATATTTTATATATCACCGTACTTGAATTAATTGCCAATTCTTTGCTCCATAAGTAGTTTAGATTTTATTTGACCAGAGAAAGCTCCCAAGGGCATTTGCTTTATGTCATTGTTTAAGCCATTCCACATTTGAACAGCTACATACTTAAAGGAACGTTAAAATGCTGCGCTTCTATGCAATGGTACGATAAAAACGTTGTTATTTCGTGTGGCATGCGCAAGTTCGAATTCTTGAAACTGACTTCTTAAGTTAAATGGTTGATTATTATTTACTATGCGATATACAAAATTATACATATGTAGCTTTCTTCTATTGTTCATATTTAATATTTTATTGTTATTGAGATATGGCGATATGTGGTTTCTGTAGGGGATACCATAAGAGAATCTCATATAGGAATTTTAGACTTTTTTTATATTTTTTTTATTTTGTGAAGATAAAGAATTTCCATAGACTACGTCACCATAATCAAACAATGACAACAAAATAAGACTATCGCACGATAAGTATTTTTGTTTTGCCGATAAATTTCGCTTAAATTTAAAAAGTTTTTTTAAACGTAAATAAGCAATTTTTGTTTTATTTTTTATGTGTAATTCAAAAGAGAGAGAGCTGTCAAATATAACGCCTAAATTTTGTCTCGGAAATAACAGGAATTGAAGTATTATCAATAGATATAGGATTTAAGGATAAGTTGTGTTCGAACCTTTGCCTTATATTAAAGTTGGAGCACATAATAAGAATTTTAGATTTTGTGGCATTAAGCTTAAGATTATGATTTTCTGCATATTTATGTAGACTAATTAAATCACTGTTAAAATTTTGGTAGAATAGATTTATATTATTAATGTGAATTGGAATATAAACTTGGGAATCATCGGCATATTGTTGCAAAGTGGCGTGTTTTATTACTTTGTACATGTCAGCCACGTAAATAGAGAAAAGTAACGGCGATACTATAGAGGCTTGAGGAACTCCCTGGTTAATGGTGTCAAAAGCCCTACTAAAGTCCAATAAGGCCATACATGTTGGCTGACCATTCTCCTCATTTACCCTAATATCATTTAAAATACCCACCAAACTTGTAGACGTGCTAAAGTTTTTCCTGAAACCAGATTGACAATCGGGGATAATTTTATGAATGTCAACAAAATTTGAAATTTGATTAAAAATATGTTTTTCCAGAATTTTAGATGATGCTGGTAGAATACTAATTGGTCTCTTTATGCTCTTTTGGATTTGAATTTTTTTAGATAGGTTTAATAATTGCCCTTTTTCACACATTTGGAGACTTTTGTTGAAGAATACATTCGTTAATAATATGCAATAAAGGACTTAAGCAAAAAGGCAAATACAATTTTATATCTTTTATAGAAATACCATCGATTCCCGTTGCATTTGATTTAATAGTCGAGATTATTTTAATCATATTGTTTTGGTCCAAAAGCTGGAAAGTAAGTTTATTTTATGGTATTATTTTGATAAAATTCAATACATTCTTTACATCAGGTAGGGTGGAAACAGTATTAAAAAAATTCCCAATATCTGTTGGATTTGATATGTTAGTAGGTAGATCGTTTTGATATTTTTTTCCTTTAGTTAAGAATAGTTTATCTGCTATTCTCCAAAATTCTTGTCCTTTTTTGTTTGATAATTGATTAAGTAATGTTATTTTTTCTCGTATTATACCATGTTTTTTGTAGTTTCTTAGCTGTTTATAATATTCAAAATGAGGCTGAGATTTATTTTTCAGATATTTTTTATGAGCACGATCACGTAATTTGATAAGAGTTTTTATATTTTCGGGAATCCATGGACAGTATATTTTCTCTTTAATAATTTTATTTTTAATCGGAGCATGTGTATTTAAAAGCTGTAAAATATGTTCATTAAAAAACTGCACTTTTTTTAACTGCGCTTTTATAAGCAAACCATCGTTTATAAAATTTTCCATATTTATGTTGTTATAAACTCTGAAAGTCATGGATTTCTTTTTAACCTTTATGTTATCATATTGAAATATTGAATAAATCATATTATGATCCGTGATTGTTTCTGCTAAGGCAAGTGACTCTGATTTTAATGACACCAAATCATTACTGCAAATTATATAATCAATAAGGGTACCATCACCAGTGTTCATGTTAATCCTTGTTGGTTCTGTAATACGCTGTGAAACATTAAAATACTCTAAAATAAGTTTTAATCTATTTGAATATGCATTTTGTTTTAAAAAATCATTATTGAAGTCGCCTGTTATAATTACGTAATCGAAATTTAAAGTTAACCTAAAAAGATTCTCCAAGTTATCTAAAAAAGCTGGTATGCTATTGTTAAATGTTACAGAATTTTTTATGTATAGTGCAATTCCTCCACCACGACCCTCTCTGTCTTGTCTTATTAACTTATATCCTGTAACTTATATTTTCCTTTCTATTCCCAATATCTTTGTATTCTATCTTATACAATTGTTGCATGTTTTTTTTAATAACTTATGTTATTATAAGTGCGATATAATTCGTATACAATAATAAAATTTTAAAAGTCCACTTTATTATTTTTCATCCTAATTTTTGGTAATATTAGTATTAAATTTTAAAATTGACGTTAACTTTTTTATACAAAATATCTTATATTATATAAACCTATTTCTATAAACCTTTAAATTTAAATATGTGTACTCTTACAGTCGCAAAATATGCATTTTGTTTTAAAAAATCAATATTGAAGTCGCCTGTTATAATTACGTAATCGAAATTTAAAGTTAACCTAAAAAGATCCTCCAAGTTATCTAAAAAAGCTGGTATGCTATTGTTAAATGTTACAGAATTTTTTATGTATAGTGCAATTCCTCCACCACGACCCTCTCTGTCTTGTCTTATTAACTTATATCCTGTAACTTATATTTTCCTTTCTATTCCCAATATCTTTGTATTCTATCTTATACAATTGTTGCATGTTTTTTTTTTAATAACTTATGTTATTATAAGTGCGATATAATTCGTATACAATAATAAAATTTTAAAAGTCCACTTTATTATTTTTCATCCTAATTTTTGGTAATATTAGTATTAAATTTTAAAATTGACGTTAACTTTTTTATACAAAATATCTTATATTATATAAACCTATTTCTATAAACCTTTAAATTTAAATTCCCCTCCTAAAGTGAACGAGGAACAATAAGTGGGAGTGGGGACAAGTTTTACAAAAAGGAACAACTTCATGCATGGCAAGTGCATTTGCGTATTTTTACCTTGTACTTAATCTAAGTAATCAATCCCGTAAAACTTTTACAGAAGTATCGCGAGAATACCGGCCGGTAGCGGGAGTGATGGGCAGCCAGTGGATCTTTTGTGGAAAAAAGGGAATCATTTATGTTTCCCTTTTTCCCCCATTTTATACATCACATATATTTCTGAAATCTCCATAATTATTACTCTCACCCCCACATATTTATCGTTCGTTCCCAATATCTTTTCTAAAAATACTGAGCTACCGACATAATTATCTCATATTCTTAAAATTAAATTAGTATTAAAAAATAATTTATATTATCTCGTAATCACATATAATACATTTCCATATAGTCTTATGACCGCAATATTTGTTCCTTTATTGTTTAAAATTCACCTACTTATGGCCGGTAGTATTACTGTATTAGTCTAATCATATGCTGATATTAACTCGCCGGCAATTTGACCAACTAAAATAATTAAATGGATTTAATTATTATTATCATTATTACCCGCAAGAAAGCATATTTAAATTAATTTATACATATCCATATACGTATACATATTCATATTTTCTATTTCTCTTAAGTATAAGTAAGTTAAGTATAAGTTTTTCTAAATTAGCGCAAACAGTTCTTGCAGAAGCAGATCCTTATTCTTAGCAGCATTCTGTTCTTAAATGTAGGTGATTAACATGATTGATGATTATATATGACTATATATACATGATTATATATTATAATTTTATGAAAATTCACAACAACATAATTGTTTTAGTGTCTGCTCAGGAAAATTCTAATTTGGATAATCAAAATACTTATTTATGTAAAAAGTATAAAAAAATGATCATCTTTTTATGAATGGAAAACTTGTCATGAATAAAAAAATTGAATTTTATACACGTGTAGCATAGAAAAAAATTTTCTGTTATCTAAAAAACATGATAAAAATCAAAAATACTAAATTACTTTACGTAAATAGACTTTTTTCGGTCCTGGTGCGTAAAAAGTGAAACTTTATAAGCCCTGGAAAGTTTGTGTACGTTTGTGTTTGTGAAGTGAGTAAAATTACAATTTCTTTTTCTACTACGCACGGTAGTAGAAAAGGAAATTTTATTGGATTTTGATAAAACTAATTTTGAAATTTAAAGTATATTTTCTACCGATTTTGATGAAAATAATGGTACTCAAATTCAAACTCAATCAACATCTAATAACGTCAAACTTCCCAAAACTTTGTGTACTTAAATGAAGTACTTAAAACATGGCAGACCTTTATCGATATGTACGGCTCCTAATCACTAATATGGAAAAGGTTAATTATTTAGTTTCATATTTAAAAGATGCTGCTCTCTCTCTCTCTCTGTCAATGGAGTATTAAATACTCCATTGACAAGCCAAAATTATATAGTTGCCTATAATGGACTAAAAGGTATAATAATAAATCTTATGGGCTCTCATCAACACTTATTGGCTCTCTGTCTCATTGGCTCTATTTTATAAACTGTTAGAATTCCTCAGGTAGACACCCCCACTGATGTTGATTGATATGATTGTTGCTTTTTGGAAAATATCTCAGTTTTGGAAAATGTAGGTTACCCTGTCAAGTTCTAGGATTTTATTTCATTTAACATATTAATGTATCGATTAGATCAAGCAACTGCCACTCGTTTTGAACTAGAATATGGTTCCGAATTAGTCAAAGATGAAACCTTATATACCAATTTTCAAATACTTATTAGTTTTTTAAATAAACAATGTTTAGCATTAGCCACTATTTTTTACTCCAATAGCTCTGTAAAATGGCCGGAGTATGAGAAATTAATGAATTGCGCATTCTAAATTCAATGATAAGGAACCAAATAACTATTCACAGAATAAAGCAATACCTTCATTTAGTTTTGTCGTTAATTCTCAACAAAGTCAGTGTAATAAATAAAAAAGTTTCTTGTCAGTTATGTCTCGAAGATCATCTTATATATAACTGTGCACCAAAAATTGTGCAAAAAATTCTGTTCAGTACTTGTAAGTCAGTAGAAAAACTCTCTTATACAATAGATTTTGTTATTTTTCCAAAATAGGTAATAATCATCCTACTGTCCCTCACTCTCAAAATTATTATAACAATATTTCTCATCTCTTGCTGACTCAAAATTATATGAATCTCGACCTATAGACATGCTCTGGAATTCTGATATTTTTGGATATATATTAAGCGAGAGTTCCCTCTATATATCTCTTGATAAATCTGTAGGACTAGACACTTCTTTTGGATGTATTTTTATAGAGTAAAGCTTCTACCTCTCCCAAAACTCAAAATATTGTTCCCTCTAGTAATAAGTATTTTACCTTTTTTGAATATAGTGAATATAATTTCGAAGTCACTATTAAATAATTTTGGAAAATAGAAGAGATTCCTGTTAGCTTTAGATTATATTTAGATGGTAATTTGATTAAAGCATATTATAAAAAGACCACTTTTAGGAATAATGATGGCAGATATATTATTGCACTGTCGATCAAGGCGGTGGAATCATCCTTTAATAGATTCCGAGATGAAGCTCTACGAAGGCTTTTATCTCTTGAAAAAAGCTTTTAAAAACTAACTTTAGCAAAAATAATAAATGTTTAAAAGAATATATTGATTTGAGACATATGGTTTCCATTTCATTTATATTTTGGAAAATATTGGATTCCTAAGGCCTTACTATTGTTTATCATTATGTTCTTAAACTAGATAGCTCTCCTAGCAAATTAAGAGTTATTTTCGATGCTAGTGTAACTGATATAAATGGGAAAAACAAAATTCTTTTTCTTTCAATTCAATAAAATGTTGTTACTATTCTTCTCAACTTTAGAATTTTCTCTATCGTCTTTACTGCGAATATACAGCAGATGTATAGGCATATTTTAGTAACATCTAGTTAAAAAAGAATGTTTTAAAGACTATATGAAAGCTTCTTCCTTTAAACATGGCGCCTATGTTATTTCAAAGGCTAACCCTGCAGACCCAGGTTCCACAGTCTATTTTCCCTAGATTTGCTCACTAATAACTTGTGGCGCGCCCTTTGCCTTACTCAACCTCTTTATAAGTGGCCAACAAGCAATTTTAAATTTTTCGAACCCTCCAAAGAATATCGCATTAATCCTTATCGGTGTTTGAGACTTTTGATAATTATAAAACTGAACCATCAACATCTTTCATCTCATTGTCAAAAAATATTACAATTGTAGACAAAGTCTAAATAAAAATAAGAGAAAACAAAAATACACCTAGATAGAAAACATAAAAAGTTTATACAATTTAACAAAATTGTATGAGAAATACAAGCAAAAAATAAAAAATAAATAAATAAATGAGTAAATAAATACAAAATAAAAATCAATATACAGTAAAATGTATACAAGGTCAAAAGGTACACAAATTAAATATATATATCAACACAAGGACGTACAATACAATATTAAAAAAAAAGTTTTTTATTTTAGTTTTTTGTTTTAATTAAAAAGTGTGTGGGAAATTAAATTACAGTATGAATAAAAAAGTCGGTTACTGCATACAAAGCTCTCTCCAGTAGGTACGATTTTAATGCTTTGCGAAATGAGGGTAAGGAAGGTATGGACTTTATTTCTAATGGCAGATTATTGTGCATTTTTTCGCATTATACAGAATCGATTTTTGACTAGCTCTGAGGGAGGGATTGGAAGATAAAGATCATGCTCTGCGTTCCTGAGTGAGTAACTGTGAAATGGCCCTTCTGAAGTAGTGTAACGTGCTTACAGATTAAACAAATAGATTCAAATATGACTGAAGAAGAAAGTGTTAAAATTTGGAATCTTCTTTTGAAGGGTTCTACCGTTTAGCTCAAGTAAGTAACGAACAGCTCTTTTTGAAGCTTGAAAATACGCTTAAATTGAGTAGCGCAACACGTACTCCAGATTGGAAAGGCATAACGGAAATGTGACCCAAAAAAGCCATAATACGCTGTTCTAGAAGTGGACAAATTAAGCTGCTTAGAAATTAATCAGAGCGCAAAACAGTCAAATCTTAATTTTTTTGATAAAGCGTCAATATCAAAAAACCCATTTTAAGAACTCATCCACAATGAGTCCCAAGAATCTTACTGAATCAACGACGTCAATAGTGATGTTATTTAGTATAAAAGATTGCAACGTACTTTTATATGATAAAGCCTTAGTTTTAGAAATGTTAGGGCGCAGGAGATTAGAATCGCACCAAAATTTTATAGTCAATAAGTCAATAGAAACGATACTATGGAGTGTTGTGTTGCCCGGATTGCTCCAAGTGAAACTGGTATCGTCCGCGAAGAGACAAATTTTCCCGCTAATATTCAGGTTAGCAATGTCGTTGATAAACAGCAGAAACAAAATAGGGTTTAAAACAGATCCCTAACGTACTCCGCATTCATTTGGCTTGCAAGAAGACATCGTTGACATCAACCCTTACAAGCTGACTTCTGTTGACTAATAAGTGAGAATTTTATATTTGGACAGAAACGATTGAAGCCTTTTTTTTAACTAATCGTTCAATGATTTTCGACAGCATGAAGAAAAGTGCAATTGAGCGATAGTTCGAAACTTCCTTTTTATCTTCTTCTTCATGCAAGGGAATAATTGTCGCAGTCTTAAGACAATTCGGAACAGCTCCATTTTGGAATGACAGGCTAATGAGAGTAGTAAGATGATTTAAAGTGCATTCCGGCAGGTTTGCAAACATTTTTAGTATTAGTCCATCAGTGTTCGATGAAGATTTGTTTTTAATGTCTTTAATTGTACTGCTAAGCTCTTCTGTTACCACGAGTGTGAAAAAAAACTATGCAAGTTTACACTAGAATTAGAAAGATATGACATTGGATCAATTGACGGGGTTATGGTAGTTATAAAATTTCTAGCCATATTTACAAAGTAATCGTTTAGGCTTACTTTACCGAACTTGCTCTACTTCTCTACTTCACCGAACGTGAAGTAGGGATGTTGCTAGATGTTGATGTAGGAGCCTTATGTCTTAAATCATATAAAATAGACCACGTTTCTTTGGTAAGATTACCGAAGTAAGCCAACCTCCTATTATAACAAATGTCCTTCGCAGCCTTTATAGCCTTATTGTAAACTTTTCTGTAGGGTTTTACGTAATTAAGAAAGAACGTGCTGTCTGATTTTTTTTCAGAGGTGGGATAATGAGCTGATGTACGTAGGCCTGTTGTGGTCCAAGATTTATGTTTTTTAAATTTGACAGGCTTAAGAGGAAAGGATTTAAATGCTAAACCAGATAATGTTTTTATAAAAGAAGAAAATTTGACTTCAACCTCTCCAGAGAGAATACTCCAGTCAGTTGTTAGACAGAAGTTCTTCAAATTTAGAAAATTTTTGTTTAAAAAAATACGTCTCAATTTTCGCGAGAAATTTTTGCCTGTTGTTGACGACAACATAAAGTTTGTCAGTACTGCTTCATGGTCAAAGAACCCTGAACTTAAAACAATAGTGTCAACCAGTCATGGATCAAAAGATGAAACTACATATTCTATGGTGCTAGTTTTAGAGATTCTAGTTGGTGAGTTAATATGCATGACTATATCAAATGAGTCAAAAATCGACTGGAGAGATTCTTGAGCAGTACACACATTCGAGAAGTCAATGTTAAGATCGCCACATAAAACTAGTTTGCTTTTCAAAGGTAGGGACTCAAGCAAGCTCAGTAATTTCTGAGTCGGGAGTTGTGTAAATACGAACAATATAGACATAATTATATACAGATCTTTAAGATCTTCCCGTTGGAGTGTCGTTGCTTCGAAAATTTTCCTTCTCAGGCGACTCCATCTATCACAGATACCTAGTATGTGGTATGATGTTTCCTCCCCTGTACCGCAGTTAGGATAGAGTGGGCTTTCTTTTATACCAAGAAGGTGTACAGGCCTGTTTAGATTGTTGTGCCCGATCAGGATTCCCACCAAGTCTTTGATACTTTGTTGGGTCTTTGTTAGCAGTCGCCTCGCTTTAAAGCCGTCATGTTCTGGTATCATTTCCTTGGCCTGTCTACATCCTCCCGTCCTTCTCCAATTCTTCCTTGTTTTTTCCCAGGCCCAATTATTGAGTGCCTGGGAGATTTGTTTTTTGCTAAGACCGAGACAAGGTTCGGGGCCTACGAAAGGGTTAACGGAACCCCGTCTTGCCAGTTCATCGGCAGGTTCATTGCCCTCGACACCTTGGTGTCCTGGGACCCACCTCAGTCTCACTTCCGTGTGTGCTGCAAGTCTCTGCATTCCTGGACTAGCGCTGAGCTGGCCCTGGGTTTCTGAATCGCCTTAAGGGCAGCTTGACTATCGGAGTAGATGCAAATCCCCCCGTTACCTTCCAAAGCCTCTCGTTTGTTTGTTACTTCGAGTATAGTAAACACCTCCGCTTGGAAAACTGTGGTCTGTTTCCCTAGCGGGAAGGATTCTCCTGTGTTCGTTTCCATCCTGTACACTCTAGCGCCGGCTGAATTGGTGCTTTTCATCCATGATCCATCTGTGTACCAGGCCTGGAAACCACTTGGCTCTCTTATTTAGTTCGCCGACCATTCTTCCCTTGTCGGGAATTCGACTTGAAACCCCTTCTTTAACCTTAGTTTTCCACTTTCTGTAGTGCATCTAGATGTCAGAACTGGTATGTTCTTACACATCCTTAGAGCAATCGTCATATGGCCTTGTCCTAAGTGAATATTGCGCCACCCTCCGCTATTCTTCATCCTCTTATACGCCGCCATGGCCTCCCTCTCAATCCAGACTGGGACGCCCGGTAGCCCAAGAATGATATTTAGTGTTGCCGCAGGTGTTGTTCTCATAGCTCCAGTAATTCCCAAGCAGACCAGTCTTTGCAGTCTGGTCAGCCCCAAGAACGTGGGGTTTTAGACCCTATCTTGTACCTATTGTTCACCGTAATTGCCATATTAGGGCCGTTGCCTTATTTACTGCCTGCTCTACGTGAGTTTTAACCATGAGCTTGCTGTCTAAAATGGTTTTCAAGTATTTGACTTGTTGCCATAAAGTTAGGCGAGTCTGATATATAATGAGAAGTTTAAAGCCTGTCAAATTCCGCCTCTTAGTAAAGAGAATGAGCTCGGTCTTTTCAGGGTTGACCGACAGCGCTGTCTCCCGACACCACTGTTCCACTATCCTGTACGTGACTTGCATTCGCTCACAGACTGTATTCACGAATTTACCCGTGACTGTCACCAGTCCGTCGTCCGCGTATGTCTGTGCAGAGAATCCTTCAAGTTCTAGCTTCCTGAGGAGACTGTCCATCACCAGGCACCAAAGGTGTGACGAAAGGCCACACCTTTGGTGTAGCCGCCCTTCACCCTGGCCTCGACACGACAGCTTTCCAGTGTAGCACTGATCTTCCGCTCTTCCAGCGCCGTTTTGACCCACCTGACAAGATGAACCGGAGTGCCCCTGGTCAGGAGGACTTGGCAGATATCTGTTTTTGCCTTATTAAATGCTCCTTCTACGTCAAAGAAAAGAGCAAGTGCTATTTCCTTGTTCTCTATGGCTTTTTTAGCTTTGCTCACTACAGAGTGAAGTGCCGTTTCCATCGACTTTCCTTTCATGTATGCATGCTGATTCCTGTGTAGTGGCGATTCTATTAGAATCTGGCCTCAAAGACTCTCTTTAAGTAAGGCAGTGTGGTTTCGAGGCCTACCTGCAACATCATGGGTATGATTCCATCAGGGCCCGCAGCCTTATATGGACTAAACTCACCTACTGCCCAAACTGTGGTTTCGTCTGTTACTATATTTTTGGCGAGGTTTCAGTCCAGCTCCGGATCTGGTTCTTGTCCCAAGGTGCACGTTTCCTTTTCCAGGAAAGTGAGTTTTAAGGAGAAGCTCGATGGTCTCTGCTTTGTTTGAGGTCCATAGTTCACCTTTCTCCAAGCATCCTATCTCAATTTTCCTATCAGAGCCCAGTAGCTTGAGAAGACGGGCTGTGCCTGAGAGAGACTCCATCTCTCCACAGAACTTGCGCCAGCAGTCTCTTTTACATCGTCCGACTTCGTTTTTGAATTTTCTTCTAGCTCTTAGGTACAAATCCCAGTTCTCTTGAGTTCCCCCCTTAAGAGCGCGGTGGTGCGACCTTCTTAAGTTTTTTTTGGACGGTCCAAAGTGACATTCCACTAGGGCAATCTTTTTTGTCAAATCTCCTGGGAGGATATGTGGCCTCGTAAGAACTGATGAGTATACTGTCTACTTATACGAAGCGATTTCGAATCGGATCATTTATGGTCGGACATTATTATGTCCTGTAATACGCATCAGTTTTCAACCCTATTCGCCAATGGCCGTGTTACCAGCGTTATGTCGATAACCTCCTCTCTCACACTATTAAAAAAAGTCGGTTTCGTATTTACGTTTGTTACTCAAGGTTTTCCGATTCTTATTATTCTAATAATGCCGTACTCCTCGCGTTGGTATCCGTACTTTCCCATACAATGTTGTGCGCATTTGCGTCACACCCCGCGATTAATGGAAAACCACTATCCCTACTCTATTTTATTAACCTTTTTAGTTCTTTCGTCGGGGGAAGTTGTCCATTATCATACGGAAGATATAAACTGAATATTAATAACTTATATTTAGTGCCACTTACGGTGTACTTCAGCAGAGCTGCCGTAGCATCCTTGGAGCTTACTTGTCGTAAAGGTGTTAGTTGAAGCTCCCTGGATGCTAAGAGACACGTTCTGGGCCTCTGGTCTCCTTTAACACCGGCTGTTGTTTTGTCAAGTTTGAAGCCGGTGGCCCCTAGTCCCCTTATTTGTCCCCTAAAAAAGTAAAGTTCTTGTATTAATACAATCTCTCCAGCCTTACCAGTCATAATGCTCGCCAATTCGGCAGTTGCATCTCGACTACGCTGGAGATTGATTTGACTTACCCTTAATTGCGCCATGGGGGATATCCATGGGTGTAGGGGCGCTCTTACCTAAAGCTTCCCTTCTGGTGGCTTGGAGGTTACAGCTGCGGTGCTAGGCCTGGTGGGCGTTTGCCGAACGGTCATCCGAAAAGCTCGGACAGTTACCAGTTCGAAGAATAGTGTCCACCTGGCCTCCTCGAGTCGAGCAGCAATCTCCCTGCTCACCATGAAGTGAAGGTTAAACCTGCCAGACTCTCCTTCCTCAGGTGTTGCCAGCTGGGGACGCCTAAGGCCCTATTCTGTATGTCAAGGTTTTTCGTGACATTCTTTAAGTCTGGCCGCTTTGGTGTCTTCAGAGTAAAGACTATCTCCACTGGCCATGGGGCATCGAATGACTTCACCGCGGTGAAGGTGTGACCCCCCTCGGTCTCAGGACCTTAGTTGACAAGAGCTCAAAAGCCAATCTCTTGAGGATTGGTCGTCCGTCGTGACCAGAAACCAGCCCGTCTCTGTGAGTCCAAAGGTTCGGGAGTGGAGCTGAGCCTTGATCCTCTTTATCTCAGAGTCTTAGGCGGTCCGCCTCCTCTTTGGTCACCCTTCCACCTTCTCTGTCTGACCTTAAAACGACCTGGTTTGCCCTGTTGACTGCCCCGCTATAGGAGCCGGAACTAGGTTGGTCATTTGTCCCTCGTGGATGCCCTGACTGGGTATCTCTCCTTAGAAGAGGAGACGCGCCTGTCTGGGCATCCTTTTGGGGATGGACCTGCCCTATTGCCTAGGCGTCTTATGCTGGCGATCGGGCGGGGTGTCCTTTTTAATTTGCTTCTTTTTGCTAGAGGCGCCGGTGCTGGGTATCGCCTTCCCTGAGGTTCGGCCTGAGCCTCCTGGGTGGGTGGTTACCTGGCAGCGGCGGGTGCCGTGGGCAGGACGATTGGCTTCAGCTTATCTGCCTCTCGCCTTATATCTCTTGCCCTTGGTCCACGCCCTTTTACTAGCTGGCGACTCCTCGGGTGTTGCCCGCTGTTCGAGGCTTAGGTGGTGCCCTTAGAGCTGCCTCCTACAAGAGGATTTGTAAAAGTGGAAGCTGGCCCTAGAGGAACTGTCGATCCCGCCTGGTTGGCTTCTCACTCTTCCTTCTTCCTCTGTCTTTCCTCTTTCCGCCTTTTTGTGCGGCTGCGGTTCCTTGCCTGCTTCTTTTTTTTCTTGAGTTGCAGCAACTTTTCGGCTTAGTTAGCGTTAACTCCCGCCTGGTAAAAACTTTTTGGTTCTGCCCTGGTCAAGGAGTTTTCGCTTACTTTAGCTTCTCAGTTGCTGGCGGCTGGTGACCTTAGCAACTCCTCCTCCTGGATGGATGAAAAGTCCATCCTGGTTTCGGGGGATTTGGGGGTAGGATCCTGTCTTGTTTGTGGGCTCTTTTTCTCCGACGTCCCTTTCTTGTAAGTCCATAATTTATTTTTTGGGTTGGTGTTGCCATGCTTTGCACTTAATGCGTGTGCTTATGTGTGTGAGTGTTGTGTTAGGGTGATGTATATGAGGAACTGAAGAAAAGCCGCACCGACAGTCGGCTCACCCATGAGTTGACGTGGTCAAGACTGTTCCTTTCAGGAGGATCCAGCAGCCGCGACTGTATCCCCCCAATGGATGCAGCAGAGTCCTACCACAGGTGCCACCTGGCACTACTATATCCATCGAGATTTTTCGCCAGTTGAAAGGGCAGCCCCCTACACTGGCTAGGCAAGGGTGGGCCCCTATACTAACTGACGGTCCAAGGAAGCTCTGAAACCTTGGTTGTTACGTTGCTACCTCTCCGGATGGCTCCATCTAGGGCTAGGCCTTGTTTTCTCATAGGTTATGCCGAGCAGCGGTGCGACGCCTTCCAGCCCCTGCGTGTGTTCCCTTCTCCTTCTATGGGATTGGGACCATCTAGGCAATCGTTTTAAGCCCCATTAGCTTACACTAAGTGGATTTCTATCCAACGCTTAACTAGGTAGAGAAAAAAAATTAAGTAACTAACAAACAAAACTAACGGTTTTTTTAAATATCTTAAAATTAAGCAAAAGTGACAAAACGATTTCTGAAAGAGGCTAGTTCAAGTGCCTTTAAATATCCATGTAAATTAATAATTCATGCAGTAACAGTAACAGTGTTGCACTATTAAAACAGTGTAACGGCTGTAACGGTGTAACAGTTTGGCAGTATTTAAATAAACGTATCGAAATAAATGAATAGGAGGCGGTGGTCCGATTGCGTGATCTCCTAGATCCCCCGATTTAAATCCCTGTGATATTTCATTTGAAAGTATTTAGAATGGAAAGTTTATGCCGTTACCGCCACTATTGCCACTTAAGGTATAGTTAGATCTTATTTAGCATATTATCATCATCTGCATAAAAGTAATAACTCTGATTGTCGTCAACGACGTTACATTTCAGTTTTTTTTCTAATACCAAAGAAGGATACCAAAAAAGATCTCGACATCCTTAAAAAAAATATTGTTGCCTCACTTAAAATCTTTTGAATTTAATCTAAGATGATTGATAAATCGATTTTAAAGTGTTATCATAGATAAGACCAGAGGCAAACAATTCTTTATTCTCAATGAGCAGAGTACGAAAACATTTTCAAACAAGCATTTTCTGGAAACACACATAGGATCTCTCTGTATAAATTTCAGCTATTATAAATATGGCTGTACTTAGATAATATAACTAAACTTCTCTTTCGATCAATGACGTTTCCTGAGCCCTACGATAGTTCGAGTAAAATTGCTTCTGCAGAAATAGTGGCTTATAAAAATCAACTGGAATGATTTTATTCTTACATATATTTATCAAATTTCTTATTGCCTTGTTTATTTAATATTTTAACGAAATTCAGGAACACACCTTTATTGAAAACGTCAAAAACTCTTGTCATTCCACCATTGTAAAACAGCTTTTTACCGACAGGAACCAGGTTCTTAATAAAAAGAAAAATTTTCTTTTTTCTGGACAATCAGACTTTATTGTACAGTATTTAAAATATCTTCGCTTAGTACAACCACTATATCGACATTACATTAATAAATGAAATTTTTTAGACTGAAATTGACTGATGTAAAAATAAAGTGATGTAACCCAGGGAGACCAGATACATTAATCTACTACGTAAAATTTGATCGCCTTTTCATTTTATTCTTTCTCTGTAGTGGTAACTCACTTGGCAGGTTCCTGGAAGCGCTTACTGGTACCACCGGAAAATCATCTGCTGGAACGGACTTTGGACGTTCCTCGTCTAAACATTCCAAAGGAAGAAATACGTTGGATGGGTTGTAGAAGTTGTTCCAGAAATTAAATCTATCACTTTACCTAAAGGCCAATCAAGGTGCTTCGCATTACCATTACCAATTAATACAAGTTCACCTAGTAATATTGTTAATTTACTTTTTTGGAAGCCTCATTTGGTAAAGCATTCTTTTACAAAGAGATTTTCTACCCATAGCTTCAAAATCGGACATGTCACTCTGTTATTCTCGAAGAAACATCATGGGGGTAATAGGCATCAAGTCGTGATCATCAGATGACATGGTATGATGGTACGTAAGTAGCCACAAATTAAAAACAGATTCTCAATCGCACCGCACGGTCATAAGTTCTTCATAACTTAAAGAGGCATATCCTAAGCTTTTATGGAGAAGTTCCTTTAAAGAGCCAACCAACCTCTCCCAAAATCCACCCTATCATGGAGCAGTAGGTGGATGAAAGCGCCAAATTATACATTTAACGCCCAAAATCCAATATCTTTCTCGTAAGACGGTCATTACACCCTGCGCACATACATGATACAATTTTACATGGCTATCGAAAATAAGGCTTTTTTATAAAGTTACCACAGGATGCGTTCCAGGCAACACAACCGGAAAATTAAATTGTCCAGAGTCTTAATTATTCTAAAGTCTAAAAACACCAGATTCACCCAAGTAGAGGTTAAGAGACTTTAGCTGTGTAATCTCAATACCACTAAAGGATTCCTGTTGAATAGTCTTAAAAACATAACTTTCGTCTTTGTCAATCTCCTCCATTAACAATTCTCCACTAAGTAATAAAGTCGTATCAATATGCTCGGACAGCAGAGCTGCCATTAAGGCTATCACAGCCGCAAAGGTAAGCTCCAAGCTTGTACTAAGTGCATAAAAGTCCTGAAAAAACTGGTGCAGGTTGGCTGCTGAAACCGTTGACCATGTCGTCGGGGAGTGCCCAGCACTCACGCGCGCCAGGTTCAAATACTTGGGTAACACCAGAGAGCCTTATCGGTTTCTCTAAGGCCGTTGGGCTCTGGTACTAGTCGTTTTTCTTTTTCTTTAATAATCTATTGGTTGTAGGTAATATTGTCACATGGCTAAGATATAGGACAATCATATAACCGACTAGGCTTCTCCCACTATTTTGACACAATCAGTTGTTTAGGCTAGCAACCACGAGGGGGGAGATCGGTAGGGTTCGTGATTCTCGGAATATTGCTTCAATCTTCTGCCAAAGTCAAACTTCTGATCTCAGACATCCGATTAGGCACAAAACAGGTCCACTGTTCACTATAAACTATCCAAGATAAGCACTGTTAAAGAACCTGTCCAAAAAAATGCCTTTTGTTACCATAATCATATAATCGGACACCAATCACAGCAGCGAGAAGTTCTAATCTTGGTATAGTTGTAGGTCTAATGGAAGCTACTCTACTTTTAGCAGCCAACAAATGTACTATGGTTTGTCCTTCATGAATGCACCTTAAAAACACAACTGCAAAATAGGTTTCCTTACTAAATTAATTAATTGCAACAGTTCGTTATGAATGTATAACATGTCATTCTTGGTGTCTCAAACTAAACAAGAAGTGAAGTTGGTCTACGAGAATCACAGTAGCACCCGGTATTACACAACGATAAATCAGCAGGCAAACCAGTTTAAAACAAATTGTACCGTTAAAGTCAAGGCGAAACGATAAAGTTTATCTAGTAGCGTATTAGTAGCACGCCACGAACTTTAGCACTTGAGCCTCTTTTTTTTTGAAAACCAAACAAAGCCACACTGTCCTATCACGGTCGCTAATTTATGCCATTCCACCGTTGTAAAACACCGTTTTACTGACAGGAACCAGGTTCTGACTAAAAAAAAAAAATTCTTTTTCTAGACAATCTGCACGTTCACGTTTTCTAGACAATCTACACGTTCGGCGGTTGAAAAATTTCGAATATGATTTTTGCGTAATGTGTAAGAAGGAGACGGAGTAGAGCGAGAACAAACTTGGCTCCACCCTGGGCGGCTATCGCGTCGTCGTTGCGCTTATCAGTCCAGTTAAAGTTCGGTTGCAATTCCTCGCATACCTATGTACGTGTTAGCCGATCTTGTTTACAATTTATTTCAACCTTTGGTACGAAGACGGTAATAAAAGTAATAAAATAAAAATGGTTTTCACTGTTGATCAAAAGATTAATATCATTAAATGGTATTGTCATGCGGATAGTGCAGAAGAAGTTGTCGGCCGCTTTATATGTATTTGCATATCCTGATCAGCAAGTCCCTACTGCTAAAACAATTTATAATATCTGGCATAAGTTTGAGCAGTCGGGATGTGTAAATCGGTGTGCTAAATGTTCTAGTGGCGATCAGGAACCTCGTCGAACACCTGACGCTAGGATTGAAAAGGGGGTTAAGGTGTGTGCTTTTGTGGGAGTAAGTGAACTTTGTTCTAGCTCCCAAATTTCTGAAGAACGTGATATTCCGTACAATTATCACGCACTGTACGACTTGTACAAGTATAAGTCGTACAGTGCGTGATATTTTGAAAAGAAATAAGTACAAAGCCTATAAAATTAAAAACACTCAAGAAATTTTTCCAGAAGATCAAATAAAACGTTTGGAGTTTTGTGAAACCTTAAGAGAAAAAATTGATGAAAATAACGACTTCACTAGTAATATTTTATTTACAGACGAGTCATCTTTTTCTCTTCTAGGTCGACATAATTCTTCAGTCTCGGGAAAATCTACATTTGAGTGTACCATTACGAACTCAATACCCGCAAAAGGTAAATGTTTGGGCTGGTATTTTAGCCAATCACATTGAAGGGCCTTTTTTTATTGATGGTACCTTAAACTCTGAGAAATATTTACTTTTATTGCAACAAAATATTATACCCGCTGTACGAAACTTGGATGTTAATTTTGAGCAAATTTGGTTTCAACAAGACGGATGTCCCGCTCACAACGCTAGACAAGTGCAGAACTATTTAACATAAATTTTTATCTTTCGTGTGCGCGTAAAATTCCAATACTTGATTCGAGACTAACCTACCCATCTCCAAGCGCTTGCTAAACATCACTCATAGATAAACAGTTTATAGGGGTTAATCACTGCGAGCAAGCCGAAATTAAATTCACAATGCGAGCGGTACGGAGAATCGGCGTCGCTATCGGTGGGAGGTTACCGATGCAGATGCAGTAATGTATTACGTCTAATACATTAAAACTCAATCCGTAAGATTCAAATCGCCCAACGTATATATATATAACACAACGGAGAAAATACTAATGATTCTTAACAACTTTAACCTGACTCGCGATAAATTGTTTTCAAGCCAAAAAAAACTGACTAAACAATTAAAATTCAATAAAATGTTAAGAATCGCGTCCTTTATAAACACCCATGGAACAGTTTAGAAATGCTTAGAATTTTCTTCGTGATTTTCTTGGAACATTAAAAGGCTAGAATTAGTATTGCCGTGGAACTATGGGCAGTTTGTAAGTTTGTATACTTGCAACATCCCTGATACAAGACAATACTACTGTTCCTCTCTAATAAAATATAGAGATTTTTTTTTATAAAAAATATGATAAGATACTCTATAAAAAAATCAATATACAAAGTAAAATAAATGCGAATAACGTATATTAGAGAAAAAGGTAACAACATTGCAACGCCGCTCGATCGTATTGTTGATTCCACCGACACAAGAAATCTTTACAACTGAAGTCGTCAAACAATATTTAAATGATAAATATTTGATAATAATATATTATAATTTAAATTATAAACAATATTACCGTTTATGAACTTTTTATGCGTTTTTTTAACGTACTTCTTTAGGGTAAAGGTACTTATCTAATAAAAAGCATTTTTATGGAAATTAAATATTTTATAATCATTATAGATTTCTAAGTAAGTTTTTATTTAGGTTTACTTCTATGATCCTCTATTTTTCGTTTATAAAGACGCTTGCCCCAAGTAGTGATGTAATGAAAATATCGATATTTACTTGTGAAAAGATCAGCTTTAATTGCCTTTTTTTCTACGGCACAACACTTCCATTACAGCACTACCATCGTAACAATTCATAAAAACACTCAAATGAGACTTTTCTTTTTTCAACCAAAAACTAAAGAAAAAATACAGTACTTCACAAATGCCAAATGTAAACACAAAACCGTTTGACAAGATAATATTTCGCAAGATGACATCAGCCTATACTTGCGTTGTTGTCATTCCAAATTTTCTAGAAGCGGTTTTAGGAATAAGAATTTCTCTCAAAAACTGTCTATTTATAGTTAATGTCTGTTTATAGCATCTGATGATGGCGCATTTATTGCAAAGCATCTTTAATCTAAGAGAGGGAGAAAGACAACCTTGCATAACTCTTATAGTTCCACTTTTCTGCTAAGTATATGCTTCGTCGCCACTATTATCATTTTGTTAGTCCTTACGAAAAAATGTTTATTAAAATGAATTAGATCTAAACCATCGTTACGGTAATATATTAGAAGAACATTAAGCCTATAAACTCATCACAACAATATAGATTTACTTTACTCTTAATGATGTTAGTCCTTAACCTATGTTAATTTTTTTAAATTTTTATACGGTACTTTTCCTGTACTTTCAAGGAAAGCAGTATAATAAGTTTTATTTAGCTTAGTTCACATCCTTAGTAATTGTTCCTTACTGAGGATCTGACGTTCAAACCGTTTCCAGACTTGTATTTATCTAGCTTGTTCTACGCGATACATATTCCTAGATTCGTTGACTCAATATTTTATCAACTAATTCTACTAACTCCCAAATATTCAATCAAAGCTAAATTATCGTTAAATCGATTGTTAAGGATAGACTGAGATGTTCGCGAGTATACCTCGTGACATAACCAAGGCTCTTATGAGCAGACAAATACTGTAAAATTAAGTTTGTTATTATTCATTCCTAAAACGGAATAAATAAAGAAGAAGGTCAGAATATTGGGAAGCACTTATTTTTTTCCCAGGCAAAACAATCACGTGCGGTGACAATCTTGTTTTGATTTTATGATAATAATAATAATAATAATAATAATAATAATAATAATAATAATCAAAAAGCTGTGGTCAACCCACAAACAACTGACCACACTAATAAATGATCTGCTGATGGAACCGAACAAACTTCCAACGTTCCTCACTCAGGGATCAACTTTTCTGCTATCAAAAGATCCACAGAACACACAAGATCCAGCGAAATATCGGCCAATAACATGTTTACCAACACTGTATAAGCTGATAACCGCGTGTCTTACAGAGCGCATATACCAACATTGCGAGGACAACAACATTATTGCTGTTCAACAGAAGGGATGTGCTAGGGGAGACATCGGCTGTAAGGAGCAATTGACCATCGACTCCGTAATTTGCAACCAGGCCTATAGTAATAAGAGAAATCTCTACACCGCCTATGTCGATTACAAGAAGGCCTTCGATTCTATCCCACATGAATGGCTTATTGATGTCCTTAGGATATATAAAATAGATGAACGCATTGTGACTCTACTGGAGAGCACAATGGCGATATGGAGAACAACTATGCATCTACAACTTCCTACTGGAGAGAGTATTGAGACAAACACAATACCGATCCGTAAGGGTATATTCCAGGGCGACTCTCTGAGTCCACTTTGGTTCTGTCTAGCCCTGAATCCTCTATGATCTCGACTCAATTCCACCTCTTACGGCTTTGCTATTAAGAAGAATAGTAGGGAAATCGCAAGAGTCAATCATTTGCTCTATATGGGCGATCTAAAGCTAATGGGTGCCACTAGTAATCAACTGGATCAGATGCTTAACATCGTGAAGGAATTCTCTGCTGATATCGGAATGAGGTTTGGGCTGGATAAGTGTCGTATCAACCACATTGTACGAGGAAAGATGCAGCCGGGGTCCTTCAAGATGCAGGATGGCCAAACTATAGATGCCATGGAAGAGGGTGATACATACAAATACCTGAGAATGGTGCAGGCAGCGCGAATAGACCACCGAATAATGAAAGATAAACTCACTGCTGAGTTTACAACAAGAGTAAAGCACATAGTGAAAACGAGCCTCAACAGTAAGAATCTATTTAAGGCGTTGAATACGTATACCTGTACAGCACTAACATATTCCTTTGGAATTGTGGGATGGAGCAAGACGGACATCCAGAACTTGCAACGGAAGGCACGAACATTATTGACTAAGGCTCAAAAACACCACCCTCGAACTGCCACAGAAAGAACTACGCTACCAAGACATCAGGGAGGTAGAGGATTGGCAGACATTGGCAAACAGTTAGACCGACAAATTTTAGTTCTGAGAAATTTCTTTCATGAAAAGGCTAGATCGTCCGCTCTGCACCGTGCTATATGCGAGGTCGATGACTCTACACCTCTGAAACTGAAGAATCGCGAAATCGAAAGTCACCACGTCACTGATGAAGAAAAGCATCGATCATGGGCACAAAAACCACTGCACGGGAGACACGTCAACGAGGTTAGCCAGAGACATGTCGACACCAACGCGTCGAACTACTGGTTGACTTCGGGACAACTGTTTCCCGAAACGGAAGGTTTCCTCTTGGCCATACAAGACCAAGTTATTCCAACTAGAAACTACTTGAAGTGCATTATTTCGGATCCTTCAGTACAGAGTGACAATTGTCGATATGGATGCAAAGTGACAGAATCCATCCAACAGTTAACGGGAGGATGTCAAATGTTTGCCCAAACTGAGTATAAGGCACGTCATGACTGCGTGGGAAAAATACTGCACCAAGAACTTGCACTTAAACTGAACCTCTTGAGGACGGACAAAGTTCCATATTACAATTATACTCCAGAGCCAGTTCTTGAAAATGGCGAGTATAAATTGTACTGGGACCGAACTGTTCTCACAGACCAAAGAACTGTCAACAATAGACCAGATCTTATCCTGGTGGATAAGCGACTAAGGAGAACCACGCTGATTGACGTTGCTATACCTAATAACAATAACCTCCAAAGAAAATACAACGAAAAGATCATCAAATATCGAGATCTTGAAGGGCAAATCAGACGGCAATGGGAGATGGAGCATGTTCAAACAATTCCGATAATAATCTCGTCAACTGGACTTATACCAAAAACCCTTGTAGAGAACCTCAAACAACTGGGACTAAGTGAGCACCACTACAAAAACATGCAAAAAGCGGTGCTACTGGGGACAACACGGGTCGTCAGAAAGTTCATGGGTACAGAAGATTGAACACCATCCAGGGCCCGACAACCTGGAAAGGGTCCCCTCAGAGCTTAATCCTTTTGATATCTTAGATATCTGGGATAAGTGAATGTTCCCCGTAAAACGGGAGTGTGATTGCCGCAAGGCAAAAATCTATAATAATAATAATAATAATAAATCTTTCTTACTTTATATTGTTTTAAAAATACTTTCTGAAAAAATTGTAATACCGATTTACAATTTATATTGCTATTATTTGCAAATTACATGTTAAACCCAAGCTCATTTCTAATAAGTTTTTTTGTGTTCAGTATTCGTTATAATAGACAAATGCCTTTTATTAAGTAGAAATTAGTAATTTTAATGAAAACGTAATATGGCATTTATTATTATTATTTATTATACATGTTTTAGAATAAAATTGTAAATTGTCATTACATAGAAAAAGTTAAAATTTTCCTTTAGTGCAGAAGTGACAGTCTGAAAGATCTTTACAGGGCAATAACCGAGAACTTAAAGGAGGACTGTTTGGTATAATACAATATGTTTTTATAGGACTATTAATATGATACCTACAAATAGATAGGCAGATAATATTATGCTCTAATAGTAATAAAAATAATAATAATAATTTGTTTTTTTATTTGTTAATTATTAACAGAAAATATTTGAAATGCGCAATTTAATCTATCATTATATCATTTTTTCACCTGTTCAAGTGTGCACAACTCAAAAGAAAATTCGTTAGCATTAAATGTATTATTATTATATTAATAATTTATTTTTGTACTGCAATCTGAAACATTTTGGATAAAATATGAAAAATATTGATTTATTAATTCAGGTTAAAAAAGATTTTGCGGCAAATCTATACTTTTGGACTAACTTGTGCAAACATTTAAACTATTTAATGTATTCCACAGCTATTTAGGTGATTTTCTGGCAGATATAAAGCTAATATAGGTTTTTTTTTCCGATCTAACCATAGATAGTTTATGATCAGAGATTTCGTCAATTCACTGCGTCCCAGAAGTGGCAACAAAATCTGTATCAGAAACGAATATTGGGTCTAATAATTTACTGCTATGATATATGTGTAGGCTCACTCAAAATTTGGTAGAGATTATATGACTCAAAACAATGTCGAACTGGATTATCCAAATTTAAAAAATCCACATTGAAATCACCGACACAAACTACTATATCATAAAATATTATCAAAATGCTGTGAATGCAAATTTATATTTAGATGTGGAGGTCTATAAAAATTGGCAATAGTAATTTTTTTAGATCCTAAGTTTATTTTAAAACAAATGTTTTCAAGTGTATTTAAATTAAAATTAAATTTGATTTGTTTAACATTTAAATTATTCTTGAAGTAAGCTCCTACCCCCCCTTTCCTCTACTGTGTTCTCTATTACAATTAAAAAGTGTATATCCCGGTATCTAAAAAATCGAAGTATCTTGAAAATTATTAATCCATGTTTCAGTTAATAAAACTGCATCAAATTTATTAGTATTAATAACTGCAGTTTTAAAATTGTTAATTCCCGTATTTATAAAACGTAGGTTAATATGTGCAATTTTCATAATAAGGGAATAAAAATTCAAATCAAAAAATCAATCGTCATCTTCAATGAATTTAACAGGCTTATCAATATATAAAAAAAGCTATGATAAAAAAGATAAATGTTATATATATGTATATTCTATTTTAGACCAATATGACACAAGAGTAAAAGACCATCAATCAAAGAAATATACACAGATACGACTCTAATCTTAAAAAACAAATCCCAATCACAGCTTATAACTTTAGTTCAGTAGCTCCGTTCAACTTATTATTATTTTATTAAATTTAATAAAAAAACAAAATATATATAATTTTTTTTCATTATCTAACCATTGTATCAGTACTAAAAATAATGCATGTAACAAAAAGTAATAGTCAAAAATAAACAATAAAAATAAAGTTCGTTAGTTACAGTGTGATTGCATGCAAATTAGTAGAATAAATGAAATTAAGAGTCACCTGTAAGAAGGCAATCTGGCAAGCCTTACAATTTATTCAGTTCTTCCATGGTTTTTATGTAATTAATATTATTTCCCTTTTTAACACACTCCATACTGTTTTGTACGATTACTTTTGTACCGCAGCCGCCAAAAGTGTACGATGAGACTGTGTTAGGTCCTCCTTAATTTGAATGTTTGTTGATTTCAGCCTTTTTTTATGTTTTAACACAGATAATCGCACCGCGTCGCTTGCAAATTTTACGAGGATAGCGGGCGGCCTATCATTGGGAATTTTGGAGGCAACTCTATGACAACTTATAATTTGTTGATCTGCTACCTGAACCTTGAATGAATGAATTTTTTCTAAATAAATCCATCATTTTGGAGCGCAGATCCTCTTATCACGATTGTTCATAATCGTCTAGCGTTTGTTTACATTTTTGATTTTGCACTTTTAGGTCGTTTATTTCTGAACGCAAAGTATTAATGGTTTCCTGTTGTTTATTTACTTTGTCAGTAAATTTATTTTCGAGCAGAGTAGCTACCCTTTGAGCGAGTGAATGTAAGAATGACTCCTCCATAAACATTGATTTTATGCTGTCCAAATAACTTCTTAACAAAACCATTTTTCAAAACTCAAATTTTCACGGCACAGGATGTTTTTCTTCAAGAAATTTTATCATACACTGTATCAACTACCACCTCACTTCATGTTATATTTAAATTTAATATTTTTTAGGTAGCAAATGATTAAATAAAGCCAAACTAGCAGCTACTGAAGCGTGCTCACGCTACCAGCGCCATCTCTAATATTGGGAGGCGAGAGACGGGAGCTCTCGCCTCCCAATATTATAATATTGCTATTCTGAGATACATACAAAATTACACGCCTATAAGCATATTAAACTCTTTGGTTACATTTTTTGAAATTATTCTTTATGAAGATTTTAAATAATAGAAAAAAAAATAAAATTACTGAAGAATAGCATAGATTTGTCACAAGAAAATCCAGAGTTTCCAATCTATGCAAATTTACTACACAGGCATTTGAAGTCATAAACAATCAAAGACAGCTTGACACAATCTATACCAATGGTGCAAAAGCATTTGATCTCGTTGATCACAGCATCCTTATAAAATGATTGGCTGATTTGGGCTTTTCCAAGGAAACATGTTTATTTTTCATTTTTTATCTTTCTGCTTGGACACACAAAGTAAAAATTGGTAGATATTACTCAAATTCATAGGTTGCAACTTTAGGGGTTCCGCAGGGTAGTAATGTGGCTCCCCTTTTATTTATAATTTTTATCAATTCGCTTGTTAATTGCTTAACATACTCATCTTGTTTATTCTTGGCAGATGATTTTAAATTATTTAAGGAAATCATTACATTGGCTGATTCTTTACAACTCCAAGAGGATTTGAACTCTGTTCAAATGTGTTATTGTTACATATACCAGAAAACATAACCTAGTAACATTCAACTATTCTATCAATGGTTCAGTCCTACAAAAAAAGCAGGAAATTAAGAATCTGGATGTTTATATGCAAAGTAACTTAAAATTTAACTCACACTATGACTTTATGGTTGGCAAAGCTTATAAAAACTGGGTTTCATTATACGCAACTCCAGAATATCTAAACAATTATCAATAATAGTGAAACTTTATAATACTTTTGTAAGGCCTCACTTAGAACATGCTTCAATAATATAGGGGCACAATGTCACAGTGAGCGAGTTGAGCGCAATCAAAAGAAATTTCTCAGATTCGTGTCCATAAGAGAAAACCACTCTTATCCTTACCTCGTTTCTTATCAAAGTGTGTTAGACTCGTACAACTTCTCAAAACTCTGTAATAGAAGAAAAAAAGCATTCTGTGATTTTCATTTACTATTTATTAAATAATGTTAAATACCAAAATTGCTCACTTGAAAATTCTATTTACTTTTATGTACCTAAAGCTAGTCTTAGATATAGGCGTGATAGACTGTTTAGCATTAGATCATCTAAGAAGAGTCCCTTACATCAAATGTTTGAGCACTTTAATGAGAAATGAGAAATCTCTTTAGAAATAAGAATATTAATTTTTTTAACTTAACTATTAAATAAATTAAAAACCTAATAATATAACAAAATAAAAAAATGTTATTCTATTTATCAGATAACAAGTGTTTGTTTGTTCTTTAAATGTAATAGGTATTTTCAATTTTTTTTACTATTTTACCTTATAACTATATTACTTAGTCTTGTAGAATATGTATATTTTTATAGTCTTTTATTTTAATTACTTTTGTAAGGTATTTTTAAGACATTAAATAAATAAATTAAAAAAATACTTATAGGTTCCATCATTCAATGGTTCAAGCCACTTACGATATCGTGGATTAGAAGAATCAGCTCTTACTTGGTTAGATCTAGAAATTAACTTTAAACCAACCACTCCAAATGGTTTAATCATATATAATGGACACAGAATAGATGGGACCGGTGATTTTATGGCCTTAACACTTAACGATGGATTTGTCGAATTTATGTACGATCTGGGCACTGGCTATGCTATTGTTCAAAGTACTAATAAAATCGAGCTTAGTGAGTGGCACATGGTAAGTAATTAAAAAATTGAATATTTATTTTATATGTTGTTATAATATACTGTGCATCCGTAAAGTAGCGGATAAATTCAATAAAAATGAAATGGACCGTTTACTGAAAAAATGCCCGAACCTGTCGATTTTAATATTGGGTTTAGGATTTTTCTACCTGGATATTAAATATACAGAGTGATTAAAAAAAAGATATGACATCAATATATTTTTAAATGTAAACCGCCATTTTTTAATGCAAAATTAGAAACAACGAATTTATTTACAAAGGATATAGTACAAATGTGTAGTGGTTAAATAAGCAATTTTCAATGAAAAATTATGATAAAATGTAAAATTTAAGAAATACCAATCTAAATTAAATGTTGGTATTTTGGTTTTTTAATTGTTGTTTTCTATACTTTATTACCTACTGTTATTGTATGAAATATGAGAAAATTAACCGAATGTAAAGAATCAAAATCTTATACAAAATTGGTTTCGGAGATATGTCTCGTACTCTACGAGATATGTATCGCTCTCCTAAAGGAGGTGGTTCGGTTGTTTAATGCAACTTTTCCTGATCGGTGACCTATTAGCCAAAGCATGGTAAGCAGAGTTGAAGCAAACTTTCGTGAATTCGGGTATGTTCGGGATGCTCAAAAAGCTGGTCGGGGTTCAATAACTGAAACATGAGATTAAGGTTCTGTTTACGGTCCAAGATAATCCCAAAACCACAATCATAGGCACGACTTCTAATGTTCATTTATCGCGATTTACTGTGCATAGAGTATTGAAAAAAGTAAAGTTCCACCCTTATAAAGTATTCTTACTTCAAGAGCTATTAGAAGATGATTTTGATCGCCGAAATGAATTTTGTGAGCAAATGCAGTAATTATGTAATAATAACAATAATTTTGTAAAACGGATATTATTTTCTGACGAAGCAACGTTTACTCTAAACGGCCATGTGAACAGACAGAATTGTCGATACTGGGACACCGAAAACTCATTGGTTCATAGAATGTCATACATAACACCCTCAAAAAGTCAATGTGTGGTGCGGTATAGTGGAAGGAAAAGTTTTAGAACTTTTTTGATGACACTCTCACTGGTGAGAGCTATTTAGACTTTCTTCAAAATGATATAATCCCCGCTCTGATAACTTTGTATCCGGATTTGGAAGAACCCGACATGCACCAACGTGATTTTTTTTTCAACAAGATAGAGCCCCACCCACTATGCTTTACCCCTTCGCAATTATCTAGATGAAGTTTTTCCAAATCGTTGGATAGGTAGACGACGGTTCATTAAAAGGAAATTAGATAGGTATTTCTTTAAATTTACATTTTATTATAATTTTTCGTTTAAAATTGCTTATGTAACCACTATTCATTTGTACCATATCCTTTGTAAAAAATGCGTTCTTTCTGATTCTGCATTAAAAAATTTTGAAGATTGAATTTTGTGCAAAATGAGTTAGGTACCAAAGAGTAGTATTTAGGTTGCTTATAATGTATACCAAATTTCAAATTTTCATATAAACGCATTCAAAAGATAAGTAACATTTAAGAGCAACATAAGAATAATTAAGAGTCGTACGCCACTAACTGTTGTAATCAAAATTTATTCTTATTTATAATTTTAATTTGTTTTCATTGGCAGAACATTTTCAGAATAATATACAGTTCCTCCTTATCAACAATGATGGACTTGTATATATATTTGCAGTATTGCAACTTTGTCGTTTATATCAAAGAATAGCGACAAACTTGATTTCTGAATAGAATGCTTAAAATAAATATTTATTATGCTAAGGAACTAAGTTCGAAATTATCAAATATGGCTCTTAAAAGCTATAAATATTAGTTATTTTTAGGGAGATTTTGTTTAAGATTTATGACATGCCTGAAACATAAAAATTACTTATAAAAATACTTTAAGGTGTTTTTATCATAAGGATAAATATATGCCATTTTTTTTTCTTTTTCTTTCTCAAATTAAAACAACAATAGAACTATAAACAACAATAATAATACATTATGAAAAAAGGGAAATTTTCAGCCTCAATTGGTTTGAAATAATAAATCATAAAATTAATCCATTATTTTTATTGGTATTTGTAAATGCAATTTTTCTTTTGACGCTTGTTTAAAATACAAATATTAATCATATTCATATAAATATTGATGTAAAATCTGATAAACGAGATTGGATTAAATTGTGTAAATAACTATATATGTATTGCTTTTTAGATTCGAGTATCTCGGACTGGCCGCTTAGCTATCTTAACTGTCGACAACCAATTTCCTGTAGAAGCATTGGCTCCTGGAGCATTTACTCAATTGTTTTTACCTCAGAACATGTATCTTGGCGGCGTCCCTAATTTCGAATCAGTCTCCCCAAAGGTAACAGTTAGGTCGGCGTTTGTTGGATGCATCCAAAAGGTAAAACTAAATGTAAAGAAAATTAATTATTTCTCAAATGACCTCAGTCTAAATATAAAAAGTCAGTTTAAAAAAAGATATATCTAATATGATATATTTAAATAGATCTTCTAAATAGATCTTCAGCCTTTGGCTTTTATTATGATCTTCTAAATCATAATAAAAGCCAAAGGCTGAAGTTTCGGAAATTTGACACACTTCTACAATAATCATTTGTACGATTCATAGCAAACACATTGAAAATATGATTAAAAAATGGTAGATTGTTGTTAGTCGAATATAAATCATCACAATGGCAAAAATCCAATGCGCGTCTATAGGAGAGAACTTCTGCATGCTATTCTCAAAGAATTTAACTTTGTGAATAGAAATTGTTTCTTTAACTTTCGAGTTGAATTGACATATGAAGTACCAAGTAATAACTGACATAAGATTGCCGAATTACTTGCAGGATAACTTAAAATCCTGCTGGAAGTAGTTCGGCAACCTTATGTCACTTAACTATAACAAACAAAGCTGAATAAATTTTTATGGTCCAAATGGCCAAATAGTATTCGATTAAAAAATATTTGAATTTCACAAATAATTATAGTACCAAATCACACAAAAGTTTAACCACTAACCAAAACTCTTTTTTTTTACGCTAAATACGTGTTTCGCTAAGGATATTAGAATATTCGGGAGAAGATTAAAACTGCAGTACTAAAATTAGACTAATTAATGCAGAAACATGGTTGAGGTTATTAACCATAAATAGATTAGTAAATTTTCTTCACTAAACAAAAAACTAAAAAAGTTGGTAAGTTCGAAGGATAAACCATAAAAAGAAAAATCAATTAATATCGTTGAAAATCAGTCCTTTCAATCTTTTAATGAAAAAGAACTTAATGTTCTTAATAAGGGTCTTTGCTAGTAATAAGTCTTTTGAAACTTTATCTTAATAAGTCTTTTGAAACCTTGCACCAGTTTTAAACTGCAAAAACAACCTGAAGAAGATTATAGTGAGTATTGAATCAACAATTCAGTACTTGCCAGAATCATAGTCAATAGGTTTCGCTAGAGAAATGATTCGCAACCAAATTGCAAGAAATCTTAACAAATCGAAAAATACATCAGTGTCTAATATTGCTAAACGACTAAGAGAAAAAATTGTTTCTATTTAAATGCTGACAAGGGAAACAAAGTTGTTATTTTAGACAACGCAAAATATTTTAATCGAGTTGATAATCTTATTGAAAATGGCCCATATAAAAAGATTTTTAAAACCCTTTATTAAAAATATTCTCGCACGTTAACACAGCATTAAATTATTTCAAAAGGCCTGTTTTCTTTTCAGATAAATACAAGTTACAACTTTCTAACATAACAATTCCAAAATTACATTATTTACTAAAAATCCATAAACCTGGCAATAAAATGAAATCAATTGTCTCCACTATAGGATCTTCCAACATTTTAAAGTTTTCAGTAAGCCATTCGAGACATTAAAATTACCTTATGAATGTTTTCAAAAAATGTTAAAAACAGTCAACCGTCATTTCATTCTTTTTAAAAGTCATTTAATTCTAAGTGAAAATGAAATCCTTGTTTATTTTGATGTATCTTCTTTCTTTTCAAGCATTCATGTCCTAGAAACTTTAAAATATCTGATTAAACTTTTGGAAAGTAATAGCTTTAATAATATCTAACAAATAATTAAATTAACAAAACTTTGCATATCATGGATATGTGCAAAATGTTTTTTAATATAACAATTGGAAGATAGGACCATGGGTAGTTTCCTCTCTCCCTTTCTAGCAGAGCTCCTCATGAACCATTTTAACTTAAATGCAAAAAGAGGTTTAATCTTCTCTCGAAGATCCTAACATCATTAGCGACACGTATTTACGTGTCGAGATAAAATAAAGAGTTTTGGATAGTGGTAAACAGTTGCTCCGCTTTGAGTATCACACCAAAGGTTCCAACTATAGACTATTAATAGTACCGTTAGGAATAGGCGTCGAATAGACCCTACATCGCTCGGCACTTTCAGCTGTTCTACAGGTTGACCAGTCTTAATTTTTTTTTTATATATATTCTTCTATCTGATATTCTTTAAGACAAGTAACTTACTTGGGTTTCAAAACTAGTAAAGATGGTTTAAAAAGGCATGAAAATAAAGTTAGAGCTATTTCAGGTGCAGATTGACCAAATGAGGTTAGCGAATGTAGAGCTTTACAAGTTCTACTTGTCTTGCCGGGCTGATATTTTTATTTTTCTTAACTCAGTAGAATAACCAGTTTCGTATCTCGGCTTACCGATGGTTGTTTTTATCTAGGGTACTTCTTACATGTTCATGAGTTCTGAATTGGTCCTCAGTTTTACTCACAGTACTTTAATAGAGTGAAGGCAAATTAGAATGGATTTTTTTCGAAATAATGCACAACTTCATTTTGAACTCGCATCTGGTTTCCAAACTAAACCATCATTAGGATTTCGAATATTAAATTTTCCTCTAAGATTGGTTTTTAGCGTACATAATTCCAATACTCACGAATAAATACTGGGTACTTAAAATAGCAAAGAACACTTTTTTAATAATAGCTTATTTAATTATTATATTATTTAATTTTTTTTTAAATTTATCCCTAAATTCGATTTATCTTGCAAAAAACTATTTATTTATGCTTTTTTTTATAATATTAAAATTTGAACAAGGATTGGATAAATTGAATATTATAATAAAACCGTAATATTATAAATAAACCTTTAAACATATTCATTGTTGGTTGCAATCGTAATCTAAAAAATAACATATATCTTTAAAGACCTTATAGTCTTGAGCACGCAATAGCTTTTGTTCACGATAGTCCCACCGAACATTTTAAAAAATCACCGTGTAGGTGATTTTTATGTACTCAAAATACAAATGGAACAGCTGATGTATTTGCGGTGTTGTCAATATCATTATACTACATTGAAAATCAAAACGCTAAATTCAAAATATTAATTGACGCAGGTATTTCACGATTAATTTTAGACCCTGCATTTGCAGAAAAGTCTTATTTACATTTATGTATCTCACAAATAATATTATTAAAACAGCCGTCCACAACTAAATTAAACCTCAAGCCACTATTTGTAGAACTTGGTCTAAGTAATAAAATTACTTGTATTGACTTGTATAACTTCCACGACTTTTTCGATGTTTTTTTTTAGGAATTAGATTATTGAAGAAAATTAGTTTAAACTTTTTCAACTGATTTTATAAACCATTTCAAAAGTTTCGGCGTTAATTGAGAATATGGTTATATATGGCTATTATTCAATCAACGGTTTCGGTCTCTAACTTTTAAAAACCAGAGAGTACTTAAGAATGTTTGAACGCGCCCGCAACATTTCAAAGGGTTATCGAGTCTTAAAATGTATGCAAAATAAAATTTGCGTGGTCTATATAGATGACATATTCATCTTCAGTTCAGGATTGCAGGAACATATTCAAAAAAATACAAAAATCACACCTAATAATAAAAAAATTCTAGTTATTAAAAAATTCTGTATTACTAAAACTTAAAGGAGAAAAGAAAATTCTTCCTCGGGTTGGTGTAAGTACTACTGAAATTTAATTACAAATATTGCAAAACTTACTTATGTCTACAGGGAAACGACCTGTTGAAGTAAGTACAGATTCTTAATAAGTCCAAGTCCAGCCATGCTATTTGCTAGGCCTCTCGTACTCTTATTATTTGCAGCTGTAAGTATTTCTGCCCATACCTATTTGGTCATTAAGTCAAGATTACTATTTTAACTGACCACCAACTCTTTAGTGGTTGTTTTTCCTTAAAGAACCGAACCCATGGCTCGTAAGATTATGATAAAAACTAGATGACTTTGCTTATACCATTCAATTTAAAAAAGGAAAATCCAATATTCTCTTTCTCGAAACCCAGTCTTCAGTTTAAAGACTGTTAAAACGTACGTTCATACGCTTCAGAAAAAGACCCAACGCCTTATTTTATTTCTTTATGAAAGGAGTACATTAATTCTAAATATAATGTTCTATTAATTTTTGAAATAAACAATTGAGCACATATTTTGTTGAATACTGCAAAACTTTTAAATAAAATCTCCTTTAAAACAGTTTTATTTAAGTTTTTAGATAGAGGTAGAATTCTAAAAGTCAAGAAATAGTTTTGTCTTTAGTCTGTATGTTGTCTTAACCAAACAACCAGAATAAAGATAATCTTACTTCTGTTTTACGTATACCAAATCCTGATCTTACGGAATTTCTGCAATATCCAAATAACTTCTACAAAAAAAACATATTTCCTATTCACCTAGAGAAACGTAAAGTTATTTTATTCTAAGCATACATTTCTTTATTACGTTGATTTATTACATTTAAATCAAAATAAAAATGTTCAAAATTATGTTTGTATTATGAAAGATTTTAAAGAAGAAGTAGTAAATCATAAGTAAGGTAAGGGTAATCTTTCAAATAAATAAGTTTCAAATAAGTCGAAACCACATGATCTTAAAACTAAGGCCCATTGCACACGAACCGATAAAATCGGAGTCCGATCCGGTAAGTTCCTTAATCGGAATCGGAAGAAGGGAACACACTTTCCGTATTGGCAAAGCGATACCGGATAATAAGCTGGTGAAATGTTGCCAATTTGGGCAGTACTGTTTGTGAAGTCCTTCGGGTAAAAGCAGAATGCGTTCCGCGAAAAATAAGCATTTGCAGATGTTATATTTACTGTATTTATGTAGAAAACATCGTTTAGCACTAAATAACAGAAAATATTAGATTCATCCGTTACTTCAAGTGCGTTATGTAGAAGGAGCATTCTATATTATATTTGAAAAACTACGTTTACATAGCGACAAGTTTTTTCATTATTTCAGAATGAGCATTACCACGTTTGATTTCATTCTAGAAAGAATAAATATGCATATACAAAAGCAAGATTCAGTTATGAGATTATGTGTTCTTCCTAAAGAGATGCTCGCAGTGTCTTTAAGGTAAGTAAAATAAAATATTTAAATAATAGTATATTGTATGCCTAGTACGAAAAGATGAACATTTTCGGACGACCATAAAAATTGCCTGTCAAGGTGCAAGCTGAGAGTGGCAATACAAATTCCTAGAAGGTGGCTTTTCCTACGAGGCATACATACTATTTTTCAGAAAATTACTCAATTTTTGAAAACTATTGTAACGTTCTGTATTTGTCATTATAATAACAAATATAACTTCAGATCAAACCGTAAAAAAAATAATTTCCCACGGCTTGGTCTTCATTTCCTTACTGTCTAAAAAAAACACGTTTTTGAAAGCTACCTGTGGGTGCGAAATATGTTCCTTTTCATTTTAAACGTAGAAAAAGCCAATTATAGGGATGCTAGAGTATTTAAAAATTTAACACATCTCAGATTAGTATCTTAAAAAACAGACTTTATATCATCTAGATTTTTAAATTTTAATCTAAATATATATAGAGACAATCATGATTTTATTTCACTTTTCAAAACCGATACAAAGACCAAAGTAAGAAGTATCATTAAATTTAAGTTAACATAAATTAATTAAGTCACCCAATAATATGGATTATGCTGTCTTGTATACATTCAGTTGATTACGAATTTGTAGTATATGAACTGTATACTGAAGGGTCACGAAAGGGTACTTGAGTCTGCGCAGGTTGCAAGACATGCAACGATGAGCTTAGGTGGCTGATTGTCGCTGAATTTGAACACTCCGGAACATCATGCGACAGTATTGAGTATTGAGAGATGTATGAATGAGATGAATGCGGTTGTGACGTGACTGAGTTGGAGCTGGAGCCCACATGAATTGTTAATTTTGATTGTGTCCTAATTTCCTGATTTTTTTTCATGATAGTAATGCGGAAATTAAACTTTCCTTCTTCCAAAAAAGTTCTAACAGTGGGTAGAAGCGAAGAAAAAAACGATTCATCTTCATCTGGTTTTCCTGTCAGTGCTTTTATTATGTCAGTTTCCAATTTAACAGGTTGGGGTTTCTTCGCCTTTTTTTTAGGATGTTTTATGTGACTCTGCGGTGTTTCAAACGGAACTTGTGTATCTGTTTTATCAAACATTCCTTCAATTTCTTCATGTTTGGTTGCAGGAATACTAGATTCAGTTTTGTCCTTTTCGACAATTTTCATTAGAAATTGAAGATTTTCGTAATAAATGTATTTCTTTTTCGAGCCTTGCCCACTCGTTTGTTTGAGTGATCTCACAAAGGCATCGCGAAGATTATTCCATTTTGAAGTAATCAAATCACCTGAAAAAAAATCACTAAATATAGATAAGTTCTATATCTTTGTGGCGTATTCATAATACTTTCCCTCCTCAACCCCCTTTGGTGTGTTAGGCAAATTTGGATAGGTAAAGTAGGTAGTGGCGAAAAGCTCAAAAAAACTTGTAAGCAATATAATTGTAAATACTAGGTTACTGTTTCTCATAATAGGTTACATTTACAAGTAAATGAAATTTACTAAATTAATACAAGGCTTTTTCCAGTCAGAGTTGTAAATAAATAAAAATAAATAGGCATTGTACAAAATTATAAGTTAATTAATTAATTAATTTTTTTAATTCTAATTTCTAATGGAAATACATTTCGAGACTTGCAATACACAAACAAATTGGGAGAATCTACTATCCGAAATATTGTAAAATTCCATGAAGAATATCTTCCCTGCCAAACCAAGAAAAAATTTTAGAAATAGCTGACGGATTCAGGAATACAGCACAATTCTCTAACTGCATCGGTGCAGTAGACGGGAAACATGTACGTGTGAACAAGTTTTCTGGTAGTGGATCAATAAATCTGAATTATAAAGGGTACTTTTCAATAGTTTTAATAGCAGTAGTTGATTCAGATTACCGTTTTACTTTTAACGACGTCGGGGCCTACGGTAAAGACTGCGATTTCTCGGTATTTCAAGAAACCAATTTTTGGAAGTTCTGTCAAAGCTAAATATTCCAGAACCTCGACTTCTTCATCATACACTATCCGAAACTGCACCATTTGTCTTAGTAGGAGACGCAGCATTTGGATATTCTTTGAGCATTGAGAAAAAAATCAACAAGTGGAGGATTTTTCACCTACCTATGAATGTTTTTAAAGACTTCTGCAGAGATATAGTTAAAGCCAGTATAGCTCTTCACAACTTAGTAAGATTAAAGGATGGATCTAGAGTAGCAAATGATGATATATACAGTACTCCATCCACTGAATTGAGATCAGGGCCACTAGCACAACAAAATAGACAACCTCAACCAAACGATGTTGTAAAAAAATTTTCAGAATATTTTCTGAGTGATGTTGGTAGCTTGCCATGGCAACTAAACAAAATTTAAGTTTAAAAAATACTACAAAATATGTTTTGCTTATCGTGCCATAATTTCATTTACTTACCTATCTTTTTCTGATCTGTTCCTGTTAAATTTTCGAAAGATTCTTTTAAAAATATATACACTTCCCTCCACATTTTTTGTTTCTCTATTTTGTCTTTATAGCTGTCTAGGGTCTTATCCCATAGGCATGGACGTCCTTCGACCAGCTCAATTAATGTAAGCGAATCATATTTTGAAGCCATGGCGGTAGTACTCTTTTAAACACACACATACAACTGACCATAGACAAGGACTGACTAAATTAAAAAAGTCTACTAACAAAAAAAGCGCTATAAGTTCAACTACATCTAGTGGTTCCTCCGACATCCGACTGTCGGATTATTTTGTTATGATCGGACTGCCACTTCCGACGTTTTCGACGGATCACATGTCGGTCCGATTTTTTATTCGGATCGGAAGAAGTGTGCGCATCTACATTTCGATGTGTTGAATTATCGTATATCCGATGACGGAATCGGATCCGATTTAATCGGTTCGTGTATAACGGGCCGGGCAAGGGTTTATATCATTATTTATAATAGTGATAGTGACGGCCTAAAGTTCCGCATAAATTCGATAAAAATTAGAGACATGATTTTTTAAGAAAACGCTCGGACCCGTCAATTTTTATTTGTTGAGTGAAATAATGCGCATTTACAAAGTTGCGCATTATTTTACATAAATTTTTTGTATACAGGGTGGAACAAAAAAAAAGATATGATGTCATCGGCACACCTTATAACAATAATAATAATAATAATAATAATAATAATAATAATAATAATAATAATAATAATAATAATAATAATAATAATAATAATAATAATAATCTATTCACATCACAAAAAAATCTCATTCACAAAATCTATCCACATCTCCAAGTTACCGAACAGAGAGTAGCAGACCAGTAACGGGTAATAATGCGTAATCACCTAATTCCAGAGACAAGACTTAATACCATTAAAGAAGAAATACAAGCGCAAACTAACAACGAACAAGACCCCGCTAACAATGAACCAGCTGAGGAGCAACCTGTAATAGAAAACGTATTAAATAACACACAGGAACTTAACACTACCGAAAACACCCAAGAGGACAATTCTGAGCTATATCACGAACTATCTGCAGAAATGGCACGTGCGATGCTAGAATTTGAGGGAACCAACCCACTGATAAGACCCAAACTTCCAAAAGTAAACTCTTGAAAAAAACTAGGTCAAATTATGGAACTTTTAAACACCAAAATTATTTCCAAGGCCAAGTTCTGCCTTGCTATGAATCCTCTTTCGAACCGTCTTAACTCTACTAACTATGGGTTTAGCATCCGAGATAATAACACCGAGATTGCAAAGTTAAATCATTTACTGTATATGGATGATTTAAAAATAATGGCTGCAACTAGGAATCAACTAAACCAGATGCTGCATATAGTAGAAGAGTTCTCCAACGACATCGGCATGCAATTTGGAAAAATTCAGCCAGGAGAATATCAGATGCAGAATGTCCAGACCATCGAGGCCATGGGCGAACGCGAAATTTACAAACACTTGGGGATGAAACAATCACAAACGATTGAACAACAAACAATGAAATGCGAACTGACTAACGAATTTGTGAAAAGGGTAAGACAAGTTTTGAGAACCAATCTCAACAGCAAAAATATGTTTAAGGCACTTAACTCCTACGCATGTTCAGCTCTTAGTTATTCTTTTGGGGTAATTAATTGGAGTAGGACAGACATAGAAAGGTTACAAAGAAAAGTGAGGACCCTACTTACTAAAAGGCACAACCACCGCCCTCGAAGTGCCACTGAAAGAACAATGCTTCCCCGCCACCTTGGAGGAAGAGGATTAATAGATCTGGGTAAACAACTTGAAAAACAAATCACTAACTTAAGATCCTGTTTTTACAGGCAAGGAGGAAATTCCACGCTGCATCGCGCAATAAATCAAATAGACGATTCCACTCCTCTACAACTTAAGAGCGAGGAAGCGCGCAGCTACCATCATACAGACCAGGAAAAACTCCGTATCTGGATGGAGAAGCCCCTTCATGGGCGGCATCCTAATGAGATCAGCCAAAATCATGTCGACACTGCTTTGTCGAACTATTGGTTGGTATCAGGCAAGATGTTTCCAGAAACCGAGGGCTTTCTACTCGCCATCCAAGATCAGGTTATACCAACATTATCTCAAGCACATCGTCAGAGATCCGTCCGTACAAAACGACAAATGCCGGTATGGATGCCAAACATCAGAGATAATCCAGCACATAATAGGAGGATGTCAGGCCTTTGCAGCGACAGAATACAAAGAACGGCACGACTCAATTGGGAAAATTTTACATCAAGAGTTGGCAATGAAGTTGGAACTTATTACAACAGAGAAGGTTCCGTATTATAAATATACTCCAGAACTCGTAGTGGAAAATGACCGATATAAGTTATATTGGGACCGCAGTGTACTTACCGATCAACATGTAAGGCATAATAGACCAGATCTTATTTTAATAGATAAAATTTCCAGGAAAACAACTCTAATTGACGTAGCCATACCGAACAACAATAATCTGCAAGAGAAACACACTGAGAAAATCACCAAATACAGAGATCTAGAAATTCAAATCCGAAGGCAATGGAGAATGGATAATGTTCAGATCATCCCAATTGTTATATCGACAACGGGTGTAATACCGAAGAGTCTACTGGAATACCTTAAACAACTAGGAACTGGCGAACATCTATATAAGCACATGCAAAAGGCAGTACTACTGGCAACTGCTCGCAGCACCCGGAAATTTCTAGAAGATAACTCTACATTTCAGGTCACTTAAGGACACCGAAAAGGCCCCCACAGACCACAGAGCTTAATCCTTTTGATATCGCAGGTATCTGGGATAAGTAAATGATCTCCCCCCCCTTAGAGGGAGTGCGAGCCTTAACTGGCTGTAAATAATAATAATAATAATAATAATAATAATAATAATAATAATAATAATAATAATAATAATAATAATAATAATAATAATAATAATAATAATAATAATAATAATAATAATAATAATAGGTTTATCTACCCTGCTCTACTTAACCTTAGATATCCATAGTACTTTAATTTAAGAGAAAAATCTTACAAAACATAACTAAATATATATTATCAATTATCAATAGGGCATACATTTTAAATGAGCAAATAAAGAGGAGACAGATTTAAAAAGTTTCAAGAAAAAAAATTTTAAGTTTTATTTAAAGTTTTTTTTACTCAACTCTTCTGCTGGAAATAATGATTAAAGATTTTATGTTTAAAGATTCGTGGTTCCAAAATCTTGAAACAATTGGGAATAGAATTGTACAGCTTTAAAATATTATAGGAAAAACTCCGTTCATAAATAAATGTTCAATGTAGAGGAGGTGTTATCAAACCTTTAAATCTAATATTTTTTTATTTATATTATGTACATGCAATGTATAGATAATTTTATTGTAAATATATAGGTACTTAATATAATATAATATAATATACACTCAATATTAAATTATTATTAATATTATATTTACTCATTATTAAAACCAGTTATTTTTAGATTTAAAGTATCAAAATTGATAAAGCATAACTTTTTTTATATGTTTTTTTAACACTGGCAATTAGACACTTAGATTAGGCTTTAAAAAATTTTATATTGAAATGTTCAAATTATTTACATCAATAAAATATTGTCAGTATCGTTCTTAAGCTGTTTTAAGCGCTGGTTATTTTTTATATTTAGTTTAGTTTTAGGTTTAGTTTAAACTCAAAATTATGTAAGTAAGAAAGTATACTGCTCTTTGGCCAAAGATAAACTAAAGAGTCAGGTCTATTAGGATGGACAAAAAAGTAACGGAATTTATGTTGAAAGTTAGTTTTATATAGTCATAGAAAAATGTCTAAAAGTTGCATTACAAACTTTAAATAGTTCTTTAATATGATCTTAAACATATCTAGGTGTTCGGTTATTAGATAAAATTTGAAAATGTTCGAGTTTTTAAACTCATTAGTTTTACTGTAACCATCTCAATATAATTCTCTTTATCAGCCGCAGTTAAAATAAGGTTGTTTTTCTGCATTTTAATTTTAAGTTCATTAAGTTTCATGTTATATTTTTAAAAAATCATCATGCCGAAGTAAGTAATTTAAAAAAAAAGTATGTATATTTTTGACTTTTAATTGTACTTTAGTTAATTTTTGTTGTACCTTTTGATTTGGACAAACCATATTATTTTAATGTATTTGTCTCGTAAAAAAAATAAATTTTAGAGTCGGATACTGATGACTGAACACATCGAAATGCATTACTCTTGATTAAAAAAAGATTGGCATTTTCATTTGCGGAGAAAAGTCTTCGCGTCTCAAAGCCTTTCTAACCCGCTATGTTAAAAGCCACTCCACTTGAAGAATAGAGTTCTATTAAAATAGAATGAACTAGCCTTATTTTTTTCCTTGATGTTCCTTGATCTGATCAGTGGTCAGTGGTCCGATCAGGTTTGTTTGCTTGCATAAATAAAGTATATTAACGAAAACGGTAATGGCATCGCAACGCCGCTCAATCGCATTGTTGATGCCACCGATATACAAGCACTCTCTACCAGTGACGTCGTCAACAAATATTAACATGATAAATATTTATTAATTATTATGAGTATATTCACATATAAGTAATATTACTATTTATGAGCTATTTATGTGTTTTTTTAACGGACTTCATTAGAGGAAGGTCCTAATAAAAAGCATTTTTATGGAAATTGAGTATATTTTTATTATATTTATATTATAGATTTATATTATATTTTAAATTATTATACAATATATATATTTATATTTCCAGTGTTAAATCATGTTTTAAGACACACATTTTTAACATTTTGGAAAAATTTAATTGTGTTGAACAAAACTCACTTTTTATATCACATAATATATACTTTTATGATGCTGAATTTTTTAAAGAGACAGTATTGCTACAGCGTAGCGGAAAAAGTTAAAACTACAAGGATGTTCAAATTGTGAAGTAGTTGCAGGTTTTTTACAGGTTATAAGATTTTTGAGACATTTAACACTGACCTATATAATACCTAATATCAATTATATCATATTAATTTATACTAAAAAACAAATAAAGGTTACTTACCTAATAATAAAGACTATGTACAATTACAAATAAAATATGTAATGAAACTTATAAATTCGGGATTAAATATTAAAAAAAATAAAGTTGCTATATAGTTTGTACATATTCATATACAAAATATAAAACTGAAATATCATTAAATTGGCTATCATTAGAGGTAAAATTCTATTAAAATACACTTTCAAAATACATTAGAAGAACTAAGACAAATTAAAATTTGATTCAAAGTACTCCCCAAATGAAAAAAAAAATCTAAAAGCAAACATTTAATTTCCTTTTTATATTGGTTCAAATTTAAAACCTTTACTCTGGCTGGTACACAGTTATAGAACTTAGTTACACATAGGTATCTGGAGTCGCTTCTAGACCTCTCAAGTCGGCAGAAATCAGGTACGAGATTGGTGTTGTTCCTTGAAGAATAATTATGAATGTTTTGATGAGAATTATATAGATTCAAATTTTGCTTGATGTGCAACACACACTGCATAATGTACACACAGGGTAAAGTCACTATTTTTAAAGATTTTCGACACTCATCCCTATAGCCAAGATCAGACTTGATGCGTATGCATTTTCTTTGTTGTCCAAAAGCTTGTTCCATATGGCAGAAATGACCCCACTATATGTAGAATGGAATACGTTAAATGGGGATGGAAATTGCTTTAGAAGAAAGAAAAAGTTGCTATGATCATATATAATTTTAATAATAAGATTTCTTTGGGGCAAATTTGTTTGTTGCAATCTTCGAATTTTAATCTTTTGTTCTTTAATTGTTTTTCCATAATTTGGCGACTAACTTTAGCCTTTGAAACGGTAGAATCATCAGTGCTTAGATCTCCAGGATACCGTTTTGATTTTACCTTAGAATAATGTACATAAAAATATGGTATTATCAAAATTTAAAATGTGTCAATTTTGGACATAATTATATTTGAACTTATTATATCAAAAAAAGTTACTTTTGTGCAGCGGTGATATTAATGTTATTAAATTAATATCTTTCTCCAAGCATACCTCTACGTCTCTAAGTCTAAAAATAAAAATGAAAAGAAAAAATAAAAAAGTGTATTATGATAATACAATTGATCAATAGAATGTATGTTATTATAAAGGATCTTTATAATATCATACATTTTGATGATTATTTGCATTTAATTAAACAAATATAACACAATAAAATACTATATCACTTTTAAATAAAGAACTAACGATGATCACTTTTAAAGAACTGTCATACATGGCATAAAACTCCTATTCGTATTTGGAGAAAGAGTTGAACAGTAATTTTTAAATATGCTATATTGGTGTTTATTTTGAGTGTATTTTTACCTTTTGCTGGCTTGAATGAGAAATAGTAATTGTTGACGTAGACCCCACGATTACTATAGAACTATTAATCTGAGATGCAGTTATTGTTGCTGATGAATGATCAGATCTGTAATTATACAAAATTTGGTGTATTAAGAATATTAATCTATTTTAATTATCCATACTTGTCTATATTAGCTTCACTGTTTGTACTATATACTGTTTTGGAAGGTAAAGAACTTTCCTGAATAGTGCTAGTGCTAATAGAAGCTTTCACTGGTAAATCACTTGGTAAATTAAATGAATTATCGGCTGCTGTATTTTTAACCGGTGCATCAGAAATCCTAGTGAAAAAGGACTTTTACACACATACTTAATTCAATAAGTATTAGGTATAAATAAAGATTATATGAGTAAAACTAATATTTTCTGGGACGAAGCTGTATGTTTTACAACATAGCCCAAGCACAAGTTTTAAAAAGCTTGTTTTATTTTAGCTTACATGATGTAGTAAATAAAAGCATTAAAACTTTTATCAATCATTCTAAGGTAAGATATTGCCATACTCTATAAATATACTAAAAAAATATATTTAGAAAAAATTATCTTTGAGGTAGAGCTGATTTTTTTAATAAAGTACTACTGATAATATCATCTCCCTCATATAAGAAATCACTGCTAAGAAAGGGATCTAAACAAACAAAAATGTTCTTCTTAATTATATTGATTTCCAGTAATGAAATCTATTGTTCCGTTTGGGTATAGTCATTAGGCAATCTATAATAAGTATTTCACATTTAATCAAAAAGCAAAAAAAATTATAGTAGTAAATTAATATGTGGTGCTAATTGCATATATTGTTGTAAGTTGCATTAAAGTAAGACAAAAAAAATAATCAAACAAATTTTAGGGAAAGACAAAATTAACTTTATACATAGATATCAATATCTAAATAAATTTCAAAATTTTTTAAAGGCAATAAAAAACTAATAATTTCATCTATCTACCTAAGGTCTATATTAAAAAAAACAACTATATATAGATAGGTACATAGGTATTATCCTTTTTTTCTGCCAAAACAACAAAAAAAAAAACATAAAATCCTGTTAATAAAACCATGGACAAAACTCTACTTTTATATTTTTATAGCCTATTAAAACATGAATGTTTTAAAAAAAATATTTAGATTTAAAAATATGCCGACGTTTGGACGTTTATTTAATTCTTTTTCAAGGCTGTTTACTGTCAAGAAGCTTTTTTGTCGATTGCATATATTCTAATGGCAACAGAATAATATAATAATAGTAAATAATCGTATTTAATTGTAGTGTAACAGAATGACTAAATATCTGTGTTGCTAATTTAACTTCCATTTTCTGATTTCAAGTTAATTAGGAAAATCACTCATCATCTCAAAATCTTTTCATGGTCCTTCGAGCCGGATGAAAAGATCTAGTTCATGTAGTAGTAGTGGTTTTTCCCTAAACCTTTTTTTTCCCAACTACCCTATAGCAGCCTCACTATAGGTTTAAGATAAGGTGGCTTGGCCGTAGTAGTAGGTAGGCAATGAGAGATTACTAGGAGTAGGACTCAATACTGATTTATTCACAAAAATTAACAACTTTATATCAATCTAAAAATAAAAATTCAAGGTAATTATACAGATCAAGGTGAGCATCGTAATCATAATTTTAACTATTTACTAACTGCGACTTTGCAAACTTATAGCAAACGTGAGCTTAAAATCCATCGCAAACACCTTGACTGGCTAACATAAACAATTTTATATAATTATGCATGAATACTTAAAGCTACCAAAAAATGTAAAATATTTTTTTAAAAAATGTCGTTTAGACATATTTCTGGAATGCTTAAGGGTCGGAATTCCACCATCGTCGTCTCGTTGGGGATATGTGTACAGCCTCTTTATAACCCATAAAGATATGCAATGTATCAAGATAATGATCAATATAGTGCATCCACTTACAGTGTAGGAGTGAAGTGTGACTTTCTTCTATATTTCGCCTTCCAACTGCTGATGTAGTCGCTGCTCGTCCAATAAAAGGTTAGTCAGGTCATCTGCTACGTTGAATACGGGTTCCCTCGAAAAACTGCTCACTGCATTGGTTTTTGCTTGGTGTAGGTCGGTGATATTAACAAATGTTGATGTTTTTGTATAGCTTGACACAACAGGAACGGTATCGAAGCGTTTTGCGATTATATTGTTTTGTTTGGTTTTTAGGATGAATGCTTCGGTTAGTTGAATAATGCCGGTGGTATTTACTAATATTTTTTCCCTTATGCCGTTGCAGGTAATGGCGATGTTTATTGGATTTGGCGAAATAAACATCTATGTATTTGGCGTGAAAAGCTGTTTCCATATGGTGGTGTGCAGTTCGTGTGTTTTTATGTTGCAAGGCTTGATGTCGTTGCAACGACATATTTCGTCAATGACGCAATTTGGACTGGCGTCTATATTTCTAACCGTTGTCGGTGAACATAGGTATTTGTTACTTCGGCGTATGCATGCTGTTAATTTATCGTGTGACAGCTTGATGTTGATTGTTGTAGTCGACTGCCAGAATGTCATTAGGTATTTCCAAAGACCAGTAGGAATTGTTTTTAACATGAAGGGTTGTTGGATATACTTTCATGAGGTTTAAATTGAAAATATCTTGAATGGCAAAATGTGTGATGAAGTTCTTCTTCATTGCTGTCTGCTATGCGCTTGTATCCTTTCATCTTGTTGAGAATTTCCATGCTGTGGCTTATTTCTTTTTGAAAGCGAATTATGTGCTATTCCATTTTGACTCCTGTTTCATTGATTTGCGAAATGGCAGAGATCATCACTTTGGTTTGGTATTTGGAGGCTTGGATTTGTTCTTCTTGGTTGGTCTGCAGGCTGTCGGTGTCCTTATAAACTTCGTCGTTCACTCTAAAAACTGTCGTTAGAAATTGGCCAAATAGGCCTCTTCCTTTGCGGCGAACTCCAAATATTCCATTGTTAAGCAATTCTATTTCTTTCTTTTTATCTAGGAGATGGTATGCAAAGGTTTGACACTTAATTTCTGTCGAAAGTTTCTTTGCTTCCTCGCATAAGCTCTGGAACTGTCCTATTACTTGTGAGACTTTTTCACTGTCATCTTCAATTCGACTTTTCTTGATGTTGAGTTGAAGCCTGAACTCTCCTCTCTCTATTCTTGATATTGCCAACTATTGGATAAATAAACCTTTAGCTGGTTGCTTGATTGTGTAGTTTGCTGTACCACCGGTTGGCATGATAGATATAACACATAGTAGGATGTGTACTAATGGAATTTCATGTTTTGGGTGTCGACTACGCTAAATGTTTGGACCTTTATTTGCAATGGCTACATTGGTGTGCACTGCCTGCACGGTTTGTCGATGATCTTGTTCTTTTTCACAGGGCAACGAGATTAAGTTCGTTATTAACCTTTTCGTTTCAGTATTCCCTTTTTGGAGGGTGACTACTCGAACCTTGTTGTTCTCACTCGGATGCACCTTGGTTATTTTTGCTAACGGACATCTTGATGGATTAATGTTATCTTCTTTGATTAGCACCACTATCCCAATTTTTAGGTTGTCTTTTTCCTCTTTCTTTGTACCGCATTTGCAGCCTACATAGATATTCTGTGGACCATACTTTCCAGAAATCCTTCTTCATTTTTTAGATTAATTTCCATCTCTGGGATATACAGTAGCCGTCTCCAGGCAAATGGACCTACTAGTGGTCTCCTAATTATAAAGTGACCTAGCGTAAGTATAATTTCAGTTTGGAGAATGGTGTCCATGTTCTGGGATGTATTTTTATAGGTATTTGCCAGCAAACACAGTACAAAATAAAGGTCTTATTTCACCAGAAATTCCTTTTATTATGACGACCGGTTTCGCGATTACAATATCATCGTATCATCAGGTCGAGGACTAAAAGTAAAAGACACAATTTACATAGATACTACGCTTATCAAAAATTTATTTATGTAATATTATATAATATAATTTATGAATATAATTTCAGTGTCTGTGGTGTCACTTATTGCACAAAGTGGCCGAGAGTTGAGGCACGCTTCTATTTGATATACCAATGTTGACAGTTCTTTGTATATTAATGTGGTTTCTCCAATTACTCTTTGTAGGTGGTATTTTGTAGACTTAACTCCGGCTTCCCAAAGTCCTCCAAAGTGTGGTGAGGCGGGCGGAATAAAATGCCATCTGGTCCCTGCGGTGCTGATAGCGTCTTGAACTTCTTGGGTGTCAGTTATCTTCCTTATTTCGTTTTCTATGTGATTTGCTGCTCCGACGAACGTAGTACTATCATCACTGTATATATCTGTACATTGTCCTCTTCGTGAATCTTCTGTTCTTTTGGCAAGTTTCCTATTATCTGCTGTGCTGCTTGATACATCTTATGCACTTATTTATCATAGTTGCAATTGCTCATTTTGCGTTGATGATCCAAAAGTTTTGTATGATGTAGGTTAAGGTTAACTGGTTACCTCCGTGTAATGTTTTTTTCATGGGCATCTCTTATGATGAGCGTTGTTAGATGGCAGTTTCTGGGCACGATGATTCGATGTTTTTGATTGAATGGTATATTAGCATTCTTGAGTCTTCCTCCTACGCGCATTATTCCATTTTGATCCACTATCGGGTGCAGGTTCTGTAGGTTTCCAATGTTGTCTGTAGTTTTTCTGGAGATAAATTTCCTCTTGGAGATCCTTTTTTCATTCTTCTGCATATTGAAAGGACCCTTAGCATTTTAGTCATCGATGAAAAACGATTCCACACCTGTTCTCGTATAATGGTGACACATGATTGATGACATTTGGTTTTCTTTAGCCCTTCTTCAGTTCTGGGAATTTCTATATTTTTTGGCCATTCTTCTTTGTTACACAACCAATTTGGTCCTTTCCACCATAATCGTGATTCTTTGAGAGCGATAATGTCGATACCTCTTGAGACTACATCAGCTGGGTTGTCTTGAGATTTGACATGGACAGTTCTGCGGTGGTATTAGTTTTATTATCTCGGTTAGCAACGAATGTGTTCCATCTCGTAGTATCTCCTTTAATGCATCTTAACGTGATCATTGAATCCGTCCATGCATAGATCTCTGAGCAATCTGTTTTGAGGGCCTTTTTCGTTTTGTCCATTAGCTTAGCAAGTAATACTGCAACACATAATTCTAGTTTTGGAAGGGTGATCCGGTTCCTTGCTGGGGCTACTCTGGATTTAGCCTGCAGCATAGTAATATTAGTTGTATTTCCAGTTCTTATTCTACTTTAGATTACTGCACCGTATGCTTTTTCTGATGCTTCGCAGAATCCTACGAGTTCAATCTTCTTGTTGTCGTATTGAATCCATCTTGGAATTCGGATTTTTGAAATGCTTTTCGTTTCTTCTTGAAATGTCTGTCATTTCTTGTAGAGTTCTTCTTTGACAATTTTATCCCAAGCTATAATATAATAATCAGCAACCATAGATCCTGAATGACTAGTTTTGCTCTAATGGTAAAGGGCGCTAACCATCCTAATGGGTCAAATATCTTTGCAATTTCTGACAGCATCTGCCTCTTAGTGTTGATTTTTCTTGTCATTGCATTGACCTTGAAGTGAAAGCTATCGTCGGCTGGAGTCCATAATATTCCTAGTGACTTTCTCACTTGTTCTTGATCAATTTCCACGGTGCTTTTTTCTTTTAATTTTTCTGGAACTTTTTGCAAAAATTCTTTGGAATTGCTGGACCATTTCCTCAATGTGAACTTTCCACATTTTAGCAGCTTAATTAACTCATTGTACTGTGTATGTGCTTCTGTGATACTGTTGGCACCAAAGAGTACGTCATCGATATAGAAGTCTTCCAGGAGAATCTTTGATGCTGTTTTAAAGTTTCTTTCTTCGTCGTAGACTAGCTGGTGAAGGGTTCTTATGGCTAAGAAAGGTGCTGCGCCTGTTCCATAGGTTACTGTAGTCAATCGGAATTCTTGTAATGGCTCGTCTGGATGCTCTCTCCATACGATCCGTTGGTAGTGCTGATCTGCAGTGTCCACTTTTATTTGCCTATAAATTTGTTCTATGTCTGCTATAAATCCAACTCGGTGTTTTCGCCAGCGTAGTATGATATCTGCTAGGTCGTTTTGTAACCTGAGTCCGGTATGCATTGCTTCGTTTAAACTCAGCTGGTTGGTTGTTTTACACGATGCGTCGAATACTACCCGTAGTTGTACTATCTTCTCTTGTGACAGCTTGGTGGGGTATGTAGTATTTTCCTTGGTTATTCGTATATCTCGGTAATCTCTCCATGTGCCCGAGCCTCAGGTAGTCTTCCATAAATTGTCTATACTGGTCGTAAAAATTTTCCTTTTTCGTGAATTTTTTCTCTAACTGTTGAAATCTTGCTACGGCTCGAAACTTGGAATCCCCTATTTGAGGTGGGTGCTCCTTAAATGGCAGCTTTACCGTGTAACTTCCGTCCTTGTTTCTTGCTATTGTTTTTTGGAAGAACTCTTCACACATTTGGTCTTCTGGCTTGATCTGCTGTTGATGTGAGACTTCTTCTATTTCTTAAAATTTTATTATCCATTTTTTGCCATTCTTTTAGGTCTATTTCGCTTAACGGTTCACTGAAGAGCGCCTTCGTAATCCTTGGTAACACGAGTAGCTCAGTCGTGAGTGTATACTTACTGGGGAATCTTGGCCTTAATTGAACTTCGACTTTTGATTTGGAAACACTTGATACATTGTCGCCTACTCCTGATATTTCGGCACGTATTTTTTTGTCTTGGTAATGCTAAAGCTTATGCAGCTTCTTCAGTAGTGAATGAAGACTGAGAACCCTGGTCAATTAGTACTCTTTGTAAATGGGACGTGCCGTCATTTGCTCTACCTTGGATTAGTGCTGTAGCGAGTAGAACTTCTTTTTTCCTTATTTCAGCTGCGTGGTGAGTGATTTGAGAGTGATTTCTTGAATTATGATTCCTTGTGTTAGAATCGTTATATCTTGGATTGACTCTACTGAGCCTGTAGCTAGGTTCGTAATTTCTCCTACTGCTGTTATTTTTATAGTTATTTGGTCTTGAGGTGAGGTTCACTGTTCCAGCGTCCGACGTGGCTTGCCGGTCTTGATGTAGTAAAGTGTGGTGGTACCCATTGCAAACTCTGCATTTACTTATCATGGTGCATCTATCTCTCGAATTATGGCTTAAACATCTGATCTCGTTGTGAAGTTGCTAAATGGGCCCCTATTGATTTCTGGTGTCTTCTTTTAAAAATTCATATCGAGTTGTAGATTTGTTCCTACGAAGTTCATTTTGAATTTCTTCAATCAGGAATTTAAATTCTTGGATCATTACTTCTTTTCTTATCAGTACTGCTTCGCCTTCTTCTGTCTTCTTCCCCTCTTCTGCTTTTTTGCACGTCTTCATATAGGTTTTAAAGTTTTCATAAAGTCCATTAATTTGGTTAAAATATTTCTTCGCAAAATAAGTATGGCTGGCCTCTCCTATTCTTTTCAGCTTCTCGTCGTTTTCTACTATGGCTTCCCATATCCCGTCTCTCTGTTGGTTTCGCTGTGTAATATATGCTGGTGTCTTTTTTGCATGTGAATCTTTCTTTACGTTGACTAGAAGTTGCTCTAATTCTCCCGCTAGCTCCTGCTGGCGGATGACAATTTTATTTGTTTCTTCCATTGCTTTCTCGATGGACGCAGCTGTTTTGGCTTGACTTGCCTTTTTTGCTTGACTACTTTGGCTGGCTTGACTGCTTTGCTTCGCTCGACTGCTTTGATTGGTTTGACTGCTTTGGCTGGCTTGACTGCTTTGGCTGCTTTGATTGGCTTGCCTGCTTTGATTCGCTCGACTGTTTTGGTTTGAAGATGGGGACGGCCCTTTTTGGCGGTTACTCCTGACTTGACTTAACTTTGGCTCGAATGACTATGAAAAGATCTAGGGCTTTTCCCTAAACCTTTTTTTTTTAAAAACAAAAACAAAAAATTAAAAAAGTAGAACGCAACAACATAGACTTATCGAAAATCGAACCCGATACCACAAAATTCGAAGTATGGATGTAAAACTTATCGACTATAGGGTGGCTCAGTTTAAACGTCATTAATTTTAATACCTGATAGAGAATTTAAAAAGAAATAGACTTTTATTATACATTTTTTCTTAGAAATGTTTAATAACAAAGGTACAGGGTGGTAAAGTTAAGAATAATTATTGGTTCCTTTATCATAACTTTTAAACTACCAACTCAATTTTAATTAAATTTTGCATGGAGGCTATTGTAGTAAATTTTCGATAACTGATAAACCCAATTTTTAAAAAAAAATGCCAGTGGCGTAACATACTGAGGGATTTGGTCCTTTTTTGTCTTAAATCTGCGAGGCGATAAAATATTTTTTTATAAGTCAACTGTTAGATTCTCTATTTAATTCGAAAAAAAAGTTACTCTTGCAAAATTAAGATTTAAGGCACTGTTTTTAAAAGATCCTAATTTAATTGTTTAGAAATACCTGCTTAAATGTTGCAAAAAAAGGAAATCGGGCTTGGATTTGTAAAAAAGCTGAATATAAAAGATGATCAAAAGTGACCTTAAGTCATTATTTTATTTAACAGGTTTAATTTAAGATTCAAGCCTAATTTTTTATTTCAAAGTTTTTGCAGCATTTTAACTGGCGTTTCTGTACAATTAAACTAAGATATTTTCAAAACAGTGCACTGTTTTTAAATAGTAAGTAACAGTAACTTTTTTTTCCAAATTAAACGAAGAATCGAACAGTTGACTTCTTGTAAAAAAATATTTTATCACAGACAAAAAATCGCAGATTTCGGACAAAAAAGAACCAAGTGCCTCCGTATGTTACGCCACTAGCAATTTTTTTAAAAATTGGTTTCATCAGTAATTGGAAATTTACTACCATATGATATGTACTATGTATGTATGTATGTATACATGTATGTATACAATATGATGATGGTATATGGTAGATTATGACTAAATAAATGGTGAGAAAATAATAAAAAATACTAAGCTAAATTAAATTATTAAAAATTAAATTTGGCTCGAAAGAAGGTCAAGCTTCTTACCCTTACGGCATTTATGAAGCACTTCAGCTCCCATCCCTGCAGAAGAATTATGTGTAGAGGCCAGTAAATGATTAGCAAACGCTGATTTGGTGTCACTGACATTGATACTTTTATATTTTTCAAAAAACGCTATATGTGCTTTAATCGTAAAATCTCTATTTTCCTACCAGATTGGCCAAACGACTTTGCAATCTCCGCACTTTAAGGCATAAATTCCTGATTTAGAAAGCATGCTTGCCTTGTCCACTACATTAACTAATTGGTTCTTTAAATTATTGACCGTGTTAAAAGCAAGTTTGCCATTTAGAGATTTAAAGAACCTAGCTAAATTTAAGGAAATTAAGGGATGTTAAATATATATAAGTTCTTTGTCATCAACTTAAACCGCCGGTTTTCCTCAGATAAATGTAAGTAGTTGTGACTAGCTTACAAAGCTTTGAACCTTGATCAGAAACTACACCTAGTACCACTACCACACTACACTTTGACAACTGACTCAAATAAAATATTTCAGTTCATCTAATTTTGGAGATGTTTTATAAAAAAAGTATGCGATGGACGCTTTCGACTAGTCGCAATACCCCCAGGCCATCAAAACCAAAACTTTGCTAGCAATATCTGTAGTGTTTCCTGTTGAACCTTCCTAGAAATCAACTTATCTTCTTATTTGAGATGTTTTAATATAGATGTGACTTAATGGACATTTCGTCTATATCATCAGTCTATAACAGTCTTTTGCTTTCTCATTTAAAAAACGCGATTTTAATTCTGTTAGTCGAAAAATAAATTCATTAAATCCGCAAATAATAGGCCAGTGTTTTGAAACACATTGAAGAGTAGGCTTTGACGGCAAACGATTTTTTACATGCTTTTGGACCACCAGGGTATATACAGATTGCAAATTGTTTATACTCATTTGTGTACCTGCTTTCCTGAATAGACTTTTTTAGACAAGTTTGTTGGTTTAAAAAAGAGTTAGATCTTAAAGAATGCACAAAAATCTGCTGGGTAGTTAGTTGTCCTCTATGAATCTTAGAACATTGCCCGAAGTTATTTCTATTCGCCAAGATTTTTTGCATGAGAAACTTCCTTGTGCAGATTTTTAATTTCTTGCGTTAATTGACCTTTTCTTGGAGTCATTGACGAAATCTGCATTGACGTTTAGCAGAATTTATCTTGAAAGTAAAATTCATTTTAGATATTATGCCGGTTTTAATACCAACTCAAAATTTAACTCAGAAAAAGATTAAAATAATTTATGCAAATTTATGTTAAGGTTTTTTGGAATTCATTGAACTTAACTGCCTAAATGAAAATAATAAGGTTTAACAACAAATATAGATTTTTTTATTTACGCAAGGTCTAAAGAACTATTATAAGGAAGGCATCTAATATCCAATATTTATAATTAAAGTACTGGAATTTTCCTACATTTTATTGTACTCTAAGTACAAGTACAATAAAACCTAAGAAAAACATTTATATATATTGCAAGTATAATAATTGTTTTGCATATAAAAAGGTTTACGGTGCCGATTATTTTACTTACCTTACCTGTTTTATTACATACATCCATCTGGACAGAAACATTTACCTGCATTTGACTATCGGATTGTACGGAAGCGTCACCGAATTCCTTCCTTAATGTGTATTTGCAACGATGTTACAATTATCTGTGCCTGGAAACATAATACATAAATTTTTAATCGATTCTGAATTTCCCACGTCAAAAAATTGCAAAAATTATAAGATCTTTGATTTCTTCTATAATACTTATTATCATTATAAATGCATATGTTAGAAGGAAAAATGACATTTGCTTGTCGATGCTCTGGACAAAAACAATGTACTTAGGTATTGCGTCGTGTCTAAGATGTTAATTTGAAAGAGACATGAAACTCATGGCCGCAAAATGCAAGTTACAAGATATTAATTCTTTTATAGTATTGCTCTGCAGTAATATCGGCGTATCAATGTTTGCCAGCAAAGCCCAAAATATTTTTCAAGATGGCAGTAAAGACGGTGGAATATTATGACCGCCACAGACGACGCTTAGAACATAACCGATAAAAATGTGGAAAAAGGTAAAGAAATAGTTATGATTGATCCCCGAATTACAATCAGAGAAGTCGCTAGTGATGTGGAAATATTTTGGGTATGAAACGCGTGGCAACAAAATGTGTTCCAAAATTGTTGAATTTTGAACAAAAACAGCGGCATAGTGCATCAATTCGTGCTACGAGTTAAACGTGAAAACAAACCGTAAAAACGCCCGACTTTGTGGAAAAACAATTCATGGCTTTTTCATCACGATAATACACCTGGTCACACTTTATTGCTTGTTTGTGAGTTTTTGATCAAAAACAATACTGAAACATTATTAACAGTTTTATAAGCATGTATTACCTTAAGAAGTTTCGAGGATTAGAAGAAGCGCTGGCACAAGTGCATTATATCTAATGTGGACTATTTTAAAGGCGATAATATTAGTGTAAACGAATAAATAAATATTTAAAAAAATTAAAACCTTTTTTTCCAATAAAAGTGGCATTATAATTGATAAGTAACAAAATAGTATAATATAAGTATCAAAATCTTATATTTTTTTAAATCTTAATAGGCTATTCCTCTAGATTTTCTGTGATAATGGTACTCAAATAATTAAAGCAAACCATACACCCAGAGGATTTTAGACAATAATATTTTATATCTATTTGCTGAAGTAGGAAGTACTAAAATGAAGCAATTTTGGAACTTGTATAGAGTCTAAGTAAAAGTAACAAAGAGACAAGAAATTAAATTGTCAATTAGGAAACGGTGATCACAAACAAAATGTTTAAGTACATTTCCCAAATAGAAAGGAAAATAAAGCACTTAGAGAGGAGGGAAAAGTATTAAAAGAAAAACTGAAAAGAGTCGAGTGGGATTTTAAAAGATTTAAGCTTGTCATACAGGACTACAGGAGAAAAACGGGATGACTATTCGATGTTTGGCAGACCCTAAATTTAATAAGTCAAAAATTTCCTCGGACTATACTAAAGATGAACGCGCCGAACAAAACTTACTTATAGCAATCAGTTAGTTTGGTTAGTTGGTTTTAATCAGTTTCTTTGGTAAGTTCAATTCTTTTTTATTAGTGCATTTCTAGTATTCTTAAGCAAATGCGGACAAAGATAGTACAAATAGACTTCCCATTAATAACCAAGGAACCAAGTGGTATGGAGTTGGCTTGTTGTCTGTGTTAGTTCTCAATAGTTTACAACTTTTGTAGCGGCTCTATTAGTTCTATCTTGATTACAAATAGTTGCACAGACCTTCATCTCAATCGATTGCAAGTCTTTACTGCAGTTAATAATTTTTTTTTAAACTTCGAATTTAACTGGGTGCGTTAAAAAAATGGGTCACTGGTATTTTAAATCATTTTGTAAGATCCTAAATTATGAATACAAGCTCGTGATATACTTGATTGGAGTTTTTACCCAGAGAAATTAGGTCTGCAAATCCTGAAAAAAAAATTTAGAGATATTTTATCAAACCTCTAGGCACAAGAATGAGCTAGTTCACTCAACTGACTCTGGCTGCAATTTAAAATGTTCCGATGTGTTTGATTTGTACACAATTAAAAGGAATATTAGAAAGCATAGCTTGAAGAGTTCTTGGATATGGTAATTGGAAAAAGTGCCTTAAATACTTGTAAAACCGTCAAAGCCGTGCATTTAAGAATTAAGAGGGCAAAGGCTTTGGCTCTCACTGATTATTTGTGACCAGAAGGTGGACATTTGCATTTAGCGATTAAGCGTTAATTAATTCTTAAGTTACTTAATTAAGATTCTCTTCTAAACTGAAGTCTTCTTTATAAAGAGACTTTAAAGAAGCAACATGTGCTCTTTAATTTTTCAGAAATAACGTCAACTTAGATAACTTGCTCATATTGGATTAATGCATATTATACATCTCCTGCTCACGAGTTAAGCTATTTCTGAAAGACAACTTTTGCAAAAATATCTTTTCTATTTTCTAAAGGAAAGGACTATTTGTCAATAAAATTTGTAGGAATATTGGAACAAGAGCTCCTCGATGGTATTGACGGTAGACAATTTGACTGGACATTATCTGATGAGATAGTTGAAATGGATATACTGTCAGTCTCTACAGTCTTTGAACTTTCAACTTCAATTTTATTATCGCTTAATTGGTCATCTAAAAATTTTCTTGGTTTTGGGTAAAACGAAGAATATAGTCTGGCAAACGAGTCTGCAACAGCGAAATGAATTTGTACCAAAATTTAAAATGGCCAGATTTAAGTAGACAAAAGCAATATTCCTCAGCAAAGGATAAATTTAATTTATAAATCGGTTTATAAATTAAATTAAATCTTATGCCGAGCAATATTGCTTTTCTGCACCTAAATCTGGCCATTTAAAACTTTGGTACACATTTCTTTCGCTGTTGCAGACTCGTTTGCCAGAGTGTAGTTGTATTGTTAGAGAACCTGATGTTTTAAAAGAGGCCATAGAATTGCATCAAACCTATGCCTCGACTCCGAGGGAACATCAGGGTTATTATAATTTGAGGCAGAGAAATGCTGACCTGGCATCTGTTAAGTCACCTTAAGATGGCCACAAGTTTCATGGGGCTGAGTTTTATTGTTGCTTATCTTGGAAACATGATGGTGAATATTTTGTAAACTAATTTGACAATAAATAGCGTTTGTTATGAATGGGTTCCTGAAATTCATTACAATATGTTTACATTGAAAATTTGTATCTTTTTCTCGATTTACATTGTTAATGAAATTATTATTAATTCTAATGTCAATTACATGCCCTTGATTCCAAATTGTCTTCCCATCCATCTTTAAACAAATAATTTTACCTGTTAATATTTGTAAATCCACAGATTTTTAATTAACGTATTAATAGTGTAAACTATTACATATGATGAATGAAATTAAAATCTGGTAATATATATTTAATGCAAAACTATCTTTGAACTGAAATGAATGTCTTTATATTTCAATATATTTCATTTAATATATTTTATTAAAATATATAGACTTGATGAAATGATCAAATATTTTGTTACATATTTCCTCAATACTCACCTCATGCTCAGTATTAATGGCAGTTTTATTTCAAAACATGTTATATTAGGTTCAGATAAATGGTCGACCTTTTGCAATATTAGCAGAGGCACTGGGGGGTGCGAATGTCGATAATTGTCCGCATCCATGTGTAGCAAGGCCTTGTGGTGAAGATGGTGTTTGCATACCCGAGATGGATTATTTCACATGCAGGTCAGCAATGTTACAGTACTTTGAAAAATATATATTTTTTAATTCTATTATCGTCACCTGTAGTTTAAAAAAAAAATTAATTACTAAACACGAATAAAGCTCTAGATGTAACATCCATTTATTGTAATTTTTAGATGTAAGCCCGGCTACAGAGATCACCTGTGCTCTCGAGGGCCTCCTTCCTTTAACGGCGTAGACAGTTTTTTTCACTTAAGTGATTCAACTACTATGGAAGCCATATCGAGCGACCCTTTGGACATAAATGTTCGCTTTAAATCCCATTCTGAGTCAGGCCTTTTATTATGGGCTTACACAGGAAGCAGCTTTGTGTCGCTAGGACTAAAACATGGGGCACTAGAAATGAGATATACGTCAGGATACAGAGAGGATGAAATGTGGGTTGTTCACAATTCAACCACGGTAAATGATGGCTTGTGGCATAGAATTAAAGCTGTAAGGTAAGTTTTCCTAGGTTTCAGACTTAATAATACCGAAAAAATATGAGATATGTAGTTTGGTACTAAAAGATGTACGTAGCAATAGCAAACAAAACATCTTTGATATTGATTGATAAATTTTTCAATAATAATAATTTTGAAAAGATTTTTCCGTATATGACTTTTTCCAATAAATTTTGAAAACGTGAAGTTCAGATATTATTAATAATACACATACATATGCGTACAAATATTTACTGTCATTAGGTGGAATTTTGTCACTAATTAGGGTTTCGTCACAGCCGAATTAAAAAAGATCATATTAAAAATATTTTAAAAAAACATATACCGGGTGGTGCGTCGCCGAGAGGAACATAGGAAAACTCATGTAAATTTTAAGGGGGTCAATTATTGGCTTCCCTGTACATTTAAAAAAATGTAGGATAACTTTTTGAAGAGACCAATCCGGCAAACCCTTGTGCAAAGTTTCAAAAAATTTTAGTAAGCGAATCTTGAATTATTTAATTAAATTGCAAAATTAGGAAATTTTCGGTTCAGGTAAAATCAAACGAGCACTAGTAAAATAAATATTGTCACTGACGTGAGGAAAAGTGTCAATAAATCAGTGACAGTTAATATTTGAAAACAAGTATGATTTATTCAATCGACGAAAAAATAGCCATAAGTAAATAATTAACCATAATAAAAGTTTATATAAAAAAGTAATGTTAACGTGTCTTACTTTGAATGTATGGTTGTGAGATTGATAAAACGAAAAAAAAATTTCTTGTATTCGGCTGTATGTCAGAATTGACAAAGCCTTATAACAAATTGTTTGCTGGTGGCTGGTGTCTAGTTTTACCTAAACCGAAAAATTGGTAATTTTGCAATTACATTTAATTGAATAATGCAAAATTCGCTTATTAATATTTTTTGAAACTTTGCACAAGGGTTTGCCAGATTGGTCTCTTCAAAAAGTTATCTTACATTTTTTTTTATAAAATGTACAGGAAAGCCAATAATTGACCCCCTTAAAATTTACATGGGATATCCTATGTTCCGCTCAGCAACGCCACCCGGTATATAGAGTTTATGTATAGTATAGTATAAAAATGTAAAAATGTTTTTGTTTCGTTTAAGTGAATAATTATATTTTAAATTGTAAGTATATACATATTGTAATAGCAAAACAGTTCGTCCCCTCAATGCCAAAACCACGAATGTGCAAATTTCCAATTTTTTGCATATATGCCAAAACAACCAATTCTTAAAGAAAATTAAAAATTAAAATAAAAAAAATTTTTTGGTTTTGGCATTGGAAGGACGAGTTGTCTCTACAGTTGCCTCCACTAATATTCTATTTTGTGACAAATAAATCAAAGGTGCAGTCCAACGGCTACGCTAGCTAAAATTAGCAATGAATTTTCTTTTGCCTTACTAATATTTACTTGACACTTACTTAATCAAACCGACGCAGTTACAAATGTCCAATGTCCAAATTTTAGTTTTATTCAAACTATTAATGATTTAAAGCTATAAAAGAATTTTGATTAATTTTTCAAAGGTTTTTTTTAAAGTACGCGAAATAAATATTATTTGTAGTACCTAGTTAATTTTATAATATATCTATTTTAATAATTAATATATATAAGACAATTACAAAGAAAAGAAAAAATAAAGAAAACTGAGGAAAAAATGCAACGACTCTAATTATTTTGATTGTTCTGTTCACAAATACACTACAATTGGGATTTAACCTTACTAACAAAATTTTATGGTGCAATATACGTACATTACCAACAACAAAGGAACAAAAAGATAAGCGTACAAAATGTACTAAATCATGTTAAGTAGTTTGATTTAAAAGATAAAAGAATTTTGTTTTGGAGTTAAAGCTATTTACTGATAAATAGTTTAAGGAGTTGAGAACATAATCACAGAATAAAAGATCGTTTATTCTGTGACATAATTGTACATGCGGTAAACATTATAAGAGAAGCTGCTTTCAAACATTGAGATGTTATGACGAGGTTGAATTATTAGTCCCGCATGTCTGAGATTTGGTTGTGAACGTCTGATCGATATCCATAAGTTAAATGAAACAGGTTGATATTTTCTTATTTCAAAGATAAATCTAGGACACGATTTTTATACTTCTTAAATTCTGGTTTGTTTGTATTGGGTTAGACATGGACCATAAACTATATCACAATAATTAATATGAGTAAGAACTAAACTTTCTGTAAGGTCAATCCTTTGGTTAATGGTTAAAATTTGTCGATGTGGGTAAAGAACTTTCAATGATGCGTAGGCCTTTTTAATGGAAAGATTTACGTTCTCCTTAAATCTTAACTTTGTGTCGGCCATAAGACTCTTTCATAGATTTTCTTTCTTTTCATAAGATTCTTTTCACACATTGGCAGTAGAGTTTCCTGAATCGTTCATTTCATTTTCTGACTTGCTGTTGCCAAAGTAACGTACCACTGTCTTGTTGGGATTTATCTGTAAGCTATACTTTATTGGTAAATCTACTACCCTTTCCAAATCACATTCAATGGTTGCTTTCGCAAGTTTCCAATTCTAAGAATCAAACGAGTATCTTATCTGCGTATTATCGGCATATAAATATTTAAAGGGGTTTTATAGAGTTTTATAGGTTTTTAGCGTTACTATCTTTAGTTTTTCATTTAATAGAAAATTAAATAATATAACTTCCTTTCAATTCACGTAACAGTTTTTCTTTCCAATTTTATACTCACGTAGTACAATTTATAGTCTATTTTAATGATTTTCCCTAGGGATTCCTCAGAAAACAAATGCTGTAAGATCTGCAAGACCAATTACACTACCCTTCGAGTTAATTTTAAGAAGATCATTCATTTAAGCTACCAATAATATTGGCAAATGGTATCAATACATACAAATTCAGTTATGTTTCTATTATTTTATGAGATTTATTTGCTATAAGTTCATTTGTACCCTATTTTGTCCTTTATATTATATTGCATAATTTACATAGCTTTTTTATTACATAATAATTAAAAATATTGTATTTAAAATAATATTAGTAATTCACTTTACAAAGATAATAGATTGAATAATCGAATAAAAACAGAAATCAACTTAAATAAGTTTAATCTAAGCGAAAAATAGCATTCATCAATTTAATTAAACTTCACGTTAATTATTTTCGATCTAAAAATTGAATATCAAAAACAATAATATGTATAAACATTTTAAGTAATAACCAACAATAAAAGATCTAATAAAGTTTCTGTTTCTTCGAATAATATAAATGTTTAGCCCAAAATAATAAGAGGATTATTGCATACATGTCCTTTACTTTTCGAATAAGCTGAGTCATATTATTAAGGGTACCTCGAGTATTTGTAGTTAAATTATTTCTATGAAATGCTGCTTCTTTAAAAGAGAAAAATGACTTATAAATTCTAGTAGAGTTCCACTCTTAACTCTTGTTTTAGTGAATTTAGTGTTTCATATTTACAAATAGGATTTTGGGATTTAAACAAATGTGATTCTCAAACAGTAATCTGTTATTTAATATCTACGCCTAAAAATCAAAGGAATATGTTATATGTTATTTCTTTGTAAATTAAAATACATGTTACCTTTAAAGCTGTAAACAACAATTACTTCGTAGCAGATCTAGCAAGTCGTTATTTAAGGTGTGGTCTGCAGACGTTAAAAAAATATTCTTGTGAATTTGTGACCAGAGATTTTGTATTGGAAGATAAATATATAAATAATAAACAAAATATAATAATATAATACAATTTACCAACAAAATACCACTTTCAGTTAAACAATTAATTTATTTGCTGCAGGATTCTATTAATTTTGAAAATAACAAATTCTAAGGCCGATAAAGCACAAGATTCAAGTTTTATTAGAGTCACTTGGGATCATAATAGTTTTAATCTTGTAATCTAATGTTTTATTTAGATTAATAACAAAGTAGAACAGCCAAGAAACTACAAAAATATTGCCACATTATTTAACTGTTAAGATTTAGTTTTCTATTGAGTTCAAAATAAAATATATGTATTACTGTATGTATGTATGTATGTATTTATGTATTACTGTAAATGAAAATTACAGTTACACACAACCTGTTTCAGGGATGGAACGACGGGCCTACTAGTAGTCGACAATGGAGCGGCAGTAACAAGACAGTCAGTCCAAATTAGATCACCCAATAAACCATTCGCCCCATCACAGGCGGAGGGGCTATTTTTAGGCGGAATGCATCACAGCTTAATTGGCCCTGTAACAGGATACAGGGCCGGCATTAGGGGGTGTATAGCAGACTTAGTTATAAATAGCGATTATCATTTAGGTGTTATCAATAGATCAGCTATAAGACACAATATAGGGGAATGTGAAGTGTGAACGCTTTTCTAAGTAATAAAGTTTCTTGTGTGCATAGTTCGTTATTTTCAAAAGAATAAATTATGTACATAAACTGATCAAAGAAAATAAAAAAAATTGATGCTGAAACCCACGTGAAACTTTAATACTCGAACTAATTTTTTTGTAAATAATTGATTTTGAGTATTTACGGTTTTTGAGTGACATATAATCTCTTACCAAAAACTACTATCGTTGATTGAATATTTGGACGATACGCAATCCTGTGTTATAAAATGTAACCATTCGACTATCGATTGCCGAATGCCATTCAGTTTTCTTTACCAGCTGCCGTTGCGGCAAATCCAGGAACGATTCATTTAATATGCTGGCTACTTTGAGTGAGGTTTTTAACGACGGTGGAATTTCCGGTTATGCGGCTGTGCTGGTTATTTTTTTAAGACAAAGGTAATGGTACCAACTACGCTTTTTTTTACATACAATACCATGGTGTCATTTAGGTGGTGAAATGATATGTGATGTACTGAAGTGTAGAGGCGTGCTGAAATTTCTTACAAATTAAATTTTATAAGCAAATAATTAATTAATATCTGTATTGTTATGACGAATTTATAATGAGTTGCTTATTTTATTGGGTATTACGTCATTTATAGGAAAAATCAATAATTTAAGTTCATATTTCTTTTAAATACGTGAATAAGTCTATTTTCTTCTTCTTTTCAATTTTTGAGCGTGTGAGATAGTAATTTCTAAATTGATTTTTGCTATAAGTGACGTAATACCCAATAAAATAAATAACTCAAATAATTAATTATTTACCAAAACCTGCTTTTAAGACAAAAATGAATAAATTTAAAAAAATATATAAAAAGCTATTTTTTACAAAATTACCAAAAAAGTTTAATACAAGTTATAATTCAAACAACAAACATGTAGTTTACCCCATTCTGTGGCCAAAAGTATCAAGTTTTTAAATAAAAAGACTATTGCACTTAATTTATTAAAAACTAATATACAAAAAATATGTGCGACAAATTTTAAAATATAAGTAGGTTCCACGTAAATATAAAGAACAGTTGAAATAACTCATAGGACTTAATATCTATAATAACTTCTTAGTCAACAATTTTTTGTAAAAAGTAACCCAAATTGGCATGTGATTCAATATCTGAAAAACTGTGGAGCGTAGTGAGGTTTATAAAGTACAACTTTTTTGAATGAAAAATATTGAGAAATAAACACCCTTAACTGAAATCAAAATAAAATTAAAAGCAAAAAAGTTAAAGGTATTTTGAGTGAGAGTAGTAATAGCACTCTATAAAACATGAAAAGTAGGCCACACTTTAAGTTGATGTACAAGCAAATCTTTAATTACTAATTGTTATAACTATACTTAAAAGTAGGAAAGGTTGGTAACAAAAAAAAAACAGAAATTTTGTTTAAGAGCACTTATTACGATTATACAATATGTCCAAAATAAGGATGAGCAGTATGAGGATCTCTGAAACGTTAGAAGATACAAGGTGGTATAATTAGAGGAAAGTTGCATAATATAGTTTGCTTTTATAAAACAATATTATAAATTCTAAATACTTTCTAAATTGTGGGAAAAACTTAAATTTGGCAAAATCGTTTAAAATTTTTTTCTGGCAACATACAAGGTGATTGACGACCAATGGCACGTTAGCCATATATAGAAAGCGGAACGTAACATTTTCCTACAATTTTGGCAACCATGGTAACAGACAATGCTCTATCGGTCTAATATTACATTCTCAACACTGCAGCGTTGCCGCTTTTATAGAAAAATGGTAACATCTTTGATTTTTAAATATATTTTTAGATATTTTGATTCCCTGCTTCATATTGAGTCTTTTTTAAATATGCTTCTCTATACCTATCTTTTGCGGTAATAAAAAATGCGTTTTGTTTGTTAAAACCAAGGAGTAACTAATTATTTATTTCTTAGCTATTTAAGTTTTTTTGTCTACTTTAAGAGACTATCTTGATTAACTTTAATCTTAGTCTGATTCAATTAATTACAGGGTCGTCAAAAACTACATTAAAATCTTTCATTTACTAAAATGGTGACGAGTACATTTTTTTAAATGAGACACCCTATATTTTATTTCATATTCTAATAGACATCTTAAATACCATTAATTTAAAATAATATATTCCTATACCTAAGTAGCCACGTTTTAAAAATAAATACTTAATTTAGTGCAATTTGATAATTTTAAACATTTTTATTTTGTAAATTATTCAGTTAGCAATGAAAATGTCACAATGGTATAATAATTAACAGTTTTTATATTAATGTTTTTCAAAAAATATACCAGATCAAAATTTCACAAAAAACAGTAGAAATAAAGTTCTGAAAATGTCTGTACATATTCCAAGCATAATTTAGACTAGATACCTATTTCAGCGTTTTGTAAAAAAATAAGAGTTTTGAGAAAAAAACAAATTTTTACGGAATTCATTTTTTATTTAAAAAATTTACTAAATGTCCAGAATTAAAATTAAATTTGAAAAACTTATATACAAATTCCTGGAATAATTTAACTACATACCTATTTCAGCGTTACAATTTTTTTTTTAATTTTTTTTCCCATATCTCAAAAAGCAATAAAAAATTAATTTTGAAAATTCCCAAACGTGTTTCTGGGGTTATTTAATTAGATACATATTTCAGTAGACACAATGTTTTCTGAAAGATGGATTTTTTTTATTTTTTAAAACTGTGTACAAAAATGTACACAGTTTTAAGAAAAAATTTGGAGAGGCTAATTTGTCTGTCAAATATTTTATAAACTCAAAAGCCAATGAAAAAATATTCTAAAACTTTCTATTCCTATTTTTGAAGTAATTAAACTGAACACCTTTTCCAGGATCATTTCAAACATTTCCTATGATAATACACTTTTTTTACGTATTTTGCAGTGTAAGTAAAACGTATTTTGCAGCTTTTTTTTATATATTTGACTTTTTGCCATTTTAGTGTAAATAAAAATTTTAATTTAATTTTCGATGGGCCTGTATAATGCTGATTAAAACAGACTAATAGAAGTTAATTAAGATGGCCTAAAGTGATAAGTTAAAATTTGAGCTTTTTAGGAACGTAAATAGCAGAGAAATAAACAATCAGTTATCTGAGTTATCCCTTGGTTTTTAACAAAAGCACGCAAAATTATATAATAGGTATAGGGAAGTATAATTTAAAAAAACTTAAAACGAAACAGAGAATCAAAATAAAAATAAAAATCTAAAAATAAATAGTGTTCCATTTGAAAAATCAAAAGTGTTGCCATTTTTCTATATAAGCGGCAACGCTGCAGTCTTGTAATATTTTAGATCGATAGACTATTGCCTGTTACTATGATTAGCAAATTTTAAAAAAATGCTACGTTCCGTTTTCTATATACAGCTAACGTACCATCGATCATCAATCACCCTGTATAATAAAATTATTTATTAAATGAACACATTATTGTGACCACTTTTGTCTCCCCTATACACAGACACCTCTATTTAAAATTAAAATACTAAATTTAAAATACGGCGTTCTGTCTTTATAGAGCTTGTTATATCCCTATAAATGGTTTTAAATAGTTATTCAAAATATAGCTTTATTAATGAGTGTAACTTTTATTTAAATGGGCATGTCAATAAGCAAAACTGTCGTTACTGACGAGAATCCACACGTTTATTAAAAAGGCATACCCAGTACACTCAGAAAATTAATATTTAGGCAGGTATATTGGAAGATGGTATTATCGGCCCAATATTTATACCAGGAACTTTAAATGGCGACATGTATGCTGAAATGCTACAGAGATTTGTCGGATTCCAACAGAATGGAGGACCTTCTCATTATATAGTTCATGTTAAGCAAAGGTTGGAATCATCATTATCATAACTAATGGATTGAAAGAAGAAGTCCTATTTAATGGCCACCTAGATTTCCGGACCTGTGGTTTTCAAATCGGTGGTTTTTAAAATGCAACCTGAGTCACTAGAGCAATCCAGCATAGAATAGTACAAAAATTACTTATTGCTTATTTTTATTTTAAAAATTGTGTATACAAAATAATTTCTTTAATTATAATTGGCTTACGACAAATAATAACCGTTAGTAAGTTACTTATTTCCAAACAACAAAGCCAAATAGAGTGATATCCCGATAAACGTTTGTAAATGTATATCAAGAATTTGAAAGTAGGCTTTATTCTTGCCTTCAAAATAACGGAAATTATTTTTAACATTTGATTAAATAAGAATGAAAATTACAAAGTAGTTTTTTATTTATTGTTTTCCTTAATAAACCGAGAAGAATTTTCTGAAATTTAGCTTTCTATGGTACCATTGGAAAAAATCTTTTCAAGAGCTTCAGGATGATGTAATACTCGAACCCTTTTCTAGTTAATATTTTAAAGGTGTATTTCACCTATTCAAAGGGTAGATAAGCTGAAAGAACTCGTCCATTATCTCAAAGAGACCTACGTAAGAAGTAAAAGGAGAAAAAAAAAATAAAAACCCTCGTCTCAAAAATCTTGGTCTCAAAATATAAAGAAAGATACAATAAAGAAGATTGAATTTGAGGTATATTTTGAGACCGACACTTTTTTTTTCTCTACGTTGTAGATAAATGTGAGATAAATAATATGTTTGTTTTTGTTACGCCCTCATTTTATAAAAACTGTTTTCAGCATTTGTTTTTCAGTTTTTCGTTCCTAATATATGGCTATTTGAAGTTTTTAAATTGTCACCCTATATAAGCGTGATTATAATGTTTGATTTGACATAGCTTTTAAAATAAGTTTATGAAAAAAAATTAATTTGAGAAATTTTGTTTAATTTCGAAAAAATTCTGTATTTTTTTAGAATTGTCTTTATTCAAGCACTAAATTGCACATATTCTCTCTAATTTAACTCACCTCGTCTACCTCTTCCGAGACCCTGTATTGTTAACTTTTTGGAATTTTGGGACTAAGGCAAGGTTAGCTAAACCGCAATATTCTTGGACTAGTTATTACTTAAAGACCATAAATTGATTAAAGATTAGAAAGTAAAAGAAAGGAAAACAGAATGTGGCTCTCATAGAAATTGGGAAACAATTTTTTAGAACCTCGACTTAGTTTTTGTAGATAAAATGAATTTCCGCTGAGGTTTATATTTAGATTTTCTTAAAGATTTGTTAATAAGATTTTGAGTTTGAATTTTAAGTTATTATAAATGAGAATATTAATAACTGTAAATATTCATCAATCTGCAAAAGACATAGGTTTAGTAAATTTATTTTCGTTTTATATAATAATATTTTATAAATTGACTTGCCTAAGTTATTACTTACTTTTAGGGTATGATAAAGTTCATTAAATGCTTTGATTGTTTTGGCATAAGTTTAAAAAATGGTCTGATGGCCTTATTAGAGAAAATACATTATTTGATTTAGTAATTTTTACTAATTTGAAATATTTCTTTCTTATCGCATACTGATTTATTCTTTTTTAAAAAATATTTACAATTGTTTTCATAATTTGGTTTCTTTATTAGGATTTTTGCAAAATATCTAGAAACAATACATTAGAACACGTTCGCAAACAGTTTCATTTGATATTATTATTATTATTATTTATTACTATTTGATATTTTTAGATCGGAGTAAGTGGAATCTTATCTAATCTAATCTTGGTGTATTGCTTGTAGATGCAATTTCGGAATAATAATAAGTTACATTTTTATTGGCTTTAATATCTTAAATTAAAACTTCAATGCTTTACAAATTCCACTGCCCAATGATTCTTGCGATCTAATATTAATGTTACGTTGCAAAGCAATTCGAATATTCTGAACACTTGACTTTGCTTTGTATACAAATATTTCTTATTACAGAAAATAAATTCTCTTCGGGATCATGATTGAGTCAGTTGATCATGAAGCTGTCTAATTAAAAGGTATTCACAATGAAAGGAGTTTGTCAAATACTCAAGTAAAACAAAGACTGAATTAAGAAAAAACAATAGAACAAATAAAAAATAATAAAAATTAAACCTGAATTACGTTATACAATCCATGATTAATAAATCCTTAAATACATTAATTCACCTGAAAAAGTATAATACATTCTTTGCAAAACTACCTCTGAGGTATTGATTTATATAATACTCAATTAAATAGTTTTAAATTTGCTTTTGTAAACCTATCTATATTTTCTACATCAAATTAGATCAGAAATAAGCTACCTAAAAAGTAATACCTAATTGATAATATTACGATTTTCGAAACTCCTTTTTTTTTAATTAATTAAACGAATGGCATTGCTCTGTAAAGGCTAAATTATCTAAAAGCAAAATTATAGCTAAATAGCTTATAGGTTAAATTTAATTCGATAGGTATTTATAAATACATATTTTGTGAGAATTCTATAACAGATAAATCTCTCTCTTCAGTACAAACAAAAAATGTAAGAATTATATATGAACCTTTCCAAGATACTACACTTCCGAACAACATTTCTTCTTAGTGGGGTTGTTTTGTATGTTCTTATGTAAATATCATTTTTCAAAAAATTATTTTTACATATTCATTGATTTTTGAGCAGGGTTCTCCATAAAAAATACCATATTTCCATCGGTTTAAATCCACTAAAAAAGTATTTGATTTAGATCCTGAAATTTAAAAAAAACTTACATTATTGTTTTTGTTTTTTTTTTTATTATGACATTTCCTATAAACAACATTTATTTTAATTGGTTGCCTGGATTACTGTGTACAATGTACATTATGCAAGAGAAGCAGCTTTGAACTACGCTATTAAAGATAATAAATTAATGTTTGAATTAATCTCCCAAAATGTCCACAAAAATTTTAATAATCTTTTGAAATACACCTGTTAAAAACACTAATAGATATTAAGTCGAAGCTTTTAGGTATTAACTGATGCAAAGCAGGCAGACAGTAACTGTTCGCACACGCCTTTCGCAATATTCTTGGGTTCATTGAGAGCGATGCAACGGTATCGCCATCCCATTGTCGGATACATTTTCATCCATAAGGTTGCGCATCTTCCCAAATATTTAATCAACACTACTACTAAACTAACAAGTCAATTTTAAAAGTCAATAACAATATTTAAGTCATATCTTGCGTCACCCGTTGGATAATAAAAGGTAAATGATATTATATTCTTTTGTTAAGATATCTTATCAAATTTACCTCTTATATATTACGGGTTAATTTTAAAAAGTATTTAATTAAGATGGTTTGAAACAGACCAAAACTGGCAATAAAATATTTATAACTATTAAGGCTTTTGTTACTGCTAAAGTTTATTTGATCAGTTTATATACGTATAGTAGAAACAAGTAAAGACTGTTAGTTGAATGTTTGCTTTTGCTTTAAGTTGTATTTAGACAATACTCACAAAATAAGCACCGTTACTCTGCCAATAATGCCCAAAACTTGTCTACTAGATTTTGTTAATATAAATAATATGACGATATGAAATGTGTGTGTGCCCAGTGTGAGATTAGAACCATAAATCTCGGATTATAGATTTTAGTAATATCTTTTTAAAAATAAATAAATAATTTATGATGCAAAAATGACAGCTAATAATGTACCAAAATTTGTTAATAAATCTGACTGAATTTAATAATAAACATGTTTTCTCATGCATTTTTTTAAAAGGATTCAATATAGGTACATTAGAAAATCACCGAAAGAATTCAAAAAACGACATACAATAATTGTGTTCTCGTTTAGTACGTGATATTCGTAGATAAATATTTTTTATTAATTTTTGAAATTAGAAATTTTACTGTATTACTTAAATTTGCCTTTTCTAAAAATTGTATGTCTTTTTTTTTAATATAGTGGAGAGAAAATTAAATTTAAGAAAATTAAATTGAATTTGAATATAAATTGTGAAATTGTTTTCCTTATATTATTTGTTCATGCCAAACAGAAATTTGTCAATTAAACTTTAAAGTGGATGTAGTAGGTATTAATTTCTTTTAAGCATATTTATATTTTCATTATTTTATGCTTGATGATGATTAAATTATTGATTATGTTTATATTTTTTTGAACATCCTAGAATATTAAGGTTTAAGCTGCCATTTTTTTGTCCAAACATATCATAATAAGACATATGATTTTCTGTCATTATTGCTGTATTGGGCGATATGAATTACCTACAAATAGTCTATTGGTTTTGTTTTTTTAGTCATTTACGACAACCTCCTTGAAGGTTTTAAAAACTTATTTATAAAAGCAAAATTAAAAATTGCCGTGAAAACGCAAATATGTTGTATACAGTGCTTTCATTTCAAAACGATCCACCCTTAATAACTTTCAAAAAAAAAAAATAAACACGTCAAATTAGATTTACAGGGGGACGTTTAGTTATGCATTCACTGAAGTTCTGGCAATCACCTCCTCACCTCCAGCTAACCTCACTTTAATATGTCAAATGGGAACCCCCACCGTGTGATACATCATAGTAAGCAGCGTAAAATTCTCTATTCAACGGTACCAAAAAAAATGAAATCGGTAAATGTGTAAGCAAATAGTTAGCGAAAATATCTAGAAATAATGAATATTTTATTTACGCCAAACTTTGGTATTTTAAATGAATACTTTAAGTATGGTACCTACATCATTTTAAAATTCTTAGATTTTTCATAATAGATCATCAAAAAAAAAACAAGCAATTTAGAAGTTAAAACGTGTGGTAACAAACAGTACATTTAGTTCAAGCAAATTATTTATTTTTTTAAGTAAAGAATGTGTACCGTTATTTGCGAGAAAAAAGAGTGTCTTCAAATTTTTTGCAAAAATCTTTGCAGTCTTATAAATTTGTATGTGTATTTACTTTACTTATATTTTTTGCGAAACCTACCTAATAGGTACAAAAAAAACACTGCAATACCTTACATTTTTAAGGCGTTTAAAAAGCAGGCGATTTATTATTGTTAAAACTGTCAGTTTGACGCATGCAATTTTTTAATTTTAGTTAAAACAGTGAGTTAATAAAATGGTGTATACGCTAGCTGAAAGAATAGAAATAATTTTCCTTTATGGAGCTCCAGATCGGTGTGCTCGCAGAACCGCGAGAGCATTTAATGAAAGGTATCAAGATAAAAACGTGAGCCATAAATACGTACTAGAATTGATACGGAAATTTGTAGAGACGGGATCGATTTGCAATAAGAAAAAATATGAAAATAGAGTTGTCGATGAAGCATGCCAAGTTGAAGTACTAGGACAATTTGCTATGGATCCAACTTTGTCTATACCAAAGGCCGCAAAACTAACAAATATTTCCACTGGTTCCGTACATAAAGTTTAAAAAAAAAAAAATAAGTTCTTTCCTTATAATTCATATTATAATTCATATTCTTCATGAACTCGGAGAAGATGATTTTATTAGGAGAATTCAATTTTGTGAAGTGATGTGCCAGCGAATTGACGACGATCCCCATTTATTGAAGAACATTTGCTTCAGTGACGAATCGGCCTTTTTTTTAAATGGCCTGGTGAACAGACATAACTGTAGATACTGGGATAATGAAAATCCGCATGTTTTTCGGGAAGGCCATACCCAATATCCCCAAAAAATTAATGTTTGGGCAGGAATTTATGGGAATGAAATAATCGGGCCATTTTTTTTTGGAAGAAAATTTGATTGGCGAAATTTATTTAAACCGTTTAGAAAACGCAATATACCCTTCCATCATCTAATCTATGGAAAATCAAGTAGATCAACATGGTGCTATATTATTGAATGAAAATAATATACATTTTCAGCAGGGTAGAGCTCCCGCGCACTACACTTTGGTAGTTCGAGAGTAGCTTGATGAAAATTTTCGAGAAAAGTGGATTGGCAGACGTGGTGCAATCGAATGGCCTGCGCGGTCTCCGGACCTAACCCCACTAGACTTTTTTCTTTAGGGCTACTTAAAAAGCAAAGTTTATAACCCCCCCCCCCCCCCCCACCTGTGAGTATTGAGAATTTAAAAAATAGAACATTTCAAGAATGCAGAGAAATTAGCGGGCAGACCCTTGCCAATGTTCGTAAGGAGTTTGAAAATAGGCTTTTTTATTGTCTTGCTAATAACGGCGCGCATTTTGAACATTTAATAAAATAAATTTGTTAAACTAATTAAATTTGCTTTTCTACCCTACCGATTTACACTTTAATTGCTTCTTGGTCAATCAATTTTATTTTTTTTACAACCATTGATAGCATAACGAATGCCCTTTAAAATAATGTATTCTAAAGGACATAAACTTTAATAGCTCACACCATGGGGTAGCCATTTGACATATCAAAGTTTGGCGTAAATAAAATATTCATTATTTCTAGACATTTTCGCTAACTATTTGCTTATACATTTACCGATTTCATTTTTTTTGGTACCGTTGAATAGAGAATTTTACGCTCCTTACTATGATGTATTACACGATGGGGGTTTCCATTAGACAGATTAAAGTGAGGTTAGCTGGAGGTGAGGAGATGATTGACAGAACTTCAGTAAATGCATAATTAAACGTCCCCCTGTATATCTAATTTGACGTTTTTTTTTCTTTTTGAAAGAAGAAAGTTATTAAGGGTGGATTGTTTTGAAATGAAAGCACTGTATACTAAACATACACAAACTTAATTTTCGATTTTTAAAAGAAATTTACTAATCGCTTTTTTACTAAACTATTTACTAATAACATGTATGTCTTATATTGGTTTAAATTAGGAATAATAAGTTTCTATTTCTAATTAAGTGACAGTTCTGAAAATATGTACAACATAATATATAACATTTAAATAAAATAAATTTAAATCTTTAATAAGATATCAAAATTAAATTGTTAAGAAAACATTTACCTATAACTCATAATTCAAAATTTCATAATTTAATTACTACCCAGTACCCTTACCTTTTTTCATTTTTTTTAGTCGAAATTACTTAGTTAAAAAATGTTACAGCTAAAAGTGGCTTAAGACGCTGGTAAAGCACTGAAAATTTTACGACGGCCAGCAGGTGGGACCAGCACTGACGACAGTTTTTTACTATGCATAATCAGTGGGGCAAAATTTTCCATTTCAAGGTATTACTTTTTGATGTTTTAGAACAATTTCTTTATAACTTCTTCTATACTAAGTTGTTTCATAGTGTTACAGAATGAATTTTTTTCACTGTTGCTAAAAAGAATTTTTACTGATGTCAATAAAACAGTAAATCAAACAATTTATTGTGGTTAAAATGGTAAAAAAAGGAATAAAGTCTCATACCAATATTTCACTAAAATTGATATCAGAAGGAGAATTAGGAGAAGGAACTAACCACGAACTCTGGAGGAAAGAAAGAACTGTGGCTAGCGTTACTTTATCCAACCATACTAGGTTTAAATTGGTCGGGTCATACGTATGCGTATTCACGAAATTCATTTGTCAAGAGATATCGCTGAGATGACGGAATTTGGTTTGTTTTCCAATAAATTTGTGTTGATATTTTAGTCGCTTCTAGTGACAGTTTTTATAATAAAAAATATATCTTAAGCAAAAACATAATGTAAAAATGTTATTAAAAAAATCGGGGACTCAAACAGCTGTATAGACACATATAGGTTAAAAGTAATATTCTAACTCACAACTTGACAACTGAAAGAAATTACGTTGGCATCAGTAATTATAGTAAAATGGTGACTAAAGTCAGCAAATTTAATGGCACAATTTGAATCGTGGGTGGCCATTGCAATGGCCATTCTTTATAGTGCAGATTCAATACGGTATCAAAAATATGATGATTATATTAAATGTTGGTAAAATGGTGTCCAAAGACAATTAAATAAGTATTTGCATTAGTCATTGATCATTGTCAAGGCAAATACGTTTAAGTAAAGTGGGCGATTACTTTGAGGCTATTGCTGTATTTACTGGGTACCAAACGTCAACTTAGGGCATAGGCTAAATGATGGTACTTCGACTAGAGGAAAGATTAATCAACAAATTTAAGTAGAATAACAAAATTTGCTGGACTTCGCCATTTTGATATTTTTTTTAGTGTTACTGATTATCGACTAAATTTATTAATTTATAAATTTGTCTTTTTAGACAGTTTTAACATTTGCAAGGAAATCTTATATATTCTATGGAGTTTAAAATGTTTTGAGCATACTTTCTTTGCTAGTCGCTATAGTGCAGCTATAGTTCTTATTTAATTATTGGCAGATTCATGCAAATATATTTTATATTTGTTCACTTAAAATACGAAGGTACTCGCGATCCAAACAACCTATCCATTGAAAGCTAAATCTTGGAGATTTAAATCGTCAGGTCATTTATGTGCCCGCTTCTGGCGTATTAAACTAAACTAATTTTTTATTTTTTAAAAAGTCATCTGCTTTAACGAGAAGTTGGCAGCATTTATCTGTATATAAACACATAAAAATAAAAAGGAAACAAATCTTGATATCTTTTCGATATTTTTGTTGAGAGTTAGTAACCAGATTTGGGAAGGATATTTTATGTATTTTATGCAAATCTTACAACAAAAGAACTAAGTCTAAAATTGCCATAAAAAGCATCCTTGAAGTAAGCCCGCTTACAGTCTTTTAAAAGCATTATAAATCACATGCAGTTACCACGTACTAAGTAATCCACAATGACTACATTAATTATCCTAAACTACGAAAACATTTTATTCTAGTTATTTTATAATGAACTAAGAAACAAATTCGAGCAATTATAAATAGCTCAGATATAATTCCCATTGCAAAACGTTTTTAACAATTGCAAATTATCAGCAAATATTAATCCAACGAAGTCCTTTCTTTTTTTTTTAACAATATAGGTAACAATATATTGAAATAAAATATTCACTTCTGTTGGCAGTGTCTTATTTCTCTGGATCCGTGAGGACTAGTGATTTTATTACTTTACGAGTTGCTGAATGATTTGCAATAGCATACCTTTGAGAGAACAAGTTTATTGATTACAAACGTTCTTTGGGCAAATCCAAGTTCTAAAAATATGCATAGGAGAGGCATTATATTTTGTATTGATTTTGTTTATTTTTTTACCATTCATTTGAATTCTCGTAGTACAAAACATGAATGCATTGGCATAAATATTATAGAAAATACAATATTTGTTTTAATTTCGAGAAAATTAATTCTTTGGTTGACTTCATTCATCTGAATAAAGTATAATAAGGATATTTCAATATATATTATTTATTATAGCATTTTATAATAAGTGAGAGCTACACCAGATATCTTGTATTCTATTTTGCAAAAAAAACAAAATTAATAGACCCTTAAAGCATTCATACCAATATGTAACAATCAAAAAACCGATAATAACATATAGTTTTTTTACAGTACCTTTATTATGGTGCCTCATTCATTTATTTTTATTATGTGCCTCATGGCTTATATTCTTAACTTGTAATCAGAAAACAAATAATTTGAATGGACATACAAGCATAGGTATCAATTAATTTAGTTATCTTATTCGTCCTCTTGGGCGCTTTTTTGCTACTTGTACTCGGATAAAGCTGGGCATATCGGCACAAAGATTTTACTTCACAGTGATCCCTGCCTTACCCGAGAAGACTGAATTTATATTTCGTCTTTTACAAATTTCAGACTTTAAATTTATTAGATTAAAACACCCCTTGTGGTCTTAAGAGTGTATACATATTACATAACTATATAATATTCCTTAAAATCAAAATAATTAATTTTTGGCATCATGTATGTGACCTATAGAAGAACGATAAATTCGATAAGAAAAGATCTGTGTAATATTTTTGTTGAGAAAAGTTAAAGGTTTATATAAAACTATAAAATTTCAAAAACATTTTTTTTTTAATTTTAAAACTTTGTTAGAAGATTCAGAAAAGAAATGCTACAATATTATAAATAATTAATATTTTTCAATTAAGTTATGACTTAATTTCAAAATAACGTCTAAATTTTAATTTAGAATTAGGAAAACTTTTATATTATAAAAGATACTCCGATCTATTATTTTCTTTATCAATACTAATCTAATATATATAATATATATAAATATATATATATATATATATATATATATATATATATATATATATAAATATATATATCTAATATTACATTTTTCTCTCTTGAGTGTCCCGATTGGAGTATACAGGGTGTATTTGTGCGGAAAGTTTGGACATCTTGAAGCATATAATTTGTGGTGGCAATATACATTAAAAACATAATACATTGTAAAATTATATATAATCTAAAATAAATTATTCTGCAAACGACTCAGAGCATGGTACTGTATGAAACCGTAAAATTTTGGGTTTTTTAAAATTTTTAAACTTTTATTACTATATGTTTCCTAAAATCTCCAAACTTTCTACTTAATATATTTCGACCGTAAATAGGGTAATTGTGTAGTAATGCCTATATAAAGACTTTAGAAAAAATACTTCTTTTATTATTTCGGTTCATGTACAGATGAACTCTTTATTAACTTGTTACGCAAACTATGTAGATCAACCAAGACAATTTACAATCATGGTTTCTCTTATATTTTAAGGATTCTGCATTAAAAGATAAAAAACAATGATATTATTGCTGTGAATAGTCCAAACTCTAAAATTATCAAAGTTTATTAATTTATTAAGTTTATTTTTATTTTCCAAAAGTTAAAGATTGTAACCTGTCTATTTTGCTCTATGTAAAAACTATAAACTTTTATCTTTGAACTGTTATATCTATAAAGTCTAATTTTTCCTTTTTATCGAACGTTTTTCCAAAGCTTAACGTTCATTTCTTCTTTCATAAATGTAAGAATATCCGCAAGATATGTAAGAACATATATAAAACAATCCAAGTAATCTTAAAGCTTAAATTTACTTTTTTTGCACCAAACATTACTAAAGAACACTATTGTAAAATAAATGTGAATAAAATGGATAAAGTTTTATTACCTGTTTATACTTTTATTATAAGTACACTATTTTTTCTTTGGCTTTACGGTTCACGGTTCTTTAACTTCACGATCCTACCGTAATGAAGCTGCAATGTGTAGTGTTAATTTTTTTTCTGTCTGGACTGACCTTGTATTTTAAATATTCATGTATATCAAAGAGTTAGATAAGAAGAAAGACAGCTTTATTCATAACAGAGTTTTATTTCTCCTTCATTATCGGAACTTAAATACTACAGTTGGTGGTTTGCTTATGTTCTTGATCACTTACGGATTCTTTAAGGGAATCTAATTCAAGGGAAAATTAATTACACAAAGAACCAAATATACACAAACTTTACATTTTACTTTTACATGGAAAAGATGTTTAAGAATAAATGATGTTACATTATTTTTTTATATTTCTTTTACAAAATGAATATAAAAATAAAAGTACGTATAATTCATCTCTTAACGTATACAAGGAGGTGAGCGGCTGCATCTTGACAACGATAAGCCATAGATGTTTTGGGATAAAAAATTTATAGAAATAAGGTTTTTGAATATTCGTAATACTACCTCTAGAAAAAATAAGCATGCCTATTATGGCGGCGTAGCGAGCAACCATACATCCAGCTTAAAAATTTTCTGAAAGATAGCGTAACTATAATAGCTTATAGCGTTGATTGAATATTTGGGAAGATACGCAATCCTGTGTTAAAAAGTGTACCCAGTCGACTATCGGATTGCCGTTCAGTTTCGTGCACCGTGTGGTGCTGCCGCGAAGCGTCAAATCTAGGAACGATTTATCTTAGCTGCGTGGACCTGGCTTTTGGCTTCTTTGAGTCAGGTTTTCAACGACGCTGGAATCTCCGGTTACGCGGCCCTGTTGGATATTTTTTTAAGATATGGGATGATGCTGCCAACCAGGTTTTTATTTTTTTTTTTGAACATACAGCACGGTGTCATGTATGTGGTGGTCAAGTGATAAGTGATATACTTAAGGGTGGAGGCATATTGAAATTTCTTAAAAGTTAAATTTTAAAAACAAATAATTACTTACCAAAATATGTTTTTGAGACAAAAATTAATACAAAAATATATATAAAAAGCTATTTTTACAAAATTACCAACAAAGTTTAATACAAGTTATAATTCCAACAAACATTATGTTTCCTCCATTTTGTGTTCAAGAGAGTCAAGTTTTTAAATAAAATGCCCGTTGCACTTAATTAACTAAAAACTAATATACAAAAAATATGTGGAACAAATTTTAAGATATAAGTAGGTTTCACGTAAATATTATAAAGAATAATTGAAATAATTCATAAGACTTAATACCGATGGTAATATAACTTCTTGATCAATAATGTTTTGTAAAAAGTAACCCATTTTGTCATGTGATTCAATATCTGAAAAATTGTGCAGCGTAGTGAGATCTGTAAAGTAAGGGGGTGTGAGTGAGGATGTTAATAGAAATAGAAAATAGGCCACATTTTAAGTTTTAAGCGACACAGGAAAATTCTCAATTACCAGTTGTGACAACTATACTTAAAACTATAAAAAGATACCTAGTAACAAAAAAAAAACATTTTGTTTAAAGACCCCGCATCACGGTTATACAGGACGTCAATAGAGGTGGTATAATTAGAGGAAAGTTAAGCAATATAGTGTCCTTTTATAATAAAACCTAAATACTTCCTAAATTTTGCAAAACACTGAAATTTGGCAAAATCATTTTATTTTTTTTTCTGGCGTTATTTCAAAATATATGACAAAAGTATTTATTAAATGAATAAATTATTGTGACCACTTTTTCTCGCCTATACGATGACACCTTTAAATTTAAAATACGACGTTCTGTCTTTAAAGAGCCATCATCAACTTGTTTTGTTTTTCTTTGTCGGCGCTATATTGACCATTTGCAGTTTAACGACGCGGGAATCTTTGGGCGTCCGGCCGTTTTGTTATTTTTTTAAGACAAGGGCGATGATGATAACAGCGCTTTTATTTATTTTGTTATTGCCGATATTTAAATGCGCTGTGATCTCGCATAAATAACTAGATAAATGTGGTGGTCAGGTAATGTATTGGAAGGTGCTATCTCTTACAACTTAAATTTTATTAACAAATAATAAATTACTTACCAAAATCCTTTTTTGAGACAAAAATAAATAAATAAAAACAAAACAAAAATTCAATAAGCTTTTATTTATTAATTAGAAAATTAACAAAAATATTAAATAAAGGTGATGATATAGGTAGGTTTCACGTAAATATAAAGAGTAAATTCAATTTTTAAAAATTTAATATCTATATACGGTACTATAGTTTTTTAGAGTCAATAATTTTTTGCAAAAAGTAGCCCGTAATGTGATTTTTGACAATACGGGTTTGTGAAACCAGGCAATATCTCAAAAACTGTGTAGGGTAGTGAGATCTGTGAAGTACACTTTTTTTGGACAAAAATATTGAAAAATAGATACCTTTAACTGAAATTAATATAAAAATAAAATCGCAAAATTTAAAAGGTTTTGAATAAGGGTGTAACAACACTATAAAATATAGAAAATAGGCCACATTTTAATTTGCAATACAGGAAAACACTTAATTACTAATTCTTAAAACTAGAAAAAGTTAATAAGAAAAAAAACAAATATTTTGTTTAACAGTATGAAGGGTCTCATCGCGATTATACAGGATGTCCAAAGTAAGGATGAGCAGTAAATGGTTTAATTAGGCGAAAGTTGCGCAATATAAATGCAATGATTGAATAAATGCAATCTAAAAATTGGAAAAATGCCAAATACTTCCTAATATTCAGGAAAAAGGTGAAATTTGGCAAAATGGTTTTTTATTTTTTTCTGGCGTTATTTGAAAATATAAAATAAAATCATTTATACATTGTTGTAAACACTTTCTCTCTGTAAATAACTAAGCAGGTATAACAATAAATACAGTTCGATATTTCAGATATATTCAGAAAAAAATTCAGGTTGTTATTTAGTTTTTCCCACGTCTAATCTTCGGAATTGCTGTTTATGTTGGTAGTTTCCGTTTTAAATTATAAACGAATTGTAGATTTGGCAAATCCTAACGGGCAACATTTTGAACATTTATTGAAATAAAAACCCTTGACAAACCTTTTGATGTATTTCGGCGTTTTTTTAAACAGTGATTTTCGATAAATCCGTGGTGGGAAGTTTTCAAATGAACACCCTATATATTATTCTATCATAAGCAACACAGACAGACAATTCACAATAATTCGGTTTTGAGAAATAGTAGTGAACCGAATACCTTTAAATAAAGATAGTGATACAAATGTTCACGTATTAAATAAGGAGGAAGATAAATCGCCTGTTCTAGATGATATACCCAAGCGTCGTTTACAAATCGCCAAAAACTAGGAAATCCGCTATACTCACACGTCAGACGTCAGTGTCGTCGACTTTATTACCGTTATTTAATATATTTTTTGTTGGCAACACTGAAAATGTTCAGAGTGACCAACATCAAAACAACACGACCACTATAAAAATGGCGGCCACCAGGCAGTGGTATTTTGTGGCATTTTTGGGTATCGTGGCCATATGCATTAGCAGTCCAGGTATATTTATTAAGTTAGTAATGATGTTAGAATTGTATTGTTTATTAAAATTCTTACTACAATCTTCGCGTATGAGTGAATAGGAAGGACCAAAAAATATAAGATATGACTTTAAATAGCCTAAAAATTATTTTAAAATACATTAAGTAGAACCGCAGACTAATAAACAAATATTGTCGGTCCACTTGATGAATGAAAACAGAAAAATGGAAGGCACGATATTTTTACCGCATTTTATAAATCGTTCGCGCATCCAGATGTTCTGTGTTTGTAAAAAAAATTATATTTTAGCTAAAAGGTGCATTATTTTATATATAAATGCGTTCTGTTTAATTTTACTATCCAAATATTTAAAAAGTAACCAGAAAAAAGTTATGACATTTTTATCTTTGCTGACCACTAATTTTAAATTATTCTGTATATATTTTAGCATAGAATGTTATAAAATCAATTTGTAACAATAACAGTAGTACCTATACCATAAAAATTTTGAAAAATAACGACCAGGCGTTTTTGAAAATATTAACAAAAACCCATCTTTAATAGGAATTATAAAACACCCTGTAACATAAAAACGAATCACTTTTCAAGATTCCTGTATATGAAGTTTTTGTCTTATTTTTAGACAAAGATGCGGCTGGTAGAATATTGCGATGTAATTTCGGGACACCCTGTATATAAATTATGTAACCAATGAAATATGAACCTAATGTTATTATTTACTATATGCTAAATATTAAATTTATTTGTAATAGTGAGGACAAAACATCCCCACCCCCATGAAAAGCTAGAGCTTTTCATAGAGAGAACTAAACTATTAAATGATTAATTGAAAGGTAAAGCGCATAGTTTTACTAAAGGTCTCTTAAATATACCTTTGGCTGTCTTTACTACAGCTACTCTCGGAACTTGATCTTGACCACGGATTGACTCCACTATCCTACCTAAAGTCCAATTTAATGGTAGATCATCATCATTATCACATTATCTTCCTTGATTAGTACTAGAGCATTCGGTAAAATAGTATCGAGAGATTCATACCATTTGGCCCTCTGCTGTAGGGTATGAAGATACTCCGCGTGCAGCGGGCCCAAAAATCTTGGTGTATCATCTGTAAAAGTTGCCATCTAGTGAGGCGATTAATATTTTCATTTTTAATATCAAAATCCGGTAAATCAGAAAGAGACTTGATCGTTAAAAAATGAGCTGGAGTAAAAGCAGTTAAATCAGACGGATCGGTACTTATAGGACATAAAGGACGTGAATTTAACATAGATTCTATTTGTATAATAATTGTATTAAGCTCTCCATAGGTCAAGATTTGGAAACCAATTACTCTTACTAAATGGGACTGCCCATATGAGGTGCAGATGGAGGATTAAAATGCCAAATAATTTTCCGCCGATTTTGCAAAAATTTCCCGTAAATATTTATCGCCACCGATAAAATTAGTTCCACAATCCGAATAAAGATTTAGAACATGTCCGCGCCTAGCAATAAACCGACGGAGCGCGGCTAAAAACGCTTTCATGGAAGAAGCGGACACCAACTCAAGGTGCACCGCCTTAGTACTGCAGCAAATAAACAAGCATATGTAGGATTTATGTATCCTTGCACCTCTCATTTTACCTAAAGTGATAGGAAATGGTCTGCACATATCAAGACCGGAATTTGTAAAGGCTTTAGGCACTGCAGAGACTCTGAATTTCGGCAAATCTCCCATAGGGGGTAGATAAGGTTTAAAATTAACCTTCCAGCAGGTACGGTAATTATGTATCATTTTCTTCCTTGAAAAACAAAGACTTCTAGGAGTGTTTCCAACACTAATAGTGCAATCCAAAAGAACCAGCGACACCTGACACCTCTGCAGACTCAAGAGATCACGGGAAGAAGAAGTCACACAGTAAGTGCCTTTTCTTTTTACCTCTATAAACCCTCTGTTTAAGGAATTTATAGGATATTTAGGAATTTTCGCGAATTAAACGCATATAGATTTTATTTCAAACACATTGAATGCATTTTTAGTTGATAGTTCCAGCGAATTGATCGTATTTAATTTTAATCTCAATCGCATCGATCGCATTTAGTTTTAGAACATTTTATCATTCTTATGAACGATATAGAAGAACTAAGTACTTCAGTCAGTGATTTATCTATAATAGGATAACTTATAGAAATGACTCCACCATCCACTGCCCCCAAAGTAAATTGGGATCTTTTTAGATCTAAATTAAGCAATATTAAGCCTTACGATGATGATTGCAATGAGCTTAGTAAATTTATTAGTAGGTGCGAAAGCTTTATTAATAGTTATAGGAACCTCAACGACGAGGAATTAAATAAACATATATTCGAATGTATCCAGGAAAAATTAATTAATAGAGCTGAAAGTTTAGTCTGTAACCGCACCGAAATAACTGATTGGTTTACTTTACGTGATGCTTTAATACAATGCTTTTCAGACCGTAGAGATCTGGATTGTCTAACTCAAGAGTTAGTTAGAACCAGACATTACAAAAATGAACATTTGTTAAGTTTTGGTAATAGGCTTCAACTTTTAAGAAGCGACATTGCTCAAAAAATAGGTAATGATTCTTGCTATAGTACTAATGAAAAACTATGCCACATTAAACATTACGAAAAAACTGCCCTAAACACTTTTATTGCAGGCTGTACAGTCGTTCAAAAAAATAATATGCATCTAAAAAGGCCTGCCAGTCTTGAAGACGCAATGGCCTATATTAAAGAGTTCGAACATTTCGAAAGGCTTTATGGCAGTTTCGTAACAAATAAGTTTCAAAAATCTAGTCACAATGCTAATAATAACTTTAGAAATAGTAATCCCCCGAGTAACCCACAGTCATATAACAGACAAAATTACAATAACTCCTTTAATTCACAACCCAATCAACAACAGTACTATCAAACACCACAGTTCCCTAATCAACATAACTCTTTAACACCACAAATGCAAACTTCCCAATTTCCAATTGGCCCTGTTAACACGTCACCCCCAAGGCAGTTACCACACCAACAGTCAAGTTTTTGGAAAACCAAAGAATGTCTTCAAGCCCGGTCAAATAAATCTGTAGGACTTACCAAAACCGGAACTAATATCGACCACTCCTAGAAATCCTTCTATGAGAAGTTTCAGACCACCCCCACAGTATGGAAATCATAACTATTTCCAAACAAACCCAAATGTAAAACCCGACTTCACATTCCAGGAATTAAATCACCAGAAATATCCTGATGAATTCTCTCGAGAATATTCCAATAATTATGAAGGCGCATATTGCACCAATTATGCTGATATTTGGGAAACAGATTAAGCTCAAGACTATTTTGATGAAATTGATCAAAATGTCGAATTAAAAAAACAAGAGAAAAATCCCCAACATTCAAATGAAATCTATAATACTGACTCTCTAAATTTTCAAGACCTTTCCATAACAGACCCAACAACATAGTAGAAATAAATATTTATTCTTATAACTCGCTACCCTATCTTGTAGTTAGTTCCCCCAAAACAAAATTATTGATCGACACTGGTAGTAATAGATAAATAGTAGAAAAATATTTCCCGAATTGTATATATAACTCTAAAAACAAATAAAGACAGCTGTAGGTAGCAAAAATACTCAGTATCAAGCTACAATATCTTTACTGTCAGAATATGGAATCAATCATAAAATAATATTTTTAACCTTTTTGATTTCCATGATTATTTTGCCGGAGTAATTGGGCTCACAGATTTACTGAAAACAAACCTAAACATTGACTTTAATACCCAAATACTTTGTAACAGCGAAACAACAATACGATTTAAGTTTCGACAACCCGAGGACGTTAACATCACCTTATCTTTGAACCCTCACGAACGCACATTAAAAAGTCTACCTGTTTCTATATATGAAGGCGAAATATGAGTACCTTCGATGTACTTTGATCAGCTCTTTATCCCACAGACACTTAGCTGTGCAAAAAATGGTCATGCAACCCTTGAAATAATAAACAATACTGATAGGATTATTAATGCAACTTTAAACAGACCAATTAATGTCGAATCTTTTGAATCAGACACTTTTGAATTTTTCTCATACGAATGTATTAAGCAAATTTTAAAAAAAATAAATATTTTCAAAATTCACCATGCAATAACGATATAAGAAATCTTATTCGTTCAAAGCATATGAGCTCTAAATAATCGCGTGTTATAATTAATTTATGCAGCGAATTCAAAAATATATTCTATAAACCAGGAGACGAAGTTTCCTTTACGTCCAAAATGAAGCATGAAATAAAAACTAGCGAACCCCTATGTCCACAAGGATAAAATAAAATCCCAAATAAGTGATGCTCGAGAAAAGAATCATTCGACCTTCTACTAGTCCATGGAGTTTCCCTATATGGATTGTGCCTAAGAAATTAGACACATCCAAACAATAAAAATGGCGTGTTGTCATTGACTACCATAAAATCTATGAAAAAAGACAATAGACGACCGTTATCCAATCCCTAATATCACTGACATACTTGACAAACTAGGACGTTCACAATACTTTTCCACCCTTGATTTAGCCAACGGGTTTCATCAGATTGAAAGGGCACAGAATTCAATCCAAAAAACCGCTTTTTCTATAGATAACGGGCACTAAGAATATCTTAGGATGCCCTTCGGCCTTAAAAATACCCCTAGTACTTTCCAACGTGTAATGGACGAAGTTCTAAAAGATCTTTAAAATAAAGTATGCATGGTATACATGGATGACATCATCATTTTCAGTACAAGCCTCCAAGAGCATCTTTAAAACCTTAAACTTGTGTTTTATAAATTAAGAGAAGCCAAGTTAAAAATCCAAATCGATAAATCTGAGTTCCTCAGAAAAGAAGTTGAATTCCTAGGCCATGTTGTGACACCTCAAGGAATTAAACCTAACCCCAGAAAGATTTCAGCAATCCAAAACTCTCCAATCCCTCGAACTCCAAAAGAAATTAAACAATTTCTAGGCCTACTTGGGTATTACCGCAAGTTTATTAAAAACTTTGCAAAAATTACAAAACTCCTTACCCAATGCTTGAAGAAAAACGAAAAAGTAATCCACAATAAAGAATTTATCGATTATCAAACTTTGCAAATCCCTTTTAATTTCAGAGCCGGTATTAGCCTCCCCTGACTCTACAAAACCATTCGAACTTACGGCAGATGCTTCGAATTACGCCATTGGTGCCATATTGTCTCAAAATGGACACCCAATTAGTTATGCTTCCCGCACCTTAAACCCAGCGGCAATAAATTATTCCACCATCGAGAAAGAGCTTTTAGCCATAGTCTTTGGTTGTAAATACTTTCGACCATATTTATTCGGTCATAAATTCACCATACTATGTGATCATAAACCCCTAGTGTAGGTTTACTCCCTTAAAGAACTAAATAGTCGATTAGTTCGATAGCGACTCAAACTCGAAGAGTTTGATTATTCCATTAAATATCAAAAAGGCAAACAAAACCAAGCTGCTGACGCTCTTTTAAGAAATCCAGAAACTAAAAAACCCATAGATTTGAATGCCCTAGAGACTGTTGCAAACGAACATGGCGATATAGATGAAAACTGTTTCTACTGAAACCGATTTTACTGAAACCGATTTTTACGAGCATCAAACGACCTACCTATACTTGACGACGATGATGACACTCAAATGCCAAATCTCACAGGTATTTCAAAATATCAGGAATCTAGTAGTCATCTCTAGGAATAACCTAATTCCCAATATGATTCAATTCTTAAAAGAATTTATTGAGCCAAAACGCTTATACGCATTCTATTTTCGAACGGAAACCCTAGCTCAAACCTTTACAAGAACCCATACAAGAACTTTTTGTAAACTCCTCCTTTAAGTTTGTTCAAAGTACGATATTCCTAGAAGATATCGAAACTCAGGACGATCAGCACGAAAAACTTAGACTCTATCACACTACTAAGACTTGCCATAGAGGAATTTGAGAAAGTGTGCTCTAACTGCTGGATTTTATTGGCCCAAAATGGTTGAAGATATCGAACAATATATTAATCTCTGCGAGATATGTCAAAAGAATAAGTATGACAGGAATCCACCCGCCATAAAATTCAATCTGACCCCTTCTACCTCGAAACCGTTCCAACAAATTCACATCGACTCGTTCAAAATCGATAACGAATCATTCTTGACAGTAATCGACGCTTTTTCTAGATATGGATAAGCTTATCATCTTAAAAGCCTAACAGGCCTAAGCATCATAGAGTGTTTCCTAAACTTCATCTCCCATCATGGTTTACCTCTTAAAATCACATGTGATCGTGGAACCGAATTCAAAAACAAGGATTTCGAAGACTTTTGTCAAATATATAAAATAGAATTGCATTATACTACTGCTAAAAATATAAAAAAAAATATTAAATAACCAAATTAAGTTAGAAAAAGGGATCAACGTGCTACAAATGTATATAGAAAATGAAATAAATAATATGTATCTTTATATTTCTCTCGAAGGTGTAATTTCTCAAATCAATTTAGATTGCCCAAACTTAATAAAAAATTTTTTGGATAATCTAGAAAACGCCATCACCTTCGCAAAGCTTAATGCTGTACACAATTCTGTAATTTCGGTAAACGAAATCAAAGAAATAATGGAATGCTTAGAAACTATTTACGATCCTAGAGCTTTGCCAAATTTTAAGAACATTCTTTCGTACTATCAATTCCTTGGAACACAAGTAAGTTTTTCAAGTAATAAAATAATTTTCGCAATTCATGTTCCCATATTAAAACTTAAACAAGCCACTTTCCACCACCTACTTCCTATCATACAAAAGAATTCCATCATTATTCCAAAATACCCCTACCTGGCACAAGAAGAACTCGACATCCAATTTGAAGACAGCTTATGCCCAGAAATCGAGAAAACATTCTACTGTCTAGAGAACTTTTACCCTCAGGATAGTTGCACTATTGAGTTGTTGGAAAAACGTCCACCAACAAGTTGCACACCCCTGCAAACCGATCTTGTTCAACCCCTAGCTGAACAAGTTACCCAAGGACAATTCCTAATCATCCTAACCAAAAACACACAAGTCCTTCCCAAATGTACGACCGACCAATATATAACTCTGGAAGAACCAACCCTTATGCAAGTTCCTGCAAACTGCGGAACAAAGCTTGATGGAAAAACATATTCCAACGATGTTAAACTAGTAAAAGGAAAACCTTTAATGCTACCAGAAATCCAGAACTACAAACCTCAAGTATCCAGACCTTTTGTTGCCCAATATAAGTTAAGTCAACATACAAGACTTATATGAACTCAGGAGGGAGGAGTTATATGCCTAAGAAGAGCTGACTCTCTGTTTTTTTTTAAAGTCTCCGTGTCGTTCAACGTTCATATTTACTGTATTCTTATCGGCAAACAACAAATTGCAAAAACAACCAAAGCCGGTTTTTATTTTTTTTTATATTTTGGTAAATATTGTAGAATGTTACACTGTAGCGTAAAGGTATAAATTTATATAAATATGAAAGCAATAATATAATTACGTCTATTTTTTATTAATAGGCAGTAAATAAAAGAAATAAATAGTATTGCATTATCTAAGAGGACCAGTAAAGCTTGCAAAAGCACTAAACTTTATATGAAAGCTATAATATGAAAAATAGGCACATTTTGAATTAATAGATAGTAAGTAAAAGAAAGCAATAGTATTATTGCGTAATTATGTATTATTTAACAAAAGTAAGCACTAATTTGGTATTATTTAAAGAAAAAGAGTAAAACTTGCGCTCAATATAATATAATGTTTTTTCCGTAATCAATATAAAAAATAATAACATGGTATAGAGATTTAATAAAAAATATAAAAAGGAAAAACGTGACATTTATAGGATTTGAACCCACGCTCTAAAGTAAAGCTCTGTGAAATACCATACCGTTAACCACTCGGCCAACCCCGCCTATAAATGTAAGAGTCAAACGCATGAACGCTTATCGTGAGCAAAAACAGGAGTTTAGGTAAGATTATTAAAGATAAGTCCTGGCTCAAAGGTGAAAACATCATCAACGCATATCAGAATTGGACTCTTTTTGGCTTTGGTGATTTCCATTTTCTCCAAGAGATCCAACTTTCTTTCCTTAGGGCACTCGTGATCAATGGAAACTGTTAAATATCTAGAATATTATTATACTTTTATGATCTCTGTATTTGACTATTAAATATTCAAATTATGGAATATATTAATTAGGCTTTGAGCTACGCGTAACAGATGGCGCTAATAGTGTTATAATTTAATATTCGGGACTGTAAGTTTTTATGCTTTTGTAATAAATGTAATAAGATTATTGTAGCGCGACGTGTGAATACAGTAGAGGATGACACTGTTTGTATTGGTTTTGAAGAGCCCAAAGAGATTATTGATCCCAAGGTAAAGGAAGAACTTAAGACAACCCAAGAATTTAATCTAGGGGAACAGGTTGGAAGGAGAGGAACAGAAGATGAGAATAGTGAGTGACTCAGATTATAGTGATGTTCCGGATGATCTTAATCAAACTGTGCAAGAAGACAGGCAAGAAGTTGGTACATCTGAGGGTACACTATTAAGAAAATCAAAAAGAAACCCAAAACCAAACAAGAATGAAAACTATGTCTATCAAACAATTTGCGTAAATTATTGTAATGCAATGACTCCTTTAACTTTTGAAGAGACTCTATTGTCTTCTGAAGCGAAAAATTTGAAACGAGCTAGGAACTTAGAGCTGAAAAATTTGTCTAAAAATAAAACATGGAAATTGGTTGAGAGACCCAAAGACCAGCCAGTTATTGATGTTAAATGGGTGTATAAAAAGAAGCCAGATGGGATTTTTAAAGCACGTTTAGTGGCTAAAGGTTTTCAACAAAAAGATAACATAGATGATACCAATTCGCCCGCCTTTAAAGGTCAAACCTTTAAAATCTTGTTAACCTTTTGTCTTCGAAATAATTTCTTTATAGAGCAGATGGATGTCGAGACAGCGTTTCTAAATGGAAAAATAACAAGTAATATTGATGTTGAACAACCTGAAGGATATAATGATGGATCCATTAAAGTTTTTAAATTGTATAAAGCTCTGTATGGCTTAAAAGAAAGTCCTCGTTTATGGTATGAATGCTTCCACCAGTACATGAGTGATCTCAATTTTTCTAGAAATAATTGTGATTATTGTTTATATTATAAAGATATTCAAAATGGCACCATTTACAAATTACTTTTTGTGGATGATCTTCTTATTTGTAGTAATAATAATCAGACTTATATTTCTAATATTAAGCAAAAATTATCTCTACGCTTTAATATGAAAGATCTGGGTAAAATAAGCATTTATGTTGGTATTGAAATAAAATACAATGAAAAGTTAAATATGTTATTGAGTCAAAAAACTTATATCGAAACATTAGCGGAACGATATAATATTATCAGCTGTAATAAAAGTTTCTCTAGACCAATGAAAGTCAATTTAAAATTATTAAAGACTGATAGTTTAAATGATAAAGTAATATAATATAATACTCTTATATTGTGTTCTTCTCTATGTTAGGACAACTACCAGACCTGATATATCATTTAGCGTTAACTATTTAAGCAGATTTCAGAATTGCTATGAAGAAACTCATTTTAAATATGCTCTAAGAATACTTAAATACTTATATCAAACAAGAGACTTAAACTTAATTTATACGAAAAGAAATGAAAATTGTAAAGTTATTGACTGCTTTGTAGGCGCAGACTGGGTAGGTGATTCAAATGATAGAAAATCTACCACCGGTTTTGTTATTAGATTTTATGAGAATGTTATTTACTGGAAATCTCGTAAACAAAATAGTGTAACTAAGTCATCTACTGCAGCTGAGTATGTTGCATTATCAGATGCGATTTCAGAAATTCTTGTTGTAAGAGAATTTTTAAAAACTTTTAAAGTTAACTTAAATAATCCAATCCAAGTTTATGAAGATAATTTTGGCGCTGTAGCAATATCTAAGTACGGTAACTAACGGACGGAAATTTAATATCATTTTGTGCATGAGAATTATTTAGCTAAGGTAATAGATATCATAAAAATTAAATCTGACGTGAATTTAGCTGATATTCTTACTAAGGCACTGGGTAAAGAAAAGTTTATTTGCTTTAGAGATTTATTAAACTTAAAGTAAGTTTGTTACTTCACTGTTTTTAATATTAGAATTACCTGTTATATTTTTGTAAGGAATAGGTAGAGAGCATAAAAGTAAGGAGGTGTGTTAAATATCTAGAATATTATTATACTTTTATGATCTCTGTATTTGACTATTAAATATTCAAATTATGTGAATATAAGCTTTGAGCTACGCGTAATAGATGGCGCTAATAGTGTTATAATTTAATATTCGGGACTGTAAGTTTTCATGCTTTTACGCTTCTGTACTGTAGTAGCTCCCTCATTACTAGTATTTAGTTTAAGAAAAATACTTTTGTTATGTCGTTGTGATCAATGTAATCATTTATTTATTTCTGTAATCACCATCAAACGTTCCTAATATACTTTAGTTTAATTGCTAACAAGCAGTTTCAATTAGTCTAATATTTTAACAGAAACATTTTCAGGGACGGAAGAACTATGACCCGTTGATAATAAATGGTTAACAAAAGCTGACTGAGTTTCAGTGGTTTCGGTGTCCCTGAACTTATTAACGAGGCTTAGATGTTCCTGTACCCTTTGTTAGGCCAAGATGATAATTTGTAGCAAGGAGAGTTTACGAAGGAAACTACTGGTCTTATCCGGTTCCCCTCCTTATGAATCTTCGGTAAGCCATAGAGCACAGGAGTACGTGGGTTCATTGAGTATAGTATATCTATTTTTACCATTTAGGTATAGGTTTGATTTAGTGGTGTTCTCGAGTTATAAGGCCAGTATCGATCGAGTGTTGATCCAGAGAATTCTTAAAGAAAGAAAGTTATGAGAAAAAACTAATCGTTGGATCCCTAATAATAGCCATGAAGTCATCAGTCGTTAGAAATTCTGTCACCTTAGCCACATAGTCGAGTCTATTCATGACTAACACCAAAGCAGTTCCAAAGCAGAGCCTTTGTCTGCTTTGGAAATTAGAAGATCATGCGTTTCAATTTTGTTTTTAACAGAATTAAGGTGTTGTCTGATTCAAGAAATTATGAAGCTTCTATCTTAAGAAATGAATATGATCGAGATATTAATGAATGAAATTAATGAATGGTTTTAGCAAGGAGCATTTCCATGGTTGACCGTAGCTATCGTGATATATCATTTTCTTAAAACAAACCAAAATCAACTTTCAGCGCAATTGGCAAACCTCGCTCGTAGTATTACAATGCAGCTATGAGTGGTGGAAGCTCGAAATGGCGATGTAAAAAACTATCGTTTACTGCATGGAATTATTCCATGAGCACATTTCTACATTTAAAAGAATTTTATTTGATTGTTGGTGCCCTAATAAATAAATATGGTAGTCGCTTATTGATGCTGGATAAAACTATATAACTGACACAGCAAATTCGAAATCGTATCGATTCTGTTATTGTCATGAAGGCTTAAATAGAGGCGGAGAATTTGGCAAGACATGTAGCAGGAAGTAACTCAAGGCGATATCCTAGAATTTCCTCAGTTCCATCTTGACCTTCTTCGGCGGATAACATGGGTATTTATCAAATTAATTAAAAATTTAAAATTTTTCGAGTTTGATAGAAATCGTATTGAGCGAGAATTTTTACGTTTTAAATTTTATTCACGATTGAGAAATGCTACTCAATATCAATTTTGCTGTAAATAATGAAGAAATACCGCCCATGGAACTAGAAGATGGACCGGTATTAGGATATTATTGCACTTCTAAGTCCAAGAACTGTAGGTTGTTGTGCCTATATAGCGTATTATGGTATTTTAAGTTGGGCTCGACATCAACAAAAAATTAAATGCTCTAGTCAGGCTTTACTGGACTATATACAGGATGCTGGTAACGTAATGCAGACAATGAAAATAAAGTTGGTATAAATAAAAATAATAATTATTGAAAAAATAAAAATAAAATAATAATTTTATTCGGTGACATAGTTTTTGGCCCTAATAGATTATCATCAGTCAAACAATAATTAATTTAGAAAATGGAAAATCCAACATTTTCTCCGTACTGATTATATTTTTAAAATATATTTAAAATATTATTTTTAAAATATATCTTATGAATATTTATTTTCGTTAACTTATATAGTTTTCAGAATTTGCTTTGCTTAAATTCCGACGAATTATTTGTCATTAGGACTTTTGAGTTTCCAGATTTTTTTGTTTAATCTTCAAAAAAGATCGACTTGTTCGACAATTAAGCTTGCTTGTCGTGTAGAATTAAAATATTCGCAAGGTTAGGTTAGTTAATTGGTGTTGTTTGTATGGGTTTGACAGGTTGGGGGTTAAGTGGTTCAGGGCTGAATATGATATTATGTGGTGCGGAATATTAATTATTTAGGTTAAATATTCCAATAAACTCTTGTTTTCAGAGCTAGGTGAATTGCGCAGCTTTTGGTTTGATAGGGTCATTTTTCAATCAATCAATCAATCAATTATATGCTTTATTGTCAAAAAATTAGACAAAGCTAATAAAAAAAACATATAAAAACAAAACAAAACACACAAAATAAAAATAAAAATAAATATACAAACAAAATAAATACATGCAAAACTGTACAAAAACAAGGTACCTGGTTAATATACATCATAATGTATAAAATGTCAATAAAAATAAACACAATGGTCAATAACAGTAAATTAATTAAATACAAAATGAAAGTGCAATTCATTTACTAAAGAAAAAAAACTAATATATTTTCTATTTTAAGACATAAAAAGAGCCAGTGTGTGTGTGATACCCAAAAAGTTATCCTAGAAAAAAATCCTCCACTGCGTACAAGGCTTTTTCCACTTTCTGGACGCCTTGGACGGATGCCTTCAAAGCATTATGAAATCGAGGAAAAGAAGTAATTGATTTAATTTCCAAAGGCAAATGATTATGCATCTTTTTGGCTCTGTATATAATAGAGCTTTTTACTTACTCGGACGGAGGGGTTTGCGGATAAAGATCATGCACTGCGTTGCGAAGTGAATAATTGTGAGACGGCCTACTTGGCATTTCTGACTTATGTTGGCGTACTAAGCAAATAGATTCCAATATGAATAAAGAGGGAACTGCTCTCTTTTAAAGTTTAAAGATGCGCTCAAATTGAGTCACACCGCATGTGCCCCAGAATGGAAGGGCGTAACGTAGATGTGACTCAAAAAGGGCATAATAAACTGTTCTTGATGTTTGAAAACTTAATTCCCTGGAAACTGATCTTAAGGCAAAACATGCTGAACTTAATTTTGTATATAAGGCATCAATATGCAAGTCCCTTTTTAGGGAGTAGTCAACATTAAGACCCAAGAACTTTACAGATTCAACAACGTCCAAACTGGTGTTGTTAAGTACAAAGGGTTGAGTACAAGGTTTAGGGAAGCTTACCTCATAAACCATGGAGTTTCGGGGGTTGAGCCCATGGAGACTTTACTCAGAGCACTAAAATATACAACATACCATAATATCAAAAATTTTGGCGAAAACCAAATTTCCATAGCTCCGAGCGGAGACTTTGTATTTATAATTTTAAATTTCTGCCCATAAATTTTTTTCAGGATACTAAGTATGATCCTCTCGAAAAAGGTGTGGATTTTTATTATCCCAGTGTCTACAGTTATGCTGATTAAAAAATTTTGGGAAGAATTTCAAAATAGCATTATTTATTTTCTCGCAAATAATATATACATATTTTTTTTTATAATATTTGGACTCACTGAACTGTTTATTGCCATACATGTTGACTGATAAATCGCTTCAACTTGCATCAATTTTTTGGCGAAGTAAGATGGAAAATTATTTGTCTTTTAAAGTAATGTGTGACACTATGGCAACCATTTGACCTACTAAAGTTTAAGTTGAAAAATGTCTTTTATTACCACACATTTCTGCCTTTTATTTGCTTGAACATCAACCGATTTTTTTTTTCGATGAGGTTAAATACGAGATTGTATGCCTTTTAAAATGATGTCAAATATAAAATTCCCCCTATATATATGTCAGATCCTCATTAAAATTGTTATTGTTAGAAGACATTTCAGCAATAAAACACCAAAAACACTAATTAATTAGTTTAATAGTGTACTTTAACTGACACAAAACTACACGTAAACAACAACTATGGTTAATCTTAATTAAAATCACTAATTCTACAACAGAATAAGACGATACGAGTTTAACAAAGAACTAGCGATCCGGGGCCAATGCTTTCAACCCAAAATCTCGTTAATAACTAACTTCTGCTCATGTTATTCTTTTCATAATCTTATACCAACATCCGACCCCGTTCCACTCTCCTTAACATTCCTCAAAATATCAAGTGTGCCCTTTGTCCAACTCAGCCGACAGTCAAAATAATCAAAACTTATCTAATTTATGAGCCACCTGCAAACCAGACATAAACAAACGGGCCTCTCTTAAACTATTAAACACAACTTATAATCTAATTTATTGGCCAGCGCCGACACGGCCATTCTGACATGTCGCACGTCCTCGTGCGCTATTTTAAATTTCACCTGAAACCCAAAAAAAATCTCTTATCACTTCATCCGCTTGTCCATCCTGACAAACACTTCCAATTAACTTATAACAACCCCTTAGTAAATAAGGTTAAGTATTCTTATCTTAAAGAATCATTCTCTCATTCTCATAAAAAATTGTACCACCGCAGCAGTATTAGCCATCGCAACGGCTTCACCCTTCCGGTGCCAAAACTTACTAGTTACCGCAGTAACTGTCACATATCATATCGCAACATGATATCCTAAAAAGAGACTACCGCAGCAGCTCTTCTCATATAGCCTGAATTTGTAAATCGTATCGCAACACAATATCACATAAACAAAGATTATCGCAACAATCTTTTACTAATAAATTTGATACACAATTATCATACCGCAGCATGATAATACTTTGCCATTGATTACCGCAGCAATCTTTCTAAACATAGAATTACTTAAGATGGTATCGTATGATGACGATACAGTCAATAAGAGCTACCTTAAAACAAATGTAATCTTATAATTATTTTGAAATACTTCAAATAACTTAAACTTAATTATTCGCCGACACTGGCTCATCCTTATCTTTTTCGTCATCATTAAAATCGAACATTTCTTGTTCTTGACCACTTGGTACTGCCCGCAATTGATCATGAACAAATTTACTTATACCTCCTTTCCCGTTTACTCTCTCTACCTCATATCTATCATTTGGTAAAACTTTGGTTATTTTATACGGCCCCCTAAACTTAGGGTCTAATTTTGATAACATTCGTTCATTGCATTTTGCATAAACAAAATCGCCTATAACAAAATACCTTATTTTAGCTTTATTTTTATTAAATTTAGCAGAATCAATTTTAGCCGATTTATCGATATTTTCACTAGCTTTTCTTCTAATATCTGATAGAAAAACATTATTATCAATGCTATTCAAACTTTGATGAACTAACTTACTCAATTCTAAGGAATGAATATTTACCCCAAATAATAATTCTGCAGGACTAAATCCTGTAGTTTTATGTTTTGTGCGATTTAAAGCTAATTGGACTTCTCCTAAACTGTCTTGCCACGTACTTGTTTCTTCAGTCTCAATAGCAGTAAAAACATTTTTCAAAATTTGCATTACACGTTCGACCTGGCTATTAGCCCTACTTGCACTATGTGCAATGAAATGAAGTTCAATTTTGTTATCAGAACAAAACTTTTTAAATTCTGAACTTGTAAAGCATTTGCCTTGATCGGAAATAACCCTACATGGTGCTCCAAACAAATACGTAAAGTTTCGGAATGATTCAACAGCTTGTTTTCCAGTTAATGAAGAAATATGGTATAAAAGAACAAATTTTGTAAAGGCGTCTATGATAACCAATGCATATTCTTTTCTGTCACTTTTCCCACTTAATTTTCCAGAAATATCAATATGAATAGTATGCCAAGGATGTGGAACTTTTGGAATTGAATGAAGTTGAATTTGAGTGGGGCCACATTTATTTTTGGATGCTTTACAAATAAGACAGTTGTCAACAAACTTTTTAACGTTTTTGGACATATTTGGGAACCAATAAAATTCATATAATTTATTCAAAGTCTTTTCCCAACCTAAATGTTTTAAATCAACATGAATATGATCAATGACGGACCAAGCCATAGAACGAGGAATAATAGGAAGCCATTTTGATTTACCTTCTCTTTCTATTTTTCTAAGTAAAAGATTATTCTGGATATCATATGTTTTAAGCAAATCAGGAGCTAGTTCGCAGGATTTCCATTTGGCGATTAATTGAAGAATTTCTGTATGTCGTTGTTGTTCAACTTGAAGCCAATCTTTTTGAATTTTCAAAATTTGAATTTTTTTAACAAATTTCTGTGATACTTTGACATTATCATCAGGATTTAGTAAAGGATTGCGTGATAGAAAATCAGCATGTTGCATTCGAGTGCTCTCACGATATTGAATGTCGAAGTCAAACCCTTGTAAAAATGCCCACCATCGATGAACTCGGGGTGTTAAATCAATTTTATTCTTTGTAGCTTTCAAGGAATTGCAATCGGTTACCACAGTAAAATATTTTCCAACCAAAAAGTGCCTAAAATGTTTAATAGCGTTAACAACGGCCAAAGTCTCGAGCTCATATGAATGATAGCGTGATTCTATCTCAGAAGTCCGCTTACTAAAATATGCTACGACATGTAATTTCGAAATTTTCCTTTGCATTAAAACGGCTCCATAACCCTCGGCACTAGCATCGGTATGTAATTCAATACATAAATTAGGATCGTAAATAGACAGTACGGGTTCGGTCGTAAGATGATTTATTAAAGTTTGACGCGCATTTTCATGTATAGGCAACCATTTAATTGATTTCACAGAGACTTTAGTAAGTTGATATAATGGGGCTGCAATCCTTGAAAAATTTGGTATAAACTGACGGAAAAAGGAAGCTAAACCCAAAAATTGGCGGACTTGCGTGGGAGTTTTCGGAATTGATGAGTTAACTAATGCCGAAATTTTACATGGATTTGGACGCAATTCACCTCCACGAACTACGTATCCAAGATATTGAACCTCAGTTTTAAGAAATTTACACTTATTAAAATTACAAGAAAAACCAGCATTCAATAAAGCCTCCATTACTTGTTTTAAACGCTGAAAACCTTCTGAAATTGAAGCTGACGGTATTAATGTGTCATCGATATAAACTACAGCAGAGGTATTGCGAAGATTGCCCAAGGCTCTATCGATGGCCCTTTGATAAACAGATGGGGCATTCGTCAGACCAAAAGGCATGGTCAAAAACTCGTATTGACCATCGGGTGTCACAAATGCGGTCTTTTCTATACTATCTGGGTGAACTGGAATTTGATAAAATCCAGAAGCCATATCTAAAGTGGTGAAATAAAAAGAACCATTAAGACGATTTATCTGATCACTAATTAGCGGTAAGGGATATCTATCTCGAACAGTATTCTTATTGAGCTCACGAAAATCACAGCACATTCTATCGGAGCCATCCTATCGGAGCCATCTTTCTTTTTAACCAATGTTATCGGGCTAGAAAAAGGAGAACAACTAGGTCTTATAATTTTGGCATCCAGCAATTCAGATATTTTGGAACGAACAATTTCTCGTTCAGTTGGCGCTAAACGGTAAGGTCTACGTTGTACAAACCTAGTACTATCTTTTAACCGAATTTCTAGAGAGCCTGTTTTTACTCGATTAGTTGGTATACCATGCGGGAAACAAATTTGATATTTTGTTAACAATTCAATAAGGGTACATTTATTAGTAGCATCTACATCAGTGTCTACTAAATCAAAATTAATCTGTTTGCTTTCACAAGTATGAACTAATTTTTCACGAGTCATAATTAGGCCCTTTGGACTATAGCAGACACTAATATTTTGACCAATTAAATCCCTACCTATTAAAACATCAAAGGACATACAATCATCCGGTACTACACATAATACAAGCTCGACAAGAATGTTTTAAATTTCTACTAATACTATAAATTGCAAAGTACACAAAAGGCCATCACCTCCCAAACCTTTTAAAAGCAATCTACAATTTTGATATTTTCCTCAATTCAACAATCTTACCATCTATCAGCTTCATTTCCCCTTGTGGTAAAACTTCCACCTCCAATAAATTAACTCGCTTCTCTAGATATTTTGGTTTGCTACCTGTACCCTTTTCCTTCTCAGGACAATGGGTTGAAATGTGCCCAGGACCACCACAGGTAAAACATCTAACAACATTGGTTCTCGGCTCCACTTGTTTACTTGCAGATGACGTAGACGGCATGTTTGTGTTGGTTCGGCACTTATACGATTTATGTCCAAATTTTCCACAGCTGTGACACTTGATATGATGTTTTCGATCGCTTTTGTCCAATGGGGTAAAGGCACGCCGCTTCGAGATAATATGAGGATCAGGTCGAACTAGCGCCGGCCGTTTACCAGTTGAACCACGAAGGGCAATACAGAAACTTTTAAGGTCTTTTGGTGGATCTAATTGCAATCGTTTCCCCACCATTTCAGACCTACTTCCAACAACATGACAAGCAAATAATGTTGCTAGAGCCTCTTCGTTTTCACAGGTTTTAATTAAATGCTGTGCCAAACGTAAAACATGCAACCCTTCATCCAATAAAGTGATTTCACTGGAAGTATTTTGCCGGCCATTTACAGCCTCCTCAAATAATTCCATTATGTCAGTAGGCTTGGAAAAAGTTGATAAAAATTCAGCCCGTATATCTTCCCAGGTTTTTCCTATTGGCCTGCAACGAATAAGCCAATCTGCTGCCTCGCCCTTTAATGCGCAAGATAGGCTCGTCACTAACATTATTCCAGACAACTTCTGCATTTTCACAAATTCATCTATTAAGCAACACCAGCCTTCTGGATCAGCAACCTTTGAACTTGGACCAAAACTTGGTAGTTGAATTTGAGGACTTGTTACAATGTTAACAGCAGGTGCACTAGAATCTTGCATTTCTATTATTTTGCGAAGCAAAAACTCAACTTGGCTGGTGGGTACGCTGTTATTGTCTGTGTAATTCTCCTCATTCAACAGAACATTCTCACCTGGACGGGGCAATCCCACTTCTGATGTCAGATCCTTATTAAAATTGTTATTGTTAGAAGACATTTCAGCAATAAAACACCAAAAACACTAATTAATTAGTTTAATAGTGTACTTTAACTGACACAAAACTACACGTAAACAACAACTATGGTTAATCTTAATTAAAATCACTAATTCTACAACAGAATGGGACGATACGAGTTTAACAAAGAACTAGCGATCCGGGGCCAATGCTTTCAACCCAAAATCTCGTTAATAACTAACTTCTGCTCATGTTATTCTTTTCATAATCTTATACCAACATCCGACCCCGTTCCACTCTCCTTGACATTCCTCAAAATATCAAGTGTGCCCTTTGTCCAACTCAGCCGACAGTCAAAATAATCAAAACTTATCTAATTTATGAGCCACCTGCAAACGAGACATAAACAAACGGGCCTCTCTTAAACTATTAAACACAACTTATAATCTAATTTATTGGCCAGCGCCGACATATATATCTAAATTGACGTATTTTTTTCTTTTTTTTTTAAAGTTATTAAGAGCGGTTGGTTTTGAAATGAATACACTGTATGTATGCGTGTGAATAGCAATTCGTTTCAAGGATTCACCACCCAAATACTGCATTATTTTCTCTCAGGTCCAGATTCTTGGCCTTCGGCTGATGCACAATCCGCGCACGGTTGGCCATGCTTATAAGATAAATATTAATCCATGCATAGAGACTGACCCACAAGTAAAACATGTAGCTTCTTCTGTTACTTCTAATACAAAAATCATATGACCCTCTTCTTTACCAGATAATCAGATCCCTCAAAACACTAATATTTCGCATACAAATCAACTATTGTCTCAATGTTAGAGCAACCTAGTCGCTTGACTCGGTCATCCTTAGCACCGCTTTAGTAGAAATTATGGATTCGCGTTACTTCTAGTGAGGCTATCACTTATACATTGAGAGCTGTAGGAAAGATGGAACCTTTTGTAAATATTGAAAGCGTAATTTTGGATAAGATCTGTTTTAATATGCTCAATGCAATAATTAAAAATGTTGACGCTTCTTATCTGTCATTTGTTACTCTTACGGATTTTAAATTTATGCAGCCCAGGCCATAAACATACGTATATAAATTACCCAATCAATCCACTACCCCGTTTTTTTTATTTTTCTACGAAATGGATACGTTGTCACTTGATTTAACCCTTTAGTGCGTAGAGTAGAGACGCCACGGGTTTCAAGCACATGCGCAATTCTAATGTTTTCATAAACTCGTGCATTTGTCTAAACGTTCGCTATTTGTTGTAAAATCAGTTCTTATGCAGAAATCGGAGATAGCGTTTTGATTTTGTATTTTTATGTGACCATGGATCCAGAACTTTACTCTACTCGAAATGGAGGGTAAGTTTTAATTTTTTCGATAGGTTTTGAAACCAGTGTAAAGAAATTCAGTAAATATATTGTGTTTGAGATTAGAATCATGATGTGTGCAAAACTGCAAAACAAAAATGTGTTATTGTTTTCTTAGACATAAATATTTGTTCTGTCCCTTATAAGGGACTCTATTCAAAATAGACAATCCTCAGTATAATTCGTAATTCGTATTTTGCAGATTATCTCTGCATGAATGACATTATTTGAAGAAAATGACGGTGAAGTTCAACAAAATCTTGATGTTTACATTGGAAGCCACAGTTTTGTTTCTTGTGATAACGTTACTTTTGTACAATGCAAGGACAATAAGGTTGTGACATTGGGTACCAACTTCGAAAGTAATGACATTGTTACCGCATCTAGATGATGTAAGGAAACTAAAACTAAAAAACAAATTCCACAACCAAAAATTATAGCTGGATATAATAAACACATGGAAGGAGTTGATAAAATGGATGGGCTGATTGCTTTGTATAGGACAAGAATGCGACAGCGAAATGGTATTGGCCAATAGTTTCATATTTATTAGATGCAAGCATCTCAAAGGGCTGGGTACTTATGAAAAAGCTAAGACCAAATGATGCAAATTGTGCCTCCTTACTAGAATTTCGGAGGTATATCGCCCTAAGTTTTTTACAGTCCTATGATAAAAAACCAAGTAGAGGAAAAACTACGCTTCCAGTTCATAAAGCCTCTAGATTTGATAATATAGGACATTTAATTCGGTATAATGATTCTGATCGAAGGTGCCAAGTATGCAAGAAGAAAATTAACTTTATATGTGTAAAATGTGACTTTGGACTTAATCCAAAAAATTGTTTCGAAAATTACATATAAACTAAATGATATTAATTTTATGTATTTTATGCATGGAATCCCTTTTGAGGGACGGATCATAACACACTAATAAAAACTAATATTTGATTTTTGTATTTTTTTTTTATTTCTTATTTAAGTCATTTAACTAATTCATAAAGAAAAAATACATAAAAAACAATTTTTATAAGTTCATGCACTAATGGGTTAAAAGGCTTTTGGGAAATTAAAGAACTTTGAAAGTCGCAATTTTGTTTATCCGATGAAACACGGTGTGAAAATATATTTCAAAACACACATTGTAATAATCAAAACGGACGATATATAGTTCAATTACTCTTTAAAGACAATATATGGAAATTTGAAATCCAAAGCTCCCATTTAGTCGCACTTAAACGTTTTTATTCTCTAGAAAAAATATTATTTCTAAACCCGTATATCTATTTTTAATGTTCTGAATTTATAAAGGAATATTATATTTTATATATTATGTAAAATAATATTTTAGAAGTTGTATCATAACCATCCCTAAACGAAATTGATCGTTGCGTAACAAAATTCGAATTGTCAGAGTAAAGGTACAAAATTTATAGCTAAATGATAATCTGCTAGTTAGCACTAAGTTGCAATTAATATTTTTAATGTTCTCAATTTTTTTAAACCTGGCTCCGCTTCCCAGGCCCACAAAAATTGCTTTTTAGGGGTTTGGCATATATCGTTTTATTGGGACACCGTTGCACTTTTCGGCTTAATTTTTTTAAAATATTTTAGCTAAAGGATTAAATCATGCCTAAAACTATTGTTGCCTTATTATTAAGTTATTATTGCCTAAGTGTAGTAAAAATTGAGAAATATATGAATTTTTCAATTAAATATTGGCATACTTCAGGGCAATTTAAAATATAATAATAGACTTCACACCATATTTTAAAGTAGTTTTAGGCATCCAGTAAACCTTTTTCTATAAGTTGGTACAAAAAATTACATTTGCAAAAAAAACGATATATCTTAAACCCTTCCAAGTGCATTTTTAACCGCCGTGACATAGCGTCCTCTACGGATTATTTAGTTACTTCGTTTTTCACATAGCGTTTTAGCGTTATTTTCGGTTTCAGGTTTTCAGGCCCGTATTATATTTTATTTAAATGATGCATTTTTAAACAATATAATGATTTAAATATAAATAATTTCTTAAACAGAAATAATTATTTTTATTAATATAAAGCATTTTACTAATGGGTATTTGATTCGATTTTTTTTTAATTTGATATAGAACTAATAATGTTATTTAGTAGCTTTGTAAAGGCCTGTACTTACTTAGTTATTTGTAAGTCTTTTATTTTCTTTAATAAAGTTATGAACTTAATAACAATAGTACCATTAAAGTCATGCATGGAATTTATTTAGCAGACAAATAGGTAAAGTGTGAAGTGACATAGTGGCTTTTACATATTACTTAAATACTTCATTTTTAATGTAGCGAAGGTTTTCGGGCCAGTATTTTATTTCATTTACCTAAATAATAAATTTTTTAAATGCCGCGAAACCAAATTATACTACACGATTATACGTTTATACGATTATACGATTTTATGGAAAAATTTTAAGAATGAACTTAAAATTTAGCAGAAAAAGGGGTGAAGTTCATATATTCAAGTGTTCTGCCAGATATGGTATTTAGTTCAATTTAAATTCTTAATTTTTTTTATTCTTTAAACTTTGAACTTATTCTTTTTCTTTTTTAGCCTTTATATTATGCTGTTATCTATTTAAGTCTTCAATTCTAAATTTGATATACAGGGTGTCCTCTTTCAAATAGTCCAAAAAGCCACAGTATATACAACAGCCATAAAAAAGTAGTTTGAGATAGGACATCGATGGTCGGTGCCCCGTTTTCAAAATACAGGGTGTTGAAATTTTTCAAAAAAATGTTTTTTTTCCCTCTGTGTTAAAAACGCTTAAAGCGATTTAAATGAATTTTTTAGGTGTTAAATGATAGTCGTGTGGTAAATGATAAGTAATTTGACTTGCCCAGGGACATTTAAGTTTATAAAAACATCAAATTTTAACCATCACTTTAAGAGACCATCTTGATTAACTTCCTATAGCTTAATTTAAAGAGCAATATACAGGGCCATTAAATGAAAATTCTTTATTTAATAAAAAATGATGAAAGGTTCAGTTTTTTAAATGACAATTACATTTTTTGAATAGACAATTAAAAAACGTAGCTACGTTTTAGAAGCAAATATCTATTTTTCTGATATCTGATAATTTTAAATATTTTTATATTGTAAATTACTTAGTTTTCATAACTAACTACGTAACTAAAATGTTACAGTGCTGTGAAAGTTTTAGTTACTATTATGTTTTATAATAAACCTTATTTAAAAAAAGAACATTCTCGTTATAACCAATGGATAAAAATTCTTATTAGTACTAAAAAATACTTTGTTAGCTATGCGCAAAAATAATAAAAGAAAAAAATATAATTAAAGGAAATTTTTGAAATGACTACCATTATACTCTAAACATTTTTTACAAAATCGTTTTCTGGTGGATACATTTGTCACTCTTCTAATTTCGCTTTTACCTAGGTCTTCAAAATACGTAATAACTTGCTGATATAACTCTTCTTTACTATTGACTCAAGTTGCGTACATCCTTTTCTTTATATTATCCCACAAAAAAATCAAAGGGTGTCAGATCTGGCGATCTCGCCAGCCAATCCCATGATCCCATACACCTAAACCGTCTCTCATCAAACATGTCATGTTGCACTGTCTCCCATGAGGCAGGGCTTCATTAAATTGAAACCAACAGGTACGAAAATCTTGCAGTGGCAGATTTTTCAATAAATTACTTACAACACTTCTTAAAATTTCTAAAAAATTAGTGGTTTATCATAAATTAACAATTTTATGTCATTACCTTTTAAAAAGGAAAATATATTGAAATTTAATTTTTCTTGAAACCTCATTTATTTTTTGCGTGTGGTTTTAAATCAGCCCAAAAATAATAATTTTTTCTATTTAAAATTCCCTCCCTGAAAAATTTTGCTTTGTCGGTCCAAATTATTTTTCTTGGAAATTCAGCATCTTCATCAATATGGATCAAAATGCTTTCACAGAATTCTACCCTTTTCAACGCCTGCACTTTCGTGACCTTATATGAATTCATTTTAGGATTGGCTAGTATTTTATAAATTGAATTATAAAACAAACCTAAATTATTCTTAACACATCTAATTAAAACTTGCGGATATGTAGTAAAATATGCCAATAGATTCATAATATTATCTTCTTCTTTGGTAACTGGCTTTGTTTTATTTAATTCAGGTTTTAATTTAGTCATAATAAACAAAATGATTTTGTAACCTTAGAAACTTTCGTCGATTTATTGATGGTAGTTTATTTGATCACATTAACCATGGAAAATAAATAGTCTCATAAAAACCTTATTTTCGTAGTCAATATCTTTTATTTAAGGCTTTTAAAGTTGATCATAAAACACAATGTTAATATTTTAATTTAATATGTCACTGTCATTTTTTAGACCATTGTGCCATTTTCAAGGTTAACTAAGTCATTTTCAAAATAAAAATGTTTAAAAAAATTATCAAATTTCATAAAAATTATTATTTATTTCTAAAAAAATTTTTCTCAGTGGCGGCTCGCGGCTTATGCTAAAGGGGGTTCACAAAAAGGTGTAAATTATATATATTTTTTCTACTATCAAAAAATATTTTTGACATCGCAAAAGAAAAAAAAAACTAAAAAAGCATCAAGTAAAGATTTTTTTATTTTTTAACTTTACAGAAAAAGATACATTTGTAGGGAATACACATTAATTAGTACCATGCTTAAACGTAAAGTCCATTCTTTTATTTTTATTTTCAGAAAGTTTATCAATAACAGCCTCATTAAAGTTTGAAATATTCTCTATAAACTTTTTTCAATAGATAGCATTGCTAGGGCTGACAGTCTCTCTTCATTCATAGAACTTCGCAAAAAAGTTTTTATTCTTTTCAGTGTTGAAAAGCATCGTTCACCTTCGGCCGTAGTCATTGGTATGGTAATAATTATTTGTAATATAGTATATATAATAAGTAGCAGAAAATATGCTTTGAAGATTATTTTTTATAAAAAAAATGCAGCAAACTAATAGCACTACTTATATTTCTGAAATCAGTTCTTCGGTAAATTAATTCTAATTCAGTCTATAGGCGAACTTTATCTAAAAACGAATATGCTTTTTCTACATTTTTCAAACAAGAAAAATGCTTCTCAAATTGTGGAAATTTGTCATAGGAAAAAAGAATAGCTGCATTTAAATGATTTGTTAAAGAAAATCTATCTTTTACGTGTGTAATTATCGTATCACACACTTCCTTGGCTGCTACGGTTCTGCTAATATGAGGATCTTCCTTTGTATGTCGCCTTTTAGTTTCACTCATAGTAGTTGTATTATCACAAATTTCATTTTCAATTGTTTCTCTCTTTTTGAATGCAGGTTTCAAAACACTTTATGGCTGTGTGATTTAGCACTGAGTCAGTCGCCGTTTTTTGTAAAGAATATATAAAATATCAGCATGTGGCAATATTCTATGAAATACAGTTAGCAAGAACATAAACTTAGAGTCTTGTAACATACGGCCAATATCACTAGCTTCATTTATAGTAAGAGTTTCTTTTGAAGAGGCTTCTATTTTTTCCATACATTCTATTAACAATTCGCGATATTCATATACAGTATTTATCGATCTACTTTTAAAACTTTATCTTGTAGCAGACGATCTAGGAATTCTTGTACCGACAATTTCATCCAAAACTGCAACTCGTTGTGGAGAATGAGCGAAAAAAATTGAAATATCACTTAAATTTGACAAAAATACCCGCACTTCTTGATTTTGACTAGTAGCTTGAGACAAAATCAAGTTAAGCTGGTGTGCATAACAGTGAACAAAAAAAGCATAAATATAATCACGTTGAATAAAGTCTTGAACACCTCCCACGCGACCACTCATTATAGTGGCGCCATCATAGCTTTGCGCTTTAAGTTTCTCTGGTTTATTTAACACTTAATGAGTTTTGATACATTCTGAGAGATTAACTGCATCATGGTGGTCAGGTGGGTTGACAAAGTTTCCAAAAACGTTTAACCGGTCTTCCATCTGGTAAAATATACCTAAATACTGTAGCCATTTGGTAACAGTTAGCTACATCGGTCTTTTCGTCGGCCATGACAACATGCAACAAATTCAGCTTTCAAATTTTCTTTTTTTATATTTCCTTGGGTCACTTGTAACATACAATCTAACAATTGATTCTGAATGATTTTTGAGATCCCTTTAAAGACTGTAGATTTTTCAAAATGTTCTTTAAGTGCTATGTCTAATTCGGCAGTAAAATTCTCTAAAAATACCAGGATTTGATGAACCATCATTTTCGTCGTGACCTCGGAGGGCTAATTCAAAAGCTCCGCAAAATTTTATGCAATCAATAATTTTTGAAAGCACATATCTGTTTTTTCTAACTTGTTCGTTTTGCTGTTGGATATTCCGTCTATATGCACTGTTCAACTGCTGGCATATATCTACTTTTCCCAAAAGCTTCTAATTGCGCATTGGTATGAGCTTGCGTATTTTCTTGCTTCTTTTATGCTAAATGTCCCGGTCGGCTATTGCATTTTTTTGTTCAAGCAGGCTCTGTAACCCCACGATCAAACAACAAACAGGAAAAACAAAATAAACGGTTAGTCGTGCTGCATCCACAAATCCAGTTATTTTTTTGATATATTTCTATTTTAAACTTTTCTGTCTGTGTTAAATTAATTCCTGGTGTAGGTCTTCCCGCTTTTTTTTATTTCAATTTTTTGTCCCAAACTTAAAGAGCTAAAGTAATTTTATAAATATTCTACAGTCGAACTACTCATTTTTATTTACTAACTTAGAGGAAACAACTTGCTACACACATAAAATTCGAAAACAACTCCAATTATTGCATATAATTGGATGGAGACAGATAGCGCTTTGTAGTGAATAGACGCGTGCTAGACAGCTCTAAGAAATCTAAGCTTTTTAATAATATTTAAAGTATTTTAAAGTGTAAGTTTTGTGTGCGCAAGCCGGGGAGAAGTTTTTTTAACCGGATTAAGAGAGGAAATTGAGCCATGGCCTCTAAATCAGCCACAAGTGTAAAGGAATTAAATAGCCGGGTTGATCAACTGTCAACTGAGTTTAATGTTTGTTTGAGCATACTCCGAGAACAATTCTCGCAATTTAAAAGCGCGGAAATTTCAAAGGCGCCAAGCCAGGAGGATGAACGCTTCAGCCTACTTGAGGTCCAGATTGACAAATTCCAAAGGGGGATCAATGCATCTCTGCAAAGTCTAACTTTGGACATTAACAATCTAAAAGTCAACGCAGAACGACAAGAAAATAAGCTGCGCAATATGCAGCTTAAATACAATGCGGACTGCCTTATAATTCACGGGATGCAGGAAGGTAACAAAGATCTCGAATCAGCTCTACAAATATTTAGTGAACGGCTAAAAATTGACCTAAATAAAAACGACATATCTCACTGCGAGCGTATGGGTAAAAAAACACCTGCCTCGCAGAAACCCAGACCAGTTATGGTTCGGTTCTATCGTAGGTGGTCAAGAAATCTAGTGTTTACAAACAAAAAACTTTTGAAAGGCTCGGGTTATATGGTGACAGAAGTTCTTACTCCCGAGTACCTTAAGGTGTTTAAGTGTGCTCGCGAATCTTATGGAAAATCGGCGTGGTCATATAATGGTTCGGTTTATGCTTTTATCTCAGGTGAGAGGAAACTTATAAGATCTTCCAATGACCTTTCTCCATAGATTAGCAATGTATTTTAACTTATAATAACTTTACTGCCTCTTTTAGTCACTAAGTTGGTTATCATTATTTTTTTTTCTCTCCTTGAGTTATATTTCTTGCTTAATGAGCTTAAATATACATATAAGGTTCTGAACATTCATTTCGGAAATTTTATGTTATTATTAATTATTTTGTTCTTAAGTGCCCCAGTTCTATTCAACACTTTATATACCTGATAATCATATTAATTGAACATGAATGTCGTTTTTTTTTCTGAGTTTATATTTCTAATAATGTAGAGTGGCATTGTGCTATAGGGGCACCGTGCCCAAAACTTCATGCAAATTCATACCTAGGAAGGTTTGCGCCAGTATAGTAGTTTATAATATCTTTTCTTGCTTTCTTATATATTTTATAGTATCGTTTTTTTTCTCTTAGTAAAACTTTCACATTTGCACAATTATATAATTTTCTTTTAAAATTAATTTTCAACCACTTTTTGACTGTATAAATATAGAAGTGGTGCTGTTTTAATGCAGGTAAATTTGTGAAGAGCTTGAGCTGCTGTTTTCTTTTATTTATATTTTTTCTTTGCTTTTGCCTTTTGCAGTGGTTAGGTGGGATTAACGTTTGTAAATTTGTTATAATATTTATTTAATTAATAATTCAATTGACAGCTACTAATTTTGTAAGCCTATCTCTGGTTCAGTATAGATATAAATAATATTGATAATATAATACTTCTTTTATATTACTTACATATATACTTACATCTTTTATATTACTCTTATATTACTTCTTTTAAAACATATAACAAAACAAAAACATATAGTTTTTGTTTTGATCATTTTTTTAAATTTAACGCATTTACTCCTTTAGTTGCATAAGTTTCATTTGGTAATGAAAAATATCACTATTATACTTATATATACCTGTGTTCTCTTATAAAGCATGAAGGTTGCACAACTCAATGTAAGATCGCTTTTCAATGGTTTTCAAGAGTTTACCTCATTGGTTGTTGAACATGACTTCGATGTTGTTATGTTAACCGAGACGTGGCTAAACAATAATTTATCTGTTAATGCATCGAATATCCCTGGCTACTGTTTTTATCACAAGGATCGATCTGGTAGAGGTGGGGGAGTTGGTGCCTATGTAAAATGTAATCTAAAACATACAACTATAAGTTTTAATTTTCAAACATCTGATCAACTAGAATACATATTTTTAAAAATTACACTTCCAAATAAAAATATAATAATTGGAGCTTTTTATCGACCACCTAACACAAATATAAACAATATGATAAATGATTTTGAACACATAATATCTGAGACATTTCTTCAAGCAGATATACTTTTGTACCTGGGAGATTTTAACATCAACTTTTTTAATTTATCTAATCCTATACTGGATACTTTTGAGTCTTATGATCTGCAACAGCTTATAAATGAGCCTACTAGAGTGACGGAGACCTCAAGCACTCTTATTGATCCTATATTTATCAATAATTTTGACATAGTAAAACAATGTGGAACGATATCTTCAAATGGAATTTCTGACCATAATTTAGTATATGTTAATATGTCTCTTAATATTAAAAAACCACCTCCTAGAATATTCTCTTTTAGATTATTTAGAAATGTTAATCAACTAAATTTTGAAAATGATCTTTTAAATATGTCGTGGCATCAAATTTTATGGGAAGAGAATTTAGAAAGTAAACTAGAACTTTTCAACCATTTCATTATAGAACTTTTTGATAAACATGCTCCCATAATAGAGGTCCGAGCAACAAAACCAAAAGCTCCCTGGTTAAATGATGACATTCGTCACCTAAAAGTATTGAGAGATAAAAGTTGGCAAAAGTATAGAAAGACTAAATCGGACGCTGACCATTTACTCTATAAAAATATTCGTAACCAGACATTATCTGCCACTAGAGCTGCAAAAAAGAGATATATTATAAATACTTCTCAATTAAACAATACAGCTAAACTCTGGAAAACTCTTCAAGCTTTAAATGTTCGCTCACAAAAAAAACACATTATACCAAGTAACCTCTCAAATCCTAATGAAATTAATAGTTATTTTACATCCTTTTTGCAATCCATATCAAATCCTTCAAATAATCAAATTTTATATTATAACACCCATATATTTAACCCAGAAATAAACTTCAAATTTTCTTTACCTACAATAGATAAAATACACTCCGCTCTACATAACATCCGAACTAACGCTGTTGGTACAGATCAAATTAATGCAAAAATGCTAAAAATATGTAGCCCTTTAATAGATCATATAATTTTACACATTATTAACACGGCCATAGAGAAGAAACAAGTCCCAATAATCTGGAAAACTGCTCTGGGAATCCCACTACCAAAGAATAGTCAACCCTCCCATTTTTCTGAGTTAAGGATCATAAGTATTCTTCCCACCCTGTCAAAAATTTTTGAGCGGATCCTTTATAACCAAATATTCACTTATTTCACTGTTAATAAAATCCTGCCTGATAATCAATGTGGATTTCGAGAGAATTTTAATACAGTATCTGCTTTAGCATCTGTGCTTAATGACATATTCAGGGCCTGCGATGAAGGCTACATAAATATTTTGGTACTTCTAGACTTCTCCAAGGCATTTGATACTCTGCATCACCGTCTCCTATTAGCTAAGCTAAAATATTATGGGTTCGACGCGGACTCTGTTCAATTAATTAATTCATTTCTAAGCAAACGGTCGCAAAAGGTGGTCTATAACAATATTACGTCGAATGCATTGGATGTTCTGTCGGGTGTGCCACAAGGAGCTATTTTATCACCCCTTCTATTTATTATTTACACTATTGATATACTTCTCGCACCGAAATACTGTAAAACACAAGCATACGCGGATGACACACATATCTATGTCTCTTTTGATTATAACAAATCGCAAGAAATGGTCGATAAAATAAACGCTGATCTTCAGGTAATTAAAGAATTATCTGCTGAACATAACCTAAACTTAAATTCTGACAAAACTAAACTATTATGTATTGGCAGCAAAATCAAAAGAAACTCTATTAAAAATAACTTAAAATTAAAAATAAATGAAACTACATTAAAATTTGTATCCAGCGCAAAAAATCTTGGCTTAACTATCGACGAAGATCTCAGATTTAGTGCACACGTTCAGAATATAACAAGAAAAAGCTTCTGTGCGCTGAAATTATTATATAATAATCGGCACATTCTTAACTACTCGTTGAAAAAAAGTTTATGCGACACATTAGTACTCTCACATTTCAACTATGGTGACTTTATATACGGTCCATGTCTTACTGCTCTCGATAAACAAAAAATACAAAGGGTACAGAACGCATGCTGTCGATTCATATACGGAATTAGGAAGCATGACCATATTACTCATAAAATTGTAGAATCTAACTAAATATGGAAAGTCGTAGAAAACTACATCTTTCAAATTTTGTGCATAAGCTTCTCAATATTACTAACACCTCGAATACTCTTAAAAATAAATTTCTGCCAAGGACAAGCATGCATGGACAAAATATTAGAAACAAAAACAAATTCTCCATCCCGTTACATAAAACATCTATGTATAAAAGATCCTTTTCATAGAATGCAATCACCTTATATAATTCCATACCTGATAATTTTAAAATATTTAATATTAACAAATTTAAATACAAAATGCGTTTGTTTTTATTTAATCAACAAACTCGCCATGAATAAGAAAGGATTTTTTTCTTTCTTTCTTACTAAAGACAAAAAGACACTTAAAATAAGCATGTTGAGGCAATACTTAATAAAAAAAATAAAGGAGTAAATTAAAAAAAATGGGAGAAAAACCAGGAAAAGTGTATCAGACTTGTGTAATAAACCAACCTTATAATCTATTTGAAGAATTTATAAACAGGTATTGGCATTGTATGCTGAACTGGACTAGGCTTTGAAATTATTTCAAAATATAACTATCTACTTTTTAAAGAAAATCTCTACCTGCTACTGGATAAAGCTATATTACGGTCTTTTGTATCGCACAGTTTGTCGTTGTGTATAATAATTCTTTAAGTAACTTTTCTTTTCTTTCTACAATATGTGCGTACATTTAAAGAGCTATTCGCTAATAAGTTGCATGGTATTGTTTTATTTTCACTTCAAAGGGATTAGGTAGGTTAAGTAAGAGTAGCCACATGGCTAGACTTCGCCTCTCTTATATCTCTATAGAAATGTATGTATAATAATCACAACTGTAAACTATTTGTTTGTTAAATAAAAGACGTTTATTATTATTATTATTATTATTATTATTATTATTATAAAGAGCCCGTTTTAACGAGAAATAATAGCTGCTGCACACTAAAACTGTGCGACTTTTCTACGTTAAATTGCAATACTCCCGATACACCCCGCAAGCAAAATAGTGATGGCAAAAGGGTTATAGTCACAGGGTCGATTAAGATAGCCCCTCCCCCAGTAGAAATAACTATATGAAAACTAAACTCGAATTTGGCACTAATTTTGCACCATTTTGCACCATTAGTTTCAAATTTTGCACCGCTATAGGTAAAAAGATATTACGAATTTTTATGGGGGAGGGCTAACTTTATGGTAGCCCCCTCAACAAAAAAAAATCATTCTTTTACTATATCATTTTATTCTCTAAATTTTGCACTATTTTGCACCACTATTTTCAAATTTTGCACCGCTACCAGAAAGAAGCTACATAGCTCTAAAGAGTCTCTCTCAGCCCCCCCTCCCCTCACAAAAATGTTTAGGTTATTACTATGTCATTTTATTCTACGAATTTTGCACCACTATTCTCGAATTATGCAACGCTATCAGCAAGGAGTACATGGCTCTAAAAATCTCTATTTAAAACCCGTCAAAATTGAGCGCCAACGCACACGTATAATGTTTCTTTGATGTCCGCCAAAATACCGATATTCAGCTTGTCGCTCAGGCTATTCGGGGAAGCGATGCATGCGGCGAGCTTCAACCACTAAATCATCATCCACATTTGCATACGCACGGGTATGCGAAGCTGCCCACCGCATGTGTGCTCAAGTCTGAATTCGTCTTAACATTGGCATTGTTACTTTGGCAACACTGGTATTTATAGACGCGAGTTATATGCCTAAGAAGAGCTGACTCTCCAGTGTAAATCTACCCACTTGCGGGGTTGGCTACATCGGTACTTTTTGCCTTATATAAACCTTAGATTTTAAGTCGCTTTATCTCATTGTTTCTGTTACTGTACGTTATACTGTCAATTTGTATTTTAAGAAATAAAATTGTTTTTTTAAAAGTCTTCGTGTCGTTCAACGTTCGTATTTGGCGCAGTCGGTAGGAATGTGCCCTAGTCATCAGGAAATTCGGTCTACAAAATTTTCGTACCGTACGGAAATCGTGCCGAAAAACAAAGACTAGGAGTGTTTTCAACACTAATAGTGCAATCCAGAAGAACCAGCGACATCTGACACCTCTGTAGGCAGATTCAAGAGATCACGGGTAGAAGAAGTCACGCAATAAGTGCATTTTCCTTTCACCTCTATACACCCTCTGTTTAAGGAATTTATAGGAATATTTAGGAATTTTCGTGAACTAAACGCATATAGATTTTATTTCCAGCAGATTGAATGCATTTTTAGTTGATAGTTCCAGCGAATTGATCGTATTTAATTTTAATCTCAAGCGCATGGATCACATTTAGTTTTAGAACATTTTATCATTCTTATTAACGATATAGAAGAACTAAGTACTTCACTCAGTGATTTATCTTTAATAGAAAAACTTATAAAAATGACTCCACCATCCACTACCCCCAAAGTAAATTGGGATCTTTTTAGATCTAAATTAAGCAATATTAAGCCCTACGATGGTGATTTCAATAAGCCTAATAAATTTATTAGTAGGTGCGAAAGCTTTATTGATAGTTATAGGAAACTCAACTTTACGTGATGGTTTAATACAATGCTTTTCAGACTGTAGAGATCTGGATTGTCTAACTCAAGAGTTAGTTAGAACCAGATCTTACAAAAATGAACATTTGTTAAGTTTTGGTAATAGGCTTCAACTTTTAAGAAGCGATATTGCTCAAAAAATAGGTAATGATTCTAGCTATAGTACTAATGAAAAACTATGCCACATTAAACATTATGAAAAAACTGCCCTAAACACTTTTATTGCAGGCTGTACAGGTGTTCAAAAAAATAATATGCATCTAAAAAGGCCAGGCAGTCTTGAAGACGCAATGGCTTATATTAAAGAGTTCGAAAATTTCTAAAGGCTTTATGGCTGGATATGCTCGAGAAAGGAATCATTCAACCTTCTACTAGTCCATGGAGTTCTCCATGGACATATATGGATTGTGCCTAAGAAATTAGACGCATCCAAACAGCGAAAATGGCGTGTTGTCATTGACTACCGTAAAATCAATGAAAAGACAATAGACGACCGTCATCCAATCCCTAATATCACTGACATACTTGACAAACTAGGACGTTCACAATACTTTTCCACCCTTGATTTAGCCAACGGGTTTCATCAGATTGAAATGGCACAGAATTCAATCCAAAAAACCGATTTTTCTATAGATAACGGGCACTAGGAATATCGTAGGATGCCCTTCGGTCTTAAAAATGCCCCTAGTACTTTCGAACGTGTAATGGACGAAGTTCTAAAAGATCTTCAAAATAAAGTATGCATGGTATACATGGATGACATCATCATTTTCAGTACAAGCCTCCAAGAGCATCTTCAAAACCTCAAACTTTATAAATTAAGAGAAGCCAAGTTAAAAATCCATATCGATAAATGTGAGTTCCTCAGAAAAGAAGTTGAATTCCTAGGTCATGTTGTGACACCTCAAGGAATTAAACCTAACCCCAGAAAGATTTCAGCAATCCAAAACTCTCCAATCCCTCGAACTCCAAAAGAAATTAAACAATTTCTAGACCTACTTGGGTATTACCGCAAGTTTATTAAAAACTTTGCAAAAATTACAAGACCCCTTACCCAATGCTTGAAGAAAAATGAAAAAGTAATCCACAATAAAGAATTTATCGACTGTTTCAAACTTTGCAAATCCTGTTTAATTTCAGAGCCGGTATTAGCCTACCCTGACTTTACAAAACCATTCGATCTTACAACAGATGCTTCGAATTACGCTATTGCTGCCATATTGTCTCAAAATGGACACCCAATTAGTTATGCTTCCCGCACTTTAAACCCAGCGGAAATAAATTATTCCACTATTGAGAAAGAGCTTTTAGCCATAGTCTTTGGTTGTAAATACTTTCGACCACATTTATTCGGTCATAAATTCACCATACTATGTGATCATAAACCCCTAGGGTGGGCTTACTCCCTTAAAGAACCAATTAGTCGATTAGTTCGATGGCGACTCAAACTCGAAGAGTTTGATTATTTCATTAAATATCAAAAAGGCAAACAAAACCAAGCTGCCGACGTTCCTTCAAGGAATCCAGAAACTAAAAAAAACCCATAGATTTAAATGCCCTAGAGACCTCCTCTGTTGCAAACGAACATGGGGATATAGACGAAACAATAAACCGATTTTTACGAGCATCAACCGACCTACCTATACTTGATGACGATGAACTACCATCCATCCTTGGCACTAAAAAGACGAGTAAAATAAAAATATTACAAGACATTCGAGTTTCACCAAGAGGAACTATCGAAGATTTGACCCAATTACGACAATTCTCCCCAATTCCCGAATTGGACAACTCAGACTTAGAGACTGTACATATATCTCTTGAAAACCCAATTTTTAATTTTCCACTTACTGAAAGAATAATCAACGGGTATAAAAACCAAGTTATTCTTACCGAGGTTATATAGAATCACTCAAATGCCAAATCTCACAGGTATATCAAAATACCAGGATTCTAGTAGTCATCCCTAGAAATAACCTAATTCCCAATATAATGCGATTCTTAAAAGAATTTATTGAGCCAAAACGTTTATACGCATTCTATTTTTGAACGGACCTTTACAAGAACCATTTACAACTAACCTTTAAAAGAACCATACAAGAACTTTTTGTAAACTCATCCGTTAAGTTTGTTCAAAGTACGATATTCCTAGAAGATATCGAAACTCAGGACGATCAGCAAGAAAAACTTAGACTCTATCACACTACTAAGACTTGCCATAGAGGAATTTCAGAAATGAAGTGTGCTCTAACTGCTAGATTTTATTGGCCCAAAATGGTTGAAGATATCGAACAATATATAAATCTGCGAGATATGTCAAAAGAATAAATATGACAGGAATCCCCTTGATAAATATGAATGACCCCTTCTACCTCGAAACCTAAATTGCGACGTCTTCTTGAAGTGAATGAAGATGGGTTTTCCTTGTACGATAATAATGACCTGGGTACTGATTTGGTGCAGCAACGAATTAGAATTAACACTGGAGACAATGCACCAATAAGACAAGCACCTCGAAGGATTTCGATAGCTAAACAAGCTGAAGTTTCCTTAATGGTTCAAGAAATGAGGACATAAGGAGTGATAGAACCTTCTCAAAGTCCTTGGACATCTCCGGTTGTGCTAGTGAAGAAAAAGGCCGGATCTGCCAGATTTTGTGAAGACTTTTGGAGACTGAATGATATTACCAAGAAAGACAGTTATCCTTTTTCAAGAATTGACGACACCCTGGACACGCTATCAGGTTTGCAATGGTTCTCAACGCTTGATCTGAAGAGTGGCTACTGGCAGGTAAAGCGAGAAGATAAAGAAAAGGCCGCATTCTCGACTGGAACAGGACTTTGGCAGTTTACAGTAATGCTCTTTGGACTTTGCAGTGCTCCAGCCACCTTTGAGAGAATTATGGAAACTATGTTACGTGAAATGACTTAAGAATAATGTTTAGTTTATCTGGATGACGTCATCAGACTGAGAAAAACATTTAAAAATCATTAAAAAAATATTCAAAAGGTATTTGTTAAGCTCCGAGAGGCCATCCTGAAGCTAAATCCTAAAAAAATCTGCTTATTTTAAAAAGAAGTTCGATACCTTGGCAATGTAATATCAGAAAAAGGTATCATGACTAATCCAGATAAAGTAGAAGCAATCGAAAATGGGCCAGGGCCCACTGACAAACACCAGTTAAGAAGGTAAGAAATTTCGCTAACCTTGCAAAGCCTTTACATAAGCTCACGGAGGACAAAATGGTATTAGGTTGGTCAGCAGACTGTGAAGCATTTCAGTAAAACTCTATCACAATCAGAAAGAAACTATTGTGTCAACAGACGAGAGCTATTGGCAGCAGTAAAAGCTATTGAACAACACAACATAGGAAAGGCGAATATCACCAGAACGCCGATGCTTTATCGAAAACACCTTGTATTGAAACATGTAAACATTATCTTAAAAAAAAATCAAAACAGCAACCAGATATATTTACTTGTAATCGTCTTGGCCTTAACAATCCTGAAGAGTGGGATGTAGCCAGTTTAATTTATGATCAGTGTGGAGACCCAGTAATTGGTCTTATTTACGAACTGAAATTTCGAGAAATTTAAAAACCAGAATCGAAAGATATTTCTGACAAATCTCCCGAACTAAAAGCATATTGGTCTCAATGGAATTCGTTGGTTATACAAGATGGATTGTAAAAAGAAGCTTGGGAAAACGTAGATGGAAAAAAAGACATATCTGACAGTCCTTCTTTATAAACGGATTCCAGAAGTTCCTGAAGCTATTCCTGGCGGAGGACATTTTGGAGTTAGTAAGACCTTGGCAAAAGTGAGAGAACGGTTTTACTGGCTAAGCAGTCATAATGATATTGAACGCTGGTGCCGACAGTGTGAGCAATGTTCGTCAAGCAAGGGACCAAGCACCCGAATAAGAGGAAAGATGATGCACTGTCTTTTTGGTGCACCCTTGAACGAATTGCGATAGATGTAGCAGAACCCTTTTCTACTAGTAGTTCCAGTAACCGATATGCTCTTGTTGCTATGGATTACTTTAGTAAGTGGCCCGAGGATTATCCGATTCCAAACCAAGAAGCAACGGCAGTAGCTAAAGTGCTGTTCCAGAACAGGATTTGTCGATTTGGTGTCAAGGAAGAAACTTTGAGTCACAAATATTTCAACAACTATACCATTTGCTAGGTATCAATAAGACCCGCACAATCCCCCTACACCCTCAGTCTGATGGAATGGTTGCAAGATTTAACTGCACATTTGAAAGCTATTTGAGGATGGTGGTAAATTCTAAGCAAACCGACTGGGATACCTGTATACAACCATTCCTATTAGCATATTGTTTTTCTATCCACAAGTCAACTGAAAAAAGCCCGGCAAAAGTTGTCTTCGGTGATGAACTTCGTTTATCTTTGGACATAATTACTAGAAGATCTCACAAGTCTGAAACACTTGCCGAGTAAGTCGATCATTTACAAGAGCGTATGCAAACTGTTTACGAACAAGTACGGGATAAACTTCACCTAAGTAACAGAATGAAATCACGTTATGACATAAAGGCAAATTCTACCGCTTTTAATCCTGGGGATAAAGTCTGGTTATACAATCCACGGAGGATGAAAGGCAAGTCACCAAAGATCCAGAGGGATTGGGAAGGTCCATTTAATGTGGTCACCAGAATCAACGACGTAGTGTACCGTGTCCAGCGACATCCGACAACGAAGATGGAAGTTGTAAACATCGTCCGGTTAGCTCTCTATCATGACTCAGGTGGTCCCATGTTTGACCCTGAAGGTATTGATTGATGAAACTTGAGAGGGGACCAATATTATGAAAATGTACGTTAATTATTTTCCTAGTTTTTGTACTATTTTATTCGTATTCTGTAGTTAAAGTTGATTCGTAGGCTTTATTTAGGGTTACAATTAACTCAAATAGGTTAATATTTTCCAGAATTTGTATACTTGTTTAGTATTCTTCTAACCTCATCGGTCTCTTTCGGAAAAAAGAATAAAGAAATTCTGGATATTTCGAAACTGTTCCATCGGGCTTTAAAAAGGACGAGCTTCGTGACTTTTGATTCAGTTTTTAATTGTTTAGTCAGTTTCTACCTTGGAAACAATGAAACGACAGTCAAGGCGAGTTAGGTTATTGTTTTTGATGTTACCAATAAAAGTGTGTTCCCGAATTTCGCTACAATAATATAGTTATAGTTTCAGATGAAGGACACCATATTCCGCTAGCCGTTAAGGTGCTTAAGCTACTAAGTCCACGATTATGTCATGTGCAACATTATCCCCGGCTATTGAGTTACGTAATCAATTAATAAAATTACTAAAGATAGTTGCTTACTCAAAAAGTGAGATGTTGTCCGAGATTGCTAGATGTGTCGATCCCTTGGTATTTATATCACTACTTATGCATTTTGCAAAATTGCTTATCCAAATACTTTGGACGCTTGGGCTTAATTGGGATGTTGAGCCGCATTATGCTGCTGATTACGCAATAGTTTGTTATTGGCTTTGATAGCATCTTATTCGAATAACCCCGCACGTTCTTTTTAAAGACCAGGAAAATAAGTGCTTCAATTATAATATTGCTGGCCTCTTAGTTCAAAATAATTATGAGTCTACAAATCAGAGAGGGTAAAATTGGAGATGTAAGCATTTTTTTAGAACTGTTTAGATCCCAAATTTTAGAAACAAATTTTTTCGGACTTAGTTTATGATTGCGCTTTTGATGCTTAATAAATATCCTTTTTGAGGGTATTTTTATTTGCCAGTATCTACTTTTTAGATCCAGCGTGGAAAACCATTGAGAGGATGATGGCGATTTTCATTATTGGTAGGATCTTCTTACTAATACTCTATTACTACTTATGTCCATATTTCTTAACCAAATGTTTACACCTGTAAAAATATTTGTCTGCAAAAAATTGCAATGTTTGATATTATTATATATTATTAAGTCTTTTCATGCATATGCTATTGATATAGGGCTTTATATTCCAATTTTCAAAATGTATGATTTGTCTCTTAAGTGTACCCATAACAAGAACGTAGCTTTAAGTCCTAAAAAATATTCAACTGGAGAAAACTTATTCGATTAAAACAGATTTATCTTTTCAAATAATGATGAAAATTTAGAAAACAAATCTAAAGCAAAAAATCTTGAACTTAATTTAGATTTAAAGAATTAAAAAAAAAACTCGAAAAAATAAAACTGCTTTGTTTGAAGAGAAAAATGTTAAACTTAATTAACCGAAAATACATAATAAAAAAGTTTCATTTAAATTTTTTATCATTAGGGCGAAAAGGCTATCCATGAGACACTGCATATCAGAAAAATAAACAAAAAAAACGAATGAAAGAAGAGTCGCCGATAAAAAAAAACAAAAGAATTTCTTATTTTGTCCGGAAATATTCAGAAATTTTAAACTTTTTTTAACTTTGCATTAAATTTAAGTCAACCTGTATCTTTTATGGTTTTCAAGATTCTTATGGTCATCCTCGAATTTGGGATACCCACTACACTGAAATAAATTCAGGCACAAATCATATTTGAATATTTTTCTAATTGACAGCTAGTGTATTTACATACTTCAAAATCGCGTGAATCTCTAGAAACCATAATTAAAGGCCTTCACTAAAATAAATTAAAATTCACTAATTCAAAATTCCTACGTGGAAATGTACCCGAGTGCCCGTACTAAGCCTTTAATTTCGATTAAAAAATAATATCCTAATTGCCTCATCTTTTGGAAGATTTGTAAGTATCGCCGCCCAATACGTCGCCTTAACTGAGCAAGTTTTCTGTCCTTGGGTTTAACATTCCTGGCTTTCATTGATTCTGATCCGATTTCACACATTTTTTACTTTGACATTTGACATCTTTCTTTGATTTTTGAATTCTTATTTGTGTACAAATTATACCATAATCTCTGCAGCTTACCTTTGTAGCCATTTAATATATTTATATTTATATATATATATATATATATATATATATATATATATATATATATTTGGTATTTTGACCCGGGTGACAAGTGCGCTAAGCAAAAATTGTTGTATTAAAGTGTTTTAGATATCAAGTGGGTTCCAAGTTCAAAGTACTAAACATTAAACAATTCTTAATAATGTCTGTAAATAGAATTCCTTGGCTACAGCTAGGCAAAGTACTTTTTTTTTTCTAGAAACATATTTTTTTGACTTGTATACTATAATAAATAAAATGAGCATAGAAGAGTATCAAGATATAATACAACCTCGGAGAACTGAGCTAAGTAATTATGCCTGGACTGCTAGAACTCTACAGCCTACAGTTTCATTTAAAATATTACCAAGACCTTTCCCTGAGAGCCATAAACAAAATGTCTTTAAAAGTGTAAAAGTTATGGAACTTATAAAAGAGGTAAAGATTAACAATTGAACTTCATTATGCAATAAGAATCCAAGTGCTTTTTTTCTCTTATTTTATTCAAAATGGGATAATAATCTTTTTATTTAGTTATGTAAATATGTATTATTACTAAGGAGTAATAAAAGCTCTAATAATGTGTTGTTTTTTGGTTGTTTTTCAGTTGTATAATCTGTTCTAATTCATATAAAGAATAGAATATTTACATATTAAGTCTAACTAGACCTAAACTAACAGCATTATTAAATATGATAATGCTATACGCAAAAAAACAATTAATATATAGGAATGATTTTATCATAGAATTAAGAGATGGTTAGGTGAATACTTGTATCATAGACTCTTTTTCTGTTAACTGTACTGGAGAGAAGTGCTCTCCTGTATGCTTTAACATAACACATACATTCCCTCAATGCCAAAACCATGAATGTGCAAATTTTCAATTTTTCATAAAGCTATGACAAAACAATGAGTGCTCTCTTAAAGAAAATAAATAAAAAAAATTAAAAATTAATAAACATTTAATTTGCAATTTGAACATTGACCAATCCTAATTATACATCAGCACTCTAAAAAAAAAGGGTGTATTTTTAGTGCTCATTCCAATATTAAATAAGGGTTTTCTCAAAACTACAAATTTGCACATTTAAGTAAATTTTATATTAAAATAAAAACTCCAGAAATAATATAAAGTTATCGTGCTAAGTCCCTTTTACAATCTACCTCAAAGTTAAGTAAAACAAGCAACACCAGATAAATCCTCAAAATAAAATTGCAATTCATATTTTTTGTTTTTGAAGCATTAAAAAAAAAAAAAATTGTGCCCATAATAATAATTAGGTCTCTATTTTACTTCTTTATGAAGGAATGTACTTTAAAAAAATCCGATTTTTTCCTTTTTTTTGTAGTAAAAAATAAACATGTGTACTTATAATAATATTATGTTTTAATTTATATTTATTTAAAAAAATAACATTATTATTTTTTTAGATAAATATAATATTATTGGAATGGAGAATTGAAATGGGGACAACATCATACTTACATTAAAATAATCAATTTTACATTATAAAATAAACTAAATATATTCAACTTAAGCAAAATCAGATAAATTAATTGTTTAATTAATTTCATTATTACAAGAATTATTGTAATTTAATTGCAATAATTTTAATTATTAATCAATTAATAAGGATCAAAATATTGTCTAGCAGGTCTTTAATATCAAACATTTCATGTACACTTTAATTTATTTTGATGAGCTGAAAAAATGCCCTATTGATATGTTTTTTGTAAATATCTCAGAATTTTATTTACTAAATTTAGGTTAGGAAAGATATTTTTAGCCTCTAAAATTTTGGGCCTTATGGTAGTTAAATTTAATCCAAATTTTTGAGTGCTGTTAAAACTTGTTTATTCATAATTGAAATTCATTGCAAAGAATTAGTAACAATTACATCTTTTACAGTGGAAATTAATTTTTTAGATAAGCCAAAAAGAGAATGTAAATCAACCAGAAATTAAACAAAGGCTTCTTCTTATTCTTGATGAAATTGGATATACTAAGAATATTCAAATTATTAGGTGGTTAGCATATATTCTAACCAAAATTTTCCTTAAAATTACTTCAGGAATTTTTGTAAACTATGCTGGAATTCAAAAGGTAGGTGCTACTTATTATAAGATATATTATAAATGGAATACATTTTGGAAAAAAAAAACTGTTTATCCTATACAACAAATACATGTTTATGTATACACCAAAAGTAAGAAAATAGTGTCACTATCAGTATAAATATATAAAATGTAGATTGCATTAATTAAAATTTAAATCATACTCAATTTAATTTAAAATGAAATTCATAAAAAAGCCATAACACAGAAATATTTAACAGATATATTTAAGGCCTAAGAAATAAAAGTAACATAGTTTTTCATGTATTATTAAAAAAAAAAACTTTTTACTGCTATATTTTATTTACATAACAGTTATTTTGTTGAAACACAGGAAGGGTCTTACCCAAAAATAAAACAAGTAAGGCTCAAAATATAATCATTTTATCAGCAATAAAATATTTTATTGAAATAATATAACTGTCTTTAAAAGTTTCACTTTTTACACAGTAGTGCATAAATTGCCAACAAATTTCCCATTCATAAAAAAAGAACCCCTAACACATTTGTTATATAAATAACTATTTTTTACAAACAATTAAAATTTTTTGAAGTTAATCATTAGTATTTAGTAGCATTACCTTTGTTCTCAAATACCAGTACACCTTCTGAACATAGCGTAAATTAACTTCTGGCATTCTTCTAAACCCAGACGAGAGGCATATTTTTTTCTGCAAATGAAAGTCTGAATATATAATTAGAATATAAAATTTCTAGGTAGATTTTATTGGTAATAGTTTCCTTCACATAGAAAATTGGACCCACACCATTATACAAAAAACAGCCCAAAATTTTTATATTTTCCCCACAATGCTTCACAGTGCCTATGGTATGTCTAGAATTGTATTTTTGATTTTTACTGACTTACAAATAGTCTTCTATCTGATTTAAATCTCTTTACTTTGGATTCATCCAAAAAAAGAACATTTTTCCAGTTGTCCATCTTCTTGCAACTCTCTCAGGAAGATTAATTCTCTCCAAACATCTTCTTGGGATTCTCGTACTTACATATTACCTAATTTCAAATTTCTTTATATTGCAAAAGAAGGTTTTGTGTCTCACATGCAATGATTTTATCACATTTTCCAGTAGTTTTTCTTGAACGACCTCGAGTTTCTGGCGGTATAACTTCATTTGTTATATAAAATTAGGGTATTACTTGTTTTCGCTTTGAATATACTGTATTGCTGTTTGTCAAATAAAGTTTTTTAAAAAGTCATTGGCGTAATAGAAAACATAACTGATGCATTCGGTAGGATTAGGGCAATTTTCAATTGAAGTTTGCACTTCATCAAGATGATGAATTGTACGAACGTAAGTTTCAACTCTTATCAGAATCACTCTGAGACGAGAGATCAGCGGTTAGATCAGCATTTGGTAGCACATCCACAGCACCCTAGCGAGATGCAGAGGTTTAACTCATTGGAAAAAAGTAAGTGCCAAATTTCTTTTCAAACCCTCTCCCTTACTTTGGATTAAGCGGAAAGTTAGTTTAAGTTATTGTTAATTTAGGAATCTTATGGATATATTTGAAAAACTTATTCTGAATTATGTTTACAAATACTGAACTTTGTTTTGAGCAAATCCTAATAGGAATAAGCTCTTCTCTTTATTGTAAACGAAGACAGATTCAAAAATCATTTAGTTGTGTAATTAATTTTAGAATTGACTTCTATGTTCTTTAATTAATAATATTCATTTAAAATATGCTTTTATCAAAGTTTACAGAATAGAATACAAGTTGGTTCAATCAGCGCCAGCTCTTTGAAAATCATCGTACAAAGACGCGCTGCTTCTGCAGGTGTGAGCTATAAAACGAGTGTGGAAACCGGGGTAATAAAAGTCAAAACTTGGCCATAGTGTTTACTTGGGTGTGGGGGAACGGTGGAAATTCCATAGGCTCCTAATACACGAGTACCTATCTTCATCAATTTGTTACCTGTTTGTACCTATTTGGGATTGTAGGATATAAAACTAAGTATATAGATTATTATTGTAAATGAAACAAAAATAATAATTACAAAAACTGGTTAAAGTTTTATTAAAATAAGAAGGTACATTACAAATGGACGGAGAGGCTGACCATGACCATTTTATTGATATAATAACTTCATTCTAAACATATTTTTTAACCTAAATACGAAACACATCAGCTTATATAAAATAATTATTTAATATGATACATAAGTACTACGACTATTTAAAATATTTAAATGTTAAGTTTGCTTACATAAATATCTTTACCTTTTTTTTAGATTTTTCTTTTTTAATATCGACATTTATAAATTTTAATGTATAATAAATAAGCACCCTTATCTATAAACTTAAAAAATAGTCAATGGGAAATTCATTACAGGGATGCTTAAAGGTAATGTTAGAAAATAGTTTTTTAAGATTATAGCCAATTGCTTCTTGCGCTGATAATTTATTAAATTCGGCGATAAAAATACTTTCTAATTTTATTATGTACTCAATAATGTCTTTTGGAGGTATGGTTCAACCACCAAATAAGGTATTATTTTCATGTGCTTTTAATTTACAATAAAATAACTCTTCATTAAACAGGGCATTTGACTCAGTTGCAAAATTATTGCATATATCACAAGAGTGACGTGAGAGTCATTTTTTAAATAAATATCCAGCTACATATACTAAAGCATTTCCTTCTGCGCTTTTTAAATTTACATAATCGTTGGTAAAAACTCGAAGAGGAATATATTTAGTGGGAGAATAATTGCATATATTATTTCAACTCTTAATAAAATCGAGATTTAAATTTAATAGGGCTTTAGCGACATCATCTATACAATAAGCTGTTTCGACATTATCTAAATATCCTAACGCAAAAACCTGTTTAAAGGATCGACAGAATTGAATAGGAGTAGGATTCCTTGAATTTTCACAACAATTTCTAATTTCACCAAAGAAGTGCTCGAGGCAATCTTGATTGAGATTACGTGTAAATAAATATCTATAACCTTTTTTTTGTAACATTTCCAAAAGAATTAAAATTGATCTTATTGTAAGCCACCATCCAGAAATAAATTTTGTCCTATTTGTCATATTTTTTCCTTCAAAACTTCTTATTTTTAAGTTTTTAAAAAGGTTTTCCATATCTTGCACTAGCGTTTTTTGTTTTTCAGTTCCCATGAAAGCTTGAAAATCTTGTAAGTTGTTGGAGTTTATTAAATCAAATAGATTATTCATTTTAAATATAATATTGGCTGTTAAACTTGCTTCTTTTGACAAGGCGTTAAATTTAATATGCGTATGTATAGCTACCGCTACAGAGCGGCTAAATACTTGCAAAGCTTAACTTTACTTTAATTTTTTGAAATTTATTAAGATAAATGTCGTTTGTTAATTTATGAGCCATTTTGATCTGCTTCTTTTTGTCAATATTATACATCATTTCTAAATATTTTTACTTGTTTCTCCTTCATTTAAACAAAGAATGTGTTGAAAAAAATTATTTCTTGTTGACTTAAGTAAGTGGGGAACATTAAATATATAAATAAATAGTTTTAAATTTTCATCGTCAACAAAGAATCTGGGATTATCTAATGTCACTTTTAAAGAACTTTTAGCTAGTTTTTGAAAATTAGTACTCTGATCTGATACAACCCCAAAAATATTTAAACCAGTTTTGCGTATCCTTCGGACAGTTTCAAATAAAATATCTTTTAAGTGATTAACATGTGCAGATGTATTATAAAAAAAATAGGCAATGGGTTGTTTTCAATTGCTAGCAATTTCCTTTGCCATTATCGTTAATACACTTCCTGCAACTTTATATGACCCTGAACCAAACCCTACAATTTTGTCTTTAGAAATATCATAATAAAGGTGATTTTAGGTGGTGGTTAGGTGAGGTAAGAAGATATTTTGTCCATGCATAAAATACCGTCTCTTTCTTTTTCCTGTAACAATTTTACTCTACATTCAATTACTTTAAAGCCAAACTCGTTAAAACCTGGATTAATTACCCATTGTTGCCTAAAACGGTTTAATGTAGATTTTGATGGTAGAGGATAAACTGTGGACATTTTTTTGTAAGCTTTTGGACCCAGAAAAAACACACTTAGAGCAAACTGTTTAAATTCATTAGTATACCTGCGTCCTTTTGAGTCCTTATTCAGCAATAACATTTGAGTTTTTAACAGATTGCATGTTTCTTCAGAAAAATTTGATTCCAAAAATTTCAGAACGTCATCCATGGTAATTCCTGTTTCAAGGCTTCTTTTGTAAGTGTGGGTAGTAATAGTTTTTTCTAGTGTTTTTACTGCCTCCTTAAGTAAAACTTTTCTTGGCGTATCTGCTAAAGTTTTACTGACGTTTGGGTTCCTGCAACTAATTTTGCTAATTTAGATTATATTTTCAATATTATGTATCTACGATCTTCGATGGATTTTTAAGGCCTAATATTTTTATTTTGGTATGTTAAAAAAACATAACGACTATTTATGCGAATTAGTATATTATTATAGGTATTTTGATTTAAATAAATATCTTACCTTTTAGTAACGGCTGCTTTGGCTCATTTACTTCGAAGGGTTCTGTCTGAACAATGGCATCAACACTGGCTTTAGGAAAATGTGCATCGTCTACAATATGTCCTATATTATTTGAATTTAAAATCAATGAAAAATAATTTGATTAGGTTTGAATTTATAAAAAAAACATACCTTTTTGGGTAGGTACTAGGTACTCCAATCAATGGGATGGCGTATGAATAAATTCGGGTTTTCGAGGAATTTGTAAAAAACTGTCATTATTAAAATGCAAACTACAAATTTTAATACGGTTATAACATTGCGTTTGAGTATTATCCGCATATCTATGGGATCCTATAAATCCTAGGGCATTTTTCCAAGCTTGACACCTAAAATTTTTGTTTCATTTAAGACTGCATAATATATTATAATTTTTTTTATACGAGTTATTTTAAATATTAGTTGGGTGGTTAAATAAATAATTATTATATTTGCAATATTCATTTACTAATATTAATCCCTTGTAAAGGATTAAGTAGAAGATTGAGTTAAAATAATATAAAGATAATTAAAACTTATTTAATAGAATTGTATATACCTTTTTTTTGGTACATACCTTCCTTTATCTTTAGGGCACCTAAAAAACGATATCTGATCTGTCATTCGACTTTCACAACCATCCACTGAACAAATATTTTGATTAGACATTTTATTCTCCACACAATCAATTAAATCCACAACTATTTCTTTTAACTCTACCCTATACACCGAAACGTGAGTAAAACTGAAATGAGCTAGGCGCGCTCGGTATACATCGATAAATAAATGTACACCAGACCTGCGCACCGGGCAGAGTGGGAACAGCGGGGTGGATTTTGACGGCCGACCGGAGTGACCCAACTTGTATTCTATTCTCTAAACTTTGCTTTTATACTCTATAAGTAAACCAGACGTTGATGCATTAGTTGAAGAATTTTTAAAAACTTTAAAATTACAACAAGGAAACTTCCAAAAAATTACTACCACACAATCAAATTCTGTAAATTACACTGATTAAAAAATGTATTTTGACACAATTTCATCCTTACAACGGTGATTTAAATACTCTTAATAATTTTTTTTCTGAAGCGGATTTTCTATTTGAAACATAATGATAACCAAGAACATTCTAAAAGAATATCTTATCAGAACTGTTGAATGAAATGAATTGACTGTGCACTAAAATTAGTAGGTTACCATATGGAAATATTATCCTTGGATAAACGTAGCTAAGAATATCTTGAACGAAATTTATGTGTAGGGTTTCCAAATAAAAATGAACAACCCCAGACTTTGCAAAAAGACAAGTATTGCATGGCGCCTTAGCTCAAAAAATGAATAATTTTGATAAGAATTTTATGACAGCTTAATCAAAACTTATTCATTTTGAACAATCTAACAATATATGCTTAACAACAATGTTGCATAACGTTCATTGTTCGAGTGAATATCTGCTCCACGAATTTATCTGTTTTTCAATAGTTAACCAGTATTAAATTTTTTCATTTTTTTACCCGCAGTGCAATCTAATGAAGTTCTATTGATTGATAATATTGTTTTTAATCACATTGCAATAATTGCTTGCTTACTGCAAATTTTGTGTTAAACAATACAAATTTATAGGAACAATAGTTATTCAAAATTCCTGATGCCGCAGAACCAAATATTTGTATTTTCGAGCGTCGAGATTATCTCGCATTTTTAATCCAACGAATTTAGAGTTCTAGAACTTTTCGTCTAACGAGTTTATCGATGGCAGAAACTTTTAAATGCTGTAGAAATAAATTGAACAATATTTGGATTTGTATCGTATGTCATAATATGTTTCATCCAAGCTGTTGGAAACGTACCAACAATTATAAAATCCTTTTAGATAATTTAATTTGTTGCTCTACATTATGTCAGGAAGTCTCAACACTTGAGGATAATGAGGCAATTAAGACTTTACATCATTTGGTAAATGAACTAAAAACTGAACTGAGCCAAAAATACTTATATATTACCCGATTATAGAGAAACTCTCAGGCTTGTCAAGAAGATTTCTTTTCCATAGAAGGAAGGAGTTAAGAAAGTATGAAGAACAGATCAAAAACTTACACGTAAAAATAGGACAAAATCTAGAGCTGATAAAGTATCAAGATATACAAAGAACTTACAATGAAACACAAACATCTCAATCTACTTGTGAAAAATGGGTTCTGACATATAAATTGAAAAAATCAAAATACAGTCAAACAAAATCTGTTTTCCATACTTCAAAGGAAACAAACTGTTAGTACATTGTGCATGGACAACGAGGTGCAAACTGAAGATGAATTTCTGGCATTGGCATTGGAGTTCAACATCCCAATATCAACTATTATTTCTCCCAAAACTGTTATTAACAAGAGTAAACATGACTTTTTGCTAACTGATGTTCTTGGGAGTCTTTCAAAAAAGCAAACCCTATCAGGAAAACCAGCTTGTTAGTAACATTAGGCATTTATTTATAGATTTAAGCAAAAAGTATAATCATTTTTATTATATACCTAATAAGTTCACGTTTGTTTAAGTCACCCGATATGTGAGAAATATTATTATTTATATCCTGGCCGGCTTACAGTTTCGCTTAAAAAGAGGAATGTTTTGTTTAGTCTATAACTCTTGATAAGTGCATCTTTTGGCGGGGCGAGCCACTGTCGCCCTATTCCGCTGACGTATACTCTTGTAAGTTAGTTATCGAGAAAACCTTTCCGTGTTACGTTCGTTCAATTAAAGTTATATTTTAAAAATAATTCGTGTTTTGATTTCTTGGCCGAGTTATTTATAGGACCGTCGTAGACCAGTAAAACGGGTAGTTTTATTATGGTGCGGCACACAGCTACCCACACAGATTCAGAACTAACTTATGATGACAATATGCCAAGTCACTGGATCAATAACGATGATAATAATAGTAAGAAGATGCTACTCCTGACTCCTGAGTGATCAAACTATATTTAGATTTAGGAAAATTATTTATCATTGTCCCATTTTAAGTAATTTTAAAGTGTAAACAATAGTAAAACTCAATGTCTTAAGTGATCAAATACTACATCTTATTATTGTCTACATCGTCTTATTCCTAGCAAAAGAATATAAGAAAAATAGTAATCCTTGATGGCCTAAATAATTTTTTTAAGAGAAAATACCCTTCTTTTAGGGAACTAAACTGAAAATTAAAGGAATGTATAACATATAACATCCATAACATAATCTTGGTGGTTGTAACTTTTCTAAAATCAAACACTGTCATAAATAACATGATTTATACTTTTAACTGCAAGCTTAGTAAATATGCTTTTCGCCTAAACAATTTTTTTCCTTGATATGTGAAGTATTTAGATATTAATAACCATAACGCTGATTTCAACATTATTTAAAAAAAATAATTCCATTTAAAGAATCTAATCTATATTAAATCGGTCCACTCAGATGATAATGTCTTTGTTAAAAATATAAATTTTCAGTCCAGAAATAATGACTTAAATGATAAAAATTTCAATATACTTTTGGGTGGTGAAGTTTTTTTTGAAAAAAACATAAGTGGCAATTCTATAGTATTAACTTTTCCTAATTTAGATGATGCAGCTCTTTCAACAGGTCAAACCACTAAAAAGGTTGAGACTACAAAAAAGTTTTTTCGAGACATAAAAAATTTTATAGCCCCTTAAAGATTTACCATCAAAACATTCCGTGTATTTCAAACCAAAATATTGAGCTAGATATTGCCCTTTTAAATAAGAATAATTGCGATTTTTTTTATTATTGTCAGAGCCACTGGTAGCAATTTGCCCAACTACAGGAAATTAAATTGTCTAATTTTAGTTTATGTAGTAGTTAAATGTCTTGATTGAGAGTTATTTGTTGTTTATAGAGCACCATATAGTGATAATTTTAATGATTTCTTCCTTATTTGTTTAAATAATTTTCTTGATAGTGTGCTCAAGAACAGCTATTCTGTGATACTGGGTGGTGATTTTAATGTAGACTTTCTTGTCCCTAGTCTTAATTTGTCAATGTTTTTTGATTTGATAGGTACCTTTGATCTATGCCAAATCATTAGAGAACCAACAAGAATAACACCATACTGACAATCTTGTATTGACAATTTTCTAATTTGGAATGTTATTTCTTTTGAGGGTATGGTTGTGGATTTGATCAGATCACTTTGCCCAATTTTTATGTTTTGAAATTCAGAAAATTCAAAAAACTAAAGTAATATCTGTATCATCACAGATTAATTTTTTTAAAGATAGTTTTGCTTCATTTTTATCATTATCATCATCATTTTTTAACATGCAATAAAATGTATGGAGAAATGGTGAAACTTATAGAAATCCAACTGAGGCCCAAAACCATACTTTTTAATTAAATATATGAAACAGGATAATACCACAAAAATAGCTCGTCTGAATATTCGTACCACTTCTGAAAAATAAAGATGTCACAAGTATGAAGATCACTGAATAATAAGTCATGAGTCAGGCTTTAAAGGTCGTTTTAAATATTATTCGTACATGAAGACTGGCACAATTTTTATATGCAAATATGCCCTGACACTGCTCTTGATACTTTTTTGATATATTCTGTTATTATGAGATCTGTTTCCTATTGGTAAAAAAATTTAATAATGAAAATAAAAGTAAAACGCATAAGTTAAATCCTGAATTAATGACATTTTGAGAAAAAGTATCTTTCTATAATGACATCTGTAGGCATGACTTAAATTATAGGACAAGATGTCAAAATTTATCTAACAAAATGATAAAAAGATTTTTGGAGCTGCAAATCTAAAACTATGTGGCAAATTATTAAAACAAATGTGGTGCCTTTGAGATAGTTAAAAACAATCTAAAGCTGTCTAGTAAACAGGTGGCCAATAACTTCAACAAACATTTTACAAGTTTTCATTTTCAGTTTAGTACCTTTATCGATTATAATTTTATGTCTAATCGTATATCTTCAAGATACAATTATTTTTTCATGCCAGCAATTTGTTCTGCAGATGTTGCATCTTTAATCAATAGTTTAAAATGTTCAAATGCTGCAAGTTTTGATCAAATCTCCAATAATTTCTTAAAAAATTTAGATTTAATTTATGTGATGTTTCAGCTTTTATTATAAATTTGTGTTTGGAGAAAGCAATTTTTCCTGATAAATTAAAAATAGCTAAAATGATCCCTCTGTTTAAGAAAATTATCGAGCTATAAGCCTGTTGTCTAGTTTTTCAAGTTCTTGAAATGCATATAAAAAATTCATTATCTTCCTATTTTACAAAGTATTAATTATTAAACTCTGCGCAGCATGGTTTTACCCTCTGTAAAAGTACAGAAACAGCTTTGTGCTAATTTCAAAATCAGGTTGTAGCGGCAATTGTTAAGAAAAAACATATTCTGGGATTATTTATAGATTTTTCGTGTGCTTTTGATTTTGTGGATCATGGCATTTTACTTCATAAACTTTTTAGGTATGGTGTTAGAAGATCATTGACGTTGTCGACATCCTATTTTCAGAATAGAAGCCATATTGTTACAATTAATAATGAGTGTAGCAAGTCTCGCCTAATAACTCAGGTGTGGCTCAGAGCTCTATCATAGGTCCTTCTTTTCTTAGTGTATGCTAATGACCTAGTATCTTTTATAAAGGGCATTGCACCTAACATAAAAGTCATATCTTATGCTGATGATACAAATGTCTTGATTGAAGGTAAGAACTTGGAGACTGTTGTAGCATTGACTGAAACAGTGTATAACAGCATAATTTTGCTAATTTTGCTACTATGGTGTGAAAAAAATAAGTTATTCCTCAATAAGGATAAAACTCATTTTGTTGCTTTTTCAGGAAGTAGACAGGCAGTAAATTCTGTTATTTTATTTAAGGATACGCAAACGGAGTTACTTTCATCAAGCAGTTCTAAACTGCAATGTAATTCTCATGAAGATATTCTGTGTAATAAATTAAAAACTTGTTTTATATTATGTTAAATTAATAACTATGCATTAAAATTTATTTTAATATGCATTAATATTTATTTATTTATCAGAAATATTATTTACAATGCTTGTAAGATTTATAATCACTTGCATCATAACATAACAAATGCCCCAAATATATTTATTTTCAAGAAAAGGTCCAAAAATTTCCTAGTCGAAAAAAGCTTCTACTCAATGAGTTTTTTTATTAAGTTTTCAGCAGCAAATGTTTGTATTGTAAATTGGAACTCTTAAAAATTTATGTAATCAACAAAAATGCCCAAAAAGAGTCTGTTTTACTTATGGATTCTCCATTTAGTGACATATTGCTTCTCATGATATATTGCTACCGAAACTTAAACAATATGGATTTGAGGATATAAGTCAGCAGTTACCTTAATGTTATTTATCAGGTACAACAAACTTTCTCAAAGCATGTCTTATGGTGTCTTAAACATAAAATATGGTGTTCATTTTTCTAATTTATATAAATGACAGAATCATCTGTTGGAAATTATTTTGTGCTTTTTACTGATTTAATACTAAATTTCGACATTTTCTTCAGTTAAGGAACTGTAATTTTGTATCGGGTGTACAACTATGAGAGGTCGCCGGCGATATCTAAGTAAGTAGTCATCGCACAGCGTTGGGAAAAAAATATTTCTGATAAGAGCGACAAAGAGATATTTTTCGGGAAATTATTTACAAGTTCGTACGATGACCGCTAGGAGGCGTAATACAACATTGAAATAGAAAAAATTGTTTTTAATGAAAATATTCAAAGTGAATCTTAGAGAAGAATGATGATTAAAGTATGATAAATTAAAAAAAAAATGTATTTCAAACTTTTTTTTGTAATCTGTCAAATAATAGGTGGGGGAAGGGTTGAATATTTATATCTAAAATTCTTGATAATTTTTGATTGGCCTAACGAGTTTACTTTTGTTTCTAAGGGTAATTATTAGGCTTTTGTATGTGGTATAATTATTTGGCCGATTTAGTTGTTTTGTTGAGCGCTAGAGGGCGGTTTATTTTAATTTAGATTTTTTCAGCGATGTTCTAGCAAATATTAAATACAATGATGTAATTTTTTTCTTTTAAGTTAAAAGAGCTAAAATAAAGCATGAAAAAACATAAAAACTGGCTAAATTATTAATTAAAATATTTTTGAACAAGGAAATCCGTCGCCGCGCTGGCATTATAGCTGTAGGCTTTGGAAACAGATGAATTTGATAAATATTTTCGGGGCCATGATAAGACGTTTATGATTGATGTCAAATGTAACGTCCAAGACAGTTTTTGAAATCATTTGAGTTTTTAAAAATGCTAAATGTAATTCCAAACGACATAGCTTTTGATCGCTAGCAGTGTATTTTGAGTTAATGCAAAATGCACGCATTGCAGCCCGTATATATGCCCAAAGATATCCTGACAGAAGACACTATAATCATAGTCTTTACCGGTTTAGCTACCAGGCTACAAAAAATACTAGAAGTATTCGCGACAATATTCATCGAAGACAAGGCGAGGGTGCAACGTTATAAATATTTTGGCATATATTGAAATAAACCCTCACTTAAGCATCCGAAATATTTCTCGGGAATTGGCAATATCCCACGGTACAGTAGAAAGTATTCTGAAAGAGCACAGGTACCTATTTTCATTTGTTACAACACTAATAAGCATCCTAATATCTTATATTTATTGTTTTTTACTTAGACTTCATCCATATCACGTGGTTCTGCACCAGGCGCTTCTCGAAAAATACTATAACAGACTCAATTTCTGTCATTGGTTGTTGAACATGGTTAGAGAAGATACCCGATTTATCTTAAAGGACGAGGCATCATTTAGCAGTGATCGTGGTGTAAACCTGCATAATCTGCATTATTGGGCAAAATAAAAATTTCCGTTGGATCCGCGAGACTCAACACCAAGGCAGATGGACTGTAAATGTGTGGTGCGGCGTTATTGGCGGAAAAAATTATTGGTCCTTTTTTTCAATCAAACACTTTCTGGTAACGTGTATTTACATTTTTTGTAAAATGATCTCCCGGGGTTACTGGAAGATGTTACTGGTTGATTTGGAAACAAGAGGGCAAATAATTTTCCAACATGATGGTTGCCCTGCACATTTTGCAATTCAAGTTCGTCAGTACTTAACCAGGCAGTATCGTTTGTGGATAGGAAGAGGAAGTATATTTCCTTGGCCTACTCAATCCATCGGAAGAAAATGAAAATGTTCATACCACCAACTCTCCAAACACCCTAACATGATATATGAAGGAAATACTCAAGTCACAAATAACGTCCCTTATATCGAAATTCAAGATCCACCAATTAAAATACAAATAGGTACTGTGTTTAGTATTTTAGGCCTTCAAGAATTAAATAAATTCATGTTTAACATTGACCTATATCATAAAAAGCTGATAAAGTCAGACAGTACTACAACCTTCCCGTTCAAATATCGCGAACCTGATATAAGATTCAAGATCACGGTCAACTTAGAGAAATAGAGGCGATCCAGAAATTCGGGATACTCAGAACACCAAAGGAAATAAAATAATTCCTAAGACTCTTTAGTTACTATAGACGCTTTATAAATAAATCTGCAAAACTAACAAAACCATTCGTTTAAAGAAAGGAGCAGTAATTAAACATATCCCTGAATACATACAACCTTTGAATCATGTAAGAATTTGTTATGCAACGATCCTATACTACACTAATAAACAGATGCTTCAAATATAGAATAAGAGCAGTATTAAGTCAAGGAAAAATAGGACAAGATCTTTCAATTGCATATGCATTGAGAACTTTAAACCAAGTTGAATGCAACTATTCGACGATAGAACTTTTAGCCATAGTATGGGCTACGAAACATTTCAGACCTTATCTATTTGGCAGAAAATTCGTAATTGTGATCACAAAGGTCTGCAATTTCTTGCAATTCAACCTAATAGAGCTTCAATACAGAGTGATCCATTAAGAATGGACAATCTCTGAACTGGAGTTGGAATTTTGAGCATTTACTTTAAAATTTTCTTTTAATATTATTAATCATTGCTAGTAGTCATTTAAAAGAATAAATTCCTATTAAGCTAATGTAATAACGGTGGCTTAGGATTTTTTACTCTGAATGTTTAAAATGCAAATAACTTAAAAACTGACAGAGTTACATGAAACAAACAAGAGTACCTTTTTTATTTAAAATTGAACTGCGTTTTAGATTTTCTAGTCGTTTTAGCCATAACTGATTAGGCAAAAAAGATATGTTGTAACTTACCTAAGTAACAGAGTGTTACTAACGCCTTGTATAAATAATGCTAAATTCATAATTTTCATGTCAAAACACATAAAGTCGCCAATTTTCAAGACGATGCTGCTTAAAATCACCAAATTATTAAGAAATTTTAAATTAAAATTCCAACTTTATATACCCTGTATCTGGTAAACCTGCAACATTTGTATAAGACATGTTAAGCTCAATCGCCATATGTTGGTGTGTAGTATCTCCAGTTCAGAGATTGCCCCTTCTTAATGAATCACCCTGTATTAAAAATGAACCCAGAATATGAATGCCGATTCTCTACCCAGAGTAGAGATTAAAATGAAGGAAAATGATTTTATAGTTGGAAGCCCTGGAGACATTATTGAAGAAATAGAACAATGCATTGGAAATGAAAGAGCTACTTTAGATGATTTAGACCAATTACCAGATCTATTCAACCCTGCTTTAGATCTAGAACTCAAATCAAATAAAATTAAAATTCTTTCTGATATTCAGATATTATCCCCTTATGACCAACGTCCACAAAATGGAGATATGATTTACTCAGCAATAGATGACCCAATATTAAATAACAGAAAATTGTTTAAACACCCACAACCATCAAATTCTGATTACTCATAATACAAATAAACAACATCATGTCTTAAGAAGGAAACATTTTGGAAACAAAACTACATATCACCTACCTTCCACTAGTAATTATATAAATGAAATTGTGTTCTTTCTCAAAAAATATATTGATCCTAAAGTTGTACACTGTATGTAGATTAATGTACACTGTATGTAAAACAATCCGAAATTGAAAATTTAGGAAATAAATCAGGAGTCATAATTATCTAAACTAAAATATTTAAACACAACTCTTATAAACTAGTCATTTCCAATATATTCCAAAATGATATAATAAGTGTTGAAATGTAAACGAATTTGATAAAGAACCATCACCACAACCACCACCGAGGTATTAATATGCATTCATTATGCATGCAAGTTGTCACTGAAAAAAACTGTACTATTGGCCCAATATGAAATTAGATCTCACCCAATACATTAATAATTGTGACATGTCGACAAGCCAAGTATTAGCGCCACCCTCCAAAATTAGAATCTTCATTAACGCCCACACCTAGAAAACCTCTAGAATACATTCATATGGATACTTTCTTAACAATAATATTTATGTTAAAATTCTTAACAATAATAGATGTTTTTGCACGTTACGCCCAAGCTTACTCTTTGGAGCCCAGTTTCAAAGGAACTACAGTTAGAACTGATAATTTAGTTATTTTGATAAGTCACCATGGATTATCTCATCAGATTCCCTGCGATAATGGCACAGCATTTAAAAATTCCTTAATAATTGATTTCTGTAAACTTTACAAAATAAAAATTCATTTCACTACTACAGGCAATTCGAATAGCTACAGCCTTAATGAAAGAGTCCATTTAACCTTAATTGACCACATTAGAGTTTTAAAACTCAAATTCTCAAATGCAATATATGAATGATCCTAAAGACCAATTAAAAATTGTTTATAATGAAATCTATAATCAATCTTTTTACACTAAATTATATAGAGGAAGATTCGGGGATATCTGTAAGGAGAATTGCAGCGCAAGAAAACGTGAGTCGCCATTCTATATAGATGACTCTTCATACTCAACTCCTGTATCCATATCACATCCAAAGGGTGCAAGCTCTTGCTTCGGCATATTATCTCGTCGAGTAATCTATTATCGTTGGTTGTTAAGAAAAGTGGTAAAGAATCTTTTTTTCCAAATCTTTTATGCATGGACTAAGCTAGGTTTACAAGAAATCGAATTATCAATAACCATAATACACATCACTGGTCTAATGAAAATCCTTATGCTGTTGTGGAAAGTCGACACTAAATTCGATTCTCAGTTAACGTTTGGGTGGGTATTCTTGGCGATAGACTTATTGAACATTTTTCTACCCCTGAGGTTAATTTTACACAGCTCATTTTCCGCTAGCGGAACAATGATTTTTTTGAGAGGCGTTGGATAGGACGTGGTCTACAAGCCAGCAAGATGACTAGACCTTAATTCACTAGATTTCCACTTCTGGGGTTACATGAAAACTTTGGTTTACTCAGTGCCTATTAATACTGAAGACAAACTACGGCAACGCATTATTGACTGTTCCATTCAAATTCGTACAACGCCAGGGATATTCCACAGGGTACGCTAATCCTGGTGAAGATCAGCTGTCTGCATTGAAATGAATCATTTTAAACATTTACTATGAATGGATTAAGGGAAGAATATTAATTAAATTAATATTCCTTATTTTAATAAGGAATTTTGGTATTTAATTTATTTCGTTTTTTAAAGCAATAAGATTTAAATTTTAAAAATCATGAAACTTTGATTTTTCAAGTTAATATTTAATAACTATTTGGTTACTTTTGAAACACAATAACTTTCATAAGTTTATGTTGATTAATCAGTTGGCAACTCATCAGAGCAAACTCTTTGCGTTCAGTTTTCTAAAAAAACATCGCTCTATGCGATGTGCAACAAGAGTACCTTTTTCCTAGGTACGGGAGGGAAGGAGGAAAGAGTAAGTAGTTTTCAAAAAATGAACTTACGTTGCAAAAAAATAACCTCAAAAAAGTTATTCACGAAACAATCCCCTATCTTTGCAAAAACTATCCAGTAGGAAGAAAAGTAGGAAATTTCCAAACAATTTTTCAGTATCACCCCTTGATTTAGGGTCAGAATTTATTGGAGAGCAATTTCTTTCTTTTATCTTGTTTCTTTAAAAATTTCTTTTTAAATTCACCTTTCCGGTGCCCCTAACTCCCACAATTATATATGCATTTTCCGCCCTATACTTATACCGCCCTTTTCTTACTATTTTTAGGAGTACTATCACCCGCCGAATTTTTTTACTCTATTTCAATGACACCCCGTAGGATAGGTGGGGGCAAAGCCCCGCAATTTGTAGTTTTTATAATATGCCAGGAAGTAGAAGCAGCACTTTCACGTAAATGTATGCAAACATACTAGGCTTGCTTATGTTCTAAAACCTAGTTATAAGATATGTGACATCCCATTAATATTTACTAAGCAATGAATAATTTTAGAAAAAAAAAATGCGGAGGTTTGTCCCTTTAAATGGAGCAAATCCCAGCCGCATTGTAGATTTTATTTAAATGATAAAGGAAGTGAAGAATTTTTTTGTGATGTCAAAAGTTTCAAAAATTTCTAATATTCCAAACCTCTTAATAATAAAATTCAGAGATTGGAGGGACACAAAGTCAATGGTCTCAAATTATATTTATTTAAAAAAAACTATTACACGTGTTTCGCCCTAAGGCATCAGATGAGTTTTGAAACCGGATTTAATGTGAACGTCAGCAATATTTTTTTATTTATTGTTTTAACTTAAATGTTTGTAATGTTAAACGAATAGCTTTACCGATCTGATGATGCCTTAGGGCAAAACACGTGTAATAGGTTTTTAAAAAAAATAAACATAATCTGAGACCATTGACTTTGTATCCCTCTATCTCTGATAATCCGAGCTACTCGTATCATGAACAGAATGCTCAGCGTCGGATTCTGAAGAAGATTGTTCGTCGCTTTTTTTCTTTGTTTTCGTTGGATTGGTATCAGGGAAAGATTAATTGGTCACATTTTCTTTAACGCGTTTTTTCTTTCTTCGAACCTTTTTTCTTTTTCAGCTATTTCCTTTTCAGCTGCTTCTTTTTGCTTACGCGCCTTATAGGATGTTGATGTTAGCAACTCAGATTTTAATCCTTTTCTCTATTATCAAATTTTATTTCTTTTTTATGGTAGCCTCTAAGCTAGCAAAATATTATGAAAGTTGATTCTTAGTAAAACATATTGTCCTTGCAACACTTGTCTCTCGAGTCTATTTCTTGTCATAAAGTTACTTGTAAAATCCTTTCCTGCGAGTTCTGACTCGGAGAAAAATTTGTGACAAACATTGTTTAACATAAGGTCAAAAAATCGCTTGTCAAGATCTATACAGTGGCGTAAGATTTGTTTCGAGATAACCTCTAAAGACTAGCACTAAAAGTATTAAACAATGGTATTGTTTCAAAATCTTTGACAAGCTTTCATACTGCGAACACTCAAGTTAGCAATTTCAAACTTGGCAGTTGTAACTAGAATAAAAAGACCTTTAAAATAATCACTTGGCCTCCAGTCCTATTTAAGATTTTGAGGGTGGTTGCAACCCCCGCCAAGGGGTTGATGTTAAGGGATTGACAGTATTAAAAAAAATTGTCCCCCTAAAATCAAAAATCGACGGATCCGAGCATTTTTAAAAAAATACCCCAAATCTTGCTGGTTTTTGATGGGCCACCCTGTATATAGAGTATTTCCAAAATTTGTGTCGAGTAATAAAACCCATTTTATTCCCTTCAATGGAATCACTGGCAGTTTAGGGGCATACATAAGCAAGGATAAACTATATGACCTTATGGACCTGAAAAAAGTAGTTAACAAGTTAAGAGAATTTGTTGATTTTTAAATCTGCTACAAAAATCCCCATCCCTACAAGAAAGAAAAACATATCTCGTTTTCAATGCACTAAAAAGAGACGAAGGTAATAATACCCATTAACCTCTCTATATTTCTATTCGAAAGGCTGCCAACGGCAACCAGAACTCTACCCGATCTGAACCAGTTGACATTGAGAGTAGGGTTTAGAAATTTTTTTTATAATAGAAAGACATTTTCTTTTTATCGAGTTAGAGAGTTCGCTCGCAGAGTTAAAACCCCTTTTTAGATAATTTAGAAGATGTGATAATTTTTGCTAACCTCAATCCTTACATAGCACCATAGTTTCAGCTATCCAATTAGAACAAATAATATTAAATTTAACTACTCTTTATATATATCGATTCAAATTATTATTATCATTTAACAGGACTTCAAGTAAGTTTTTCAAATAATAAGATAATTTCTGCCATTCACTTCCCTATATTTATAAAGGAAATTCTCGAGCTTTCCACTTGTTTGCTATTCCTACAAACCAAACCATTATAATTCCCAAACTTCCTTACCTCATATTTGGCACTTATTTGCATCAATATCAAGAAGAGGCTAGTTCTTAATTAAAGACTAGTACGTTTGTCAAAATGCCCTAGGAGCCATCAGTCATCAGCGTAATAGAAAACATAACTTGGTATGGCGTTTTAGAAAACTTTTAGTAGTAAAAACGTGTTAAGTAAAAACAAAGATAATTTAATTTAATTTAACAAATGAATTTATAGACTAAAAAAACAAATAAATATACGCCTGAATACGTCTTCAGTGAACTTATTTTCCATCATGTTATTCTCTACTCTGGATATAGTGTCGGTATTCGTATTCTGGGTTCCTGTTTTATATTTAACTTCATAATCGAATTCATTCAATTTTAATGTCCATCATACCAATCTGGCGTTTGGCCTGTAACGATTATGAATTTTCTGCGAAATAAGTAAGGTCTGAAATGTTTCGTAGCCCATACTATGGCTAAAAGCTCGGTTTAAAGTACTTGATGCGTATACAATTTGAAGATCTTGTCCTTCTTTTCCTTGACTTAATAATACTATATACTGCTTCTATTGCTATATTTGAAGCATGTGTGATTAAAACGAAGGGTTTTGTAAACTCTGGATATTGCAGTATAGGATTGTTGCATAACATACATGTTTCAAACGCTTGTATGTATTAAGGGGTGTGTTTAATTACTGCTTCTTTCTTTAAGCATTTCGTGAATGGTTTTGCTAATTTCGCAAATCAATTTATAAAGCTCCTATAATAACCTAAGAGTCCTAGGAATGGTTTTATTTCCTTTTGTGTTCTTGGGATCTGCAATTTCTGGATCGCCTCTATTTTTCTAGGATTGCGCTTTACTCTGTCTTTCGTTATCACGTGTCCCAGGAATTCAACTTCTGTTCTTAAGAATTCAGATTTGTCAAGTTGAATTTTTAATTTTGTTGACCTTAATCTTTGGAAAACATGTTGTAGGTTTTTTTTCATGTGTTCTTCTAGGCTTGCTGCAAAAACAATAATGTAGGCTGTTTTTCAGAATAAAAAAAAAATTTTTCCTTGAAACATTAACCTCTTAATACGTTGTCCATGATTCTTTGAAAGGTGGCTGGTGGATTTTCTTAATCCGAATGGCATCTTTACGTATTCATAATGGCCATTTTCCACTTTGAACGCTGTTTTCTCTATAGCATTTGGTGACATTTCTATTTGGTGGAATCCTGATGATAAATTATTAGTGGAAAAGTAAATACACCTTCCTAATTTATTTAATATTTCGTTAATGTTTGGCAGAGGGTATCAATGACAATAGTTATTGACAATTCGCCATTTTTGTTTTTCACTTAGGTCAGATTATTTACTTACTATCCTTATTGGACTACTCCAAGGACTTTGAGTGGGTCTTATAATTCCATCTTTCATCATCTTGTTGATTTGTTTTTGAAGTTCTTCCTTGCATATAAAGGGGATATATAGTATATGACGATGATTGTCTCAGGATTTCATCGTGTGTTTTGATTTCGTTTTTATGTTATTAAATAATGTTACTTTTTCATTTTCTCTATGGAAAATGTGTGAAAATTCCCTGATTAATTTAAAAACGTTTGACTTTTCCTCTTTATTAAGTTGGTCATGTCTTATGAATTGGGTAATGTCGGTATTCTTATTAAATGCAGTGTTATTATTGTGGTATAATTCTGGGTTTAAATTAATTAAATTGTCTATGTGAAAAAATTTGAAATAATCTGTATGATATTCTGAGAAAATTTTACAGTCAGTTAGACTCATTAAATCGACAGTAATATTCTCATATGCGTCATAAATATAAACACGTGCAAAACCATTTTCTAGTGTGCAAAGCGTTCCGGGTATATATAGTGAGTCATTTATTATTCCTTCGGGTATAATAATTATATCCTGTATCATTACGGGTACTTTTGTGCTTAGAATTTTGTGGACGTTGACCGTGATTTTGAATATTATATCAGGTTCGCGATATTTCAGTGACAAGTTTGTAGTACTGTCTGACTTTATCAGCTTTTTATGATACAGGTCAATCTTAAACATGAATTTAGTGAATTCTCGAAGGCCTAAAATACTATCATAATAGATATGAAAATCATAAAATATGAAATCTATTGAATCATTTGCCTGAAATTCTGGAAAAGCTGGACTGTTGCCTTTGTAGAAAACTTCATTTTCTCCAATTCTGGCTTTCAGTGTTGATGAAAATTGATAAATTTTATCGGAAACGTATTTTTCAGTGATAGAGGGTCGTTATATTGATGGACGGACATGTAAGATTCGACAATAAAATACTTTAATTTAAAAACAATTAAATGTATTTACAATTAAATACTCGCCGCGCCACTTGGCACTGGAGGAAACTCTGACTTCTGACACGCATTGAAATTAATTCATTCTCGAATTAACTACTTTCTGAAACAATAAAAAAAACAGCAGTAGAAACTTTTTTTTCTGATCAATGCTTTAGTAAAGTTACCTTCGGCTTTGCGTAAGCCGAAGGTAAGTGATGCAAAACATAACCATTTAAAAATATGGGCTATTCATTATCGGTAGTTTTACAGCTAAATCGACATCATGTCAATCAGTCGAATATCATGTCAAATATAAACGTATTATATCCTCATAGAAATGAATGAACATTATCGCAGACTTACTCAAAACTATTATGTCCTCGTAGAGTTCGAAATAAATTATTGTAAACTTCAAAAATAATATGTTTGAACAATAATATTCACCTAAAAACAAACAATAGTTTGTTTTAAATCTGATTCGGAGAACTCTCCAGGCCATGCACGAAGCATATCTTTGGCACTAGCACAGCGATTGGTTATTTTTAATTCGAACCTGTGGTGATCTAAAATTTTGATTATTTCAAAAGAGCACTCGTATTTTGGATCTAGCTTAGCCAGATGGCTGTTGCTCGAAGGATGGAATACCAGGTCCTCGACATTTTTTTGGACCTACGTGTCTTATCAAACAGAGTCTTCGCATCGTCAGCTTGTTTCCTAATTCGCTCGTATGCCAGATCTCTATCTTTTTCCAAATCTTGGGAGATATTGTCACAATTCGGTATAGATTCGGTCAATTTTCTAATGTCCGCTATATTACCCGCTACGCCAGTTAATAAATAAATTTTACACCAGTTTACTTATTACCTGTATTTATTTGAATTATTAAAAGAAAAGAAATTCTTTGCAGGCGCGTTAAGCGTTGTTTCAATTTTTAGCAGGGATTGCGGCCTATCTCCTTCGTCGCTGATTTCGGTGCGCAGCAAATCTAATACTGTTTTAACATATCTTTTTACCTGGCTGGCCATTACCACTAGGAACGCCCTTAGCTATTAAATGGTGTTGATTATCGATTTTCAGTAAAAATGGTGCCTCTGTCACAAACAGAAGATTTTATAATGACCCTAAAAGGGAGGGTTTTTAATGGCACCAAGAACAAAAATTTAGTAAAGGCATCAACTATTAATAACTGATTAAAACCTGGTGATTAAAACCGTCGACGGACACTGAAAACGACCCCACGCAGTCGGCATGAACTTCTTGAAAAGTAATTGGTTTCTTGTTGATGGGATTATAAATGACCCTGTTTAAAATACATTTTAAACAGTGTTTACAATATTTTTTTACAAACTTAGCCATTTTTGAAAACCAAAAATAGTTATTTGTTTCTACTGAAGAACTCGGTGTGCTGTAAATATTTGCCTTTTCGGTAATCAATTTCAAAATCAAACGACTGTAAATAAAGCCACCATCTGGCCACTATAGGAATTAGCTCCTTTAATTTAAGACAATTTTAATGAGTTACAATCAGTTATCATTTTAAAACTCGAAAATATTTAATGGCTTAGAAAACAGCTAGGGTTTCCAATTTGTACGAATGATGTTGACGTTTTGAAAAACATGCTACGACTCGTAAGTGTGTCATGACTCCATGACGCTGAAAAACTATAGCGCCAAAACCTAACGCGCAGGCTTCCATATGTAAATCAGTGGCAAGAGTGTGGTCAAGAAATGTAAGCTTTGACTTAAAAAGGCACACACCTATTCTTTGGCAATTTTTTGATCGTCATCTCAATTAAACTTTTAATTATTTTTAGTGAGCTTTGTTATACAGGCAGTTCTAGCTGGTTATAAATTTTCGGAAATAATTTACAACGCACATAAATTGCTAAACCTATTTGACATTTTGTGGGTCAGATGCTTTAGGTAAAGCCTCAACTTTGTTTTTATACGGTTGAGCACTCTAGTACCCTTTCTAATTTTTTAAGGCCTTGGATATTGATTTTGATGGTATTAAAATATCGTCAAGGTAATTTAGCGAATCGTGATCCTTTAAATCACCTAATGCTTTACATATAGCTCGCTGGAAAACAGCGGCGTAATTTTTATCATATTTACAAACTAGATTTCTTAAGATTTTTAGGTTATCGTCAACTAAAGAAGTATTTACAGATTTATGAGAGATCTCTAGGTGGTTAATTGACGGCTCTGTTAGACTTTCATTTTCATTTAAAATGTTTTGACTTCCAGTGTGGTTGCAACGAATTTCCACGCCTCTGTGACTAAAAAGATCGCGCCCAATTAAAGCGTCGGGAGTCATAACATCATTATTTACTATACAACAACAAATGTCAAATGCCGTGCCGTTACTATTATTTCTTAGATTTGCCCTACTGTTTACCAAAACATTATTATTTCCAATTCCCTTTAGGGTAATAAATGCAGTCTTGAAATGGCACTCTAGGTTTTAGCAACTTTTTTAGATAATATACTGCACTCCGCTTCAGTGTCTATCGAACAGTTTACTTTAGCACGCTATATCATAAAAATTTCATAAAAATTACGATCTAACTGTACTGAAAAATAATTAATTTTAGACGGTTCGTCGCGTCGTTTTGAAAAAAACTCCGTAGCATTATGGCCATGTTCTTTACAATAAGCACAAACAATATGATACTATGACAGTCCTGAAACCCCCTTCTGATCCCAAATGAAAAGTATTAAACTTGAGTTTTTTAGGACAAAGGCAAACATGGCCGCTTTCATTACTTGAATACCATAAGCCCTTATATCTTCTTTGCTTCTTTAGAAAAAAAAATCTTTTATAACTGGTATTTTCTGATTTTTTGGAGCTCAACATATTATAATTACTTAAGAGAGATAGTAGTATTAGTAGTTGATTGATCGATTCTACATTACTGTTAAAAGCAGCCGTTTTAACGTGGTAACGTCGATTGGTACCTCATCAAAAGCTCATGCCTAGACCAGTTAAAAGTCTCTGCCAGCTTCTCCATTTCATCACACCACTTAGAAGCACCGATCAAAAGTCCACACAAACACACACAAAACACACGTATATATATGTATATATATATATATATATATATATATGTAATGTAATAGTAATATATATGTAATTATAGTGTATATGTAATGAACCCCCTGTATATATATATATATATATATACAGGGTGTTCATTCAACATGAAAATATCAGTTTTTATTTTAAAAAGTGTTCAAAATGTTGCCCGTTTTTGGCCAAACAATAATATAGGCGATGATGGCAAATTCCTGACGGACATTTTCAAAAACATGTTGGGGGATATCATGGCAGCTGTCGATAATGTTGACGAAGTTCATCCAAACTTTCAGGTTGGGGAGTAAACACAATAGATTTCAAATGACTCCATAGAAAAAAGTCTAACGGCGTTATATCAGGAGATCTAGCAGGCCATTCTATAGGCCTCCTTCGCCCTATCCATTTATCTGGAAACTCGTCGTCTAGCCATTGCCGAACGGGAAGAACATATTGAGGAGGAGCGCCGTCTTGCTTGAAATATATTTCAGCTTCATTAAGCATAGGGTTTCCATCATCATTGATTTGGTTTTCAATGGATTCAGTGATATATGCGGATTGATGGTATTTTCCAACATATCCAAATAAATGTCTCCATTTAAATTTCCGTTAATAAATAATGACCCAATCACTTTATTTCCTAAAATGCCTGCCCATACATTAATTTTTATGAGGGTACTGGGTATGCCCTTCTACAAATGCATGAGGATTTTCATTGCTCCAATATCTACAGTTATGCTTATTAACAAATCCATTTAGATAAAATGTGGATTCATCGCAGAAGCAGATATTCTTTACATGAATAGTATTATCATTAATCGCTTCAGTCATTTTTTCACAAAACTCAACTCGCCTATCGAAATCGTCTTCGGTTAACTCTTGCAATATTTTCATTTTGAATGGATGAAATTTATGAAGTTTGGTAACTGTGTGAATAGAGCCTAATGAAATACCAGTGGCAGCAACAATTTGCACTTAAGGTGGTGGATAATTGCCCTGAGTTTTAAGGAATAGTAATTTAACCTTGTCTGAATCCTGTCCAGATCCTCAATATATGAATGGTATTCAGATTACCAAAAAATAGAAAGGTAAACAAAAATACAAAAAAAAAGAAGGGTGTCTATGTTCTGAAATTCATGGCTTATCCTAGATATAAAGCCATAGGTCTTGGTTGATTCGGATATTATGGTTTTAAACTATAAGGTGAATGAAATTTTACTATCAAGAACTACTCCCATGTCTCATGAGTCAGGTCTAGATCATACCACATTGTTTATGGAGTAATTCTATATGGTCGGATTTTTTAAAGGTATATGACATTAATGGAAACTTATTGATATTTATTGTTATTTGTATTACATTAGGTGATTAGGGTCTCTAAATCTTTTTGCAGTATTAAGCAGTCGGTAATTGAGTTCACTTGAAGGAGGAGTTTCAAAGTATCAAAAAGACATCATTTATGAATATTTGTAGAAGTAGAAGTCCATTTTTGAAGTGGAGTGGCTATAATATAGCGGGTTGGGAAGGGCCGGAAGACTTCTCCACAAATGAAAATACCAATCTTTTATGCATGCGTGCATCGAAATGCCAGTTATGCATTTCGATGAGTTCACTCATCATCATCAGACTTTAACACTATATAGCTGTGGTATTTTTTTAAATTAAAATAAATCCTCCCAATCTGCTATATTTATGAATATGTCAAACAGGAGTGGGCCAACCACAAAGCCTTGGGGTACCCCGGAAGTTGAGATGCATACTTTTGATTTATTTAATACCATAAATAGAAACAAACTGGGATCGTTCTGAAAGCCAATAATCCAAAATCAACAGAAGATTGTGGGAGGAACCAAATAGTTTCAGTTTATTTAACAGAAAATCCGGTGATCCAATTGGTCGAATGCTACAGAGAGATCTGTATAGACAATATCAAGTTGTGATGAAATGTCCAAAGTTGCAGCAATAGTTTGTGACGTAATCACTAAGTTTGTTGTCGTGGAGTGACCTGTAAGAAATCCATGTTGACAAAACGAAAGTCTATTTTTTTACCTGATTAGAAATTCTCGTATGTATAGTTATTTACAAGCACTTTAGAATACTGTTGATTATTGTTATAGGTGTAATTTGAAATGTCTTTTTTGTAGATAGGGCTTACTTTTCAACATTTCAAATAGAGTAAGTGCAAAGACAAAGAATAAAGAGCTAGAATCTTTTGTTAAAAAGAAAGGTATTATATCTGGATCACTTCCGACAACAATCCGACTAAACCTTGAACGCTTAAGTTAATGTATGACCAGAAATGAGTTGGGTCATCTTTGATTCGCTCTTCAGTTTCATTACGTAATTCTCATGTGCAGTAACAATATTACACTTAATCTTGGTTCGTAGTGTGGAAAATTCTTGATAGGTTACATTATCTTTGGTTTTTTTGGAATTCGTGTGTAGTCTGTTATTCAGTTAAAATTTCCTTTTAATTTCAACAGGATACTAAGTAGATACTTGGTTTTTGAATTTGGGAGCTTGTTTTGAAACAAAGGTGTAACGAGATTTGTAAAAAATTGCTATTTATAAGTGATATTTGATAAGGAGGTGACCAGTCTTTGTGGAGCAGCTCGTGGAATAGCCCTTAGATGTTTTCTCTTTTAAAGATTAACAGTCCGTGGCGATGGTGTACTTATACGATAATAAGTTTATTGATATTGTTTGTTGTAAAATTACTTTTAAGTTTCAGTTGTTGTACAGGGTGATTGACGACCGATGGTACGTTAGCCGTATATAGAAAACGGAACATAGCATTTTTATGAAAACTTGGTATAGTTTAAGTGAAGTTACTTGGACAAGTATAAAAACTAAAAACGTTTAGCACGCGGCGTTTTCTTTATATTGGGGTGCATATAATGTTTGTTTCTCTGGCTTAATATATCCCGGATGACACAGAAAAAAAGGAGCACTTAAAAACTTTTTTACTTTTAAGATAAGTAAATGAAATTTGGTATATCAATAGAATTCTCTCTTCTATTGTTTCCCACCACTTCCGTTTTAACAGGACTTAACATTAGATATATAGACAAGGATATTAACTTTCTTATTTTAAATGGGACACTTGGTTCATTAGTACGTATTTCGATAGAAAATAATATTTTAAAAACAATGATACTATATTTTGTTTTATTTAATATATTATTATTAATTATTTTGTTTTATACTCATAGAGAAAAAAACATTTTTTTAAATTTTAAAATAGGGTGCTATAAATGTGTTTAAAGTTTTACATTTTAATCAGGTAATCACGGAAAAATAGTTTTCATTGCATTTTATGACTTAAATCGTTTACACGCCTATTTAAAATGTCCAAACCATAAATTTTGGCATTTACTTAATTTTTTTAAATATCACATTATTGGGAACAGCCACTTTTGAAATGCGGTTTCTGTTTTCCAACAATTTGATATGATTATTTTTTAAATCGGTTGATAAATAAACCCGTAAGAAGAAAAAAACTAAGTCACATAAATAAATGCATTTAATTAATAAAAATAGCATAAAAGGCTTTGATTTCTTAAATAGGCGGCGTTTTGACGCGAGTTATGTGACCCAGTTCAAGTACAACCCGGACATCGACCTCAAGGTTCTGATGAGTGCTTATTTTATATTATTGTTATGCTTAGTTTATATTATTTTGTTATACTAATTAGCTTACGATTAAATGATATTAGAAATAGAAAAACACTCCATAATTAATTCTCGTCTTGACTTAGTTATTTTTTGGTTGTCATATTTAATAAAATTAGTTTTTTTTTAAAAGTGTATTTTCAATATAAAACACATAACTGGCGCAGTCGGTCGTAACTCAGAAGATCTTTTGGACACCTGTGTGTTTGGAAACCGTGTGCGAGATTCCCAAAACCACAAAATCCAAAAATCGTTAGTTTTTACTTATATTTACTGAGTAAAGAACCTAGAAGAAGTTACCGTTGCGACTTGAAGCAGCATAATCGTAAGTGATCCTTCTATCCTTCCTTATTTTAATAATTATTATGAAAATTTTTATATTTTTATATTATTTTACTTATATTTACTGAGTAAAGAACCTAGAAGAAGTTACCGTTGCGACTTGAAGCAGCATAATCGTAAGTGATCCTTCTATCCTTCCTTATTTTAATAATTATTATGAAAATTTTTATATTTCTTAATTGTGCGAAATAAGTATTTTCGTTTACTTTAGGAATCTCATTTTCTATTTTTACCATTTACCTACTTACATTTTCGTAAAATTGTGTAGCACCCCTTTTTAGTTTTAGTTTTACTATTTAAGCATTTTATTCTAATATTTCCGAATTATTTCACAATTAATATTAATTGTTATTTTGATGTCACAGTCTGATATCGATAATTTAGCTCATACTATTGCAAATATCTCATTATCTCGAAGGCCTGAATTAGATAATATGGCAATTATCACAGCAGCTAAAGAAATTGCACGTACAATTAAATGTTTTTCAGGAAAAAGTGAACATTTAGAGTTTTTTATTGCTAGGGTAGATAAGTTCTATAATAGATATTTCAACAATACGGCTGACGAATCCCTAAAAGAATTTGTCTTTGCGTCCATATGTTTAACAATTATTGACGAAGCGGGCGACTTTTTGCTTTGTAGACCGGATATAACAACCTGGCCTCAAATTAAAATTGCCCTAAGACAAAAATTTGTAGATCGACTAAACAGACAAGTACTTGCACAACAAGTCAATTTTCTAGTACGCAACAGAAACGAAAATACTAGATTTTATAGAAAGACTTAAAATTTTAAAAACCCGTGTTTGCCTTAAGATAACAAGTGACCAAACAATTGGTCAAGCAACTAAGAATGCTCTTATCGTACAAACAGAAATCACATCCGTAGGTGTTTTAATGTTTAACTCGCCGATGGACCTAAGAACTATTTTAATGTTTAGAAATCCACAAAACCTCGAAGATGCAAATTCAATCGTTTCAAACCACTCTATACTTGAACAACAAATCAAAGCTCGTTAATTCATGTCCACCCAGACCAAACCCATTTTTCAACCGCCGAACCCACAAAAATCAATGCCCCAACAAAGGCAACCAACTCTAACATCTAATAATTTTCCCCCACAATTACAAACAGATTACCAATACAATTTTAAGTACCACCAACCCATGACATACCCGAATAACCTTGCTGTAACTCCGCAAAAATACAATCAACCAACCCCAATTCAACCTCAAAGAAACGATAATGCAAATAGACCTTTTCCTAGCCGCCCAGTAAATATTCAAAGTCGACCAGCTCAGCATCAATTCCCCACAAATTTACAGGTTTTCGGAAAACAAAAAAATGTGTTTTCAAAAGAAAATTCGAATAAGCCAACTGGACCTCCAATACCCATGTCTACTACGAGCCGAATGCCCTCGCTCCAATCAAGAAATTATAGATCTCAACAATTCAAACAGTTTCAAAACAGAGCACCTTCTCCAATGGACCTATCCAATATAAATATTGAAACCTCCGAATATTACCAAAACTATTATTTCCACACCCAGGAAGATGATCTATATCATCAGGAAAGTACAGAGTACATTAAAAGATATCCAATTGAATTCTATCAAGATGAACAATCACACGATCCCATCAATCAGGAGGAAAATTTTCAAGAAAACAGCATACTAAACAATCCACCCTAAATCTTAATACCTTTCAAATTAACTCTTTACCATAGATTTAAATCAAAAATCCACCAGCGAAATTATTAGTTGACACAGGCAGTCACACATCCTTGATAAGGCCTATTCTTGCCAAATATACTTTCCCGATCATATCTACACCTCAAAACATACCCTTACCACATGCACTGGAGACGCAAAAACCCAATTTAAAGCCAATATACCAGCAATAAACAGAATTTAACCTTGATACTAAACTTGACTTGATTTTATATAATTTCCACGACTACTTCGATGGTATTATAGGTATTAGAGACCTTCGTAAATTAAACCTTAATATAGAAAATGTAAATAAAAGAATATTTAATGACGACACAGAAATACAAATTGCTTATCGTGACGACTTTAACATTCAAAAACTATAAATTCCACCCTTGTCTATTATTATAAAAAACATTCAAACTAATAGCCCTGACAACACCGAAATATTGATACCCTATCAATGCAAGGATGGTTTAGAAATACCTTTATCCCTTTTGGTAGTAAAAAACGGCACTGTCCTTATAGAATTGCGCAACCTTACAAACGAAAGTAAAATGCCCCAATTTAGACCAAGTGACATTGAAAAAATAGCTCAACCAATTCAAAGTCAAGAGTTTCGAAATTTTTAATATAGAACAAATTGAATCTCAGTATCAAACTCCTCAAAAACACAGGAGAAAAATGCGATTTTTCACTTATTCGATCTCAACATCTAAATCAAGAGGAAAAACCGAATTAAAAAAGTTAATTCTAGAATTTTCAGATATTCTTCACAAGCCCAATAAAAAATTATCTTTTAGCCACGACGTTAAACTTGAAATAAAAACAACAGACGAGATCCCAGTTCATACAAAGTCCTGTCGTTATCCTTACATCCACAAAACAGAAATCCAAAAACAAATTTCCCAAATGTTAAATGACAATATCATTCGACCATCTTCCAGCCCTTGGTCCTCCCCAGTTTGGATTGTTCCAAAAAAAGCTGACGCTTCAGGAACCCAAAAACGAATCGTCATAGATTATAGAAAAATAAATGAGAAAACTATAGACGATCGATACCCAATTCCCAATATTTCAGACATTCTTGACAAACTTGGTAGAAGCCAATACTTTACTACTCTAGATTTGGCTTCAGGATTTCACCAAATCGAGATGGACAAAAAATCTATTACCAAAACAGCTTTTAGTGTCGAAAAGGTTCATTCGGTCTCAATAACGCACCTGCCACTTTTCAGAGAATCATGGATAACGTTCTAAAAGACCTTCAAGGAAAAATTTGTCTTGTTTACATGGATGATATAATTATCTATTCCACATCCCTTCAGGAACACCTCTCCAATCTAAAAACTGTATTTAAAAGACTTAGAAATCATAATCTAAAAATTCAAATCGATAAATGTGAATTCCTCTAAAAATCTGTCAAATTTCTTGGTCATTTAATAATACCCGAAGGCATCAAACCCAACCCTTAAAAGCTAGAAACAATCCAAAAAATCCCTATACCAAAAACAACTAAAGAAATTAAATCTTTCTTAGGCCTAGTTGGGTACTACATAAAGTTTATTCAAAATTTTGCCCACCTAACCAAACCCATGAGAAATTGCCTAAAGAAAAATCAGAAAATAATTCACACTCCAGAATTCATAAAAAGCTTTGAAACTTGCAAGTCCATACTAATGAATGACCCTATCCTCCAACACCCGGATTTTTCATAACCTTTCAACCTAACAACCGACGCCTCTAACTTTGCAATAGGCGCTATATTATCCCAAGGCCCCATAGGCTCAGATTTACCTATAGCTTATGCATCTCGTACCTTAAATCCAGCTGAGATCAATTATAGTATCATTGAAAAGGAACTATTAGCTATCGTTTGGGCAACCAAATATTTTCAGCCCTATCTTTTCGACACAAAATTCAGAAACATTAGAGATCATAAACCCCTACAATGGCTTTTTTCTATTAAAGAGCCCAACTCAAAACTGGTCAGATGGCGTCTTAAATTACAAGAATACGACTACCAAATTATATACAAAAAGGGCAAGCAAAACACTAATGCAGACTCCCTCTCTCGTATTCAAATTAATCCGTTAGAAAATGACCCCATTTTAGATGATGACCAACTTTCGATAATCCCTAATATAGACCCAAACAAAATACCAAAATTACCCTACGATGATCTTGACGATATTCTCAACTCCCTCTCAGAAGAAAATCCACCTCTTTACAACCCAAAAATTAACATCATATCGGACATTGATATAAGACCTGCTAAGACTAATAACAATATTTCAAAATCCCAGATTGACTCACAAACGCAATATTCTAGTTCAGAAAACCCAATAATAGGAGCACCTTACGTACAAAAACCGTAAATGTATATAAAAACCAATTGATTTTCAGATATTCTAACAACAATGAAGTTAAAACCCAGAAACAACATATCTTTGACAAAAACCGCACCTTTATATTTTTAAATAATGACCCTATTGAAGAAACAATCTGTAAAATTATTAAAGAATACTTCACCCCAAAGCACACATATTGCCTTCATTTTAAAAATAAAAGTCTTGAACCACTCATCCTAAAAATCTTTCAAAAATATTTTGCCCCTAACTCCTTTACTTTGTACATTTCTAACACTCTACTTAAAGACATAATAGACCCCGAAATAAATAATTAATTTATTGCCAATAAATTAATTATTTATTTCAACCACTATGACCTACCCAGAAAAATTACGACAGACAATGCTTCGACATTTAAAAACGAGGTCATTCAAAACCTTTGCAGCCTACATCAAATTGAACTTCACTATTGTATCCCTCGAAACCCAAACTCAAACAGCCCCATAGTCAACGCCTACACTCCACATTGAGTGAAATAATCTTAACCCTCAAAGATAAAAGGCCCAAAGAAAATATCATCAATCTTATGAACTATGCTATTCTATCGTATAATAATTCGACCCATAGTTCATTAAAATAGACCCCTTTCCAAATTGCTCGCGGAAAACTAGACTATAAAAATCCCCTCGAACTTTCAGAAGAACAAAAATTGACGCAATACATTCAAGAACACTCGGAAAATATAAAAGCCATGAATAAAGAAATTTATAAATCACTTACTACACAACAGACTTCTAATTTAAATAAAGCTAATAAAGACAGACAAAAAGAAATTAGCGTAGATCCTGACCAACCCCTATTTACTAAAGCCTTTTCTTAAAAATCAAAAGTAAAAGAAACTAACAAATATAAAAAAGTTGAGCCTCCTATAACAACTAAAGAAAATGTCATTATTTCTCAAAATACAAAGAAAAACATTCACAAAAACGTAATAAAACCTCAGCGCAAAATCGTTTCAGATGAAGCACTACCTGGTCCTTCTCGTACTACGCATCGTTATAACCTTAAAAATCAAAAAAAAATCCATAATCCTCTCCTTCCAACATCTCTAGGCAAAACCTTTATTACGATTTCCCAGCATACTCCTCTCTATCATAATAATTTAACACAAATAAAAAACTGTTTATTTAATATAAAACACTTCCTAGATGCCTCAAATAAAGCAGACCATTTTGCAACCCTAACAAGACAAACATTTTCACAAACATATCAATTTTTAGAATCTATTCTATCAAATACCAAGTTATTTCACACACTACCCCTAAGACCGAAAAGAGGACTATTCAACGCTGTTGGTAAAATTAATAAATGGTTATTTGGCTCTCTCGACTCAGACGACGAAAAAAGATTCGACCAATACTTTGACACTCTTAATCAAAAACAAGAAAACTTAAAACAAGAAGTAAATAATAAAAATATCATCTTGACCAGCGTTATGGAAACCTATACGAAAAGCATTAAAGAACTCACAAATAATCAAAAAACGCTTTCAAATCAATTAAAAGTATTAGAAAGTTTAGAAGTAGACCTAACAAATATTTTATATGCATCCCTTATATTGGATAACATAATGTTTCAATTAAATACCATAAACCAAATTATAAATAACATAGAAAACGCAATATCCTTTGCTCATGCAAACACAATGCATAACTCAATAATAAACCCAAGCTGTGTCACCGAAATGATAAATAATATTACAAATTTATATTGCGAAAATCACCTTCCAAAATTCGATGAATCTATTAATTATTACAAATTCTTATCAGTTCAAGTAATCATAAAAAATAAAATAGTTTTATTTTCTATTCACACACCAAATACCTCTCCAAAAGAATTCACACTATACAAAATATATCCCATCCCTATCCTTAACCAAACAATCTCTCTATCCAACCCTTATATTATGCTTGCGAAAAACGACTACTGGACTTCAAAAGAAGAGTGCCCCCAAATAGAAGACATTTTTGTATGTAAATGATGCAAAATGCACTATCCAAAGACGATCCATGCCAATATCAACTATTATTTACAACCATAAACAAATGCCCGGTAATAAACGTCTACTACAAGAAAACAAGCATCCACCGTCTCAACGGAGAAGAAATCCCTGCGATACCATATGGAGAAACCATTATACCATTATAGCCAATGTCAACAAGGACGACACAAAATCAAAGAGGCCAGCATTATAACCACACCGGACTGCCCTATCGAGATAGAGAACAAAGTCTACGCGAAGGAGAAGAAAACAGAATTTCAGTATTTGATGCAGCTATCGAATTTCTCAGACATAGGCCAAAAATTCCTATATCAAACCTTCAACTAGAAGAGGTGAACTTGGAAGAATTGGCAGTAGCTCAAAAAACGTTGTCTTCAGTCAACCTTCATCTTATCAAAACCTCCACCACAAATTACCACTGGATAACCCCCACAGCGATGCTAGCCATTCTCATTCTATGTGCAATGGCTTATGGCTCATGAAAATATATGTAGAGGAAGAAGCAGCCTAAGAGAAAACACCCCGATGCCCGGATTCCTCTTCGCAAAACAAAGTTACCCATGTTTTCCGAACTTGAGAAGGGAGGAGTTATGTAACCCAGTTCCAGTACAAATCGGACATCGACCTCAAGGTTCTGATGAAAGTGCTTATTTTATATTATTGTTATGCTTAGTTTATATTATTTTGTTATACTAATTAGCTTACGATTAATCGATATTAGAAATAGAAAAACACTCCATAATTAGTTCTCGTCTTGAACGTAGTTATTTTTTGGTTGTCATATTTAATAAAATTATTTCTTTTTTTAAAGTGTGTTTTCAATATAAAACACATAACTCGCGTTCTTTAATTATTTTTCAATTGACACAATATATTACATCTTGTTAAGCGCAATTATTATTTGTTATTTAAATATATTTGCTAATATTTGAAATGTTTACCAATAAAGAAGAAAATGATATGCCGTACGCTATATTCCCATTTCATTAGACAAGAAGGTGGTTGTTTCGAACAATACATGTTTTATATTAAAATAATTTATAAACCTCATATTTTTGTTTGTTTACCGCTTGTGTGTACCTATGGTATTTTAGGTAAATGTTAAATAAAATATGTCGTATTAAGATACTAAATACTGGTATAGTAAATATGTTATTTTACAACCAAAAAATAATTATCCATAAACAAAAATATTCATCAAGTCACGCAAAAGTCATGGTTAGATTTAATCACAGATTAATTGTCAAAAAAAAAATATTAAATTGAGTAAAAATGCAAATAAATTCGAAAAAATAGTGGGTGGTTTGTTGTAACAGATAAAATATAAAATAATGTCGTGGCCGTGCTGCAATAGAATATTGTTATACTTGCCTCCGCTGATATTTGTTTCGATAAGCCAAAAAATTCCCGCTGAAGAATGAAATTTCATTGTATTGGAATTTTTTGGTCTTATCGAAATCAAATATAAGTGAATTTAACTACATACTCATAATTTTGCAGCCAAATTTTTTACATCCAAAAATGATTACCTATTCAGCATCACTATCCATCTCTTCAGAACTGGATTCGTCATTGGCATGAATTATAATTGGATTAATTCGCGGTATCTATTATACTTCAATTAAATTATTGTATTTAAGACTTATTGAATGTAAATATAAAGTAAATATTAACGAAAAGTTTCGGTAAAAACTTAAGTTCAAATATCTTTTAAATATGTGAATAAGTCTATTTTCATCTTCTTTTCAATATTTGAGCGTATGAGATAGTATTTTCTAAATTGATATTTAATATAAGTGACATAATACCCAAAATAAGTGACTCCATGTCAAAAAATCAATTTAACCTTGAATTTTTATCTTAAAAAACGGTACTATATTTTTTTTACTAAGCAAATATTAACAATATATCTTTTAACGTACATTGTATTTAAAAATTGTAATTCAGATATAAAATATATTCAGGTCAAAAATGACACGTGTTAAGAAATTGATACTCTCTTAAATCTTTAATAAGAGTTGCTTATTAAAATTTTTTGAAACTTTGCACAAAGGTTTGCCAGATTAATCTCTTCAAAAAGTTATCTTACATTTTTTCTGTAAAATGTACAGGGAAGCCAATATTTGACCCCCTTAAAATTTACATGGGATTTCCTATGTTCCGCTCGGCGACGCACCACCCGGTATATGTAGTATGTTGATTTTGTACGTACTCAATTTTGGAGCTTGACCACCAGGTAACTTCACTATAACCATAAACTTAAACCGTAAACTATAATCATGGTTACGGAAATGCTCGAAATCGATCTAAAATATTTTCACAACACTGCAGCGTTGCCGCTTATATAGAAAAATGGCAACACCTTTAATTTTTTAAATAGAACACCTTATATATTTTTAGATATTTTGATTCCTTGTTTCATTTTAAGTCTTTTTTAATCATACTTCTGTATATCTATCTTTAGCGGTTTTCGAGAAAAAAAAAAGTTTGCATGTTTTTTGTTAAAAACCAAGGGATAACTAATTGTTTATTGCTCAGCTATTTAAGTTCCTAAAATTATCTTGGTTAACTTCTCCTATAGACCGATTCAATCAGCATTATACAGGGTCGTCGAAAATGAAATTAAAAGCTTTCATTTACTAAAATGGTGAAAAAGTCTCTTTTTAATGGAACACCCTATAATTTATTTTATTTTCTAATGTACAGTTAAAATACCTTTAATTTAATATAACATATTCCTATTCTTAAGTAGCCGTGTTTTAGAAAAAAAGTACATATTTTCGTGAAATTTAATAATTAAAAAAAAAAATGAATTACTTTACTATGAAAATGTCATATTGGTATAATAAATAACAGTTTTTATTTTACTGTTTTTTTCAAAAAATATACAAGGTTTTGAAAAAAAAAATGGAGAAATCGATTTTTTGTTTAAATTTCACAAAATGCCTTTATTTCAAGAATTAGTTGAAATAAAATTTTGAAATTTTCTACACATATTCCTGGTATAAAGACTGGATAAATATTTCAGCGTCATTCAAAAGATCTCAAAAAAAAGGTTTTGAGAAAAATATTTTTAGAAAGGTCGATTTTTTTTCAAAAATTTAACAAAATACCCAGATCTCAAAAACCAGTAAAATTTTGAAAATTTGTACATGTATTCTTAAGATAATTTAAATAAGTGCGAGTTTTCAATGAAAAAAAAATCTTGGAGAGATCGATTTTATTCTCCCAAAATTTCATAAAATGCCCATAACCCAAAAACCAGTTGCAACAAAATTCTGAAAATGTTTACACATATTCCTAGAACAATTTGACTAGGTACCGGTTTCAGCGTTTTTTTAAAAATGTACATAGTTTTAAGAAGAAAACATTTTGGAGAGGTTAATGTTTTTTAAAAAATTTGACAAAATACCTATAACTCAAAAGCCAGTGGAAATAAAATTCCAAAACTTTTTATACATATTCTTGAAGTGATTTAACTGAACATCTATTTCAGGGTCTTTTAAAAATTTCCCATAATAATACTTTTTTTTTGCTTTTACGTATAACTAAGTTTTTTGTAATATAAATAAGCTTTTGTTAACCATTGCTTGTAAATCTAGATACAATGCGTTGAATTTTCTACATGTTTCTTTTTTTTTTAATTAGGTTATAAAACATAACGGTAATACTATAACTAAAAATGTCACTGTTATTTATTAAACCGTTGTGACATTTTTATAGCTAAGTAATTTACAAAATAAAAATGTTGAAAATTATTACATTTCACTTAGGTATAGGAATGTATTATATTAAATTAAAGGTATTTAAGCTGTCTATAAGAAAATAAAATAATATAGATTGTTCCATTTAAAAAAATTAACTTTTTGCCATTTTAGTAAATGAAAGATATTATTTTAATTTTCAATGACCCTGTAAAATACTGTTTAAATTAAACTATGGGAAGTTAATCAAGATGGTCTCTTAAAGTGATGTTTCAAATTTGAGCTTTTTAAGAACTTAAATAGCCGAGAGATAAACGATTAGTTATGCCCTGGTTTTTATCAAAAAAGACGCGATTTTTTTTTCTTTAAATCCGCCAGAGATAGGTATAGGGAAATATGATTAAAAAAGGCTCCAAATAAAAGAAGGAATCAAAATACCTAAAAATAAATCTAGTTAAGTGTACTCTGAAATGAAGCGCGAAAAATCTCAATATCCCTGATACAGCTCGAGTTCAGTTCATATGGTTAAAATTCACACTGTTAATAAGACAACCAACATCTGATGCTGATATATCAGTAATAAAGGTGAAAGTACTGGGCGGAAAGGTCAAGATCAGTGAAAAACGGCATGAATTTTGCAGTTTTACTGAAAGTTTCTGACAAACCAGAGTCTTCCCATTATCTTTGGTTAGAAAACACAGTCACATAATTGATGAAACATTCAACACTTAAAATTAGCGAATAAAAAATGAACACGAAAAATTAGCGAATAAAAAATGAACGAAATATTATATATACCAAGCACTTTTTTGCCGTCTCTCTAAGATCACCCGTTTGCTTTGAGAGCCGCTTTAAACTGACGTTGATAAATATCCCATGATGTAGTACGATCAAATTGAGACGCATCAACCTAACAGATTCGGTATTTTTATTCGGCACAAACTTCGTTCTTGTTGTCCACTACTGAAGGTCTACAGGGCAGCTCTATTTTGAGCTTTCTGAATCCTGCCCTCCGCCCATAAAACACAAGCTATAGATTCCTAGCAACGAGACTACATACTGTTGTTCGGGAAGGCTCTAACCTACGTGTGTCCCGAGATGTCGCGCATTCGGGTCTAGGCGGTGGACGCGATGATTCCTGAATGCTCAATTTTTAATAACAAAATAATATAATTTAAATAACATTGAATTTAGTTATATTTATACATTTTCTATCCTTCTTGGACCTGTTAAATTATAGTATGCAAAAATTTAATTTTTTTTTCTTTTGCCTAGGTTTTATTTTGCCTCTTGTTTATTAATACTGTTTTACATGTCTTTCTATTAAAATATCATGTAAACTTGTTTTGTCTTGTCGTATTAGAATTCAATTCTCATAAGATCTTATAAGTACTCATACATCTAGCAGTTGTAATTGTTGTACTACTGCAAGTAATCTAAGTAAAAAAAAACTTAAACCAAATCATATTACAGGATAGACCATTTTACATTTCATTGAAATTTGCATGAAAAAAATTATGTTTATATATTTTACTCGAAGTCATAGTATTGTTTACTCAGCATAATTTCCTTTTTGGCTTCTATGCTGTGGAAGTTGGTCAGGGACCCTACAGGAAAAAAAAATTCTCACAGAAAAGATTTCTTCAACAAAATTTTATTCAAGCATAGGGCTAAGAATTTATAAAAAAAACTTTTTACTAAAGTAACACTGAAAATTATAAATTAAACGTTATAAAAAATGATTCAATTCATTAGTTCCTAATTTCATTTATTAAATAAACTTTTACTTCCTCATTAGGGAGCAAATAATTTTTGTGTATTTAAATTGGATTTATTTGAATATAACCCATTTTTGTTATTTTTTCTAATATATTTCAATTTAAGAAAAAAACAAATTATTATTTTTTATCGTGTCATATTTAAAATATAAATGCGAAAAGAACAATATAGATTATTATATGTTTTATTATTTTATAGGTAAAATCAAGAATGGGTGATTGTCCAGTGATATTTGTCCCTTCTCATAGAAGCTATGCTGATTTTATCATATTTTCATACATATTATTCTTCTATGATATTGAAATACCTGCTATTGCTGCTGGAATGGGTAAATGGCTGACAAAACCAGAACATGCTCTTAATTACGTTAATTCGATTTTCTATAGATTTTCATGGAATGGCTGGTGTGGGGGAAATGCTGCGGAATACAGGAGCATTTTTTATGAGAAGAACTTACAACAATGATACTTTATATTGGGCTTCTTTTAAAGAATATGTAAATTCTTTAGTTTCCAAAGGTGACTTACCCATTGAGTTTTTTATTGAAGGAACCAGGAGCAGAAGTAATAAAAGTATTGCTCCCAAGTATGGTAAGTTTGTTTTAAATAATATTTTGTAGGTATGTTAATCAAAAATAGAATAAAAATTCTTTTTAAATAAACATTTACTTAGAAAAACTGATAAGAAGTAATAATGACTTCATAATAGTTTAAACATTGGATTAGAACCATCAATGTGGCTTTTGGTAGGAAATATTTTCTAACAACGGTTTCCAATTAAAGTGAACTTTTTTATTATGCTATCACCTTTCCAAATAAATGACGTTTTACCTGGAGTGTTCTCAGTCTTGTTCTACATAATTGCAATGACGATAGTCCTTCATAATAAAGGATATTTTACAAATATATACAGGATATGTTTTTTAAAGCGATATGTCAAAAAATAAGGCATTTTTAAAATATTTTGGCGACATCATATATATACGAGGGAACACATACAAATTTTGAAGTCTTATTGAGAAAAAACTTATCCTGTATCTATAATATCTAAACCATATCAACTAATATTTGGAAATATTTAGTTCATCCCTGAAAGATGCTCTGTAGCTAATCAAATAATGGATAAGACATAAGAAAACATGTTTTTCCCTCTAATTAATGTTTAACCATCCTCTTTTACCTCAAGACGATGCTAAATTTTTGGTGTATATGCTAGAATAAGATTTTGTGTCCCATTTCTAAAAAACACTTTACAATATGACCCTTATTTTGAAAAAGGTGGACTAAATTATTTTAATACGCTCAAAAAAGTATGGTGCAGGGCTGACGCGATAGGAAGTTTACCATATGCCAAGCCAACTCGGTGTCGAAAGAAGGTTTCAAGAATTGAAATGGTAGTCTCTACCAATTATTGTTTGTTTGAGGTTTTCAGCTCAACTGGATTTTTAATTGAGGGGGGGGGGGGGCGTAAGTAAATGATAATATGAAATGAGGGATAAAAAAGAGGCGGCTTAAATGATTGCGCCCAAATTCTTGACCAAAAATCATTCAAAAAAATATTGTTGGAGTTGCCACATTTGAGTCCTCTTAAAAACTCTGGCTTTACACCGAGTAGAATTCACCTGTTTGATTCCTTCCATTATTAAGTCGCGTGGAACCGAATGTAGAAATAATGAGAGTGTTTAAAGAACAAAAGTGTAGGAACAAAATTTACAAAATTAGATTCCTTATTTATGTCATATTACTTATATTTATTTATATTTAAAATATATTCTTCTATTTTTAAGTAGCAAATATTGCAATCACTTTATTGTCATTGCAAGAGCATTAAGTCTATCCTGATACCTCATACTTCTTAAAAAACACTTAATCCTTTTTAGAATTGAAATATCTTTCATACTCATAAGTATTTGTCGTTGAAGTAATACAAATAAGATTTGAGGGGTTTCAGAAAAACATTTCTTTAAATTATTTATTATTTTATTATTTTTTTTTATATTACAAATAAAAAAGCTGAAGAATACTATAGTGGTCGCGGCGAACAGATCTCAGGATTTCGATCCGCTGGTTTTCGGCTTAGTAGTTAAAGTTAGACTAGCGCAGTTTGCTTGTATTTTGGTCTGACTGAATATTTTTTGATATGAGTAGGTATATTATTTAAGAACTTATCCAGATGGATAAGTTCTTAAATAAAATTAAAGAATAATGGCGGCAGACAAAAAAATTATTGTTGACTTAAAAGTACCTTCATATTTTCGGCGTCAGGTAAACAGGTAGTTGATTAAATCGAGAATTACAATAAAATGTATTTTGGTTTTAAAATAAAAGATATCTGGTAAATAATTTTTCCGATCCTTGTGGTACGATTATGTAAGAGTAAAGCTTAGGTCATCTAGGGTATATATTTATAATATTTTGCTTTTCAGCAGCAGTAAAATGTTTACGAGGTCGCTTTCTGGGAGTGACAACGAACTATTGCAAGGAACATTAGCTATAATTTATTTCAAAATAATTCTTCCCATATCACTCACAATTAAATACAAAATTATAACCTGAAACAGTCCGCTTGACTAAATATATAAATCTAAATAATTAAATAAATAAATAGTAAATAAATAAAGGATCTCAAGCCAAAAGGTACCGCCCCTTGCGCATAAAGCGGCCGTGAGCACCATCTGTTCGGCAAGGCGACTATAGTACTATCTCGGTCACCACACATATCTTTTCTACTATACAGCGTGTGAATGGTAACAACTTTAACAACAGATGAAAATGTGGGAAGTCTCTCGGATTCAGGTAGAAAATAAAAAAAATAATATGAAACTTTCCTATAGGCCCTCCATAAGAAAATCCGGCTCCTTAAAGACGCCGCTGGAAATCGCATTTTCTTGAATGACTTTTGAAGTACTTGGTATAATTTAATAAAAATTTTACCTGGTTAACACTACTAAGGACCTCTTAAAACGGAGTTCTTAAAATACATTTACCTTGTTTATTTTACCAGGGACGGACTAGGTTGTACATTATAATGCTTAAATTTTTAACACCCTGTATGATAAAGCCTATGAAATAATAAATATGGATAGCTTGAACCTTAAACTAATGAAAAGGTGCTCTTATTTATTATCGATAAAATGAATCGTTTTGGAGAAAAAACTAAATCACTGTTTTATTTTAATTTAAAAGAACCATCATGGTTTCTTTTTGAGAAGTTCTTCAAATATATTTTTAATTCATATAATTGTTTTTACCGATATATTTGTATGATAATTAGCAATTTATCTTTTTTTTTTGCTTTACTGGCATTTTCTTGGCACTATAATACACCCTTATTATCTGTAGTTTTTAATCTAAGAAATAATTCATTATAAAAACATTATAGGGTCACCCAGATCACCTACATTACCTGTATTTTATATTAATATATCTAATTGTACACCGAAAATGTAATTCGTTATGCGTCGGTAACTCAAAAAGAATGTAAGTAACTCATATAGTACCGTTATTAAAGAAACATATAAAATTAGCTCATAGAATCCAATAAGATTTGGATCAGATTACCAACATAAGAATCCCAAGGCAGACTTTTTTTTGTACATTTGTTTCATTATACCCTCCAAAAAGGATATTATAAATAAATAAATAATAAATAAAAACGACTTTTATTAACCTTTATAAGGTACAAAACAATAAGATAATTTAGTACAATGGAAACAAAGAAAAAGTTTGTGTAAACTTAAAGGGCGAAGTCTAGCAAGCTGCTATTCTCACTCAACCCATTTAAGGTTCACCTAAGATTAAATATTTGAATACTTAAATACGCGCTATTCTTGACATATGTTGTATAACTATTTTTCAAGAAAACAAAATAATACCCTGTCGGTTCATGACTGACCCATGTTAGCAATAGACAATCGACCCTCCTCAGTCGCAGCAAAAGCATCGAAGGCACTCCGCGCCCACCGCAGGTCATCACCCAGCACTTCCTTGCATGTTCACACTTGTCTGTCCATTAGAAACTGTCGAGATTTAAATTTATTTATATTGAGATTTTTAAAATTGTCTGGTATGAGATTATATATGCTGATGGCGTTGAAAATAAAAGATCTCCGAAACATGGCTGCTGTGAAACATTGTGAATTGCTGTGCGTGGTAAAAATTTGGATTTAAGAAATTGAGATGCTTCCGCCTAAGTAAGCAATTTATGAACAAAATTTAAAAGATGGTGTGTTCTTCGGTGTTCCATGTTCAGCCAATTGCATTCAGAGATCAAATGAGAGACATAGTCACGTTTACTTATTCCATACAAAACCCTACAGTATGCATTTTGTACTTTTTGAATTCTATATTTATCCTCCGCAGTTAGACAAGGCCCGTACAGAAAGTCACAATAATTAAAATTAACGATAAAACAAGGCTCACATCAACACATCACACAATCACACAACATCTTTTTTAATGGAAAGTTCAACAGTTGTCGGTTGTTATAAATTCATTTAAGAGCATAAAATCCTTTTTTAATAATCTTCCGTACATGTTCATGAAATCTTAGATCCTCATCCACTATTAAGCCCAAATTTTTTGCACAAGATAGAAAGGATAAACTTGTGGCGCCAATATGTAAATTTAACGACTTTTTTACCATGTCTTTTTTGGTTTTACTACCAAAACACAATAACTTTGTCTTGTTGGGGTTTAAGTTAAGATTATGTTCAGAAGCTAATTGATTAACTGTATTAAGATCCGAGTTTATTTTTCCGGCAGCTTTCTGAGTATCTTGAGGTTTGAAAGAAAAGTAGATCTGAGTATCATAAGCATAGGCATGTGTACTACAAAACAAAGGAGCAGCGATAACGTCTATTGTGTAAATAATAAATAAGAGCGGGGATAAAATAGCACCCTGAGGTACACCAGATTTGATCTTTTGCGATCTGTCTCGAAGAAATGATCCAACCAGATTAAGTGCATCGGACTCAAAGCCATAGTATTTAAGTTTAGCTAATAGAAGCTAATATGGTCTAAAGTATCAAAGGCCTTAGAGAAGTCCAATAAAATCAAAACACTAACAAGACCTTCATCGAAACTCTTAATAACATGATCAAGTACCGATGCTAAAGCGGAAGCCGTACTAAACCCTTTTCTAAATCCGCACTAAAAATAAGGAATAATTTTATTATTGTTAAAATGAAAAAAAATTTGGTCCTACATTGTTCAGTTACTGTTTGTAAAAAAGAGGTAAAGTATTTATTTATATTTTCAGCGTTTGATAAATTTGGCGGAAGAGTACTGTTATTTTGTGAAGTAATATTTAAGTCTTATAGGATTTTCCAAAGCTTGGAAGGATTATTAAGTTTAGAAATATTTGATATGTGATTTCTTTTTTCTTTTCTAATACAAGATAATATATGATTTCTTAAAGTCTTTGTAATTGTAATTAGTTTCCGTTTTAGTCTTTTTATATTTTCGCCATGCTCCCAAACCAAGGATCCCTAGGTTTTGTTGCTCTTACCCTCCGAATTGAAGCATGTTTATCAAAAAGTGAAATAATAAGTTCATTAAAGATATTAACTTTTTTTTCTATGCCTCTTTCCCAAAAAAATCTATGCCATGGTATATTTTGTAAATTATTTTTAAAAGTATTTAAATTAAAGTTTTCAAAAGTCCTATAAAAAAACGCGGAGGAGACTTAATAAATTTAACAGATATTTTGACAAAAACAAGGTTATGATCGCTTATTCCATTAGAGGGTAGTGTGCCGCATTTATTGACGATGTCTTTATTGTTAATAAAAATCGGGTCAATTAAGGTGCTAGAGGTATTAGTAATTCGAGTAGGTTCATTAATAATTTGTTCGAGGCCATAGATGTTAAGAGTATCCAGTACCGGGTTATGCAGATTTAAAAAGTCGACGTTTAAATATCCTGTCAAAATCATAATATCAAAATAAAGAAAAAGCTCGTTTATTATACGTTCTAAGTCGACCAATATTACCGGCAAGAAATCGTATTAAATAATCTATATAAAAATAAAAAATAAATTCTATGTTTATACGAAAATGAAAAGACCCAAATCTTAAGGCGTGTTAGTACAGTACATCATACTCCGATAAACAGGGCAAAAGTTGGTTTAAATAACAAATAAAAAGTAAAATTATAAAGTCCATTTTCTTCTAACCACGTATTGAATTAACAAGAAAATACATAATTAGATTTTAATAATAATCAGAGCAAAGAGTAAAAGTATTAAATGGGCTTTTCCCAGGTACACAAACTACATTATATTATAGAAAAAAGAAAATTATATCCAGAAACAAGAATCAAGTCTAAACAGTGAAGAAAGAAATAAATTATATAAACGTGTGCTCAAAAAGTGAATGTTTAGAGTATGTAATTTTACTAAGCGTTTTGAAACCATAATTGACCATTTCATTAAATTTTGTTCAGATTTACTTCCCAAGCACCCAAATCACTTTAATTTCTAATCAGTTTTCTTTGACCCAAAATTTCCGCGTACACCAGTCCATTAAACGTCCACACAGATTTTCCGTATATTTCTCTCGCCATTTTAAAAAGTTTGAGGTTTTCAATAGTTAAAACTTCCGTTATTAGCACACGCGAACCTTTAAGTAATTTTTTGTTTGCAAACACAAAGTCGCGCATCCACTTATGGCTGAACTGAATTATCGGGGCCGTGGCTTGGATGACGGCGGAGGTTTTTTTGTCAATACGGTAACAATGCGAAATATTTATCTTATTTATATTTATTTTTAGAAGATCGGATAGTATTTTAGCAGAATTTTCAGCTTGGATATTTCTGTTATCTTCAATTCCGTCTAGTAAAATACAGGACGAATTATGAGTTCCATATCGTGTAACCTTTTGTGGTGTTCGTCTGTTGTCACTTTTAAAGTGCTTACATCCCTAACCAGTTCCTCCATTGAAGCTGTCATAGATATCTGAAATGTTGAAATTTGTTTCTCCAGTTGATGACCAATGTTTATCCCATTATTTGATAAGGATATCAATTATTGTTATCAATCTATTGTGCGCAAAATCGAGAGTCGCACTCATTAAACACATTACTTTGCAGCGCTTAGAATTTTGTGTTCTCCTTGACAGGCAAATTTACACAATAACAAAAAAATCACAACTCACTGGCATTATAATTTGATAAAATATATTTTTGAGCAGATTGTTTTCCCAAATTGTTTTAGCTTGGATTGAGGATATACTAGTAAGGTGGCAGTCTTGTCTGGCAACTCGAGTTAGCAAGATCCAATCACTCATTACAAATTCCTCTTGGGGTCAGGTTAAATCACTGGGAAATTCAGCCGATTCATTATCAAGAGAAGCGTCATCCCCAGTATTCGTAATTAAAAGTGATTTGTGATGGAGTGGCCCTCAGTGTCTTAAAATAGATAGGCTATATCTTCAAATGTTTAAAATATAAGAGCGGATATTATATAAAGGGGTTTTAGTGATAGAAGGGTATTTAAAAGGTTTAAAATAAATTAAGTGGTTCGTCTAGAATTGCTAGCGTAGCTAGGTTTTGAAGGACCAGGAAAATATTATAATTATATTTTATCCCATTTACGGCGTCAATAACGACTTACCTGTTGGTGTTCGTTGCTAATTCAGGGCCGGCCAGATTCTTTTCCTTCAATGCTACTCTGTCTCTAAATCACGTTTTTTTGGAGATGCTTGCCGGTTCGAAGCATAGACAGAACAGAACCTCCGTATGGAGGGGAAACGCGCACCTGTCGAAGTCATCATTGACGCATGCACGCGTTACAAATTGTAATTGGTCAAATTCAATTAAGTCGGATTCGCGGTGCATTCAAAAACCTCTCAATGCGGCAATTCTAAACACTAGGGTTCATTCATATTATTTAAAAGATTTGCTTCTTTGATAGCAGTCTATAGAGTGAATTTCTGGGAACCTCATCATTTCATTGAAGGAAAATAATAATTGGAAAATTGAAGAACAAGAACTCAAAATTTGATACTATAGTAACGTCGATGGGAGCAACTCGGAATTGGAACTTCTCAAGAATTGGACCAAAAAGGCAGAGGTTTCGGAGGTATCTGCAAGGGAGGAATAAAATGTGCCAAAACACATATTAACAGAGTAGTTGGTAATAATTTACTAACATTTGAAGAGTGTGTAACTATTCTGACAGCAATAGGTGTTATTAATTCGTGTCTGCTTTGCTTAATGACGTCAGATTCAGAGGATTTGTCATTTTATACCATTTTATTTACTAATTCGTAACAGTACCGCCGGAGCCAAGTTTAACTAAAATACATGAAAACATGCTTGAGAAGTGACAGAAAAAATATCCGTCTCGAGTTGCAGGCACGAGTAAAATGACGAGAGAAATATCTTGAGGCGTTAAAGGCGGTTTTTAAAGGTCGTTTTAAATTAGATAAATGGATTTTCTCTTGGTTTTCTAATTTAGCGGTTTTTCTTTCTAAATTAGTGTGGATTATTTTTGAGGGTTTGTCAAATTTATCGCTGGTTTTTTGCCTCGTCTTTATTTACATTAACTTTTGCAGCAAGTTTTTCTTTTGTATTTATTAGTTGTTCGTTAATATGAGAATACAACAGTTTACTTTTTTCTTTATGACTGGATACATAGTCACTGATAATTAATTGGTCTAATTTGATGTCAAATACATCGTCAGATGTAATATGGCCATTTATTATGTCTATAGGTTTGAATTTGGTCACAGAATGGATAGTGTGATTATAAGCTAAAATAGCATAGATCATTTTTTGATTTATCGGTGTGTCTTTAAATGTTTGATTATTAAGAAGTCTAATATGTTCGGATAAGGTGGAATGTAAGCGTTCAATTACACCATTGGATTCAGGGTGATGTGGTGAACAAAAATGAATTTTAATTTTGTGTAACGTTAATAGTTCTGTTACAACAGTGTTTTTAAATTCTGTTCCGTTATCTACAATAATCCGTATTGGAATTGGAACTCCGTGGTGTGAAAACTAACTTAACATATTGTTTACAATTTCTATCGCAGTTAGGGAATCCAGAGGATATGCTTGTGCATATTTTGAAAAACTATCTATAATTGTAAGAAATTTTGTTTGTTCTAGAGTGTACGTATCGAGGTGTATTATTTCAAAAGGTCCTGTTGCTGTAGGGGTAATATTCATGGGAATTTTAACGGGGTTTCTTTCGTATTTACTACGCGGACAAATTTCACATTCGTTTATATACGTCTGAACAGAGCTTCTAAGTTCAGGCCAGTAATATTTATCTCTAAGTTTTTTAGTTGTTTCTTCGATTCCTCGGCTCTTACTTTCATGATAATTTTGTATTAGTTCCTTTATATCGTTTTTATTAGTTACATCTATGAATTTAATAAGACAACGTTTAAATTTTATTGAAGGCCATCTAAAATGAGTTCGAATGACTTCACAAAAGGGTTCGTATATATTTGGATCAACAAAATAAAGATGGTATTGGATTGGATAAAGATGGTATAAAGAGGAAATTGTCATTTGATATTTGAACAGTAATTCTGCGTTTTTTATTAAATAAGATCTTAATAATAGGTTTTGCAGGGGAATGTAGAACATTCTGTATAAAGATCTGATTTGAACCGTAATTTACTGCGGTTTCAGAAATAGGCATGCCTACAATGGGATTTTGTTCGGCGTTTGTGTGGATTGTTGCGTCATCAGGAGGTATGTCTGGTTCATCGTTTGCTTGGGCGATAACAGAAATTCTATCTAGGTCAGGGATTTCGTCATTGTTTTTGTTGGTGTTTTCGGACAGTTCTTGACTTAGTCCAAGCGATTTATTAAAAGCGTCCATGTATGTTTTTAAGTTTTCGAGGCCTGGTGTTTCCTTTGTGTGAATTTCTATACGTGATAAGGCATCAGCGTTGGTATTAAGTTTACCTTTTTTGTATATGATCGTATAATCATATTCCTCAAGTTTTATACGCCATCAAAGTAATTTTGAAGAAGGATCTTTAAGGGAAAAAAGCCACTGAAGGGGTTTGTGGTCAGTTATGATGTTAAGTTTTCGACCAAAAAGATAGGGGCGGAAATATTTGGTTGCCCATACAAGACATAAACATTCTTTTTCAATCGTCGAGTAATTCTGTTGTGAGTCATTAAGGGTGCGTGATGCATAAGCTATAGGGAGGTCTTGACCAATAGGTCCTTGTGAAAGAACGGCTCCAAGGGCTACATTGCTTGCATCAGTAGTTAAATTGAAGGGTTTGGAAAAGTCTGGGTATTGAAGAATTGGTTCATTCGTGAGTAGACTTTTGCAGGTGTCAAAACAATTTTTAAATTCATCATTATGTTCGATTTTTGCGCCTTTCTTCAGACATTTAGTTAAAGGTTTCGTTAGTTTAGCAAAATTATTTATGAATTTACGATAGTAACCTAAAAGTCCTAAAAATAATTTTATTTGTTTTGTTGTTTTAGGGATGGGAAACTTTTTAATAGCCATGATTTTGTCAGGATTGGGTTTCACTCCTTCGGGTGTTACTACATGTCCTAAGTATGCAACTTCGCATCTCAAAAATTCACTTTTATCGAGTTGGATTTTAAAGTTAAATTTTCTTAGCCTTTTAAGAACGTTTCTTAAACTTTCCATATGTTCTTGAAGGGATGTTGAAAATATTATTATGTCATCTAAGTATACAAGACTTTTTCGTTTTGAATTCCGCGTAAAATTGAATCCATGACCCTTTGAAAAGTAGCGGGGGCGTTCTTTAAGCCAAAGGGCATACGCAAAAATTCAGAATGCCCGTTTTCCATATTAAACGCTGTTTTTTCAATATCGGATTTATTCATTTCAATTTGATGAAAACCAGATGCCAAGTCTAGGGTACTAAAATATTGGCATTTACCTAACTTGTCTAATAAATCTGTGATATTAGGTAATGGATATTTATCATCAATTATTTTTTCGTTTAATTTCCTAAAGTCGACTACTACGCCATTTTTGTTTATTAGAAGCGTCCAATTTTTTTGGTCTAACATTTTCTTTATTTGGGATTCAACCTCTTTTTTGTGAATGAAAGGGTATCGATATGATTTTGTGTATACCGGAATTTCATCATTAGTCTTAATGTTATGTTTAATTTCGCTTGTAAAAGTGAGGGGTGTGCCTTCCTTATAGAAGATATCTGAAAATTCTTTACAAAGACTTAGGATACTTTTTCTTTCTTCTGAATTAAGATGGTCAATTCTAAGTTTTGAAAGGTCTAAATTTGATGGTTTTGGGGAATCAAAATTATTAAAATTAATTGTTTCAAGGAATTTTCTATCGAACTGTTCTACTTCTATTGGTTCGGAAAAATCTAAAGTTATGGGATTGCAAGTATTATTTAAAATAGTTGTTATTGCTAACCCGTTTTTTGCTATTGTTAGACATTCAGGTATTTCGCAATTGTGAAATTTTTGGTGAGGAATAATTATTTCGCCATTTTTTATTGCTGTTTTTATTTTAATTACTTGTTCCGATCTAGGTTTGACAGTGATACAATTTAGTTTTGGTTTAGTTTGATGGTAATGTAGTTTTACTCTTGCATAGGGGGTAACTAAATAACCGTGTTTAAAATCTAAGTGTGCTTGTAAATCTTTTAAGTTATCTGATCCTAAAAGTCCATTAAAAGTATTATGAAATTTAAATAAAGAAAATTTAAGACTTTCTTTTTGGGGTAACTTAAATATTCTAGAAGCTGGTAGAAATGCACTAAATCTATGAGCAGATTTTTGGAATACTGTGCTTACTATAAAAGGGTCGTCTTTTATACAATCAGGGTACATGTTAAATGCAATCTGGGGGTCAATAAAGGATTTTGTGGATCCTGAGTCAATTAGGATTTTAATATTTTGTTCAGGAAAAACTATGTAAGGTAGTTCGCTGATATTATTAGCGGTATTTATAGATAGAATTAGGGTTTTTTTGTCAAAGTTGGGTATCTTCTTGGGCTAATTCTTGAAAATTTTGCTCTTCATCTTCGTAAGGAGCATTTTGTATGGTATAGTTACTTTCTGGGGGTTGATTCTCGAAGTAACCTTGTTCATCATAAGAAGTATATGGATATTCGTCTCAAGTAGAGTCAAGTTCAGTATTATAAACTTCTTCTGTAATGGGTTTAGGGCGGTTTTGGTTATTATTTTGGAAATAATTTCTCTGATTGGAAGTAGAAGGTTGATTTGTGTTATTTGTACAAATCGATATGGGGGTTGGTTTCGGAAATTGTCTGTTAGGGTTTGGTCTAAAAACATTATGTTGTTTGCCATAGACTTCAGAATTTGTCCTTAGACGGGGTGGTCTATAATTAGGGTTTTGTCTAATATCGACAGGGCCAGTTGGAAATGACCTGGTTTGATTATTGAAATGTGGTGGCGTTTGATTGTTGTTCTATTTTTATTATTAAAGTTATTACTGTTATGGGGTTGTGAGTTTCTAATAGAATTATTTACATAGTAATTTGGAAAATATTTTGTATTATTTTCTTGAAGCACAAACTGTATGGCTTCGGCTAAGTCTGTTGGTCTCATTAACATCTAATAGTGTTACCTAAGGGATCTCTTAGTCCGGAGATAAAGGTGGTTAATGCTAATTTTTTATACATCTCTCTTTTAATAGAGGCTGTTTGAACAGGTTCGTGTGCATCTACGTAACTACATAATAAATTTAGTATTTCTAAGACTCTATCATAGTAACTTTGTGGTGATTCATTGCCTTGTTGGCGTAGCATTACTAAATCTTTATTTAAGCAAGTTTCATCGCGTCTGTCCGCAAAGTTTCTATATAAAGTATTTTTTAGTTCGTCCCAGGTGGAGACATTTTGTACGTTAACAACTAGTTTTGCATTTCCTGATAATTTACCTATCAAGCTGTTTAATATGTAAATATTTTGAAAATTTGCAACGTTGGAAGCATCATAAAAATTATCAATAATCGATTTACAGATAGCAAGACATCGATTAAGCTCAGATGGGTTACCATCGAATTGTGGTACACAGTTTAAATATTCTGTTTTGAATTTGAAAGATTTGATTTTGAATTTTTCTATTTTGAAAGTGCCATTTTGTTTTCTAAAAATTGATTTTCTTTTATATCTAAACCTCTAAAAATTAAACTTTGAGTATTTTTTATTTCTTTAAGATTTTCCTTAAGTTTGGAAATATCTAAGTTAAGTTCTAGATTATCTTGATTTTTTATTAATTTATTATCATTTAACACTTTGATTTGATCTGCACAATTTGAGTAGAAGCGGAGCCAGAGCAAGCTGAAGGTTCGATTTTTAAATTCTTTAAATAGGAACTTAAATCCTCAATAGACATTTATTATCAATAAAAATTATTAATAGTTGCACTTACATAAATAAGGCGGCAACTGCCATTCTATGAGAGGAGAAGACTAGGTGGCGATGATGTCCAATTCCAAGTCCTAACCCTCGCGAAACTGGTCAATGTGGTACCAATCTCCAATCAATGCGTGGATGCCCACGATGCACGATGCACTTTACCGGAATTATCACACACTTAACTTTTGGTCTTTAGCGAGAAGTCCAATTTTCGTTCGGAAAACTCTCGACCGATGTTAGATTGCCAATTAATCTTAAACGAACAATCAATATACGATATATTGATTTTTGACAATCCTACCGACTGCGCCAATTAAAATTCGATACTACGAATTTATGTTTTTAAAAAAACTTTTATTTCGTTAATAACTGTAATGCGAGTAAAATAATAATAATAATACATATATAATATGGTATGTTTAAAACAATGGCTTAGCTCTGCCTGAATTCGTAAACTAAAAGCGAAAGCATAAAAAGTAAATGAAATTGCCTATATAGCTAAAAATGAACTTAACAAATAATAATGATTTTATAGAGTGAAAGGGGTATGTAACTCACGTGAATCACACTTGATTCAAAACAAAACTAGCCTATTCTTGTTGTTTATCGTCATTTATGTGTGTTCAGTCAAACAGTAAAGAACTAAAAAATTGTGTTTTGAAAAAAGTGTGTTTTGATATTTGTTTATTAGCGGTCTTTATTATTGACTAAGGTAAGATTTTATCGCAAATCTTGTTTTCCAAGCTAATTTTAGATTTTTTTTTTTTTGAAAAGATGGATAGTTATAATAAAGAACAGCAGCGTCTTCAAAAGCTGATGAACGAGATATTTTCTGATGAAGAGCCCGATCCTTTCGGAGAATCCTCAGATGAATATGAACCTGATAGTTCGCCTTCATCATCTTCATGTAGTTCGGAAAATAGTAACGAGCCATTAGTTAAAAAGAAGAAAACAATAAAGATGCGCACGAGAAGGTTCCAGTACGCAACTTCTTAACAGAGCTGATGATCCACCATTTTTCCAAAACGTAAATAAAAATGACGCAATTTTGGAGACCATAGAGGCAGTTATTTAGCAGTTTCAGTTAGAAAATTCAGATGATGAGGAACTTGTTCCAAGATTGATGTGGCAAGAAGTGACTGGACAATACCTAAAGAACTTTCCAGTTGATATTCCTGAAAGTGGTATTGTAAATCACTTATTTCAACACATTGATAAGCCTCCTATTTTTTTTTCAAGCTGATGGTGGATGACAATGTTGTAACTAACATTGTGACAGAAACTACTCGTTTCGCTGCGCAGAAAAAAGAATCAACACTTTTAAAATGGTCCCGTATAAATAAATGGAAAGATACTAATCCTGAGGAGATTATAACTTTTATCGGTCTTCAAATTTGGATGGGCTTACTTCGTGCACCTAAATTGGCCGACTATTGATCCAAAAAGAAAATGTATGTAAACCAAATTTCAAATGTGATGTCACGGAATAGGTTTGAGTTGTTGTTGGCAAATTGGCATTTTTAAGATAATGAAAAGAGTACCCTATTCCAAATTTTTGTTTGAGAGGTTTGAGCATTAAGACTACTACAAAAGTTAATCCAGCTCTCTTTAGATTTCTTTTTAAAGTATAGTTTGCACTTGGCCGATATTTTTTATATGCTATGTAATTTTCTAAATTATTATTTTTACGGTAAAAGTTATAAATATGTTTACGTTTATTTGGAAGGTTTTGACATTCTTCATCCCACCAGGGAATATAATACTTATTATTTTGTGCTTTTCTTTTGGGGAAAAGTTTATTAGCAACTTCTGTTATTATATTAGAAATAAGTTCAATCATTTCATGAGCGTATTCAGGTTTATTTGTTTTACAAGACATTTTGTGATCAATTTCGTGTCTATAGTTATTCCAGTTAGCTTGTGTAAGTTTCCAACCCAATACAATTATTAGTATTGTTAAAGTAAAAGTTATTTAAATTCAAGACAATTGGGAGATGGTTTGAACCTGAAGTATCTTCCAATCTGAATTTTGAATCAGATTGGATGAAATAATAGTAACATCAAAAGCAGAATTAGTCTGATTAGGACCACCAACTCTGGTTAGTTGCCTTTGATTCCTAATAACTAAATTCTGAAAATTATCTAAGGAGTTAATTAGTGTAGTACCAAAATTACTAGAGCTATCAGAACCCCATGCTATATGATGGGCATTGAAATCCCTCCCTATAATACAATGCTCCTTTAATTGTGAGAATATTCGTTCGTAGTCGGTCTATAAATAGACACTAAAGAGATTTCCTATTTATTAAACATAATGTTAATTCCGCACAATTCTAGTTTATTATTTGTTAAATTTACAAAGTCAATTATTTTATAAGGTATTGAATTTTTAAGAAAAATTGCTACTCTTCCCTTACCTTGAACCCTATCTTTTCTTATGATATTATACCCTTTAAATCGAATTTTATATTCTGGCTTATACCAAGTTTTACATAATATAGCGTCTGTACACTTGGTGTCAATAATAAGGTTTTTTAAATGGTTATGAATATATATATATATATATATATATATATATATATATATATATATATAGTATATATATATATATATATATAGTAGTGGCCAAAATTATAGCAACAAATCTGAATTTTACTAATATTTAATAATAACTATTATATGTATGTTTTAATCGTAAAAGTACGCCACTGGTTTAGATGGCCTCTTAATATTTAAACAAAATTTCTCATTCAAATAAAAAAAGCCTACCTGTTTTTTTGCTGACAATAAATATTTGTAATTGCAAATATTTCACCTGGTCATAATTATAGCAACATTTGAAATTTAGTGCTCTTTCAATCTGTTGAAGTGCAATATTGAAACAATTTATATTGTGATTTCTTGGTAGTTATTAACTTATTTAAATAACAGTATGAGTCGTGGTAAAACCGTGTCTGTTGAAGTGAGGCAACTTATAATTAATCAGTAGAAGTCAGGCATCAAACAGTCATCGATTGCAAAAAATTTTGCTCTTCACAGATCAGTTGTATCACGTATAGTGAAAAGATAACACAGGGCTGGTAGTACCCAAAAAAAATTCGGGACGTCCTCGGAAAACTTCAAAAAAAAGTGACAAAATGATTGTTCGGATTTCCAGGCAAAACCCATTTTTGTCCTCTTCAAAAATTAAAGGGCTTTTGGATGGCAGTGTGTGTTCCGATCTTAGTGAACGATGCATAAGGCGGCGTCTATTTGAAAATAAGTTGTTTGGACGCAGACCAGCAAAAAAGCGTCTTCTTTCCAAGAAGAACGTGAAGGCCCGACTTGAATTTGCTCGAGAACACCAGGGCTGGACTATTGATCAGTGGCGCAGAGTTATTTTTAGCGATGAATCAAAATTCAATTTATTTAAAAGTGATGGTGCTGCATACGTTCGACGTCCTGTAGGCAAAAGATTTAATCCTCGGTACACTTCACCTACAGTTAAGCATGGTGGTGGTTCAGTTTTAGTGTGGGGCTGTTTTTCGGGGTATGGTATGGGACCTCTTCACAGAATAGAAGGGATTATGGATCGATTTATGTACAAGGATATATTAAAGAATGTTATGTTACCCTATTCTGAAGAAAATATGCCGCTGTTATATCAATTTCAACATGACAATGATCCAAAACATTCTTCAAGGCTAATAAAAGAGTTTCTCCATGATGAAAAAATTAATGTTATGAAGTGGCCTTCCCAATCTCCGGATTTAAATCCAATAGAAAATCTTTGGGAAATAGTGGATAACAGGTGTAGAACCAGGAATTTCAAAAATGCTGGAGAACTTTTCGAAGCTCTTCAGGATACTTGGTTGTCAATCGATCATGATGTTATAAACAAACTTATTTTATCCATGCCAAAAAGATGCATTGCTGTTATAAGGGCTAAAGGGTACTATACTAAATACTGAAGAATATTATTGTATTGAAATCTTATTTTGACTTTGGAGAATAAATAAATTGATTTTTCTAAAATGTGTGGCTATAATTTTGTCCAACCCGTTTCCTAAAAAAAATCCCATTTTTTATTTCTTTTATAAAGTAACAAAAAAATAAACATAAATAAAAAGCTTTGTAAAAAATACATCATAATATATACCAGTTTTTTTTCTAATCTACCACATCATATATTTTGAAGGAAAAATGTACTTGTTGCTATAATTATGGCCACTACTGTATGTATATATATATGCTTTTGGTGCAAACAAAGTTGTAGTTAACCCAGTATTTAAAGTAAATGATTTAGTTGCTCATATTCCTTCATATTTAATACAAAAAAGGGTCTTATCAGAGGAGTGGATACTTCATATTCGGAAGAAAGTCTATTTAGTACTATTAAGTATTCAATCCCTATAAAATCACTGCAAATATATATATATATACTTATATAGACTACTTATATATATACTTAATAGCACTAAATAGACTTTCTTCCGAATATGAAGTATCCACTCCTCTGATAAGACCCTTTTTTGTATTAAATATGAAGGAATATGAGCAACTAAATCATTTAGTTTAAATACTGGGTTAACTACAACTTTGTTTGCACCAAAAGCAGATTGACAAACAATCTGTACACTATTACGACCTACTGGATTAATATGATTAATATATTTCTCGTCTCCTCCTAGGTTAAGGAGTTTTTCGCTAATTTTAAGTATTTATGCTCAACATATATGATAAATAGGCTTTCACTATTCAATCTATATCTTAGAATAAAATCAATGTTATTTATTTTTTCTGATATAATTTTATTTTGGGAATTATCGTCTAATATATTTTCTGCACCGGAATTATATTGATTTTGAAAACTTAAATCATGCATAGATACATCTTTATTCTTTTCGACATATGTGATATCCACTACTTTAATATTTTGCTTATCGGGGGGTTTTTCGCCCCCCCCCTCCCCTTCAACACTGCCACCCCCAATCATATTAAGAACATGAGAGGGTAAGCGGCGTGATAATTATTTTTATTTAAATTGAAATAGATACAACTCACAGACTTGCTGCTAAATTTAATCCTATTTAAAGAGCCACTATTCTTTATAAAAACCCAAGTAATTTTAAATACGCGTCGTTATCTCTCGAAGCAGTTAACCGTCCGGCACCTATCGCAGATAAATCGATACTGTATTAGTTCATAAACGTGTTTTCTCTCTTCAGCTGTCTTATTTTTGTTCAGTGAGTTTGATGTTTTCTTTCTGACTGCGGAGTGTGCTTCTTAGCACTCCCAGTCCGATATAAGGTACCGTAGAGCCTTGCAAGTTGTTCGGCTTTTTCATTTCCTGGAATATCTGTATGTCCCGGAACGCATTTAAGCCTAACGGAGTTGCTTGTCTCCTAAGGTTTTCAGTTCTATGAGGCATTCCCAAACCAGCTTTGATGTAACCCTTGGGTTCGATAGGGCCCTTGTTACCAAAAAAAAAAATATTGATCTTCATTATTAATAATTTAAATTAAATTAAGGGTGGCTTATGGTAAAATAGGGGTATCCGGGGTTTAAAATTGCCTCTAGTTAGCCCACGAGAGTGGTGTGGAAAAAGCTTTACCGAATATGTATCTACAGGGTGAGTTTTTTAAAGTGTTACAATGCGATATGTCAAAAACGGCTGCAAATTTTTTTTTGACATTTTGGTGACATTTCAAGTATACCGGGGGGGGCACTTTTTGTGATATTTTTAACATTTGTCCCTTCACCCCCCTAAGAGGGGGGGAGGGTCACTTCCTTATTTTAAATGGAATGACGTATTTTTTATTCTTAAATATGAATCTACATAAAATATGAAGTCTGTTTACAAAAAATTTTTAAAATTGCTCTGCTGGTTACGGAATTATGATCAAAAATGTTTTGATTAAATTTAAAAATAATTCGAATATTCTACTACAATAAAAACAAATTATTTCCTACTTTTTAACTATTTATCGTCTATGTATTATGCCTAAGGAGCTGTTCGAAGTGACCGCCTTTGACTTCCAAACACTTTCTTATCCTTTCTTGACATGAGTTTCGTACCCGCTGTAACATTGCTGGTGTCACTAATGAACAAGCAAAACGAATCCTGTTCTTCATGTCCTCTGAAGTTGTAGGTGCACTAGCCATTACTTTGTCTTTTATAAATCCCAATAAAAAAAAGTCAAGGGGGGTCAAATCTGGCGAACGAGCAGGCCAGTTGACCGGACCACCTCGACCAATCCACCTGTTTTCAAAAATCTCATTTAAATAAGTACGGGCCTGTATGGCATAATGGGGTGGAGCTCCGTCCTGCTGAAACCATATGTTAGGATTTAAATTTTGGTTTAGTAGACGAGGTAACTGATTTCTTAAAAAATCTGTGTAGACCTGTCCGTTTAAATGACCTTGGAAAAAATGCGGACCAATAACTCTATCCTCGAAAATACCACACCATACGTTCACAGACCAGGGATGTTGATTTGGTACAGTTCGCATCCAGTGAGGATTATTTGCTGCCCAGTAATGCATGTTGTGCCTGTTTTTCCTACCTTTTAGAAAAACAAACAACCAAAACTTGAATATGTTCTAATTTAAATAAGTTAAATCTTACCTGCCCGCAATTATTAAAAGAAGCCTCATCAGAAAAAATAACGTTTCTCAAAAAATGGTTATTTTCACGCATTTTTGTTGAAATCCAAGTGCAAAAATTAATGCGATTCTCAAAATCATGTCCGTAAAGCTCTTGATGAAGTGTAATATGGTAAGGATGAAACTTGTACCGGTGCAAAATTGTTATAATTGATGATTGACTAATTCCAGCATCTAAAGCAAGCCGCCTGGTACTGATTTGAGGATCAATAGCTACTGCTCCTAATACAGCAATTGCCTTATTTTCATCTGTTTGCGTTTTAATCCGATTTCGTCGTTTACTTTTTAGACTACTAGTCATACGACTTCTGGTCTCCAGTCTCTTAAAGGCCATATGAGATTTTGGAACATCCGGAAACCTCTCGGCCCACACTACTGCAGCCTCCCTATAATTTTTTCTGCACTCCCCCAAAATTAACAACATATCTACTTCTACACTGAAATTCGCTTTCATTTTTTTTTAAACACAATTTACTTGTTAATAACACGTTAAAATTTTTATGTGACACTGCTTGTTATGTTGCCATGGAAATCCTACTGTTCTTAGGATTTTCATTTCCATCCATACTAGTAAAATAAACAGTAGGATTTCTATGGCAACCGGCTGTTATTATGGTAAAATATTCGAATTATTTTTAAATTTAATCAAAACATTTTTTTCAACAATTCCGTAACCAGCAGAGCAATTTTAAAAATTTTTTGTAAACAGACTTCATATTTTATGTAGATTTGTATTTAAGAATAAAAAACACGTCATTCCATTTAAAATAAGGAAGTGACCCTCCCCCCCTCTCAGGGGGGTGAAGGGACAAATGTCAAAAATATCACAAGTGTCCCCCCGGTATACTTGAAATGTCACCAAAATGTCAAAAAAAAATTTGCAGCCGTTTTTGACATATCGCATTGTAACACTTTAAAAAACTCACCCTGTATAAGCGCCTTTGCTATCCTCGTGCAATAATATCCTTAAAATCTTGCCTTAATATGGCCCTGAATGTGGCTTCAAACCGAAAGCAGGAAATATTTCTAGATAATTAAAGCACCACTAATTCAGTCCAGCAAAATGAAACACAAAAAAGGTAATCCGTAAATTCAGCTTTAGTATATTGACAAATAACCTAACTTCTAATTATCGAAGTTCAAATCACAGAACACATATATAGAGAAATGCGTGTTGCCTAATGAACAGACAGGAATTCCATTGACGTTGTTAACAAAGATGGGGGCAATCATCTTGGGTGACGTGTAGCGGGAAATTTAAGCCTTATCTATTGCGCGATATTTCAATTTGAAGTAATTTGCAGAATTACAGAAGTTGATGTGTTAACTGTCGAGTAATGGAAGATATATTTAAATAGAATTTTATTTTATTTTAAAATACGTTTATCAGTTTAGAAATACCCACATTTTTTTTAAATTGTTAATTTTAAATGCTGGGAAAAAATTGCATCTCAGACATCCCTCATCACTTTATTCAAGAATTAACACTACTTGATTAAAATTTAGTTCTCAAGATATTGCTTATTTAGGACATTTAAAATATTTAGATATAGATACTTATCAAGAATTATAAATTGGCACGATAGGTATGGGAACAAATTTGAAATAAAAAAAAAACCAAACTCTTTTAAATATTTTATTTTAAGATGAATTAAAATATATTTAAAAAAGGGTTGTAAAACATTATAAAAATAGTTACAATATATTCTAAATTGAATACTGTAAACTGTAAGTATGGTATTAATAAGACCTTTTATGTAAAATATATGGAATTATGGCATGTATAAGGCATATTTTAACTGAAAGTCCTAATAATTTTTGGATTTTCAGAAAAAAATACATCCTTTTTTTTGTTTTCATAATAGGTAATAACATTATAAGAAACATGTAACAACATATGTAAATAATACATTAAACATATATATTTTTTAACCATCTATACAATTGTAACAAAATAATATATATCAACATATGGAAAACAAAATCTAAACTCTAATAACAACAAGAACTGAACCTATTTCTTGAAATAAATCTGGCTTCTCATTGTGAATAAATTAATTAATAATGACTAGATATAACACAAATACATATGTACAAGTTAATATGCATGCATTTTTTTCTTTTTTATTTTTTTAGTATAAGCAAATAAAAACAAAATATAACTTTTGATTTTTGTTTAGTCACAATCGGGTAAAGATGTCACAAGTCAGTGAGGTTGTCTCAGTGTCAGTAAGTATGGAACATGAAACATAATAAAACACATTAAGGCAGTATATTGTGTATTCAATATTATATCCTAATTGGGTTAAAATTAATTATCCTAATAAGTATTTCATTCTAATGATCCAAAATATATGTCTTTATTATTATTAGTAAGTATTGATTATCGCAGTAGTAATGATCACTATTAAGGTTCTAAATAATAGTTTAAAGGGTTTTATATTAGTCTATAATTTTACTTTAAGCAAATAACATGATTTTAGTTATGGGTCAGTAAATAAAATAGGACTGTAAAAAGCATAACATTTACTATCAAAATGTCTCAGGTAATTTAGCTTAGGTATTTTAAAAATATTTCAGCAATAATTAAAATAATTTAAATTCAGCGATTTTCAAAAAACTGAATCGACTTTTTAAAAATAATGTTACAGGTTTAATCTCCAACAGATATAAATTGTTTTGCTTAACTAATTCTCTGTAAATTCAAACACAGAAATATTAAACAATTAACTTATTAATTTTTTTTTGCCAGGATAAAGTAAATTTTAACCATGGTTTCATTAAATAATTTATTTAAAAATCATATATTAATATATATACTACACAGATATGATACACTGTTAAAATGGTCCCTCCCAACATACCCGATCTGAAACTGAAGGAAAGAAATCATTATTGGATAAGGAAAGTAAATAATAATATGGGATATTGTTTTATATTTTTGTTAGTTGATAGCATTAAGAACTGCCATTGATTTTACCTTGCAGGTCAATTTGACCTATTTTAGATTTTTATGAATACTAAGCATATATTAATTATTTGTTTATTTTGTTCAAGTCATAAAGATCAATATTGATAACAATAGTAATGTCAACAATCTGGTCTGTCAGTTTTTTTTTTGTAAATTACTGTTGCTAAACTATGGTCTCAAGTTATAAGTTGCTCTACAGTTGCAAATCACTTAAACCAGTGTTGGTACCAGATAGTACCTAGTAGTTAAACCCAGGATGTTAATACCTTAAAATCTTAAATATAATAATTTTTTTTCTCTTTTTTTCTTCTCTAGTTTTGTCAACAAGTTTACCTTTATTTAGTAATTGATTGTTTTATTTAGTTATCTTTAATTCAAGTATGTTCAAAAAGTTTTGTATTCTTGAGTTTAATTTTGTTCATTGTTTCGTCAATTTTTGAAATTGTATTTTTGTTTTGTTTTTTTTTTAGCTTGTAGGATGCTTGTACACAAGATTGTTCTTACGTAATATAGCACATTTTCTTTCTTTCTTTCTTTCTTTCTTTCTTTCTTTCTTTCTTTCTTTCTTTCTTTCTTTCTTTCTTTCTTTCTTTCTTTCTTTCTTTCTTTCTTTCTTTCTTTCTTTCAAATCTGGGGAAAACTGACAATCCTATTTTTAATAAATTAATTCTTTATCTGGTCATAATAAAGTATGACAGATAGTTTCGCTTAATGCGGATGTGAAAAGGTAGACCTGGACTATCTTGGCCTAATTTTTTTGTAGTTACTAGTATGTGCTGGGATAGCTTAATTGCTGATTCACTAAGTAGGCCTAAGAGTTTATAGGGCTCCCTGTTTTTTTTGTGTTAAATAAACACCAGAAAAGGCCACATTCCATCTTCGGTAAGTTAGCACATGTCATGATGACATTCCTAAGTCATTTTCCTATTTTTTTAATTTAATTAATTTCTTATTTACACGCTTTTCGGTTTAGTTCAAAAGAATATCAATGCATCCAACTTTTCAGGGAGCAATTTAATAAAATGTAACTTACTTATCCACAAAATGCCATAAAACTGACAGCCATGCTGAACCTCATGTGTGGTCCCCATTTTTAGGCCTGTGCCTTCTGCTTATCCTGTGCTTCTGCTTTTGCTGCACTTTTTATTCTTACTGCTTTCACCTTACTTGCTATTCCACGTGTCGCCACATTAAGTCGCTTGGATCATCACCTCCGAAACCTGCATTCTTTCCAATCGGCTACACCTAATACCTAATGCTCTTCACTACCTGCTAGACATTCTGGAGACCTTTTAACTGGTTGATCTGCTGGTGCCGCTTTTTGGCCCAAACGTATAGCTGCCAACAACGGAGCCCCATTCAGACCAGGTGGACCCTGCTGCTAGTCATAGATAAGGCTCGGAATCAAACTCGGTTTATTCGAATATTCAAATATCGAATTTTTGCAAAAAAATGTATTCATTTCAACAAATATTCGAATATTTGAATACTCGAATATTCGCATATTCGATAATTTGAATATTCAAGTATTCAAATATTTGAGTATTTAAATACTCGAATATTTAAATATTCGAATATTTGAAGAATGAACATTTAAAGAAATGCTAAAAAGGGAGTTTGAAAACAGATTTAAGGAAATTTGCGTAAATGTTTCCAATGCTAAGGGAGTTCCGTTTGAGTTCCGTTGCACTATTCAGCGTTAAATTGCACCTTAAAAATTTATTGGAATCAGGTAGTGCACCATTTAATAACCAATATTACCAACCTACTCCAAAAAAGACTGCCTTGGATATTTTGTTTCCCAATTAACCATCAATCAGCTTTGATGAGGTAGATTCATATTTTGCTGAACCTATTTTACCTAAAAATATGTGTCCGCTTCAGTGGTGGAAAAATAATGAAAACAAATATCCAAGGCTAGCCAAATACGCAAAAAAATACCTTTGTATTCCGGCTACTTCAGTACCTTCGGAAAGGTGTTTTTCAAGTGCTGGAAACATAGTCACTCACATAGTCACACACGCAAAAAGATCGTGCTTAAAGGGTGACAATGTCAAAAAATTATGTTTTCTTAGCGCTAATTTGTAAAAATGTATTTTTTTCATTTTATTATTTTGAATTTTGAGTCCTCTTCTTTGAAGTTTAACAGAAGTTTTTTGTTTTGGTTTTTTTTTTTGTAAGTAACTATTGTATATAAGTATATAAGTACCTTACTTGTTTCGGTTTCTATGTTATGAAATAAAAAAAAGGTCTTTAATGTAGTTTTTGTTTTTTTGTACCTCGTAAATTTTAGTAAAAAGTTAACTATTCTTATATTTTATAAAATACCTTAGCATCCTTTAAACATAATAACTGGAACTGAACTGAAAACTGGACACGAGGTTGAGAAATTATTATAAGAAGTGTAGTGTATTTTCAAATAGTCTAAATATAAATGGTTTTAAACTTTTAAACTCTTAGAATCCAACTTGGCTTATCGAAACCGAAACAAGTAAGGTACTTATATACTTATATACAATAGTTACTTACAAAAAAAAAACAAAACAAAAAACTTCTGTTAAACTTCAAAGAAGAGGACTCAAAATTCAAAATAATAAAATGAAAAAAATACATTTTTACAAATTAGCGCTAAGAAAACATAATTTTTTGACATTGTCACCCTTTAAGCACGATCTTTTTGCGTGTGTGACTATGTGAGTGACTATGTTTCCAGCACTTGAAAAACACCTTTCCGAAGGTACTGAAGTAGCCGGAATACAAAGGTATTTTTTTGCGTATTTGGCTAGCCTTGGATATTTGTTTTCATTATTTTTCCACCACTGAAGCGGACACATATTTTTAGGTAAAATAGGTTCAGCAAAATATGAATCTACCTCATCAAAGCTGATTGATGGTTAATTGGGAAACAAAATATCCAAGGCAGTCTTTTTTAGAGTAGGTTGGTAATCTTGGTTATTAAATGGTTCACTACCTGATTCCAATAAATTTTTAAGGTGCAATTTAACGCTGAATAGTGCAACGGAACTCAAACGAAACTCCCTTAGCAACGGAAACATTTACGCAAATTTCCTTAAATCTGTTTTCAAACTCCCTTTTTAGCATTTCTTTAAATGTTCATTCTTCAAATATTCGAATATTTAAATATTCGAGTATTTAAATACTCAAATATTTGAATACTTGAATATTCAAATTATCGAATATGCGAATATTCGAGTATTCAAATATTCGAATATTTGTTGAAATGAATAAATTTTTTTGCAAAAATTCGATATTTGAATATTCGAATAAACCGAGTTTGATTCCGAGCCTTATCTATGACTAGCAGCAGGGTCCACCTGGTCTGAATGGGGCTCCGTTTTTGGCAGCTATACGTTTGGGCCAAAAAGCGGCACCAGCAGATCAACCAGTTAAAAGGTCTCCAGAATGTCTAGCAGGTAGTGAAGAGCATTAGGTATTAGGTGTAGCCGATTGGAAAGAAGGCAGGTTTCGGAGGTGATGATCCAAGCGACTTAATGTGGCGACACGTGGAATAGCAAGTAAGGTGGAAGCAGTAAGAATAAAAAGTGCAGCAAAAGCAGAAGCACAGGATAAGCAGAAGGCACAGGCCTAAAAATGGGGACCACACATGAGGTTCAGCATGGCTGTCAGTTTTATGGCATTTTGTGGATAAGTAAGTTACATTTTATTAAATTGCTCCCTGAAAAGTTGGATGCATTGATATTCTTTTGAACTAAACCGAAAAGCGTGTAAATAAGAAATTAATTAAATTAAAAAAATAGGAAAATGACTTAGGAATGTCATCATGACATGTGCTAACTTACCGAAGATGGAATGTGGCCTTTTCTGGTGTTTATTTAACACAAAAAAAACAGGGAGCCCTATAAACTCTTAGGCCTACTTAGTGAATCAGCAATTAAGCTATCCCAGCACATACTAGTAACTACAAAAAAATTAGGCCAAGATAGTCCAGGTCTACCTTTTCACATCCGCATTAAGCGAAACTATCTGTCATACTTTATTATGACCAGATAAAGAATTAATTTATTAAAAATAGGATTGTCAGTTTTCCCCTGATTTGAAAGAAAGAAAGAAAGAAAGAAAATGTGCTATATTACGTAAGAACAATCTTGTGTACAAGCATCCTACAAGCTAAAAAAAAAAACAAAACAAAAATACAATTTCAAAAATTGACGAAACAATGAACAAAATTAAACTCAAGAATACAAAACTTTTTGAACATACTTGAATTAAAGATAACTAAATAAAACAATCAATTACTAAATAAAGGTAAACTTGTTGACAAAACTAGAGAAGAAAAAAGGAAAAAAAAAATTATTATATTTAAGATTTTAAGGTATTGACATCCTGGGTTTAACTACTAGGTACTATCTGGTACCAACACTGGTTTAAGTGATTTGCAACTATAGAGCAACTTATAACTTGAGACCATAGTTTAGCAACAGTAATTTACAAAAAAAAACTGACAGACCAGATTGTTGACATTACTATTGTTATCAATATTGATCTTTATGACTTGAACAAAATAAACAAATAATTAATATATGCTTAGTATTCATAAAAATCTAAAATAGGTCAAATTGACCTGCAAAGTAAAATCAATGGCAGTTCTTAATGCTATCAACTAACAAAAATATAAAACAATATCCCATATTATTATTTACTTTCCCTATCCAATAATGATTTTTTTCCTTCAGTTTCAGATCGGGTATGTTGGGAGGGACCATTTTAACGGTGTATCATATCTGTGTAGTATATATATTAATATATGATTTTTAAATAAATTATTTAATGAAACCATGGTTAAAATTTACTTTATCCTGGCAAAAAAAAATTAATAAGTTAATTGTTTAATATTTCTGTGTTTGAATTTAAAGAGAATTAGTTAAGCAAAACAATTTATATCTGTTGGAGATTAAACCTGTAACATTATTTTTAAAAAGTCGATTCAGTTTTTTGAAAATCGCTGAATTTAGATTATTTTAATTATTGCTGAAATATTTTTAAAATACCTAAGCTAAATTACCTTTGAGACATTTTGATAGTAAATGTTATGCTTTTTACAGTCCTATTTTATTTACTGACCCATAACTAAAATCATGTTATTTGCTTAAAGTAAAATTATAGACTAATATAAAACCCTTTAAACTATTATTTAGAACCTTAATAGTGATCATTACTACTGCGATAATCAATATTTAAATACTCGAATATTCGAATATTTGTACGAATATTCGAATAGTGAATAATTCAAATATTCAAAAAAAAAAACAAAGTGAGTATTCGAGTACATAATTTTCCAAAATTCCGAGCCCTAGTCGTAGAGACTCAGAATTTCAGGTACGCCTTTTTGGACTGGTTTCTTCAGGTACTGATTTATCGGTTCGCTGTAATTTATAGATTTTTTTTTTTGGAATTAATATGTAGAAATGGTCACAGATTTTAAATTGAATTTTGCAAAATTGTTTATATAGCCATCATTAATTTGATTTGAAATTGGGAACTGAGTATATACGTATATGCGAGGTGTTATCAGATGTACAATTGAATATGTATTAAGTGCTAATTTTACTCTCTCATAGTCTTAAATGTCATAATTATAAATTAAGTATTACCGTTGATTGAATATTTGGGAAGATACGCAATCCTGTGTTAAAAAGTGTACCCGGTCGACTATCGGATTGCCGTTCAGTTTCGTGCACCGTGTGGTGCTGCCGCGAAGCGTCAAATCTAGGAACGATTTATTTTAGCTGCGTGGACTTTTGGCTTCTTTGAGTCAGGTTTTCAACGACGATATTTTTTTAAGATATGGGATGATGCTGCCAACTATGTTTTTATTATTTTTTTTGAACAAACAACACGGTGTCATTTATGTGGTGGTCAAGTGATAAGTGATATACTTAAGGGTGGAGGCATATTGAAATTTCTTAAAAGTTAAATTTTATAAACAAATAATTACTTACCAAAATATGTTTTTGAGACAAAAATTAATACAAACATATATATAAAAAGCTATTTACACAAAATTACCAACAAAGTTTAATACAAGTTATAATTCCAACAAATCTTAATACCGATGATAATATAACTTCTTGATCAATAATTTTTTGTAAAAAGTAACCCATTTTGTCATGTGATTCAATATCTGAAAAATTGTGCAGCGTAGTGAGATCTGTAAAGTAAGGGGTTATGAGTGAGGATGTTAATAGAAATAGAAAATAGGCCACATTTTAAGTTTTAAGCGACACAGCAAAATTCTCAATTACCAGTTGTTACACCTGTACTTAAAACTATAAAAAGATACCTTGTAACAAAAAAAAACATTTTGTTTAAAGACCCCGCATCACGGTTATACAGGACGTCAATAGAAGTGGTATAATTAGAGAAAAGTTGAGCAATATAGTGTCCTTTTATAATAAAATCTAAATACTTCGTAAATTTTGCAAAAAACTGAAATTTGGCAAAATCATTTTATTTTTTTTCTGGCGTTATTTCAAAATATATGACAAAAGTATTTATTACATGAATAAATTATTGTGACCACTTTTTCTCGCCTATACGATGACACCTTTAAATTTAAAATACGACGTTCTGTCTTTAAAGAGCCATCATCAACTTTGTTTTTCTTTGTCGGCGCTATATTGACCATTTGCAGTTTAACGACGCGGGAATCTTTGGGCGCCCGGCCGTTTTGTTATTTTTTTAAGACAAGGGCGATGATGATAACAGCGCTTTTATTTATTTTGTTATTGCCTATATTTAAATGTGCTGTGATCTCGCATAAATAACTAGATAAATGTGGTGGTCAAGTAATGTATTGAAAGGTGCTATCTCTTAGAACTTAAATTTTATTAACAAATAATAAATTACTTACCAAAATCCTTTTTTGAGACAAAAATAAATAAATAAAAACAAAACAAAAATTCAATAAGCTTTTATTTATTAATTAGAAAATTAACAAAAATATTAAATAAAGGTGATGATATAGGTAGGTTTCACGTAAATATAAAGAGTAAATTAAATAATTAAAGATTTAATATCTATATACGGTACTATAGTTTTTTAGAGTCAATAATTTTTTGCAAAAAGTAGCCCTTAATGTGATTTTTGACAATACGGGTTTATGAAACCAGCCAATATCTCAAAAACTGTGTAGGGTAGTGAGATCTGTGAAGTACACTTTTTCTGGACAAAAATATCGCGATCATACAGGATGTCCAAAATAAGGATGAGCAGTAAATGGTTTAATTAGGCGAAAGTTGCGCAATATAAATGCAATGATTAAATAAATGCAATCTAAAAATTGGAAAAATGCCAAATACTTTCTAATATTCAGGAAAAAGGTAAAATTTGGCAAAATGGTTTTTTATTTTTTTCTGGCGTTATTTGAAAATATAAAATAAAATCATTTATACATTGTTGTAAACACTTTCTCTCATTTACAAGTTAACATCTTTAACTTTTAAATACGACGTTCCTTCTTTAGAGAGTCATAATCAGCTTTGTTTCTTCTTGTCGACGCCATGTTGGCCACTTGCAGTTTTGAATAACCCTTTTAATTACTTTTTCAACGAGGTAATTTCTAGTGAGTAGTTGGAATCATCCCTATTAAATATTATATACTTCTCTCTCTTTTAAATACGATTTCGAATTTCAAAAAATTCAAAACATACTTTATTCATAAATACATGGTACCTACTTGTTGACATGGTACTTCTATGATATAAAATAGGCACATTAATCGACATATTACTAACACATCATTTAAAAACAATACACAATAGTGGGTTTAACATACTAGTATAAACACAAAATGTATTTTTAATTTCAAAGCAAGACGACTTAAAATTTTTTTATAGTAACATCACAAATTCTAACCTTTACATCTTTACTAAAAACTAATTATATACTTTTGGCCTATTCCTAACTATCCTCAAAAAATTCTAATGCTATAAAAATACTTGCTTTTAAGAAGTTTCGTTAAGGACTTTTTAAAGCGATGAGAACTTCTAGAGATTTTTATGACATTTGGAAAATGGTTAAAAATTTTTATGCTCAAGTAAATAAGAGAATTCTTAGTTCACTTTTCGGGATGGGCATTGGAATATTGTATTTTTTTCTGATATTATAATGTTTTAAGGAGCCATTATTTTGAAGATACAATTTATATTTTTTGTATATTAGGCAAGCAGACTCAACAAGCAACACAAGGAAAGTATCTTTAAATAGGGGTTTGCATATCCTGTGGAGATTTATGACACATATATTTAATGGCTCGTTTTTTAAAAACAAACATCGAGTCAAAAAGCCGTTTACTAATGCAAGTCCAAAATGTTATTCCATACTGTAGGTATTTTTGTATGAAAGTAAGTTCCAACTATCAACAAAAAAAAATAGACCGTTTTTGCAGATATCAATCTCAGTTCATTTAAAACCACTCTAACGGCATAACATCGTCTAGCAAGTTTTTGCCTCCTGACATATCTCCATAAAACTTAGGTTTATGATCGATAACAATTCCAAGAAATCTGTTAAAATTATTCACTTCCAATTCTTTGTTGTGAATCATGAACTGCTCTGAACATAAAAACTTAACAATTTAGTCTTATCTATGTTTAAAGACAACAAATTAGCATCAAACCACAGTTTAATCATTAATAAATCTTTAGAAATTGTTCTTGTTAATGTGCTTTTATTATTGTCTGCCCATAAGATAGTGGTTTCATCTGCAAAGACAGTGAAGAATCCTCTTATCTGGAGAGACGCCAGGTCATTTATATACAATAGAAATAAAATAGGACCGAGAAACCTACCCTTCCTAATTACTACACAAAGTTCAGACAAACTGCCATTTGGCCAAACAAACTTTTTTCTGTCTAACAAAACAAAATTTTAACCATTCTAGAGCAACTCCCCTAAACCCATATCTAGAAAGCTTACCGAGCAGTATTCCATGGTTGACACAGTAAAGTCTTTAGAGAAGTCGCAGGATACCGCTGCAGCAAAGTGACCTTCTTCAAACTCAAATATAATCTCTCCAGGAATGAAAACATTACTCGAAATTCATTTAATATGTTATTTTTTTTAATTAGGAAAGCTATCATTCGTACTAGGACCAGTTTCTCAATAACTTTAAAGGCTTTTTAGGCTTTATTTTTATCTTTTTCATGAATGATTTTCATCATGAAAACAATTATTGAAAATACTTAAAACACTAAAGACCATAAACATAATATATTGATTTAAAATTTTCTTAAAGTAAAAAAAAGAAAAAGAGAAAATGGCTCTCATAGACATGAAGAGACAATATCTTTAGGAGTTCTGATTGATTTTTTGTAGATAAAATAGATATTTTTCTGTGAGGTTTATAATTAGATTTTTTTAAAGATTTTCTAATAAGATTTTGAGATTCTCATTTTAGGTTGTTATAATTCAAAGTCTTAGTTAATAAATGCAAAAATTTATCAATATGCTGTGGACATAGGTATAATCATCATACATATCATCATACATCAGGTACAGCTGATTTTAAAAGTCTCTTTCGCCTATTACTTACTGCAATATATATTTTGTCAAAATGTTTCTCGCAAACCACTTTGTTTTTTAATAAATTTTCATCCATAACATATGTTTCCGCATTGCCTATATTTTCTATCCACTGGTTAAGCAACACTGGTTTTAAAATCGGATAATTGAAAAAACTGAGAACATTGTTTTTACATTTTCTTACATTATTGCACCCACGATACGCACACTGATTAATTTTGCCTAAAGGAGCCATTGTCTCACAAACTAAACACATTTACATATATCTATCTATTTGTGATTATGATATCTAAGAAAATTTTTTAACAACTATCAAATTGCAATACGGCAAACACGAACCTGTGCAAAAACTCTCTTACACGACTCAGGGATGATCGGCCGATTACTAATGAGAAGCGACGGACGAAATTATTTTCGCGCATACTGGAGAGAATCGCCATCTATTTTTCACGCATATTTGCGGTCACGCTTTAGCCCATAGGGTTGCGTATCTTCCCAAATATTCAATCAACGGTATTACATTAAGCCATATTTTAGCCAGTAAGCGTCTTACTCGGTTGCCTTACAATGTCTTAAACGTTACGTCATCATATGGTTGCGCTCGAATGACGTCATGTCTAACAGCTGTCAGAGTCTAATTAGTAAATATTAGCTATACATTTCATCGGTATTGCATTCGCTTTGGAGACTGACCTAAACCATGAAAACACCCATTTGTCTAAGTTTTCAAAACGTTTTTAGTCTAAATACTAAACTAACTAAATCCGATCTCATATATTTTAAGGATCAGATCAAGAGGAAATACAATAAACAAAAAAGTTACTGGCTTAAACATAACCTCACTCATATTTTTTTTCACACAGAAATAAACCCAAACTAATCAAAAATCAATTTAAAAAAAAAATACCCGCAACCTCACTGTAAGTATTGTGAATAAGTCACACAAATTTTTCTTGCTTGTATGATATTTAATTCCGTAAAAATACAAGGAATATATATATAATTTTAAATCAGAATGAATAGATACGTGTCGCTACACGCACACGCGTTGAGAGAGAGAGCGCCTTTTTCCTCGGCTGATTCACTGCTTGCTGCTTGTGGTTAGCGGTGTTGCCACGCGCTCGGTCATAGGGACTTGATACGAATCCTGAACACTCACCTTTACGTTCTTCACGGTATTTTTTGCAAATCTATTTGGTCTTTTGATTATTTATTATTTTCTGCATATTTATTTGGTTTGCATGTCTTAACTGTTAATATATATGAGACATTAATATAAAATAAATAAAACTAATACTAAGAAATATAATGCTTCTACTCTAAAAAAAATATCAAAAAATTGATATAAATATTTATTGTTTATGATTGTTTGTATAGCTTCCCTTTGACTTTGATATATCGAGTTTATTAGCGGTCTCCCAAGACCGCTAAAGCTAAAACGCTTAAAGCGCCTTATACGGTGACGTCATGACTTGATCACTGGAATAAGATATCTTAAAGACGCTTGAAACCGCTTACTCGCTAAAATATGGCTTTAAATTGAGGTTATAGGATAAATTAGTTGTCAATTATGACACTGATTTATTCTTCGACTAAAGCTGGGTTTACCGATATAAAGCTGCGTTTTCTTTGCGTGCCCCAATAAAGGCTAATAATAATAACCCTGGAACCCACATTTAGGCATTGTGCGAGACACAATGCAATAATAAAATATTATCTACTAATATCTAGCTCTATCTATCCAATACCTAGCGCTATCTTTTAGCTGAAAAGTTAAAAAAACAAAATGATTCTGATTGTGTATCATGCGTATTAACCGAGGATATTTAAAATTTTTGTTTTTTTTGAATACATCTTAGATTGTCAAAACTTTTTCTGTTTTTTTGAATGGCCAACACTTAAAGATTTTTGTTGTCGTTTTGAAGTTGGCTTTTCATTTCAATCCTTTAAATATTTATAAATTATTAAGCTAGTGTTACCTTGAACAATTTGTTTTACAATGTCATGCTGGTCACAAAAAGATAAGTCCTTAAAAAAATGTTAATAAACCAACCAAAACTTTTTCTCTAAATGACCATAGTTATCCAAAAATGTGTATAACTTAAGGTGGATTAAGTCGATTAGGAAAATCAGTTTTTGAGAAGGATATGTCTATCTGGATGTCATCATTTTCTTTAAACTGAACAAATAGGTGTTGTGTTTCTACTCCATCTGAATTAACTGAATATTATTTCAACTTCAGCATTCTATCTAAGTCGCACAGGATTATTAGGGTTGGTAAAATCAGAAAATTGGAAAAGTGTTTGGAGCAAACTCGATAATTGGTGACATTTTTAGTCAGACTTACATGACAGATCTTCCTGCAAGATTTTTGTAAGGATGGATTCAATCAAAAATTTCCTGCGCAATTCCTAATATACAAACTAGTGTATAAAGTATATTTGCATGAATATCTTAATTTAGATGAAGACAAGGAAAAGGAAATACTAGACATTTTCCCAGTGGAGGTCCAAGAATTAAAACTGAATTGTAAAAAAATTTAGGAGAACAGTGACATAGATATGTCCAAAATAGTATTGAATCTATAATTATACCCTGGAAAATGATAATACATCCAAGATGCACCTCAATATTATTAGAAAACACTTAGGTATGTCATAATTGAAATTTACCTGTCTCATACTCTATGCATGATGATTCGATGTTGGCTCGTTTGTAAAATAATCAACCCATGACTCAAAAAAAAAAACTGCAAACAGCTACAAAACTACTTAAAAACTTCATGTTTGCATTTTAAAAAAATACTTTTAAAAAAAATCGTACTTTTTAACCATCATAATTCCTGCTGTCTAAGTTTAACTATTTCCAAGTTAAATAACAAAACATATTAAAATGTCATGAGCCGCGATCCCTCATAAAGGCCTATTTAATTATTTAGAAACGCTTAAAAGTTTCTACAATGTTTTTCCCGATGGAAACCAATAATTTTAAGCAAACACTGAAAGTCAATGCAAGCAAGTTCATAAAGCCTAACTACCAAGATTTACAAAATAACCTAAATTGGGGCTCTCAGGCAAGGTGGATTACTAAAAACTAAACCCTATAGATGGAAATATTTGAAATTATATACCGGGTGACAACAGGCAACATTTAATAACTATTTTACTCTTTAAGATAAACAAATGAAATTTGGTATGTTGATAGAATTATTATAAAAGAATCATCTGAATTCAATCATTCTGACATATTCAGTTGTTTTTTGTCAGTTCCAGTTTAACCGGAAGTGACAATTTTATTTTAACTGGGACACTTATTACGTATTTCGATAGAAAATTATATTCTGAAAACAATGATACTCCATTTGCAATTTTTTGTTTTATACTCGTAAATAAGAATCTTTTTTTTTTAATTTTAAAATAGGATGCCATAAATGCGTTGAAAGTTTTAATTCTTAATCAAGTAATCACGAAAAAATAGTTTTGATGACATTTTATGGTTTAAATCTTTTACGCGCCTATTTAAAATGTCCAAACCATTAATTTTGACATTTACTTTATTTTTTTAAATAACGCATTATTGGGAATAACCACTTTTGAAATGCGGTTTCTTTTTCTTAATAATTTTATATGAGTATTTTTTAAATAGGTTGATAATAAGCCCATAAGAAGCAAAAAAGTCACATAAATAAACGCATTTAATTATTAAAAATAGCATAGAAGGCTTTGATTTCTGAAACAGAGGCTGCATATTGACTCATGACATATTGTCAAGCGCAATTATTATTTGTTATTTAAATGAATTTGCTGCAGTTTTTTGAAAGAATTTTAGTGTTTACTAATATTAGAAATGTTTACCAGTGAAGAAAAAGATGACATGCTGTACGTTATATTCCCGCGCATACGTTCTTTCATTAGACAAGAACGTGGTCATTTTCAACAATACATGTTAAAAGTTTTATATTAGAAGAATTTATAAACCTAATATTTTTTCGAAAAAAAAAGTCACATTGACGATATTTTTTTCCTGTTGTTTATCATATTGCATTGGAACCTGTTCTTTTATTCGCAAATAATATGACGTTTGACAAATTATGATGTATTATTTCAGTTGAGAAAAAAATAGGCGTGTCATTCCAAAGCTCCCTGTTATTAAATAAATCAAGGCCATCTGTGGTATCTTTATGAATTTATTAAATTTGTTCATTTTTTTAACTTAGTTTTTTCTTCTTATAGGATTAATTATTAACCGATTTCAAAAATAATTATACAACATTATTGGGAATAAATCTGCATTTTAAAAGTGGTTGTTCCCAACGAGGTGCTATTGAAAAAAAAAAGTAAAAAGAGTTGGAATTTTAAATAGGCGTGTAAAAGATTCAAGTAATAAAATACAATAAATGTTATTTTTCCGTGATTACTTGATTAAAAATTAAAACTTTCAACGCATTCATGGTACCCTATTTTAGAATTAAAAAAATATTTTTTTAATGAGTATATAACAAAAAGTTGCAAATGCGGTATGATCTTTCTCAGAACATTATTTTCTATCAAAATACGTAATATTATATCAATTGTCGTATTTAAAATAAAAAAGTTAGTGTCACTTCCTCTTAAACCAGAAGTGATGGAAAGTAGCAGAATATGTCAAAAGATGCTCTTATGACTATTCTATGGATATACCAAATTTTATTTGTTTATCTTGAAAAGTTAAGAAGTTACTAAGGTTTCCCTTTTTCCTGTGTCACCTGGTATACTAGGTTTGAAATAAGATAAATCTCCACTTACAAGAAGACTTATAAAAGTCCATTTACTAAAGTAATTTATAGCAACAAAGCGGAAACTTGTTGAATCGAACTTGTTGAATCCATTTTCGAGGAAGGAGTCGGATAAGTTTTCCCTTCTACATCGACGCTTTCCAGAGATCCAGTTTCTTTTCAACCATCCATATTGTATAACTAAAAAATACCAACTCAAGTAAGCTTTTAGATCTGGAGATTTGTTAGAAGTGTCCCTCCATTCTGGCTTTGAAATTTCTCGAGACTTCAGTTTATAAATTAGGCCAAACACTGCTTTTCTCTTTTCAGAATTGTTAATGCCAATACGACGACAAGCAAATAAATATCTTTTGCTGTTGTTTCAATTCCTTGTTAAGTCAATATTGGCATGTTACACAAGGTGTTCTAGGTAAAGCCTCGTCGGTGATACAATTATTTATGGAAATGTTAAATAACTTTTACTGCTGCCTATATTTTTAAGTACAAAAAAATCTAGAAAATTTAAACATCCAGGATTTAAAAAATAATCCAAATTAGGGCCCTAAAACAAAATGAAATAATAAAAACTAGATCCTATAAGTAAAAATATTATACTAAGCGTAAGTAGAACCCGAAATAAACTTAACTAACTAACTTAAACTACTAAATAAGAACATAACAGTACTAAAACTATGAGGACAATTATCGTATTTTTATTTTTATAATATAATAATTTTCGACACAGGAGATATCCAACCTCAAAACTCGTATTTTTTGGCTCTACATTTAGAAACATATAAATCTAGAGCCAGAGCCAATACAGACTAAAATCTATTAATATTATAGCGACTCTACTGCCTTTATTGGGGAATGGCGAAAAGGCCTAATCAAACACCAGTGATGGGTTTTAATAAAATATGTTATATTCAGTTTGTTAAGTGTTATGTTCCTTATGCGTACGTCAAAACTACTAATGCTTCTTTCTAATAATATAATGATAACGTAGTAATTATGCAAAGTGATGGTTCCCCGGCCAACATGCGCATCCGACGTTTAGCTCAATTATACAGAATGGTCTATCAAATAGCTGGTTTGCGATAAATTAATAAATCAAACTAACTAATTACTAAATCAAACGAACTTACCTGTAATGAATTTCGATTTTAATTATATGAACTCCTCGTGAAGTAAATAAGATAACAACGTAGTCTCTCCACTTATACCGTACACCACGAAATTTAAAGTAAACAATCCCCCAGTTCCCTGGTCTCAAGGGCTTCCACCATGGTACGGATGCACATCCAACTCATTCTCTGAAGACTTGAGTGAACTGCAGTTGACGTAATTAACCATGGGGAACGTAAGTCAGGGTGGGAGGGATTTATTTACTTCACAAAGACTTCATATAATTACAATCGAACTTCATTACAGGTAAGTTCGTTTGATTTAGTAGTTATATTTCGTCCTCGTTCCATAAATAAGCTGGCACCTAATTCATATATGTTTATTGATACATATTTACGATCTGCCATAGGTTTTGTATGAAATGCATATTTGGCAGTATCAATATTATCCTACTTTACACAAAACTTCGGATCCTACCTAAAATTATTTGTGTTGTGACATAGAGAATTTCATACAGATTTTGTAGTTTCTATATTTTCATCTTTTTTTTAAAGGGCAATCAAAGATTTAGCTGTATTTTACTTGGACCAAAAGACTTATAAATAATAATTATTTTAAAAATTCCAAGGCTTTAATCTTAAAAGAGAAAAACCTAGATTTCTCTGAGAAGAGGCAAAAGCTAATAACATTGCTGATTTATGAGAAATCTGCTCTAATATACTACTGCCATAACCAGTGTTTGCAAATAATTCAACCTGAACACATGATCCCTCCTAAGAATTCTTTAATTTAATTATTAAATAATAATTTAATTTCTAATTTTCGCAAAAGAGCCGTAATAATTAAACCTTTAGCAATTTTGAAAAGTTCCTTTCATTCTAAAGTATGCTGCTAATGAAGGCTTAGAAAATTGAGCTATAATCGACCGATAGAAATTAAGAAAGTCATATGATGCTCCGTTATTCTATTCTTGGGAATAAGAAAATGTTTCTCAATCTGCTTGATCTCTCTTTGAAGATCTTCCAGTCAAATTATCGAACTCTTAAAGAGGGCGGACTTGATTGGGGAAGTATAAACACGTAGGAGTGAGCCATTATACACCTAGGGTCGCAGCTGAGGGACACAATTAAGGTGCCTTACTCACAATAAACCTAATAACCTATTTTACTCTTGTTCAAAAACTCTAAATTGGTTTAAGATGATGCAGAAAAGCAGTCTTCCTGCACTGAACAGCGAAACTGATTCCACAGCTTTAAAACAGAATTATACCGATTGATAGTAAATGTTGTAACCGGTTGTTTCTCGGGGCACTTCTTTTACTCAAGGCCACGCTGAATAAAGTTCTCTGACCAGCAATATTGTGACTAAGTGAATGTTTTAATTAATATAAAAAGGACATATACATATTTTTATTTTCAGGTCACTGTCAAACTTCATAACAAAGGAAGCATAATTCTGTTATACTACATATCTCTCACTCCACACAGATACAATGGCTGTGGTGTTACTAATTCGCAAGAAAATAGAACTTTAGTGAAAAGATTGGCAAAAAGCATTTTAGACTAAAAGATGTTTTTCTCTATTATAAATTATTCATCCAACGATGCCCTTCTTCTAACGATCAAAATCCATAAGATTTGCCATTATTATAAGCAAAAATCTCTAATTGGAATAAAGTATAACTTTAAGCAAATCAAGCTATGTTTTATGTGTGACCTGCATCGTAAATTATTATGTAAAAGGGAATTTCCGTTAGATAGTTTCAAAGCTACAGGTTTTTTTCTAGTAACTAGACAAATACCCAAAAAGCTGGGCATACATAAATTAATTATGTGTTTTACAATGTTTAATCCTTAAAAGGAATTTATTTTAGAACAGATTTTAGAATTTGAGTTTTTTTTATAAAGAATAGTATCTCCTGTCATTCTTCAAGGATGTTCCAGAACAACCATTTATCTGCAAACATATTTGCTAGAGTCTTTTTCAATTTTTATCCGGAGAACTAATAATAATAGGAGTATATATGATGAAAGTCCAAAGCAGGCTGTTACCATTACTCAATAATTCCACATAAGATTGTTCCCCCTTCCTTTTTTTTCTGAAATCAGAGTTATTGTTAATTGATACAGCTCCAATCTAGGTTTGTAATGCCTGGAAATTTGAGTATCTTTGAGCTACTTGCTCATTGAGGATTGAGGAAACCTCTGATTTTATTTTAAGGCCTATTCAACAAGATACAGAAGGTGGACTTGAACAAGAACTATACCTACTTGCTAGTTCTCTATGTATTTTTGGCGCTAAAGTGCAAATTTCTGCTCTTCAGCATCACATGAAGGATAAAATATTTATTATCCATTAGAAATCTACGAAAAGATTATTATAAATATTTCTGAGTAAGGAGGGTCTTTTATAGATGCTCGTGGATATAAAACCTCTCATAATATTATAGCAAAATAACAACAAAGTTTGTAAAATTTGTAATTATAATTTACATTAAGTTCTCCTCAGAATGGGAGGGATAATACTATGTATTAACCTATGAATTCTAAGAAGAGATGATTCAGTAAATAAGAAAGGCATATTTTTAAAAATGAACAAGTTTGTAAAATATATACAGAATATTTTTGCTGCCCTTGTCTTTTCATTGCTATCTTTTCATCAGAATTTTTATCTGAATATAGCTAAGCAGACAAGGTTTCATTAGGCCTGGTCTTTTTAAATATTTAGGATTAGCATTTAGTGGTTGAGGATCTAAAATACGCCATATTATATCAGAAAACCGACAACAAATTTTGCAAAATTATACCATAATAATTCACAAAATTTCAAGATCCTTATCAATCATTTGCGTAAATGATATATAATAAGGAGGGGCCTTTATTGATTGTGGATCTAAAATATGCCAGAATATTCTAGAGAGCCAACAACAAATCATGTAAAATATACCATCATAAATTACAAAATTTAATATGCCCCTCTTCATTTTCTTATGTGAAAGATATGATATTTTATAGTATTCTGTTTTTTACAAAACACCGATTATAACATCTATGATCTTGTTAAATTTTTAAAAGAGATTATTATCTATCATTTTTATAAATGATCTTAGGTGGTTATGGATCTAAAATATTCCATAATATCTTAGAGCGCCAACCACAAATCTTGTAAAATATACCATCATAAATTACAAAATTTAGTATACCATCGTTTTCTTATGTAAAATATATCCTAATATTTAATAGTATTATTATGTCATTTGTAGCAGAACAATTATAATATTTATTATCACATAAAATTTAAAGAGATAATTATAAATTATCTTCATGAATTATATTAAGGAGGGCATTTTGTGCTTCCTGGGGCATTTAATGATTGTAGATCTAAAATATGGCATAATATTTTAGAAAACTTTATATTTTATAACTTTTTTATATGCCCTTCTTATTACTCTTTTTGTAAAATATGCTATAATATTTTAGAAAATCCAGGACAATTCTGAAAAAGTATACCATAATAGTATACACAATTTGAATATCACATTTTCAATGAAACCTTTGAAAAATATTTCTGGATCACATTGACAAAAGAACTACACAGGATGGGATTTCTCCAGGATATTAGAAGCACTTCAATAGTTGAAACCCACGACATCTTAAAAACCTATAAGCTAAGCGCCCTGAAGAAGGCATAATATAGGAACATACTATACATACGTAATACCGAAACATTGGTAATAAAGGAAAGAAAGTTTTGAAGAGCTTGGATTTTAATTGATTTCTTATCCAACAAAAATAATCTATTGCTACCTATTTCTATGTAAACTTTTAAAAATTTATTATTAATAATTTCTTAAATCATTAACCATAATATTTTAGCAAAACAACAAATGTAAAATATATCATACATAATAATTTGCAATTGTTCAATATGTTGCTTTCATCGTTCTTAAGTATATTATTTTGACTTAAGAGAACCATTTTTTTTTAAACTAATTAATAAGAGAATTGTAAATCTTAATTCTATGTAAAATAAGTTATATCTTACAAAAGTCATCAATATTATAATTAAGAATCAACAAATAAATAAATTTATCTGCCATTGACGGCAACGCCGGTTGCACATCGGCAACATTGGCCATATAAAGGCCACATCGTCATCATCCCTAAAACAACATTCCGTTGTGCTGTGTCGACCTTGAAATAGATCATGTGCGAAATTGAGATAAGGAACCCACCCCTTTAATACTCGATTGCAATTTTTTATAATTTTTTTTGTATTGTTTTTTTAAGATTTTCACTATCAGGGTCTACACTTGGATAATGTGTCTTTTGATTCCTTAATATTACTTACCCTAACTATAGTTGCACATAAAAAAGAAACTAATTGTCAAAACAGATGAAAATACAAATTTGAACTCACTCGTAACGATACGCGATGTACGGCACGAAAACAGAGAATGAGTTGGATGTTGGATGTGCATCCGCCATCCGGACATCGTGGGAGCCCTTAAGACGAGGGGAGCGGAGGATTGTTTACTTTAAATGTCGTAGTGTCGTAATACACAATTAATATTTTGGTACAATGCTAGTTTAAAATTGTAATAAAAATAGTGATAGGTTAACAATTGCAAGTTATTACACACTAATATAAAACAAGAAGGCTAGATGGTATTTATCATTTCAAATAAATAGACTATAGACACGTTATTAAAATTTAAACAAAAAGTTAAAATCGCCTTAATAATTATGCCTCGTCTGATAAGCTGCAATTATTTTTACAAGATCGTCTTTTGACGTAATAATAGCTGATATTTGAGAAAATTAAGGAAGCGTTTATTATGTTTTTAGTACTTTTTTGTAACTTTTATTTAGTTGTTATCATTAAGTATGTAAAAAGTAAATAAATTTATATCAATTGAACTTTTGAACTGATATAATCTAAACTTTGGTCTTGTTTTCTGTAAATTTTCTTTGGGTAAAATTTATTTTATGTTAAAAGGTTTGAAGAGATAGAGTTTAAACAATTGGCAATTTAAAATTATGGCGGGCTCGCTGGTAAGAAAAGTGATATGTGCGACGAAGGCTCCAAAACCAGCAAAGGGCGCTCCTTACAACCAAGCTGTTTCCTTCAACAACATGGTATTTTTGTCGGGTGTGCTCGGGGTAGACGAAAATCATAAATTGGTAAAGGGAGGTGCCGGTTGCCAAGCTACTCAGGCTCTAAAATCTATAGAACGCATTTTGGAAGAGGCTGGAACTTCAAATGAAAATATCATAAAAAGCACTATTATGTTAAATGATATCAACGATTTCTCGGAGGTAAATGAGGCATATAAAAAGTTTTTTTACAAAGACTTTCCTGCGAGATCTACATTCCAAATAGGAAAATTACCTATGGGAGCTTTAGTCGAAATAGAAGTGATTGCTGCTATAACTGGGAAATGAAAAACTAGATATAAAATTGAATTATTAGTGAATTATAATGTAGATTAAATAGCCTATTGTTTTATTAAATCATTTTATTTAGTTAATTAGCTTGTTTTATTGTTTACTTTTTACATTACAAGATTACTATGTACCTTTTATGAGTGTTCTATTTATTTTACAGCTCTATTTGTTTTATATAAATTATAAGTTAGTGTACTATGTTAGGATCTTCACATAAAAGTATTTACTTGCTCTTGCATGCGGAGGTCAGAAACCGAATGAATCTCACTTTTATACCGACAAAAATGCGAGTTTACAGGGTGTATCACGGTCGATGGTAGGTTAGAGGTTTATGAAAAACGGGACGTCGTTTTTTTTTTAGAGTGGCAATACTAATTCCAGTTTCCATCAGACAGTATAAAAATTACAATAATAAAAAATATAACAAAAAGTTGCCTTTTAAGTCAATCATCATAACATCAATTTTATAAGTTTTGCGCTTTTGACCATATTGGAATGTACCAATAATTATAATTTTATATAGTTCTTAGTATTATTATAGATTTAAATAGTTCTTCTAATTTAAATTCAAAATATTTTATTTGCCTAAATATAAAATACAATTCTTATTACGTTTAGCAAAAAGTATATGGATTTGAGACAAAAAGGATCGAATCACGATTATTAAAACCAATAACACCTTAGTCAAAGAGAAAGGCGGTAATAGCAAGCAGTCTTTGGGTCAGAGGAAACCCACGAAGCAATTCAACATATATTGAGAAACTTCGATGTACTCCACATGTTTAAGTTCTAAATTTATTCAGAAAATAAAAAGTACAATAAATTTTATTGTGACTTACAAATAGCTTTTTTTGAAATTTGCAAATTGATGTTTTGACATATCTTTAGCATTCCTAGACATAAACTTGTTGCGGTATAACAAAAACATTTTTTTAAATTTGCTGTTCGATGGTGTGAGATTTAAAATATTTTATATAAAGGATATAACGTTTCGTGTGTCATGATGATTATGGGAGAATGATGTAAATTTATTAAAAATATGCGCGTATTATTAAGAAGCGGTTTTTCGGTTTTAATATGGGAAATTTTTAAATGAGCATCAAATATTATGGATGTACAACAAAATGCGGTAACTATTTTAACTAACATGGCAACTTTTATATTTCTGTATATCAAATAAATTTATCGGTGAACAAACTTAAGGCATCATTATATTTTTAATCTGCCAACAAAAGCAGGCACCAAAAAATACACAAAGCTTACAAAAAATCTAAATGAGCTTCTAATTTTCAAAACCAGTTTACCAAAATACCAACTAAACTTCAAAAACTCTAAATGAGCATCTAATTTTCAAATTCATTTCAACTAAAATATTATATAATCATCAATTTTTTTTCTTAAAAGTTTTTATTTTGCATTCGGCAACAGCTTTCGTTAATGAATTACAAAAAATCCGGCAACGTGCGTTTATACTGGAGCGACAGTTAACTGCGTTTGGGATTCCCATATACGTTTATTGGTTATGGTGTATATAATATTTCAGTAGTATAAACAGTTGTTTTATGCACCGTTTAATTCGTTTTAAACATTAAATAATCATGGAACTCGATACTGTTTTACCCGGGAATAGATGACAATATTCAAATGGAGAATGAAATAGAAATTCCTTCATATTGTTCGGACAGTGATTCGGAGATTGAAGAATTAGAAACAAAAAAAAAGCCTGGCGAGAGTAAGCAGTGGCTCTTTTTAAGAAAATTTGCATGTGTTAAAGAAGCGGAGGAAGTTGTTCGGGCACAAAATACTTGGTCTATTTTAATAACACATATGACTGAAGAAGGAAAGAAAAGGTTTTATCGCTGTAACAAAGTAAAACGTCGTGGCCCTCAGTGTGCGGCACAAATTTATTTACTGTTTGAAGCTACATCAAATGCTGTTTTGCTCTATCGTGTAGAGGCTGTCCATAACCACGAGTCGATTGGAATTCGTTCTGATTACGGAATGAGTCAGGAAGTTAAGACAGAAATAAACAAACTATTTGATTTACATTTGAAGCCTAAAGCTATTTTAAAAAGTCTTAGTAAGATGGAGGGAGTAAAATTACCGTCAATGAAACAATTGAACAATTATCTATCAAGTCGTAGACGTGTTAAATACGGTTCCTCAACTATAAGTCTAGGAGAACTGGAGCGATGGATATTAAATCATACAGCAGTTCCCGAGGACATACACCAAGCGTTTGTACTTTCTTATTATATATTCGAGGATGAACCAATGTCCTTTCGCTTTGCATTGTCTACAAAACATTTACTGGGGTTAGCAGAACGTCATGCAAATATTATCCATGCTGATGCGACATACAAGTTGATTTGGCAAGGGTTCCCGGTATTAGTTGTAGGAACTACAGATAAACATGGAAAATTTCATCCGATATGTCTAGGAGTTTCGACAAACGAGCGTCAGGAAGATTTTACCATGTTATTTACTAGTTTAAAAAAACAGGTTTTGTTTGTATACGGACATTCTCTACAACCGTCGGTATTAGTTTGTGATGCTGCAAAGAGCATCCAAAATGCTTTTACAGAAGTCTTTGGTCCTGAACCCATTGTGAGAATGTGTTGGGCACATGCAAAAACAAAAATGCAAACCAGGGTTGAACAAACTTGCTCAGACAAAAACGCCCGAAAGCATATATTACAAGACATTGATGGTTTACAGTCCGTTACTTCTCCTGAACATTTTACTAGCGCATCACAGCTTTTTGTAAGGAAATGGAAAACCCAAACTAATTTTATTAAATACTTCAAAGAAGAGTGTTTAACTCAAAATCGCAATTGGTACCTAGGTACTGCCCCAAGATCACCAGCCACAAACAACGCACTGGAATTTTTTAATAGAACCATAAAAGATAGCAATACATTGCGCGAAAGATTTCCTTTGTCTCGTTTTCTGGTTATCGCATCGCAGATGGTTAACGAATGGTCCTGCAAAACTACAGAGGAGTCCTTTTCAATTACTTAGCTTATTAAACTTCCTGATTGGACAAAAGCATATCAATGGGTAAAATTAGACAAAAAAATAAAGGTGGTAGATGCTGACACGAAGAACAATGTCTATATAGTACCAGGAGGTCAAGTATTGGATGTTCAGGCTGAAAAACCTTGGGAAACTTTTGATGAATTCAAAGAATTTTTTTCCCACTTGGAGAGTAACAATTCCCAAAGAAAAAGATGATTGGATGAATGGTAGCTGCAATTGTCCACAGTTTTTTAAGATGTATATGTATATGCAAACATCTTCTGGGCCTAGCAATTAGATTAAAATATACAGTTCTGCCTGTAGAGGCAAAAAATATCCATATTGGACAAAAAAAAAAGCATGGACGTCCATCAAAATCCAAACCTGATTTGGTAATTCAGTTATTTTTTTAATTTATTGAAGTCTTATTAATAATTTGTTTAATGTTCACTCTTTTTTGTTTTGTGGTTCAAATACTGTTTTAAAAATGATATTTTTTGTTCTTTTTGTTTTATAAATAGAAGACAATAAAGTATATTTGTGATGCCTATTTTTGTTTTATTTTATGCTCACTAGCTTTTGTCATATTATAAAGTATGAAGTTCAAACAGTTTTTAGAAGCTTTATTATTTAAATAGCTATCCAGATTAGTATAAAACAGTTGACAATATTAACTTTATTAGATGCTAAAGATTAGATGCTCAATAAGTATTTTTGTTGCTCCACCCAGTTTTTAAACGTGCTAAAAAGTATAAAAACTGATGTTCGATTAAATACTACCCTTTTAATATTATATGAAGGTGGACGATAGATATGTATAAAGAGGTATATTTTAGAATTAACAATAAAACTTAAGCTAATCATTTCAAAGAGACCCTGAGTATCAAAACCTGTATTTTGCAACTTAAAGTGAATATTTTTATTTATGTAAATAGTCACTCCACTCTCTCTTCTATCTCTATCTTTTCTTAAAAACGTGTAGCCAGGTATTTCCAGTGTTATTGATAGATTTTATGTTAAGGTGAGCCACCGACAGATTTCCCTGTGTGATCCCCCGGCTGCTCCTCCGGTATCAGGTGCCATTAAAGATAATTTTGATATTCGCCGAACCCCCTCCAGCCCCCGCGCAACCCATGACCACCAACCAAACACCAATCATATAGCATGCCATCAATGAGGGAATTAAATTAATTTTATGTAGGTACCATGCAGAAAAAATAGAATAAAAGTATTCTACCAAGAAATTCGTCATGTTTTGCCCTAAAATAAATATATATACTTCGGCAAGTGTTTAATGAAGGAGGGGTAATAATAATATTATAATAGGAGCTTAATATTACACATATACATAACATTCCTTTGTTAAGGCGCGCGGTGTTGCAGAAAAGTGGAAGTACCGCTACTACGAGCCGTATGGTAAACAGTTTTGCTTAAAACAGGTTTTAGTCTGAAGCATCATGTGGACGAACGCACAGCGCGCAATTGCCGTGGAGTACCTCCGCGAAAATCGGTCCGTTTTTGCTGCATAACGAGCGTTCCGGATAAGGTTTCAAATTCCGCGTAATCAAGGAGTCCTGGACTAAAAATCAAAAGTGTGAGTAACGAACTTCAGAGAAACTGGATCTGTTATCAAGAAAGGCGGTAGGCAGCCACGGAGATTGTGAGACACTCATTTTTACGGTCACCTAGATCTTTTACACTCAGCTGCACTTCGTTTATCTAACTGCACCGTGCGAATAATTCTTCACCAGGATCTTTGTTTTCATCCATAGAAGATGGTTCCGGCACAGGAATTATCAAAACATAATTGGAACAATCAACGTGCTGCATGTGAAAATATGGTTCAAAATTTACCTCAGAGCGCAGTTTTTTTCGGACGAGGCACATTTTTACTTCTCTGGCTGGGTAAACAAGCAAAACTTTCGGTATTGGACCGCTGATAATCCGAGAAAAATACACGAGAAGCCTCTACATAGTGAGAAAGTGACAGTTTGGTGCGACGTGTCTTGGGGACGAAATGGGGATAATCGACCCTTACTTTTTTGAGATAGAAAATCACGCTATTACTGTCAATTCGGAACGCTATATCGGGTGACACAGGAAAAATGGAACACTTAATAACTTGTTTACTTTTTAAGCTAAACAAATGAAATTTAGTATATCGATAGAATAGTTATAAGAGCATCTTTTGACATATTCTATTGTTTTCTACCACTTCCGGTTTAACAGGAAGTGACACTAACTTTATTATTTTAAATGGGACACTTGGTATATTATTACGTATTTTAATAGAAAATAATATTCTAAAAACAATGATATTATATTTGCTACCTTTTGTTTTATACTCATAGAAAAAATATTTTTTTTTACATTTTAAAATAGGGTGCCATGAATGCGTTGAAAGTTTTAATTTTTAATCAACTAATCACGGAAAAATAGTTTTCATTGCATTTTATGATTTAAATCTTTTATACGCCTATTTAAAATGTCCAAAAATCGGTTAAATCAGTTAAGCCCATAAGAAGAAAAAACTAATCTACAAAATTAACGAACAGGAAGCATTATAATGACACGTCTGCCTATTTTTTTCAACTGACTTATTTTATGACACATCATATTTTGTCAAACGTCATATTACTATTTGAGAATAAAAGAACAAATTTTTTATTGCAATATTTTTTCAGTATCCTACTACTACATATTTTATTTACCTTTACCTAACATAACATAGGTACACACAAACGGTAAACAAATAGAAAAAATATGAGGTTTACAAATTATTTTAACATATCATGTTAAAATAATTGTACGACGAAACGACCACCTTCTTGACTAATGAAAGTACGTATGCGCGAGAATATAGCGTGTGGCTTTAACTTTTTCTTCATTGGTAAACATTTCAAATATTGGCAAATTTATTTAAATAACAGATAATAATTGCGCTTGACAAGATAACATGTATTATTCAATTGAAAAATAATTGAAGAACGCATCAAAACGCAGCCTATTCAAGCAATCAAAGCCTTATATGCTATTTTTATTGATTAAATGCGTTTATTTATGTGACTTAGTTTTTTCTTCTTATGGACTTATTGATCAACCGATTTAAAAAATAATCATATCAAATTATTGGGAAAAAGAAATCGCATTTCAAAAGTGGTTGTTCCCAATAATGTGCTATTTAAAAAAATTAAATGCCAAAATTAATGGTTTAGACATTTTAAATAGGCGTCTGAATGATTTACGTCATAAAATGTAACGAAAACTATTTTTTCGTGATTACTTGATTAAAAATCAACTATCAACGGATTCATGGCATCCTATTTTAAAATTTAAATAAATGATTTTTTCTATGAGTATAAAACAAAAAGTGGAAAGCACAGTATTATTGTTTTTAGAATAATATTATTTTTTATTGAAATACGTAAAAATATACCAAGTGTCCCATCTAAAATAAAAAAGTTAGTGTCACATCATAATGATTGACGGCACCTGTCAGATATTCTCTGTAAAACCACATAAGACAAAAAAATTTTAGTTGTACTTTTAAAATAAAAAAATAAAATATCTGTATTTCAAATAACATTTCCTTTATTAAGCCTTAAAAACAGGGAGACAGTTTTGCCGCAACCTATAAAAAAATCATCTTAATTTAAATGTTTTAAGAGTCCACTCATGCCTCCCATTGCTAGGATCTTCATAGCTTTCAACATTGGAAAACTTACTTAGGTCATGAACACTAATCCATTGAATGTCCAAGAAGACTTTTTCCCGACTGCTGCCCGGGTTTTTTTAAATAGCACTAGATTCTCCTTGCTTAACATTTCGGTAAATACGATAAACACGACACTGCATGAAGAATCAAGAAGTCTTGATTACATTGCGATTCTCGATGCGAGATTTTTTTTGCAGCTCGGAAATACACTATAGAGCGCTGTTTATATCACTTTTAAGTGTTTAAAGCGAAAGAGATACCTGCTCCTGAAATTATGTGATTTTGTTCAGAAGGTTCCCCTCCGAATTTGGTTTCATCGCAACTGGATGGTTCATTTTAAATCCCAACACTTCTCTCTTTAACGATTCTAGGCCATCGTTTAGGTCGGCCGCCATTTTATAAACTCGTGCTCCGATCTCTTATAAATATGTCGAGGTTGGAATATGTAGATTTTTCACTTATCTTCGGATAATTCCAACAAATTTTAACAATGCTTGTACTTTAAATATATTACCTACACTAGTACACAAACTTTTTTTACTTTAATTTTGCCTTTAACTGCTTAAAAACTAATAAATGTTTAGAGCAAAACAAAACACAGCCTTCTGTTACTCGACCATGCGCACTCCTGTTGCTTTAATTGCCTCTTGTTACCAATGTATTACACAAGAACATTAAAAATATTTTTAGGGTAAGAATCAATTTATATTTAAAAAATATCTACCGGTCTCTTGACTTATACTCATTTTGAAAAGTACCCGAAGTTCGGTTTGAGGGGAAATTTTAAATAAGCTTGTTAAGATCGCTCTTTAAATAACCCACTCAATAGGTAAGTTTAGTCCATTATTAGTTTATTGTTTAATCTTTTAAAGATGGTTCTTAAATGAAATCAAGATCAGAAGCACATCCCAGTATTTTCATAGTTCTTAAGTATATTGCCTAATTTTAGTGAGACAGTTTCTAAAAAAAAGTAAACATGAAAATTTTGGTGATTGTGGAGGCGTAAAAGTCTCTTGACTATGGCAATAGCCCAAACGCGTCGAGCTAATTAAAGTTTTTACCAAACGCTTCTAAGTCTTCATATATTTGCATCCATTTGTGTCCCGCCATTATTGTTTGATCTGTGTAAGCTTTTATCGGCTCTATCTTTTCTAAAACAAATTTGATTTTCAGCTTACGAATAATATACTCTACTGCAACCAGAATGGTTAGGTCAATTGCGAGCAAGCTACAGATTTTCTCTGTACTTTTAGTTTTGTTCGACTTGTCCTCTAATATTTAAAATTAAGATGTTAAATGGAATGTTGCGTATTATTTTTTTAGTTATTGAATTATCATTTTTTATAGGTTTGATAAATATGGTCCTGAAAGCATATTTCCTTAAACAAGTTCCAGATATAATGCTTGTGCCTGTTAGCATTAATTATGATAGAATCTTGGAAGAGACATTATTTGCCTTTGAATTATTGGGCATACCAAAACCCAAAGAAAGTACATCGGTAAGTCTAATCAAGTATCATAATAGATTTTTCTAGCGATAAAATTCGTTTTTAGAATAAACAAATTAAAAAGTGTCATTTTACTTTATTATTTTGGACTTAGGCCTGTCCTTTAATTTTTGCGTGTATGAATTTCACAACAACAGTTTTTTAATGCATCTAGCTCGTGTGTGGCGTAATTAGGTCGTACGTGATCTTCCTCATTGTTTTTTACTTCGGAAGGTATATACAAGCTGTCCTTTTTTAAATTGTCAAAAATGCTACAGTATATACAGGAACCATAAAAAAGTAGTTTGAGATTTCAAAATAAGACATAATTTCAAGGACATCGATGGTCGGAAGTGCGTCCGTTCCAAAATAGTGGGTGGTGAAATTTTTCAAAAAAATCGATTATTTTCCTCTATATTAAAAATACTTAAAGCGATTTGAATAAAATATGTAGGTTTTATATTATAGGTGGTGAGGCAACTTTTTGAGGAATTGCAGGTTATTTAACTTTTCCAGGGACCGACTTGCAGCACATGTTCGTTATGTTTAGTGTTGATGCATACCTACTATCGTATTTTTACGGAATAGTAGTCACTTTTATTAGATCGGATCGAAAGCCAATTTTCGCAGAAGATCGAGATAACATACCCAATTGCAAATAATGTTGTTAAGGCGATAACATGAACAAGAATGACTTGAAAAAATGAATGACAGTAATCAAATTGTTCTTTTTAAGTTGTTTTTTATTTTTTTTTTGGTTTAAATTGTTTATTGTTTAGTTAAATTATATATTTTTTATTGTAATGATATTAAACTTTTCGTTATGATAAAAAAGTTTTCAGGGATCCTTGTATGGATTCTTTTTTTGCCCGAAAACGGTGCGTCGGAGCGCGAAAATGCAAGGGATGTGTTTTATTGAAAATGAACAAGATAATTGGAAAAATTGTAAAAAAAAACAGTGGCGTATTTTTTTATAAAAAAATTAATATACATGTGCTGCAAATCCGTCCCTGGATAGGTCGGTCAAATCACCTGCAATTTCTCAAAAAGTGTCTCACCACCTATAATATAAAATCTATATATTTTATTTAAATCGCTTTAAGCATTTTTAATATAGAGGAAAATAATCGATTTTTTTGAAAAATTTCACCACCCACTATTTTGGAACGGACGCACTTCCGACCGTCGATTTCCTTTTTCAAACTACTTCTTTTTGGCTCCTGTATATACTCTTCCATTTCTGACCATTTGAAAGGGGACATCCTTTGCGGTCTTACCGTGTTAAAAAAGGGGCACACTTTGGGGCTCATGTAAAGCCAATTTTGACTGTAGTAGTTCATCTTTGGCCAAAGAGCGATATACTTTCTTACTTAGGTTTGGGTTAAAAAATATTTTAAAAAATCAATGTTAAAATGCACAGCCTTTTTATTTTCAGAATCAGCATAGTTTCATTTTTAACTAGTGTTCAATCTAAACTAGTTTTCTATAAATTTTAAGATAAAACAGGCTATTAGTGATACTGATGTAAATAATCGAAACATTTTTATATTAAATTGATTGAAGCCTAATCCTAAAAGTGTATCTCATTTCCAGTATTCAGAAATAAAGAAACATACAAAAAATAAAGTTATTCTTTCTCAATTTCGATATCTTAAAATCTAAAAATAATTACCGGTTTTAATAAAATTGAGTGGCGCCCAATCTAGCGTTCAGTTGGTAATACATCCACGACCTGGATTCTGTCTACTGATAAAGAGTAGTGTCTATCAAATAATTTAATTTAATATCCATTAGTCCTATGGTTGAAACCTTTGGTGTGACAGTTTTACCACTAACCAAAACTCTTTGCACGTGTTTCGATAACGATGTTAGCATCTTCGGGAGAAGATTAAAATTAAATTAAAACTACTTACAACTGGCCTTATATACTAATGATGTAACTAGTATAGAAATGCAATAAAGCATGGCCGAACAAATCTTAAACACGAACTAAACTATATAATTGACGATAAGGCATAAATATAGTTTAGTTATATTATATTATTATACATACTTTTTTTAGCATACTGTTCGGTCCTTGTCAATAATAGCATGTAAATAAAATTAAAAATAATAAAATTAAAAAAAACAATAGTAATAAATAGAGGATTTTTTTGAAATTTAATCAAACCCTGGGTCGTACATCTAATAGCAATTTTAAACCTTTTATCCCCTGATGATGGACATCACTGTGTCCGAAACATGTATGAATTTTAAATAACTAAATGTTTAATGAATAAGTGGATGGAGACTTCAGGATTTTCATTTTACCTTAAATACTTTTAGATACACAACTAGTGACTCTAACCATTGTTTTCAACATAAAATGGCTAGCATGCATTTCTTGGTACATCGTTTGGTCTCATTTTCTCTAAGTAATATAAATTACTTAGAAATTACAGTATTAATGAAGAAAAAGCAACATTTAAAACAATTGCTAGAGTCAATGGTTATACCGATAAGATTATTGATAAGCTGATTTGAAGACATAGGTTTAAAGTTAATCTTAAAAACTCTACACATTTCAAAAAGATTAAAATAACCAAACTTTCGTTGCAATTCCATATGATCCTATCTTGACGAAAGGCTTTGATAGGGTTTTCAAAGACTTATGTCTAAGAATGGTCTGTCAAAGTTTGGTCAAGTTACGAAATCTTTTAGGAAACCCAAGAGATAAAATAAAGACCAATAAAAAGTCTGGAATCTATGAGATTAGTTGCAACGATTGTGATAAAAAGTACATAGGACAAACCAGAAGATCAATTAATGTCAGATTTAAACAACATGTAACTCATGTGAAATATTGAGGAGTTGAAAAGCTAAGTTTGGCTGAATATGTTTTAAATACTGGTCACTTTGTATGGATAGATAACTTAAAATTACTTAAACAAGTTAATAACAATCGAAAATTAGCTTAGCAACATTTAAAAATTAAAAAAAAAAACATTCTTAACAGGGATAAAGGTCCAATCCCTTATAGTCAATTATATAGTTTACTTAGTGTTTAAGATTTGTTCGGCCATGCTTCATTGCATTTTCAGCTCTATTAGTTACATCATTAAATCCTTTGAAAGTAGTTTTAGTTTAGTTTCAATCGTCTCCCGAAGATGCTAACATTGTTAGCGAAACACGTGTCGAGAGTAAGAATAAAGAGTTTTAGTGGTAAAACTGTCTCGTAATTTAATATTCATTATATAAATATCGCTACATATAAAAGTAGCATCCAACATGAAAGGTCTTAAGTAACTTTCGGTTTGCTTACTTTCTCTTGCGTCTTTTCATTGAATACATTTTTTTTTATTCTTGTGTAAGGCTTTAAATATTTCTGAATGTTGATATGCTGATTGTTGAGTTGACACTTTAATACTGATTGATATCTATTTAAATTAAATACTACTTTTGGCTCGGTTATTTTATGATATATGGATTTTTGTTGGTGGTATTTTTATTCTCTTTCAGGTGTTTTTTTGAATATGTAAAATCTGTACATTTTATCTGAAATAATTTTTCTGCCCACGCCTATTTCTTTTGTTTTCACAGACAAATTCTGCCGTACAAATAGATAAACACATAATTAATTATTGATTGATGGTGCTGAACTCTTATGAGTATATTTTTAATTTTAACTTAATGAAACAGGATTCTATAGGACACTTTTTAAATAAAATCTTCCTAATAGCCTAAATTTTTTGATCTCATAGACACAGACCAATATAAATGAAACTAATATACAAATTTCATTATATTGAAGTATTTTTTTGTAAAATTATTTTACCATTTATTTGAGACGTAAAAATTAAATTAAATAATTTTAGAGTGTTTACTTTACTTTGAGTTTATTGCTGCCGGACTGGTTTGGGTACTTAGTATTCAGTTACCTGAATTTAAATTAAGCCATAAATAAAACCTGTTTTAAAACTTGATTTTTCTTTTAACAATAATAATTACTGATTTCTAATATAGTTGCATTTAGCATGAAAAATCCAGTAATGGATTTTGTTATTTTTGCTTCAAGTTTTTGAAGTAATATTGCTTTAACCTTATATAGGATACACAAGGAATAATCTAACCTCTATTATTGTAAAAAATAGCTTTGAATATACTTACTGCATTTTAGATATTTATCAGCATTTAATAATTCTGTGTATAATAAAATTTTATTGATTGAAAAAATTGAAACGGCTGTCTTTTAAAATTTTCACGTTAATCACTTATTGGATTATGGACTTAAATATGAGTTTCACATTAGAGGAGTTCGTTCAGACCGTAATGTAAATAAAAAAATAAAAATCGCGAATGGACCTTCTATCAAGACCTTCAAAGAAAGAAGTAATAAAGTCAGGTAGTCAAATAGACATAGACTTATATGGTATTTCACATTAGATGAGAAAATGGAAATTTCTCGATTAAATTTATTTTCATTTGTTACAGCGAAAGTAACAAATCCGGATATTTTATATACTATTCAGCCATTATATATAATATCTAGTCAATTTAGACAAAGTGATAATTAACATTAACTAGCTATTTTGTATATTATCTTGGAAGACTTGGATAAAGTAATAAAAAAGTAGATGAAAAATGTTTAAGTATTATTTTAATTGAACTAAAGCAATGTGATATGCTGTTAGCCAAAACAAAAAATAAAAAAATCGCAAAAATTAACAGTATTTAACGACTACATCAATAACAGATTTTAAAAACAACTATCATGAATATAAAAATAATATGGATAAACAATAATTATTATTTATTGTTACAAGTAAGGCTCTTAAGACATGAGTTACACAATAGGCTTGACTTTCATATTTGTTTCTATAGGAAATATGAAAGTCAAGTCTATTGTGTAGGTATAGTTGCAATGCTGAAATTCTAGGTCGCCCAGATATAATTCTTTTTTTGAGCATTTTTGGATGGAAGCTTCGTATTATGGAACATCGTTAAAGTTGTTTTAGAAAGCCAGCTTTGGCGGCGTCTACACCAGGAATTCTTATTACTACATTATGACCTAGGTTAGAAACGGGATCTTTTATTGAGGATAGAGCTAACATTTTATCGATTTGCTTTTCTAGAGATGGTCACACATAAGGGGCAGCACTTAAGTATAAAAATAATTCTTATGCACTTTACGTTAAACTAGAGGAAGATTTAGATGAAAAACTTGTCGATGCTTCCGACATTTTAATTAGTACATACATATCTGTCATGAATATTTCACCGAATGTTAATGTCACTCCAGTTGTTTCTCGTTCTGTCAAACTTCAACCAATGTCTAATTGGCGAGTTAAATTTAATGGAGAGTTTAAGTCTGTTTGTTATTTTTTAGAAATAGTGACGCCAAGTCAGCTCATGTAAGGAATATTCCTGAATCAGAATTATTTAAATCGGGTATAGAATTTTTTGTAGAAGGTTTATTATGTATATTATATCGTAGCATTAAAAATCAGGTCAATGATTGGCCATCCTTAACTAGTAAACTTAAAATAATTTTTTACCTCCTCATGGACGGACGATGATATATGGAAACAAATTCGGCAAAGGCGACAGAACAAGAATGAATCCATTACTATTTTTGTAGCTCACAGAAAATCTGTTTTTGATTTCAAAAATCCGATAAAGATCCGATAGAGGCAATTAGAGTTAATTGTTATTTGTTCTTTTTCATTAGTTGTTCTCTTAATGTACTCATGTATAAGGGTAGATATTTATTTTATTACCTTTAGGTATTTGGTTGTCCTTAGTATGTCTATCATAAAGTCTGGCTTTTCTGGCTTAGATGATTAAGCTTTTCTTGATGTGCGGATGATACGCCTTAGTCCCATTATCGAGTTTGGCTCTTCTCGTGAATAGTAGGTGGTTTGGTTTTAGGAAGTCTTCCTTGAAAATGGACATTTCTATTTACGAGTATTTAAAAATAATTAAGTAATTAGTAAAGTCTGTTAGTAATAAGCTTACTAACACTTATTTCTTCAGTTACTTGTAGTATTGTTAGGGTTTATTCAGTTAGGACTAATTAAGTATTTGGTATTTACATAGAACATTATTTAAGGAATTAGGCTACTACTTAAATTTACTAAACCTGAAGAATTAAGTTTAACGTATTTTTTTGTCATAAACACTTAAGCCATTTGCAACTTTTTTCTTTTTGAAGATTTTTATATGTACGGGGTGGCCAGATAAGAATGCAAAGTGCTGTATTTTGGAAACTATTCGTCGTAGAGACTTGCGGTAAAAAACTTTATTACTAAAGTGGCCAAAAGAATATCGTGGAAAATATTTTCAGATTTCCAAGATGGTCGCCAGGGGGCGTAACCGCCATCTTAAACTTTTTAAGTGATTTTTCACTGAAAGCTACCCAGTAAATGTTACGAAAAAATATACGCTTTTTAAAGCTCATTTATCATTTTTACCACTTTATTTATAAAATTTTTTACCGCAAGTCTCTACGACGAATAGTTTCCAAAATACAGCACTTTGCATTCTTATCTGGCCACCCTGTACATACCTATATTAATATAATGGATATTAAATTATTATTTATCAGTAGGCAGAATAGTCGTGGATATTATTCAACTTGTATTGCGAATTGAATGCTAGATTAGGCGCCACTCAATGTTATTAAAATCAGTAATTATTTTTAGATTTTAAGTCGAAATTAAAAAAGAATATCTTTTTTTTATATGTTGTATTATTTTTAACACTAGAAATGAGATACACTTGGATTAAGCTTTAATCAGTTTATTATAAAAATTTTCAAATTATTTATATCAGTATCACTGTTAAACTGTTTTATCTGAAAATGTATAGAACAGTAGTTTTGGATTGAACATCAGTTTAAAAGTCAAGTAACTATTCGGATTCTGAAATTAAAAAGGCTGTGTATTTAAGTGCTGATTCTTTTTATATTTTTCAACCCAAAATTATGTGAGTAAGAAAGTATACCGCTTTTGGCCACAAATGAACTATATAATCAAATTATTATAAATTATTTTTTAATACACTTAACGTACGGAAAAAGGTAAAGAACCTATTACCTCAGTCAGAAATGTTGAATAAAACAAATTTAGTAACTACTGGAAACAAAAAATTGCAAGGTACCTATAAGTAAAATTATTAAAGATGTAAAAAAATTAGGTGAATTAAAAAAAAACAGCAATTATGAAATGGAATAATATAATAAAATAGAATTGACCGATATTCTTTCTTGATGTCACGATGTATCTGACATATCCGCTAAATAACTATTAAACTGCAAAACTTGTAGTAACTCTCAAAAAGAAGTAAGGTGATCCTTCTACTAAAGACAGTGAACTTTCAGAAATCCATCAAGGACAAAACCCTTCATATAACAACTGTATATCAAAAATACGAATTAAAAGAGAAGAAGGACTTACAAAAAGGGCAAAGCACGAACCACAAAAAAGCCAAACGATGCACATAGTACGTTTTAGGGTAATTGAAAGATAATCAATAAAAAACTCTACTAACTATATTTTTCTACTGGATATACTAATACATTTTAATAAAGCTTATGGAAACTTAAATTAACAACAGGCTTTACATGAGCTTCAAATTGTGCCCCTTTTTTAACACGGTAACACCGCGATGCGCGATGTGCTTCATCTCAAACTCAAAGCGAAAAAGAATGAGGAAGGTCAAGTACGACTGAATTACGTCTTACCGGAAAATATGGTTACTCGAGCATTGCTAGTGATTGCCCTAATCGCACAAATCAGAAGATTGATTAATGGAAAGAAAAGCGGCAAATAGGACTATGGCGACAAGACATGCAATAACGACAGGACCGGTATAAGACACAAATAATAAAGTTAAATGAGTATTATATTTAATTTATATTAGTAGCGGAAAAATAAAAACACTATCTTTAAAGCTTTTGTTATTTTTATTGATTACATATGTCTCCTATAAAAACATCATCAGAGGTACAATACTTCATACTTACAAAACTAAACTAACTTATCAGTGAAAACACATACTGTACAAGTAAAATATCACCATATATAAAATCATTAAAAACGGAAAATAGAAAACCTAGTGAAATTGTTAAGTCAATCATACAAGACTTCAAAACATTTATTTTTAAATTATGATTTTCAGCAATTTAAGCCAATTTTTCTAAATCACTGTTAATTTTATTTTGATCTATGAGCAAGCCTGGTACTTACTCCAACACAGTGATAGCGATCTTCAAGATAAGATTTAAACAATGTAATAGTATTTCTTGAAAACCCAGAGCCCAGAGTACTGTAATTTAGCTAGTAGTAATCAATTGGCTCTCTCAATCTACGGTATCAATGAATTGGCTCTGATGTCATTGATCAAGCTCAAAGGACTTGTGGTAGTGTTATATCATTTTCGGAAACCTGATTGACAATCTGGGATTATTTTTTATGTTAATATGACGTTCTAAAATTTGAAATCACTGGTAACATGCTAGTAGGTCTAATATCTTTAAAACCATGAGGAAATGGCTCTTAAGGCAAGGGCACCATAATAACTTTCTTCCATTCACTCTGAAAACTGTTTTGCAAAATAGATTATTTACTAAAGGTTTCATGTATGTAAAATATATTTTAAAAACTTTAATAGAAATTCCATCAATTCCTACGGCATTAGTTCCAATATTTTCTATAATATGTAGAGCTTTCTCTTTACTTATTAATTTTATGTTAAGTTCTTCCTGATTTATATTTTTTTATTTGTTAAAAGTTGAATTTTTCATTAGATGTGTTAGTGTAACTTTTTAACTCTCTGTAATAATTTAGACTACCTTCGGTTTTCCGCTTCATATATTTGTGGCGTGCATTTTCTCCAATATTAAAGTTTCTAAAACTTTTATATTGGTAGTAATCCAAGGAGTAAATGATTTTTCTTTAATTTTTTTTAAGTTTTGTTTTAGCAGAGGCATATTTATTAATTAAATAATTAATATTATTGTTAATTATCGTCACTTTTTCATTAATATTATTAGTATAATATACATCATGCCATGGCAGTTGCTGATCTTCATTTTTGAATGCCTGGTATCAGTATTATCATAATCGCGATATTTTATAGTTTTATTATATGGCTTGTATTCAGAGATATTTAGATTTACATATGTATGTTAACTTATGATCAGTAATACTTTCAGGCATAAGAACAGATTCAGATGTTTTACATTCAACATTTTTATTAATAATTATTTGGTTCAAGAGAGTAGCGGTACTTAAAGCAGCGTTGATTCTAGTCGGATCTCTCAGTTTTTGATGAAGTGTGAAAGTTTCTAACCAGGTAATAAGTTTTTAACTTCAAGCTTTTGTCTGAAAAGATCTATGTTTAAATCTCCTAAAAATATAATACTGTCATAATATGGTACTGACACACCTAAGACATCCTCCAAAAAATTAAGAAAGTTAAATGTATTAGTGGTAGGAGGTTTATAAAGGTTTGTAACAAGTATAGTTTTATTATTTAAATTAAATTTAAAACTAAGATATTCAAAATCTTCTGTGGCGTTTTCAAATGTTACTAATATAAGTTTTATATATTTACTTTTTCGTACAAATGCCAAATGCTCTCCTCCTCGATTATTTCGAACTCTTCTTATAAAATTATAACCAGAAATATTAGTTGTTAAAAGCAAGTCTCTTATTCGGTTATCTTAAGTTCTTGCCCAACTTTGAGATTCAGGCTGCAGCTCTTAAATTTTTTCCGGAACTTTTTGCGGAAAACCTTAGCCATTCTTCTAGACATTTGTTAATCCTTAACCACATAATGTGCCAGAGCATCCTCAGTTAGAGCAGTCAAATGGTCTTGCTGCACTTTACAGGTCACACCTTACCGAATCTTTTGGCCATTAGAATGATGGGCCATGGATTCATTGAATGTCAAATCCGGCTCTGGTTGGATTTGCCACGACCCAGCGTCTTCGTGGTTTCCATAAGAAGCCAGTCGGTTAACGTGAATGACTCGAGCTTTACTCCGCGACACCTTTGCATTCTCTAAATAGCATGGTTAATAACTTTCAGAACTTTGTGTGGCCCATCACAGGATGTTTGAAGTTTTGGTGATTTTGTCTCTTTGGGTTTAAAACCAAATCACCGTTGTTGTACCTTTAGTCTTTGGCATTTACATCATATGCGTCAATCATCGGATCGCTGGTATCTTGAATGAAAATGCGCGCTTGACTATGAATGACATCATTCTTCTACGCAGGTCGCTGACGTAGTCCTTCCTGGCAACATCGACTCCTGGCAAGCAACCAAACTTCGGATCGCATGGGAGTCAGAGTTCACTATTAGAGCCGGAGACTCTCCTGTGCATCATAAGTCAGCAGGAACAAATGAAGAAAGCCATCACATTTTTTTTGATGGCTAGAGACTACTTTGCCCAAATCCCGATGAATGTCCTATTGTGCCCAATATGACTTGACATTGGGATGATACTGGGCAACATCTTCCCTTCCCAAGTTGGCTTTTTCCGTTTCTTTTTCCAGTTTAGTACTGAATATCATCGGAATCTTCCTTTTGGTCTTTTATAAGATCCTCATTTTGCGAAGTATCAGCGACGATAGTTAATAGTAGTAGATAACAAATGAGCACCTTCCTCCTCTGTCGGCAAACAATGTTTCCAATCCTTTAGACAGAGTCTTCGTGAAAAGGCATCTGCATTTCCATGGCTTTTCCCTGCTCGGTGTTTATTGTCAAACTAATGTAGCTACTCTATCCATCTTGCCACTTGACCCTCCGGGGATTTTTAACTGACGCAGTAAGTTTTAATGCTGCTTGATCAGTTCCCAGTAGGCACGTCCTCGCATAGAGGTACTTATAGAAGTGCTTCATCGCCTTGACAACAGCTAGCAACTCTCGCTGATTACAGAATAATTACGCTCTCTCTTGGGCATCGTCTTACAAAAATAGCTAATGACTTTCTTCTTGGCTATTCTGGATATGGGACAGCACAGCTCTTATGATCACATTGCTAGCATCGGTGTCCAGTACAAATTTTCCTTTAGATATGGGATCGCTCAAGTGCGCTTGTCAGAGCCTCTTTTCGAGGTGATCGAAAATTTCTTGACAGGCTTAACCATTGGAATTTTTGTTCTTCTTCTGTCTGTTCTTCTTGGTCAATGCTTTTGCGATGTTGGCAAATCGTTCGTGTTCTTATGACATGTTTCAGGTGTGACTGGTAATAATCCCCGGTGAAGCATCTCTAAAAGCTTCACCGGGTGGTCGTAGACTTCTTGGTCTTCGGGGGATAATCTTTGCAGGACAGCAGCAGCTCTCCTTTCAAGGTCAACATGAGAACAGCCGGCTTCTCCCTGGAGATTGAGGCAGTTTGTTTGTTTAGCCAAATAGATTCCGTGTTGCCACAAACTTCCTTCTTCTTGTCCATTGCTGTCGCGAGGACAGCTCATCGAAAGTGTTGACGTCTAATGCTGTGATTTTGTTTTGAATATCTTGGATCCTATCCTCCTTCAATGAAAAAATTTGTTTTTTCAGTGAAGATTATTTTTACAGAATTTTTTCTTTTAATACTTTTTTCAAATTGGCATTATTTTTTAAAATCTTCTTTTCCAACCGGACAAAATTCTACTAGGTTTTCCCAAGCTCACTTTTTAAATTGGTGAGTGTGGCTTTTATTTATTTTTCACCAATGTTCAGTTGACTCCAATTTATACCCCACACCTGACACATATGTAGCGTTTTTACCGTTCGTTAAAGTGTAAATGAAAACACTCGATGCACAAAAATAGTCAACTGATTTAATATATATGTAGACACTAAAAACGATCACTTAAGACTACTAAAAATATTTATTTACTACTATTTATGTCGATAAAAAAAAATTCGTGCCAATATTTCAGCTTGAGCTGGCCTCCTAGCGGCGAGGGTTTCTTATATATTAGCTAAACCATTGTTCCGAAAGATTCGCTAACCTTCCGCGTGTCTCCAGAGATGTTGTGGGGTGTGCCGCCGCTTGCGCCACCGCGGTGGTTCAATGACGGAGATATATTCGCGGCGTTCAATATGATTACAGATTGTCTAAGATTTTGTAGTAAAGTGAAGTGTAATTCTCTGCGACCTTCCTATAAAACAACTTAACACAACCGCCAAAGGCCTGTCTAAAGTCTAATTGTTTTTTAAGTAAAATTTTATTATTTTCCAAAATAATAATTGGAGTTTGCATAACTTTTTCCACAATTTTAGAAAAAAAAACAAAAATAGAAATACACCGAAGATCATTGATATCTGGGGTGGGTACATTTAGACAGAGGGATCAGATTTGCCCGTTTCCAACTTTCTGGAAACATCAGAACTTTTTTTTGCCTTTCTCTTCCCTACAACCTCTATACAGCGGTGATCTACTTTCCCGGGTCTGTGAAGGGGCGTCCTGCAGGGTGCATGACTTGTGAGCAGGCCTGCTAGCTTTCGCATTTTTTGCCTGAAGTGGCCCAGTATGTTCTCCCCCTTCCTGAAAGGCAGACTGCCCAAAAGTTTTTTGGAGTGTTCCAGTGTTGGCAGTTTTTCCAGTTCTAACCAGTGTCTAATATTCCATTTCCAGGTTTTATCGCTGACACAGCGTGTTAGTTCTGGGCCTATGAGTCTGTTGCTGGCCCCGTTCATTGCAAGCTGGATTGCTCTTTTGCAGCACCATGGTTACCCATATTTTATTATGGGGTTATCTCTGGCCTGTGTTGATCTTTGCCTAGCTCCGCGAGATCCTCCGAGCACTTTTGTTCAGTCTTTGACCTCGTCTTAAACTGTGCTAAAGTATTTGTTGCTGCCTGGTCTCCGGTAATGATTGCGAAGGTTCGGCTTCTTTCATCACTTGGATATAGTTCCGGATTCCTATTGTTTGCTTGTAAGTATGTAGCTTCCAGGCTCAGGTTCAGCGTTGGTTCCTTGCCCTATTGTCCATCCTTTGACACAGACACTGCTTCCCCGATCATCGACCGTGTCTTTCCTTAGTTACAAAGAGTCTGCCTAGCTGTGTGACTTTGGTTTTGTCCGTTCTTAGTATCATACGGCCAAGGTTCTGTATATTGTCGAATATGTCGAATGATCAGTGATGATCAGTGATCAATGACCAGTAGTCTTTTTGCCCCTGTGGTGCTTCAGCTTATTACTTACTAGGTGTAATACAGGCGTACTACGAAGATAGCAGTCGGTGTCATTGACATCGCTCCTGCTATATCCAGACACGTTATTCCTTGTATTTTGTTGAGTGTCTGAATAATCCCCGTTTCTGCCGCATTTGTTGCACAACAGCTGCGTTTTTATCCAGAGTCACCTCACCTTCGAATCGCAGGTATTCGCCAAAGAGCACTAGGTCTCTTATGGGCCTCGATTTTGTCCTTTTTGTGAAGGCAACTACGGTGGATTTTGTGGGGTTTACACAGTTGTTCTTCCAGGCACCAGTGCTCGACAAAGCTTTTTGCATTTTTTCGAATACATGAGCCTGGTTACTCGCCCATGCTAGTAGAACGATATCGTCTGCGTATCCTCCAGCGAAGATATGCTGTCTCTCTATTCATCTTAGGCTGTCTCCACACCAGCGGTGAGAGTACTCCTCCCTGCGGTGTTCCTCTGAACACCATGACTTTTCGTGGTGCTGTTGAGACTCGCTGTTGCCATTTTTTGGTAAACCCAATCGCCTATCATAGGATGTATACTTACCGTGCAGCTATGGTTGATTGATTCATATGACGTATTGTCAAATGCTCCCTCAATGTCTAAAAAGGCTCCTAAGGCGATTTCTTTGTCAAAGATTGTTCGATCCTCTTGGTTATCTCGTATATCGCTGAATCACAATATTTACTTAAATAAAAAATAAATAAATCGTACATAGAAAGGTATACACCTCCCTGATATACCTTTCTATAAGCTTTTCTTCTGTTTTTAGGAAGAATGGTGTAAGGTAGATTCGCGTATAGGACTCGCATCCCACTTTTGGTGGTTTGCTTCCCTCCAACCGTCTGGTATATGCGCCGTGGCTAGATTGGCCCGCATTATTTTGCATAACGCGGGTAGCAGTAATTCTTTGCCCTGCTGTAGCATGATAGGTATAGTACCATCTATTTCGAGAGACTTAAATGGTATCTATCGTCCATTTAAATTTCTCGTAGGTGACAACCTTTTTTACCAGTTACCAGTTCTCATTTTTGCCGCTGTTTGGAATAACAGGAGTCGGGTATTTGGCCTGGGTTAATCGGAGAATTTTCGGTCCCGGGAAGTGAGTGTTCAGCATTAAACCGAACGTTTTTTCTTTGGTTATCATATATTTTCCATTAGAATTTATGCACGAACAAAGACCCCTTGGCTATTGCCTTGTTCTCTTTGCTCTGCTAAACACTTTTCTCACTCAGTTTTTGGATCCGCCAGAAGGTTTTCCCTGCCTGACATGGTTTGCTTAAGGGATATGATTTCTCAAATGCATCTCTAATAGCCTCTGTACCGTATTCTGTCAGCACTTCAAGCTCTAGATTGTTTTTGAGGTTTTTTAGTCCGCTTATCTGGCCCCTGTAAATATACGGTTCCTGCATTAGAGCTATATGAATGACATTGTCAGCCGTGTGCCGTATTAAAGCCGCGGTTGCTGCCTAGAAGTGGTGTAAGTTTATTTGTAATAGCTTTATTTCCATACAGGCCTGTTGTTTAAGATTTTGCGGAGGTCCCCGGCGTTGGTCCCTTCGTCTTCATCGTGTTTCCTGTTTATGCTACCAAAGTTGAGGTAGAGCGATTGCTTCGCTTCCTTCACTTTGGCCCCGCGTCTATAAGGAAGGTGAGCAGGTAACTTGCCATTCTGGTCCTCCCTCATAGCGGATACTCGCCACAGGCGGGTTGTTTTGTACATCCAGCCTGTGTAAGAGTACTTTCGGTTCGTCAACGAGCCCCGTCATCCACGCCTTCACCTTATGTGGTTTTGGAAGTTTAATTGAAGATTATAAATTCAGGTCCTTCCTACCTGAACTTAGATTACGAAGTTCTTAAGTTCTTTTTAGTATTCACAAGCATTCAAATATTTAGTTGCTATGAATTTATATTGATATGACGAATACTTGACGTATGTGATTTAGGGTGCGTTTGGCTTAGTTTCGCGCTTTACCGTAACTAAGGAAGCATGTTCATCAAAAAGACAAATTAAATTCGAAGCTAAGACTCTATCTTATCGGGAGCATTATCCATTTCATAAAAAGTCCGCCAGAGAATATTTTCGAGAACTTGAAACGACACTTTGAAATAGTTCGCTATCGAAAGCTAAGACGCCTGAATTTAAAATTACGTATATGATATGAGTGATGACGAGTATATGATGGTTTTTCATTATAATAATAATATTGCGATATATTCATTTATTTTTAGAAATTGGTAAATCATTACTTGACGAGCTAAAGTTGTTTGTTCTAGTCGGTTCTGTAATAACTGTTTTAGATCAACTGCATCCGTTGTATATTTTATATAAGGATACCCTTAATTTATTATCCAATTATCCACATCAATATTAAAGTCTTCAAAACAAAAAAGAGTATCGTTACTAATAAATAATAAGTCAGGTAATAATTACTCGTAGATTAATTTAAAAAATTGATAGATCAGTTAAGGGTGGTCTATATAGATTTCCCAAAACCAAGTCGTGGTACCAAAAAATAATCTAATCCATGTTTCAAAAAGTTAGATTTCTATTGTAACATTATAAATTATTTAATCTCCTTTCTAACGAACAACCCGACTGGGACACCCCTCCCACCCTTGTTTTGCCTTATAAAGGTGTAGTTCACTGCAGGCTAACGGTATGACTTATTTTTTAATGAACCAAGTTTCAGAGATACTGTAGTTAGTAATAAGTTAGGAATTTGATCCAGAAATGAGTCAAAAGTATTAAGAAATGCATGTCAAGGGAAGAGAAAGGAAAGGGGATACTAAAAAAAAGGAGGGGAATTAGAAAAAAATTTTTAGGACTGTTAAAATAACAAAAAACTCAAAAATAGTAAAATTAGTTCCATAAAAGGCGGCAAAAAGATTCAAAACACACCTCTGCTTGCATAATTTTTTTTTAGTTTATGACTTTCTCTATATTATACAAATAATTCAAAAACTCTAGCTAACAACCTGATACTAAGATAGGAATTGAAATACTCGATGCACAAAAAGAGTCAACTGATTTATTTTACAGGTACACACTAAACACGATCACTTAAGACTACTAGAAATGTTTATTTACACTGTATTTATATACTACTTTGTATGTCGATTTAAGTATCGCGCCAATGTTCCGACTTGAACTACATCGTGTCCACTTTTTATACAATTTAATGTTATTTAGGAAAAATATATTGTTTAAACCTATTCTGGTATAATAATAACCTGATCTGGCCAATATTTAAATGCTTTAAATTATTAGGAATGGAATGTTAAAGATAATTGCATCATATAAAAAAGTTCTCTTAAATAAGGCTGTCCGGTGGTGTGGTATTGTAAACGTATTTAAAGATCAAAGAGTTCGAAAATGAATAATAGTTTCCTCAAAGGAAAAGATTCATTAGTGTTTGTTAATAATTTATGGAAATAATTAGCCATATGAAAAACCCTACCATATTTAGCTATCTCATTTCTCCAATCTTCCCGCTAATACGATCGTACTTTCTCAAGTCAAACATGAGTTTAGCACAAGAATTCTGTACTTTCTGGATTTTATATTTTGTATTTATATCTAAACGTGGTCCACATAAAAAGTAATAGTACCTAAAGTGCTAAAACACTAAAGATTCATTTTTTTTGAAATTTCTTGTTTAAAATATGCATGCCAGAATACAAACATTTTAATGAAAAGTATGGTTTCTGAGTAGTTTTTGCCTGGGTTCTAAATCTTAAATCAGTGCACCGCCATATTCCTAAGTTTTTCACGGACTTAGCATCGGGAATTTGTACATCAATATTATGTATATCTAGTTGTTCTCTAATTAGCCTAGTCCTGTTTTTAAACAATAGCGTGATAGAAGCGTGAAGTTCTGTTAAGTTTTAATTACTGTATAGAAGTATAAATTAAAAATAGTAAAACCCAATACACTTCTCTCAGAAGTCCGCGATCCCACAGCTGGTATTTGCGGCGTTGTCCTTATAATATCCTTATAATATTTACCTTTACCCATATAAAAGTCTATATATTTCAACTGAAATATATGGACTTTGGTATATTCTTCCTTTCTTTCTTATTATTCGAATTCTTATTTCCATATGATTCACCTACAGTATTTAATAAAATTAAACTACTTTTTAAAAACAAAAAAATCCTATATATAGAGAACATCTCATTTTCATTGCTACGAATATTTTCATTGCACGAACATTTTCATCGCTAATGAAATATTCAATTATATCAGACTTCTAGCCACTAGAAAATGCATATTTCTTCTCTTCATGGAAAAATTGATATTTTACAGATCTTGCATACATAGGCCAGTTTCTGTTAGACAAATTGTTAAAAAAAAATCCTAAATAATGCCACTTAAGTGATATAATATTTAATGCATCACTCAATTTTTTATTTGCAAAAAATAGTACACAACAGTTTAAAAGTTTGTAATTTTTATTTTTGTTGGATATAAAATCATTAAGTTAAAAATCATTAAACCACGTTTATACAATTAAAATCACATTAAATAAAATAAATGTTTTTTGAAAATTTATTATAAAACTTACAATCTCTAAACTTTCTAAATTTGAAGACCAAAAGGTCACAATAGATAATATTAGGAAGATGCTATCAAAATGAAAAACTTGTATATACACTTACATATGTACATATTGTAGATCGTCTTCGTCAATAATATTAACTGTAATATCATATCAATATAAGAAATTCATAGATCCTCCGTGATCCAGAGTGTTTTATTTTTTATTATTTTCTCTGTCTATATATATAATAATCTATATTAGGAGATGAACTTGGACAATCGTTTTAAGAAGCCAATCCACTTATCAATTTTTTATAAAAGTAAAAACAAAACATACATAAGGTTTGTGGTTGTAAATATTACTTTTTTGGATAAAAATACTTGGGGGGACTAACATAGTATTAGATCTTAGGATATGTACAAGGTGTTGAGTGTACGAAGTCCCACTTTCTCGCTCTTCCGTTCAATTCGAGTCTCTCGTATCTATTTTTAGGTCACCGGCTGTTATTCCAGTTGTAAGCGCCTAAATTAGGGCTAAAGAATCAAGTTGTTCTGTTTTTTACCGGGTGCACTTATCCATATCAGCTGTTAGCTGTTGGCTGCCGTATTACACGTGTGCTCTTATCCACATCATCTGTCAATCTTCAAGTGGAGCTGGGCTGGTAATATCGATAATTCAAGTTTATTAAAAATGGTAGTGGAGTTTGTCATATATGCAGTAACAATTGCTCATTCAATGAAATCAAAAATGAACTTTTTGGGTATCCGTGCGATTTCTGCAAGAAAGTTATCTGCAGAGAATGTGGTAGCAAATCCTTCAGTGAAATCAGAGTTATTGTGATGGTTTCGAGAATGAAGCCATTTGCTTGTTCCCTCTGCAGGGAAGGTTTATTTAATATTCCTAAGTTAATGAAAAGAATAAATGATTTGGAAACCACTATGCACAACCACAACTCAGAATCCATCGAGAGAACTGTCACATTGGAGCAACGTATTGTTGTACTTGAAGAAACTCTGCATAACTTGCCTGCTCTCTCAGCAGATTACAGCTGTCGGGCGTCTGCTCCTCCTATTTCCGCTCCTAACACGAGTGTCATACCCGCGCCAATCGACGAACCTATCCTAAGTGAGCTGCATGAGCGCCAGAAAAGGACCAATAACATTATATTTTTTAACTTTGATTCGAAAGAAGACAGAGCTGATGTTGTCCAGACTAAGAAGCTGCTGACTGAATTGTGCGAAAGTACCGTCAACGTGCTGGCCGTTAGTACATTTGGGAAGCCGAATCGTAACGGGCGTCAGGCTGTTAGGGTGATTTTTGGTAGCACAGACGATGTTAGGCTTGTTTTGAAGAACAAATTGAAGACTGTCGGTAAATTCTTTATCGAGACGGACATGACGCCTCGGCAGCGCAATGAGCTTAAGGCAGCCAAATCGGAGTTAAAGCGACGCAAAGAGGAAGAAGAATATAATCTTTATATAAGATACATCAATGGTTCCCCAGAATTGTAGCAAAAAACTAGAAAAAACTAGTTTTGTACATCCCACCACTGTAATTTTCGAGCAATTTCTGGATCAGTTTACACTTTTAATATCAAAGCTAAACCATAATGTAATAATAGTGGGCGATTTTAACGTGTCTGATTTCTCTATTAACTCACCTACAGGTAATCATGTTAGTCAAAAGTCTATTGCTGTGAATCATTTTGCTAACACTTTTAATCTTGTTCAGTGTAATCACATCCTAAACAATAATAACAGACTATTGGATCATGTTTTATCTAACTTCACCTGTACTGTTTCTCGTAGTGAAGTGCCTTTTGTCTTGGAGGATTTGCATCACCCTGCACTGGAAATTGATTTTACTGTCTCAGGCCAACGTGTCCATAATTTTGAGCTTAATAAAAACTTATCTCATTCTTTTAACTTTAGAAAGGCCAACTTCCATCTCCTTTATGACTCGATCCTTGAAGCTGACTGGTCTACTACTGTGTATTGATCCTCTAACGTTAATGATGCATGTGGAGCCCTATATGATAATATATTGAATGGCATATTTGCCGCACACATTCCTCTTAAGCAGCAACGTAAAAGAAGATTTCTAAATTATTATTCTCAAGAATTGATTAAGAACATTTATAGGAAAGAAAAGGCTTTCAAGGACTTTAAAATGTACAATTCTCCATTCTATGAAAATAAATTCCATTCTCTTAGACGCCTTATCAAACTACAAATACGCAATGAATATATATTGTATATAACACCGAAAGGAATATTTCTTTGGATCCATCTAGCTTTTGGAATTTTATTGGTTCTAAGAAGGCTGGCACCAGGATTCCTGGTATGATGAGGCTACCCGATGACGTGGTAATTAAAGACCCACAAGACATAGTTGATGCTTTTGCACTGTTCTTTGGTGAGGCATTTATGCAATAAAATTTCATTAACCATTCGTCGACGTCTGATAATGTGTCCCACTTTGACATTTTCAACGTTGATGCTTCCCAGATTATTTTGGCTAGTAAAAAACTCAAAAATAAGTTAACATCTGGTGTAGACGGTGTGCCTAGCTTCTTGGTTAAAGATTGCATTGGTGTCCTAGCTGATCCGCTGACCTACATTTTCAACTTAATACTGTCAACAGAACACATTCCAGAAATTTGGAAGACTGCTAAAATAATACCTATTTTAAAGCTGGGGACTCTGATCAAATCGTGAACTACAGGCCAATCTCATTACTCTGTAACTTCTCAAAAATTTTCAAAATTATCCTGAATCGGTCGCTATTTAGTCACGTAAAAGAACTCATCTCTGTAGACCAGCATGGATTTTTTAGCGGGCGATCTTGTGTTACTAACTTATCCTGTCTGTCTAGCCACATCTGTGAATCACTTGATGTTAATACTCAAGTCGATGTTATTTATACCGACTTCCAAAAAGCCTTTGATCGGATAGATCACTATATTTTGCTGCATAAGTTAACTCAGTATGGTTTTTCAGGGAAATTATTTAATTTATTTCATTCCTACTTGATTGGTAAATCTCAATATGTTAAATATATGAGGGCTTTAAATCGAAACTTTTTAACGTAACGTCGGGTGTGCCACAGGGCTCGAATCTGGGTCCGCTCCTGATTAGTTTTTTTATAAATGACTTGATTGAGTCACACTTGTCATAGGCTGGCTTTTGCCGATGATTTGAAGCTGTATTTAAATGTATATGGTTTGGAGGATTGTGTTTTTCTTCAAAACTGTCTAAATACATTGGATTTACATTCGTTCCACACTTCAACAACATAGTCAAGTCAGCCCTGTGAAGGCATGGGTTCATAATTAGAAGTTATCAGAGTTTTACTTTGGAATCTACGATGAGACTGCTTTTCTGTTGCTTTGTGATATCAAAACTGGAATTTGACTGCATTATATGGAACCCGCTCTATCAGAATCATGTTGGTCTCCTTGAATCTGTTCAGCGTAGAAAGTTTTTGGCCTTCAGGCAGGATGGCATATATCTATATAGCATATATTTGTTCTAATTTTTTGGATAACTTTTGAGATTGTTATTTTACTTTACCTTTTTTCTTTTCTTTTTATTCTTTTAGGTTTGTTTTGTGTTTTTATTTTAACTATATTTTTCATTGTTTTGCAACTGTTTCCTGTTATTGGGCAAGTTGCCTGTCGGAAATAAAGGCTTAATAATAATGATAATAATATTGACTATCACAGAAAGAATCTTCTTAAAATAAAAAACTTTCTTGTAAATAATGATTATCCATATAAATTAATTAATAGAATATTATTTAAAAATAATCAAAAAACTCAAAAACAGATCAAAACCGCCGAAAAACAATTCTTTAAAATACCATATGTCAGTAATCTCTCTGAGAAGATTACAAGAGAACTTAATGACGATAATATTAACATTGCTTTCAAGAATAGTGAAATGATTGAAATTGAACAATACTCACGTAGCATTAATAAAAAATAGGACATTGACCATCTCTAAGTAATGCTTATTTTAACCTAATTAGCAACATAAAAGTCTAATTCTAAGAACACCTCGTACATAGCCTAAGATCTGACACTATGTGGGTCCCCAGGTCCAAAATAGTAATATTTACAACAACAAACCTTATCTATGTTTTGTTTTTTCTTTAATAAAGAAATGATTTTTCATCATTAAAGAAATTAATTTTTCATTAATCATCAGTGGTTTGACTTGAAACGATTGTTCAAATTCATCTCCAACATAGATGCTTATAACATCACAGAGAAAAAATAAAAATTAAAACACTCTGGAGCATGGAATTCAATGATTTTAATTGCTTTTTATATATCTTTTAGAGTCTTGAGGATGATATCATAGAGATCGAAACGTCAACAAAATATACAATTAATCGTCTGAAGTAGTTTTTTTTTGACTAATATCCTACAAAAATAAAAATGAAGCAAACTAATAAACATTATATGTAGGCAAAATTTTATTGGGCTCATTTTATTAGAAAAATAAGGAAAAATAGAAAGGAAATTGTAGTCGATGAGCATTTAACGTTGCAAGGCCCAATAGTTTCATCCCAAATATAAAGCAGGTAAAAAAATCTCTTACGTATAATCTGGTTGAGATGATAAGGTTGTCTGCTTAGTGTACAACCATTTCCCTCTTCACGTAAACAGAACCATTCAATTTCGCATTTTTGTCAGATCTTCTTATATGCTGATTTATTTATTTAGACGCCTGAAAATTAAACTTAAGAAGCAAGAGGTTTGTTTGCTTATGGTACTTTGAGTTTTACTTGACAGTAGTTCGCCATATCGCATAGTTAAAGATCATTGATTTTAAGCATATTATACCTTTTCTTGAATGTTTTAAGGTTCCACCGTAAGGCCAAAAGTCAGTCCTGGTCTAAGCTAGTTTTCACACCATTATGGAACTTTGCTCTCACTTAGACGACAAGTACGAACTGCAACACATGGCAAACATAGTTAGTTATATGTTAAAGCAGGCTTTAGCAATTAGCACATACAAATATGAGAAAAACAGCTAGCCACGCACGAGGGACTTTATTCCTACAATAACACTATCGTATAACTTCTACTTTTTCCGCACAGACTAACCCACGTAGACTGCTAAACAATTTGCACACCTTTTCTCACATTCACCAAAGGACTCATTAGTCTTAAGTATTCGCAGCCAGTTTTTTACTGATGAGTCAGTTTTTTCTCTTCTAATGGTCTTTAGTTTTCTAAAGTAAGAATAATTATTGTATTGTAGGTCTGATGATGAGTGATATATATATATATATATATATATATTTTAAATTAATTTATTTTCAACACCCAAAGGACTCCAGTAGCCTCAATATTTAATAAAATAAAAGTGAAAACGTTGGTAATTTTTATATATAATATAGGCCATGAGTACTTTCTTAGATATTTTTTATGCATCGTGATTAGGACCAAAATATAACGCTACTGCTAAAAATTGCCAACGTTTTCACTTTTAATTTATTAAATATTGAGGCTACTGGAGTCCTTTATGTGTTGGAAATAAATTAATTTAAAATTGTTGTGCCCAATTACCTATAAAATATAAGCTTTAAAGAATGCTTAAGATAAAGGTTGGAAAGTCAGCAATTTTTAAATAGAACTATTTAAGATTTATTAGATATCTACCACACAGTAAACATACTAATATTTCGACTATTGAGCCTTTAGTACAACATATAGAGGCTATAAGTTCTGTATAAACCAAATCTTTTTTAGGGATTCTTTAAATCGCTGAAAATTGTAAAAGAGAGATACGGCTGTATATATTTTCATTTTGGTGAACCAATCTATGTTCGCGAGTTCTTACAAGATAAGTTAACTCAGAGTCAACATTCATTCGGCTCAATACAACTACATGAAATAAGCGAAGCAGAAAAGCGTCTTATACCGCTGTTGGCCTATGAAATAATTAGAAAACAACAGCAAAGTACTGTTATAAGTTATTTTAATTTAATAGCGTTAATATTAAATAATAATCTCACAAGAGGGCAAGAGTTGACTAGCAATCAGGAACTTATAAGAGAAATTCGTACTTTACGAGAAACCCTAAGGTCATGGGGAGCTACAATATTTGAGAAACATATTGATGATGAAATAGAAGAAAGTTTGTTGGTGCATCAAAATTTAATACGCCGTGATAAAAATATGATTGGTCTCTTCAGAAAAACAATTTCAGTGGGAAATTTAAACCCCGAAAAATTAAAAGCGCATAGCTTATCAGAGGTTATCATAAGCTATTCGGTTCCTTTTGTAATGCTCCAAGTATATGCCAATCCTGTTTTGCATTATCTGGTTGATGCAGCACTCTTAGTTATTATTCTAAGAAGCTGTGGAAGAATGGATAAAGGTAATTAGTAGACATTTTTTAATCACTTTTCTTCAATTTCACTCAGTTGAAGTATGATATATATGCTAACTATTCATTTCCCATAATAATTAAAGTATACTCGAAACCAAGAGGCAAGACGCATATTCAAAAACAAATGTATACGCTCGCTCTGCTGCATGTATTGGCTTTCTTGAAAGTTTACGCTATGATACATATTCGCACGCACGATGTTTATTTCTGGGCTCTTGGCTTTGAATGTACTAAAGTACTAATATAATTTGACAAGCATAGGGTGTCACCTAATGCAATATCATAATTTGAAGAGGCCTTTCCATTGCTGGATTGATGGTTTCAAAAAACGTGTGCTCTAAAATGCTTGGTTTGTAAGATTCAGGGGTATTGTTTGTAAAATTCAGTTTTATTTTATACTTTCTTAAGACATTTTTTCATAGCATACCAAACAATAGCTGGCAATGAGCACATTGTCAGCTATTGTTTTGTTTCCCATCTTCAAAAGTAAGTATTTTAGAGCCCAAAAATCAGAGGCCTTGCTTAAAAGTAATGATTTAATTTTGTCTTTTTTAAATGGAACACCCAGTATTTTATGATGTCTGATGTTGTAGAGCATTTTGTTAAACTGTTTTTAATAATAAATATTTTTTTCTACTACCATGCGTAAAGTATTCACTTTACACTTTTCTCTTTTTTATGTTTTCTTCGGTAATAGAATTTTTTTTATGTTACACTTGTGTAAAATCCCTTTGTTTTATTCGCCTACGGCTCATGCGAGAAATTTCCCATTCATAAAAGAAGGATGATTTTACACTACTTGTTACATAAATAACTATTTTCTACTACCGTGCGTAAAGTGCTCACTTTACACACTTCTCAGGGTGTGTAAAGTTTCACTTTTTATGCACTAATGCGTAAAAAGTATAACTTACGCACTAGTGCGTAAAAAGTAATTTGACGTTTAGTTTATAATTTGTCAACAAATGTCTTGACGTATTTTTACCGTAAAGTCGTTTAAATGGGTAAAGTAATTTGATATTTTAAAATTTTTTTATGTTTTCTTCGGTAGTAAAAAAAAAATAGTATGTTACACGTGTGTACAATCCTCTTTTTTTATTCATTCATCAGAAAAGGCTCATTTTACACACTTTTTAAATAAATAACTATTTTCTACTACCGTGCGTAAAGTACTCACTTTACAAAACTCCCAGGGTGTGTAAAATTTGACTTTTTATGCACTAGTGCCTAAAAAAATCTTTTTACGCGATAGTGCATATACATATTATAGTCCAAGTATAGTCTTTATATAGTCCAAGTTTCCCATTCATAAAAAATATCATTTTACACACTTGTTACATAATAGTTATTAATAATATTTATTTATTATTTTACATAAATTATATAACATATTATTACATAACTATTATCTAACAAGGGTGTAAAATTATCTTTTTTTTATGAATGGGAAATAATACGCATGAGTCGTAGGTGAATGTGACATTTCCAATGAATAAAAAAAGGTGATTTTACACACGTGTAACATACAAAATTTTTTCTATTCTTGAAGAAAACATTTAAATAAATCAAAAATACTAAATTATTTTACGCACTTCACGGTAAAAAAACGTCAAATTTTTTTTTGACAAATCATAGTTTAAATTTTAAATAAACGTTAAATTACTTTTTACGCACGGTGGTAGAAAAATAACTATTTGAACTTATCAAATTAAAAAAAAATTAGAGTTCTCTGTACGTTTGTTAAAGCTTAGCAATTTTAGTGATAAAGTATGAAAACCGCCAAACTTGTTTTTGCCGATTGCAATAGTGTTTTGGTATTTTCTTGTTCACAAAAGTATGGAAACATTTTACATATACTTTTTCAAAATTAACTTTAGTTATTGCTCGGCCTTATTTAATAGCTTGTGGTTTATTAAAGTATTAATAAGTCTAATGCCAAAGTGCACGTATTACAACGCTGACTTTAAACAGAAAATAGTTGCGTTATACCAGAAAGGTGTAGAGCAAATTGACATTTCGATTTTCACATCAGGTTTTTTTTAACGTCCGTACGAGGTTCGAACTGACAATTTTTTAAGAAAAAATGATACCGCTAATTTTTCTAAAAACGAAAACCAATTTTGTAATCACCATTTATTGTGGAGCAAATTTAGAAACATTGTCATAGATTTTTCAACAGGATAATTATCCTAAACACACCTGCGGCCTAGTTAAGAATTGGCTTTCAAAAAAAAAATCGGGTATTGGATTGGCTTTTCCTGTTACCCGATTTAAACCCTATAAAGAATCCTTGACAACACTTGGCAAATTAAATTATAAAAGGAATGATCAAAAACGCAAAAGATCTATGGCTAGTTCTGTAGGAAGAATATAATTAAATTTCAGTCGATTATTGTAAAAAGCTAATAGACTCAATGAGAAGGCGATGCAAAACAGTCATTAAGGCCAAGGGATGGTCGACTAAATATAAAAATAAAAAAGAGTTTTTGAATAAACAATAGTTTTTGTTTGTACTTTTACAATATTTCCATACTTTTGTTAACATTTATTTGAACAAAAATTTTTTTACGAAATATTTTTGGGCGTTAAACCTACTTTTTTACTTTTAATAAAATTTATAAAAAAATACAAAATAAAATATTAACGATTTATAAAATTTATCCATACTTTCGTTCGTCATTTTATATGAATATTACCGCCCTGCAAAAAAGAGGTATTGCTAAGATACAGTACGAACTTATGTTTATGCATGATAGAGTTCTGATTAATGTTTAATTTTACGTTTAAGTTTACTTTACAACTTACAAACAAAGCTTCTTAAACTTTTTTTGTTAATTTTAAAATAAATTTTTTAAAACTTCATTTTTTGCCTACTTTAATTATAACTAAGTATAGCGTATTCCATTAAAAAAAAAACGGGTCATTTTTAGACTTTGCAATAGCCAATATAGTATTTTAGCTCGGATAATTTGGAAATCGTAATTAAAAAACAATTGCATGCAAAATAAGTCTTGCGCCATAAATATTCAGTTTTTTTTAATGGAAGCGTCATATTGGAGGCCTATATCTTTTTTTAGAAACTACACGATTTTTAACAAAAAATATGTGCAAAGTGTTTTTTAATTTCAAGCGAAGTTTTATTTATTACATTTTCGTATTTACAGGGTGTTTGTGATGGATACTAACTTGGTTATTTTAAATGAGATACCCTATATTATATTTTTTCTATTCTTTATTCTACTCTTCTTTCAAAATATTTTTTTCTAATAAATGTATTTAGGTTGAGGAATTGAAGATTATGCTGAATAACATCGCTTCCTCTTGTCTTGGCCGCCTGCGGTCCTCTGATAGGTATTTGCTGTTTTTATTTTTTTTTAGAAATAGGTTGTCAATTCGGCAGTACAATGCAGGGATTTCATTTAAAAATAAATCGACGCCTTGCAAAAAAAAAACAATTTTAAATATCGTTTTGAATTTGGAGACATCCTTTTATCTTCAAGGTTGTCATAAATGCCACACTAAAGTGTAAGAAGTGTAGAAGAGTCTCGAGTCGACCGAGGTATCGAACGGTTGACCGCGGATAAGCAACGTCGAGTATTCGGAATACTTTAAAATACTGTGGACATTTATTTAGTTGCATATTTAAATAGGATTAGAACAAAGACAATAAAAAAAAGACAAACAACAACAGAACGGATTATAATACACAATAGCTCCCCATTCTAGGGGGGGCCGGATATTTGGGAATATCAGAACAAGGAAGAATGAAAAGAGATTCGGAAGCAAATGCAGTTCAGAGGTCGATGGTAGCACCACAAGCAGCAGCATAAGAGATGATGACGCTACGGAGAAAAAGAAGGTAAAGGAAAGAAAATTGGCAGAAAGAGCAGAACGGGACAAAAAAAGATTAGATCGGGGTAAGTCTGGAAATCCTATATCCGGGGAATAAAAAAAACCTGTTCAAAAAGACCCTACGACAAGTCAACAACCTCCCCTCGGTAATTCCAAGGGTGTCCGGGGAATTGAGCTTCCGCTCCAACTGGAGAAAACGACTATTAATAACGAACGGCTCCAGATCGAGATTCGGGAGAGAGAGGCTTTGATTATTAGATAACAAGAATCCCTTGAACAAAAGGAAAAAGAGGTTGAACTTTTTGAAAAGCCATTCTTTCTTCTTTGAGATTTTAACTCAGGCAGAATCAATGCAAATAAAAATTGACAATTTAGAAAAAGAAAATAAATCATTTAGAGAGCAGCTTTCCTTCCTGAATCTCAAACTGGAAGAAACATTGAATTTCAATAGGAATTTGGCGACTAACGCAAATCTAGCTAATGAACTGGCAATGTTGAGAGGTCACAACCAGAGAGAAGAAGAAGAGTTAAACTCTAGAAAATGAATGCGCACCGCGCAAGACTTCTCACCTGATGGCCTCAAGGGACGCCAGATGTTGAGATGAGCATACCGTCACAAAATACAAATAGAAAAATTGATAACTTCCCAGCATTGCCAGGCACGAGCCGAGATTCTAAGAGTACCCCTCTTCAAACACCACTTTCCAATCGATCACTTTCAAACTAAAACAGAGCTAAGCCTAACCAGGATAACAACGCGGTCAAAGTTCCAAAGATAGTATTAAAGGACACGACAAATTGGGTGCAAAAGCACAAACTTATCATGGATAACAAAATCCAGTTGAAGGAAGTGAAAAAGGACAGGATGGGCTTAGCTCTGTTCCCTAAGACATCTCAGGACCATAGGGACCTTACTAAGCTTCTCAGAGAAAATAACCAACAGTACTTTTTGGAGGATGATCGTAAGCTTAATTGAATATTGAGAGGATTCGATCAATGAAAGCACTGGGTTTCACCCCCTGCAAATTGGGCTGGTTTAAGACTGGTCCAGGGCGAAGGAGGGAAACCGACTTAATCAGGTTCCTTTTGCCTAAAGATCAACAAAAAATTTACGAAGTGAGCTCTCTCCTAAATATAAGGGCAGTGCCATCGGTCTCAGGAATTGCGATAAGGAAATGGATAAACTATTGACACTGCCCAAAGAACCCAAACTTTGTCAATAGTCAGAAAAAAAATGCGACAGCAGTGTCATACGCGGAAAAAACTCGACCCGAAATTCACCGCGTTTAGGGGCTAGAGCCAAAGAAGGGGGTGGCCACGTCACCAAACACTGATACCGCGGGGAATAACCCACTTTTCTATTTATTGAGTCTCCCCGAAAACGAACTGAATCAAAAAATCGGTAACCTCCTCAATAAGCTTAACGTCTTAAATAGTAATCCAGCGATAAAATTGCTCCTAGGTGCAAACTTGTAGACTGGGGGATTCGGCCAAATGCCTGAATATTGTCAGTTGGAACGCGCAGTCGCTTTACCCAAAACGCATCGAACTTTGTGAGTTCCTTAACAATAACAACATTGACATAGCGCTGATTCAAGAAACCGTCTTGAGACCGCACACTAAACTCAAAATGCAGAACTACAAAGTGTATAGATACGACAGGCCAAACATAGTGGGCGGGGGCACGGCAATACTAATCAAAAGAAACATTACCCACCAAGAAGTACCGCAATGTAGTACAGACCCGGCAATGGAAAACACGGCAATTAAAGTATTACCACAAACAAATAGGTTCTCATCACCTCAGTATATAAGCCACCATCTCAATAATTAACAACAGAAACAGTAGACACTTTTTTTTAGAGAAGACACCCCCTCCGTAGCGGCGGGGTATTGGAATGCAAAAATAGAAGCTGGGGATGCAGAGCAGAGACAGCAGCCGGGCGCACACTGGAAAGATACGTAAGTTAAAATACCATAAAGGTAGTAGTACCAAAAGACCATACACACTATCACCATGCCACTCCTGATATTCGAGATATAGCAGTCACAAGAAACTTAAGCCATAACAGTGTGGTTGAAAATATGGACTCCCTTAGTTCCTCTGATCATACCCCAATCCTAATCACTATAGCTGAGGAAATAAATCCCTCAATAAAACAATTAACAGATGCAATTAAAGGATCGTTTAATTTAGCAACCACTAAAATCCCAATCCCAAACACCCACTTCATAGTCTTTCCAATGAGAATTAAAAGGTTAATAAGAACAAGAAACAGACTAAATAAACAGGCTAAACTGCAAAAAGACCCAGAGGCAAAAAGAATTGCGAATAATCTTACTAAAAGAATAAAAAACGAAGTCTTCGACTTCAGAAATGAAAGTAGGGGCAATTTTTTAGAAGAACTTAACGATGGCGATGAAGACAAATCAAAATTCTGGAAGGTTTCAAAAATACTGAGAGGCATAACAAAAACAGAGTTCCCGCCAATAGAAAAAACCAAGACGGTCTTCTGGTATACTCGGACTGGGATAAGGCGGAAACTTTTAACAGATCATTAACAGAACAATTTGACCTAAACGATATACCAGATAATCCCGAATTACGTAAAGAAATAGAGCTATCAAACGTACAAATCGAAAACCTACCACTAAACGCATTACCAAACTACAAAAGTATAAGCCTACAAGACATAAGAGACGTAATTAAAGACCAAATGAATAAGAAAGCACCAGACCATGATGAAATAAACAACAAAATGCTCAAGACCTGACAATACACCCTTGGACATAAAAACCATTTATAACAAATGTATTAGCCCGTGCTATTTTCCGGTCGAATGGAAAAAAGTAATTGTGGTAGTAATACCTAAACAGGGTAAAAACATTAAAAAAAAAATGAAAAAAATTTTGAAAAGGCGGTACTAAGCAGATTATGGGAGGAGCTAGATGAAGTCAAAATAATCCTGGAAGAGCAGTGCGCATTTACAAGAGGATTATCAACTGAGTTGCAGCTTGCACGGATACAACAGAGTCTGGTGGATTCATTTAATGCGAAGGGATTTACCGCTATGATCACACTCGACATCGAAAAGGCCTTCGATAGAGTGTGGCATGACGGTTTGATCTATAAGTTGCAGAAATTTGGAGCGTTCGCAAGGTTCACTAAATTTATTAAAAATTTCCTGAAAGACAGGGAATTTACTGTTAAAATAAATGGAACTATCACCTCCTTTAACAGAATAAAAGCGGGAGTTCCACAAGGCTTCCCGCTCGCACCAATTTTATTGAACATATACCAAGCGGACATTCCAAAAAGCACACACTATTTCTGAGTCGCATTATTCGCGGACAACACTTGTGTCTCTGCGAGCTGTAAAAATTTAATCCAGATATCAGCGCATATGCAGAGTCATCTAGATAAAATTATAGTGGGCAAACAACTGGAAAATTAAAATAAATAGTAAGAAAACAGAGGCCATTCTAATAATAAAAAAGCATGAACGCAACATCCCAAATTTGGCAATATCGGGCACGCTGGTCCCCTGGAAAGATGAGATAAAGTACCTAGGAGTATATTTCGACAAAAAGAATAACTTTAAAACGCACATTATAAAGCAAATTATTTTATGCAATGGAACCATTTATGCGCTCTACTCCTTTCTCTGCAGGAGCAGTAAGCTCTCTTTGACTAATAAATTAATGGTCTATAAACAGGTTCTACGTCCAAAACTGCTTTACGCCTCAAACATTTTCTGGAATACCACGAAGACGAACATCAGAAAGCTTCAGGTGTTTCAGAATAAGTGTTTGAGGATGTTCACTAATGCACCCTTCTTCGTAAGGAATGTTGATCTGCACTCTGACTGCAAACTTGATACAATACAAGAATACATAGTTAAAAAAAATTCCAAGTTCAAGGAAAAAGTCAGAAGTGTGGACAACTCCCTAATAGGAGAATTTCTCCTGAGACCAAGAGAAAACCGGCCATGGAAAGGCGTAATGTGATATTAGCCGCCGAATTCAAATATACTGACTAAAACAGTTCTTTTAGTATCTAAGTTGAAACCAAAGGACTGAGATCTCTCAGTCCTCCGGCCGACTCAGTCAGGCTTTGTTTTCTCTGCGAGGAGTGGGGCTCGGGCTGTGGCTCTGCCCAAAGATAACTGGCAACCTTTCCTCGAAGCCTAATTACTCTTTCCTATCCTGAATAAAAATCCGTTAATCCAACCTCAGCACCCAGATGCTACAGAGAAAAGTAGTATAGGGGCTCAAAGTACCATAGAACGCAGTTGCAACTGAGAAGACCAGCAAGAGCAATAACAACTAGTCTGGAAGAAACCAGCGAGCGGACTCTCTAACTCGATAGAAGGAAAATATCTTTCTATTATAAAAAAAAGTGTAAACCCTACTATCAATCTCAACTGGCTTCGATCGGGTAGAGTTCGGGTTGCCGTCGGCTTTGGGATAGAAATATAGAAAGAGGTTGTATGGTCTTGCTATTACTTTCGTCTCTTTTTAGTACATTGAAAAAAAGATGTATTTATCTTTGTTGTGGGGATGTTTTTGTAGCAGATTTGAAAATCAACGAATTCTGATATATTCATATTAGACCATTAAGCCCCATTGTGCAAGGACCAACATTTTTAAGAAGTGATAAAGGGAATAGGGTCGGCTTGAAAGTAATTCTAAATGAAATTTACTAATTAAATAAAGAATAGTATTTTATTAGAAAAGGTTAAACCATAAAAGTTCACAATAAAATAATTTACTTAAATCACTTGGTTACAACAGATAATTAGGGTTTTATTGCGGTCAAAAGATCAACGATATATCTTTGAGTGAACTATAATTTGTTAACTACTTTTGTCAGGTTTAAAATGATCATTAAGTTTATAAGGTCATATAGTTTATCCACGGTTATTTATGCCCAGAAATTGGGAAATTCCCAGTGATTCCACAGAAGGGAATACAATGAGTTTTATTACTCTTCACAAATAGCAGGCCATTCTATAGGCCCCCTGCGCCCTATCCATTTATCTGGAAACTCGTCGTCTATTGCCGAACGGGAAGAACATAGTGAGGAGGAGCGCCGTCTTGCTGGAAATATATTTCAGCCTCCTCAAGTATAGGGTTTCCATCATCATCGATTTGGTTTTCAATGGATTTAGTGATAAGCGGATTGATGGCGATGATTTTATTGCGACGTTTGCTAACGTCGTACTAGAAAACGATGATGTAGCAGGCGAGTAGCAGAGTGCACGAAATGTATGCGTGCACATTGCCATATTTTGACTTTAGGAGCCTCTTTATGCTGATTAATAAACTAAAAGTACTTTTTCTGCCTATTTTTAGTTTCAGTCTTAAAAAGTATACAGGTTATTAAATATTGACCTCCAAACTTTGTAGTTTTTTTTTAAATATTTATTTTTAATGTGACACACGTTAAATGTTATAATGTTATCTTTTTAACCTTTTAATTATCTTTCATTTGACATCTAGATATTTATCTCTAGGTTATAAAAGGAGCAAAATGATAGTATATTCCTAAAAACATTTTTCTTATTATTGTTATAATCGACAGTAAATATATTTGTCTGTATTCGTGCACATACAGTATATAATAGCGCACAAATTATACAATTTTGTATTTCCAAATAATAACATAGTTGCAAAAATGTCGCGCATACTGCCTATAACTTTTTGATTACCTGGTATACGAAAAAGTGACCTTTATAAAAGTTGTTTTGTAAGTTATTTCCCACATTCTTACTTGCTTGAATTTTTCCTGTCATTTCTGATTTGGCTGTTGGCTGCAACGGAGACCTGCTTTGTTTTTTTTAATGAACATCCAAGTAAATCAAAAATCTTCAGCAGAAAGTTGGAAAACTTAAATACAAAAAAAGTCATAGTTTTTCCAGTAGAATCCAACTGCAGTCACATGCAGAGCGTTCCATTTAAAAAACAAAGTTGGTCTCCATCGCAGCCAAACTAGATATAACATGAAAAATTTATTCAAATAGAAATCACAAGAATAATTTATTGAAAAACTTTCATTAAGTTCAGTTGTATAATAAGTAATGAATAAGATGCAGGCATTATGCGCGATTCTTTCGCCACTCTATATAGAAATTAACCTCTAAGTAATAGAGCTTGCTAAAACAGAAAATAATTTTCCTTTTAATGAAATAAGCATTATTAATGCTCTGATTTGGCGTCTTATTAACACTGTAGATTTGCTTAAACATGCTAAGTATCTTTTTAATGAAATTAAGACTAAACTTATGAATATAAAACCACACAACTGCGAAAACGAGGACTAATAAATATTTTATTTTTGATGATTGCACGAAAACCATCATAAGAAAATCGAAAAATCTTCAATTCAATATCAAAGTTTTAGTATATGTAGTTCAAGAGCCCGTGACACACATGAACTCGACACAAGAGAAGAATGAGTGATTAATAAAAAATCGCTGAATACGAAAGCCGTTTGCTGCAAACCGAAATCTGTGGTAATAATTGTTGACATGAGTCCCAACTCTAAAATGAGAAACACAGATTTTTAGGTTTCATTTTTTCATTCATCAGTTTATTCCAGTATTCACCAAGTTTTTGAAAGTCGACAAAATCGGCAGAATTTAAAGGGACTTAAAATCATCAATTCACGGATTTTTTATTATTCAAATACAGTTCTATCGATAGAAAATAGATGCTAGAAGGTCGTGAAAAAAAATGATTGGAGAAAATGGTCAAAGTGTGACAAACTACAGGTAAAAAAATTAAATAGGAAACTACATTAGTTCGTTAATTGAAGTCATATAATTTTGTGATTGTATTCTAAAGTTTACATAGTTATAACAATAATGTGACGTTATATCCAAAGGAATTTGATAACCACTAAAAAATTGATAATTAACATACTAATAAGTGCGAAATACAATGGGAAATATTTGGATGTGGCATTCAAAATTTGCGTTAGCATTTTTATTTCCATCGTGCAAGTAGTAAAATAGTTAGCACAAAGTATGTGTTTATGTAGATTTACATCTAAAAACAAAAAAACAGTTATAAAAGTTATGTTCAGTAATGTAAAGAATTGTTTAACTCACAAAATATGTATCTCGCTAATAGTAATTTTTGCAACAAACGAGTTTTTACTGTAGTTGGTACAGTTTATGTAACATTTTTATGTAATACTTTTACATAAACTGCAGAATTTAATGTAAATGCGACAAAAACTTTGCTATTAGACAATACTTGAAATATTGAAAATAACGAATTTTATGCTTTAAGGCGTACTTTCCTGCATTTTCTATAAAAAAAAATAGTATGATAAGCTTGTAAAGTAACAACATATATGTAAAAGTGCAGTTTATTCCAACAATTGCTTATTTCGCGAAAATAAAAAAAAAACTAAAAATCAAGCAAAATATTATTATGCCTCGCACTGCCTAGTATGGCGATAAACAAGAGCCCATTGCTAGTCCCTCTTTTTGTTAAAAAAAAACGGTTGTATTATATCAATAAAAAAGAAAATGAGGGAAACGATGTAGTTTTCACAGCCTTTGAAATATTCCGTAAACAAACAACAATAGATAACATTATACTATATAATTCAACATCACTGTCTTCACATAAATTTGCTGCTTTCCATTCCTTGTTTTACAGACTTTTTAACATCCCACTTTCTCGTGAAGATTTTAAAAAAGAATTCCTTATCATTAAACAATTAGCAGTCAGTAACTTTTTCCCTCTTAAATTTATATATATATAAAATGTATTTTAAGTATGTGAACAAGTATAAATTATCATTAAATTTTATGAAACAAACAAACTATATCAAAACTAGACCGTTTACTTATTTTGGACCAATCTCGTCACAACTATCCCGCTTTTTTTCTCCCTTTGGCATAACCCCAGCTTTTAAAACTAATAATACATTAAAAAGACATTTAATTAAAACTAAAGGTAAACTGCCCCCGCTATCTTCTCCGGGAGTTTATGAGATTAGGTGTAAAGAGTGCCCTGCAGTGTACGTCGGTCAGTCTGGTAGGAAGATTTCTACTAGGATTAGTGAACACAAGGCGCAATGAAATAAATTAAAAAATATTGATATCACAGTCACCAGATCGGCTTTTGCTAATCACCTCCTTGACTCCAAACATAATTTTCCTGACAGCCAAAATATAAAAATACTTTATCAGTGCAATAAAAGTAATAAACTAGAGTTGCTGCAGACAATGGAAATTAGTAAAGTTTTTAAAAGTCCGGATCTGTCATTAACACAGGAAAGGTTTGAATTTGCTTGCTTGCTTGCTAGTTTTAATGGCTTCTGCTGCCAGCACGATTTGGAGATTCGGAATAGGAAAGGACGGAGAGAAGGATAGGAAAGAACGACCACGTGTTGACTGCGTGCAGGATAACGCGAAAGTGGGCTTGATACTTTCACTAAATTTACTTCTTAAAGGCACGTTATATCCAACGGCAAGGGGTAGGAAAGGAATCCAAAGAATAGGAAAGAAAAAGAACGACTACCTGTTGAGTGGGTGAAGGATGACGCGGAAGTGTTGTGCGGGTGTGATAGTTTGAATTTGATGGACACCTAGTTTTTAATAACCTTAAATAATTCTAGATTCTCAAATGATGGTTAGATTTCTGAAATGTATAAGGTGATTTCATTGTTTAGTTGAGTTCTTTGTACATAGGTAGTGCCACTTTATTGTAAGCTTTGTTTATTTATATGTTAGGTGTTTTGTGTATGTTACGGTAAGTTTTTATTGAATTTTCCTTTTTTCGGGTTACATAATCTTAATTATTATAGGTCTGATGATGCTCTAGTCGAGCGAAACATGTAACCTTTGTTATTTTATTAAATGTTTCTGTTATGCTGTAGATTTTGTGTTTTTACCTTTTATAAAAATGTCAACATTGTCTGGGAAAGGAATCAAAACAGCATCCTCTAGCATCCAGAGATATTTACTTGTAATTGTATTGGCCTTCACAGTTCTTAAGATTGCGATGTAGCTAGTTTAATCCAGGATCATTGTGATGACCCAGTATTTAGTCTTATTTATGAACTGAAATCTCGGGAAATTAGAAAACCAGATTGAAAAGACATTTCTGACAAATCTTCAGAACTAACACCACCTTATTGGTCAAAATGAAACTCGTTGGTTATGCAAGCTAGATTGTTTAAAAGAGTCAGGGAGTATATGGAATATATACATATACAATATATATAATATATATGCAATATATATAGCGTAGATGAAAAGGAAAAGAGATATTTGACAGTCTTTCCTCGAAAACGGATTCCAGAAGTTCTTGAAGCTGTCCATGGCGGTGTTGGCGGAGGACATTTTGGAGTTAGTAAGACCTTGGCAACAGTGAGATAACGGTTTTACTGGCTGAATAGTCATGAGGATATTAAACGCTGCTGCCGATAGTGTGAGCAATGTTCGTCGAGCAAGGGTCCAAGAACCCGGACCAGAGAAAAAATTTATGCAGTATCTTGTTGGTGCACCCTTTGAATGATTTGCCATAGACGTAGCAGGACCTTTTCCTACTAGTAACTGCAGAAACCGATATGCTCTTGTTGCTATGGATTATTTAAGTAAGGGGCCCGAGGTTTATCCGAATGAACGACAAAAAATCAAGAATCAACGACAGTAGCTGAGGTCAAATCAAATTTATTCAATCAAATAACATTTAACAATTTAGGCTACTTAAATAAGTTATTGCACATAGATTACCAACAATATGTATGTGCAAAAGTCAAAAAAGGTTAAATTAGTTTCTTATGATAAACTAATTTATCTTAAATTAGTTTCATTAATTTAGGCTACAAATTGCATATATTGACTAAAAATAAACAGATATGGCGGATTATGAGAAATTATTCAAAAGCATAGAGACTGAGAAATATATTAGTTTAGGGTATGTTTTATAGTTGCTATACATGAGAGGCTTACATTTTTTGGCAAATGCATCATATTTAGTGATATTTTTCATGTCAATTGGCAAGGAATTGTGTATTTTAGGAGCGAAGCTCGTAAGAAATCTTTGGTTACCATCCTTTCTATAAAAAGGAACAATTAAATTCTAGTTGGATAGTTCTCGAAAAACTCATCCATTATCCCAAAGATGCTGGTCATACACTTCTATAAAAGGTAAAAAACACGAAAAAAACTGATGCTGTAGATTTCGTGTTTTTTACCTTTTATAAAAGTAGTTGGATACTTGCCTAGTTTGGTATATATGATAAATTTTTGTTTGTAAGTCCTTGTTATTGTACAGAAAAAGACAAATGTTATAAAAGTATAGCATTCTAATGTCAAGTAAATAATCATCATGAAGCTGTGCGGTAGGAAATCGTTTTTGCTTCTCAAATATGACTTTTAAATTAGTTTCAAGTCTTTATCAACTATGACACCTAAGTATTTAATGTAGTTAACTTCATTTATTTTAAATCCTTTTCTTATCAGCTGTAAAAAGTTGAAATAAGGTCTGTTTGACATCAGTAAGAGAAAATGTATATCGATTTAACTGTATTAAGGGTTAATTTGTTAAAGTCCAACACAGTGCCCCTTACTCCGTACTGCTCAAGCACTTCGACCAGTCTTTTATGGGGCACTATATCAAAAGCATTGGCAAGATCCAAAAAAACACCTTGTTTTTATTTAAAAGTTTGTAATGAAAAATTGTATAGTCTGTCTTTAAGACATTTTTTAAACAATTTGGCAAAAGTACTAATCAGACTTATTGGTCGAAAATTTCCAATATTATATATCTTATTTCCAGATTTATATATTGGAACCACTATAGATTTTTTAAAGTCATTTGGAACAGTTTCCTGCAGAAAAATTAAGTTTATGATGTGCACAAGTGGCTTAATAATGTACAAGTGATGAGCTTTTATGAGTATAGTATTAATTTCATCAAACTCTGGGGAACTATTCTTTTTTAGTGACGCTATATGTAAAGTAAGTTCGTTTTTATGAACTAGCTTTAAAAACATGTTTTGAGTGACACGGCGATTTTCGAAACTTCTGTAATTGATCGATGCTTTACAATAGTTTGTCATCTGTTTTGTAGTATCAAATGGTTTTTTACAATTTAGAATGTAAATGTTACTGTTTTTATTTATATTTGTGTTTGTAGCTCGCGCTGATTATATTATATATTTTCTTAATGTCATTTTTGTTACGATTAATAGTTTCACGATAATATCTGGCCTTAGTTTCATTAATAATTTTGTAATTTTAGATTATTTCTATATGTTTTGTATGTTTGAATAAGTAGGTTATTGTTCCTATTTTTTAATAAATCTTTCTTAAATTGGTCGCGGTGTTTTATGGATGTTATTTATTTGATGACATTTATTTGGAGGGATACAACAGGCTACAAGCCCAAAAAAGTATCAACAATCTTATCTTAACTAACTTAAATATACTATTTTATTAAGAATAATATAAAGACTAAATGGTTAAGTACATAAATCAAAATAATTTGAATATAAAAGACTTAAAAAAAAGTAATTTTTTAATGCTAAACTTCTACATTAGCCTCATAAACTTTTAAAGACAATATTTCAAATATATATAACAAATTACGGTAACGGTACAAATTATAACTTTTTGTTATTCTACATAATGGAGAGTTCTGACCATGATTTGTTTTCCTGAATGGAATAAAAAATAACTGATGTTGACTTGAGGAATGTTTATTTTAAAATTTTGACAAAATAGGAGGAGTGTTCAGCGTACAATTAATTACTTTGTATAAAAACGAAACATCAGTTATCAAACGTCTGTCGAAAAGTAAAATCTCGCCAAAATGCTCTCGAATTTATTTTTGGCAAATTGACGAATGGGATTGGTCGAATTGACATCTTGATATGAACCGAAGCGGGTTTTAAAAGAAAGTAATATTAAAAATTTGTTTTGGATGCTCTCCAATCGATCAATTATATAAAACCCTAAATATGGAATTTACCCATAGGGTTGTGACCCCTAGGGTTCCATATAATGCTTGCAAAGTTTAATTTGCCAAAAATAAATGTATTAAATTAACATTTAATAGCTCGAGAACTAGAAAACATTTCACATTTACGAAAAATATAACCCAACAATCTAGAAGATTCTGTTACTATTAGATCAATATGAATGTCAAACATTAGTTTAGAGTCCAATGTAATTCCCAAATCGTTCACTTTAGTAAGCAAATATCATTAAATTTATATGGATAATTAATTTTATTTTTATTTCTTGAAAAGGTTATACTTTGACATTTTTTAATGTTAAGAAAGAGACTATTTTTATCACAGTAGGCTCGTAGTCGATCCAGATCACTTTCAATTTTAAGGGAGTCGGCGATGTTGAAATGAAATTTAGTGTAACGTAAACAAGATTTTATATTATTAATGTATATAATAAAAAGGGGTCATAAATGGGAGCCCTGTGGAAGGAGCTATAATGGCACTTGTGATCCAGGGTTTGATTTTAACATGTTTTTTAATTTTTAACACTTTTGTTGTTCTGCAATTGTCAAATATTTCCATAAAAGTTTTATAAAATAAGTTCAATGCTGTGTTTGCTTCATTATTTGCCAAGACCGACGTCCAAGACTATTTTCAAGAAGAGTCTCGGTTCAAAATATTTACATTTATGTCATCCAGGAATATTGTGAAATCCTCACTCTGTAGGTTAACTAAAAAATTTTCTAAATCTATTAGAAATCTTTTATCTGAGGTGGAGGGTGGTCTGTAACTGGCTATAACTTTAAAAGACTATATATAAGACTATACTATTAATCACAAACTAAATTTCTGTTAGAGTGACATTTGAAGACGGTGTTACTTTTTGTTTAATGTTAAGGTTAATTTTATTGTTTATAAAGACCAGTAGCCCATCATTTTGGGTTAGGGTGCTATTATTAAAAAATATAGAAAAACCAGGAATATTAAATTGGTCTGGTAAAAAATCGTTATCGTAACCCTATCGTTTTTTATCAGCCACTCAATTTCTGTACATGACGAAGTCATATGTGTCACGGGCTCCCGGACCAATGCAAGTAATTAAATACTTTTAAACAAAAAATATCATTTATTCTACTTTTGAGTCCAAATTGGTCAGTAAAAAATCAAAAACTAAATATTCAAATTTCATTATTATTCAAAACTATTGCAGATATTAAAAAAATATACTTTTTTACTTAGATTGTTTGAAGAAGTAAAAAAAATACAAAAATATACGGGGCGCTCTATTAAAAAAAAGCAAGTTAATAGCCCTTTCGGTCAAACCGGAAGTCGTATTCAATTATTTCATATGGTAAAATTAATTTTTTTAACCATAAAACATCACAAAATGTTAAAATAAATCATTTTTTTAATGGAGCTATCGCGTATTTCATTGTACATTTTCGTTTCTTATTCCAATACCGTACTAATATAAAATATATTTTTTAGATGTTTTATACAGCCACTTCTGCATTCTGCGATCTCTTTTTTTTTACGAGTTTATTCTGTTGGAAAATTTGTACAAAATGGTGAGTTTTTCTTTCCATAATGTTATTTCTTTTGCAATGCTATTAATTTTAAGTTAACCGGTTCAAGATATTTTTTATATTTTAGATTAATTACAATTTCTAACTTATTTTTAGCATTTTGAAGAAGCGTTATTACAGTTAAGTAATGAGAAACTGGTGACGTGTAAACAAGGACAATATGATATATATGAGAATAATTACTTAGAAGAAGTATTAATTAGCAGTATTCAACCATTTATCTTAACTTATTATATTGTGGCTGAAATCCTACAAGTAAGAAAAGTATACATAGAGAATAGTTCACAAGAATATATTGGTGTACAATTTTTTTAATTAAAATTTTTGTTAATACAACCTAATGTGAATTGAAATAAAATAAATGCTTATTCCCATCCGTGCAATTGATGGATAAAAATATGTGTGGCGTTAGCTAAGTATCAGGTTAAGTAATGAAGTGACAGAGTAACGGTGAAAAATGCATATAAGATTTTTTTTTAATGCAATAAGCTTCCTTGAAAAATCCACAATCTCTTGACCGGTAAGAAAGCCAAGTTTTTGATGATTTTATGTTCTACAAGACCAATGGAATTAAGTAATAAATAAAAAATTATACATCATACGGTACTACAATGTGCCCAAGATCTGTATTAAGATCATAAATATACTTATTTAAACTGTCAAATTTAAAACCACATTTAATCAATAATTTCATTAATAATATATTTAATTTAACCCAAAAGAAGGACGTTTAGGGGGATTTTTAAAATTCACTTAATGGTAAATTCTACTAATTTCAGGATCGACAAGCTAACTTTTTCTCCACTTACCTAATCATGTATCTCCAACGCGTTCCATGCAGGAGTTCCTTATTTTAATCCCAATTTTTTATATTATTTTAATGACACAATTTTTTATATTATTTCTTCTTCTTCTTCTTCTTCTTTTTTCTGACTAGCTAGTGGAATTCGATTTCCACAGTCGGAGTTTCCATGCCCATTCCCGCCACGAAGGACCTAACTAAGCCGCGATGCGAACACCACGACTGTTAAAACAAGTTCGGTTTTATAGTTATCATGATTGTCATTTAAACATATGACATTAAATAAGGCTTTAGCTACGAGTATTTTCTTGAAATAATAATTTTTTTGTAAAATCTTAAATTTCAATAAAGTTATCTAAATTAGTGAATCATTTGAGTTCTACATTTTTCGTTTAATTATTTTCAAAATACTACAAATTCACATACATTTTTAAAGGTAGTAGCAAAATAAAGTTTGACCGAGGGCTGTGTATAGCTTATCTGATACCTTTGGTGTGGATCAAGCAGAAAAAACTTACTTATTCATGAACGGCTCGACAGTCAAGGAACCTGGAGGAAAATAAAATCTGTCTTTTTGACTCTAAATTTGTCATCACAGTCGCTGCTCGCCATTCCCTTCATATTTTGTGACAAAAATTTGAATATGTTTAGCAAGCTTTATACATTTTTCAGGTTCCTTAAACGACAGGAATTGATAATCCTACGGTTGGAACCTTTGGTGTGATGCTCAAAATACGAGACAGTTTTACCACTAACCAAAAAACTTTATTTTTACTCTGGACACGTGTTTCGCTAACCATGTTAGCATCTTCGGCAGAAGATAAACTAAACTTAGTTTTCTATATTATTACTCTTTTCGAATTTAAACTTTAGCTTTTTATACTTTTATTTAAATCAATTCCATTCATTTGAGATTGTCAGTGAGTGATATTAAAAGTCAATCTGTATTTTAAAACATGTAGGGCAAAAACTGAAGAAAACACCAATTTCGTATGTAACACTGAGAAATATGTTCGGGCGATCGTCTTAAAGTCTTTATAATTTCTTTTTAAATCCATTTAATTGCACATCAACTCTTTGCAGTTGAAATGTGTGCAAGGCAATGGTGCCTCTCCAATGATAAATAATAAAATAACCTGATGATTTTAGAAACTTCCAAGTCTTGTGGATGAAAAGACAATATTGGCAAACGTACAAAAAGTTTTAGAAGAAGCAATAAGGGAAAAGAACATTTTTATTCATCCTTATTGTATGAACTTGGATAGTCAAGGAAATTGCCTTAATAGCCTTACGAAAATGGGATTGTTGCTAAAAAGTAAAAAGTAAGTTACTAAATATTTAATTTAAATGTATTGCTTTATGGTAATAATATTTTCAGAGATAACAAAACAATATACAAAATCAATAGAGCTTCAGTTCTGAAACTAAAAACCGACTTAGGTAAGATTTTTTAGGTTATTTAAAAAAAAATTACGAATATTTTGTTTCTCTCATAATTGATGATATTTGCCTTTTTCAGAAACATACATCCCATCGTTTCATGTAATAAAAAGCTTCGATATTTTTTTACATATAAAAAGTAAAATTTAAAATGATCGTTTAATTTATTACTAGATTCTGTAAGTTTGTTCTTGTGTTACTTTTAGTATTATTTTAAGATTTAGTATTATTATTGGTTTTTTTGTGGGACAATATTTTAATAATTTATTATTTAACGTAATACATGTTTAAAATTGTTATTAGTTCCCCATGAGACTATGGACTTCTGGATTTGTTGGGGATTCGAGTCCACAAAAGCTAAGAATTGAATTTTGCATATTAACGTTAGGATTAATTTAAGAAGCGATTTTTATAATTAGGTCAGATATTTACCATTCATTTGATATTTTTAAATAATAATTGTATCCAATTATTGTAATCTAATTTTTTGAAAAATATTTACAAAAGTTGTTCATTGTTTCTAAATAAAAATTAACGATTTCTTAATTGTAATTGAAAGTTTTTCTTTTTTTAATGCGCTTTATTAGATTGTGGATTTGCTTGCTATCTTAAAAAGGTCCTAGTAATGTATTTAAATGAACTGTTATAATCGCTAGTCCATAGATTTCTTTTTATTGTTTTTGTTTTAGGTATACCTTTATACGTCGTTTTCATTTTAAAGTAATTTTTTATATGGTTATTTCGTCTCATCACTCAAAAGGTTTTTTTATTTGGGATTTTTTGAGACTAAATTAAATCAAATTTGTTTGGCTTCTCTAGTGTTTGTTACCCTTTAAAGATATCTAAAGTTACATCATAATGTTAAACAGGGTAAGTATTTATATAATAAAAACAGCCTGAAATTGATCAAAAATAAAATACGCTAAGAAAAATCATAACAGGCAAATATTGCGCATGCCGAGTTCGACACATTTTACTAGCCAGGAAGGGATACTTCCTGAGATCTCTAGAAATGGAAATTAAGAGTTTGTAAATAATAATGATAATTCTTGTAACATGAGCTCTTATAATAGCAACTATATGGGATGTTAGTACCTAAAATGCGTAGTGTGGGCGCAATTGAAAACCGAGATGCATATCAGTTCGAAGCTTTTGTATCTGGGTTAGTGTATTTTGTTCCTGAAATAATTAATATATTTTTTTACTATTTTATACGTGTTTGCAGTGACATTAAAACAAATCATTTTTTATTTATCTCTTCAACTTCAGCTTAAACGTTAAAAGACTGCTTCTTTTTTCTAGTGTGTTTGGAGTTGGAGGAGAAACGTTGCAGGCTTTATTATTAGGTTGGACTTTTAAAGTTCAACAACCTTAGGCTTAGATCCTTGGTTGAGTGGTTGAAGAAGCTCATTTATATAGGTCCGCTCTTAATAATAGTTGCTAGGCGCAGAGTAAACAGTATATAAAATTTACATCACATGGAAAAATGTTATGCGTAAAAGCACAGATATACCGAAATTTGTCTCCTTAAATTTATAATGAAAGTCACAAATTACTGGAGAAATCATTTAGTTTTTTTTATTTATTCACACAATACAACGTGCCCAAGGTAAGGAGGGCCAGTACAGGGATCTCCATAACCATGAGAGATAGAAAGTTGGTTAAACGGGAAGAATTTAGCGGCTTTGCGTCCTCAATACTATGCCGCTTTAAAATCTAAAAAAATTCGAGTAATTCCGAAGATACTCGAAAAAAAATTTTTTTTAACTAAATGACACTTTATCATAGCCACTTTTTTCCCTCTTTAAGATACCGTTGTTAAATTTTAGATCCGACGTTTCGTTTTTGAGCCGCCTTTATCAATTTTTTTTTTCTCAAATACGGACCTGGTTTCCCGATATAAAATATTAAAAGTGCTTTTAATTTTGAATTGAACGGTATATCACAGTTGTAGTTCAATCATGTTTTAGAACTTTTTAAAACATTATTAAATATTTTCGCTACCTCGGAAGAAAGTAGGCTTTGGAAACAAAATGGCAGTCATAGAGATGCTTGAGGTTTTGCATTAACTTATACATTTTTTCACTCTACAGTTTACATATTCTATTTATTTTGTAAAAAATCTTTTAGAATGAATAAAATTTGAGGTGCTAGTTTTTTACATTTTAAGCTATCGAAATTGTTATAACGCGGAGTATTATAACATTATTATTATGATATTTGAATAAATATCCCGAAAGACGGTAGCCAAACAGAAGAACCTTCATTAAGTTAGAATGCAATCTAATAGAACACGGTGCGTTTAAAAAACCTGTGCATTCCCGAGAAAAACCAAGTAACGAAGATAAAGTGACAACGTATGTTACCAAAATCCTGGTATTTCAACACGGGAAATTGAAAATAACGTAAGCGGAAAGAAATACACTGCGCAAATCATTTTAAAAAAATACAAGTTTCATCATACTTTGTCAAGAAAAACAGTAAGTTCACCTATTATAAAAGCCATTTGGTACTTCCAAAAGAGTTTCTGGTGAAATGGAATTGGCACATGTAACAATTTTCTTTCGCAATGCCGCATTATGAACACGACATCCGTCTTGTTAAAAATAGACCGATATTAGGTCCAAATCAGAGGATTTGAATAGCATGAATAACTTAGTTTTTCAGCAATTCAGTATTTTTAGGCGTTTAAAGTACCATTAATAAAAAATTACCCTATATTTATGGTCCCCAAAATACCAGCCCTAACATTCAATTTTTGAGGATACTTAGATACTGAGTACGGAATCTAAAACTTCGTTTTCCCCAGACAAATAATGAATTAGTTTTTTCGGGAAATATCTCCTAAATTTGTAGTATTTGTACCAATGTTCCAAATACGATAACAGTTTTATGGTCCATACCCAGTTCCTTTTGAACACTTCTACTTGATCATGCTGAATCCACTTCTAGGGTACTAAAAATATTTTTTTCCAGTTCTTGCTTCTGTACCCTCTCGATAGAAGATTCTTGCACTTTATTGTATTTATAACAACAATTATAACATCTAACATTTATAACAACCTTGAAGATAAAGGGATATCTCAAAATTACCTTTAAAATTATTTTCTACAAGAAATCGGCCTATTTTCAAATGTTATTAAAAACAAATCCCTACATTATATTGCCGAATTACCTCCTCAAATCATTTAATACTTTAAACTCTTTCAGAAGGAATATAAACAGTCATAAGTTGAGAAAAAAAATAAGTGGGCTTTAAAATTCAACAGTGCAGCGTGAAGTGAGGCAGAAATATGAGCCATGCCAGTTATGAATCATGAAATATTTCTCTATTCTGCAAACATGATTCGTTGCTTATTTTATAAATATTAGTTTACCTATAGGAGCTATTATACTACAAATAGATAGATGGTTTTTAGCTATAAATCAAACGATCGAATAGCTATTTATGTATCAAGGGCATTGTAAGGACGATAATGCCCGGAAGGTGGAAATAGTAGGCTTATCACCTTCAGAAATTAATAGTCTGCTATGTATTTTTATACGTTCAGAAATTAACAAATGATTTATATTAGCAGCATATTATTATATTTTTATATTCGTGTATATACTTTCATTCCCAAAAAATTTTAAAAAATCTTGTAGTATTTATTGTATTATTAACAAACTTAACAATTAACAAATATTATTATAATTAATCATAAATCATGGGACATAAACAACAAGTCCGAAACGGAATTGCACTTCAAATTGAGAATGTGAGAGGGAGCCGCAGATGCAACAAAATTGAGCACAACAACGATCGCAAATATAAAGAAGAATGGGATAAAATCAGATTAGGATTACGCTGCTCATATATTTTCCAAGCAAAAGACCGCAAAAACCAAATCTACAACATATTTGAAAAGTAGAATTCGGCACGAGCAGTAGACGTAATAAAACCGAGCTTACAAAAATTGTGAATAATGGTATAAAATTATTTTAACCCGAAACTAGATTTTATTTTTACAGATAATAATATGGCAACATACATATATTCATATATTAATTAAAAATAATTCATTAGAATTAAATCACATTAAGCTGAGAGCAATTTATGTGGTGATAGTAGTGATAGTGAAATCAAATATGACGGTTTTACCATCTTAAGGTGTGATAATTAAATCAATAAATATTAATAATAAAAAATAAATGTCACCTTCACAAAGTCACCCAGTCCTTGGTTCTCACCGGATCAAATAACACTTATCTAAACCAGATAAGTAACTTCCCAGACGCCGGATCAGCAGACACCCACACACACGGTCAACCAAGATGCCTGTTCCCACTGAATCGGCATATTTTACATATAAATAGGATGACAAAAACTATTGTATAAGATTAATTAGATTAGACTCTTTAAGTTAAGTCATGATACTAATTTTTGAAACTTATAATTATATACAATAAAAATATTTTTAAAAAAAGTAATTTTAAAATCAGTGATATAAAAATTGGCGCAGTCGATAGTAGGATGTGACAAACGTTGCTAGAACACGAGCATTCTAACTAGTAACGGTGGATCCCTATCCTTTAACAGAAAAAGAACCATAAAAGAATCCCGAAGTCATAATTCTTCACGTCCTGACGTCCTCACTCACGGCGAACTACGGAAGGAACACCTGGTGAAGCCCCTGGTAGTTAAATCGACGTAGAGAACAAGACGATCAACTAGATGATTTCCTTACTGTAAATACAATATTGAATCATCACGTGTTTATATTTTATTGTTTTATAATTTTATTTGAATATTTAATCAAAGTTAGTCAAACTGCATGACTATTTAATATTTATGATTTGATTATTCTGTTAATCAGAAAAAGAGAAACTAAACTTCAATAAAAGAAGTATTTATTTTTCAGAAAAATATTAATTTTACACAAATAACAATACATTTATCTGTAATACCAAATAATTGCTTTTACAATTATTTTTAAGTTAAAATATTTACAAATTGCTTGTAATTTTATTTTATTTACTATCGATTTATTGATCATCATGACAGACAACGATAATAATGCTGCGAATAATGCTGCAGAAATAGAACCATATAAACTATCAGAAATGTTCTCAATAATTCCTGAGTTTGAAGGAGATCAAATTTTTCTTCAAACATTTCTTAATGCTTGCGATTGTGCTTATAACATGTCCACCAGAAATCAGAAACATCTATTAGTAATTCACATCAAAAATAAATTACGCGGAAGAGCAGCACAGCTAATAAGCTCTAGAAACCCTTTATCATACTCAGAAATAAAGCATCTACTTAACTCTCATTTTGGTGATACTAGAGACTTATCCTCACTCATTCAGGACTTGCAACGCGTTAAACAAATAACAAACGAATCTCCTTTAACATTCCTAAATCGTGTTCAGACCTTAAATGCAAAAATGCATGCAAATATTCAGAAATCTAATTTGTCAACTGACGAAAAACAAGCACAAATAACCCTAATCGAATCAATGACGCTCAGTACCTTACTAACAGGATTAGAACCCAGAATTGGTCATATCATTCGAGCAAGTAACCCAAGAGATCTTTTAGAAGCCCAGGTTCGCATAAGATGTGAACTTCAACTGTCTTACTTTGAAAATCAAAAAGCTGTTAAACCGAACCCTCCTAAACCAATTCCTAATCAACCAATAAACAAAAGACCCAATCTTCAACCACTCAAATGTCATTCATGTGGCCGCATTGGTCATTATGCTAATGAATGTCGCTCACAACAACGACCAAATTATTTTCAAAATGGCAACAACAACAATTTTCAAAGACCCCTCTTTAATAACAATCAGCCTAATCCTATTCAACAAAATAGATCCAATGAACAAAGACCCCACTTTTCATCTTCTAACCCACAACCAAGTAATTTTCAATCACGTCCTTCAGTAATACAAAGAAATCCAAATTTAAATCCCGACAAGTTTAGAGCCCATTTTGTCAATCGCGATCCTAACTATGAAAATAGCTACCCTAATAACTATTATCAATCACACGATAGATATGATTTTCCCTCAGAATGCAACCAATACGATCAATCAGCAGATCAGATCGATATCCAAAATTATCAGGATTTTCTATCCCTATCCAATCAAAACCACCCACCACACCTTACGTCCAATATGACCCACGAATCAGAAAGCCAGTCAGAAATGACAGAAATCCAAGACCAAATTCAGACATTGAATCTAGACGATTTCGACCCGTTACTGAATTTCCCGGAATAGAATTTTATGTAAACCCCCTTTTAACAGTTAATCCTAAAAACTTATACTACATTACAGACGCGACAAATACCTTAAAACTATTAATCGATACAGGTGCAGGTATTTCAATATTAAAGAAAATGCCGTGAAAAATTTTAAACAACGTTTTCCCGAAAAAGTTTCTATCCAAGGTATTACCGCTGAAAAACTTCTTATTACAGAATCGACCCTTGTACCCTTTAAAGTCGGAGACCCACATAAAGTCTATATATACAATTTAGATATTGATTTTGACGGAATCTTAGGTCTTGATTTTTTGGAACATTATAAATACAGACGCTCAAATACAGACGCTATTTTATCTAGACAAGAAATCGAAAAAGTCCACATCCCTAATGCTTTAGTTCACGTAAATACAAATGGTAAATTTTTTACGTCAATAGTCAATGCAAATGCTATCCCCAAAAGTATAGAATTTTCCGATATTCAAATTGAACCTTTTGTTTCACATACCCTATTAAATTACAATACTTCTGAAATTCAATCCAATTTTCCCAGCAATCGAATTAAGAATATCAAAAACCAACTTCGCACAGAACATCTAAACGAAGAAGAAACTGAACTTATTACTAATCTTTGTCTTGAATACGAAGACATATTTTATCTCGAAGGCGATATACTTTCTTTCACTAATGAAATCAAGCATCAAATCGAAAGAAATAATGCCAGGCCCATTTTCACTAAGTCCTATAGATACCCTCACGTCCATAAAGAGAAAGTAAAATCCCAAGTAAGCAAAATGCTAGATCAACGCATTATCAGGCCCTCTATTTCCCCATGGTCCTCCCAGTTTGGGTTGTGCCCAAAAAAATGGATTCTTCTGGAAAACAGAAGTGGAGAGTAGTCATCGACTACAGAAAACTTAATGAAACTACCGTGGATGATAAATACCCACTACCCAACATCTCCGATTTACTTGATCAACTTGGAAAGTGTCATTATTTCACTACACTTGACCTCGCATCTGGTTTTCACCAGATAGAAATCGACCCCAAAGACATTCCGAAAACAGCATTTTCTGTTGAAAACGGTCATTATGAGTTCATCAGAATGCCGTTTGGTCTTAAAAATGCCCCGTCCACCTTCCAACGCGTCATGGACAATATCCTCCTTGGCATTTTAAATGAACGCTGTCTTGTCTATATGGACGATATAATCGTTTACTCGTCCACAATTCACGATTAAAAACTTAAAACACTCTTAAAAACTCACATTAACCGACTAACCGATGTTTTCAAACGCCTAAGGAAATCCAACCTTAAAATTCAACCAGATAAGTGTGAGTTCCTTCGAAAAGAAGTAGCTTACCTTGGCCATTTGATAACACAAGAAGGAGTAAAACCAAATCCCGAAAAAATTAAATGCATAAAAAATTTTCCAACATTAAAATCTCCGAAAGATATTAAGTCCTTCCTTGGTCTTACTGGCTATTATCGACGGTTTATCCCAAATTTCGCCAAAATTTCTAAACCATTAACAAGATTACTCCAAAAGGATGTACCTTTTGACTTTGATGCAGATTGCAGACATGCTTTCGACGAGCTCAAAAATGCGTTAATTTCAGACCCAATTTTAATATATCCAAATTTCGATGAACCATTTCTTCTAACCACTGATGCGAGTGCATATGGAATAGGCGCTGTTCTATCTCAAGGCCCCGTTGGCAAAGATTTACCCATTGCCTTTGCGCCAAGAACACTATGCAGTGCTGAAACAAAGTATTCCATCATTGAAAGGAAACTCCTTGCAATTGTGTGGGCAGTAAAGCAATTTCGTCCATACTTATATGGAAGAAAATTTACTCTCGTCACTGACCATCGCCCTCTCACGAGTTAAAGAACAACAACCAGCATTTGCTTTTTTAAAAACAAATTTATTGAGAACAGGGACTAACTTAACTTACAACTAACTTGATTGATAGATAATGACTACATCGATTACTATATTAATTGTTATTGCTCTTGTCTATTACATTATATTTATACGTTCTAAAAATGATGACAATACAAACTAAGCTATTTCTAAATAAAGTATGCAGGGTCGGCATAAGGTGGCGGGTTGGTACCCGTAACTCCTCCCTCCTAAGAAATGAGCCCAAGGGTGAATTATATGACAATATGGCTCGGATTCTGTAGGGTTTCTTCGTCGTCACTGGTCGTGGTGGTGGTTTGGTTGGGATGTTTTCTTTTGGTCTGGATTAATTTTCTTGTCTTTCTTAGCAACAGGAAGGCGGTTACAGTGGTCATCAGGATATACAAGATGATGGTCCATACGCTAACATTTGTTATATGGACAGGTCCTTGGCTGGTTCCATCCATTTCCTGGCTTGGATGTCCATCATGGTTTGAATGTTCTTAAGTTCATCGAAGTTTAAGCTATTGAGTTCAAAGGGCTGTAAATCAATAGCATTAGGGTGAACATTTAAGTCTAAGGTCAGCTTGGGTAATTCAATGTTGTGAAAATGGGTGTTTGTATCGTGGAAACTTCTAATCTGGAAGTCCTGAATTTGTATGGTGCAGCTAGGCTTTAACTCAAGGACAAGGGTGCCTTGGATTGGGATATTTTTTTTATTATGGCCACATTGTTGGACAGCTACGGTTTTTTGGGGTGAAACAATTATCCATTTTTCTTGTTCCAGCTTCTGGATTTTCAAAGACTTGACCTCGGTTTGAATGGCTCGACAATTTGAGGGATGTTTTGAATACAACATCATTTGTACTTCACATGGCGGATCCTCGTATACGCTCAGAGGACTGTTTTCTTTGCAGAGGTAGATTTCTGTAGCTACCTCTTGACATTTGGCATTGAATAGTACATATGAGTGTTCATTTAGGATAAGGTATTGACTTTGAGGGATAATTATTTGGTAAATGGAATTTAAGGGTACGGGCAAAGGGTAGAGGTGATATAGTACATAATTTTCAAGTTCAACTATAGGTACCTCTATTATAAAGAATATTTTGTTTTCCTTTGTATAACCCTTAATTTCGACAATTTTTTTGAATAGTAAAATGTTCTCTAAAGTTGCCGCAAATGGTAACTTAGTTTTACTTAAGTTAGGGCCAATTAATTTTATTTCATTTAGAAGTTCTTTTGGGTCGATTATAGAGCTGTGAAATATATTAAATTTCGAGAATGTAATCGCTATTTCGATGTTATCCAAGATATCGTATATATTTTGATACGCATTTATCACTTGAGAGACAAGTATTTCACTTAAAAAGAAAGAGTATGTATTTGTATTATTCAAATTCATTTGTTTAACCACCAATTCTAGTTTTTTTACACGATTTTCTAAAATACGTTGATTATGTGACAAATTTTTGCTTATGCTTTCGAAATGTTCGACAGATTTTTTAGATACGGTTATTTGCTCTTTTATAAACGTTTTTTGCGAATTTTGGTTATTAGAGATTTCCAAAATAGCTTTGTCATATTTTTCAGCATCTTCTTGTGCGAGATTACCAGTTATGGTTTTTATAATGGAACCTAAACCGTTAATAAGTCGTTTGTTTCGGTTGTTAAATAAGGGATTTAGTTGTTCAATTTGTAAGTTTACTTTAGCACTTAACGAATTGACTAGATTATAGGAGTTTAAAAAGGAGTTATTGTCAAAGAATTTATGAATTGATTCTTTTAGTTTTATAAAAGTCTGTTCTAGGTATTTGGTTTCTTGGATTATATCACTTACGTCAAAAATTTGTACAAAAGACCAATAGTCTGCTGTGTTTTGGGCATTGCCGAGTTTAAGTGGTAGTAGTCCAGGGTTCTGGTTGAGGTTATGAAATTGGGGAAGGGCTAGTTCTCTTCCAACGAGGGTGAAGATTCTGTAACAGCAGGGGGTTTTCTTAATTCTTTAACGTGAATTGTTGTTACCTTTTTAGATTGTTTATTTTTTACTTTAACTTTATTATGTTGTAGTAGTTATAGTATTTCGTAGGGGCCTTTAAACTTATTGTCTTTTTTGTTTCTAGTGTTGTTAACTATATAAACAGTTTGACCTATTTTAAATTGTGTTTGTTCTGGTCCGGCAGTGTTATGCTTTTGTACGATTTTTCTTTTTGTTTGATCGATGTTTTCTGTCACTTTTTGGTAAATGTGTTTGACTTTTTCCTTGTGATTGTTAACGTAATCATTATAGAATGTGGGTTCTATAATATCGCAGGGATCTCTACAATTAGTATGTCCAAGGGTTAGTTCAAAGGGAGTAAACTTTGTTGTTGAGTGTATAGAATTATTATAAGCAATTATTGCGTAATTCATTAAAGAAGATACATTATCTGATTTATGTTTGTGTCTAAGAATTCGCAGGTGTTCAATTAGAGTCGAGTGGAATCTTTCAACAGGTGAATTAGATTCATGGTGTAGTAAAATGTATTTTGATTTTGTGCGCTTTTAGTAGTTCTTGTACAGCTTCATTCTTAAATTCGGAACCATTGTCCATTATAATTTTTTGAGGGATGCCATAAAATGAAAAATATTTTATTAGGGCATTAGAAATTTCGATAGCAGTTTTTCCAAAAATTGGAATTGCTTGTCCTAATTTTGTAAAGGGGTCAATTAATGTTAGGAAGTCTTGATTGTCGAATTTAAATACGTCAATGTGAATTAACTCAAAAGGTTTGCCTACTGTTTCGGTTAGAACCAGGGGAACATAAGGTTTTGTTCTGGAATATTTAGTGAGTTGACATGTTTCGCAATCATTAATATAGTTTGTAACATCTGTTTTCATGGAGGGCCAATAATAATTTCTTTTAAGGTGTTCTAGAGTTTCGTTAATTCCTCTATGATTACATTTGCCTTCATGTTGGTGTTTTATTAATAATATTTTATGGTCGTATTCTCGTATGTTAGTGACTATTTTTGTACACTTAATTAGTTTCAGTCCAGAGCTATAGAAATTTTTTAAACACACTCTGTTAAAATCTAAATAAAGTGAGTCGTCATAAAAATATAGATAAAAGGTTTTATTTCCGGTGGTGTAGGTTTTTAGTAAATAAAATATTAGTTGGTCGTTTGATTTAGGGATTTTTACTAAAAGAATTTTTAGATGTTCGAACTTATCGTGTATAACATCAAGTTTGTTTATGGAATGTCTAGAGATGATCATTTGGTGTGGTTTGTTATTTATTATGTCATCTAGTATTTTAATTCCTTCACTAAGATTATCAGGGTCACTGCATGAATGCGGTGTTGCCAAAGTTGGGGTATTATCTATGACTTCTAAATTCGTGTTATTGTTAGCTGGTCTTATTAAAATATCTTGCAATATTTTAATTTTTGGGGACTTTCGTTGTTCGTTTTCATTAAGGTTTATGGTCGGGTTGGAGTTATAGTTGGTGCTTGTCGATGGTTGCGGGTTAAAGTATTGCGATTCAGGTAGATAAGGGCGGGAATAAATTGTATCATGATTTTCGAGAGGATTTTCAGCCATATTACGCAAAAAATCTAAAATGTCGTTGTTGACTTCGCCTGGATTGTTAATGATGCTTTCGTTTTCTAAAGCGTTTATTTGAATTCTGGAAAGGGCATCGGCATTGGTGTTTTGAGTACCTCTTTTATAGATTATTTCGTAATCAAACTCTTTAAGCTTGAGGCGCCATCTGATAAGTTTACTATTTGGTTCTTTTAAACTAAAAAGCCAAACAAGAGGACGATGATCGCTATAAATTTTAAATTTCTTTCCATAAAGATAAGGGCGGAAGTATTTACATGCCCAAACTATTGCTAAAAGTTCTTTCTCAATAGTAGAATATCTGGATTCACTATCATTAAGTGTGCGGCTGGCATAAGCTACAGGTTTGTCATTTGGGACGTTGCCTTGTGAAAGAACGGCTCCTATTGCAAAATTACTTGCATCGGTGGTAAGGATGAATGTTTTTTTCGAAATCGGGGTACTGAAGGATAGGGGCATTAATTAGCAGTTGTTTACAATGCTCGAAAGATCGGATAAATTCAGGAGAATGAACTACTTTTGAATCTTTTTTTAAGCAAGCTGTCATGGACTTAGTTATTTTTGCAAAGTCTTTGATAAAACGTCTGTAATAGCCTAGAAGACCCAAAAAGGCTTTAATTTCTTTTGGACTTTTGGGAATTGGAAATTTCTGGATAGCAGATATTTTATCTGGATTTGGTTTGACTCCATTGGATGTAACGACATGTCCGAGATATTGGACTTCTTTCCTGAGAAACTCGCATTTGTCCAGTTGAAGTTTAAAATTCGATTCACGAAGTCGTGAAAAAACTTGCTTTAGACGAGAAAGATGTTCTTCAAGGGATGTGCTAAATATTATTATGTCATCGAGATAAACTACGCAGATTTCGTTTTGGAGGCCACGAAGGATGTTATCCATCACTCTCTGGAAGGTGGAGGGTGCGTTCTTAAGACCGAATGGCATTCGACAAAACTCAAAATGTCCAGACTCAGTAGAAAAAGCGGTTTTAGAAATATCATGTGGATCCATCTCGATTTGGTGGAAACCATTGGCGAGATCTAAAGTGGAAAAATACTGACTTCGACCAAGTTTGTCCAGAATATCGGCAATATTGGGAGAGGGGTATTTATCTCCTACAGTGCGCTCGTTTAATCGCCTGAAATCTATAACGACTCTCCATTTGCGTTTGCCAGAAGAATCAAGCTTTTTTGGAACGATCCATATTGGACTGGACCAGGGAGAAACTGAATTTCGAATAATTCCTTGATCTAGCATTTTAGAAACTTGTTCCTTGACTTCTTTTTTGTGAATCTCGGGGAAGCGGTAAGTTTTAGTGAAAATGGGGCTTTCGTCTGTTAAATTTATTTTGTGTTGAATTTGGTTTGTAAAAGTTAATGGGATTTTGTCACAATAAAAGATGTCTCTAAAATTAAAGCATAATTTTCTGAGATTTTCTTTTTCTTCTTTATTAAAGTGTTGTAAGCGTAAATTTTTCAGATTTTCTTTTAATAAATTGTCATGTTCGATAGTAAGAGTTTGTTCACTTTCCATTTTTTGACAAAAATTTACGTCTAAAGAATTTATTGGTTCAACGTTAAATGATTTATTTATGTTGATTTCGACGTGGGTCTCGTTAGAATTAGTGACCATAGTATAAGCGTAAAAGTTAGAAATGTTTACTAATGCTTTTGGAATTTCTACTCCATTTTCGAAATTTATGTAGTCAAAAATTCCTAAACCAGATTCAATAGTCACAGGTAGTTTAATAACTTCTTGCGATCTTGGCCAAATGATTATAGAAAAGTTTTGAAAAAAATTGTCGGAATTATTATTGGTTATTTCTTTTGAGTTTTCGAAAATTATTGGAATGTCAGAGTTTTGTGTAGAAAGTTTACTTTTTTTCAGGTCAATTTTAGCGTTTAGTTGTTTTAAGAGATCAGTACCAATCAATCCATCATATTTTTGAGAGAATCTAAATAAATAAAATTTGTGTTGGCCACGGGTGTTAAATATTTTAAAAATAGGGATGTTAGCAACTTCATCGTGAAAGGAATTAGCGTGTGCCGTCTGTATATTAAATATCTCATTTGAAATGTGATTCTTGAAACATTTGTATGCTAGTTGCGGACTCATCAAACTTCTCGAGCTTCCAGTGTCAATTAAAAAATATGCTTGTATTTCTGGGATGTAAACGTACGGTAAATCTGATCTAATATTGTTAAGGTATATTATGTTACGGGTTCGTTGTTTGTGGTTTCGTGAAAATTTTGCTGTTCAGATTTATTGTAGGGTTCATCGGAACTATGAGGTAGATGACTTTGATGGTGTGATGAACTATAATGAGGTTCATCGTATTGAATTTCTGGGAATGCACGAGTTAATTGTGCATGTGGCGACAAAATTTCATTGTCATAATCAGAATAATTGTAATATAAATTAATATAGGGGTCATTGGAATAATTATCAGGATCGTAGTAATTATTTTCTGAATATTCGGGGTAAGCGGATTCCAAATTATTATGGATAATAGTGTTGCCAGAACTTGTATCCATAGGCTCAGGTTGATTTCTTCGAATAATAGAGCTTGCTCGGGGATTAAAATTATTTGGTCTACTTGGGGGTAGAAAGGGTTGTCTAAAAGTAGAGCTGTTACTACTTCTAAAAAGGTGGAGCTGTGAAATAGAGTCAGTACGAGATCTATTTTGGAAGTTATTGCCTAGATGAACAGAGCCTTGAGGAAAATTTGAACGATTCAAATTTTGGGGAATTAATCCAATACCTTGTGGTACATTAGATCTGAAAATATTTTGAGGTAATGGGGTCGGTTGAGGAGCATTTCTATATGGAAAATTAGAGGTTGGAATATGCGTATATGGTCGTTGTTGGGGTTGATGCCTGGAAGAATGTGGGAATCGAGGTGGTAAGGGTGGTAAAGGAAGCGGTCTTGAATAGTTTTGTTGAAAATTCTTGCCTTGAGAAAAATAAAGAAAGTTTTCTTCTACGACTAAAGAAATTGCTTTTTCCAAAGTGTCAGGGTTTCTTAGCCTAACAACAAGTTGGATTTGGTAAGGTAATCCATTTAAAAATGTTTTAAGGGCAAAATCTTCGTAGTGTGCTAACTTAATTCTACGTTCATTTTCATCTGCAACGGAAGTATTGAGTTTTGAAAATAAGAGTGAACGAGCATCTTGCACTCTCATACCAAGTTGAACAGGATTTTCATTTCTACGTATTTTTAATAAAATTAAATCTTGTATTAAACATTCAATACTACGCTGATCTGAAAAAGCTATTAAAAGTGCGTCTTTAATTAATAACCATGAATTTAAATCTGAGTTATAGCATATGAGATCGGCTGCACGACCTCTCAGTTTCATTAAAATTGTATCAATTAAAGCTAAATTTATCGGATTATTTAAATTAGCGGCATCTTGAAAGTTTTGAAGTACATGCTCACAAGCAGTGATAAATCTATTGAGTTGTCTTGGATTGCCATCAAAAGTAGGGATATTGTCAGCTTGATATCTTAACATACCAATATCTATTTGACTCATTTTCTTTTTTTCGATAGTAATTGAAGGTAAAGGTCTTAGTTCTTCGTGAGAAACGGTTTGCAAAAAATTTATGAACTCGTTGAGTTCTCTTATTTGATGCTCAAACATAGAAGTAATTCAAAAATCCAGTAAAATTTACAATTATTAACTGTAAAAATTGTAAAAATAAAGGTTATAAAAAGGTAAAGCGTCTTTTTATATAAAAAAAATAAATGGTAAAAACTTCAATTAAAATTGCACTCAAATAAAATAAAATACACCTTGGTAAATATTAAAATATACCAAAATACTCGAAAATAAATGCAAATATATATCACCAAAAGGATTTAAAAATAATGGTAAGGAAAAATGTTCACTTTCAGTAAGGTTCTTGCCAAAATTTCCATTTGTAGTTCCTCTTAGCCTAATTTCCTAAAGGAATCGATTTTTGTATTCCCAGGACCTAAACTATAGCTGTTCTCAATCCGGTGTTGAACGGGTGGTTGCTTCAATTGGATCGCTGCAGGTACTTCCGACGATTCTTGTTCTTTGAAGGTTTCTGCAGGTCTTCTTTCAGCTTCCAGGGATTGTAGCGGTCTTCAAACCGTAGAAACGGACCCAAATATGGCGATTTTTGTCCAATATTGGAAAGACCGAACTACCGACTGCGCCAGTTAAAGGACAACAACCAGCATTTGCTTTTTTAAAAACAAATTTATTGAGAACAGGGACTAACTTAACTTACAACTAACTTGATTGATAGATAATGACTACATCGATTACTATATTAATTGTTATTGCTCTTGTCTATTACATTATAGGTTTGTCCTCACTGCAAATTTCTTACAAGTTTGAAACTGTTTTCAAACCATTTTTGATGCGCATGCGTAAAATATTACAACTTCTGATCGATTTGAAACCGTCTGTGCGAACATCAAATACGGGTTGAGTTGAGAAGAAAAATAACCTCACTTTTTTATGCCAGTGTCGACTTTCTTAGTGTTTCAGAATTAAATAGAGCATTTATTGTCATTTTAAAAATTTCTCAAAATGAAACGTTTTTTAAGGACATTAAAAAACTTAAGGATAATAAATCAATTCCTCATGATAGTAAGATTCTTTCTTTAAATCCTTTTTTGGATAAAGATGGCATATTGAGGGTTGGGGGTCGTCTAGGATCCTCCAATTTTAAGTATGAGAAAAAGCACCCTATTATGTTATCGGAAAAGCATCATTTAACAAAACTGATTTTAGAAAATGAACATATATGCTTATTACACTGTGGGCCTCAGCAGCTGTTAGCAAACGTTCGTAATAAGTTTTGGCCAATCAATGGCAGATCATTATGTAGAAAAATTGTGCACAAGTGTATTCGATGCTTTAGATATAACGCAAAGCCTTTTGCACCTGTAATGGGTAATTAACCTCGTGAGCGTTTAGAATCAAGACAACCATTTGAGGTCGTTGGCGTAGATTACGCGGGTCCAGTTTTAATCAAAAATAAAATTGGTCGTTCTTCGCGATCCTCAAAAGCATATATATGTTTGTTCGTCTGCTTTATCACCAAAGCGATCCATTTAGAGTTAGTGTCAGACCTCTCCAAAGAATCCTTTTTAATGTCATTCCGTAGGTTTTGCGGACGACGCGGAAGGCCTTCCATGGTATTCTCCGACAATGGAAAAAATTTTGTTGCAGCTTGTTCCGAGCTGCGCGAATTGGGTAATTTTTTTAAGGTAAATCAAGAATGTATTGAAAAGGAAATGACCAATGATAATTTAAATTGAAAATTTATTCCACCGTACTCCCCTCATTTTGGTGGGTTGTGGGAGTCGAGCGTACGTTGCAGCAAACATCACTTGAAAAGAGTAATCGGTGAAACTTCTTTAACATTTGAATGCTTGTATACGCTTTTGGTGCAGATCGAATCTGTACTCAATTCAAGGCCCCTTTCGCCCCTATCCTCTGAACCAGACGACTATTTACCTTTGACACCAGCTCACTTCTTAGTCGGCAAACCACTAAATTCTGTACCCGAATATGATACTAGTAATATTCCCGTAAATCGCCTCTCCGTATTCCAACACATACAACAAATGAAATCTCACTTTTGGAAGAGATGGAGCAAAGAGTTCGTCTCGGAGCTTCAAAAACGAGTGAAATGGAAACTTAATCAAAGTTCATTAAAAGAAAACACTCTCGTCTTGGTCAAGGAAGAAAATTTGCCTCCTGGTCAATGGAAGCTTGGCAGAGTCCTAGAAGCCCACCGTGGAAGGGATGGAATATCGCGAGTGGCAACCATCAAGACTTCTAGTGGAGTAATAAAGCGCGGATTTCAAAAACTGTGCCCGTTACCTTTAGAATAGACTGTTGAACTTATTACTTAGTGTTAGTTTGTGTTGAAGCTGAGAGACTTCAAGTTGGGGGGTATGTTTACGCGCTACGTACTTTAAAATCAATTATACATTGATACTTTCTGTTAAAAATAAACAATGGTTAGTTCAGCGCGCCCTAAACTGGCGAATGCCGTCCCCACCTAATGTTTATCCTCGATTCCCTTTTGTGCCGCTGTTCGTCGCCTGCTTTTTGCCGCGAGAGATGAAGAGAAGAGACGGACCGATCAGTCTCTGTTTTGATATATTACGATAGACATATTACTTTAAATTGATTTTTATTTCTGTTTGTAAACCATATCAATTTTGTTCATTAAAGTTTTAAATAACACATCTCTCTTGTTTAAAATTACAGAGTATATTACTTATTAAGTCAAAATTCCAAATTAAAATTCTCAGTCCAAATTTCTTGAAACTGCCGATTTTCATCTTTAACCTTACGTTTTTTACGTCCTGGTTTCTCCATGTTGCGTTTTAATTTTGGCGGATTAACACAGCAGCTAAAAACAATTAGAGTACCTACTTAAATTACCCTTCCATTCTTTTTTAATTCATCAAAAATAAGTGATTAAATAGTATTTCTCAGAAATTTTAATATTTTAGTACAGATTTTATATTTGAAACAATGACGTAGTTATTACAGTTAGAGAAATTCTATAAAAAAAATAGTAATTTATTAGTTTTATTTTAATATTTGGCCTACATTAAAGCTAAATTTGAATAAAATCGATTAAATAGGTAGACACACACTTATTAATAACAGAGTTTTACGTTTTCACAATTCAATTATACACGGCACTTGACGGGTTAACACAGCAACAGGAAATCTACGTTGATTGTGAATCAAAATATATGACACCGGCTAGTCGAGTTAAAATCTACACTAGAACTATTGCCTCCCCAAAACACTATTAAACTGCACTTATTCTCAGTCACTTATTATTTCGCTTTGTATTTTCGCGCTTATTTCTTTCTGTTGACACTTCACTTAAATTAAAACCGAACTGTCGGTCGCTGCAGTTAGCGCGGCTTTTATACCGCGCATACGACTCTGGAAGCTTCGTCTATCTACCTAGGCGAGCAATCGGGAATTCGGGACTATTGCTATCTTCCTTGCTCACATCGCGCTAGAAAATTCTTGAATTCTCTACTATTTTGTACTTTATACGTTTACTTTATTCTCTACTATTTTGAACTTTTTATGTATAAAGGCTGCAAGCGATGTTACTTGACTTAGCATTTTTGAGCGCTAGATTAAAATAGTGCGCGCGCAATTCAAATTACTTTTCGAACACATTTTTTTTTGGTTTTATCTGGGATAGAATTCAATATTTTTCGAATGTACGAGAGTATTATTTTGCTCTCGGCGGGCCACCAGTATTCGACCGTCGGGCCGCGGTCTGTGCATCCATGCTTTATAATGATGGGAAGTTTCAGTTTATAGAAGAAAATCTTAATGAAGTAACTAAAGAATTCATTAGCTCTTAATTGCTAAGAAAAAAGTCAAAGAATTTCATGTTTTAAAGACTTAGGTTCTTAGAGAAAAAACTCGCAGCAAACATATCAATATCCTACTTTTTTACACAACATACAGTTTAGGCGTAGGTCTTATAATTAACTGCATTAAAGACTTGCACTCAATTTTTTGGGTCACGATATAAAAAACTGAAAAGATTTAGGGAGGGTTCCCTTAAACCTTTTTTATTCCCTATTACCCTATAGCAGCCTCACTATAGGTTTACAGGCAAGGGTGGCTTGGCCGTAATAGGTTGAGTAAAGAACCATTTTATTGTAGAATTTAATACTGATTTATTCACCCAAAACTACAACTATTTATATCAGTCTTAAACTAACAATTCGTGGTAATTTTCAAAACTAAGATGTTTTCTCTTTACAATACTTCCTACATTCTCAATGATGAAACCGTGCAAATTGTTTTAAAAAACTAAACAGTTCATGATTCGGGTGACAGACCTATGTTTTTATAAACTATACTACGCACCTTGACGGACTAACATAAACAGTTTTATATACTTAAGTAAAAAATAGAATTTTTAGATTATTAAATTTAAAATTAAAAATGTCGATTAGACATCTTCCCCGCTCTCTCTGCTACTTGCTGTAGGAAGATTTAAGGGACGGAGTTCTACCATCACGGTCTCTCTGGTCTTATGTCTAGGTTCTTGTTGCTTGTATTGTCTAATTTTAATAACCCATAGGAATACGCAAGACACTAGGATGATGATCAGTATAGTACAGCCCCCTGCAGTATAGGAGTGGAGTGTGACCTTTTTCCATATCTTGTCTTCCAGCTGCTGGCCTAGTCGCTGCTCATCAATCGAAAGGTTAGTCAGATCATCTGATACCTTGAACACGGCTTCTCTCGAAAAACTGCTGACTGTTTTTGTTTTTTGTATGGTGTAGGTCGCTGACATTAATAAATGTTGATGTTTTTGTATAACTAGAAACAACAGGAACGGTATCAAATCGGTTTGCAATTATATTATTTTGCTTTGTTTTATTTTTTCAATTCATTGTGTGATAGCTCAAAGTATTGTTGATTGTTGTAGTCTACAGCCAAAATGTTATTAGGTATGTCCAGAGACCAGTAGGAATTATTTTCATTTTCAACGTGTAGAGCTATAGGATATTTCTTCAGGAGGTATGGTCGGAAATATCTTCAATGGCAAAATGCGTACAAATTTTTGCCCATTGTCTTCCCTCTTCTTGTAGTGATGTCTTTATTGGTACCTGCCTTATTTTTTAATGAGATAGTAATTTTTCGTTGGCTTTCTGAAGAATTTTGTGTACATGGGCTGGTGATAAGATGGTCAAAATCGATCCTCGTTCAAATCGTATCTTGAAGAGTTTTAAATAGTAGCCACTTATTTCAGCTATGAAATTTGATGCCAGAGGATAGACCATAAGGATATGAATATTAACTTCATTACTGTCTATTATGCGCTCATACCCTTTCATCTTATTGATGATTTCCATACTTTGGCTTATTTCCTCTTGGAATCGATTGATGTGCTGCTCCATTTTTACCTCTGTTTCATTGATCTGCGCGATAGCAGAGATCATTACTTTGGTTTGGTGTTTGGAAGTCTGAATTAGTTCTTCTTGGTTCGACTTTAAGCTGTCGATGTCCCTATAAACTTCATCATTTACTGCAAAAACTGATGTTAGGAATTGGCCAAAAAGTCCTCTTCTTTTGTGGCGAACTCCAAATAATCCAGTGTTAAGCAACTCTATCTCTTTTTCTTTATCTAGAAGATGGTGTGCCAATATTTGACAGTTTGTTGCTGTTCAAAGTTGTTTTGCTTCCTCACATAGGCTTTGGAATCGACTTATTACCTGTGAGACCTTTTTACTGTCATCATCAATTCGACTTTTGTTGATATTGAGTTGAAGCCTAAATTCTCCTCTCTCGATTCTGGATGTTTCCAGATGCTCGATAAATAGGCCTTTCGCGGGTTGCTTGATTGTATAGTTTGCTGTCCCCCTTGTTGGCCTAAAAATGGTGAAACATAGCAGGATGTCTAATAGCGTAATCCCATGTTTTGGTTGTCGGCTACGCTGAAATTTTGGGTCGTTCCTTAGGATTGTTACATTGCTTTTCACTGTCTGTGCGGGTTGATGATAGTCTTGTTCCTTTTCACATGGTAACGGGATTAATTTTATTACTGCCCTTTTTGTTTCCGTATTTCCTTTTCGGAGGGTAACTACTCGAACTTTGTTGTTATCACTTGGGTGCACTTTGGTTATTTTCGCTAATGGCCATCTTGCTGGGTTAACGTTCTCTTCTTTGATAAGCACTACTGTCCCTATTTTCAAATTCTCTTTGTCTTCTTTCCATTTGTACCGCATTTGTAGTCTACTTAGGTATTCTATGGACCATAATTTCCAGAGATCCTTCTTCATTTTTTTAATTAACTTCCATCTCTGAAGCATAGAGCCATTTATGTCTGTCTCTGATCATGCAAATGGGCCTAATAATGGCCTTCCAATCAAAAAATTACCTGACGTGAGTATTGTCTCATTGTCTGTAGCGTCATTTATTGCACACAGTGGGCGAGAGTTCAGGCACGCTTCAATTTGATATACTAACGTTGACAATTCTTCAAATGTTAATGTCGTTTCTCCAATGATTCTTTGTAGGTGGTGTTTTGTTGATTTAATCCCAGCTTCCCACAGTCCTTCAAAGTGTGGTGAGGAGGGTGGAATAAAATGCCATTTTGTCCCTGTGGTGCTAATTGCGTCTTGTACTTCTTGTGTTTCAGTTATTTTTAGTACTTCGTCTTCTATGTGATTTGCTGCTCCGACAAACGTGGTTCCATTATCACTGTATATGTCTGTGCATTGTCCTCTTCGTAAAATGAATCTTCTATGTGCTGCCAGGAAAGTCTATGTGGTCATGTCAATTGCCTTGGTTGCCATGCACACAAAAATCGCTATGTATCCCTTGTATGATTTATGACCTCTTTCTTTTGTTGTTCGGATGAATATGGGGCCTGCGTAGTCGATTCCAGTATGAGAAAACGGGGGTGATGGTGTGACTCTTTCTTTTGGTAGATCTCCCATTATTTGTTGTGCTGCTTGCTGCTTATATCTAATACATTTTATGCATTTGTTTATCATTGTTGCAATTGTCCGTTTTGCATTGATAATCCAAAATTTTTTTATAGTTGGTATCGCCAAATGCGTTGCGGTCGCGTCAATGAAGGGTGTGCTGGACAAGTAGACCCACCGAAGATGGACTGAGTCCCCTGGTATGAGACAGGCCAAAGCGCACATAGGTGGACCCTCTTCCTGTCTCACCAAAAATCTACTACGCCTAAAAAGACGCGAAATTCGGCTAGTGACAGGTCCTTTAACCGGTCACTGGCACTTAAGAAGCCATCTCCATACTATCGGTATTGCGGACAACCCGGAACGCCGATGGTGCTGTGAGAAGGATGAAACCGTTGACCATGTAGTCGGGGAGTGCCCAGCACTCACGCGCGCCAGGTTCAAATACTTGGGTAACACTTTCAGTGTACCGAGCGACTTTAAGTCCTTCAGACCAGAGAGCCTTATCGGTTTCTTTAAGGCCGTTGGGCTCTGGTAACCCCCGGTGGGGCATGACGGGTCCATCAGTAGACCTATATGCATAACTGCTTTGGCAGCCCACTGTTTCGTCAATTCAATTCAATTCAATCCAAAATTTCTGCCTAATGTAGGGCAAAGTTAGTTGGTTTCCTCTGTGCAATGTTTTCTCATGGGCATCTTTTATGATGAGTTTTGTTAGATGGCTATTTCTGGGCAATATGATTGGATGGTTTTGATCGATTGGTATATTAGCATTCTTGAGTCTTCCTCCTACACGCATTATTCCATTCCGGCTTCTAATATCGTTTCTAGTTCTGCTGGACTTAGATTTCCTTTTGGAGAGTCTTTTTTCATTCTTCTACATACTGAAAGAACTCGTAGCATTTTAGTCATTGACGAAAAATGGCTCCAATGGTTATGCATGCTTGATGACAATTGATCTTCTTTAGTCCTTCTTCAATTTTGGAGATTTCACTGTTTATTGGCCATTCTTCTTGGTTGCACAGCCAATTCGGTCCTTTCCACCATAATTTTGATTCTCTTAAAGCGGTAATTTCCATGCCCCTTGATATTACGTCAGCTGGATTATCTTGAGATTTGACATGGTTCCACTTTTGCGCTGGTATTAGTTTCACAATTTCGGAGACTCGGTTGGCGACGAGAGTGTTCCATCTTGTAGTATCTCCTTTAATCCAGCCTAGTGTGATCATTGAATCTGTCCAGGCATAGACTTCTTTGCATTCTATCTTTAGGGCGTTTTTTGCCTTGTCCATTAATTTAGCGAGTAGTACGGCAGCACATAGTTCTAGTTTTGGAAGGGTAGTCCGGTTTCTTGCTGGAGCCACTTTGGATTTGGTAGCATAGTAATATTAATTTCACTTCCACTTTTCATTATACTGTAAATTACTGCACCGTATGCCTTTTCGGACGCATCGCAGAGTCCCACCAGATCAATTTCTTAGTTGTCGTATTGGATCCATTTTGGAATTCTGATTTTTGAAATACTATTTGTTTCTTCTTGAAATATTTTCCACTTCTTGTAGGGTTCATCTTCGACAATGTCATCATATGCTAATTTTTGAATCCACAGATCCTGAATGATTAGTTTTTCTCGAATGGTAAAGGGTGCTAACCATCCTAATGGGTCAAATATCTTCGCGATTTCTGACAGCATTTGCCTTTTAGTATTGCTGGTTCTTGTTATTGCATTGACTTTAAAATGGAAACTATCATCAGCTGGACTCCATAATATTCCTAGTGATTTCTTAAGCTCTTCTTCACCAATTTCAACAGTGCTCTTTTGTTTTAGCTCTTCTGGGATTTCTTGTAGAAGGTCTTTGGAATTGCTGGACCATTTTCTCAGTGTAAAATTAGCGGATTTTAGTAATTTTATTAGTTCATTTTGAAGTTCATGTGCTTCTGTGACACTGTTGGCACCCGAAAGTACGTCATCAACATAAAAGTCTTCCAGGATAATCTTCGATGCTTTTTTAAAGTTTCTTTGTTCATCGTGAGCTAGTTGGTGAAGAGTTCTTATGGCTAAGAATGGTGCCGGGCCTGTTCCGTATGTTACTGTAGTTAATCGGAATTCTTGTAGTGGTTCATCTGGATGCTTTCTCCAGACGATCCTTTGATATTCCTGATCTGCCCTATCCACTTTTATTTATCTATACATTTTTTCCATGTCTGCTATAAATTCAACTCTGTGTTTTCTCCAGCGTAGTAGAATGTCTGCCAGGTCATTTTGTAATCTGGGTCCGGTATGTTTCCGTTCAAACTTTGTTTGTTGGTTGTTTTTCATGATGCGTCGAAGACTACTCTAAGTTTCGTAGTTGTATTGTCTTCTCTTGTGACAGCTTGATGAGGTATGTAATATTTTCCTTGAATATAGGCGTATTTGGGCACTCTTTCCATGTGCCCAAGCTTTATGTATTCTTCCATAAATTGTCGATACTGGTCGTAGAGGCTCTTATTTTTTACAAACTTTTTCTCTAATTGTTGAAATCTTGCTATGGATTTTGATTCTTCTAATTGCGGTGGATACTCTTTGAACGGCAGCTTCACTGTATAACTTCCATCCTTGTTTCTTTTTATTGTTTTTTGAAAGAGTTCTTCACACACTTGGTCTTCTGGCTTGATTTGCTGTTGACATGAGACTTCTTCTATTTCCCAAAATTTGGTCAGTTGATTATCTTCTTCTGTTCTTGATATCATGCTCTTTATTTGTAGGTGTTTACTCTTTTCACTGATGATCATTGTTCCAGAAATAATCCAACCAAATTCTGTTTTTTGTCCTATTAGTCCATCCCGTTTTTTGAGCCCTTCTAGTATTATTTTCCCGTGTTCTTCTGCTCCTAGTAGTACGTCGATTGCTCCCGTTGTATTGAATGTGGGGTCTGCCAGAATAGTATTTTCCCATTCTCCTGCGTCTATCTCGTTTAACGGTTCACTCGGGAGCGCCTTCGTAATCCTTGGTAATACTAGCAATTCTGTTGTGAGTATGTAGTCGCTGGGAAATCTTGGCATTAATTGGACTTTTATTTTTGACTTGGAAACACTTGATTCATTGTCGCCGACTCCTGATATTTCGGCGCGTATTTTTTGTCTTGGTAAAGCTAATGCTTGTGCAGCCTCTTCAGAAATAAATGACGACTGGTAGCCTTGATCAATTCACACTCTTAATAAATGGGACGTGCCGTCGTATGCTGTGCCTTGGATTAGCGCTGTAGTCAGTAGAACTTCTTTTTTATCGGTATTGCTTCTTTCTTCAGCTGCGTGGTGAGTGCTTTGGGGGTGATTTCTTGAATTGCTATTTCTTGTGTTCGATTCATTGTATCTAGAGTTGACAATAGAGTTAGAGATTGTTCTAATTCTTCCGCTAGCTCCTGCTGCCGGAGGGCAATTTTATTCGTCTCTTCCATGGCTTTTTCCTGGGGCGGCAGTTTCTTATTTTAGATTGCAGATGTAAAAGTGGTCTTTTGGCAGCTTACTTCTGGCTTGACTTTAAGATGGAGGCGGCGTCGTGGGCGGCAACTCCTTTTGTTTAACTTGAAGATGGAGGCGGCGTCGTAGGCGGCAACTCCTTTGGTTTAATTTGAAGATGGAGGCGGCGTTGTAGGCGGCAACTCCTTTTGTTTAACTCGAAAATAGAGGCGGCGTCGTGGGCGGCAACTCTTTTGGTTTAACTTAAAGATGGAGGCGGCGTCGTAGGCGGCAACTCCTTTTGTTTAACTCGAAGATGGAGGCGGCGTCGTGGGCGGCAACCCCTTTGGTTTAACTTGAAGATGGAGGCGGCGTCGTAGGCGGCAACTTCTTTTGTTTAACTCGAAGATGGAGGCGGCGTCGTGGACGGCAACTCCTTTGGTTTAACTTGAAGATGAAGGCGGCGTCGTGGGCGGCAACTCCTTTGGTTTAACTTGAATATGGAGGCGGCGTCGTGGGCTGCAACTCCTTTGGTTTAACTTGAAGATGGAGGTGGCGTCGTAGACGGCCGTAATAGGTTGAGTAAAGAACCACTTGATTGTAGAATTCAATACTGATTTATTCACCCAAAACTACAACTATTTATATCAGTCTTAAACTAACAATTCGTGGTAATTTTCAAAACTTGTAATGTTTTCTCTTTACAATTCTTCCTACATTCTCAATGATGAAACCGGACAAATTGTTTTAAAAAACTAAACAGTTCGTGATTCGGGTGACAGACCTATGTTTTTATGTCCATTTTCGATTTCCTACCCAATTTTCCTTTCGTAACTCGGTTCGAATAATAAAACACATTTTATTATTAACACGACGGTAATTTTATTAAACTACAAATAATACCAATGTGTGTGTCTTCAACTAAATATGCTACAAGGCAGTGGCGGCTCGTGGGTCAATCTTCAGGGGGGTCATTTTGGTTTGAAAACTTATAGTTTACTCTAATAGAAAAAAACAAATCAAACTATTGATTTTTTAAAGTATTTGAAAGATCTTTTTGTCATTTATATTTTGGATAAAAAATACCGACTTAGATAAAACTCAATAATATTTACCGAGATATTTACCCTATTAAGCGGGTAAAAATAACTTTAAATGCTTAAATCGTTTGCCGAAAATTAACTTTGCCTTTTTATTAGAGTAAATATTTTAAATAAAAATATAAGAACAAGGGTATAAACAGGTTATCGAAACCACTCTACCCAGAACCATCGTACGTTTTGGAGATCGGCCGAAAAAGGACGAAAATGCGTATAAATTTACAAAAAATATTTTTATCGGCTTATGTTGACTCGCCGCTTTTTGCAGGATAAGTTGATGGGCATAGCAGTGCTAGCAATAAAGTGTGCATTTGGGTATATTTCTTTAATTTTTATTTATACTCCTACCAGTTTACCGCTCATGACTGATGCACCATCGTAACTTTGGGCAATTAATTTTTCAGGTGCTTGATTAATTTTGGATAATTGAAGTTCTTCCAATATTACATTAGTTAAATGTTGTGCTGTGGCATCTGGAGGGTTAACAAATTTCCAAAATCTTTCATGTGCAATCAGTTAATACATATTGCAATATGACAATCATCTGCGTTTTATTGAAGCTGTCTGTGGTCTCATCTACTTGAATTGCCACAAAATTTGTCTGGCCAATCTCCTTAATTATATGAGTATGTACAATAGCTAACATTGATTCGAAAATATCGTTCTGAATTGTTTTTGATGTGCCTTTAAATACTGTACTTCTTTCAATATGTTCTTTAAACATTAAATCCAGTTCAGAAACAAAATCGATAAGGCCCAGAAAAATTTCAGGATTATTGGAGCTGATACTTTCGTCATGACCGCGCAATGCAATTTCGAAAACTCCGCAAAATTTTACACAGCCGATTAGTTTGTTTAAAATATACCTATTTTTAGAAACCGATTCATTAAAGTCATGCACAGATTTACGATATACACTATCAAGTTGCTGTCTTATGTTAACACCAAAGTATATAGTTTTCAACTGTTAGACTGTGTTAACACGTCCTAAACTTGACAAGTGTCTACGTAACAACTTTTCCGATGGAGCGCACTCTGTTTCGCCCAGTCACCTGATCGCCCCGTGGCCCCGTCGATTCATTTAAATATGTACTTGCACTTTATATAATTATCCTGTATTGATTGTATTTAGATATTAGGTTTTTGAAGCCGAACGGAATGGTTGTTTTGATTTTGATAGATTTAATTATACTGGTGACACGTTATTGAGTTATTTTACGGATATATCTGGTAGTAATAAAATATGTTTTGTTTTATTACTACACGCCTACCTTATAAGGGGTTTCAATTTTTTTTAAAGTCTAGTCGGACCCGTCGATTTTTGTTTCGAGAGTGTGGTATTTACTTTCATACTCTCTGGGACAGTATTTTGTCTTTTGAAAAATGTTTTTAGGAGCGTCTTTTGGGGGCCTATACCTATATTTCATTAATAGGAATTCCTACTGATGAGATATACGCCCCTTTAGGAAAAAAAATAGATAGGTAGGTACTTTTTTTTTCTCGCACTAAGGCATATCGCATTTTTCCTTAAAAACCCTTATTATTTAAATAAAAATTATATTATTTTTATTCCCTATACAGTGCAAAACTATAATGTGTGTAACAAATCCTAATAAGAAAATTAAGTGGGACAGTCAAAATTATGTTTGAACTCGAATTCATTTCAACTTAAATTATCGAAAAAAAGTGTTTTTTATTTTTGCATTTTTTAAAGTATTTTTTATTTTTTATTCAAAGTAAGTATTATTTATTTTTGCATCTATTTTTGACTTTGACGTTGTCTTAATTTTAGGTTGGAATGATTGTTGAGTAAACCAAAAAGAAAACAAGATTTGATCCAAAAAAGTCCTAAATAACATAAAAATTCCTATTATATTGCCTGTTGTTTACGTTGATTCTATATACCTATAGGTATCTGAACAAGATTTTTTCCGGGCATGAATTGTGCAGCGGCCTTAAGAGCGTAATCCAATTCAGCCAAGAAAATTTCAAAAATAGTACAGAAGGGGTGACGTTTAGTACGATCGATTATCAATCAACGATATCGATTAGCAGTCACTCATCGATATTAGAATTTAGCCGGTAAAAACTGCGTTGAAAGCCTTTTCTGGATAGATGAGATCTAAGACACTAGCGCTTTTTGAATATTATTTTTTTATAAAATTGTTAGGTAATGGATTAATCTAGACATCTGTAGAATCAATTTTTTGAAATTTAAATTCTAAACAGATAAATATAACGTTGAAAATTACCTTAATTTTCTGTATGTCTAAGCATCGTTTTTTATATGATTTTAGGCCTAATTAAAAAAAATAAAACTACAGAAGTCTAGTTTTGTCCTTTCAGAACAAATATTTTAAAACCTCATATCAAAAAACCTTTTAGATTCTTAGATCTTATCTATCCAGAAAAGCCCTTTTTTGGCCAATTTTCGCAGGCGTATGAAGCCTTTTTTTTTGGGCGACTCTCTGTTTGTAAGATTGGCGCGTCAGCTATAATTTTTTTTGGCGAATGTGCACCTCACGTTATTTTAATAAATTGTCAAAAGTTGATCCAGAGGTCATAATTTTATTTAGAAATACTACCTACATATTTAATATATCAATACCAAAAGTAGATTATCAGATTTTATTTTCTGGTTTTTGGCTTGTCTTTTAATTAGCATTTTATTACTTCTATGACTGCACAATTTCACCTGGCCAAATGAAACCTTAAAAACGAGGTATTTTAGTAAATTTGTCCTTATTCTAATTTAAAATCATAAAGCTATCTCCTCCCTCTATTAAGGTACCTACCTAGGGGTTGCTGGTTGCCGATGCCGGGTTAATTCCATAAGGTTGGTGAATATAATAATATTGTCATTGTATAGTATTGTCATAAGACAAGAACCCAATGTTTGTGTAACATTTTGTTACAATCGGTTAAGTAAAAGTAGTTCAAAAGTCAAAAAGTGCAATATTTGAAACAATCAAAATGTACATATATTTTAGATACGGGCCAAAGATGAATAAAACTGTTAAAAAACAGATTTTATTAATACTAATATACCTAAAATAACTCAATTAACGTGTCACCAGTAAATCTATCTAAATCAAAACAACCATTTCAGCTTTCAACCTCAAAAAACGTTTTATTTATTATACAGGTAATACAATTTCAGCGATGGCTTGACGGGGCCACGGGGCGATAAGGCGACGGGGCAATACCAGTGCGCTCTATCTGAAAAGTTGTTACGTAGACTCTTGTCTAAACTTGCGTAATTCATTGATGACTTTATATGAGTAGTGGAAGAAGCAAGCTTTGTAATTTTCACTTTTAAATGCTTAATGTCAATTACTCCATTTGTCGCCCATACAGCGTCATTCGAAATTAGTAAAGACGGGTAGCAAAAAAATGCATTTCTCACACTGCAGCCACAAATCCAATCACACAAATTGTACATTGATTCTTTAAAATATTTTTGAATATCTTCACCCCTATCCTTTGTTGTTTGTTTTAAATTCATATTTGGTTTTGGTCGACCACTTTCCTTTTTCTCAGGCCGTCATAATTATTTAAATTAAAATCTGTTGGAACATCATAATTTAATGTTCCAGCAGATTTTAAGGCAATTATTTCGTGCGGGCGGCAAACAGTAACTATTTAAAACAAAACTGAAAACATTCATCCAGTCGGGCCGTCGACTACGTTAGCGATATAGGACTGAAAGGTGACTCTCACTCCCGCCCACGAAATGCTAATCTGCCTTCTTTGTTCTATTTTACATGCATTTCTCCATAAGCCATAAGAACTGTATAGGGACAATTTAAAATACGGCCCAGCCACGGGCTTGTGATGCGCGCGAGGCGCGACGTTAATAATATATTTATTTGTTTTGCCAATGCAGACTGCTTAGAGAATTTTATAATTCACAATGAAGTTTTAGATAAAAGATATTTATAATAAAATTGGGATTTTTATGAGATTATTTAAGGGGGGTCATTGACCAATTGACCCTAAGAAGGAGCCGCCACTGCTACAAGGTCTACTCGGCTAGAATTCCGAGAAAATATTAAAGTCTAAAAATAACATGGTTTCTTGATACCTCGCAGAAAAAAAGCAAAGTAAACTATTAATATTACTAATTTAGTCAATTCAACAGACTCGACTAATTGACGTTCATTTATTTAAGTGCATTCACATTCTTCTACCTGAGGAATGATAAATTTCAAATTAGCATGACTCAAAAAATATATAATTCTAAGAAAAATCACCCAAACGTAACGAATCGCCAACCATTCTATAAGTAAATACATATCTGGATATCAATCCATTAGATCATTTATTTTATGTTATCTTTCAAGAAGATAACATAACCTAAAAAAGCAGAAACATTAACGCTAGTAACAATAATCTTATTACTAAACTAACCAAACTCACCCCAGTTTAAGACAGAAAACTTAATGGGCGATTTGGACACATGATCACTACGCGTAACTTTTACAAGTACTCTGCTTTTATTACACACTTCCGCACTTATATCCTCATCCAGAGCACTTGAATCTGGCAGGCGTGGCTCTTCCAAGGGCTCAGCTGCATCTTCTAATCCATCTTCTTGAGGCCGTTGAGTTGCTGAGTCAGCACACTCGAGTGAGTAAAGCCGTTGCACAGGTCGTAACAGTTGAACTCGAGATGTAACTAACTAGTATAACTAGATGGACTTTACCCAGAATAAGTTTAATAACACGCGCGAGCAGCCAATCTAAACGTTTTTCTTGGTCATTCCCGTTTAACACAATGGCACTTAGTTTTAACGAATCGCGCAGTTTCCCCTCATTAAACGTGCGTAACTGTCCTAAATTTTTAATACGGAACCTACAACGTAAGTCATCTCTTAATTTTTGTTTGGAACGTAACTTCCGACAAATTGAAGAGCGATCCACAAGGTTATCATCTGACAACCCGTGATCTTGATGATCAACCAAAAACATCGCTGGCGTAAGCGCACTCAACTCCCGCAGATCGTTAGATACATATGTAAGAGGCCTACTATTAATGACCGTTTCACAATCACAAATAACCGTCAATAAATCTTCATAATCCAGGATGGCAACCCCAAAACTTTAAGTAATAACTGCTTCACAATACCGATTAACCTCTCTCGAAATCCTCTTCACCATGGGGCATTGGGAGTATTAAACCGCCAAATAATTCTCTCGTGAGCTGAGAATTTATTTCTTTCTTTTTCCTAATTTAGTTGTGATCATAGGTTTTCCGCGCCAACAAAGTTGGTCCCGTTATCGCTGTATATTGTTCTCGGACGTCCTATTCGTCCCACAAATCTACGTCGAGCCTGAATAAAATAATGCGTAGATATAGATGTCACTAGCTCGAGATGGACCCCTCGATATACGGCACAAGTAAATATACATATCCAGACCTTTTTACAATCCTGTAGGTATAGTGGGCCGGACATATCGATTCCAATTACTTCAAATACACAAGCGTCGCGTACTCGGTCCAACGGCAAAGAAGGGAAGAAGAAAGAAAGAAAGATAGAGAACATTCACACAGTCAGTTTTGAATTGTACCTCTTGCAGACATAACATTTGGATAGGGCGGATCTTATTGTACGTTGTCCTCCTATTATCGCCTCCTAGCTTACTCATCCCCTAAATACCCACGTGAGAAGAGTTAAAATGCTCTTTTAATATTAACTTTTCCACAACCGGATGTTTTGAGAGCAATACTATAGGGAATCTGAAATCTAAACTATCTTCTCTATTGGAAATTCTTATTTTTAATCGTATTATTCCATTTTCGTCAAAGAAAGATCCACGATGCTTTATCTTCATGTCGTCTATTCCCGAAAAACTCTGACTCTGAACGATCCTAAAAATATGTCTTTCACCTCTCTCAATTTCTTCAACCGTCAAGTCCACTATTACCCTGAGAGTTAACTTCCTTGAGTTGAATATGAATCGCATAATCCAGCTCATCATCCTAACAAGTTTGTTATAACTAGAAAAATAGTATAAATGCCAAAATTTGATATTATTGAAGGTCCGCTGGATTTAGGTCACCAGGTACGTGTCGCCAAGAATTGGAGGGTGTCAATGAATGAATTTTTATTTTTATTACGAATATATATTTCTATATTCTATTTCACACAAATGTTCCCCATTCTTCTTGACGTGTAATCCAGGATAGGACAACAAATAAATGAGTCCAAAAATACGACTCTGCGTCATTCTGTAGAATTTTCCTTACATCGTCATACAGTCTGGCGCCGATTGCGGCAGCTAATAATTCCAACCTTGGTATCGTTAATTTACGGACTGCAGCTACTCTTGTTTTGGCTGCTACAATACGAACAGTTACTACACCATCGTTGACTACGCGGAGAAATATAACTGCTGAAAAAGCTATTTTACTGGCATGACTGAAGACATCCAGAAGTGCATCCATAAGTGCTGGAGCCAATCTCGAAAAAGCCGTTCGGTGTTTACATCAACTGACTCATCCCAGTTTAGTTTCTTTTCCCATATATTTTGAAGCAACAATTTAAGAAGCAAGGTTGTGAGACACGTGTAGCAGATGACATCAAATACTTTCTGCACCATATAAAGTATTGTTCTTTTGCTTACAACCACATCTTGAAATTCAGAACTGCTCTTCAAACATTCGTTGTTGATTTTTATTATATCCTTTGCCAAATACCAATTAACACCTAGCAATGACACAGCAGCTGTCTTATCATTGGCTTTGTCATTGAACTCCCACACTCTTAGGTCAAACCTAGCTTCCTTCATGATTTCGGTGGCTTCCTGTATAAATCGTAATAAAGCGGTCTTATCCGGAACACTAACAACGCAGTTGTCAACATAAAATCCTTTTGCTAACCTTTCAAGCGTATCTACGGAATATTTGACACTTCGACTCTGCACCTTCTTCAAGCAATCTATTAGGTGGTATTCAATGGTTGCCCCCAATAAAAATGGGCTGCTTTTAACCCCAAAAGCGACACGTTTATGGCGATATACAATAACGTTCTTCTCGGAATCCACCCACACAAATTTCAAAAAATCACGATCTCTTTAATGAATGTGAATGATGATGAATGATGAACACTAATCTGCAGGAATGCCTTCCGAATGTCCGACACAACACCGATAGGATTTTCTCGGAATTTTAATAAAATGGACGGGATCAACTCAATTCTGTTCTGACCTTTTTCAAGGCAATAATTCAGGGAAGGGCTGTCGCTTTCCTTTGCTGAGACGTCGAACACAGGTCGAATTCTTGTTGTAGAACCCTCTTTAATAACCGGCCTGTGGGGTAGATAATATCCGGTTCCACTAAAGTCATTTTCATCAGCCACTGATTCAATGATACCCTATAATAACCATTCTTGAAAAACACCATCATAAGGTTCCACTAAGTTATCCTTTTTTAATTTCTTTAACGTTGACTGTAATGTTTTTTCCACAATATTTAAATTTGAGAGCAAAGGACGGTGACTCTCTATCTAAGGAAGTCGCACCTCGGAGCGACCTTCCGCATCCCGTGTTACCATTTCCTTGAAGAAATATTTAACTGCGGCAGCTCTTTCTTCTCTCGATTTTCTTTCAGATGGTTCCGTAATTCCTAGGGTATCAAGTTCCCACAAATTGGTTAAATAAGTATCATTTAACAACAAGGTCAAGCTTGTAGCTGCCAAAGTGAAACAGTATCTGCCCTCTGCCCTAATAAAGTTTCTATGGCAACTAAGCCACACTTCAAAACACGACGATTCCCTGTATAGAGTTTTCCAACTACATCGGCACCAATCAATAGCTCAATGGGTGAAGAATCTTGACAGTCTATATTAGAAGAATATTGAGTGATATACATGTATGTTTAGTTCTCCGAGCTCATCCATCCAAGGTGCGCTACCAATAGCTGGAATACTAGTACAAATAACCTGCTGGTCGAACACCTCAAACTTACATGCATAATTCTCATGACAAAGTCGAATATCGTAACATTTGTGTAGTATCTGAGTGAGAGCTCCTCCATAAAGTCCATGGGAAATCAGTTCTTCTCTTTTGGAGGCATATCCTAAATGAGAAACAGTAGATTTTAAAACATAAGACCTTTGTGAACCAGTGTCTATGAGCGCACGTATTTTACGTTTTCCGATATCGGATCTTGCTGTCACTCTTAAAGTTTGTAAAAAAATCAAATAGTCCACATTATTTGTCAGGGTTTGCTCGGCAATATCCTTGGCTTCTTTATTATCCTTACTATTAGAAGTCATGGAACTATTTGGAACTGTCCTACTCTTAGAAACGCCCTGACACATTACGGGTGTCACTAGGTGGTTACTAGGTACGTACGCTCGTCCACAAATGATACATTTCGCTCTAGATCTGCATCTCATAGATGACCAACCTTGAGGCACTTAAAACAAATATTCTTTTCTCTACAGACCATTTTCTTTTAGTCAAGCGAAAACCTCTATGCCTTGAAACAACTATTATTAGCATGCGTTACAAAAGATTAATTAGCCAGCATAGGTAGCGTTGTTTCGTAAGATTTCATTTTTCTTGTATTTAATAAATCTTTTCCTGATGCAGTAGAAAGCCCTAAACCCTGAGCAGCCAACGTTATCCGTTGCGTTGCTCACTTTCTACTTCACTTTGTAGCGTTTTGTTTTTCTACTCCTTGTGTTCACTAGCGTTGATTGATCCATTGATATTTCAGTAATTACATTAATAATTTCAGTCAACTTCTTTTATTGATATTTCTTCAAATTTACACTGTCATTACTACTGTAACGCATCACTCTCCTGGTTTAATTATTCATGCTTTCTGTTGACGGTCCGTCACTTTTCTGATTGGTCTTAATGAATGTTTTCTCTGATTGGCTGATATTGACAGCTCAGGCGAGAGGTGGGATCGTTACTAATTGAGTCGGTACCATAGATAAAGACGTAAATAATAGGTACCATAGATAAAGACGTCGGTACTACGTCCATTTTTCGACGACTTTACGACTTGTTTCCGTGTCGCAGGTAGAAGCACACGTAAAAGACTACGCCAGTTTTTTATTTCCGAAGCATAGAGTAATTAAAAGTATAAGAGGGTTCAATCCCATAGTAACAAGTAGGCACCATATTTACCCTAAACTCGATTGCAGCATCACGGATGCGGTCTAACCGAACTAAAATAATTGACATTTGTCACAGTCGGTAAAATAGTCCACTGTAATACCGATCCGTCATAGAAATGAAAGGCGTGCTATTCAAAATTTTAGAATGGCGCAAAATTTAAAATTATTGACCCATTAAATCAACTTTTAACAGCGTAAAGGCTGTGAATCTCGATCACAAACTCTAAAAAATTATGAAATAGTGCAAGTGTATTAATTTAATTTTTGAAGAGGCTAAGAGTGATAATGTATGTAATTTAAGTTTATTTTTTACATTTTTTAATTGAATTGTGTTTTTGACATTAAATTCATCAATGCTTTTAAGTTAATGCACTTAGGCCCTTCAAAAAAATAAATTGTTATTAATGCACTTTTTCATTGATTTTTAGAGAATGTTTTTTCATGATTTTACAGCCCAATACGCTATCAAAAAAAGATTTAATGATCCAATTATGTAAGACAATATTTTAGAGATTTAAGTATAATATATTAAGTCCTATTTTGAGAATTAAATGCTCGAGACTAACAATGTTAATTTCACTGTTATCAACAAATTAACAAGGGTAGGGGTAGAATTAAAGTCAATTTTAATGTAAGTTTATAATTTATTGTCTTAAAAGGGATCCTGATACAATTTGTTTTCGTCACACAACAACACTGTCCATGGTATGTATTTTGCTTTTTCTACATTTTTAAGATATGATACAAAAATTACAATTTATCAAATTTATAAATTAATTATTTATAGACATAAGAAATATATTTCTCAAAAATATGCCCTAAAAATTTTAAGTTTACTACCTACTTTTTTGTACAGAGGGTACCCAAAAATGTTAGGGGAGTGGTAATATATAAAAACTAACCCTGTAATTAAAATATTCTTTAGGGAGAGTATGATATTAAAAATTATAGTCAAAATCGCTCTTATCGTGCGGGTGTATCAGATTATCAACGACAAACTTTTGTAGTTACGTTTCATTTCAATTTGCGCAACAACGTTTTTTAACTACAACGCGTCAAATAAACGAAACAGATATATGCAGCGTTAATGTATCAAAAGAAGATAAAATGATAAATGTCAGTGGTTCTAAAACAATTACTTTCATAAAAAACATGCCTGTCTCGTTTCGATTGACGGATGACATTATTTGTCACAAGATAATTTAAATTTCAAATTATGGAAAAGAAAAAGCCTTTTTGTGGATTTCTAAATCCTCGGGCCAAAAAAATGGACCTTAATGTTATTAATTACTTCGAGAACGAAAAAGAAAATAAAGGGTTGCCTAAGAATGTATAAGAAGAAGTAGCTAAAGCGCTTGGAATTAGTTTAAGAATGGTGCAAAAGGTTGTATATGAAAACAAGAACAATCTTATTCCCAAGAAGGAAAAAAAGTGTAAAAGGAAGAAGCCGAAGACTGAAGGTTTAAGTGAATGTGTAAAAATGGAAGTAAGGGATAGGATTTACGAACTAGGGCTAAAAACAAATATAACGCTGCTATTTCTGAGGGATGTTTTAAAGCAACGCGGCACTTTGGAAATTGGACTTTCTGCTTTATCAAAATTAATTAAAAGCATAGGTCTTCGCTATAAAAAAGACTGCAATAGAAGATATTTGTGTGAACTACCAAATATTGTGAGCCAACGAATAGGATTTTTAAGACAATATACACAAAATGAAAAATCAAAGTTAAGGAAAGTGGTATTCTTAGATGAAACTTGGATATTTTCAAACGGAAGTGGAATAAAATCTTGGCAAGATGAATCTGTGAAAAGCATGAAAAGAAAAAAAGGATGTGGTCAGGGAAACGATTTATTATTTTAAATGCCGGGTCTTTAACGGGATTCGTTCCAGGTGCAAGTTTAATTTTTTCTTCTAAGTCTAAAAGTATGGATTATCGTGACAATATGAATTGCGAAATGTTTGAAAAATGGTTAAAGGAATAGTTAATACCGAACTTGCAAGAACCTTCCTTAATAGTATTAGACAATGCGTCGTATTATTCAAGAATTTTGAATAAACAACCAAATGGAAGTTGAAGAAAAAGCGAAATTTATGAATGGTTAGTAAAAGAAAATCAGAATCCCTTGCCACATATGCTAAAATCCGAACTTCTTTCAATTGCACAATCGCTGAAAAGACCAAAAATATATGCTGTTGACGAAATAGTACGTGAATATGGCCATGAAGTTAAAACTTCATGGCCATATTCAAACTGACAATGGTATAGTGGCAATCTTAAAAGATTGCCACTATACCATTGTCAGTTTAATGCCATTGAGCTTATGTGGGCAGGATCAAAATCTTATTATGAGAAGCATGTGGGTGCTGGGCTTAAATCTGACCAGGTTGAAGCTGTTTGGAATGAGGCATTGAATCACATCACAAAGTAGTAATGGCGGAAATCAGTGGATCACACAGAAAACATTATTAGAACCCAGTGGAAGAGAGAAAAAGTACTCGATATCCAAGTTGAACCATTGATCATTGCTCCATTTGAAGAAGATTCGGAAAATGACGAAGAGTTTTCGGACTCTGTTAGTGATAATGATAGTTTCGTTTTTTTAGTTAGTTTCTTTTTTTAGTCAAATTTGTTACTTCATTTTAACACATTCACTTAAATCTTCAGTCTTCGGCTTCTTCCTTTTACACTTTGTTTCCTGCTTGGAAATAAGATTGTTCTTGTTTTCATATACAAACTTTTGCGCCATTCTTAAACTAATTCCAAGCGCTTTAGCTACTTCTTCTTGTACAGGGTGGCCAAATAAGCGAGGTAAGCGGCTGTATCTCAGGATCTGTACATCTGGCAGCAATGGATTTTTTTTTATTATTATAAAAGTGGCCATGAGAAAAATCTGGAAATTATTTTTAACTTAACTTAGGTTGTTAACTTAGGTAACAACCATTTTTAAATGAAATATGTACAATTTTAATGAAAGGCTAGGGAGGCATTTTTGCTCTCATAAAAAAATATAAAATGGTTAGATTTAGATATTATTGCGTAAAGAAAAATTGTTATTGAGAATTCCGTCTATTTCGGACAATTTTTCAAAAAAGAAAAGTAAATATTATGTCTAGCAACTTAGCAGAATATCGGGGATTCTAGGCATATACCGATGAGGCGTATACCCAACGGGCTTAATACTTATGGGCTTTTTCACGTCATGAAAGGAAATAACCAACGTATGTTTTACATGTCGAATCTCGGATACGTAGTATTCCGCAGACATTTTTACGGCGTTAAAGGCATCACGTCAGTTAATAATTATGATCTAAGGTGTATACGGGGCTTTAATATGTCACATGACGGCGTTCAATGTATTGTCAAACTCTCAAGGAAATAACATTTTGGCAGCCACTGATTTTTTAATTTGATTCATATTACGTGGTGACCTTTGAACCCGCACGATAAGAGCGAAGACGACTATAGTTGACACTGATGTATACCCTAAATTCTAGATGTCATCGGTCCTTTTTCTTAAATATTCAAGGAGAATCCCTGGATCTTACTCTCATCTTATCGAGGTGAGGTACCTCCTTGAGTAGTGACCTGGTAGAATGGAAGTTGTTTCACTTATTGTGCTTTTGGTACTTCCTAGCAGCAAAGCACTGATGATACCTTTTGTCAGACCTAGTAAAAAGTGGCCTAGCATAATTATGTTCATTCTGAACATTATATTGAGATTGCTGGATTATGACAGGTAATAAAGTCAATAAAGGTAATAAAGTCAATGTATCTTCCCAAGGTACTTGTGCCTCAACCAGTACTGGGGCATTTTGAATAATACTTGGGCCAGCAATTGGGAGAGCACACTTTCTTAAACGAGTATATATAGTACTAGTAAATGAAATATCATCAAAATGGTCTTGACATAAATAACACCTTGTTGAGGTTGGGCTTAAACCAAGTATTTTAAACCATTAGGACCTCCTAATAATGTCACTTTCAGGAAATTTAAAGAAAATTTTATTTTTGTATGAATCCTCAATAGGCCAATAGTATGTATTAGAACAAGTAGGTGCCTTGCATTTAAAAATGAATTTTCCTGGTGATAACATTATTAGGGCAGTTTTAAAATGGTAAACAACAATTTTAGGTGACCCACAGCATGGTGAAAACTATTTGATAAAAAAAATTGCACTTACCCCATCCTAGGGATCTGAAACCACACAATAAAACAACAAAAAAGCTTCTATATGATGAAATTACACTTTAATGACTTTAAACTTTAAGCTACATTTTTAACTATTTTTTGTTGAGAAAAAAACAAAAGAACACACCCAATGTGCGCCAAAATAAAAAGGAATAAGCAATGCCGATTGGCGACGATTGATCAGAGAAAAACACTTCTCTGGATTGATGATGCGAAGGTGGGTGGTGGGAAGGGACGAAAGATAATCGATAATCTAATGACAATTATGACAGAAGTTGGGCCTCGATGTGGTCTAACCGAACTAAATTTTTAGGTCAGGTTTTAGAACTTGATGATCAGGTTAGGCTACCTTTCGAACACTCTTTTAATATTAATTTCTCTAAGTTTGTGAAGCAGGAAGTGGCTAATATGGTTTGTAATTTATAGTCCTTAATCACCGGTATGAAGGATGAATGTGGCGGGGCGGAATAGTCTGCCACCCAAGATGGCCGATTGATTCTGATTGTCTAATTTTTGACGTACATCAAATATAACAATAGTGACATTTTAACTGTCGGATTTGACGATTGTCTTTTTTAAGTTTTCTTTGGGTGGAAAACAAACCAAGCCTCATGATTATCTCCCAATTTAAAGTTTTTAAGTAAATTTATAGCTTATTGTAGTTTTTTTGAGTCCTGGGTTGATAAATTATTTTACAAACGTGCCAACATCGAATCATCGTGCAACTACATAGAGCAGGAGACAGGTAAATTTCAATTATGACATACCTAATAATGTTTATATGTATCTTGTAAGTGGCGGCTCGTGACAGTTCAGGGAGGTAGAGCCAAACCTTGATCTAATTTTATCATGACCGAACGAGTGATCGAAATTATTACATTTTATTATCAAAATTATAACGCAATAAGTTTTCTATTTTTTTTTGTAGATAAAAATATACATTTTAAAAATTTTGAAATTTAAGGAAATGAACTTACAAAAACTACGTGGAAATGTCAATACTTCAGGTCACAGGCAACATACAGTTTTCCATATTTACAGTAAGGTACACAAATAAGTAATTTTATTGTTTTTATAAATTATAATAACTCAAAAAAATGTTTATAATAATTCTATATTTAAATCGGGCAACGGTCGCCCTTAACTCATTTATTTCTACCTTCTGTTCCAATGATAAAGTGGAAAATAGATTTGCTTTTAAAAAACTAATTTTATTCAGTGTTTTTAATATTCAATAAAAATAAAAAACACAAACAAAGCCGAAAACGCCAGCCAAATAAAATAAAAGATCTCTACGGAACCGCGAACGCCCGATGAATAATCCAAACAAACAATATCACGCACGTTTTGCTAGAAAAGATTCTATTGGTTTGGAACCCGGCCCAAAATTATTGAATTTGCCGTAGCTTTACCACATTGTTTCAAGGACATTTGCTGTGATTATTCGATGTAACATGCATCCATACGGGGCCTGGCGCGACAACTACGTCTTCGATTCCGCATTAGCGAAATTTGCGGAATCTTGCACTGGCTGCGTTCCAGTATTTTAATTTTATAATTGGTATTAAATATTAATATACAGATATTTTTTTGGACTGAAGTAAAATTTAAAAAATAAATTATTTTTTTTGTTTTCAAACTTTTATTAGGTAGTGCCATGGAACTGTGGCTCTACCCCAAAAGCCGCCACTGTCTTGTATTATCATTTTCCAGGATATTATTATAGATTTAATCCGATTTTGGACATATCTATGTCACTGTTCTCAATTTAACTTTTTTTACCATTTAGTTTTAATTCTTGAAACTTCACTGGGAAAATATCAAGTATTTCCTTTTTCTTGTCTTCATCTAGATTAAGATATACATGCAAATATTCTTTATTCACCAGTTTGTATATTAGGAATTGCCCAAATATTGCTTACAAAAATCTTGTCTGTCATGTAAGTCCGACTAAAAATGTCACCAATTATTGAGTTTGCTCCAAACACTTTTCTGGTTCTTGAATAGAATTGATATTCACATGGAGTAGAAACATAACACCTATTTGTTCAATTTAAAGAAAATGATGACATCCAGATTGACATATCCTTCTCAAAAACTGATTTCTCTAATCGACTCTTCTCTAAATCGATTAGTTAATTTAGAGAAAAAGTTTTGGTTGGTTTACAAATATTTAAAGGATGAAATCAAAAGTGAACTTCAAAACTACAACAACAATCTTTAAGTGTTGGTCATTCTAGAAAACAGAAAAAGATTCGACAATCTTAAATGTTTTCAAAAAATCAAAAATCTTGAATATCGTCATTTAATACTCATGATACACAATCAGAATAATTTTGTTTTTTAACTTTTTAGCTAATGATACTAAGATTTTAGTATGAAATATCCTATTTTTTAAAATACCTTAATTACCTGAGACATTTTGATAGTAAAGTCTGGCAAGTGGATCTGAAACAGCGACAGGAATGTGGGCCAAAATATTCGACGTTGCCACGTTTAACCTCAAAACGTAATTGTGCGGGACTTACTTTCTAATAATATGCAATATAAGATTTTTTACAATCACAAGATATAGTGGATAAAATGTTAAGAATTATAATCTAAATAGTTATTCCATTTTGGCTTTAATACGCAATTGTTTTACCATTAAATATGGTACAATTAAATGTTTGTCCAAAAAATGGATCATGTTTAGTAAATCTGGCAACATTACGTTCCAACTCTACATTCCTACTTCTACTCCTCTACTTCTTGTATAATAGGGGTCAGCCATTATGAACCTGAACGCTTGTGATTGGTTTCCCTCGCCGCACGTGTTTTTGTTATGAATGATTTCGACACTTCATTGGACAGCGTCTTTGTCACCTGTTTACAATGCTTGCTGCCGTTTGAAAACATTGATTACTATTGAAGGGACATTGAATTGACAGTGGCGTAGGTTTTGTCATTGATTTTTGGATTCCGTTTATTTTATATTTTATTTATTATTTTGTTTTATTTGTGGCTATTAATTAAAAAAACTGATATTAGTGTTGTGTATACCTATAAGTAGGTAGTGTAATTTTCGTAGGTTTGGAGTTTCACTGTTTTATTATTGTCTACATATATACGAATAATAACATTTATTATAATGAATAAATTCACTGAGGGTAAGGTCCTTCATAGTCAAACGAGGGAAGTGATAGCAAACGTTTACAGGTAAGTTATAATAATTTATTTAAAAAAAAGTGAAATACATTGTGCCCCCTTAAAAAAAACAGTAGTTTATATTATATTTTATTGCTTTTTGTATACCAACTATGCATTCAAAATGTTGTTATTAGGATTTGCGATGAAGAAGCTGCAAATAATTCGATGAAATTGCCTCTTAAGCGTAAGCTTGATCGCGTTTTCCTTTATACCGGAGTCTCCGTATCATCTGTGAAAACAATTCACAAGGAAGATGAAGAAAGGCGACAAAATAACCCTGATGAAATGTTAGCCAGTCCAGGGAAAAAACGGCCACGGAAAACTGTCGTCGAAAAAGATGACAGTTTTCATTTTCAAATAGTTAGGCATTGTATCACCAGATTTTACCTGGAATATAAAGTGGGTGGTTCCGACAACTAGAAAGTTGTTAAGAAAATTAAAAGAAGAGGCAAATTTTTCTTATTCCAGGGAAATGCTTCAGCTTCTATTAAAGTGAAATGGCTTTTTTTGGCGTAAGTGTCCAAATAAGAGGAAAATCTTAATGGAGAGGCCCAATATTCTTTTCTGGAGATACAAATATCTTCGCGAAATACGAAAATATCATGAAGAAGGCTGAAACATTATTTACTTGGACGAAACTTGGGTGGATAACGATTTGACGTTCAAGAAATATTGGCAGAGCGATACGGTTACTGGTGGTTTAAAAAAAAATTAGTTCAACGTGTAAGCATACAATACAAAACAGTGTGTATAAGTTACAGTCATATATTTTTTCACGGGCAAGGACCCGTTAAATTTGAGAAATATATATATTTTAAATGATATTTTAGGTCGGCTAATAATTGTTCATGCAGATTCCGACAAGGGTTTTGTGGACAATACCTGTTTAATATTTAAAGCCGGATTGGCCACAGGTGATTACCATGGCCAAATGAATAGAGAAAATTTTACTAGATGGCTCACGGAAAAACTTCTCCCAAATATACCTGCCAATTCGGTAATAGTGTTAGACAATGCTCCTTATCATTCGGTGCAGGAGGATAAAACCCCAACAAAATCCTCTTTAAAAAGAGATTTAATCGCCTGGTTAACTAAGAAAGGTAGCTATAACAACTTAATTAAGCCTTTTGATCTGATAAATTTTACATTTTAAATATATAAATGTACGTACATAATATGTACATACACGGTGAGCTAATGAAAACTTTCGACCCCAGTTTCTTCAGATACTTTCTTTAAAAAAAAATTTTTGATGATCGTTTATGACTTCAGGCGAACAAATTTATTTGGTATTTTCAATCCCAAGTCGGGATACTACTGGCAATTTTAACATTACAACCTTAAAGGAGGTTACTGAGGATCCTATATCCTCGATTTCCGAAAATGATTGGCAGAAATTTTGCCAGCACGTCAGAACTGCGGAGAATAAATTCTGGGAAACTGACCAAATCATGGAAGAAATCGAGCCCCTTGTCATCACAATAGGAAATGAGGACAGTGACACTAATGGCAGTAGTAGTGAATACGATAGTGAATACGAGGCTGAAGGTAAAGAAAACGAGCTCGCCATTTCACCAGTGAATATAAAAACGTTTTTAAGTGAGACTTAAAAAAAACATTAATATAAATAACAGTAAACGAAAAATTAGGTAAGTTATTTACCTTATATTTTTCTCAAATTACCTTACTTTTTCGGAAATACCAAAAAGAGTGAAAATTTCGCATAAAAAAACATAAAAATTCGCGTTCCTAGTTTAACCGAACTTTTATCAAACGCTTATGCTGTTCGTTTTTTATAATCTATACCAGGTGGCTCATTTTAGTCGACATTTGACTTTTGTTTTGTTTTTTTTAATAACCTTCAAAATACACGTATTATGGCAGTGACGTGGCCCCCTGTGACCTTAGCAACTGTTGTTTAAACTTTGTTTTTAAATTCGGCTTAGCAACAGAGATATTTGCGTGCAACCCTGTATACAAGGTGTTCCACAATCAACGTCACAGGCTATAACTTTTTTATTTTTAAGTATATTTTTTTTTTATATATTTTTAATAGCTATAGAAACACTACCCAAAATTAATTAAAAAAAACTACCCCCGACAAATTCATTTTTGGGGGATGTATTTGTTGGGGGTAGTTTTTTTAAAGTAATTTTGGGTAGTGGTCCTATAGCTATTAATTTTTTTTTTAATTTTTATAGTTAAAAATAAAAAAATTATAGCCTGTGACGTTGATTGTGGGACACTCTGTATACCAAAAAAAAAAGAACTTATTTCTAAAACCATAAAACATACAAATGAATAAATAATTAGGAAAATTTATTTTGATAAATTTTAAAATTATTTTCCCTAAATCGAATTTAAATAGTTTCACATAATACCACACGCCACTGTCCATTTTATGAATGAAGTCGGCCATGTTGTCTCCACTACTGCATTCCCCTTACCTCAGGCCGAAGTGTTTCAGATCCGTCTGCCACACTGTAAATGCTATGCTTTTTACAGTCCTATTTTATTTACTGACCCATAATTTAAATCATGTTATTAGCTGAAAGTAAAATTATAGACTAATATAAAATCCTTTAAAGTACTATTTAGAACCTTAATTGTACTCATTACTAAATGTGATAATCAATAGTTAAAGTAATAGTTATACTAATAATAAAAAGTTATGTATTTTATTTTAGAAGAATATTGTATACACAATACACTTTCTTAATCTGTTTTCTTATGTTTCATGTTCCATACTTACTGGAGACAACCCCACTGACTTGTGACATCTTTACCCGATTGTGACTAACCAAAAATCAAAAGTCGTATTTTGTTTTTATTTGCTTATACTAAAAAAATAAAATGGAAAAAACATGCATATTAACTTGTACATATGTATTTGTGTTATATCTAGTCATTATTAATTAACTTATTTACAATGAAAAGTCAGTCTTTATAAGAGTTTATGTTTTCCATAATATGTGGATAAATACCTATTATTTTGTTACAATTGTATAGATGGTTAAAAAATATATATGTTTAATTTTTTATTTAGGTATTTTTGTTACATATTTCTTATAATGTTTTATACACTTATGGAAACAAAAAAAAAACAGGTAATTTTTTCTGAAACTCCAGAAATTAGGATTTTCAGTTAAAATATGCTTTATACCTATTTTTGACATAAAAGGTCTTATTAATACCATACTTACAGCTTGAAGTATTTAATTTATATTGTAACTTTTTTTTATGCATTTTAAAACTCTTTGTTAAATTTATTTTAATTCATCTTAAAATAAAACATTTAAAAGACAATTTAGTTTTGTTTTTTTTTATTTAAAATTTGGTCCCATATCTATCGTGCCAATTTATAATTTTTGGTAAGTATCTATAGCTAAATATCTTGCAAAAACGAATAATTAATATACATAAACGAAACGTAAACAATTAACATTAAACAACCGCAATACACAAAAGACAAACTGAGGTTAGGTTCGTGTACGTACTACGTATGCGCAAGGAAAAGTGCATTGTGCCTCCTGAGCTTCTTGTGTGCAGGATGCCCAAGATTTTAATGAATAGATAATGAAACTTAGCAAAGTGAGTGTGTCACATTTTTAACGCCATTTATTTTTTTATCGACAGTGAATACAATGGTAACCGTTGTTTTAGGGTTTTACTTTTCCGTTTTTCTCTTTATTCTTCTTCAATTGTTGATGGCTGCAGGCTTTTGATTTCCCCGGGAAATTGCTGAAAGCGGTGGAGCTGGACCCAGAGTTAGAGCTAGTATTAGAGATTCCCAGTCCGGATAGCTGAACTACAAATGGCATACATTCACAGCCTCGGTTTTGAAGGCTAGCCGTTCATTTCTTGGAGAAATATACAGGCCAGTTTATTCGATTTACTTAAATATTACTAATCGAATTTTTTTGGATAGTTATGGAAATTCATATTTTAATTATACATGATGTCACCAATTCATTTAGGTTTCTATATGGCAAGTGTATTTGGGATTTGAAATGCTTTCTTCAGCATAAGTCAGAACAGTTTTTGGAAGGAACATAATTTATGGGTAACATATGCATATGTTATACAAGGTGATACAGATTAATAAATTGTTTTAAAACTATTACCCAGAACTAATGAGTGCTATTACATACAGTAACATTAAATACTGCAATTTTTGAAATCTACAGGGTGGAACCAACCCAGACTATTTATTACAAACAATTTTTTTTTAAAGTCAGTCCTTAAACAAAGGTTAATGCATCATTGTGCCACTGACATTGTTTTAATTCTACAATTTTTGAGAGATATTGTGGTCTCATATTGTTTTGTCATATAAAGTCAGCCTAGATCGATTTCATTTCATGCCATCAAGTTTCTTAGGTGAGGTCATTTCAGACATTTAATTTTTTTTTTTGGATTTAATTTTATTCTTGAATTCTTTGGAACATTTTTTTTGACACCATGGATTTGTATAATTTCCAACCTAATCATTTGTTAGAACATGAACTAGATTATGAATTGAAAACTCGTTTAGTTGCTACTGTTCGGAACGTTGCTGACAGAAGAAAGATTTTATTGAGAATTCTAAAAAAGAAACAATTAAAGAATTTGAAGGTGTAGCTTCTAATTCAACTGTTGCGTGAATTATATCTCGTTTGTCTCATATAGCTGGTAGGGCTAAAAGAATTCCAATGTTTGAAGAAATTCAAGCTTATAGTCAGGAAATTACAGCCACTTGTCTAGCTCTTGAAGCTGATCTTTTTGACAAAATTTTTCCCAATGCTGATTCAGAACCAGTAACTCATTCCTCTGCTCCAGTTGTAAATGTAGCTGCTCCAATAGTCCATTGTGCTACTCGAAATGTTCCTATTAGTGAATGGCAAGTTTAGTTTAATGGAGATTCTGGTAAACTTTATAATTTTTTGGAAACCTTAACTGAATTGGCTCAGGCTTGAGATGTATTTGAGAATACGTTATTTCAGTCTGCAGCAGAATTTTTTGTTGGTGATGCATTTGTGTGGTATGGGAGTGTCAAGTCAACTGTTGGTGATTGGTGTTCCCTAGTAAATAAATTAAAAAAAATATTTTTTTACATGATGATATAGAAGATGAAATTTGGGATCAAATTAAGAAAAGAAAGCAAAAGAAGGGAGAAAATACTCTAGTTTTCATTACTCATTTGGAGGTTCTTTTTGCTAGGCTTTCTCATGTGCCAACAGGATGTACCAAGATTAAGTTTGTTAAGAATAATTTGTTGCCTGACTTCATTGATAGATTGGCTTTAACAGAAATTAATACCACTTCTCATTTTTCTGAGCTTTGTAGAAAACTTGAAGAATCTGATTATTTAAAGAATAAAAATAAAATTAATAATGTTTCAGAAGTATCTACTAATAAATTTTCTAAAATCAAATTTTCTAAAAATTATTCTAATAGAAAACCTTTCTTTCAAAATAATAATAAAAATAAAAACTCAGTGGAAGAATTTGCAAATAAAGCTAGTACTTCTCATGCTATACAGCAAGGCTCCAAAAATCATGAACATAAATCAACTAATAAAATAAAGAAAGAGTTAATATGTTGGAATTGTCATTTGCCTAACCATTCTTATTATGACTGTAAGGGTCCAAGGACTGTTTTTTGTTTTAAATGTGGAGAAACAAATGTCAAAGTAAAAGATTGTAAAAAATGTAAATTAAACACATCTTTTAAAAACTTAAATTTTAAACCTATCTATTTTAAAAAATTGAGCTAGGAACATTGGCTTGCTAAGGTTTCTGATTTCATGAAAACTACTATTATAAAAAATAAAGTTTGCCCTCAAGAACAAATTTCACCACTTTTCATCAATAAACCTTTAGATAATAGACCATATATAACGTGTAAAGTTGTTAGTTGTACCTTCTCTGTCCCAAGCATTTATTTTTGGTTGTGATTTTGCCCAACAGTTTGAAATTTTAGTAGACTTTCATGATAGCTCGTGGCATATTAGAAGTGGCTTTTGTGTCATCAGCTTGATGTCTTGGAGAATTTTTCTTTGGATTTTACAGGTGGTTGTCCTGATTTGTTTTCATTAGAAGAGCTTTCTGAGGAACAGCGAACTGTTGCTGGTCAAGTAGTCTCATAATAATCTCTTATGTGAAATTAAGCAAAAAATGCAAGAGGCTGGACTTACGGTCAATTTAGAAAAATGCGATTTCTTTAAAAGCTCTTTAAAATTCCTAGGTTATATCGTGGGTTCGAATTCTCTTAGGACTGATCCAGATAAGGTCTCTGCTATGGTCAATTATCCTCGTCCAAAGACGACTACGGAAATTAAGCGTTTTGTAGGACTTTGTTCCTGGTATCGCCGTTTTATCAAAGATTTGTCTACTTTGATGTCTCCTATTAATGATCTACGTAGAGGACGGAAAAAGGGTCAATGAAATATATGGACTGATGCCGCAGAGGCTTCATTTATCAAAATAAAGCAGTTGTTAGTTTCGTCACCAATCCTTTCACAACCAGATTTTTCAAAAAGATTTGTTATTCAGAGTGATGCCAGTGATACAGGCTTAGGAGGAGTATTGACTCAGATGATAGATAGGGAAGAAAAGGTTATTGCTTATGCAAGCAGGTCTCTCTCTAATTCTGTTGTTGAGCGAGAGTGCTTGGCTGTCCTTTTTAATATTGAAAAGTTTCGTCCGTATATTGAAGGAGTCGAATTTACAGTTATCACTGATCACTATAGCTTGTTGTGGTTAAGTTCGTTAAAGAATTCCAGTGGCAAATTAGCCCGTTGGTCTATCCGTATGAGACAACATACCTTTGATTTGGTTCATAGGAAAGGTTCTCAGAATGTTATCCCAGATGCATTGTCTCGATTACATAACTCTCAAGAAATAGAGGATGATCATAACTCTTTAAGTAATGAAATGGTGATTGGAGAGGTTGATATAGACAGAATAGATATTTATTTTGATAACTTGCGTCAAAAGATTGTAGCTCAGCCAGAAAATTAGCCCCAATTTAAGGTTGAAAAAGACTATGTTTTAAAGTTTATTCCAAATCGACTCCCTATGAAGGTAAATCTTCCTGAATGGAAAATTTTTGTACCAAAACCACAAAGGACTGAGTTAATAAATTCTTGTCATAGTCCCCCTGACTGTGGACACTTTGGTTTTTTAAAAACCCTAAATCGAATCCAGGAATATTATTATTGGCCAAAAATGCGCCAGGATGTTTTGAAATTCGTTAAAAATTGTTTGATTTGTGGTGCTCAAAAGACTAGTAATACTGCTACCATGGGTTTGATGGGTGAGGAGAAAAATGTTTCATATCCGTTTCAGGTTATTGCTCTAGATCTTAAGGGACCTTTTCCCAGATCTAAGAAAGAGAATTAGTGGATTTTTGTGGTTTCCTGTTAGTTTTCCAAATAAACTATGATTTTTCCTTTGCGAAGTTCAAAATCACAATATATTGAACAGATATTGGAAGATAGAGTATTTTTAGTGCATGGTCCTCCATCTTCACTAATTTGCAATAATGGCAGTCAGTTTACATCTAAAACTTTTGCAAATCTTAGAAGAATGTATAAGTTCAATATCAGATTTCATCCTTTTTATTCACCACAATGTAACTTTGTTGAAAGAACTAATTGTACAATTGGAACTGCTATACGTAGTTATATTGATTCACATGATAATTGGGACAAACATATACTAAGAATTCAACAAGCAATAAATACTTCAAAGCATGAGATATTTACAGAGGTAAAAAATAAACTTCATACTGCCTATGAGAGAAACTCTAAAGCTTACAACCTGTGTAAGACAGATGTCTCATTTAATGTAGGTGATCATGTTTGGCGTAAGAATAAAGTTTTATCTAGTGCTGTTGATAAGTTTACTTCTAAACGAGTTCCCAAGTATGTACACAGTATTGTCCGCAAAAAGTTGTCAAATCTGGTTTATATTTTGTCTAATGAACATGGTTCTAATGCCGGTAAATGGCATATTAAAGACTTAAAGCCTTTTAATAATGCTCTTGATGATGATTCCGATTCTTTGGAGTAGTTGTATTTGGAAATTATATAGAATATTGTTATCTTCATTTAGATTCCTGCTTCTAGTATTGACATCATTCTGGAATTCCTACCATTTGTTATTTTTTTGATGTTATAATCTGGTCATTTGGGCCATATTTTATTTTTTTGGGTATAACCTGTTAGTGGTTATGCACAGTATGTCAAACTTGACATTTTAATTTTTATAGCCGAGGGCTATGTTTTAATGGTTGTTATAAACTGTATATGGTTATACACCATACGTTATTAGAAGGCCACCAATTGATGGTTGTCATACTCCATAAATGAGTATACACTTTATGTCAGTTTTGACTATTTTTTTTTGGCCGTATTTTGTGGGTTGTTATAACCTAGTGGTGGTTATAAACCCATTGTCAGCTTTGACTGTTTGAGGTTATATTTTTGGCCTATTTTCCTTGTCAGGGTCAGTGAACCTGACAGTGGATGAACATTACTGTTCAGTCTGTTCATTATTGGATTTTGTCCAAATTTTTTTTTTATCACAGAATGCTGTGATGAAAAACCAATAGTAGATTTATATTTTTGTTGGTGTGGTCTCGACCATGGTCGGATTATTAGAGGACTATGCAAAGGTATCCTTCCTCACCTCAAATTAATTTGGATATTTATGTGGGTGAGTCAAATGAAAAACAAATCCTATCAAAACTTTAGATTATGGCTGTATATGCTGTAAGATATATTCTAGTGCCGTTCAGAAATGGATTTGGGGGCACACAGAATTTTGTAGTGGGTAACTAATGTGGCAATCAATATTGCTGTTACAAATTTTGCCCATGTGTTTATTATCTGGTGCTTGAGTTATCTCAGCCAGTTTCTTTCTAGTTGCTGGAATCCACCATCTAAAAAGGGTAGATTTTTTTTGTTACTCACAACACCATCTCTTGGAGAGAAGTTGTTCCTTTGATTGCAACTTCCATGAGTGTTCCCTAGGTTGGAGTTCTATGGTAGAATTAAATGTCGTGAGTGTACATAATTTTAGCTTAAGTTTTGATTTAAGTTTACTTTAAGTTAGTTTTATAGTATTTCTGTATTCTAAAGATCACTATATACATTTTTAACGCCATTCATTTTTTTATCGACAGTGAATACAATGGTAACCGTTGTTTTAGGGTTTTACTTTTCCGTTTTCCTCTTTATTCTTCTTCAATTGTTGATGGCTGCAGGCTTTTGATTTCCCCGGTAAATTGCTGAAATCGGTGAGCTGGAGCCAGAGTTAGAGCTAGTATTAGAAATTCCCAGTCGGGATAGCTGAACTACAAATGGCATACATTCACAGCCTCTGTTTTGAAGACTAGCCGTTCATTTCTTGGAGGAATATACAGGCCAGTTTATTCGATTTATTTAAATATTACTACTCATAGATTTTTCTCACTTATTTAAATTTTTATTAATATACCTTTAATTTCAATTTATTGCTACAAATATTTAATCAATATCATAATTTAATACGTCAATTTCTTATCTATAATTTTAGTTTTTATTCAGTATATTTCAGTTTATTATTATTATTTCAGCAAACTTTTATATTTTTTTTTGCCTCTTTAAATCTACTTTATCCAGGGTCATTTAATTGTTAATTGAAACCTATATACCAAGTCTTTTTCTTAGTGTTCTTACATTTATAAAAAAAAACTAAGTGGCGCCCTCTTATTTAATAGTTATAATCAAGTTTAGATTCTTTAATAGCCAGTCATAAGTGAACCTTCGAACAATCCCAAGCCTCCAATAATCAGTGGTGGCTCGTCAGGAGAGGCAAGGGAGGCTTAGCCTCCCCATCATATTGTAATGAAATAATAAAAATATTTAACAAAAATAAAAAAAGAAAATATTTTTTTTTTCCAAATAATAAGTACCGACTCTATAACTTCTAATACACCAATATAGCGCGAACCAGTCATACGTCATACTATTAATTCGCCGCAACTCGCATCCTTTTTTAAACAGTTGTAAGAAAAGAGAGAAAGCTAACCGGCTTCATCCACATAGACAGAGAACATTCAATTCAGTTCATTTCCCTTTTTCAGGTCAGATTTAATTGCCTTTAGGAAATATTCCTGTTTCTTGTTTTGCTCTTCTTGTTCTTCCCTCTGTTTGCGGTCTCGTTCTTCTTGTTCTTCCTTCTGTTTACGGTCTCGTTCTTCTTGTTCTACTTTTTGTTCGTCAAACTTCCTTAATAGCAGCTCCATCAATTTCTCGGTCTCCATCTTGGCCTGACTTCTTGTTAAAAGCATCCACTAAAATGAGCTTCCAAATATCCTTTACTTCTGACACCAATTGTAACGAAATTCGGGAACAAACTTTTATTGTCAACGTCAAAAACACTAACCTAACTCGCCTTGACTGTCCTTTAATTGTTTCCAAGGTAAAAACTGACTAAACAATTAAAACTGAATGAATTGTCACGAAGCGCGTCCTTTTTAAAACCCGATGGAACAGTTTCGAAATATTTACAATTATGTTCATTGTTTTTGCCCAAAGAGACCAATAATTTTAGGAGAATACTGACAGTCAAAGCAAGCAAGTATACAAATTCTAGAAAATTAGAACTACAGGGATTTACAATCATATAACCTAAGTTGGAGCCAAAATGGGGCTCTCGTGTTCGTGTTCGCTCTCGAACACGAGAGCCAGGGGCATTAAGTTGTGAACCAAATTGTATAAAGTTATTTTGTATTCGCACAAATTTTCTTTTATCCATTTTTTGTAAATTCGGGTACATTTCTTTGAACTTTCTGCATGTTCTTGCTACAATTTTGTCACATTGTCCATGAATAATAAATAGATTCATCAAAACTTCATTTGAATAACTATTTCTTTCCATTTTAATGAATTTTTAGGTCACTATTTTAAAAAAACACCCAAGCGTATTTACTATTAATCGACTAAATGTCACTGTCAAACATCAATAGCATAGCATTGTTTCATCATGACCTTTCATGGCCAACTAAAGCAAATATGTCAAAATATTCCAATTTTTACAGAAAATTGCTTTTATTTCCGAAACCGAACTACTTCGATATAGAAACATAATACCTCTTTAGACGGATTTTAATTTCCTTTTAGAATATGTTATAATATACAGGGTGTTCCATTTAAAAAATGCACTTTTTACCATTTTTGTATCTAACGGTAAAATCACTAATTTTGAGCAACCCTGTATAACGAAAACAAATTTTCATAGTGAAAAATAATGTACACTGTGTCCCAATTTGGTTGTATTTGCAGGTTATCTCTGTTATTTTTAAAGATAGAGATGTGCGGTTTTCGCGAACCTGTGTCACTTTTTTGTAAAACTTTTATTGCCGCAAACAGAATTGAGATACCTGTTTTTGTTTCTGAGATACATGGTGAAATTGAAAATTTTCACTTTTTGACGACTTGCTCTATCTCACGAACCATATAAGTTATAAAAAAAGTAAAAACTGCCATGGATAGATAATTTTAAATAAAATTCAGTGGCGTAGTCAAAAATTTTACTAAAGGCATTATTTAAGAGATATGACCCAAACTTGCATTTTTTTAAATGGAACACCCTGTATTTTTTCATACCAATAAATTGCGCTATTTTTTCCGATTAAAATGATATATAACACTTGGTATCTTAAGTCATGATAAATGGCCAAAATATGCAAAAAAAAACAAATCATAGCGAAAGAAACATTAGTTGGCCATGAAACAGAAAAAATTGAAGTTGGCTGTTTAAAGATGTCAATCATACCGTGATAGAAGTTTTTATAACCAAATAAAAACCTTTTAATTATATAATATTTAAAAGTCTTAGATACAAAAACTGTTGTTTTAAGCAATTTTATTAAAAAAAATATTGTAACAACTGAATAAATTTAACAAAGAACCTTAACAAGCTATTTTTTATTTATTAATTCTACAGTCCTATAAAAAAATTTGTAAAAACTAATTAAATTGCTTGAAATGGTTGCCATTTTCCTGAACGCATAATTGGCATAGAGTTGTTATTCTCCGCAAGGCATTTAAAATAATAAGCGGCCTTGCTTGCAAGGCTTCAAAGGCTTGAACTGTAGCATCCTGAAGTTCTTGCAAATTATGCACCACATTTAAATAAATTTTGTTTTTTAAGAAAGACCAGACAACCAGACAAGGAAGAACAAGAAGCCTTGCTTGCAAGGCTTCAAAGGCTTGAACTGTAGCATCCTGAAGTTCTTGCAAATTATGCACCACATTTAAATAAATTTTGTTTTTTAAGAAAGACCAGACAAAAAAGTCCAAAACAGAAAGATCCGGTGATCTCGCTGGCCACCTATTTGGAGCGTGGGTACCAATCCATCGATCTTCGAATGTCTCGATTATAAATGGCCTTACTATTTGAGAATTATGAGCTGGCGCCCCATCTTGCTGAAAATATATGCTATTTAAAAATGCCAACGGAAGTTCTGGTAAAATCCGCTGCAATATTTCCAGATATCTGGCTGCTGTTAAAGTGTGTTCATAAAAAACATACTTTATTTTAGTGCCCAAAATAAAGCATGATACACTAAATCCAAATCTGCCCTGTTGTTGGCATTCCCGTAATAAGTATGGATTCTGAGTGTACCAATGCCTGTTATTATGACGGTTAAAAATTCCAGTTCAACTTATATATGCTTCATCGGACCATATAACTTTTCTGGCAAAATTTGGAACACTTCGAGTTTGCTCTAAAAACCAATTGCAAAAAACTATTCGCCTTTGCGCATCCCCGGGATGTAATTGTTGAACTATGTTAACTTTGTATGGTTTATATTTATATTTTTTTAATATTCGCTGTGTTTGACTCTTTGACACTCCTACATTAGTTTCAATATTTCGACAGGAATTTGAATGATTTGCCTCAACACTTGCTAAAACCGCAATTTCATTATTTTCCTGATTTTGCCTATGGTAATTTTTATTTCTTGGCTTTGTAAATGATCCATTATTAATCAAACTCATTTTTATTCTCCGAAAAATAGACTTGTTTGGTTGACGCCTTTCAGGATATCTTAGAAAAATTGTTTTAAGTATAATAGCAAATATTAGGTAACGACACTAACACATACCTGTTTAAATACAAATCGGATGCCCTGTCACTATTTTCTTGGCACTCAATAAAACAAGCTATCATGTCATATTTGTGACTGTTTTCAAAATTATTAGTCATTCTTAAAAATTACGCTCTATCCCTTAAGAAAAATACTAAAATATTTACTTAAAAACTTTCGTTCGAAATAAATAAATTCTAAACAATTATTGACAGCTTCATACTGACATCTTTAAACAGCCAACTTCAATTTTTTCTGTTTCATGGCCAACTAATGTTTTTTTCGCTATGATTTGTTTTTTTTGCATGTTTTGGTCATTTATCATGACTTAAGATACCAAGTGTTATATATCATTTTAATCGTAAAAAATAGCGCAATTTATTGGTATGAAAAAATACAGGGTGTTCCGTTTAAAAAAATGCAAATTTGGGTCATATCTCTTAAATAATGCCTTTAATAAAATTTTTGACTATGCCACTGAATTTTATTTAAAATTATCTATCCATAGCAGTTTTTACTTTTTTTATAACTTATATGGTTCGTGAGATAGAGCAAGTCGTCAAAAAGTGAAAATTTTCAATTTCATCCTGTATCTCAGAAACAAAAAAAGGTATCTCAATTCTGTTTGCGGTAATAAAAGTTTTACAAAAAAGTGACACAGGTTCGCGAAAACCGCACATCTCTATCTTTAAAAATAACAGAGATAACCTGCAAATACAACCAAATTGGGACACAGTGTACAATACTTCCATAAATTACGTTTATAATTTCAAGGTTCTGTGCGTTCCAGTGCCGTAGTAATACAAATGTATTTAGATCTATGTTTTCGTCAAAAAATAAAGAAAATAACTAATTTCTCGAAAACCACTAAAGATAGGTATAGGAATACCTTATACAGAACCAATCATAAAGTGATAGCGGATCGGAAAATAAAAAAATATACAGGGTATTCCATTTAAAATAACAAAGTTGCTACTACTTTTTGGTATAAGCGGCAACGCTGCATCGCTAAAAATATTTTTAATCGTTAGATCATCAGCTAAAACCCATGTTGCCAAATTTTCAAAAAAAAATTATTTTCCGTTCTCCGTAAACGTCCAAGGTACCATCAACCATCAATCACCCTGTATAAATAAAGCTAATAGATTTACCGGTACTTACTAATACCGTTGATTGAGAATATGGGAAGATGCGCAACTTTACGGGCAAAATTGTACCCCTAAAAGCGTCCGGTGGATAGATGGCGCAACAAGAAGCGCGCCCCGGTCTCGTTTAAAAATATCGTGTATCATTTCATTATCTGGAGAGCGGATGAACAAGCTTAGGAGTTGTCGCACACACCTAGATTATTAAATTTCAATTTCCTTTATTTATTTTTAATACTTTTAATTGAGCAGATTCATTTTGCTTGTTTTCAAATAAAACTTGTTAATAGGTCGTCACTTAAGATGAATATTTGCGTTTATCGTGGATGCAGTAACGTGAAAAAAAGAACAAACAATATTATAAGTTTTTTTAAGTTCCCTATAAAAAAGCCAGAAATACTCGCTGAGTGGATAAATAATTGTGGAAACTAGGAACACATGTTATGGATGAGGTTTTACTAAAAAATAGACTTATTTGTGAAAAACATTTCAATAAAGACTACATTTATATAAGTGGCGGACGAACGATGCTGCATAAGGCGGCTGTTCCCAAACTTTGGAAAGGTAAGTAATCTTTAATAAGAGGATATTTTAACATTCAGTTATTTTCTGTGTGACATTAACTTTCTTATTTTATATGGGACACTTGGTATGGTAGTACGTATTTCAATAGAAAATCATAATCACAAAACTATGATACTCAATTTACTACTTTTTTGTATTATAATTATAGAAAAAAAAATGTGTTTTTAATTTTAAATAGGGTGCCATGAATGAGATAAAGTCTTAATTTCCAATTAAGTAATCACGCAAAAATAGTTTTCACTATATTTTATTACTTAGATCTGTTATGAGTTACTTATTTCATTGGGTATTACGTCACTTATAGCAAAAATCAATTTAGGAAATACTATCTCACACGTTCAAAAATTGAAAAGAAGAAGAAAATAGACTTATTAAGTATTTAAAAGAAATATGAACGTAAATCCTTAATGATATATTTCGTTATACTTAATTTAATTTAAGTTCAATAAGTTTTAAATACAATAATTTACTTAAGGTATAATAGATTTTTTTTATATACTTAGGAGCTGAGGTTTAATCTATTAAATCTCTGACCTCGTTTTTTCTTTTCAATATCTTACCTAACTTTGTTATGAATATTAAAATTAAAAACGATAAAGACAACGAGAAGACCTACTTTTTTATACAAAAATACCTTATTTGAACCAACGTTTCGGTAGTTATATCTACTACCGTTATCAAGGTAAATATACTTTTACTTTTTATATAATTTCTTAATAATACTTTTTTATATAATTTCACGGTTTATTAATAGCTTGACAAACTGTTTTGAAAGATAACAAAAAATTCAAAGGTTACTTCTTTTAAAATTAAAGGAGAGTGATGAAAAGTAGTTTTCATGGACCTTGTTAAGGCTTTCGACACAGCGTCTCACCAAAACCTCTTTATGTTCTTGAACATTATGGAGTAGAAGGCATTGTATTGGAAGTCGTTAAAAGGTTTTTATTCTCAAGAAAGCAATAGACTAAAGTAAATAACAACTTAGATTCCCCAGAAATAAACTCCTGGACAAAATTATCGAAACACTTGATTTTTACAGATTTTTAATAAAGATAAAAAAATTGAATAATAAGCATTGTTAACTTAATTCAATACAAGGAAAAAACATCGATTTTCACTTCAACTTCAATTTTGATTCAAAAATAAAACAATAGACCCATATGAATTCTTAATATCGTGTATTGCCACCTCTAGCTGCTTGACTGTGACTCAGTGACCGCTTGAAGTCTTCGCGGCATTCCTCGTATCAAATTTTGAAAACTTTCCTGCGGAATGTCTTCCCATTTCTCACAAGCAGCATGTTCCATGATAGAACATAAACATAGTTTTTGTCTAGTTTTGCTTTTTTTATGAGAAAAGATATATAACTGTTTTAACTGATATTTATTTTTATTTAAATTTTCTTGACAAAATATTCAGTGGTGCGATAATTTTGTCCAGGAATTTATATAAAATCGGCGTTCATTAAGGGAATATAATGGGACCTATTCTTTTCATTACCTATATAAATTCATAACTTGAACTAATTTAGTCAGTATAACTTCTTGCAGTATTTGCAGTTATTAGGGATATAACTTATGCTTCATTAATAAGTTTAAGTAACTTTCTGATTTATTTATGCCAGCATATTTGAATATATTATATATTGAATATTTGATTCCTTTTGAACATTTAAGTAAATAATATTAAAAAATGTGGTTTCATTGATAAATAGAGAAGAATTTTCTAAAATGTGATTTTCTATAGTATCATTGGAAAGCATTTTTCAAGAGCTTCGAGATGATGTATCTTTGATTTGACTATGTATCTTTCTATTTAAGATTTTAGGGCTGTATCTCAGCCTGTCCAAAGAGGTCACCCTGTATATAATTTCCATTATAATGGTTGGTTTTTCTTATGGGCGCCGTATTGACAGCTCTTTATTTTAAAACTTTAAACAGCGATAGAGAAATAGGTATATAATATTATAGGGGTGACCCTAAAACCTCATTCGAACTACAAGATACCTCATTAAAAAGGTAATTAAAAGGGCTATTCAAAACTGCAAATGGTCAATATAGCGCCGACAAAGAAAAACAAAGTTGATGATGGCTCTTTAAAGACAGAACGTCGTATTTTAAATTTAATGGTGTCATCGAATAGGCGAGAAAAAGTGGTCACAATCATTTATTCATTTAATAAATACTTTTGTTATATATTTTTTACGCCAGAAAAATTTTAATGATTTTGCCAAATTCCAGTTTTTTTCAAAATTTAGGAAGTATTTGAATTTTATTATAAAAGGAAACTATATTGCTCAACTTTCCTCTAATTATACCACCTCTATTGACGTCATGTATAACCGTAATGCGGGGTCTTTAAACAAAATGTTGTTTTTCTGTTGTTACTAGGTATCTTCTTATAGTTTTAAGTATAGTTGTAACAAATGGTAATTGAAAATTTGCCTGTGTCCCTTAAAACTTAAGATGTGGCCTATTTTCTATTTCTATTAACATCCTCACTCAAAACCCATTACTTTACAGATCTCACTACGCTGCACAATTTTTCAGATATTAAATCACATGACAAAATGGGTTACGTTTTACAAAAAATGATTGATCAAGAAGTTATATTACCATAGGTATTAAGTCTTAATGAATTATTTCAATTATTCTTAATAATATTTACGTGAAACCTACTTATATCTTAAAATTTGTTCCACATATCTTTTGAATATTAGTTTTTAGTTAATTAAGTGCAACAGGCTTTTTATTTAAGAACTTGATCCTCTTGAACACAAAATGAAGAAAACATAATGTTTGTTGTTGGAATTATAACTTGTATTAAACTTTGTTGATAATTTTGTAAAAATAGCTTTATATATATATATTTTTATTAATTTTTGTCTCAAAAACTTATTTAAGTAAGTAATTATTTGTTTATAAAATTTAACTTTTAAGAAATTTCAATGTCTCCACCCTTAAGTCGATCACTCATCACTTGACCACCTAAATGACACCACTGTGTTTGTTGTATGTTAAAAAAAAATTACGAAAACAAAGTTGGCGGCATCATCCCATGTCTTAAAAAAATATCCCACACGACCGCGTAACCAGAGATTCCAGCGTCGTTGTGAAAACCTGACTCAAAGAAGCCAAAAGCCAAGTCCACGCAGCTAAAATAAATCGTTCCTAGATTTGACGCTTCGCGGCAGCACCACACGGTGCAACAAACTGAACGGCAATCCGATAGTCCATGATTTTCTTCCAGTTTAAAGTTTTAAAGTAATTTTATAGCTTTTTGTAGTTTTCCTGAGTCATGGGTTGATAAATTATTTTACAAACGTAATTCTTAGACCTCCACTGGGAAAATGTCAAGTATTCCTTTTCCTTTCTTCATCTAGATTAAGATATTCATGCAAATATCCTTTATGGGGTCTGGTAAAGTTAAAGGGACGTCTAAAAACCAATTTTATTTTGAAAATGTTTACATAGAATGTTGAGTGTGGTCAAAATATTGATAAAAAAGTGAGGATAATTGGAAAAAATACAAAACTTTGGAAATTATGAAGATTTTTCTACATACGTTAAATACTTTCTCAGAAATTGCCGGCTTGCACAAGGTTTTTTAGCTTTTGATTTTGCTATAATTAAAATTAAAAAATATATATATTAGGAGAATTTTAAAATTTTTTGGGGGCTAAAATTGTAAATTTATAGCATTTTTTATCGCTTTGTACCCCTATAATTACATATTTTCAATTTACACACACGAAGAATAAAACAACAACCTTATTGACAAAAATGGGAGTGGCTTCACTATGTCCCCAATAGCATTTTTGGGTTGGGTTGGGTGTGGACCCAATTTTAGTTATTAAAGGCAAAATATAGTTAGATTTTACATTACATAAATAAAACACATTTATCGAGTATTTTATATTTTATGTAATTTTATATATTGTAAGTATAAATTTTGAAAAAAAAAACATAACTTTAATTATCAATAGGTAAATAATAACGATGAGGTTTCATGCAAATTAACTTATAGTCAAAACAATAAGTATCTTTATTAATAAAACATTGATATAAATAACTAAGCGCAATCATAAGAACTTATATCCAAAACTATAATCTAATGATTAACAGGGCTACCTCCCGCATGTCAAAGATATTAGATTGGGACTTGACATGCACATAGGACGTACGCTTGTATATACACACGCATATACAAGCACACTCATACGGTGCTGGCGCCCCGTGTGGATGTGTATACAAAGGCACATGTGTATACACGGGGCTACCGCCCTGTGCCTATAATTCCTATGTGCCTATTATTCCCATTTCCTAACTATTATTCAATTCCCTAAATAGGGCTCAAACAACTACCTAACCCACTATTAAGCACTAACCGAAGGTTCCAATCCCTTTTTCAATCTCAACTCCACATGTGCGCCCGTCTTGTATGCGCACACGGGGCGGTAGCCTATAAGTGTATAAGTAAACAAATACTTACCTATAATGAGACACGACAGAAAATTACGATAATTGTATTAGTACAGTTGCCACTCCCAATAAATAATAAAATAATATTTGTTGACGTAAGTGACATTTGACAGTCTTTTTTATTTATGAATTAACCGTATTTATATATTTTATATTCCTGATTTGCGTATGGAAATTTGTGTTTATGACCTTAAGAAGTGCTATCCTTTTTACAGTCCTATTTTATTCACTGACTTATAATTAAAATCATGTTATTTGCTTAAGGTAAAATTATAAACTAATATAAAACCCTTTTAAGTATTATTTAGAACCTTAATTGTGATCATAACTATACTGTGATAATCAATAATTACTAATAATAAAGACTTACATATTTTGGATCATTAAGATGAAATACTTATTAGGATAATTAATTTTAACCCTTTAGGATATAATATTGTATACAGAATAATATCACCTTAATCTGTTTTATTATGTTTCATGTTCCATACCTACTGGAGACAACCCCACTGACTTGTGACATCTTTAGCCAATTATGACTAACCAAAAATCAAAAGTCATATTTTGTTTTTATTTGCTTAAACTAAAAAAAGAAAAAAAACATGCATATTAACTTGTACATATGTATTTATGTTATATCTAGTCATTATTAATTAACTTATTCACAATGCGAAGCCAGATTTATTTTAAGATTTAGAATAAATTGTACCTATTTTTATGCGTTTTAAAACCCTTTGTTAAGTTTATTTTAATTCATCTTAAAATAAAATATCTAAAAGACAATTTAGTTTTGTTTTTTTTATTTAAAATTTGCTCCCATATCTATCGTGCCAATGTATAATTCTTGGTAAGTATTTATATCTAAATATCTTAGATCTTTTAAATAGGCAATATCTTGAGAACTAAATTTAAATCAAATTATATTTTAGTTGATGTGTTAATTCTTGAATAAAGTGATGAGGGAGTCTTATTTTTTTAATTTCTAAACTGATAAGCGTATTGCTAATTTTAAAATAAATCAAAATTCTATTTAGATATATCTCTCGTCACTTTTCAGTTAACGCATCAAGTTCTGTATTTCTGCAAATTACTTCAAATTTAAATATCGCTTAAACTTCACGCTACCCAAGATGGTTTCCCCCGTCTTTGTCAATAAAGCTGTCAACAGAATTTCTGTCTGTTCATTAGGCAACACGCATTTCTCTATATTTGTGTTCTGTGGTTATTACTATTACCAGAGATTTAACGAGACAAACAGATAAGTAAAGCAATGCATTAAAAACGGTACACCGAATGGATCCCAACTTTAAAAAGTTAAGATCCATTGGACTTCGACCCGACGGATTCGCTTCTCGGTCCGTGCTTAGTTGCCAATACAATTTTGTATGAGGAAGGTTTTTATCTATTTTTCGTATTTTAGGAAAAATGCCTGCTTCGGTCTGCGCTGGTTGGATTCATTGCGGCCGTCGGCGATGAACGGCGTCGAGTCGATGAGCGTCTTTACCCTTTTATTTAGGACCTAGGCAAATTGAAAATTATTGTAAATGATTATTTCTCACTTTACTTTTTTGTCTCGTTAGCCTATGATATTATCCTTTTTATGATATGATATAATACTTACCATTTTACCTTTAATTTAATTTCCACACCAAACACAATAACAAAAAATATATATACTTTATCGAATCGAATATTTTCTTTCTACCACTTTAAAACACGTCTAATTTATCTTCCGTTTTCTTGTGTAAATATCAAGAACTGATTAGCAAACGCCTATCGTTGTTTTAATTTATATCCCGTGAACCTAACGAGTATGAACTAGAAAAAAATCAATCAAAATATGCAAGTCTGGACCAATTATTACAGCTCGACAAGTTTTCACTTTTACAGTGCGAACGTAAAGGTTGGAATAAATTCATTTAAAATTCAGGGGTATGTTCAAAAAAAAAACGCTCGGACACGTCGATTTTTATTTTTAACTGCGGGTTTTCTTACTATAATTTTATGTATACAGGGTGGCCTAAAAATAAGTTACGGTCATCAACGTAATTTTTTAAACGTAAACACCTATTTTTTATTTTAGATTTAGGTTCTACATCAAATTCTAAGTACATTTTATGTACCATGTCCTATACCTAAACTCGACCGTTGACGATTGAACACAATAAAAGGCTATTTTTGGAAGAGTTATTTATATCAAGCAAGAATACATAAAAATATTTTAATTAATTTATTAAGTGTTGAAAATGGCTGCCACGAACCTCTTGGCAATATCCCAGTCGATGCTGAAATTCTTGTAAAACGTTATCGATAACAGAAGGTTCTATCAATCTTATTTCTTCCGTTATTCTAATTTTTAAGTCTTCAATGTTGTTTGGCCGATTAACATAAACTTTGGACTTAAGATACCCCCACAAAAAAAAATCTAAAGGAGTCAGATCCGACGATCTGGCCGGCCATTCAATTGCACCCCTCCGACCAATCCAACGTCCAGGGAAAACGGTATCCAGGTACTGGCGCACGGGACGAGTGTAACGGGCTGGAGCTCCATCTTGCTGATACCATAAGGAATTATCTAATATATCCGGGTCTTCTGGATCGGGGTATAAAGTGGCAAGGCATGGAACCAAGTCATTTTCTAAAAACTCTAAATACCTCTCACCATTCAAGTATCCTTCAAAGAAAAAGGGCCCTATAACCCTGTTTTCAATCACCCCCACCCAAACATTTACTTTTTGAGGGACTTAGCTGTGGCACTCCATCATCCAGTGCGGATTTTCAGTAGCCCAATATCGGCAGTTTTGCCGGTTGACACTACCATGAAGACAAAACGTTGCCTCATCAGAGAATACAATTTTTTTTGAAAATTGTGGATTAGCATGGCAGAAGTCCATAAGTCTCTCACAAAATTCTAAACGCCTATCTGGGTCATCTTCATTTAGTTCATGAACCAATTGAACTTTGTAAGGGTGCCATTTATTTATACCTAAATACTTAACGACGGATGTCTGGGATATCTGATTTTCTAACGCAATATTGCGAGTCGTTTTATGGCAATCTTCTTAAACTGCCAGCAAAACATTTAGTTGCTTCTCTTCTGATATACTTGACCGACCTTTCGTATAATTATCCCTGACATGACCCAAATCCCGATATTTCTGTTCTATTTTACTGACAGTACTTTAAGATATACGTGGCCTATCAGGATACTTGGCATGATAAATTTCACAGACTTCCATCTGAGTGCGCATCCTGTTTCCATAATCAATCATCATCAAAATCTCTATTCGCTCTCGCTCACTAAGACGTACCATTTTTTGCAATTTTAATTTTATCTTTTGATAAACTTAACAAAAGCAAAACTTTGCTTAGGCATCTAAATCAAACTAAATTCACTCAAAATTATTTGATGTCAACAAATTGTGACAAGTTAACAATCAAAAACACCAACCACAAATGTAAATAACCAAACAATAACTGATAAGTTGCTTGATATAAATAACTCTTCCAAAAATAAACTTTTATTGTGTTCAATCGTCAACGGTCGAGTTTAGGTATAGGACATGGTACATGAAATGTACTTAGAATTTGATGTAGAACCTAAATCTAAAATAAAAAATAGGTGTTTACATTTAAAAAAATTACGTTGATGACCGTAACTTATTTTTGGGCCACCCTGTATACATAAAATTATAGTAAGAAAACCCGCAGTTAAAAATAAAAATCGACATGTCCGAGCGTTTTTTTTTTGAACATACCCCTGAATTTTAAATGAATTTATTCCAACCTTTACGTTCGCACTGTATAGACAAGCTTGGCGATTTACGAATACTGCATATTATTCGAATTTGGTTTAAAAAAATGCTATTCTTAAATTAATTTTTTTTTAATATTAATAAAAATTTAAAATAAGCGTTTAATTGTTAATAAATTAATAAACGATTTTATTTAATATCACTCGACCGAAGTTGTTTATTGTTTGTTTTTAATCTTGCAATAGTTTTTTGAACTACTTCTACTCAACCGATTCTTACAAAACTTTCCGCACATGTTTCAGTAGGTTTCCGTAAAAACATTATATATTAATATTTTATGTTTAAACATAAAATATTACTGGTATACTGTGTACAGGGGGTTAACCTGAACGAGGGTGAGAGCTGCTTCCAAATTTTTAAATTAGAAGGAAATCAAGTGATACGTCGTTTTAAAGGTCTTTAACCTAAATTTTAAGGTTGTAGTCGTAGAGTAGAAGTAATTTTAGTCAAGTGAAAAACTAAGAACCAAAAAATAGAAAGTATAGGTAAAAATATTTTCGAGATATTCTGACCTCTAAAACATTTAACAATAAAAATAAAAACGTGGAGGCACAAAATTAAATTAATTGTTAAGATTTAGAACCTTTAGAAAGTCTCATAATGTGTCCTAATAATTATTTTCACGTTTTTAGTGCATCAAATTTCATGTAAAGTAGTAGTTTAACTTCACCCTGCGCATTATTATAATTTTCTTTAAAACTTTTGGTTTGGCACCCCTTTCGTGTGGCGCGCGCGTGCGTCGCATGCCCGGTTAGGGAAGCTCTGTTTATGGTGGCGTTTATCCACTTTATTTTGCAATACGTTAAATTTTTACTTTGCACACTAAAATCTTGATATAATTTCGTTGTAAAGACTTGCTAGTGAAAAAATTTATTTGAACCCTAATTATGAATTTGTATGCATATTAGGTGTCAAGGTATCTGGATTAATAGCAGAAAGATACAGAATGAATATGTGTGAACTTTAAAAGTTGATACTTAAGGATATACCAACATATGGACTCAGCAAATCCCCATAGTTAAGGTAGTTTCCGTGAGTATCATTATTATAATATCGTACATGAAAACTAAGCAACAAAATTTACTTTATATATTATTGGATGTGATTGTTTTAAATGATTTTTACGGCTTGATAATTTTTATGATTAACAGCGTAAATTGTAACAATATACTTATGTATTATTTGTTATACATATTTCATTGATAAATGATGGGCTTCATATTGTAAAAAATAGGTTGCTTTAAGTAAATAATATTTAAAATAGTAATATAGTTATATAGTTACTAATTAATCTACAATTACTAGTTACAAATAGATCCCTTATTATAAAAACTCATAATATCTCTATACAATAATTGTTTTATTTGATACGTACCGATCTATATGAAATCAAAAAACTGTTGAACGACATAAAACATTTAAAAAACATCTGGTATTAATGGACTGTTTATCAGAGTTTACCTGATAAAACTCTGGGCCCAATGTTTCCTTTTATACTGAAACATTTCCAAGCAATCTTAAGGTTTCCCTTGTGACACCTCTTTTTAAAGGTGGCGAATCAAATGACTTCATAAATTACAGAGCAATTTCACTTTTGCTCAGCCTGTCTAAGGTTATTGAGAAACTGGTCAAAGTAAGAATGGTAGCTAATATTAAGTGAATGTGAATTTGGTTTTCGAGAGCGCACTAGCACGAGTGATGCAATGTTTTCATTCCTGGAGAGATTACACTTGAGCTTGCTGCAGCAGTATTCTGTGACTTCTCTAGAGCCTTTGACTGTGTCAACTATGGAATACTGCTCGGTAAGCTTTCTAGATATAGGTTTAGGGATGTTGCTCTAGAATGGTTTAAATCTTTTTTGTCAGGCAGAAAACAGTCTGTTCGGTCAAATGGCACTTTGTCTGAACTTTTTGTTGTACGGTACGGAATAACATTTTGGAGTTGCTATAGAGAGAGCCATTAGATATATCGTATCTCGCAAATAATGGCTCCTCAAAACATTATAATACCAGACAAAATTACAATATTCCAATGCCTATCCCGAAAAGTAAACTAACATAATAAAAATTTTTAACCATATTCCAAATTACATTAAAGCCTCTAAAAGTCCTCCTCGCTTAAAAAAGTCGTTAACTGAACTGCTTAAAACTATTTTTACAGCCTAACAGAGTTTTTTGAAGATAAATTGGAATAAGCCAATAGGATATAATTGGTTTTTAATAAAGATGTAAAGGTGAGATTTTTTGTTATATTGTCATGTTTGACAAAACATGACAATATAACATGTTTTGTCATATACATGTAAGCATGACAAAACATGTCATGCTATATTTTATATTATTTTTGTGATGTTACTCTCATAAAATTTTAACTCTTTTCGTCTTGAATTTTAAATTAAATTATGTATTATTATTATTTATGATAGAATGTTGAACTCAATATTGCGTTTTTCTTTAATTATGTGTTAGAGTAATATGTCGACTTATGTTCATGTTTTATATTATATTATTTATGATAATAAAGCATGTTTTGAATTTGAATTTACATACACATATTTAAAAAGTATGTACTCATTACATTAATGTATATGTTAGCACATAAAAAACCTTACTTATCAAAGTATAATATAAATAGCATAGCTGTTAAAATATGTTTTAAAAACAAATGTAGTTGTTTATTAATTTTATGTTTTTCTCAATTCAGGCCCAACATCAAAGAAACCCTTAAAACCCTTACATTTTAAGCCAATCAATTAATATACGTCTTTTCTCCTGAATGTTTTGGTTAAATATTTTTTAAAAACCCTTAAAATATAACTAACTGCACAGAAAGAAAATAATTAAGGCATCTAAAAGGAAACTTTTTTTGAAGATTTTTTGTTTTTTCTGGACGATTTTTTTCTCCTACCATGCGTAAAGTACTCACTTTACATACTTCCCAGGGTTTATAAAGTTTCGTTTTATGCACTAGTGCGTAAAAAGACTTTTTTACTTCACTTATTTATTGCAAAATGTCTAATCGACATTTTTCATTTTAAATTTATTAATTTAAAAAATTCTATTTTTTACTTAAGTATACAAAACTGTTTATGTTAGTCCGTCAAGGTGCGTAGTATAGTTTATAAAAACATAGATCTGTCACCCGAATTCCGAATCACGAACTGTTTAGTTTTTTAAAACAATTTGCAAGGTTTCATCATTGGGAATGTAGGAAGTATTATAAAGAGAAAACATCTTAGTTTTGAAAATTACCACGAATTGTTAGTTTAAGACTGATATAAATAGTTGTAGTTTTGGGTGAATAAATCAGTATTAAATTCTACAATCAAGTGGTTCTTTACTCAACCTTTTACGTCCAAGCCACCCTTGCCTGTAAACCTATAGTGAGGCTGCTATGGGCTAATAGGGAATAAAAAAGGTTTAAGGGAACCCTCCCTAAATATTTTCATGGTCCTTCGAGCCTTCAATTGAACCAGGAGTTGCCGCCTACGACGCCGCCCCCATCTTCGAGTTAAACAAAAGGAGTTGCCGCCTACGACGCTGCTTCCATCTTCAAGTTAAACCAAAGGAGTTGCCGCCCAGGATGCCGCCTCCATCTTTGAGTTAAACAGAAGAAGTTGCAAATTTAGTTAATTTTTTCCCATGGCGGTTTTATTTTAAGCAATTTTAGGAATGTAAAAATTGTAAATGTTTAGAAAAATGTTTAACTATGTAAAAATATAGGAGGAATCAGATTTAAAATTGAAAAATTAATGTAATTTCCTGTTAAACTAAGTGAGATAAAACAACTGAATAAGTAAAACGATGCGCGTTTATAACATCTCTACATGCCAAATTTCATTTACTTTGCTTAAAAATTAAAAAAGTTATAGTTTTCCGCTTATCCTGGGATACCTAGTAATATTATAATTAATAAATTGCAACTAAAAAAGCGGCAGAATTTTTTCATATTTAAGTAGTTATTAAAACTTCAAAATTCAAATGGACATGGATTAAATATACAACTTAAAATTAATCTTACAGAACTAACTTAAAATTATTATGTGTGCTGTATTTATACAAAATAGTACAGCGGTGTCAGTGGTTTCCATGGTAGGAGCATCAGGCGTGGACAATGGTAGAGCTGCGTCAGCGGTTCCCATGGTAAAGGAATCAGGCCACCGGTTTGCTAATCGACGGAAATGGTATTGTTGCCAATTCCTAGAACTGCTGACTCTGGTTCGTTGCGAAATAACACACGTGTGTGGTTTTGTATTTGAACATATAATAGCTCCCTCATTTAGTTAAAAGCTGATGCCTTGCAGCAACTTTTTAGAGCGAGTTCAACTCTGTGGAGTCCTCGGGGGAGTCATCAGGATGAACGGCAGGTCTTCTTCTGGGGAGGATGCCGCTGAGTCTAAATCCTTGCGATTGTGAATTCTCGAGGTTGATGAGAAGTCATCTTTGGCTAGGAGAACGTTAACTTGGCAGGTTTGTGGTAGTAGTTGGGCGTTCTGCTTCAAGAGTTGTGCTTCACAAATTGCATCTCTATCCATTGGATAAGGTAGTGTGTCCAGGCAGATTTTCTGGCTTCGTCCTAAGCTTTTACAGTGTTCCAGATTTTGCAAAGATACGTAAACATCGAATCATCATCTCGCGCAATATATTTCTGTGTTGTTGAAATGATCTGATGAAATCCAGTTCTATTATCTGATATAGGTATAGTGTAAACATGATATAAGGTATAAGTTTCTGGTTCAACAAAAGGAATTTTAAGAATGAAAACTATTTTTGAGTCAGATTGGTATGCTTCTAATTCAATTATGGTGAGATATTGAGCAATATTAGATGAATAGACTGATAAGGGTAGATTGTTTTTATTTATTGCTTGAGAGATTTGTTTAAGAGAGCTGATCAAATCAATTGGTGTGATAATGGAACTATGTAGAATTTTTAGTCGTGCAAAGGTGATGGCATTTAGAATATCAATAAGGAGTCTTCAATAAAGGCATAGCTCTCCATAAGAAATTCACAGGTGTCAAGAACTCGCTGTTTTTTATAGGGGATAAGGAATGTTTGGGATAAGGACATTGCGAACAGGCCGCAGAATTTGAAAAGAAGAAAATTTATTCATAGTATGGTTTTAATCTGTCTAAATTAATTTTTGAAAATTGGTTTGTGTCAAGGTTTAATAGTTTTGCGGAGTTTTGAAAAATTTCAATTATTTTGAAAGGGCCATTAAAAAGGTTTTCAGCTTTAGACTTAATTTGAGATTCTTTCACGTTAACCTTGAAAGATTGATTGTAAAATCTTTGTAAAATAGATGTGGAACTACTGTTTCCAAGTTATAAGGTAGTAGAACTATGAAGTATTTCCTATTCTTAACTGATTTGCTATGGACGATGTTAATACTAGAAGATCTGATATCAAGCTGTTCTTCAAGTATATCTTCCATTATTTCATGATGTAAGTTTTGTAATTTATTTTGCCAAAAGAAGGAAATTATATTTTTATGGGATTTATCTAAGAGTTGGTTATTTGATATTTCTAGTTTGGAATAATCTAGTAAAGATGTCGTCTTGTAAAGTTTTGTAAATTTATTATATTCTTGTACCATATACTCTTCGGTTTCTTCGAAATCATCTGTAGCAGGGAGACAGGGGTTTTCTTCTTCTTCTGTCTTTTCTTCTTTAGATGTATTTTCATTAGATGCAAAAACCTTTATTTTGGATTGCATCGAGGCACATTCTTTAAAATAATTAATTCTTATTCTGGAGAGTGCATCGGCATTCTTATTTATTTTTCCGGGTTTGTGTTCGATATGGTATGTGTATTCCTCAAGTTTTAGACGCCATTTAGCTAATCTGCTACCTGGATCTTTGATAGAAAATAGCCAAGTTAGAGGTCGATGATCAGTTATTAAAGTGAATTTTCGGCCAAAGAGATAAGGGCGGAAGTGTTTGACAGCCCATACGATATCGAGTAATTCTCTTTCGATGGTTGAGTACTTGGTTTCAGCGCTACAGAGGGTTCTCGAGGCAAATGCTATTGGAAGGTCTTTGCCAATGAGACCTTGGGAAAGGACAGCACCTATTGCAAATGTGCTCGCATCGGTAGTAAGTAAAAAAGTTTCTTTGAAATTAGGATATATTAAGATGGGGTCTGAAATTAATACTTGTTTTAATTCGTTAAGGGAGATTTTGCATTCTGAATCAAAGAAAAAATTTGTATCTTTTTGACGTAACTTGGTGAGTGGTTTAGAGATCTTGGCAAAGTTGGGTATGAAGCGACGATAATAACCGGCGAGACCTAAGAAATATTTTATCTCTTTTGGTGTTTTAGGTTCCGGGAACTTTTGGATACAGTCGACTTTAGAAGGGTTAGGTTTAACACCATCTTTAGTGACTAGGTGTCCTAAGTATGCGACTTCTTTGCGGAGGAATTCGCATTTCTCCGGTTGAATTTTTAGGTTTGCTAGGTTTGCTGGTCGAAGACGTTTAAATACTTCTTTAAGACGTTCAAGATGTTCGTGAATGGTAAGAGAATAGATAATAATGTCGTCCATGTAGACTAGACAACGTTCATTTTGGATGCCCAAAAGCATGTTGTCCATGACACGTTGGAATGTGGACGAATTCGTAATGGCCATTGTCTACTGAGAAAGCCGTTTTGGGAATATCTTTTGGATCTATCTCGATCTGATGGAAACCAGAAGCAAGGTCGAGAGTGGAGAAAGATTGGCATTTTCCTAATTGATGCAATAGGTCAGATATGTTCGGTAGAGGGTATTTGTCATCTACGGTGAATTTGTTTAATTTCCTGTAATCGATGACGACACGCCATTTTTGTTTTTCCTGACGCATCCAATTTCTTAGGTATAACCCAAACAGGTGAAGACCAGGGTGATGTAGAATGTCGTATGATGCCTTGGTCTAACATTTTTCCTACCTGTGTTTTCACTTCTTCTTTGTCGATTTGTGGGTACCTATAAGATTTGGTAAAGATAGGTCTGATGTAATTGGTTTCGATTACATGTTTAACTTCGTCGGTAAATGTTAACGTGTCTCCTTCGAGATAGAAAATATCTTTACATTCCAAGCAGATTTCTATTATAGCTTCTTCTTCTTCCGGGTTAAGATGTTCAGTTCTTAATTGGTCTTTTATAATATGCCTTCTATCTATTGGTTCGGGTATTACATTGTCTTGTGCATTGAGGCTCATGACTGGATTCGATAAATCTAAAGTTTCTACGGTTAAATCGGAGAAATCTATTGTCTTAGGAATTTCATTTGCATTAATAATTGTTGTTAAAAATTCATCTTTTTCATTGACGTGTATTAGGGCATGAGGAAGCCTAACTTTTTCTTTTTCTTGTCCTAACAAGACAGAATCGGTATTGGAAAGATTACATTTTAATTTAAAAATTTTTTCGGTGCGTGCGTCAATTGAAATGGTATTTGAAGAGGGTTGAGCTTCGGATGGAAAAGTGTTGGAAGTTGCTTTATGCAAGGGTATTGTTTTAAAATTTGTAAAGAGTTTTTTTGTATTTAAATCAATTGTGCATTGATAATGTTCTAGAAAATCAAGACCTAAAATTCCATCGAATTCTATGTCCAGGTTAAAAATGAAAACTTTATGTGGGTCTTTTGCATTAAAAGGAACTAGAGTGGATTCGGTAATTTGCAAATTTTTGGTTGGTCATGTCTTGTATGATAATATTTTCTTTAAATCTATGGGGAATTTGTGTTGCAATATGTTCTTTGAAAATCGATATTCCTGCTCCCGTGTCTATTAAAAGTTTAAAGGTATTGGAAGCATCTTTAATGTAATATACATTTTTGGCTTTGGTTAATTAATTTCCTCGTTTTGGTTATTATAAGAGTAATAATTCTGAACCTCTTCTAAGTAGGATTCTTGATTATTATCAAGAACAGTTCGAATTCTCTTGTTCTGTTGACGTTTTACGGATGCTACCGACTGCGCCAATTGTTATCACTTTAAAACTCGATTTCTCTTTTTAAAAAAGGTTATTTAATTAAAATAATTATTAAAACTTCAAAATTCAAATGGACATGTATTGAATATACAACTTAAAATTAATTTTACAGAGCTAACTTAAAATTATTATGTGTGCTATATTTATACAAAATAGTACAGCGGTGTCAGCGGTTCCCATGGTAGGAGCATCGGGCGTAGACAATGGTAGAGCTGCCTCAGCGGTTCCCATGGTAAAGGAATCAGGCAACCGGTTTGCTAATCGACGGAAATGGTATTGTTGCCAATTCCTAGAACTGCTGATTCTGGTTCGTTGCGAAATAACACACGTGTGTGGTTTGGTATTTCAACATATAACATACATAAGTCCGTTAGTCCACCATTCTGCACCAGTCATAATACTCATCAAGTAAACAACTTATCTCTTATAATCCCCACCTCCTCACTTACGAGAAACTCTCTTATTTTTATTAGTCGTAAAATATTTAATCATGTTCCTTTTTCGATTAGGACTGTTACAGACCTTAAAAAGTTTAAGAAGGAACTAAAGAAACTTAATCTTACCAAAAGCTTACTACAGCATTGAAGAGTATTTTAACGACTCATTTTAATATTTAAAATTAATTATATATCTGTTGATCAGATTTTTTTTTAATTATTCTTGTTTTATGTTAGTTCTTGCCTTTTCTTCTTTTTTAGTTTTTTTTTGATTATATAAAATATGCTCCTATGTACAATCTATGTAAATTTTATTAGTCGAGCGGCTTTAGATCGTTTTGGTTGAATTTTCTGCTATTCGAATATTTGAATCTTCGCAATATTGAAAAGTTGAGATTGTGTTTATTTTTTTGTTAATTTGTTTGTTAAAAAATAATGGCTGACGCGCCACGTACACCCCCATTGTCACCCCCCCAAAAAAAGAGTACGAAAACATTTGACCGAAACATGTGATAACGATCATCCAGCATACAACAAAGTGCAAAAAGTCCAGTTTACAGCAGTAGCAGCAGGTAATAAATATTTTTAATATACAGTGTGTCCCAGGATGATGAAATAATTTTAATTTTTTACATAATTATAAACATAATGTGTAAAAAATGAATTAAAATAAATGTAATATTTGTTCCTTTTTTAAATAAGGAACAAATATATACTTATATTCAATCTATAAATTTAAATCTCACAGGTCTACCAGCGCAGCCCCTAACTTGTTATTCCTTCTTTCATTTTAAAACACATATTTAAAAAAAGATAAAAGCTACTTAAGTTATTCTCAAAACCAGATTATGATCATAAAATTATATATTTTATAATGGCCGGGTTCATCAGAAAAAAGCGCTTCCTGAGCGCTCGATCGATGCTCAGGTATGACAATTTTTATTGGTCCTTTCTATTATAAGCAAAACTTCCAGCGCTCAGGTAGCGCTCGGTTCTGATGAACCTGGCCAATTACACCCTAAATGTTTGACCTGGCACGATTACTTAAAAGGATTACCTATCCCTTTTCGGTAAACCCCAATATATTAACATAACTTTGCATAACAAAATACTTAAACCAAAGTTTGTAAACTTAGCAAATAAAGTATATTTTGACTTTGACATACTTGTGTCACAGATCACTATTCAATTGTGGTCAATATATCGCAACACAACACTCAAAATTCTCTTTTTACAAATAAACAAAATATATACCAAGAAAAATTTATGACTTGGACTTATTAAAAATAAACTTTATAAACTATGAATAGAGGTTGCATAAATTCAGGACTCTGAAGACGCTACAATTATTTTTGTTAAGAAAGTTTAAAAAGTCATGAAGGCATCTGAGACAACAGACGTATTTAAAAACACTAAAAAGAGGGTAAAGAAATGGATAACAAGAGGATTGATTGCCTCAATTAAACACAGGGATAGACTGCAGAAGCACCTACAAAAACATTACAATCATGAATTACAGAACACTTACAAAGCTTACAGAAATCATTTAAATAAACTAATAAACACAACAAAGTACATTTTACAAAAACAAAATAAATAGTAACAATAACGATAAGAGAAAATTATATAAAATCATAAATAATCGGTGGAGGCAAGGGCAAAAATGCAATACATTGGTTATTAAGGATGAACAAGACGAACCTTTTAATGATCCTCTGGTGATGGCAAACATTTGCAACAAATACTTTGTGGATGTCAGTGCAAAACTAGAAAAAGAAATAAAAGTGCCCTTGCACATAGATTAGACCCAAACCAAAGTCAATCAAAGAACTTATATCATATATCATCATTAAAATCAGATAATAATCCCGGGATCGATAGAATAATCAGCAGGATATAATTAAATATATATAATTAATAAACGATAATTCACCCTTTTATTGTTTTACCCTTACAACACATAGTTGAACCAATCTTTAAAATAGAAAAGGTGCCAGGAACCTTTAAACTCTCCTTAATAACTCCAAATCATAAGGCCGAAATAAAATTCAAAATATTAAGCATAATCACGAAATAAAATTCAAAATTGTCGATCAAGTAGCATAGTTAATAATCTAACCAAAATATTTGAAAAAGCATTAAAGGATAGAATGATATATTTTTTCAAGCAAGCTAAAATCCTATCGTCAAGACAATATAGATTTTTAGAAGATAGAGAGACTACCAATGCTATAGAGTGGCTAACCTCAGAGATCTTCAAAGGCCTTGACGATCATGAAAAGGTTAAAGTGGTTTTCATGGACCTTGGTAAGGCTTCTTGATGTTCTCGGACATTATGGAGTAAGAGGTGTGATGTTGGGAAAAGGTTCATCGTAAATCGAAGGCGTTAGAGTGGTTTTTTACTATACATTTATTAGCATCTGACTTACAACTGCCTTACGTCTACAATAATCCTAAACTAGTAACCTTAACTACGCAGCGTCTACGTGCTCTTTTTTATGTAATAAGCATAATATAAATTATCAATATATTGGTGTTGCCTTGACAATCTAGAACACCATACTAACCTACATACCTTGGACTACATTCCTTAATTAAAGATTAAACAATAATTATGTCATACATATTACACCTCAGAGGCATTGTGTTGGAAGTGGTTGAAACTAATTTATTCTCAAGAAAGCAATACATTAAAGCAAATAACAACTTAGGTGCCTCTGAAAAGAATTAAAATGCCGGTGTTGCTTAAGAGAATATAATTAGACCTATTCTTTTCATTACCTATATAATATTCATTACTTGAACTAATTTTACCTTCTTGCAGTAGTTGCAGTTTATAAGGATATGACTTATGAAATTTAAGTACCTTTCTGAGTGATTCATGCCAGTATATTTGAATATATTATATATATTCTATATTGTATTGTAGCGGCGTTCTTTACGTACTTGCCGTATGTCCACACTCTAACCTTTGACGTCGCAGGTTATTCATCAACCCCCCTCACTATTTCTTTGTACAGTTATAGGAGAACACAGGAGCCGACAAAATGCCTCGGGCGCCACTCTAAGTAATTAAAGGAGCTTAGAGCCTCTCAGATAAGCCTTTAAACAGTGATAAAACCAGGTAGGGATTGAAAGTAGACTGTCTGGTTATAGTGAGATCTTATTGTTCTTAATCTTTATTATTACAAAAACTATAGTATGGTATTATTATAGTAGGTAAGTAACATGTTTGGTTGCTTAAAATTTAATGAACAAAAGTGTCCTTAAAATCTAACAATCCTCCGTTTCCAATTTCTATGATTAAGCACAGGCAGTTGTTTGGGAAAATGTACTGGAAAATTCGGAACTCTAATAATGACGCAAAATAGTATGATTTAAAGGACGGGGTTATGATCTTTTGTACAGGCGGTTACGGATAACATTCGTGAAGCAAAGCCGGAAACTCAACACCAATCTCAATCAATAGAAGCAATCTCAATCAATCGGCCAACATTTACCTCTGCTCTGTTGATATACGGATAGTAATTAGGACATCACGGACTCGGTTATTACTTGTCTCTCACCACTTTGGGAAGCCAAGTAATAATTAATAAGCGCGGCTACTGCCTGCCCTAAAAATAGTGTCCAAGCAGTAGTTTTTATCAATAAAATAATTAAACGGAACGGTACGGCCTCGGACAGAGCAGAAAATAAAAAGTCAATAATAAAAATTATCAATTAAATACAAAATGAATCCGCAGTGAGTGTTTCTCTGGTTCCACACAAGAATATAACTTTTCGTGAGCAGAATTAATAAAACGTTGGTTTAATCACCCGTTTACTACCTGCCCTACAAAACGCGAAGAAAGATAGTGTCCAGGCACCAGTTAATATTATTTGCGACTGTGACTTGCCCTACAAGAAGAAAGATAGTGTCCAAACCATAGTTTTAAAAGTTCATAAAGCGGAACGGAATCAATATGAATATTCTAATAGCAAATCACAGACAAAAACTCACAGCGGAAAAATAAAATACCGTCTTCCAAGCATGCAAAAATGGAAACTAAAATACCGTAACGCGGATAATTTTACAATTATTTTATTAATATAACCCGCTTGCTACCTGCCCTAAAAAACACGAAGAAAGATAGTGTCCAGGTAGTAATTTAACAAAATGCGCTGCGGCCTGCCCTACAAAACACGAAGAAAGATGGGCCCAAACAACAGTTTCAAAATAAAATAAAACAGAACAGGACGGAACGATATCAATAGTAACGGATTCGATAAATATCTTAATACGCGAGCTTGGAAGCGGCCGGTCAACTGTCAACAGGTGGCTCTTACCTATTACCTAACCCAATTAACACTGTCAACGTCAAAACAAAGTTTTAATGTAAATATTGAAAATCGTTTTGTTTTTACAGCAAGTGTAAAAGTACACTTCCGCGTCATCCTTCACCCAGTCAACACGTGGTTGTTCTCGTCCTTTCCTATCCTACGGATTCCTTTCCTTGACGCCTTCTACCCCTTGCTGTTAATACAACGTGCATTTCAGAATTAAACTTTGTGAAAGTTTCTATACCACTTCCACATCATCCTTCATCTCATCAATACGTGGTGTTTCGTCCTTCCTATCCTTTAAATCTCTTTCCCAGACTCTTTCCTACCCCTTGCCGGTGGTAGCTGATCCTATTCACGTCGGTAACCAGGCCGGATGCATCGCGGGGGAGGCGACATCATACATTAAAAAGTTTCGATTGTGATTGATAATTTAATATAGTGAAAGTGTCGATTCGGGGAACAGGGTACATACCCGACGGTTTTCCCGAATCTCAAATCGTGCTGGCAAATTGCCTCGTAGCAGAGCCCTCAATTGAACAAAACAAGAATAAATATTGAAAATTTAACGGTTAGTTACTGGTTAAAAGTTACTGGTACTTCGCTCGAAAGGTATGGTACGACCTTACTGCGACGAATGTGTCACCTTGGTGGACCTGGAACCTTTTTATACCCATCGCAGGAATTTGGATGCTGACGACTCACTAACATCCTCGGAATCAATCGTTGGATAAAAATGCAATTGGCAAAACTTAATGAAAATAGAGTTTTTCCTTATGAAAACGGCACGGATTTATAGGCTATGACCTTATATGGTAAACAAACTTAGTTTCAGCTCTTAACACCGGGTATTTCTAAGTGAAAGCAGAGGGAAAAAAACTGGTCACATGTGTACAAGAAAACCGGCTTTTCAGGAAAACCGCGGAAAACCGAATTATGATTTATATTATATTTTGCCACGCAAGGCATGACCCTTTATTTAACAGAGCTTCCCAAGGTAGGTAAACCTTGAAACTTGCATAATAGAATATGTAAACAATGCAACAGCATGAAAGGAAAATTAATGAAAATAACTGGAAAACTGGAATCATAGTGATGACTACAACATAGTCAACAGAGAACTAAGTATAACCTATAAGAAATCGAACCTTTCCATGGTACTATCCGGCTAGAAACCTCTTTAAGTGGGTTTCTTTATATATGTTTACGATTATAAGTCCCTTATGACTCACAGGTAAAGCTTAAAATGTACCTTTTTGTAATATAAATTATAAAATTAAAGGTTAAATGTTAACGGAGCAAAATTATCTAAGATTTCTTATAAAATACTGCCTGGGCTAACCCTTATTACTATAAAATAAAGACAAAATTTAGTAACTTCGTTACAGTATATATTATTATGAAAATGTAAATATGTATATTATTCTACTAGTTTTTGTACTATTATATTCATATTTTGTAGTTAAAAGTTGATTTGTAGGGTTTATTTAGGGTTCTACTTACGTTTGGTTTAATATTTTCATCATATTGTCTAGCTTTTAATTATTTTATCTTGTTTGAGGCTCCCATTTTGGAGGGTAGGGAGTTTATCAGTTTAGACGAAGAATTATAGGACAAAACCTCAAAATCTTTAAAAGTGTTATTATTGTTTTAAAATAATAAAAATAAACAAATAATTTTTTTCAAGGCTTAAGCTTGTCCTCTTTATCTTCTTTATTTTTGTGTATAAAAATAAAAACCTCATAAGCTAACATTCAATAAAATGTCAAACTTGTGATTTTGGCACTTCAAAATAGGTCCTAGGTTTTTACATCGAAAAAAAATAAATTTAATCTACCCTGTTTGGGACGCATTAAATTCGCGTATCAAATTTTAATGCTCTGCCATTTACACTGAAAAAATAGTCCTCGTGACGCCTTTTGATCCAAGTATTAAATATTTCGTACCCCCGTTGTAAACGTAGGTAATGAATACCTAAATCGACTGGCGGTAGTCTCAAACCTCTACGAACCAAGGTTTTTTTGTGAAAATTAATTGAAAAGTCAAATGTTAAAGAAATGAAAAAGGCTCCAACTCCCAAAATTTCCAAAGGATTTAGACGAAACTTTTTTTTATAAAGGATAATAAATATCTAAACTGATTTTAGATGGTTGCAAACCGCTACAAACGAAAGTTTTTTGGTGAAAAATTATTGAATTGATAGATTACAAAAGAAAAATTAAAGGCTGTATGAAACTTTTTAATGTAATTAATATTAAATGTCTAAGCCGATTTTGGATAGTTGCAAACCTCTACAGACGAGGAAGTTAAGAAAATTTTTAAATTATTGAATTGTTAGATGTAGAAAAATATAAACGACTATAAATTTCAAAACTCCCAAAAGATTCGAATGAAACTTTTTTTATGTAATTTAATAATAAGTATCTTAATTGAGTTCAGATGGTTGCAAATCTCTACAAACAAAAATTTTGTGATAAAAATAAAAAATATTGAATTTTTAGATGTAGGAAACTATTAACGACTATAAGTTCCAAAACTCCCAAAGGATTCGAATGAAACTTTGTTAGGTAATTAATAATAAGTATCTAAAGCGATTTCAGATGGTTGCAAATCTCTACAAACAAAAATTTTTTTGGTAAAAAACTATTGAATTTCTAATGTACAAAAATATAAACGACTATAACTTCCAAAACTCCCCAAGTATTCGAATGAAAGTTTTTTATGTAATCAATAATAAAGTTTCAAAAAATGAAAACTAGCACGGACAGTAAAATGGCAAATGAATAGGTTAATCGGGATATTCCGTGATACGAACTACGAAGTAGAATAAGTAAAGATGGTACCTGCCGAGAATAACTCGGCAGACGCTGACGCGAAAAAATGAAAATATTGCAAGTCAAATGTGGTTATAATAAAATGTATTTCTTGTAAGGGAGTTTATCATCAATCGTGCGCGTTGAGGATTACCGGCTTAGTGGTGTTTAGTAGTGTTATAGTGTAGTTAGCCCCATCTGGTTTAAGACAATGGTGTATCATTTATACATAGAAACAAAGGTTTCTGTAATGTCGGTAATTTAAGAGTTCTGTAATGTCTGTCACTAATGTCAGTTTCATAAGATAAGTTTTAGTTCTTTTTTGTAAAAAGTTAATCGCGTGGTCATGTTCTAAAAATAGTAATAAGTTTTCTTTTATGCTAAAACTTTTCGCTTACATTAAAATAAATATAAAAACAGTTTCGTAAGTGTATTTATTAAGATCCTCGGCCTTCACAATCCCAACAGGTTATGGGCCCAGAGGCGTGTTGTGAAAAATAAAAAACGAGGTAAAAAAACGATTCTGTGAAAGTGAAAAGCTTAGTAAGATAGAAAACACAATCATACAAAGAAGGAATAAGATACCATAGGTGAAACGACTCCGGTACTAAAACTCATAGGCGAAAATTGGCCTGTGCGGAAGTTCCAGACCACAATAATACTGAAAGGTAAAGGACTCTTCGAAATAGCTGAAGGTGCTAGTAAAACCGTCAACGGCCGGTGAAGAACAAGATAAATGGTTCAAGGAGGATGCAAGAGATGTAAGTGACTAGGATGGAGCAAGGACCTTTAACTCACATTTTGTCCTGTACAACAAATAAAGAAATGTGAGCCAAGCTAAAAACTGTATACGATAACGAGAGTGCGTGCGGTGAGTGTTCATCTGCTTCAACAGAGACTTTTTCTTATGGAATTTGACTCCTCAGTCTCCACCTTTATATCTAAAATAAAGGAAATTAAAACCAAGTTAAGTACTGCTGGGGAAATCCTGTCAGATAAGATTATGATGAAGAGTAAAATATTAATGTCATTGCCTGAGCATTTTAGATTAGCTTGGGAGTCAGTACCAAGTGAGCACCAAACTTTAGAAGAGCTGACATCAAGGTTATTGTTGGAGGAGGAGAGAATGAGACCTACAGAATCCCAAACAGCCCTATTTTCAAAGCTTCATGGTCCAGACAAGAGTAAGTGTCATGTGGGTTCAAAAGTTGGACATATAGCAAAGGATTGCTATTATAAAAATAAAACAGCTTATACAGGAGGACCACGAGAAGATAAACCAGGACAATAGTTTTGTACTTATTGTAAGAAAACTGGTCACTTGTTTCAGCCATGCTATTTTATAAAAGCAAAACCCTGTGATAAAAGCAAAGGAAGTAGGAATCTACAGAGACATGATGAAAGTGATTCAAATGCTTTTATGATGCTATCAGATGGCAGTAAATAGACCAATGATTGGTATTTGGATGCATCAGAGCACATGTCCTGGGATAAAAATCCTTTTATAACACTAAATAAAGCTACTGAAAGGAAAATGGTTCAATTAGAAAATGGACAAAAAGTCTTAGTAAGGGGCGTTGGAAAAATAAGTCTTTGGACAGCAAATGGACATAAAATGGTTTCTACAAGTTTGTCAAATGTACTGTATGTGCCAGATTTAAAATTCAACTTGTTTTCAGCAGGGTGTACTATGGACAAGGGATTAAGTATGAAATTAAAGATAAAACCGGGAAAGTTTGTGCTTTGGCTTCTCGAGATGGCAAACTGTTTAAAATGGACTTTGTAAACCAAAAGGCTAAACCTTTTAAACCAGAACCGTGCAATGTACTGCAAAATAGCAGTTTAAAAGTGATTGATGAGGAAGATGATATCATAAGTAAGTGTATGCACGTTAAAACTATTGACTTATTAAAAGTTTGGCACTGTAAGCAAAAAAGTTAAAAGCTTGCACATCAAAATGTTAGGCATGTAAAAGAGTTCTTAAAAAGAAACAACAACAAGAATTCAAATTATAATCTAAGAAGGGAGCGCACCCGGAACAAAAGGTTTGATGACTATGAAATGGACTTAGATAAAACACTGTTGACATCCTGTGAGAATGATGATAACCCAAATTCTTATGAAGAGGCTATGGAAGCAGTGATACTGCAAAATGGTTTGAGGCTATGATAGAGGAGATAGAGGCCTTGGAACAAAATGAAACATGGTTAGTAGTGAATAAGGATGTAAATCTGAGAAGTGTTATAGATTGTAAGTGGGTTTTTAAAAGAAAAAAGGATGAAAAAGGAAAAGTTTGTTACAAAGCAAGAGTTGTAGCTAGAGGTTTCAAGCAAACAGGTTACCATCTAAAAGGATATTCTTAGCTATGTGCAATAATTTTAATTATAAAATTTTTCAGCTTGATAGTGTGTGTTTTTTGAATGGAGATATAACTGATGAAATCTTTATAACTTTACCAAAGGGGGTAGATAAATTGGAAGGCAAAATTCTGCAGCTAAGAAAATCCTTATATGGACTTGGATCCTTATATGGATCCTTAAAGGTTCACCAAATTGGTATAAGAAATTTGATGATTTGAAGTCTAGATTTTATTAAATCTGAGAATGAATACTGTTGGGAATGAATAAATTGGGTTATCTTTATAAAGTTTTTGGTTGCACTGTGAGTTGGTCTTCTAAAAAACAATTTTAAAATATTTAATAATGTTTTAAGTGTGGTTATCTATGAGGATAATCAATTTACAATTAAAATTTGTAAAAACCCTGAGTTTCACAAAAGACTTAAACATTTCAATATATGTTTTCATTTTATAAGAGTGTATAGCCTTTAGGATTTTCTTTTTAAGGTTATTTATAAGTAATTAGAAGAAAAAAAATTAAACCATAATGTGTGCTAATACATATGCATAAATAATATCAATGTACCCCGTTAGATAGAAATTCTTAGTTATACATTGAGTTAATGTTTTTTTTTGTTAGTAAATGATTACCATTGAAGGGGGTGTTATAGTGTAGGTGGCGCCATCTGGTTTAAGACAATGGTGTATCATTTAAACATAGAAACTACTTACATTAAAATATAAAAAAAAGTTTCGTGAGTGTGTTTATTAAGATCCTCGGCCTTCATAATCCCAAAAGTAGTAAAAGTAAAAACTTTTACTTGTTACGTGTGCAGTGTGCGCCAAGGCCACCCATTATGCCCAGTCGCCAAAGCAGTAAATGAAAACGAATAACTCAAACGCGAGCTCGATATATCCAAGAAATTACTACAAACCTTGGAATATACAGTTGACCTACAGAAGTCTGTATTATCGGCGTGTGAAGGAAATTCGACGAGGCCGATAAGGAAAATTCAATCAGAGACAACCAAATGGTTTTTGGTTGTCTCTGATCTAATATAACCAAAAGGTAATCAAAACAGAGGCGCCTGTCTGCAGAGACACAATCCGCTGTTGCCACATTGAATGGTTTTCAAGTAGGCGGCAAATTTGAATATATAGAGTGCTATTATCGGTAAAAATGATTGATTTGATTTAGCATAATTATTTTTTATGTTGAATAAAATAATATTATGTTTCTGTTTCACGGTTTCAGGCAGATTTATATAGGTACGAGCAGACTGCGTGTAAGTACATATTTGCTATTATTGAAATACTTATTAAAAAATTAATTTACCTGTTTGCAAGAATTTGTTATTTTTATGAATATTTGTAATACGAGTACCTAATTACCTAGTAGGTAGGTATAAGATGAATTAAAAGAAGAGCTCGTTACATCTGCGGTGTAAGCAAGTATTATTCATTGGGTGTAAGGTTCGTTAAGGTTGTGCTTTTCATTTGTTAAAAATGGGATAATAAAAATCTGAAAACGATTTCAACACATACATTTTTTTATTTCTGATCTTTCTTATTTTTGTATAGGTAGGTACACATATCTACATTATACCATCTATGGTGGTCAATTTGGAAATGATTCGGGTTTGAGACATACAAAACTTATTGCTTCTATTGTTAGGTACCTAGGTACTTAAACTAATAATTAATTAGGTACACGGTAAGGGTAAGAACAATATGATACCTATACCGGGTGTTGCATCGCCGGGCGGGCCATAGGAAATCCCATGCAATTTTTAAGAGGGTCAAATATTGGCTTAATTGGCCGTAATCATTTTACAGAAAAAGTGTATTTATAAAAAATGTGTGCTTTATAAAAGAGCACTAGAATCTAAAGTCTAAATCTAAATCTAAATCTTGAAGATGCGAAGTGACTAGCACGATTGTAGTTTGGTCTCCTAAATTTTTTTAATTAATTGTGAATCAAGTGCCAAAAAATATTTGGAGTGTTGTGTAATACATTGTGCAAGAACCTGTAATCATGGTTAAGCAAAAATCTGAAGATTTAAGCAGCAAACAAGCAGCGGAAATACAAAAACTTACGGAGAGGTTAGAAGAAATGGCGCTAAAATTTGACACGCAACTGAAAGGTTTTAAAAAAGATCTTGGGGCTAGGACCAGAGGGAAATCAACATCCACCGATTTTTCCGAATACATAGAGGCAGTTATCTCTTTAAACAAAAGGTTTCAAGACTTTGAAAAATCAGTTTTGGATAGCATTGAAAACCTTAAGTCGGATATTGCGTCGCTAAAGCAAACCAATACGCTGTGCATGTCAACAAACCAGAACAGTATTTTACTGCACGGTATAAATGAACTACAAAACGACCTATATGCCTTTGTTATTAAAACAATTTCAACCAAGATTGGTGTTAAAATTACAAAGGCCGAAATAAATTTTGCTCCTCGCATTGGACAGAAAAAAGCAAATTCCGAGAAGCCCAGGACGCTGTTAGTATCGTTTTGCCATAGGTGGCTCCGGGACGACGTGTTTTTTAATAAAAAAAGGCTAATAAGTCAACCTATTCTAATAACCGAAGTTCTAACTCCTGAGATGGGTAAAATTTTTTAAATCGCGAGAAATAAATATAAAAACTTGTGCTGGACTTCTAGGGGTGTGTGTGTGGTGAGGAGTGTTTGTGATGGTAGAAAACCAAAAGTTTTGTGTCGACTCCAAAAAAAAGTTACAAGACCTTGTTAATGAGTGTGTGATTACCGATTAAAACTAAAAATAAAGGTACGTTTAATGATTATGTGCACTTTCAATATGGTAGGTACTTTAATTTCAAAGGCGATTATTTTTATTGGTTTTGGTGGTCATAAAAAGCATTGCTTTGTATATGCAGTGATATTTTTATTTCTAATCACTTGATCGGTTTATTTGTAATTTATGCTTGCGGGACCAAAGTGCTCTCTTATCATTATGGTAGACTATTCTATCTTTACTTAGGTTCTTTAGGTCTATTATCAGGATTTATTAGGAATAGGTATGTGCTTGATATATATTTTTTATTTGTATTACATTTGGGGAGTGGTGGGCTTTCTATATGGTTTTTAATGGGCGGAAACTTTGGCGAGCGCAGTCGGTGGGGTGGTTTGGGGTATTTATTCTGTGATGGCGAATAATAGTACCATGCAAGATCGGCAGGTGCATACTGTGTTCAGTGTTAGTCACCTAAACATACGTTCTATAAAAACAGGCTTTGATGAATTTGTAAATTATGCCTCTGACTTTAATTTTGATATATTGGGGATTTCAGAAACATGGCTTACTCCTGACGATGACACTTTATATTTTAATATTCCAAGATACAATTTTTTAAGAAAAGATCGGGATTCTCGTGGAGGAGGTTTGGGCATTTACGTAAAAAAACATATAAAATTTTCGTTAGTCACATTTGAAGATGCCACAGATGACTTTGAGTATCTCAGTTTTAAATTTACGTTTGTAACACTCTCTACCACCGACACTTTAACTATTGTGGCGCCCTCCTCCACAGACATTTTAACTATGCAAATGCATCCGCTCTCCGTCGAGTGATCGCTGAAGTCAGCTTAACCGTTCAATCGATCGAAAACCTTTAAAAAATCTTTTTTATATATGGGCATTCGGATGTGGAATAAACTACCTATTTATATAAAGGAATGTTCGCCTAAAAAATGTATTATAAACTTAAAAAAATATCTCTTAAACACGCAAATTATGGTAACCCAATGTGATCGTATTTTATAAAATGGTATTTTTGTTTTAATTAATGTTCTACACACCTGATCTTGCTAATTGTAAATATTTACATTAAAATTGAATTCTCACTCGCCTGTTATCTACCTTCCGTGCTCGCCCCTATACCGTTCTCGCTCGTCGTTGGATTCTTTTGTTTTTTTTTATTTTTCTTTTTGCCCAGCTTCATAGCCACCAGCTAGTTCATTGTAAAATGCACATATTGTCCCTTTTGATTTTGGTATGGACCTTGTTGTAAATACATATTACGTTTTTTAGAAAATAGTTTATTTAGGAATACGGGTTGTACAGGGTCTTTCCCCATATATTGACCCCTCCCCCTACAGGGGTAATGCGAAAAGTTAAAAAAAAATTTTAATACAAAACTTTTGGGGTTTTACTTTAAATTTTTGAATCAAATGTCAATTTTTTTTTTTCGTTTAGAAACGTCAAATTTTGACAGATGATAAGTTTTTTTTTATGGAACACCCTGTTATGACTTCATAGTTAAAAATAGCCGAATTTTCTGATTTCAAATATATAATAGTTTAACTATGTTTTATTAAGCCGTTTCGGAAATATCGGGCTCTAAACTTTAAAAAAATAATATATTGAAGATCTTGGTAGGCGCTGCATTATTATTGTTTGACATTTATTAAAAAAGAAATCATTCAGATGACATTGTCATTTCTTGTTTGTTGACCCAGAAATATTAAAAAATGACGTACAGTGATAATGAAAAATGTGACATCGTGCGTATATTTTATAAAAATAATAATAACGCAAATGCCGCCAGAGAGGAATATCGTCGAACTTTTCCTTTACGTGCCATTCCGGCAAAAAATACGTTTAAAAATATAGAACGAGCATTTTGCATCATCATTCCATAGAAGATGCCAGAATTTACATTGATCGATCGGCCAAAAAAATTTATTCAACTTTAAAAAAGTATAAATATTTTGCTTATCGAATATTACCTGTTCAAACTTTGTGTAGAGCAAAGAAATAAACGGGTGGAATTTTGTCAAGAGATGCTAGTGCTGAAAGAAGAAGATAATAACTTTTTTAAAAAAATTTTGTGGATCGACGAGTGCACCTTTACAACCGCGGGCATTTATAATCGACAAAATGTTCGCTTTTGGTCAAGAACAAACCCCCGAATAACAAGGGAAATTAAGTTTCAAGGGCGGCAATCTCTACATGTCTGCTGTGGAATTTTAAATGACCAGGTTATAGGACCTATTTTTTATAACGGCAACTTGACGGGAGATCTACCCATAAGGCAATACGAGCAAATAGTTTGGCATCAAGATGGTGCCCCACCGCATAATGTGTTACTACCTGTTTTAAGATTATTAAATGAAAGATATAACCTGTGGATTGGACGAACTGGGCCAATTCGTTGGCCACCAAACAGTCCAGACTTGACACCTCTTGATTAATTTCTGTGGGGTTACCTGCAAAATAAAGTTTACGAACAGAGAACTGAAAATGTCGAGGAGCTCCGCAGAAAAATTATTACCGCGATAGATGAAATCAATCAAAATCATAGACAATTTATAAGGAATACAATACACAAAATTCAGCAGGATTATATAAACTGTATTGATAATGGTGGTGGTCATATAGAGCAGTTATAGTTATAATTACGGCTAAATTAAAGTTTAACAATTGTTAACATAATGTATCCTTGTCAAGAAAAAGATGCTAAATATCACCTTAGTAATAATAAATCTTCTGTTTTTATTGTTTCTACTCAATTCTATCTTAAAAAAAACGCCAAACAATAACAATGCAGCGCTTACCAAGATCTTCAATATATTATTTTTTTATGTTTGGAGCCCGATATTTCCGAAACGGTTTAATAAAACATAGTTAAACTATATATATTTGAAATCAGAAAATTCGGCTCTTTTTAACTATGAAGTCATATACAGGGTGTTCCATAAGAAAAAACTGATCATCTGTCAAAATTTGACGTTTCTAAACGAAAAAAAAATTTTTGACATCGGATTCAAAAATTTAAAGTAAATCCCCAAAAGTTTTGTATTAAATTTTTTTTTAACTTTTCGCATTACCCCTGTAGGGGGGGGTCCATATATGGGGAAAGACCCTGTACAGCACATGTACAAGTAATCTATGTACTTGCATGTGTATCGGTTGTTTTATAAAAATCGCGTTGCACTCTGATTACCAAACAAATTGTTGTAATTTTGAATTATTTGTATATTCATGGAATTTTTTTTTGTATATTCTGTAATAATGTTTAATGGTAATAAAAGTATTTTTTTTTTTTTTTTTAAATCTTTATTAAGTTTTTTGGCTATCTCTCTCGTAAACCGATTATGACAAAATTTTGAAAATTTGTTTGTTGGTTTTAGGTTCTAGAGCTCTTTCATAAAGCTAAATACACTTTTTCTGTAAAATAATTAGGGAAGCCAATATTTGACCCTCTTAGAAATTGCATGGGATTTCCTATGACCCGCCCGCCGATGCAACACGCGGTATAATGTAATAATGGAACTTAGTATAGCCATAAAAAAATATTAATGGCAATTTTTACTTTCGGTTAAAAATTTAGTTTGTATATTGGTGATCATGATAAAGAGAATGGGACAAAGTTTTTTTTAGTGTTTATTTTTCTTGCCAATTTGGTTTAGATATCCTAGCTTTAGTTTGTCTCTCTTTTTTGGTTGAAGTAAATGTAAGCTGCTTATCCAATTTTTTATTTGTTGGCTTTAAAGATAAAGATTTAAATTCCGTTTGTTCAAATTCGGTTTGGGGGTTCAAATTCGAGTCAGGTACTACACTATTATTTGTTCCTAGTGAATTTAAAACGTTTAAATTTTTTGTCATAAAATCCATTTCCTCAGAGATGTAGGATAAACTATCAAGGCTTGCAACTAAATTTAAAGCAGCATTTTTTAATATATTTTTGTTTATATCTTTTTTCGAGGAATTTTGTACAATAACATTAGGAGAATGTATCGAACAATTTATATTTTCAACTAAAAAATTCACTTCTCCTGATTGTTCTTCTTGTGTGGGAAATGTGAAGAAGTTGGTTGAATATCCAACTCTTTCAATCTTACGTAGTGAATATGCTTGCAAATCATACTTTTAAGAAGATAATCCAAGCAGGTACATTCAAAGGCATGCCAACAGATATTGCAGTATTGACATGTTAATCCACAACACAATATATCTTGTACGTTTCTCCGACATACTAAGTATGGACAATCCTCATTATTTCCCCTGGAAAAAATGTAATAATTGTCATTTGTTGATACCTTAAGATTACTGCTCATAGCATTTCGATGGCTTTTTTAAATTTTACCAAGCTGTTTAGATGTGTGACCTTTTGTTAATTTAATGAGCCTATTTACGGTCTTATCAGTCACAAATTTTTGGAGAGCATGTAATGTCTTATCAAGCCTTTTTACTTTTTTGCCATCCATATATTCATATTTTAGTACTTTATGCATGTTTTCCAAAAACTGCACATGCTTTAAAGTTTTATAAACTATTTTCGTCAAATTTTGTTGCCAAGCCCGATCTATGCGCCAAGAACAAAAGAGATGTAAAGAAATTGAACCCATTGTCGAAATCCAGCTGTTGTAATAAACATTCGTAATATCTGACATGAAAGTCTCAATATTAATTTCTTCCATGCCTACAGCAACTTTTACAGTTTTAAAAAATACGTCATAAATAAATTGGTCTTTTCTGTTGGAAAATAGAAATGCCACTGGGAACCCCTCTCAAAACTCATCTATTACTAATATTATGGTCATTTCAAAATCGTAAGAGTTTAAACCGTGGGTTCCATCCACACACACAATATTTTCCACAAATTTTTTAAATAGTTCTTTCTGCACAGAATTCATAATAATCAGGCACATATCATTTGGGTCAAAATTTTCAATATTTTCCCCTTGCCTCTTGTAGAAAAGGACAGGGTTGTGATGAGCTTCCAATAGAGTACACTCACGAACATATAACTCGACACTAGTAAAGCCGTTTTTATGTCTTTGTCCATCTTTTAAGGAAATATTAAACGATGTTTTTATGTTATGGATATCTTTCATAGATAGTAGATCATCCCTTGTAAGTGAAGTCCCCGAAGTATTTCCAATTTGTTGTCTTACTGTAGATAAAATACTGAAAACAAAAAGTTGAATCAAAAATAAATAATTAATCCTAATATTATTTTTTATTATTTAGAATGCCTCGAAAAATGCAATGCATTTAAAAAAATATATAAAAATAAAACACAAAAGACCAAAAGATTTTATCTGCCAGTATTAATTAATTAATAATTATTATTAATTAATGGTAAAAAATGTCGCTAGATATTATTTATATAAATGTATATGTAGATACCTACATATCCATTTATATAAGTAACATTAAACAATTTTTTTAACTTACTGTTGAGGTGTAACTCCCTGTATTAGTTTAGATGCTATATTTTTGCGACAATCCTGGGATAAATGAATATGTTTCATATCAAAGTCTGCCCATAATGATCTTTAAAATATTCTACTACAATTTGACCCAATTCAGTTTTCGTCACAATGATCTGGCTTGTGCAGGCGAAATTTAATTTTGCTGTTCCTTGGACTTTCATATCACGCTTTCGCATTTCTTCTGGAACTGTTCTTGATTTGCCTGTAAAAAGTAAGTAAACTTTAATAATACAGACACAAACTAATCAAGTAAAATCCATCACCTGATCTACTGCAACTAAAATAAAATAATTCAGAGTTGTCATTATTCCGTTTAACACCCAAAGCCTTGGAATATTTCATACAGTTCTCCTTTTCTAATTTTTCAAGCCATGCTTCAAACTCTAGAATTAAGATAGGATAGGAAGGAAGTAAAATATCAACACCTTGACTAATACCAAAGAATAGAATTCAATACATGCACCTAAACCAAGGATTAAGGATTCCTCGAGGGATTCCTAACTCCTATATACTCTCTGGCTAAACTACAGTACTTAGAATTTCCATCACATAATTTTATCATTTACCTCTCATTTTTGCAAAACTTACATTTTCTGAAGTTATTGGAAAGTTGTGCTGAGAATGCAAGTGATTCCTAAGATCCTTATTAAACCTGAAAGATGTCTCGCAGCCCTCTAAACATTTGAACACATGTCTTTCTGGTGAGTAGGCTATGGTTAAATCCTGTATTATACCGTGCACTTCTTTTCTGTGTCGGACGTAGTTCGACTGAGTAGAAAATAGTTTTTCACATAAATCACAAAACATTGACATTATTAAACCACTTAAAACTTAATTATGAATTGCCAATAATTTAAACTCAGTTAACTCATGCGTAAAATGTGATACCAGATTGACAGGAGGAGCAGCACGTTGATTATTACTAATGCAATGATAATAAATAGCTGAAAACCGAATGCAGATAAAATGAAAATAACACATATATCTGAATATCATTTTATCTGAAAATAAACATATTTTCAGATAAAATGAAATTGGCAACGTCGGATTGTGTCTCTGCAGACAGGCGCCTCTAACAAAACCAATGACCCCTTCCCCCCAAATTCCACCTCCGCAAATCCGTCAATCCAGCTGTCAACCTCAACGGCGTGACAACATCAACGTCGACGTTGAAAACTTAAGTCAAGCACCCATGGCAAGCGGAACGGCGGAATACGCCGTATAGCAGTGTTGCCAATAATTCTGTTGGGGTCAGAGTCGCTGAAAGTAGTTCAAAATGCCCCATTTGTGACAAACCCGTCAAATGTCACAAAAACTTCAACTGTCAATATCACTGGGACACGGAGGGAAACGGCAATCAGAAATAAAATGGAGGCCCACAAAACGATGTCGTCGTTAATCCAAATTTTATATCTTCAAAAGCTGTTGGGGCGCCTATACTGGAGGCGAAGTCATATATTATAGTGAAAAATATCCGGCAACTGAGTGAAGTAAATAATGGCAATGATGGTCAGTGGGAAACGGTCCACAAAAAAAGGCGAAGGAGGTAAGAGACGAAGAAGTAAGGAAACGGAGATACATGCTGTCCCAAAGGTGTCCCCAAGGAAAATGTAGGCAAGCTATTTTCCTGAAGTGACATGTGACAAAATAGATCTAAGCACCCGGATTTGTACACCGCAATGAAAGTGACAGAGAGAAAAACTTCCGCAACGCATGGAAGAAGGAGATATGGCGTAATGGTGCTCTCGTCTCTCAATTTTTTATAAAAAAGGGGAAACTGCCGCACATACAGGAGACAGTTCCTCATACGAAACACACTTAAACTAAGCAAAGGTACATCTCAAAAGCCATTGTTACTGTTTCACCAAAATGATCAATGTCTCAAAAACAAGCAACATGATATGGAAGTGCTACTGGAGAAAAACACAGAAATAGTGTGCCTAACTGAGCATTGGTTCACAGATTATGAAAAATTGGGTTTGCAAGTGACTGCTCTTTCTATGATGTCCATCTTTGGGAGGAAAGACATGGAACACGGAGGCTCTTGTGTGCTGACCAGCAAGCAGATTGAAGCAGTGGAGGAGACTGAAATAGTCTGCAGAAGTGTCGAGGGGACAGTTGAGTATCCAGCAGCAGATTTATGTTAAGAAAACATAGTTGTAATTTGTTTGTATAGGCCTCTGTGCACAAATTCAGAAAAATTTCATGCTTTTATAAATAATTTCAATGATATTTTAAATTATATAAATAATAAATATTGCCATTACGAAATTATTATCTGTGGGGACTTCAACGTTGATCTATTGACCAGCTCAACAAATGAAAGGCAACTTCATGACCTAATGAAAAGTTATAATTTCTTATAAAAAATATAACAGCCCACTAGAATAACAAACAGTGCCACACTTTTGGACCATATTACATAAATTTTAATAATACATTTTTAGGTGAAGTAAAAACAGCCCTATCTGATCACGAGGGACAGATTCTACAAGTCTGCAAGCTGAGGCCTGCCTCCTCAGAGGCGAGGGTAAAAAAGAGAGTGTACTCAGATATAAAAACTAAAAGTTTCAAATAATTCTTAATGCAGGAAGATTGGTGTGATGTGTTCAATTCTACAGAGATTAACACTGGATATGGTGTCTTTAAGGATACTTTTTTAAAAGCTTGAAATATAATTTTTCCTTTAAAAAACAAAACAAAACAAAAGAAGTAGATATTGGATCTCAAATAGAATAAAAGTCTTTTCAAAACCGAAAAGATTGCTATTTAAAACAAAAGGTAGCAAAAAACAAAATGTCTGTTATTCAATATATTAAGAGAGGTAAAAGTAAAAGTAATTTAGAGATTTTAGATGAAATAAACAATCATTTCATGACAAGTTGACCAGACCTTCAAATAAATCGGGACGAGGCTTTAAAACATGTAAAAACTCACAAAAGTCCTTATTTTTTCACCCAACATCAACATGTACAAATGAACTAATTTCAATAATACATGACCTAAAAAGTAAAAAATTAGTTGGAAGAGATGAGATTCCTGTGCATTTAATAAAATCAGTTGCCGCAGAAATTGCACACCCACTCAGTTTTTTAGTGAATCTCAGCATAGAAACCGGGACTTTTCCAACTGATCTTAAAATTGCAAAAAAATTACACACTTACAAGAAAAGGGATGAAAAATAAATAAAAAAACTATAGACCCCATGGCTTTGTTAAACAATTTTAGTAAACTTTTTAAAGAAGTTATATAGGAGCGATTACTAAATTGCTTTGAAACAAAAAACTTGATCTCAGATTTTCAAAATGGATTTAGGAAAAAACAAGGGCACAGGGTACCACAGGGCCCCATACTTGGTCCTCTACTTTATATTGTTTACACCAATGAGTTATCAGAGGTTGTGAGCGACGCTGGTCAGTTTGCAGATGTGAATGTTACTTTGTCTACTAAGAATGATGAAAATATGTCCCAAAAAATCTTCAGCACCTTATCACTATTTGAAAATTGGATTAATAATAATAACCTACTACTTAATGTGGATAAATCCCAATTTCTTAAATTCAACTATAAAAAAATGCTTATTCATCTACCTATAAAGCAGATCTCAAACAAATTGAAGCTTTGGATTATGTAACTTTTCTGGGGATTAGGTTAGACCATAGGTTGGATTGGACACATTACATTGACTTTCTTGCAGACAAAATAGCCTCTTACTGCTATCCATTAAAAATAATTTCCATGCATGTAATTGCAGAAACATCAAAAATAGCATACCATGCTTATGTACACTCTCGTCTAAAATATGGAGTCATATTCTGGGGTGACATCTCGGAGGCAGGTAGGATCTTTGTTCTTCAGAAACGCTGTATAACTTCCAAAACGGCTATAGCTGAAATTTTTGGATGAAACTTTTTTATGTAATTAACAATAAATATCTAAACTGATTTTATATGGTTGCAAATCTCTACGAACGAAAGTTTTTTGGCAAAAAAATATTGAATTGTTTAGTGGGTAGTGGTTTCACCGAACCCACACTGTTCTGTAGGGCCTTGTGCATAAAACAAAATAAAAAAAGTACACCAAAGAGAGCAACGAATTGTATTGTTGGGCAGTTCAGTGGGTAAAAACTTAACTGCTTCTAACAACATACACAAATTCCTGGGTGAAACTTCTAAAAGGATATTAACTGATACCACACACTGTTACGAACGAGGTCTATGTAAGTTCTCCTTAAATAAAATTAATGAAACCTCCCAGGATATTCTTTTTAGGAATCCTGGTAATAATCCAGCCAGTCGTAATAACGTAAATTCTGATTGGACCTTTATGGAAAATATTGACTATTGTCTTCTGGAAGAGAGTGACACCCTAAAGGGAACCTCTTATGTAGGACTGTAGTTTCGACAACTTAGAGCTACTAGACCTGATTCCTTTTATTCCATACAACTAGTTGGCTGGATTTGGATCTTATTTTTATACCCAGAAATTACTTTGTATTTGTTATATAAAAAAATTAATATTTCTAAAATTATTATGGTCTTTTGATTGGTTAAAATGGCTCAATTTAATTAGTTTAAAGGCAGAGTTTTGTAACATCTCTTAAATCTCAAAACAATTAAAATGTTTATTATTAATATTAAAAAAGTTTTATCCAAATCCTTTGGGCGTTATAGTGGTTTTTATTTTTCTACATCTAACAATTCAATAATTTATTACCTAAAAACATTCGTTTGTAGAGGTTTGCAATCATCTAAAATTGGTTTAGATATTTATTATTAAAAAGTTTCATTCGAATCCTTTGGGAGTTTTGGAAGTTATAGCCGTTTATATTTTTTTACATCTAACAATTCAATAATTTTTTACCAAAAAATTTTTGTTTGTACAGGTTTACAGCTATCTAAAATCGGTTTAGATATTTATTATTAATTACAAATTTTTCATAAAAAGATTTGTTGTAGATTTCTAAGGAAATCAATATGCTGCCTATAGTAGGAACAGGGGAATTTGCGCTTAAGCCATTTAGCATTAAAGTTTCACTAGCATTATACTTGGACTGAGTTAATTTTAATTTTGGCAATTTGATTAGGTCCAGTGTCAATAAATAATTTGAATTCTACATTTTGATATGTAGTTTTAATGTAAACAACAATTTCATTGTTTGTCAAAAGAATATCTAAGGATTTAGGTTTATTGGAATCAAGTGAAATAGAATTAGAATAAGAGTTAGTTTGATAATCCTTCGACATAGGTAGGAGATTTGCAATTTGATTAGATATTTGGCGATTCAAGGATTTAGATGTTGATTGTCCAATCTCTGAGCTAGATTTAGTAGAATTATGATGAGAAGATGGTGACGAGATTGGGCAAGAATTAGAAGCTTTATTTGAATTTAGAGATGGTAAAACAGAGTTAATTAGAATCGAGTTAGAATTTACGCCTTTTGAATGTCGTTCTCTACAAATTTGGCGTTTACTTGGGAGAGATTGGAGTTTAAATTTAGATTTATTTGTTTTGATGAGCTTGGCCTATTACTGGAAAAATTAGTTGAACGATTATTAATAGGTATATTATCTTGTTCTCTTTTTCTGTTAATATACTCTCGCTTCCTACATTCTGATATTAGATGACCAAGTTTTTTACAGTAGTTGCAAATTTTAACATTTTACTGGGTCTTGAAGAATTATTATACCTAGAAGTTTGATTGGAATTATGTGAATTGTAGGAGTTTTGGGTTTTTTGATTAAGAACAGAAACTAAGTTGTTCTTTTTAAAACAATTTTTTGATTCATGCCGATTTTTGCAGAAATTGCAATATTTTAAAGACACTTTGGATCGAAATTCCCCGTTAGTTATGCTTATGGCTCTTTCTTCTTCGATGGCTCGAGATAAGGCATCTGAGATATCGTCGAAGCTTTGAGCACGTAGAAATTGAGAGATATCGCGTTTAGAGTGGTGAATAAATCGACTTAGAGTAATTCTTTAATTGTGTCAACTTTGCCTAAATGTTCGTTTTTAGTTTTAAACGTTATTGAACTAAGTAATCCAGTACTTAGTTTATCAATTCTTTCATGGAATGAGAGAACAGATTCAGTTATTCCTTGTTTCATAGTATTTAATTCTTCCATTAATTGAATACAATGTTTTTATCTTGGTAGAATGTACTTCAAATTTCTTTTAATTCCTTCCAACTGGTATATATTTTGCCTTGTAGTTGAGACCTAACACTACCGGTTAGTCGGGAAATTATATAAAAAAGTGGTTTCTTTTGGTCTTCAGAAGCGAGTTCGACGGCGTTATTGCAATTTGTAATGAATTCATGATATTTAGTTCTTTTGACATGAAAAAATTTAGGGATTAGAGAACATAAGAAGGTGAGTTGGAATTCTGACATTTTAGGGAAAAATTGAAGCAGATAAAAGAAAAATTACGACAGGAAATATAAATTATTAAGTAAAATATAGGAATATAGGAATACTCTTATACTTGTACAACAAAAACAAAAATAGCCGATATAGAAAATCGTATCACTTACGGATTATCCAATTTTGGACTGCAACTGACTTTTTGCGTTTGGCACAATGGTTTTCTAGCCTGAAGGATTGAGATCCACCAATTTCCGCAGTACCGGTATCGAAGCTTGTGGCAGAAAATCCTACTTCTGACACTAAATTTTGTTGTGTACTATTTGGTTATTGACACCAGGGATATATTTTCTACGTGCTTCCCTGCACGAATTGTCAGGAATGGTCAAGCCATGGTGGACGCAGCCAGAGACAATTAATACACCGAAGTTTTTTATTACTACTTTAATACTGGTTTAAGTTACAAAACACAGAGATTCGGTCACTTCCATATCTAAGAATTAACTAACTAATTAAAAAGGCGCAAGCCCTATTTATTCTACTAAAAATGAAAGAACGCATTGAAAAAATGTGGTCCTTTCCCACACGTTAGTAAACACTCATTACTAAATCTTTCGATTTAGTAACGAGCATGTTTCGTATTTAGTTAAAAGTGTGTAAGTTAACACCCTTATCAAAGGGCTACTTGTGGGACCTATAAATAAGAAAATATTAATACAAACATGAGACGTCGAGAGATTAGGGTTAACTTAAACAATAAAGGCAATCAAGTGGTCTTAGAACCTAGACTAAACATACACACAAAAATAAGAATATTGTACCATAATATGAGGCAGGTATCTAACATTTTTATCGTTTATAATTGGCTGTCTAATAATTACCTCAATATTGGCCACAGAACTATCTACAAAATGTAGTGTTGACTTAATAGAAAAAATTTTAAATTTAAAATTTACATTGCTCATTCCTTTGGGGAAAATTAATTGTTCTTCAAAACCTTTTACTACGATACTGGAAGGCTTTAATGGAATTTTTAATTTATTAATAACTGAATAGCCATATTAATTTGACTCCCAGTATCTATATAACCCTTGCATTATACCCCATTAAGACATGGCTACATTCCTGAGACAGCCTGGTGTGGATGAGTTTTGTTATCCATGAAGCTTCCTGACTTAAAGAAACAATTTCTTGACATATGCCCCGATTTCTTACATATGCGGCACTTCAAACTATTTTTATCCGCATCGGATGGTTTTTTGATGATGGGACACTATCTTGCACAAAAATCCTTGGAAAAGTTGATCGGCTGATTTAAAGTTTCCGGACTTCGCGGTCCCTTGATATTAATATTTAATATATAATTATTAATTCTTACGTACTGAAGTTAATTATTTAGGACATTTAATTACTCAAGATGGTATTAAACCTAATGAAGACAAAATCAAAGCTGTAAAAAACTTTCCAATCCCCAAAAAGAAATTAAATCATTCTTAGGACTAGCCGGTTATTACCGCAAAATTCATTAAAGATTTTGCTAAAATCTCTAAACCCTTAACATTATGTTTAAAGAAAAACGCTCAAGTAAAACATACACCTTCCTTACTACAAACTTTTAATCACTTAAAAAATTTACTAATTAAATCACCAATCTTAAAATATCCAGATTTTACTAAATCATTTGTATTAACAACTGACGCATCAAATTTTGCTATTGGCGCAGTATTATCTCAAGATACATCCCCAAATGATCAAGAACTTTTAACGAAACTGAGAAAGTATTCAACCATAGAGAAAGAATTATTAGCCATTATATGGGCTTGTAAATATTTTCGACCTTATCTTTACGGAAAGAAATTTACTATCTATACTGATCATAGACCTCTAGTATGGTTATTTAATTTAAAAGACCCAACTCTAAACTTATGAGATGGAGATTAAAATTAGAAGAATATGAATGTTGAAATGAAATTATTTATAAAAATGGCACGCAAAAGACAAACGCTGATGCATTATCTCGCATTGAAATGAATTCTTTGGAAACACAATTTCTTTACAATAATCCCGGAGAAATTTTAGATGATATTGACGAATTCTTGCAAAATCTTGGTATAAAAAACTTTAATCCAAATAAATTAAATGATGAAGACATTTCTAAAACCTTAAAAGAATTAGAAGAACTCCCTTTAACTTCAAGGAGAAGTCCAAAAATTAAAATAGTCCAAAATATCCAATTAAGACCTCCTGATAATGATTGTACTTCTGGTACTATCCATAGTACAAATGTCAATGAAACTTTAAAAGAAAATCCTCTATTAGATGAAATAATTAATAATAAAAATAATCAGTTTATTATGAAAAAATCCTTATTTGATGCGTACGTAAAATGCGAATCTGAAAATTTTGATGATAAAAAAATTATTTATGCAACAATTCCTGCTAATGAACATGCTATTTTCAATTTTATTAGAGACTAAATGTCCAATAAAACTAATTATATACACTTTTTATCACAAGATTTACGTTCACTTTTCCAACAAGTTTTAAGTAAACATTTTAATGAATTAAAATTAGTTGAATGTAACTAATGGTATTTATTATCAAACCTACCTAATGAAAGAAATCAAATTATTCAATTTTCTCATGAAGGCAAAACCAATAATCGTGGAATTCAAGAGACTTTAACTCGAATAAAATTAAGCTATTATTGGAAATCGAAAATTATGAAAAATGATATTATAAAATATATTGACAATTGTGAAATTTGTCACAAACCCAAATATAATAGAAGACCACCAAATGTTCCATTACTAATTACTGAAACTCCATTCAAAACCATTTGAAATCATTCATATAGATACCCTTTTAATAGGAAATGAAAAATTCCTCGTTTTAATTGATAAATTTTCAAAATATGGTCAAGCCTTACCCTATATTGGTACAGCTATTTCAGTAGTTCAAACTTTATTACAATATTTTTCATTCTGTGGTATCCCTAAAACAATTATTTCAGATAATGGATCTAAATTTAAAAATTAAAATGTAAAAGAATTACTAGAATCACATAATATTAAAATACATTTTACAACTCTACAACACGACGAATCAAACAGTCCAGTGGAAAGATTAAATTCGACTCTAATCCAACATGTTAGAATTTTGAAAGAGAAAGACAAAAACAAAGACATTGTATCTTTAATGCCATATGCAGTTATTGCTTATAATAGTACCATACATTCTAGTACAAATTTTACACCTTTCGAATTTATCCTAGGACATACAGAAACACAAGATCCTACGAAATTAATACCTGCACATATTTATTCAGAATATATAAAACTCACATCGAATTAAAACTAATACATTATATGAAAAAATTAAAAATGACACAATTAATTTAAAAGAAAAAAATAATAGAAAAACAACAAAAACCGAAAATCTGAAAATCCACAGGTAAGATGTCAAGTATACAAAAAACAAGAAAAAGGACTTGATAAACTTAAACCAAGATTTAAAGGTCCATTTTTATTAATACAAATATAAGAAAATTAGAAAATTGATATTCAAAATTCCAAATAATAATAGAAAAGAAGTTTTTCACATAAACGCAGTTAACATAATGTCACTTGTTGCAGATGGATCGGAATCATCTACATCAATGCAAGTGAAGTAAAATTTCATGATCTAAATGATAATTCTGGAATACTACCATACAAATTAGGTACAATAAAACTAATTACTAATTATTGGTCATTAATTCAAATTCAAGATTTAACTCCTATTATAAAAGAATTTAATACTTTTTATTATGCAAACCTTTTTGTTAATGCTTTAAATACTGATTTCATTTATATGACAGAATATGAAAATACTTTGTTACCATTATTCGATTACGAAAAACGAATTGAAAATAGTATTAGACAAATTAACCCAAATATACTTACATATTGAAAAACAATAACGAGGTATTTTCAACCCTCTTGGCTCTTTAATCAAAGTAATCACTGGAAATCTTGATCAAAATGATGCAGAAAAATATGATAATTTAATAAATTAATTAAAAGAAAACCAAAACAAATTAAAAGAAGCTTTAATTAATCAAGCAACCTTATTAGAAAAATCAATAAATGAATTTCAAAGCGACATATCAAATGTTTCTGCAAATCAATATATATTAAAAAGTCGTATTTTACAATTAGAAAGGCCAATTAAAGAAGTAGCACTTACTTAACCAAACAAATAGGAATCAATATCTTGAATTACATTTAATAATTAATCAAATATCAATGATATATCAAATAATTTATGATATAATTCAAAAAACAGACGCAGCTATATCTTTCGCTAAACTGAACACACTACACAATTCAATCATTAAGCCCATTGAATTAATAAAAGAAATAAATAAATTTAAAAATCAATTGACAATTGACAGTGTGACAACACTAATATTGAAAATATTTTAAATTAAAAAAAAAATCATTAAAATTAAATTAACGTGTCGCCCTTTATGCATAGAACTTCAAGACGTTTAAGTAACCAGAATTATGGATGGAAAATGGTTAATAACTGTTCCAGATAAATTAATTGTTCCAGCATCATGCCCAAATTCCAAAGACAATGTATTACTTTATGGTTCTTACTTAATAGAAGCTAATGAATGCATTATCCAAATTAAGTCATTCGTCTTAAGAACCTATAAGCCAAGTCAACTCAATTATCACGATGTATTACTTCCAAACCTAAATTTAAGTTTTCACTTTCATGATTAAGGAAAAATATCCAACCTCCCTACATTGGATTTTAATACAATAAATCTTAAAGAAACAAAGAAGCTTTCTACAGTAATTCTAGAACAAAAAAGATAATTTTGAATCAATTAGCTTTTGGACCATTCTACTGTATTTAATAATTATTGTGATATATGTATTTTCTTTATAGAAAAATCATTATTTGTATTTTTACAAAAGAATTAACAGAAACCTAGAAAAAATGAAATAACTGTATAAATATTGTAAATTTTTATATTATATTTGCATCCTTTAGGTTTGATAAAATCGCACCCTAAAGGGTTTTCTCTAAGGGTGGAGGAGTTATGTATCCGTATTCTACTTATTATGCATTTATTTAGCTTAGCTAGCATTAGTGATTTTCCACTGTTTATTCACTATTATTATAAATAGATGTAAATTAAGATTAGAGTTAGTTCTTTCTGTAGAGTCGATTGTTAAACTACTTAATAAAAAATTTCTTTTTAAAGAGTTTTCGTCTTATCGACCACGTAATTTAGTTCCATTACTTAGGTTTAGTCTGGGAATTTAAAAGCAAGCAAAGTAAATACCACTTGAAGCATAAAGAATGCAACCCAAGCTATGGAATCAGGCCATTACTGTTTATTTTATTAAAAAAAGGACCCGCATTTTTTGACCACGGAATGTAGGAAGAGAAGAATAAATCGAACGTTGAAGTAAAGCACAACTTTTTAATGATTCGGTTGTAACATAAATTTGGAAGCAACTCGGAGCCGATTCATTCACGTTGACGCCATGTTGTCAAAACCGTTGGTATTAAAATCGCGCGTAGACATCAGAATCGGCTATTTTCAGACGATGTTTTAGGGTTTAAAAAAAGGTTTTTACCTTATGATTTGTACATTCAAAAAAGCCTTAGGAACAGAATAACACCAATTCTGGACCGATTCCAATCAGTTTTAGTAGTTAAATTTCGATTATAAAAAGGGCCTTTTTTCGGCGAAAATCGTTTTCATTGCCATGGCGACGCGGCCATGGGTGGCTTTGAGCATAGCCAGTGTGATTTTTTGAAAAAAAAGTACTTTTAGGGTACTTGTAAAAATAGTGAAAAAATTAAATTTTAGTATGTTATAGTGAAATGAATGTCGCATTTGCTTGAATAGTTTTGGTTCATCTATGACATATAAGATAAGCACAATTAATTTTGAAAGTCAGAAAATGTTCAAAAATTCATAACTCAAAAACGGTTTGACCCAGAATTACGGTTGATATTGGAAAACATTCTCTTTATCACGCATTACAAACCTTCCTAAAGCCATATTGTTCTAGCTGGCGCCACTAAAAAGTTGTTAAAAGTAGAAAAAAAGAGTGAAAAAGGGTATATGAGCAGTGCTCACCCTGTATAAATGATAGCGTTAAACTTAATGCGCCATTTTATTCGGAAAGAATGGAGGTTTAATAATGCAAATGATTTTTTTAAAATTTTGAACCAGAAAAAATTCAAAAAAATTCATTTTTTTTTTAAAAGTCCTTAATAAAATTTGTAATTCTCAATAAGGAGCAAATATCTTCTGTAAGTCATTATTTCGGGAAAGATACCGTTAAACCATCAGATGGGCTAGAATATCACACGTCTGAAACTTTGGATGTTAAAAAAAATATTCCCGTATGTTGAGAATAACCAAAAAGTGAACTCTAATCGCTCCGTTAAATTTTATAAAATTCAAAGAACCGCTGCGACCTCCAATAAATGAAGAGGTCCTAGTCCTAAACAAAAAAACAAATGAAAATTTGACAATAAAGTTGTAGCCCTATACTGCCGTCGTTATTAAAAAGAGCGAATGTTACAAATTACAGTTTTGAGAAAAACGCACTTAAAGTTTTTGCATATTTAATAATTCAATAACTTATTTATTAAGTAATATTTTGGCCTGATTTTTTTTTTAAATGTTTTCCCCCAAACGTATCTTACCCTTTGTTTAAATAAAAGTTAATTAACTCCTTTATTTAAATAATAATATCAAAAAAAGCAAAGCGAATGTTTCCTCGTTTTTATATTTAAGCCAACGTTCTTAGCAAAAAGAGCGAATGTAACATACAAAGCACATTCGCCCTTTTTATTAAACAGTATATTGGTGGAATTAATTTCACCGTTTTAAGAAAAAAGAGCGAATGTTTAGTATTAAATTTATTAATTTTAAATTAGTATGCATTAACGGAATAAAAACTCAAAAAGGAAAGTTTTAACTTTTATTAATATTTAACAAATATTTTTGCTAATAAAATTAACTTAGAAAAATACAAAACACGTATATATTTAGAAAAAAAAACAAACATTAATGTATATTTAACTAGTACGTCACATAAAAAAAAATAACAAAAACTACATTTTAAGATAATTACTAACTGTAATTATTTTAAACGTGTGAGTACATAGTATGTATATAAACTTAAAAACTTTGGTTACTTAACCTAAAATATAAGCAAACATTATCTCTACTATTTATTCGTCATCACTTTCGATAATATAATCGTGAACTTGATTATGGACTGGCAAATTGAGCCAAAATGCGCGTTTGTATTCGGGCATTAATTTGTGTGTATGTTTAACATGTCATACTTTATATTATAATTGTTTTTAATATACAGGGTGTTCAAATTTGCACTTTTCATTACTTTTAGAGGCTCTAGAGCCAATTCTATTAAAGATAGGAAAAAACGGATTTCACTTCTTCGTCTTAACTTTTTAAGACCTTTAATTTGAGATACATATCAAATATGATGAAGCATGTCAAAATTTGTGACATATTTTTTGACAGGTGTCATATTTGACATCTATCATCAAATTAAAAGTATTAAAAAGTTAATATAGGAAAGTGAAATCCGTTTTTCTCTATCTTTAACAGAAATAGCTCTAGAGCCTCTTAAAGTAATAAAAGTGCAATTTTGAACACCCTGTATATTAACAACAATAATAATGTAAAGTATAACATGTAATACAATAAAAATCATGAAATTTTGTGTAGAATCTAAAAAAATATTATTATGCAGTGTGTACCATTTAAAAGTTTTGGGTGTGTCCAGCAATTTCTGGACACCCCGGACAATATTTTAGTACATATTCGGACGGTTTAGGAAAAACTTTATAACTTTTGCATTTAAACTTTTTTTCCATCTTATATACCAAAGCCACCAGGAGCTGTCTAATTATTAGGAACAACCCTGGACAGGTCAAAACTCGCCGGTAGGAAAATAAAATAACTATAACAATATTTTTACTAAATATAATAAATGGTACTTACTCTTTTTGCCATTTTGTAAACTAAATTATCAAAAAAATCACCTTAACACAAGCTGAATATAAAAAAACATCCTTATAAACATCCTCGTAAGAGTGATGAATAGCTATAACTATATACTACTAACTATTATACCACTAACTAATAATACACAAGCCACAAAAACATTCGCTTTAGGGTAAAAATGCGCAGTACTCCGGAATATTAGGAAAGAAGAGCGAATGTCCACAGGAAAAAAGGTGTTAAACGAATGTCTCATTTCCGGGTGGTATAATGTTAAAGAAAAACAGCGAAAGTGCAATTTTTTGTTACATTCGCTCTTTTGTCTAAACATTAGATCTTTTAAAGTCAGACATTCGCCAAATTTTGTTACGTTCGCTGTTCTTTTTTGAGTTTATGGGCTAAAAATGGGTAATAAGTAACATTCGCTTTTTTTCACATAAACATTTTTTTAAAAAATAAAAAATTATCCTTTATTGATGTAGATTTTAAAAATATAAAAAAGTCAAAAATCGAAAAATTGTAACATTCGCTCTTTTTAATAATCACGGCAGTATATTTCTAGATTAAAAAAAAAATTAACATAATTTCTCTACCCCGATTAAGCATTTTTGTTCGCAGAGTCTCAATGTCGTAACTCCTTAAAGGAAGAGCCCTTCCAATAAATACTCTTCGCTCACGCTATTTTTAAGAGAAGTCACCGCGTACATAACTTGCTTTTTTATTCAAGTGTTCATTTCAAATTAAGTCTTCAAGAAAAACTTCGCATAATTTTTAGAAACATTGCTCGATTCCAAATCTACCAGTTCTTTTTTGTCTATGTTGATGTCCTTCCACCGCCTAAACTAAGCAACTTTGTACTAAGCCAAGTTTACTTAATCAACTAATCTTGGTCTGAACTATGGGTTTTGTTTGAAATAACATAATGACTCCAAAGCATCATCGTTTATTTACACTAAAAACTAAAACTGAAGAGAAAAAAGCAGTACAGAATTGTAATATAATTATTAAGAATAATAATCAAAAATGCGGTGTAGTCAATGTTACATCGTGAGCTCCATAATGGCGTTCACGATATCATTTTGATTATTTTTCAGTGCTTTAACTGCCTTCGGTCGACTAACGTTCGCCTGAGACATCACCAACTCCACGTCCTTATCTTCAACACCCGTTTCATCTACTTCTTCGTCTTCGTCAGATTCTTCTGCTATGGGGGCGACTGAAGTGGTGGTGCTGCCAGCAGCGCCATCTCCGGCTGGATTAACCTATCAAGACCATTGTGTTATGTTACTTATAATCCAACAAGGTTCCGTTACACACATAAGTTAGGGTATTATCAAATTTCTTTACTGTTAATAAAAGAATAAATATTTCAACAAATGCAACCATCTCAATTTTGAATCAAGTATTGTCTATACAATATAGGCGTCTGTTTCGTTAACTTCTTTTCAAATTTATCAGAAAATAAAAACATTAAAGGGTAATTATTTTATCAAACTTGCATGTAGTAAAGACGTTAGATACAAAAACTGTTTACCTCCTTAAACTTTTCTGCAGCGGCCACCTGGGCTTGTTGAGATAGATCTTCAATTTTAGCTTCTCCAAAAACAATATAAGTGTCACTGACAGGATTTTTGTAAACATCTGGCTTGTTTATGACAAATAAGATATTCTTCGATTTCCGAATGGTTACCCTATTGACTCCTGAAACCTAAACACAAATGTTAGGAAACGTTTAATTTCAAATAAAAATAAAATGCATACAGGCTTTAGTCCCAGTTTTGACATGATTTTTCTCGCTTTCTTTTCCCCTCTTGACTGTTTGGCTTTTGATACTACATCCACTGGCAGACCTGTTGCAGGCGCTCCTGGGAATCCTGTGGCATTAGCACTTGCAGTTCCTGCATCTTCTAATTCCGGAATTTCTTCATCAGAATCACTATCTGAAATCAACAAAATGATCATTAAAGAAAATATATTCTAATTCGCTATTAATAAAAAATCTTACATAAACATTATACATTTTATATTACGTCTGACCCACAACGTTTCTTAGAGAAATGTGTGTCACATAGCCTAATAGGTAACTAAAAATGTACATATTTCCAATTATATATACCAGCTACTCATTCGTAATCCCAAAAGCTTGGGACAAATAAGCCTCTTGAGTGCAGCCAGGTATTCTTTGCTTTCTACAAAATCTAATAGACTTTGCTATTGTAGACGTCAGTTGTACGATATTAAGCGAGATCTAATTTGAAAAGAAATTTTATTGTATGTCTTTGATTCCGTAAGATAAAAGAGTTCTTTGACTTTTAGAAAATCTGGCTTTAGGAAATCTAACTTTACTTTGAGTAATTTGTCTAGTAGAGTTTAAGTGCTGTAGAAAATTCTATTTACCACTTAATAATAATTGAATAACTGATTTTATACATAAGTGCCTTAAGCTTAGAATGTTTGCTTTGTTATATATTAATACTCTACCGAGGATTCACTGTATTGGTTTATGTAGAATTTTTACAATTCCAATTGTAGAAAAATAGCAGGACAGCCTGAAACTTATTTAATAAATTCATATTTTTCTCTATGCACTCAGTAAAACCTTCTCAAATTAGCCATTCTATTATCTCTTCTATTTTTAGTATAATTCCATTTTATTTTAAAGTTTGACAACAAAAAATCATTGATTACGATGCATCTTTCTCACAATTTATATTATTTAAAGGGACGTAACTCTGCAACTAGAGATGATTGTTGAACACTCTTTCATTTGTAGTCTTCAATTTTAATACCCAAGACTAGCTCTCCATTGTATAATTCAAATTTCAAAGTCAATATATTACGTGCAAAATACATAATGGCATATACACAACTAGTTCACTTAAGTACCGAATTTCCAATGCGTTCTGTGACATCACGGAAAATGGTGGGTCATCCTGATGCTCTGCACAGATTAAGTAATTTTCATTCAAAAACTTCACTTTTTTGTTCCAGTCACGGGTTGCACACGACCTATGTATGCTTTTCCGCACTTTAGGCACGTTAAAGTGCCGTTACTTTATTTTTACAGCAGAAATATCTCGTTTTGTTACTAACACTTTGTACACCGTCCTCGTCATTTGACGCCATTTTATAAAACGTATAAAAAAATTAGAACCGATTTCACAAACCACTTTGGCCGATTTCACTGGTGATTTAACAAATATTTGAATTTACATTATTATTTAGCAATAAAGCCAGATAAAATTGGATTAAGGATTAAAAGAATGAACTGCCAAATGGTAAGTTTATAATTAACTGTCCTACTCAGAGTGATATTAATACTCTTATATTATTCAGACTAACCTAAAAAAGCCTAGAATTAAAAATTCCAAGAGCTTCTACAAATTGCAATGACTGTGGAGAGATAGGTCAAGTAATTAAAAAGCAGAATCCAATTATAACCGTTTATTATTACTAAATTATTAGTCCAAGTGCCTTAGATGAAAAAATCATTTGAATTTAACAACTATGACATATGTAAAAAATGAATAACACTCGACTCCATATACTCCTGGACTAAAACCTCACCAGACAAACTGTAAAACTTAATCTGACAAGAATAACAGACAAGTCCATCAGCTAAAGCGAGATGCTCTTGAGGAGGAAAGTTGTGATACTAGGGTAGAACCACAAATGTTGGCAAGTTATATAACTAACTGTTGCAGCATAAATCTAACTCATTTTAATTTTAGAGGTATAGCTACAAATTTTAATAACCTTCTTGTATTTATAGAAACATACAAGCTTAAAAACTGTGATTTTATTATATTAAGTGAATGTCATAAGTATTTAATACTCAAAATGTTAACATACCTGGTTATGATGCAAAACAGTTAAAATTGATTTTAAAACTGTATTAAGCCTTTCTGTAACATTAGGTGAAGGATGGTCAGTTAGGATTGAATAGGATCCTAGTGCCATATTTTTTACCAAACTCAAAAAACTCCTTACTTTTAAATTGCACCCCATTGTCACATCTAAAGACTTCTGGAACCCCATGGAACAGAAAAATGTGTTCTTCTAGAATACTTTTTATTTTAGTAGCAGTAGCTTTTCGAAGAGCAAAGAATCTATTAAAGTTACTAAATACATCTGTGACAGCAAAAATATACCGGGTGGTGCGTCGCCGAGCGGAACATAGGAAATCCCATGTAAATTTTAAGGGGGTTTTGGCCAATTATTGGCTTCCCTGTACATTTTACAGAAAAAATGTAAGATAACTTTTTGAAGAGACCAATCTGCCAAACCCTCAAAGTTTGTGCAAAGTTTCAAAAAATTTTAATAAGCGAATCTTGAATTATTTAATTAAATGTAATTGCAAAATTAGCAAATTTTCGGTTCATGTAAAACCAGACACCAGCAAACAATTTGTCATAAGGCTTTGTCAAATCTGACGTACAACCAAATACAAGAAATGTTTTTTCTTCGTTTTATCGGTCTCACATACATACATTCAAAGTAAGACACATTGAATAACATTACTTTTTTATCTAAACTTTTATTTAATATAACGATGAAATTAAACCAATAACAATTATTATTATCGATTATTAAAAAAATTATTTTATCATACTTTCAGAATTTAATTAAACCAATAGCAGTATCTGAAATATTTTCAATTTATTTTCCCATCAAGCCTCTCTGGTCCATTTCAACCATTAAACCTATTGTTAGTAAATTCGAGTCCAAACACACTGCAATAAATAATTGTAAATGTTTAACTCAGAAGATCGAAAATAGATCCGAAAAAAGAGAGAACAGAACTCTTAATATTTTACTAAGTGTGGAAAAATAAAATAAAATAAAATACAATAATTTTTTTAAAAACAATAGGGAATTATTTTTTGAAGGTGGTAGACAATGGTACAGTGAAAACATCTTGTCGGACTTGCATTGTCTTATTTATTTAATGTAACACGACGTTTCGGTTGGTAAGTATCTCCAACCGTTATCAAGTGTAAACTGAGTTTTTTAGTTGATAACGGTTGGAGATACTTACCAACCGAAACGTCGTGTTACATTAAATAAATAAGACAATGCAAGTCCGACAAGATGTTTTCACAATAGGGAATTACATAAAAACATCAATTAATCAAATGTTCAAACAACCCTCCATTAACAGCTAAACAATATCCTAACCGCTCATAAAATTCATTTCAAACGATATTGAAAAATTTTATTAAATTCAAACAAAATAGCGTTTTGTAACTGGTTTAGATTCTCAAATTTTACACTTTTATAAATGACCCCACAAAAAGAAGTCATTCGGTGAAAGATCAGGTGACCTGGCTGGCCAAAGTACCGTGGACCAATAATATTGCCGTTAAAAGCATTTTCCAAGCACTCTCTAACCATACGGACAACCATCCATTTGGTACCAGATCATTTGATCTTCCTGAAAAACTTCTTCCAAGGCGGGTCCAATTTGATTTTGAAATAAGTCCAAATAGGTTTCAGCTGTTAGGTTATAGTCCATAAAAAAGGGTCCAATGATATGGTGTCCGATAATTCCCACGAATACATTGGTTTTTTGGGGATAATGTGTCCGAGTATAAACAAAGCGATGTTCATTTTCTTGGTTCCAATACCGGCAATTCTGAACATTTGGTTCATTGTTGAGGGTAAATGTACATTCATCGGTGAAACAAATATTTCTTAAAAAATTCCTATCATTATTTGCTCTTTCCATCATAAAACAAAATGCCACTCTTCGCTCTTCATTTCCTTCCTGCAGCTCTTGATTTTTTTCGAATTTATACGAATAATATTTGTGTTTTTTTAAAGTGCGCATTACCGTTGTATGATGTTTATTACTCGTACTAACCATCTTGTTTTCCTCCACACTCAGTAGAATATTAAAATCTCTGTTCTCTCTTTCTTCAGCTCTATTTTCGATATCCTGAGTTGAACATTTACAACTATTTATTACATTACCTTTGGACTCAAACTTATTGACAATACGTTTAATAGTTGAAATGGACGGAATGGGCTTGGTGGGGAAATAAACTGAAAACATTTCAGATACTGCTCTAAAACTGTTTCCCTAATAATTCATACTTGTTTTCAAATATTGACTGTCACTGATTTATTGACACTTTTCCTCACGTCAGTGACGATATTCATTTTACCGGTGCCCGTTTGGTTTTATCTGAACCGAAAATTTGCTAATTTTGCAATTACATTTAATTGAATAAATCAAGATTCGCCTATTAACATTTTTTGAAACTTTGCACAAGGGTTTGCCAGATTGGTCTCTTCAAAAAGTTATCTTACATTTTTTCTATAAAATGTACCGGGAAGCCAATAATTGACCCCCTTAAAATTTACTTATTATATATTTCCATATTTACTCTTAGGCAAGGGACCAAACAAATCCATGCTAACAACCTGCCAACAATGTCTGTGAATCAGATTAGAACCCATTAGACCTGCTGGCTTCTCTTGCTCAGGTTATATATTCTGTCAAACACACAATGTCTTACAAACTTTACCACAGTCGACCTTATATCTGGCCAATCTACCTATCTTGGCAAATACACCTAAATGACCTAAAGATGAATTATGGCAATCTGCAAAGACCTCACGACGTTCATCTTTGAGAATAACCAATTTCGAACAATCAGAAGTATCACGCAAATCAGGGTAATCTAGATGAAAATATTTATAAATCTTACCAGTCACTCTCCATAATGGAAAATTCAATGGGTCTTGTATTATACAATCTCACAGCTTAGTGTACCATGAGTCAGTCATAAGTTTGTTCAAAGTCTGCATTTTGTGATCTTTGGCTGCACTAATCTAGTGTCATAAATGATTTTTATCTATTCTTTGTTAGTTAATATTTGTTTTTTCTGCGTTAGTGAGCACTCATTACATGTAATTACATTTCTAAGTGTTTCTATGAGTACATAATAATTATTAAATAAATAAATAATCCAGGGTACTGAGACCACTATAATACCTTCTATACATGACAAGTTTAAAATATGCAGCTCTAAAATAAAAATGCTTAAAATTTGGTGATAATACAGAATTTGTGTTTTATTATGTTAGTGACACTGAAGAACTTGAAAGTGTGATTAATCAGGACTTCATCTTGTATACAACTGATTACGTATAAACGATCAATAAGTTTAACAAAAAAATAAAAATAAACCAAATTGTGAACTGAATGTGTACCTGAATTAAGAAAACTGAAAAGAAGCGAATATAAGTGGCACTGACAAAATTAAGTGTGCGGCCACACAAGTCAATTGCTTTAAATTAAATATGTATGACAGTGCTGCCAATGACACGCAAGTGCCGTGTTTTCACGGCTTTTGGCAATAAATACACAGCCACGGCTTGTAGTACTGCCATGTATTAAAAAACACGGTTTTTTTGTGTTAAATAATAAAAAAAATTAAATATTAAATAAAAAATATGACGTTCATATTTACTTATTTTTACCATAAAATACCAATAATTTAAACTCAGGAAAAAAACTCATACTATCGACTGTTATTCATACCCCTTTCTTTCAAAGCATTTCAACCAACAGGATTGTTATAGTCGCGCCCTAAGACATCTGAAGTTAACTATGTTTTCTGTCTTTGGCGGTGATTCCCTGAAATCTAAAAATAGTCCCTTGAGAAGAAAGCGCAGATGTTTCCTTTAGTTTAGTATTTTACGTATAAAGTGTTGTATTATGTTTGCGCTTTGGGTCTTATTCAGATGGTTAGTAATTATAAAATATAAAGTAGTAAAACAGTACAGTAGTAAAAATGTATTATAAATTTTCTCTAATTCGCACGAGATTGCTCGTTTTTTAATACATTTGTATTATTATTCTATTATAGATTCGAACGAAGCGAATTATTACCGGTGATTCTCCGGACAGAGATAAAACGCCCGTAAAGAAAAAAAGAAGGTTACATATTAAACCAAGATTTAATAATTCCTGGATGGTTTGGGACGAGTTTAAAGAATGGCAACGGCCGCTAGACAATAATCCGTATAGTGCGTTTTGTGCATGCTGTAATGTATCGTTGGTTTCGGAAATATTTAAAGGCATGGTGAGGGAACAAAACATAAAAATAAAATAAGAAATCCCGCATCTACATCTGGTATGGCCCAGCCTAAGTTGAGTACCTTTTTCTCAAGAGAGCCATTTTGATCATCAAGTCAAGGAGCTTGAAATAAGCCTTTGTGGTTTCATTGCCGAACACAATATCTCTTACAAGGCCGTGGATCACTTATCAAACCTCCTGAAAAGTAAGGTTACAGATTCTAAGCTTGTAAAAAATCAATCAATTTAGGTAGAACTAAACCATGTGGACTCATTACAAATGTTATAGAGGAAACACATAAAGAAGGTTAGCAGAAAAATTTAAAAAATCAAAATTTAGTATTTTAGTAGATGAATCTACGGACATCGGCACAATTAGACAAATGTGTATTGTCGTTGATTGTAGATTGTTGATAGTAGATTCTTTGATAATAATAGACTGATATTAAAAACATACTTTTGGGAACTCGTACCAGTTGGAAGTAGCACTGCAGAAGGTTTATTTGAGGAAATTATACAAACCTTTCAAAAAAGAAATATACCATTAGACAATATGATTGGCTTCGGACCCAATGGTTGTAATCTGATGAAAATCTAATTCTGTTTCTACTAATTTGCAGATTTATGTCCTGGAATAAAAATAGTTAAATGTATTTGCTACTCATTACACTTATGTGCCAGCGAGGCCTGCAAGATTCTACCAAGGTCCATTGAAGATATTGCCAGGGATGTGTGTTCTTTTTTCAAGGTATTTACAATTTTGGTTTCTATCTTTTATAACTTATATTTTTTTTGTTTTATAGCACAGTAAGGTTTTACAAATACAAACGTACACAAAATATTATATCCCACTCAGACGCGATGGCTTTCTCTATCTGCCGTAGTCCAGAGAATTTTGGAGCAATGAAATGCATTTCTACTATTTTTTATAGAAAAGACGCACGTCGAAAGATTAGTGTTGAAAAAATCTTTGAAACTCTTCTTGAAACTTAGTTTTGTGTTGCCAAAAGAAACATAAATAAATTAGTATTTTCAATCGGATAAAGGCAATGTTTTTAATCATAGGCAATGTTTATGCCAAAATAGAATATTTGTATAAGGAACTGTTATGTTAAGACCCTATGTTGAAAAACCTGATTTATGGGAAATAAAAATGAATTTATTGATATAAATTCATTATATTTAGAAGTTGAAATTCTTCAAGAGATGTCTAAAAAAGACAAGGATCAACCTCAGATAGTAATTTTTTTTTTTTTTTGAAAAAATGTCAGGTATTTTTGTCAAAACTTTGCGCACAATTAAAGATTTGACTTTAAAAATAGTTTTTAAAGAAACTCAGTATCTTTAAGCCTAAAAACGTAAGATCAAATAATGCAATATTTTCATTAGTCGAATATTTTATAGAATTTGAAAGATGCATAAATAAATCAACACTCCAACAAACTGATAATGAATGGGGGTTAATAACTAAATATGCTTTTAAAGAGAATGAAATAAATCTTAATGACGATATTGATACTTTCTGGTTAAAAATTGAAATCTAAATTGGGCATCGAAGAGTGGCAGAGAAGATTCTATATTGCAAAATTTGTACTTAACATTATTTCCTTGCCTCATTCAAATGCTTCGTGTGAACGAATTTTTGCGCAGGTTAATTTTATAACAAAGTGATGAAATTCATTGTTGACCTCCATAAGCGGAAATTTATTGGTAAAGCAAGAAATTGGTGAAAAAGTCTTGCATTGATTTTAAGCCTAATAAGGAAATGGTAAATAAAATGAGTAAAAATATCATTTATATAAATTCTCAAAATAATATTACTCCAGAACCTGAAGGTGAAGATGGTGATTTTTGATTTTATGTGACTAATAAGTTCTTTTTAAGAAGATATTTGTCTTTAATTTGCTGCATTAAAAACTAATAAAAATAAAAATATATATGTTTATTAAATAACTGACAATATTTTTTACCCCAATCCTCATTTGAATTATTTTACATTTGACACGGCGTACCTCGTAAAAACACGGCAATTTTCGATCCTGCGCACGACTCTTAAATTTTGCTAGTTGGCAGCACTGATGTATGTCACACATACGGCGGAGCGGATGGCGGAAAGACGCGTTCTTGCTCGCTAGTAGCGGGGCGGTCAAATTTGGTTGATATTTTCGCGCCTATTAGGGTATTTCATATTGAGTTGTAAAGAACTACAATTAAAATAAGCTTCCAAACGAGCGACATTGTGTAGCCAGTATCCGAAGTACTCTTCCTCTCCACTACCAGCTTTATGTGTGTCCACACACACAAGAAAGTTATTTCTTTTATTGGTGCCATAAAAAGGTGTACAGGATATTTAAATAATTCATAATAGTAAAACTCATTCATTAAAATGAAATAAATTCATTGATAGTGCCACATTTAATCCCATGTTGGAAATATATATCAAAAGATCTATTTGAAAAAATATAAAAACTTCAAATTATGCATTTAAATATATTTAAGAAATAGGCTATTATACTTCAACAGTTGAGGGTGATTGGAATCTAAAAAAAATTAACTAAAAATTCAAATACAACTTTTATTTGAGACAGAGAAAGATTTCCTAAATCATATCTAATATAATTAAACAAGTTAATAAATGTAACACCTAAAATGTAAGGAAGGCAACATTTTACGAATTACTATTCCAGGACTCTAAAAGTTTGAAACCTACCACTAGTATACAAACATAAAAACAATATACCTAGTACTATGAATGGTGAAACTCTAAAGACATTCATTAATAAACTCAAAAACTGTGTGCAAGAATTGTAGCGAAGTGGCACAATTTTAGTAATAGTTTTGTTTTATAAGAATAATATATTTCTGCTGATTTTCTTTAATTCTTTAAGTAAGTAAAAGCATGAAGTTAAGCTTTTGATACCAGTTTTATAGAATGACACAGGTCATAAGGAATGTTTGGATATGCAATGATATTATGAGAATACATTTAAACCATTAAAAATTAGAGTAAATTATGTTTTAAAAATATATAAGTAAAATGTGATTAAATGTAAAATAATTAAATGTGAAAAATAATATTGCGGAGGGTTGTTGGGTGGGGTCAGAAATAAAACAGAAACCTGTTTACCTAAATGTCGTGTTATCATCCGCAAATTGGTTGCATTTTTCAGACTCTAGACAGAATCGAAAATCGTTTAAATAATGATGAATAAAATTGGTCCAAATATCGACCCTTGTGGTACCCCTGATAGTAGCGTTTTTGTGGTTGACTATAACCCTTTTGTATCTGTGAGTTGTCTTATAGAGATATGATTCCAGAAGGTTGTAGGGAGTTTCCCTGACCCCATAAGCCTCAATTTTATCAAGTAGTGTCTTATGGCACATGCAGTCGAATGCCTTTGAGAGGTCACAGAACATAGCTGCCACATATTTCCCCCTCTCAAATACATTGACCAGGTCCACCACAAGGGTAAGTATTGCACTATTTGTCGATATTTTTTTCTTGAAACCAAACTGTGTGATGGACAGTAGTTTTTTTTTTTAAGTGTCTAATCCTAACTGAGTATGATAGTTCTATTATTTTAGAAATAGGGGATATCATAGAAATTGGCCTAAAGTTATTTAAATCTGTTTTTTCACCTTCACCTTTTTTATAGATGGGTGTGTAGTTTTAGTTTGTTTGGGAATATTCCTGTAGAAAAACATATGTTTACAATTTTAGTAAGTGACTAGATGCCATGTGTCAAGAATGCCTAGCCTTAGTACTTTAAAAAGTTTGTTGCTATGTCCAAAGATATCTCTGGCATTGCTATTGTTGAGTTTTGTTACATATAACCTGACCTCTTCTTCATCTACTGTTAAAAGAAATAAACTGTTTTGGGCTGAGGTATGGTTTTTTACAAGATCTATTGGGTTTATTTTTGATTGTGGTATTTTTTCTGCTATTTTTTTAGGAATTTATAAAAAAAATCGTTGAATTTATTTGGATCTATTTTTGAGGAAGACATGGATTTAGTTTTTTGTGTCAAACATAGCCTTTTGTTTGTTTTTGGAATTAATAATTTTATGTTGAATACAGAATTTTTGCTGTTCTTTAAGTTCATGTTTACATAGATTCCAAGCTTTTCTTTATTGGCTCAGTTAGGTTTAAGTTGTTTTGTAAAATGAATTTTGAATAATATATGGTTTCTTAGAGTTGGTAATTTCTTACTATACAAAGTTTTAGTAATTTTCCAGTGTGGTATTGAATATATTGAGAAAGTATTGAAGACTTTCTCTGAGGAGTTTAGGGCAAGTTTTCAACAGGTAGATTGGCATAACCTATACTATTCTAATGATATAAATATAAAAATTCAAATATTCAATGAAAATATCCTGTCCCTGTTTGATGTTTATTGCCCCTTAAAACCACTAAAACAAAGGTCTAAACCATTGTGCTCAACACATAATTTTAAAAAAAAATTATAATAATACACTGATGATAGAAAGTATTACATCGATCTTAGGAATTGTGTAAATGTGGCAGTAAAAGCAGAAAAAAAGTCATATTATTCTCATGAAGTTATCAAGTGTTGAGGACCACATAAAACTAAGGACTTTTGGAAAAAAATCTCTAATTGAAAAGTCAATAACAATGCACCTGCAGAAATTCCTTCTAATCTAAGAGAGCCAACAATTGTTAATAATCATTTTCTGGATAGTGCCTCAATTACAGATTGATCCAGCTAATTTTGATAAATTTCTTAATTCCTCAATCGATGGGGAGCCATTTCTTTTTAAACTAGTCTCTGAAAATGAAGTTTATAAAACCATAAACAGTATTAGAAGTAATGCTATTGGAGTAGATGAGATCTCTATAAAAATGTTAAAAGGTTGCATTCCTATTTGCCTAAAACTTCTAGTGAACATTATTAAATTAATAATTCTTTATCTTCTGGGTGTGTCCCTGACATCTGGAAAAAAGCCCTTGTTACTCCAGTACCTAAAGTGAACAATCCAACCAATATTAATGAACTAAGACCAATTAGTATTTTGCCAACCTTATCTAAACTAATTGAGAAAATTGTAAAAGGATAATTGCTGGATTATTTATTAAGCAGAAACATTATCCCAAAATTTCAGATGATACTACAACTCTGTGGCATAACAAAGATGAAAAAGCAGTTAGATCTCTCTCTTTAGGTGCATCTGCAATCAGCTTGTATTCAATGTTGATAACTTTTATTCTAGGCTTTAAGTGTAATGTGCAGCGTTTTTTGTTTGATGACTACATGGTAGGGATTATTGTCGATTTCTAGGCCTCTTCATTGATAGAAGTTTAAGGTTTGGCAACCATGTTTTGGGCCTCACTGCTGAACTTTGTTCTGGTTGTTTTGCAGTCAGGGTTGCCAGGCATGAGCTGGAATGATTGTTTGTTCGTTCAGTTTATTTTGCCTTAATAGACTCTCATATCCAGGATGGGTTGCCATTTTGGGGTTTGTGCTCCAAGAGACTTCTTAACATTATGTTTACTATTCAGAAAAAAACATTAAGGTATCTGTGTGGTGTTGGTCTGAGGGTCTCTTGTAAAGCTCTTTTTGTGGCTGAACGAATTTTAACAGTTTTCTCACTCGTTACAGTCATACATAAGTTCTCTAGTCCACTATCCTGCACCAGTCATAATATTCGTCAAGTAAACAACTTATCTCTTCCAATTCCCACCTCCTCACTTATGAGAAACTCTCTTATTGGTTGTAAAATATTTAATCATGTTCCTCTTTCAATTAAGACTGTTACAGACCTTAAAAAGTTTAAGAGGGAACTAAAGAAATTAATCTTACCAAAAGCTTACTACAGCATTGAAGAGTATTTTAATGACTCACTTTAATATTTAAAATTAATTATGTATGTGTTGATAAGACTTTTTTATTCTTGTTTTATGTTGGTTCTTGCATTTTCTTTTCTTCTTTTTTTAGTTTTTTCTTTGATGATATGAAATATGCTCCTATGTATAATCAACATGGATTCTGTTTTAAGTTTAACCAAATAATTACTAGTATTATAAATTCTAGGATTAGGAAGCTTTTAGCACAAGTTTGTAAACTTAGTAAATAAAGTATATTTTGATTTTGAGGCTTAACAACCTATGAGTTTCTGCTTCAGGATTATTATTCGCTGGCCGAGTTTTTGTGTTCAATTGAACAGTAAATTGTGGTATTTCCAATTATTAAATGGTTATGGAAATTCCTTTTTAGACAACTGAAGTGAAAGACATTGTGTATACATCCTATACACCAAAAAGTCCTGTACTTTTGTTCACAAAACATTTAAAAGGATACTTATTAACTTCCATGTTTCCACTATGAGCCATTATCTATGCATTTAAAGAAAGTTACCACTCCAAAACAATAAAAATATAGTCAAACATTGTTCAAAAAAGATTCTCTCCACATAATACCATTTGTTCAATAAAATCTTCCAAAATCTTGGGTCAGAGAATATAGTATTAGCACAGGACTTAAAGGTTCTTTTGTGTAAAGAACTTTACACAAAAGAACCATTCAGTCAGTCAAGAACCAAGTCCTAAGTAAAGAATTGTTATTTTTTGGTGCAGATTAGTTAATTGTTCTTCTGAAATTTGCCTATTAAACAAAAGCCTATACAAATTTCCTTATATAATTATGATATACTTTTAGCACACACTTGTACCAAAGTTTACTGAATAAAATACAAGTTGCTTCACTCGGCTCCACGCACCGAATTTACCTATTCACCGCCCCTCACTTCATTTGCCGGGCGACGCTCCTACAATAGAATCTGTTGGGTTACACAGTGAGTAGAGTTTAAATCGTTTTGATGTGCGAGCGTTTTATTACTAGTTGTACCGGGTGGACTCAGTGGACTGGCAAATTATTATAATCTATTATATTAAAATGTCGACTTATGGTTCGGTAGGCAGTTGTTTTACAAAGCGTGGAAGTGGTTTAATGTTTTTTAGATGTCCGAAAAATGAAAATACGTAAATACATTGGAATTAGTTGTTTATTACATTCATGATTGAATTCCTAGTTACTTTATGATCTGGTTCCTGTTTCTTTTTTTAAATTAATATAAAAAATGGATTATAGGTGCCAACTCTGGAAAGATATTTTGGGATTTACTGGCGAACATAGATATGCCGATCTTACTCCGGAACAATGTTATAAAAGGGTTAATATCTGTAGCTTGCGTTTTGCGGAGAGCAGTTTTATGTCCCCTTCAAATCAACGTCTTAGACCCGACGCAATTCCTACATTTTTCCCGACCAGAGCATCGACAAGTATGTTTTATGTTTTCTTCTAATTTGTGCACTTATAATGGCAATATGTATTATAGAAGGTACCTTTTAATATTTGCAATATTTTGGTGTATAGGGAAATCAGAATTATTTACAAATTTACGTACTATTTTTCCAGGCACAGATAATTCTAACATCATTGCAAGTCACACATTAAGCAAGGAATTCAGTGACGCTTCCGTGCAAACTGACACTCCGATGCAGGTTTATGTTTCTGTCCAGACGGATGTATGTAATAATACAGGTAAGTGAAAGAATCGGCACTGTGAACTTTTTTATAATATGCAAAACAATTACACTTGCACTATACTCAAATGTTTTACCTAAAGTACAATAAAAATTAAGAAAAACCTAGTAACTTAATAATGAATACAACGCTACCCCTATAATAGTTTTTTAGCTCCTGAGTAAAAAAATCTATATTTTTTGTTAGATTTTATTATTTCAGTTTGGGTAAAGTTCAATAAATTCCAAAAAACATTACCTTAAATTTTTTTAAATTATTTTGATCTTGTTTTGAGTTAAATTTTAATGTTGTATTAAAACAGGTATCATATATCTAAAATAAAGTTTACTTTCAAGATAAATTCTGTCAAACGTCAATGAAGATTTCGGCAATGACTCCGAGAAAAATTCAATTAAGAAAAGAAATTAAAACTCTGGAAAAGGAAGGCTCTCACGCAAAAAGATCCCTGGAAGTAGGAGTTACTTTGGACGATGTTCAAAAATTCCTAGATGACAACTACCCAGCAGATTCTTGTGCATTCCTTAAGAGTCAGCTATCTCATCTGAACAAGTCTCCTCGGGGAAGCAGGTACACAAATGAATATAAACAATTTGCTATGAGTTTATACATTGTTGGACCAAAAGCCTATAAAAAAATGTCATCCGTTTGTCGTTTGCCATCAAAGTTCACTCTTCAACGTTTCACAAAAAACTGGCCAATAAATCCAGGATTTAATGATTTTATTTTTCGATTAACAAAATTGAAATCGCGTTTTTTAAATGACAAAGCAAAAGACTGTTTTTTATGTATATATGAGATGTCCATTAAGTCACATCTACATTACAATATCTCAAGTGACAAGGTAGTTGGTTTCCAGGAAGGTTTGAGAGGAAACACTACAGATATTGCCAGCAACGTTTTGGTTCTAATGGCCTGGGGTATTGCAACCAGTTGGAAGCAGCCTATCGCATATTTTTCTTTAAATCATCTCCAAATTCAGATGAACTTAAAAATATTTTATTTGAATCAGTTCGGAAAATAAATTCAACAGGTTTAAATGTCCTAGGCGTGGTTTCTGACCAGGGCTCAAAATTTTATAAACTAGTCAAAACTACTTCTACTTTTTACTACATCAAAAAGTGTAGTAATCAATCATTTAAAATTCAAACATGTCATTACTTAGTAGTTATGTCTATCTTCAGTTGTTAAGTTTAGTAACAGTAATATATGCATTTTTTCACACAAACTTTTGACTTTGATTTAAAAATAAATCCTAATGAAACCAGTCGTACCAAAACAACCTTTAATAAGATACCTAAGTACCTAATTATTAACAAAAAAAAATTTAACCATTTAGTTCTTGAATTAGGTAAACTTTGATAATGTAAAATTTATTTAGTTTGGTGGTTATAAAAACAAATAACTTATAGTATTATCAATTTACATATTTTTCCCAAGTAGGTACATTAAATAATAATTTTATTCCAGATAATAAAGTTATTATAAAATCGTGCTCCGTCTTCCCCTACAGTTCCAATTAGACGAAACTCGTAAAATAATAGGTATCTTTTACCAGAATTCCCCTTTACATTTTTTGCTAGTTCCCCGTCGGCGAGGAGCTCGGCGGCCTGCCTTTGAGATCGAAATATGAAAGGTTTTTCGCCGAGTGAAGCAACTTATTTTATTCAGTAAACTTTGCTTGTACACACATTTTGATGCATAAAACAACTACAAATATTGTCCACAAAAAAACATGTTTGAATGGGTTGCACAACTTGGTGCATTGTGTTGATGAAAACTGTCATTTAATTTATGAACTGTTTTTTCTGCAAAAGATTCTCCATATTTGGAGTGTGTTTTAACAATAATAATTCGTTACTCAATTGTATAATGCTGAATGGTTATTAATTGAAAATTGCTTACAAAATTCTTTTGATTTTTTTACATCTACTGTGATAAAAAAATGTCGCCCAATTCAAAATGTGGATTTCCTTTGGGACACCCTTTACGCTTTAGGTTTGTTTTTTCACGTAACAAAAAGCCTTGTTATGAAACTATGTTGATCATTAATATTCAAGTAGAACTAATATTGAAACCCAAGCAAACCAAATAGTATCACAAACTTAAATCACAAAAAAGTTGACTACCTTGGTCCTAAGATCTACAATATTTTACACCTGAATAATAATGATATGATGAACAAAAGCCTTTATTCATCAGTTTATGAGATATATTAGTAGGAATTTGGAAATATTTGTATAATTATTCCAAATCCATTCAATTAGTAGTTAATTTGTTTGATTATTAAATAATTACTTTCATCTCAGTAATCATATTTTCCCATTCATTAAATTGTGTGTAGCTCTGATCAACATACTGAGACAAGTTAAATTTGTTTTTTTTTTGCATTCAAAATCTTCTCATTTTGCATATAGACATATTTACTTTTCTAGGTTCCAAACGAACAAAAATATTAGTGAACATTGTGAACTTATTAATTAATTTATTTTCTTATTGTAACTCAAATTTAATTAAATATATTTGAATGTATGATTGAATGAATATATATTGAGTCACTGGATTACAAGTATCAAGAAAATGTAAGTAAAACAAAAAGCATTTATATTATTACTGATTATATTATTGTGTTAATCTATCCTTCCTATAATTAATTTTTTTTGCTTTTAGATTTCTTCTATAATAATTTAAAATTGTTTTGTGTAAACATAGTTTTTGTCCTGCAATTATTTTTATTTTTATGTAATGATTTGTTTTTTTCAAATAGGTTTTTGTAATTCCTATAATTATTTTCACAGATAAAATTTTTACAAAAATTAGCAAGATATCCTTCTGGTTCACTTACATCTTTTTGAGACTTAAAATCCCTATTTTATTTGTCAACATAAGGTACATTTAAAACATGTGTTTATAAGGCAACGGTCCTAATATGGCAATTACGGAGAACAATAGGTACAAGATGTGGTCTATAACCCCACATTCACCAGTGGCTTTATACCGCAGTCATACCATAGTGGCTTTATACCTAGGATCTTGTACGGATCCGTGGTATGGTGGCCAGCCATATTAAAGGTCACCAACACCCAAAAGCTGACCAGACTGCAAAGACTGGTCTACTTGGGAATTACTTGCTATTTTGTATTATAGCTATGAGAACAACACAAGAAGGATAGCAGATGATGGTACAATGTTCACTTAGGAAAAGACCATATGACAATTGCTCTCAGGATATGTAAGAACATACCAATTCTGACATCCAGATGCACTACAGAAAGTAGCAAACTAACATTAAAGAAGGGGTTTCAAGTCAAAATCCTCACAAAGGGAAGAATGGTTAGAGAACCAAATTAAAGAGTCAAGTGGTTTCCAGACCTGGTACACAAATGGATCATGGATGAAAAGTACCAATTCAGCCAGAGCCGGAGTGTACAGGGTGGAAACGAACACAAGGGAATTCTTCCCGCTAGGGAAACACACCACAGTTTTCCAAGCAGAGGCATTGGAAGGTAACAAAGAATTTAAGAAAAACAGAAGGATGTAAACAGGCCAAGGAAATGATACCAGATCATGATGGCTCTAAAGCAAAGCGACTGCTAACAAAGACCCGACAAAGTATCATAGACTTGGTGGGAATCCTGACCAGGCTTAACAGTCTAAACAGGAATCTACACCTTCTTGGTATGAGAGAAAGCCATACCAGGTATCTGTGATAGGTGGAGTTGCCTGAGAAGGAAAGCTTTCAGAGCAAGGACACTCCAACAGGAAGTTCTTAAAGATCTGGACTGGGACTATGTGCAAGCCTTTATTAGAAGGACAGGCTGACTCAGTGAAGACCATGCATTGGGAGTGGAGGCGTAGGGGTGGATGATTCTGGGGTTGGCAAAAAGGGACTGTTCAGGCCTACTTGCCAAACTCTGGCTTCCCCACCCTTACTACTACTACTACTAAATGTGTAATAAATATTTAACACTTGGATTAAATTATGTCATGAGGACTATTTTTCCAGAATAAATCTCTCGAAAATAGTTATACAGTTATTTACTACTAATAAACATTTTACACTTTAGAATATCTCACAAATATGAATCAATAATTGAAAATAGAATAATTGAAAATCAGACTATACAAGTATCACTAATCTGTTTTTTCTCCAAGTAGCTTTTTCTGGCAAATAGCAAGGTAATACTGGTAAAAATATGTCAATAGGTACAAGCAAATCAATGAGCTATATTAAAAAAAATTAGCATAATATTAAAAACAGTATAGAAATGGCTACATACCTGAACTAAAGAGTATATTCTAGTATAATTTTAACATACTAGAATATACTCTTATATAAATTTAACAGGTAATAGGATTTAATAAAGTATAGAAGTGCATTAAAGTATAAACAAAAAATTCAGGGTTAGGATCACAATGAAATAAAAACACTTATTATACTTTACCTGTGGAAGACTCTGGGCTTTGTTCAGGTTTTTCTGGTTTTGCTTCAACTGAAGAAGGTTTCTCAACTTCTGTAAGTTCAGGCATTTTGTATGGGGAGTCTGAAATCTATAAATATAAATTAAGTAATGTTAGACCTAGGTTGGGCAATAGTTGATAAGAGTTTAAACTTTAATTAAAGGAAGGACTCAGTCTGCCAAGGATCATATCATATTAATTTTCTCATAAATAAATATTTTGCGAAACCTTGGAAAAATCATCATAGGTTTATACATATCTAGTGAAAATCGAAATAGATACGGCTTTATAAGCAACGTATAAACAACGAATATTTAGGCAAAAATACATACTTCTTCAAATCGATAATAGGACAAAATAATTAAAGAAACTAACATACAAATATAATAACCCAAGATGCTTAAGAAAAAAGTGGAAATTACCTGATTTCTCCAAATAACTGAATTCCCCTTTTTGATGCAATAAGTTGACACTGGAGAGCGATAGAAAAGAGAGAGAAAACTAAAAGATGGGCAAAAATTGTAACTACACTTGGTATTCTCGCTATCGTGGATTAGAGAGAGAAAAGCGAAACGTTAAACAAGCGAAGAGAGAGATATGCAGAGTCTAACGATGAAAAGGAGGGAGAGAGATAGAAAAAGAAATATGAAAGTCATGTGGAAAGGAGAGGATCTAAAGCCTAGTTCATATGTATGCAAATTCTAGATACATTTGCTTTAAAAATGTTGCCAGAGAACGAAAACAATAGTTTTTGTGTAAGTGTATATTTAGTGAACGATATAAAATAAGAATGATTTTTGAAAAATTAAATCCGAAATCCCTTCACGTTCAACAGTCTTTCTAGATTTAAGGAGTTTTCCAGTGAGTTAGCTGTCGGTCACTTTTTTGTCTTTATGTATGCTGGAAAAATTGGTAATCGAGAGCTAAGTTAAATAAGAAGGACTTAGAGGAAGATATCAAAACCGTTGGTGGGATCAAACAATTTCTTTAAGAACAGAAAGGGTCCCAAACGTATTGGTATGGGCTGGAGTCTGGTGTGACTGCCTTCATCGGTTATCTTGAGTAGTTGCCCGGCTATCATCTTATCTCATCTTATGAGTATCTTATCTTATGAGTATCTTATATTAATGATTGCTTATCCACACAATGTGCCGGAGCATACTCAATTGGAATAGTAAACAGATCTTGCGGCACAGCACAGGTCACGCCGTACCGACTCTTTCGGCTATTAGAATGATACACGAACTCATCGAATGTCAAATCCGGTTGGATTTTTCGCACCTCAGCACCTCTTCGCGGTTTCCATAATAAGCAGCCAGTCGGTTAAAACGAATGACTTGAGCTTTACCCCTCGGCCGCTTTTCTATTGTGTAAAAAATATGGTTGATGGCTTCCAGCACTTTGTGTAGCCTGTTGTATCCCAGAATGTCTAAAGTTTCTTTAACAGACTTTTTAATCTCTTAGGGTCATAGAGCCAAACCAAGTTACAGTTGTACCTCTGGTCATATAATTGACAACATATGCGTCCTTCATCCAACCGCTGGCATCTTAAATAGAAATGCGGTCTTGATTATGAATGACATCCATTCTTCTACGCAGCTCACTAACGTAGTTCTCCCCGGTAACATAGGTTTCTGACGGGCATACAAATTTCAGATCGCATGGAAGACGAGTTCTCTTCCCCTCATTATTCAAGCCAGAGACTCGCCTGTGACTGATAGCTGATCGATAGGCCAGCAGAACCAAATGAAGGTCTCTTCATTTGTTTCCATTTTGATTCCAGTCCAGTCATCCCAGTCTCTTTAGTGGCTAGAAACTACTTTGGCCAAATAACGATTATTGATCCTATTCATTCGTTCTACCATGCCATTTGACCGCAGATATAAAGTGTAGTTCTCGTTTTCTTAATTTTGCAATTAAAAAAAGGATTGAAAATTTCGTCCTTGGTCTGAGTGTAGCTCCAAAGGTACACCAAATCAGCTATTATTTTATTAAGGCGTTGGCAAGAGTAGAGTCTTCTGATAGACGGTACGCCTCAACCCATTTGCTGAGGTAGTCCATCACGACCACGATGTACTTATTCCCTGCTTCTAACTCGGGAAAAGAACCAGCAACGTTAATAGCAAGCCTTTCGCTTTCTTTGCAGCCCATTACCTGCCGCACATACAATGCATTTACTGCATCAATCCCTTACGTCTGCCTTGCTATTGACCTAGTGTTTCCTCTACTTTTCCCAAGGTCTTTGTTGCTTTAAGGTGTCCTCCTGATACACTAACATGAATTTCCTCTAGCAATTACGAAATCCGACATTTAAAAACAACGATTTGCCTTCTCTTCTTTTTGCCGTCGTCGTCACCCATTTCCGCCTGAAGGGTTCATCTTCCAAAAATTAGAAAGTTCCATTGTGCCCCATTGTAACGTCATACATTGGGAGAAAACAACTTCCTTGCTTCCTTTATCCGGGTTAGAATTAACCGCATATTGGGATTTTCCTCTTGGTCTTTCATAAGATCCCCATTTGCAGTGTCAGCAATGATGGTGGTTCTTAATAACTTAGCATTTTTCATCTCTGCTGACTGACAATGCTAAAAGGATCTTCTTGCTGCTGCTTGCTGAAAACGGTTTGAGGATCGCCTTTTCGCATCGACTTTCCTTAGTTTTAGGTGTTTTTTTATATAACCTGCTTTATTACTTTGCCAACACTCCAACTTCCGGTCTTGGCAGACACGTTCTTCATTATTCTTTCTAATGATCAATGTCTCGTACTAAGTACTGCCTCATTATATCATCGCGATGTCCATCCAGACTTCGACTGCCAAGCGTACCATGATTTATTCATTTCTTTCATTCATTTATTCATACCAGGATATCTGGATATGTCAGTCGAACCAAACGTGCAATATTGGCTACAAATTCTTGCTAAGACTCTCCTGACTTTTAGCACCGATTTTTCAAGTGCTAGTGACAAGCATGTTCCAGGTCTAACTGGCCATAACGCGTCTCTAAATGCCTTATTAGGTTGTCGTATACTTTTTGTTCTTCGGGGGATATTCTTTGCAGGATGGCAGCAGCACATTCCTCTCAAGGCCAATTCGTAGCAAGGACAGTTCCCTGGATGATGAACCGTTTGCGTTTACAGCTGCTTTAAACCGACGCTGATAAATATTTGATGATGTACCATTAAATTGAGGTGATTTGAAATGCATTAGCCCAAGCTTTGCCCTTGTTGCCCATTGCTAAAGATCTACAGGAGAGCTCATAGATAGTGAAAACGTTTAATGTTGCAATTTTACTTTAAGCTCTTTGGATTTTGTCCTCTATTAATAATAGAATTTATTTTTTAATAAAGAAAATTTTTCTGGAAGATCTTTTAATTTATTTTTTTAAATCTTTTCTTTTAACCTCGCAGAATTTTCTTTTAGTTTTTCCACAACCTCACTTTTTAATTGGCATTGTTTTCCAAAATCTTTCCTTCCAACCTGATACAATCCTCCCTTACTGTGGTAGAATTTTCCAGCAATTTTGCTTCCAAATCTTACAACATTTGACGGACACTTACGTACCAGCAAAAATAAAGTTCTCCGCCTTCCTCAAGTAAACGTTACAATGTCACTCCCGCAAGTCTGCCTTATTTCCCGGTTTATCGCAGTCCCTTTCCTCCAGGTCCCTTTTCTTAGCAATATTTAAATATATCAGCTTTGGCGTTTTCATACACTTTAATCGGATTTATTTCAATTTACTATTATTTTTCACTAATGGCTGACATTCAACTCACACCTGACACCAATGTATCGTTTTTTACTATTTGTTAGCTATGAATTAAAACAATCGATGCAAGAAAATAGTCAACTAACTTATTTAGACACTTATACTACCAAACACGATAACTTACGACTACTAAAAATATTTATTTCCACCGCGTTTATTTAATACTATTTATGTCCTATTTAAATATCGCTTCAATATACTTATATGTATGTGTTATATCTTATTTCCCAAAATAAAAGTCTCTAATAAATTCACCAAGTCCTTAGTTCTCAGAAATATTTCTTACCTTTCAGTTTAGGTATTTATTTTAGTTGTTATTATCCAGTAATAACAAATAAGTATTTTTAGAGTTAATACTTAAGCAATTATTAATTATCCATTAATCAATAAATAACTTAAAAGATTTATAGTAGTATTTTGAACAATTTTGTCATTTATTTTAACTAGGCCTTTACTAATTGCTTGTGATTTTATTTTAAATTTGACTAAACACCATGACAGACAATAATACAAATAATAATACTGCAAATAATACTGCAGAATTAGAACTATATAAATTATATAGGCAACCAATCTTCTCAATAATCCCTGAGGATAAAGGAGATCAAATTTTTTTACAAACATTTCTTAATGCTTGTGATTGTGTACATAACATGTCTACCAGAAATCATAAACATCTATTATAATTTACAATTACAATAAATTATGCAGAAGAGCTGCTCAGCTAGTAAATTCCTTATCGTATTTGGAAATTAAACGGGTAATTAAGTCTTATTTTGGATACTAGAAACCTATCCTCGCTTATTCAGGACTTCCAACGCATTAAACATTCACAAATCTTTAACATTCCTAAACGGTGTTCAAACTGTTGAAACCCACAAAATGTTAAACTTAAATACTTTTTGTAAGCCAGCAACAGCGTATTTACAGACTAGAAAGTCATGCGTTGCGGGTGGCCTATAAGTAATTTGTACGTAATAGGTTAAGTAGTACACGTGTAAAAAATTGCGGCAGGGTAGTCGCAAGGTTAAGTTTATGTTTTTCTGTAAATTCTTTCGGCGTCTTTTTATGGTAAAATAAAAAGTTTTTTTCTCTGCGTTAATTCAGTGGAGTTTCATTTCTGAACGGGTAGTTTGTAGTGAACCCACATTTTTATGGCGACCGTGACAGGACGCAGAGGAAAATGGTAGTGAAACGTCGGTAAAGTGTGAAAACCTGAGTTGTCTTTTGTCGCCGTTTGTATTCGAATTACGCCTCAGTTTTTGTGCTGTTTCGGTTTTGAGGCCGGTTTGACCGAATTCGTGTATTAAAAAAGCGAAAAGACAATGTCGGGACTCGATAATAAGAAAAAAGTTCGTGCCGTAGTCCGTGGCTCCTTTACAAAATACGCTAATGAGCTCGATAGTCTTTTGACACAACCTGGAACTGATCCACAAGCAATAGAGGTATGTCGCGACATTCTGAAGGACAGGTTTAACGAATTAAAGGCTGTTAGTTCCGAGTGCTTTTATCTACTGTTAGAAGAAAATACAAGTGAGGCAGACCTGACCGCAGACAGGGATTGTTGTGATGGTTATGAAAGGAGGTTCAAGGAACTGAGCATAAAAAGTGCCAAAAGGGTGTCAGCAGTACCTAGAGACGAAGAGGAGGTTCCAGACAGGAGCGAACATGACTATGACATACGTTATTTGGGTAAGAGAAAGTTTAAATTACCTACCATACAGTTTAAACAGTTTGACGGTAACATTAGGGATTGGCTTTCTTTCTGGACCCAATTTAAAAAGGTTGATAAGGATCCAGACATAGATGCAGCAGATAAAGTCGAATATCTAATACAAGCTACTGTGCCTAATAGCCGAGCCCGAAACCTCGTTAACAGTTTTCCTGCCACTGGGGAAAATTATTCTAAAATTGTCGATAGCCTTAAGTCACGTTTTGGTAGGGAAGATATTCAGGTAGAGGTTTATGTTAGAGAACTGTTAAAACTTGTACTGAATAATGCCGTCTCCAAAGCCAAGCCTGATGTGTCAACTCTGTACGACAGTATTGAAACCCAGCTGCGAGCTCTGGAAACCCTGGGCATAACGCCAGATAAGTATTCTTCTATGCTTTACCCTTTAATTGAGTCCTGTTTGCCTGAGGACTTGTTGAGAGTGTGGCAAAGAACTTCAGGTATCCTGTGTGCAGAAATCTCCAATGAAGAGGAGCCGGATGAAAGTGAGTCTGTGTCTGGAGCGTCCTGTATTAATTCTCTGGAAAATAGATTAAAGGCCTTGCTTAAGTTTCTTAGAAATGAGGTGGATAATGAGCAGAGGATTTCCATGGCTGGATGGACACCCCCCACTACCGACCAACCATTCCATAGGAAAGAAGAGACTTGGAACAACTCTTAAGAAATTGAAGTCAGAAAATGTATATGAGTCATATGATACCATTTTCCAGGAATGGCTTCAAGAAGGTGTTATAGAGCTTGTGCCTGACAGTGATGACAACTTGGGCCATTATCTGCCACACCGGCCAGTAATAAAATCGAGTTCCAACTGCACAACCAAAATAAGGCCAGTTTTTGACGCCAGTGCAAAAGTAAAAGGAAAAGTTTCATTAAACCAGTGTCTGGAAAAAGGTCCTAACCTTATCGAGCTGATTCCAGAGATTTTAACACGATTCAGGCGAAGTAAGATTGGAGTGACCTCAGACGTCAAAAAAGCTTTTCTACAGATAAGTGTACACCCTACAGACCGAGATTTTTTAAAGTTTATTTGGGTTGATTCTCGGGAAAAGGAAATAGTGTACCGGCACAGGCGTGTTGTTTTTGGTGTGACAAGTAGCCCATTTTTACTTGCAGCAACAATCAACCATCATCTTTCTTTGGAAATAAAAAAGTGTGATGAAGGTACTTCTGTTTTTGACAGTTCCATACTCACAACTTTAGCTAAGTGCTTCTATGTGGACAATTGTGTGAACAGCGTGCCGGATTTTGAAACTTTGCAGAATTTTATAAGTCAGTCCACTAAGATTTTGGCACAGGCAAAGTTTGAACTAAGAGGGTGGGAGTTCTCTAATGCTACACAAGTTGTAGGTGATGGTGCTTCCATTGAAGCCACACCTCTCCTAGGTCTTGTCTGGAATACACACACTGATACTTTGGGTATAAATAAAGAATGTCTTAGAGATTTGGAGTCGCTTTTGGATAAACCTGTTACCAAGAGGATCATGTTGTCATTAGCTCAAAAAGTGTTCGATCCCATAGGATTTACATCCCCGACTACGTTGATTCCAAAATTGTTACTCCAGAACACTTGGAAAGAAAAATTGTCATGGGATGCAGAAGTTGGTTCCGATATTGAGAAGTTGTTTCGAGATTGGACTAAAGACTTACCCATTCTGTTCAATATACAGGTTCCCCGTTGGATAAATGGGACGGGTAATGAAAAGGAAATGAGCCTACACACGTTCTGCGACGCAAGTAAGAGTGCCTATGCCGCTGCCGTATTTATAAGGTGTGTCTATCAAGACAAGGTTTATCTTACTCTTTTGGCTGCTAAAAGTCGAGTTGCTCCATTGAAAATTGTAACCATACCTCGAATGGAGTTGTTGGGAGCAGTCATTGGCACTAGATTGTGCAATTCTATAAAAGAAGCTCTTGAACTTGATATAGAATGTTTTTTCTGGACTGATTCGACAACAGTGTTGTCATGGATCAGAAGAGATGAGGAGTGGGGCACGTTTGTAGGCAATAGAGTGACTGAGATCAGGAAAACCACCGCAATAGACAGCTGGCACCACGTTCCTGGTTCTCAAAATCCTGCAGATCTCCCCTCAAGAGGATGTTCACCTCGACAGCTATATGAGTCGAGATGGTGGGAGGGTCCCAATTGGCTGCGTGAAAATCATGATTTGTGGCCCCATGAAACTGGCACATACAATGAGACAGAAATATTTTCTGAAAAGAAAAAATGTGTGGTAGCTAGCTTGGTGAATTCCGAAGCAGCTAAGGCTTCAGAGGAATGGCATTTATCCTATTTCTCAAGCTATATCAAAACTGTTCGGATGATAGCTTGGATATTGAGGTTTACCCACAATGTTCGACAGGGAGATAAGCGTGTTGGTGAGCTGTCAGCTGAAGAGATGGATCGGGCAGAAATTGTTGTCTTAAAAGTTGTGCAACAGGAGTGTTTTTTGAAGAATGATCAGAGACTGAAGACATTGGACATATACCAAGATGATTCTGGCCTTATACGCTTGAGATCACGTGTTGCTAATCGGGAAGACACTGTATACTTTCGCAGGCCAATAGTGTTACCTTCACGCCATGTTGTGACTGAAAGACTCATTTTTGATACCCACAGGAGGTCTTGTCACGTTGGCGCTCAGGGCTTGTTGAGTTTGTTGAGGGAAAAATATTGGATATTGGGTGGAAGGAGATCTATTAGAAGTGTTATTTCAAAATGTGTAATATGTCGGCGGCACACACTCAAGGGTATTCAAGTCCAGACTCCACCTCTTCCTGCAGATCGAGTTAATGATGCATCAGCTTTCCAGATCACTGGTGTAGATTTCGCTGGCCCTCTGCATCTTAGGACAGGGGAGAAGGTTTGGATATGTATTTTCACGTGCGCTATTTATAGAGCGGTACATTTGGAAATAGCTACTTCACTATCCACCGAGTGCTTTATGAAAGTTTTAAGAAGATTTGTCGCTCGAAGAGGAAGGCCAAAGGTTGTATATAGCGACAATGGTACCAACTTTGTTGGGACAGAAAATCTATTTAAACGACTAGAGTGGAGTGAGGTGGAACGATTTGCAGCTGTGGAGCGGATAACGTGGCGCTTCAACCCGCCAACCGCAGCCTGGTGGGGCGGGTTTTGGGAGCGGCTTATAGGAATTCTAAAGGGACTGTTGCGAAAAGTTCTTGGACGTGCGGCGCTTACTTATGAGGACTTACTTACGGTAATATGTGACTGTGAACAAATAATAAACTCTCGACCTTTGACATATATATCCGAAGACGCGAACGACTTGGTACCTCTTACTCCTGTGATGTTTACACGCGACTTGTCAGAAGATATGTTACCTGAGTGCGAAATTGTAGATCGATCTTTATTGTGTCGAAAAGTAAAGCGAATACAAAAACTTCGGGAAGATTTACGGGCAAGATTTCGTAATGAGTACCTTGGACATCTTCGAAACATCTCTTGTGTTAAGTCTCCTAGGCAAGTTAAAATTGGGGATGTTGTACTCGTCGGTAATGACCATGGCAAAAGAATTGACTGGCCACTTGGTCGAATTACCGAGCTTTTACCCGGTAAGGATGGTGTTGTGCGTTTAGTGCGCGTTTCTACGGTAAATGGAGCGATGCTGCGTCCTGTGCAAAGGGTCTATGCTTTAGAAGAGGCCGGAGTACCCGTTGATGCTGGCATTGGCTACTCAGAAGTTCAAGCGGTTCCATCGGAGGCTGTTAAGAGTGTTAAGAAGCCATCCGCGATCGGGAGTGTAAATAGCAGAGCACCCGCCTCGAGTAACAGTGATTCCTCTGATGAGGAAGTGAGTGATGATGTGCCTTTCTCGGAAAATGGGAATGACCAGATCAAGTGTGCCACCGCTAAAGTCACGCGTAGTGGGAGGGCAATAAAGTTACCTGTCCGATATAATGACTAACTTAGGGACTGGCAAGAACATTTTGTTTTAGTTTTTTATGCGAGAAACTTGTGTTTAGTTTCTCGGGTGGGAGAATGTTGAAACCCACAAAATGTTAAACTTAAATACTTTTTGTAAGCCAGCAACAGCGTATTTACAGACTAGAAAGTCATGCGTTGCGGGTGGCCTATAAGTAATTTGTACGTAATAGGTTAAGTAGTACACGTGTAAAAAATTGCGGCAGGGTAGTCGCAAGGTTAAGTTTATGTTTTTCTGTAAATTCTTTCGGCGTCTTTTTATGGTAAAATAAAAAGTTTTTTTCTCTGCGTTAATTCAGTGGAGTTTCATTTCTGAACGGGTAGTTTGTAGTGAACCCACACAAACCCTTAATACAAAAATGCATGCGAATATATAAAATGGCACTCAGTACACTAGTAGCTGGATGACCAACCAAAAATTGGTCATATGTGATATTTTAGAAGTCCCATTTTGCATAAGACGAGAACTTCAACTATCTTATTAGAGAATTAAAAAGTCATAAAAACAAACTCTCCTAAATTTCTTTTTTAATTTCTAATTAGACCCAAACTTTAACCACCTAAATGTCATTCATGCGACCGCATTGGTCATTATGCTAATGAATGTCGTTTGTAGCAACGACTAAATTATCTTCAAAACAGTAACAACAATTTCCAAAGACCCCTCCCTAATAACAATCATCCTAATATTATTCAACAAAGTAGCTGCAAACAAAGACCCACTTTTCATCTGCTAGTCCACAACCATTAACTTTCAATCACTTACATCAGTAATAAAAAAAATCCTAACTTAAATTTAGACAAATAGAAACGTATCATCCATTTTTCTCTAAGAGACCAAACGAAAACAAAAACAAAGGTAAGGTTGCGGGATCGTTCCCCACTGGTGACATTTTAAATTTTTACTTTTTTATTTTTTAAGCATACATTTTTATCTATGGTGGGAATTGTTAACTTAACCTAGCTTTTCTTTTGTTGTTAGTTGTAATGTGATCTGTGTAGGTCTAGGTAATGAGTTGTATACGCGTTCTTTTAGAAAAATATCTCAATGTATTTTTTAAGCCTGATGATGCTCCGACAGGAGCGAAACACGTGTAGCTTTTAAGCTTTTTTAATAAATTATATAGATTGGATGAGACCGTGACTTTGTGTCCTTACCTTTGTTTTTGTTAAATTTAAACATTTGTACCCATTTTGTAAATTATGATCCTAAGTATGAAAATAGATATTCTAGTAATCATTATCAACCATACGATGGATATTATGACTTAGAATATAACCAATATAATCAACCATTAAATGAAATCAATTGAATGAGAAAAATTTTGTATACATAGTACCTCAAGTAGAAACTTATCGTATAAATATTATATTATGTATTTTTCAATGGAACACTCTGTATATCATGATTTTTAAATATTTGTAGGATGTTTCAAGGAACGAGATTTAATCTTATACAATTGTTTTAATTTTTTCCTGATTTTCAGATAAATTTTTAATTGCATTGTCGTATTTTAGTGCATCATCTTGAGAGCTTTAGGCGTTTTTAAGGCCTCTTTTATTTCTTTTTGGCAATTAAGATTTATAATGGCATAATACCATTAAGTTTTCTTTATTTCGAGAACAACTTTTTTTTAATAATATTAAATATTCATCTATAATGGAATGAAAACATTATACGATGCTGTTCGATTCGACGTAATAAGAGGTGGGGATTATGGATTTCTTTTATTGTATCGTTATTAAATTCTGATCCATTATCGCTTACTAGTTTTTCTGGTATACTGTCCTAAGAAAAATATTTAATTAGAGCATTAGATATGCTAATGGCATTTTTACCAGATATTTGGATGGCTTGCACAAATTTCGAAAATGCGTCTACTAGTGTCAAAGAGATTTTAACGTCATGATAAAATATATACATGTGTACTATTTTAAAACGTATTAACGGTATTTCGGTTAGTATAAGGTGTGTAGTGTGTAGTATAAGGTATTAGTATAAGGTGCGTATTTGCCTCTTTTGTAAATATCACAAGCATTAATATAATACGTTACTGTGTTTTTGATACCAATCCAATAATAGTTATGTTTTAAATATTCTAATGTTTCACTCTTATGCCTGTATGATTTAATTTTTCTTCATAATAGTTTTTGTAAATAGAAATTGTTCTTCTTTATCAGTGGCGTTATTGATCAAAGAATATTGTGTTTGAGAGTGAGCTTGATCTATAAAAATATTCTTATTCGCTTGTTTTCTGGGATTTCATGACTAGATGGGGCCTGATTTTTGTCGACATTTATGTTTATTGTATCTGATAGAGTTTCAATATACGGTTCACGTAAAATATTAGGATTGTCTTGATTAATTGAGTTTGGTTGATCTTAGGTATCTGGCAAATCGCAAAGGGTAAGCTATTATATTTCTGCTATTGCCACAAATAGTCTTGGCTGTCCAACTGGTCTTTAAAATTTCTTGGGTTTTTAATCATTGATTCGTTTTGGATTGCATTAAGTTATATATATGAGAGAGCGTCAGCATTTTTATTTACTTTTTTGTATACAATACCATAGACAAATTTTTGTAGTTGTAACCTCCAATAAATTAGTTTTTTTGAGTTTTGTTCTTTTGGCTTGGCTATCCATTCTAAGGGTCGATAACCGTAATAGTGAAAATTTCCTTCCGAATAAATTGCAGCCTAAAATATATACATGCCCAAACTATAGCTTAATAACTCTTTTTCAATGGTACTGTATTTGGTTTCGCTTTCGTTAAGCGTTAACTAAAATAAGGTCCATTTGTTAATAAATTTTAGCAGATATTAATAGGCATAAATGAAATCTTGGTTGAGTATTACTTTGGATTCTTTCTTTAAACAGCGCGTTAAAGTAAGAATCCAAAGGATAGTATAGTAGCTGACAAATCCTAAAAATATTTTTTAGGCTCTTTGGGTTTTAGGTAAAAAGAATTGTTTATAGCTTCTGTTTTGTTGGGGTCAGTTTTACTCCGCCTCGCGACGGCTTAAGAAGGACGTAAGACTTTTTTTTATACATCTATGTACAGATGAATAAGTTACAATAACAATAAATTTGTCTTTCACTGTATTTTATCAAAAAACCAAAATAACCAAAGTATTTTAATAACAAGAATTAAAAAATCTCAATGATAAAATAATTAAACAAAAAACAAATTAATAAGGTTTTATAACAGATTTCTTTCAATTTTTTTTCTTAATATGGTCATTTATTTAAAACGATGTAATTGTTATGGCGTGTTCATGCATGAAATAAAAAACGATAACATAAAATTATGTGTTATCGTTAGTATTATGATATAACAATGACACGTGTTGGATATTAATTTAAACGATAACAGTTGGAGATATTTAGCAACAGAAATTGTAAAAACTTCGTAAAATCTTAAACTTGCATTCCCAGTCAATTCATTGTTTCGCGATAATCAACATTTTTATCCGGAGTGTGCGTTTTTTGCGCATCTCATTTTTATAAAGATAATCCCACTACTTTTTAATATGTATAAACATAATTAATACATCGTTATAAATATAATTAAACGGACAAAAAGACTGTAAAAGACTTTTTTTGCCCCAATTAACCCAATAATACCAGTTTGGAAGAGTATTATCCTATTTCAAATTGGGTAGTGGAAGTAGACCCCGAAAAATTGATTATTTATCAATGAAAAAATTTCATGTGCATAATATGCTCGAAGAAAGAAATAAGTATGAAGAGACACCGGAATAGAAAAGTAAGATGCCCGAATGGTACTGAAGGAGTTGTAAAGAAACTAAAATTTGATGAATTCAGCAATTCAGAATTCAGCTTTAGATTTGATATATATTTTATTGAATAGTCATATAAGATTTTCATTAGTATATTATCAAGAAGCTTTCTTAAAAACAACAACTAATAGATCTAATTCGACCCTATTTTTCACAATCTTCTGTTAATAATAGAGGCAGAGGAAGTAGATGCTACCATTGAATGGGCAGTTTTAGTATGTCAAGATTTTATGCCACAGATTGTTACCAAACAAGCATTGATTCTAGATTTGGAATTATCGAAACTACTGCAAGTCATTGGACCCATAAAATTAATGAAATTATTGACAATCACCTTGCTGATCGATTCTTTAATTTTCCAAATATTAGAGATGAGAAACAAATTAATAAATTAACGTTTATGAACAGATCCGATTTCCCTGGTGTTATATGGGTCCTATTGATTGCACCCATGTTGCCATATTAAAACCAAAAGTGGATGAACACAACAAGTTTTTGTGACTTTCCATGAATTCAATTATTATTTCCCAATGGGTAGTGGTGATTTTAAACGACACTTTTTTATTTTAGAGAAATAATATAGGCATATATTTAAATAAAAAAATACGGAGGTGTAAAACATTAACAAAATAAATATAGAAGACAATTGACGCTTCCATCTGTCAAATATTAGGGAAAATAACAAATATATACCAAGAAACCTAAATCAAATCGAATAAAACGAGTTTAGTCGACGATTGCAATTTAGAAATCATTCTCGTCGTCACGACTGAGTCGCGATCGAATTCGAAGTCGTGATCGTATCGAGATCGAGTCGTAATTTTAGAATCTCAGCCAAGACGTAGAGATCGAGTGACAGTCACAAGCGGCAGTAATTTCGAACTGACAGCTGACAACCCACTTGACAAACCAAACCAAAGGGCAACAACCCATTTAGATGTACCATCTGAACGAATTCGTTCGCAGAGCATATTATTATGGCCAACCCACACCTGCACAACGCAACGCACGGATGTGATCGGTTGAATCAATAAAACAGGTTGGATATTATTTTCGATTTCATATCTATATTTGTTTGGTCGATATATTGGAATATAAGTTTATTTTATATAGTTGTAAATATAGAAGATTTATTTATATCGACTATTATTCTTTTAGTAAATAGTTTCATTGACCTGACCAAGCCTCCAATGAATACGCTCGCAAATATTCCTCATTACCGAAGTTCCAATAAACTACCCAAAATGATAAGAATTTAAAAATTAAATTGTGGAGTTTAAAAAAAACCGTAACAACATTACCTCACCCAAAAAGAAAAAGTTTCACCGAAATTTTGCTGACCCACTGGCAGTGAACAATCATCCATCCATAGATATAATCAAGTAAAAAAAAAAACATATAAAAAAAAATCGTTATCACGTATCAGAACGATTAGCTTTAATATTCTTAATATTCCATACTCCCATATTCCGTCCAGTGACATCAACTAACTCATAAGTCCAAGGAGAAACCACTTTAGAAATAGTAAAAGATCTCACATATTTTGGTGCAAATTTAGCAGTGAATTTCTTTGCTGCATCTAAGATTACATAATTTTTGGGCCAAACTTTTTGACCTTCCAAATACCGATCAGGACGTCTATGAAGATTATAGGCATCCCTAGACTTCTCATACGCTTTAATTAATCTTGCTCGGACATCAGCAAAAATTCTCTTTAGAAGTTTACTCTTAGCTAAGGGATCCAAAAACGATGATAAGGCTCATCGTTTTCAACATTCTGATCAGGAGCCTTTCCAACAATTGAAGTTCTCTCCCAAACATAATAAAGTTTGGTGTGTAGCCATGAGATTCATGAACTGCCGATCTTACAGCATAAGCAATTTTAGGGAAATACTGATCCCATTTGGAATTCAGAAGTATAACTTGGATATATAGCATGGAATTTAACCCACGATGAGTTCGCTCAAGAATGTCAGCAATATGATAGACCCAAAAAAACAAATTAATACTCCTAATTGTAGTTCCGCTAAAAGAAGCTGTATCAAATTACATGATTATTGAATCCGATGTAGATTTATTTATTATTTCGTGATTATTTTAGAAAAAACATCTTAATATCAGGAAACAATAAATTTATTCCAAAAGGGTAACTAAAATAGTTTCGGTCATCCTCCACTAAATTTATTAGAAAAACCATCTATCCTACATGTTTCGGACATATAAGATGTCCATCATCAGGGATATACAATGAGGGTTTTCATTACAACACATAAAAAGCCACAGTGCTTCTGGCAAGGTCAAAGGTTAAAATTACTAATAATAAATAAAAAGGGCATATTAAGATGCATGAGAAAGTGACTAAACAGGGTCTACACAAACATTAAAATCACATAATTACCACACTACGATGTTGTAGCACACTTGTTACCACACTATGGGGAAAGAAAGCAATAATTACAATTTTTGTTCCTTTTCATTTAGTGAAAAATTGGATTTAATATATATTAATATATATATTAATTTTTTAGGATTAAATATATTAATATCTTTAAGATATCGCAACGAAAATTATGCACTTTCACATTATTACTAGAACCATTAAATTTTCCTGAAAAGCGTTTAAGCATTTTTTTTGTAGTAGCATATTTTTTAAATATACCTTAATTCTTTGTTCTAATTTTTTTTGACAAAATAATAACAATGAAACGCATTATTAATAAATTGTTTAAATGTAGAAATAAAATTATAACAGAAAAATTGTGAAATGGGAAAAGCTTTCAAGAATTTTGTAATTAATTCTTAATTTTATCTCATTAAATCTTTAAAGGTAACGAAGCAGAGTGTACAATACAAACTATTCAAATTATTAAAGTGCCTAGCACTATCTACTAGCCGACGGACTATTCAGCGGAGACCGTACGTGACGCCGCTCTCGAGGCTTAAGGTCATTCATAATCAGTCCGCGAGCCAAGTTCGTGTGAATTCGCCATACTAACAGCCGTTCACAATAGATTTATAAACTTAAGGTCTGAATATATAGCACATGCGCTGTAGTTATTTTTTCGGTGATTCACCGTTTTTGATTTTTATTATTATTTTGTTAATATATTTATCGGGTTGTATGTGCTTGTATTTTTATTGTATTTTCATGTAACAAAAAAATGTAATTACGTAATCAGCAGTTTTTGCTCCAATATGTTTTGAATTATAGGCCTCTAGTAGTGCAAACCACAGAACACAAAAATAGGTGCAACCCTTAACTAGTGCACAGTAAAGAAGCTTAATAGAAGCAATGTCCTGGAAATCCTGGAAGAGAAAAATTTAACTGGGAGTCCAAAGATAACTATAAGTTATAGTTCTACCAAGGTCTTTTACGCTAGATAACACTCCCAGAAGAAAGCCATTAATAGTATAAATATGATTAAGCTGGCCTATACCTCGAGAGAAAAGTATGCAATGACATTTACTGGTATTCAAGACCATATTATTAGCGGTGCATCAACCAGCAAGCCTATTTAAGTCAAGCTGAAGTTTGAGGCAATCATCCAAATTTCACCAAATTTCAGACTCTACGGTAAACCTTAAGGTCATCCGCAAATTTCAGATAGTAGCTATTCCTGCAACAACTTCCAATATCATTGATGAAGATGTTAAAAAGCAACGGCCCCAGATGAGAAACACCAGATGGAGTCTGTACTTCATTTGATTCAAAATTGCACAGTTATAGGGGACCGGTAAGTCCATACTTGCTTATTTCACTTAACAAAATTGCATGATTGACGCGGTCAAAAGCCTTACTGAAGTCCGTATAAACTGCATGTACATGACAACCCTCCTCAAAAAACTGGATAACAAACTCAGTAAAAGTGAGAACATTCAGCTCAGTAGACCGCGCTCTGACTTAAAACCAAATTGTCTGTCAACACCAAGATGTTTTCACCCAAAGCTTTGGAATAGAACTAAGGATACTTATTGGTCTATAATTTTTGACCTGCTGTAGTGACCTGCGTTTTGACCAGATTTTAAGACGGGCGTCACAAAGCTTGATTTCCAAAAGTCAGGGAAAACAACTGTCTTTACGGGATAAATTGAATAATATAAACAAAGGTCTTGAGATAATAAAACTGCAATGCTTTAAGAAGATAGGAGGCAACCCATCGGAGCCAGGACCCTTGTAAACATCCAATGTACTCAGCTCAGAATAAATTACAGAGATTGTTATGCTTAGAAACATTCAAATTATTTGTAACTTGATTTACAAATATGGAATCGTTCCAGTTAGGTGGTGCATTGCTATACATTTCAAAAAAATACTTACTAACAGATTGACTAGATCGATACCAAAAGAGCATTTAACGTTTTCGTAAAAATACGTCTTGAGGGACTGTACTGTTGCCTTTATAATTGTTTACAAAGTTCCAAAAATTTTGCAGATTATTCCTAAGAGATTGCTCTGTAAGAAAGATATATTCATCATAGCAGTGTTTTTTTTTTAATTTTACATCTTGACCGTAGAACCGAAAAAGCACGATAATCGGCATCCAATTGTGAGTTCAAAAATCTTTTGTGTTCTCCCTCTTTTTTGCAACTATTAACTCTTAATGAAAACCAATATGGAATTTTTTTTGCGAAATATATCTTTAAAGGAACAAAGCAGTCAATACATAAATACATAATTTCATAGAATACATTTAACATATCGTTCAAAGCTAAATTCGTTAATAGTGTATCCCAGTCAAACTGCGATAGGAAATCCAAAATAGTATCCCAGTCGACCGAATGAAAGTCCCTATCGGAACCACAGCTAGTCACTTGAATTTCTGTTAAGACCACACTCCACACAACAGTACACTGGAGGGTAATGATTGTCTGTTGCAAGCAATGTAAAATCTGCCATGGAAACAACTACATCTAAGGAAAGTGCCAATACCGAGTCCAGAATTGAGCTAGTATCGTTTAAAATATGGCTGACCTGAAATAAATTATATAGGGTAAAAAGCTCGACTTCACCGGGTGATGCTGAGGCCAGAGGAACAGCAGTTGATCCGAGCTCTTCATCCAACCAACGGTAGTGAGGTAGATTAAAGTCGACCACAACTAACATTGCCTTAATTTCCTTACTTGATGATGAAACCCGACTGGTTACACTCTTATGCAGTGCAATCAGCACTCCCCCGCCACGAGAACATTCACTAGTAAAAGCCGATCTATCCTTTCGGTATACAGTATAATCGTATAATTGGAGTTAATTATCAAAGTATTCACTGGTTAACCAGGTCTCATTTAAGACAAATATGTGATATTGAAAGTTGTAGGATACATTCTAATGCAACAGGTAAAGCTTGTTTGTAAGCCCCTCACGTTTTGGTTATTACCAAATGTGAAAGGTGGTCTATTGACCATCAATTGAAGCGGCGCATTCAGTTTTTCAAAGGTTTTTTGGAAACAATTTTAGGAATCCCTGCAAAATACTTAATAAGTAGATCCTTTTCACCTTTTCTTTGCCTCTCCTTCAAGTTGCTCTTTAACTCATTTAGATCCTTTCTCTGTTGAAATGTAAGATCAGCTTCAATAGACCCGTGTAGTCCTGTCCAGGTTTCTTTTGCTTCTCAAAATCCTTACTATTTCCTCGTTGCTACTTAATTCGACTCTAAGGGACCTATGCCCATACTTATTTTTCTGACCAATTCTGGTCACACTACGAATCTGTGTTGGACATCTAGTGATACTATCCAGTAAGTCTTTGGCGCAGGTGCTATCATCATTATCTTCAGAAAAATTAAAAAGCACGATGTTTGTTTTCTTTTTCTGTCGTTCGAACATTTTCTGTATGAGATTATAACTTACTGATGGAGTAGTAGGCAAGCTGGTTGGTTGAGGCTGTTGTAATAATTTAATATCGTTCCTGATGCCATTTACGGATGATAAGAAAAGTTGTGATAAGAAAGAAAACATTTAAGAGTTGTACCTCTTCATTAATTTCATTGATCATGGAGCCAAATTCTAACACTTCTGTTGTTTTTGATATTCTGAACTTCAGTTTCCAAGTTAGAAATACGATTCACCAAGCCAAACAAGTCAATTAGCTTAGGAGAGCAATCCTTACACACATAAGACATAACTCGACTGGAGAGAATAAGTGTTCTTATTTCCGTAGTACTTATTTCGGAGCAAGATTTACACAAGGTATTCTTACACAAATCCCATGAACATCTGGTGCTTATGCCACTCATTTTGAGGTTCAAATACACACACTTCCGCGTCATCCTTCACCCACTTGGTCGTTCTTCTCCTTTCCTATCCTTCGGATTCCTTTCCTAAATCCTTTCCTACCACTTGCCGTTGGTTATAACGTGCCTTTAAGAAGTAAATTTAGTGAAAGTATCAAGACCACTTCCGCGTCATCCTGCACCCAGTCAACACGTGGTCGTTCTTTCCTTTCCTATCCTTTGGAACCCTTCCCAGACCCTTTCCTGCCCTTGCCCTTTGCCAGTGGTAGCTGAACCTATTCGATTCCGAATCGATATTTTCACTATTAAAAATTGTGAAAATATCGATTCGGGGAACAGGGTACATACCCGACGGTTTTCCCGAATCTCCAAATCGTGCTGGCAAATTGCCTCGTAGCAGAAGCCATTAAAACTAGCAAGTCCAACTTGCAAATAGAACAAGAAATAGCAGTCCTTGTAGGATCTCGGAAATAGGGGATGAGAACACATACCACTAAACCAAAACTAACAATTTATATACAAGTTAGAGTGAAAAGTTCACAAAAATTATCAGAGACCAAAAAATAAACAAACAACCTCAGTGAAGGTGTTTGTTTTTTTTTTTTAATTTTAGTTTTGTTCTCAGTGAGGCGAGGTTAGGTGAATTATGCGGAGCTCTGTTATTGGCACAATAAGTAGATTGAACCCTTAATACATTCAAGCGTAAGGTATCTAACGTAAAGGTAAGGTAACGTTTTTCTTTTCACGGATTCAGCATCGTACTTGATTGGTTAAGATGCCGTTGCTTGCATTCGATTCGGTCAGCGTTTTTTGGGGGGGTCGGGCGGCATACAAATTCAATCTATTTGTGGGCGGTGGCCATAACTAGTGTCACGTGCTTTCAATGCCAATCGAAAGATGATTTCGCTTCGTCGACGCTTGACCTTGATGTTGCCGGAATATTTTGTGGCGCTGTGATTATTTAAAATAGGTTTGAGCAATATTCAGTTTATGCTTTTGGGGTAATTTAGATTTAAGTCAATGTTTGTAGGATTGCCGCGTGTCGGTTATACTTAGTTCTCATATTTTTGTTTTTCGGCTTTAGCATAATATTTTTAATTTTAATTTTAATAATAAATTGGTAATTGGCGTACCAAGGTTTTAAGGTTTAAGGTTAGGTATTATGTATTTAATATTACATGGGTTGTTAAAACATCCAAAACTTGCTATGAGTTGTGGTAGGTGTTAATTTAGAACAATTTTTTTTACGGTTTTAGGTACTGTAAAGTGCAATGTACATTGCAATATTTTAAGATTCTTTTTCTAGATTTGCTAGATTTTTTTACGGAATAATATTTAGATGATAGCAAGCTAGAGTTACCGTATACAGGCCGCGGTTCTTACGTCTTAAATTAATTATACAAGAAAAATTAATAAAGATTAAACTGAAAAAGGTGAGCAGCATTAAATATTAATTAATATAATAAATATCGAAATCGAATATGCCTTAATTAAAGGTAAAATAAACAATATACAGTATGAGCATTGAAAAAATGGTACTCACTAATTTCGTTAATCTATGTTTTAAGAAAATATGAAAAAAGGTTTAGTTTGTTACCGTTTTGTTTTCATCAATTTACTTTTTATGTTATAAATCCTTTATAACGTATATAGTACGTTATAAAGGATTAGATAGGAATAGTACGGGGTCTTTTTTATTTAAAAAAATACATATTCCTACACATTTCTAATCATTTATTTGAAACAATTTAAAAAAAAAACAAAAGCCTATATGTTGTTAATATTATAGTGATGAAAATGATATCTAAGCGTAACAAATGTAAAGAGTTGTGTTACATATATAAGGTACTTTTTCAGAGACGTATTCCTTGAATGAAATAAAAGAAATTAGGCAAAAAAGTTTCTACTAATATGTGTCTTAAACGTCTTAGATTTTGAACTACAGGGTGGTAAAGCTGTAGGAAAAAGCCTTTTTTTAGTAAGTTTGATATTTATTTACTCCTAAAAATCTTAAATTAAAAAGAATTATTTTTGACTAAAATAAAAAATAGAATGATAACTATATTAAAACATTACATTGTAGAAATAGGGCAATGCAGACAAAATAATTTAGTTTACCGCGTACCGTTTTCTTTTCCAGAAATAGTTAAAAGCTCAGAAGGAAAAACTTGCAGTAAAGAAATGCAAGGAATATGTCACGGAATTCTGTCGCAATATTAAAAAACCACGCAGTATTAAAAATGATAAAAACCAATTTATTTTACTTATAGAATATATGTTTTATTAACAAATATATTAAAAAAATATATAAATATATATAGTTTTTTTCTACTTTTAACACAGCTCTGCGTTTTTTTATATAACTTAAATTAGATAGAAATAATATCCTAATTAATAAAATATTATCCTATAATAATAAAATTAATATCAATATTTACAACCATTTTCTACCAGTAGGGCGTTATATGCAATAAGTTTTAAAATAATGAAAAAGTTCAGGATAAATAACGAATTTTTTTAGAAACAGTAAGTTTTAGAAAGAGTTATAGTTTGGTCTCACGATAACAGTACCTTTTTGACCTAATGTCTGGCGTTTGACCTGACGAGTTGCGTAAATATTTTTTAAATTTCTTCAGTTGGAACTGGAATGATGAAAAATGAAAGTAAACAAATTGCTGTTTCATCTAACAAGTTACTTTCTATATATTATTTTTGAATGATATTAATAAATTCTGTAATGGATATAGATTCAGGAACATCTTTCCGTATAGTGTTTACAGCATTTACAAATTGTAATAAACAATGCTTGTCCATTCATTGGAACTTGCCTCAATATCATTGTGATATAAAAAACTTTTAGGTTGTAAATAATAAAATAATTTTGGGGGCTCTTGTCATGTCAAAAGTCAATAATTTAAGCATAAGATCGATTTTTTTCTTTAAAGAAATTTTTCAATTAACTTTTGAATTCTTTAAATTCAGTCAAAATCCGAAATGTAAGTGGGTCATGGTGGGCCCCTAGCGCTTGCGATACGTATCTGCATAGGTATTATGAAATATTACGAAATAATTTATTCAATCTGAAAAATGTTGTCTTAGATTAATATAACAAAAAAAGCGAAAATATCACTTTTTAGAGTTAATGGTTAATAATAATTTTTTATTTGCCAAAAGAAAATGCCGAATATGTAACGTAGAAAATTATTTATTTTTAAGATTTTTTTTTGTGTTTCCAATTTCTTACAATTCAATCTTTCCAATTCTTTAACTATATTATCTGGATCCCTTATTTTTAATCCTCTGGTATGCCTAGGATCAATAATTTCTGGTAGCAAACAATTTAAATAGAATTTTTATAGATGAGGCAACATTTTATTTAAAAAAAATCAATATCAATTTTTACCTCTATATATATAACTTCTTTCAAACTCCAGACCGCAAAGTAACATATTTCCTTTTTTGCTATATTCAGTTGACCTTGAACCTGATAAAAATAATTATGATTCTCTTTTAAACTGTATGTTCCACCTTCGATTTTTATATAAGTTATTAAGTTTTTTTCTATTGCGTCATTAATAAAAAAGTTCCGAGCAGAATAGGGACATTTAATCTCTAGTAGAAAACCAGTTTTTTTTCAAATCCATCCGGTGAAGCACCAAGATATGGAAAATCGCTATTAATTATAAGCCCACAATTTGCAATTTGAAAATTAAACTTTGCTTCTAACTCTTGTTTTGCACGTTTTTCATTATTCTTGCCCCAAGAAGTTAAGCTTTAGAACATAACTCCTGGTATAAAATACCTTTAACTGTGGACGAACAACTTGTGGAAAGTCGCATTTTGCATATTTTTCCGAAGTTAGAGGCTGTTAACAGTCTTCTCCTTTGTTGCTGCCACTGTACAGAATCTGACTGAAGTCTAGTGCGCTGTTCTATTTCTTGAAACTCAGACTCAGATTTGCTTAAAGAAAGCAGGAATTCTTTTTTTAAATCGTGGAAAAACTTCTCATCTAAATCAGGCTTCTGACAAGATTCTCCGTAATGAGGATCGGGCTGAGTTGGTTCACGAACTGAAAAGTCTAGCAGTCTTTTTTTTCCGCTTATTTTTCCTCTGCTTCTCTATCTCAAGCCTTTTAATATTTTGTCCAGGGCTGTAACCTCCACTTAAATGCTGGTGTATGCTATATAAGGGTCTCTTTAAATTAATTTAGCGCGGAATAACACCGACCCTGGTAACTTTGCCTCATGGTGTAATTGATTATTTTACCCCCAAGTCTTTGAGCAATGATTGAGTTAAATTGCTTCACGATGTTGGTGGTTACATTTTCCTGTAAACTTCTGAAATGTCGTGCAAGATATCTGGCTGCCTCCAGTAATTTTTCATCGATACCCAATAGATGAAAATCAACCATATAATTATTGACATCACTTTCAGTTTTTGTGCAAAGATACTTAATTTTTGAGCAATATTTATGTTCACCAAATATATGACTTACACTATTACAAATATCATCCCTAAGGTTTTTAATTTTTTCTTCAGGATTAATATTATTTTCGTTTCGTCTGTATTGTACAGCCTTAACAATAGCCATTCTGCAACGTAGTATATTGTTGCTCAAAACAATTTTCAAGCTTCCAGGAATACCTCTTGATTTAGAAATATCCTTTAGTTTGTTACAATAGTTCCGAAACAAATGATTTGTACATTCTATTTTTTACACAGTACATGTTTCATAAGGTCTACTATCCAGAATTTCTTTATAGCAGCTATTATCGCCATCTGCAATCATTTTATTATATATAAGGTTATAACATCGCAGTTGACGTAGAATTCCAGTTTTTATAACAGGTATGCTGTCCAACTTCTTGTCCTGCATTTTTTGCTCGTTGGCAAACGCAACAATATTTATTTTTCACACCTAAATACCAAATTTTTCTCGTCTTTAGACCGAGCACGAAAGCGAATTATCATTTCCTCCACTTCTATAGTAGCACTTCGCCCAGCTTCCATCGCAAACCACTGTTATGATTGGAACTCCGTTAATATCCACATGGCCACATTCTATTGCAATTTGTTTTTCTTCTCCAGCAGCATCATTCATTGATTTCCAAGCAATTTCCGCCCAGGCCGTACAAATTTCATTATGTAGCGTAAAACTTGGAATATCCATGGCCTTAGTAAGATTAACGAGTTGACTATATCCTCCTCCTACATTCATTGTTGCTGTGACGGCTGCAGTATTAATATTAACCGTTTTTGGATTATCTGAATTATCTGAATAATTATTTGAATGTAAGTCGCCATTGGTAGCCAATCTTAGCTTCTTTTATCACTCGCATATTAGCTAAGCTGCAGTTAAATAATGTAGAGTGTGAAGATAAGTCCTTTAGTGATTGGATAAACCGATGAAGATTTACAATTCTTAAACAATCGATAGTCAGCTCGGCATCATTCCTATTTGTAGTTTCGTTACGTTAGTATTGGATATGATGGAATTTTAGGACGGATGGCGAGTCAAACAAAAACACAGTATTAAGAAACACTTCTAGTTTATTAAACATCTAAGATGAACTTAATTTATACTTATTACATACCTTAATTATTATTTAGCACAGAGCATCAAAACAACAAAAGAACCAAAGCCACACACCCACTATATCATTGTCAATTACCACCCTCGCAGCTGTTCAGCATAAGATCAGCCCAATTCACATCTGCAACCATCGCCACGGCATACGTTGTATTAATAAGCCCAATCAATAGGTGGCGCTACCTGAATAAAGTATGTGCAAAGCACTTTATTTCTGACACTCCCTCCCTTTGCGCATACTTCATTTACAAACAAATTAAACAAAAAAAAACTCATATCTACAATCGATATACGATTATGAACACATAACATTTAACATATAAAAATAAAAAATAACTCTATCGTCTACTGCGCTACTTCTGCTTGGGAGTTAGTTCACTGATCTGTAAACATAATATATAAAAAATATCACATAATTTGAACTTCAAAGAAATCTATATTATTCATCAATCTATTTAAACTTTTAAATTGAATAATTTATTTCGTAATTTAATATGAGAAGTCGATGCTAAAGGCTTTGTCATGATATCAGCTATGTTTTCTTTAGTTGATATCCATTCAACATTTATTTTACCCTGCAAGACACAAGATTTTACATAGTCACCATGGGTCTCAGCCATTGGTGGTTTTCGACCTGTCTTTTTACGTTTTTCCAGGTTTGACTTAATATTTTCAACATCATCGTCAAAATCTTTAAGTTTGTGACTACCTTGCTTCTTAGTGCAGTCTCCAGCTGACTTGTTGTCACACCAAATAGTGATTGGATAATTAGTTCTACCTGTCATGTCTCTAACAGCTTTGTCTAAAGAAATAACTTCTTTACAAGCTTCACTCATAGCAAGATATTCTGCCTGACATGTAGAAGTAGTAGGTGAAGATTGTTTGTGACTTCTCCAAGCTACTGTATCACCATAAAGTTGGATTACATATCCACTTGTTGATGCTGAATTTTCCTGATCTCTAAAGCTAGCGTCTGTCATAGCTTCTAACTTATCAAAATTACTAGTATATTTTAAGCCTAAGTTAGTTGTTCCTCTAAGATATCGGAAAATTCTTTTTACTTCTGTCCAATCTTCCTCTGTTGGCTGGTTTTGTTTTCTAGACAATACATTCACAGAATACGCTATATCGGGCCTTGTAGCTCCTGCTAGATACAACAAGCTGCCTATAGCTTCTCTGTAAGGTATATTTGTTAAAACATACTTATTTTCCTCTACTTCATTTTCTCTACCTCTAAGGTTTCTGTTTTTGACTTGTCTAGTTATCATAGGTGTGTCTTGCGCATTACATGTCTTCATATTGAACCTCTCTAAAATCTTCTCTGTATATTCAGATTGGGTAATCATCATTTCTTTCTTTTCTCTATTTCTTTTGATCTTTAAACCTAAAAAATTTTCTGGTTCACCCAAATCTTTCATCTCAAAGGTGTTATTGAAATGAGTAGTAATCTCTTGTAGCTTTTCAGGATCGTTACTCGCAGTGATCATATCATCAACATATAATATAACGAAAGCAACCTTTCCATCTTTTCTCCAAGTAAACAAACAAGGTTCATTTATGTCGTTTTCAAGACTTAATTTGACTGCTTCTTCTGAGAATCTTTCATACCATCTTTTTGGACTAATTTTTAATCCATACAAGGCTTTGTTAAGTTTCCATACTTTTGTCTTTTTAATTTCTAAGTTACATACATAACCTTCAGGAATTTCCATATAAATGGGATCTTTTAGTTCACCATTTAAGAAGGCAGTTTTAACATCAGATTGTTTTGCATCTAGATTTTCTTTATTAATTATTGATAAAGCTGACCTTACTAATGGAAGTCCTGATACAGGTGCATATGTTTCTGAAATTTCATAATCATTTTTATCTTGAAATCCTTTGATAACTAATCTACCTTTGTATATAACATTTCCCTCTTTGCCCGTCTTTTTAAGAAAAACCCATCTAGAATCTAAAACTTTTATGTTTTCAGGTCGATCAACAATCTCAAAGACATTATTCCTTTCTATAGATCTTATTTCTTCTTTTGTTGCTGCGTTCCATTCAACTCTCTCCTCACTTGATATTTCTTCATTATAATTTTGAGGGTCTTTGTTGATTGAAGCTAGCATGGCATGTCTTATTTCATCATCTACTTTAAATGTTTCTACCTCTTTAGTTATTGTGGCATATACAAAGTTATCATCTTTGTTGGATTTTGCTTTTCTTAAAGAGATTCTCATTTTCTTTGAAGAAACCTCATTTTGTGCATTAACTTCTAAATTATGCTTGTTAGGTCTACCTCTTTTAGCCTTTTTGTTTGATAAACTCTTGTCAGTATTTTCTGATTCTTCCTCAACATCTAACTCAGCCTCTTTTCCATCTACATCTAACTTGTCTTCTTCTTCTACTTCTATAACTTCAGTATTTTTAGTTGTACTCACATCTTTGTACACTAATTTTTCATTAAACCTTACATGCCTCGAGTTTAGAAATTTGCCAGAACTTGGTTCCCACAGGGTGTATCCTGTTCGTGAGTAACCAACTAATATTGCTTTTATGGCTTTCTCAGAAAACTTTGTTTCAACCATAGGAAGTTTTGCATAAGCTAAACAACCAAATCTTTTTATTTTGTCAAAGTGTGTATTGAGTTTCGGGTTGAGTTTATTTATTGGTGGTTCAAATTTGTTGGTTTTATGTGGTGTTCTGTTATACATATTCACAGCTGTTTCAGCGGCAAGGATCCAAAATGTTTTTGGCAATCCTGAGTCAATTAACAAGGCTGTTATTTTGTGCTGTATAGTTTTATTAAATCGTTCTGCAACCCCATTTAACTCTGGTGTATATGGAGATGCATAATCTCCCTCTATAGATTCTTTTTTCATTACATCTGTAAACTCACCACCAACAAACTCTTTTGCATTATCTGTTCTTATATAACAAACCTTTTCATTTGTATCTCTTAAATTTCTAACTGTTTTAATAAACTCTTCTAACTTACTTCCTGCTTCATTTTTATTTTTAATGGAATATATTTTAGCAAACCTCGAATAATCATCTATAAATACTATCATATACTGAAAACTACCTGGGAACGAAGTTATTTTAAATTTTCCCATAGTATCTACATGAATAGTATGTAATGGTCTATCTGCTCGTATTCTATTTTCTTTAAAAGGTAATTTTTCCATTTTAGCTAAAATACATGTTTCACATTGTAAAATATTTTCATCAAATTTTATATTTTTCAACATTTCGTTAGACTTCTTTAATTCTTTTAAATAATTCAAACTAGGATGCCCTAATCTTATGTGCCATAACATGCCTTCATCTAATTTTAATGTTTTGTTAACATGTTGTGTCTTCCACTCAGTAGATTTAATATTATTAAATTCTTCTATGGCATTAGTTGAATTTAAATCTAAAATCTTTCTATTCAATATGTGTTCATCTAACATGAAATCTGTGCATTTATCTATTTTGTTGCTGTTTACATCGTCCTCTATGAGTTTCTCTTTTTGAATCTCCCTCCCAATCTCAGACGAATTTAAATTTAAGGAATCTCGATTTTCTCCCTCCGTCTTTTGCACTTGTGCATCATCTATATCATTTAAAATTGTATGAGATTGTTCAGGAAACTCATCTAGAGACACAATTTCAGCAATACATGAGTATGTTGTATAATCAGATATTGCATCGTCTATATTAGATTTTACCTCTAAAGTTATGAGCCAATTTGGTTTAACATATTTACCTGTTAGATATTTTTCACCAGTTTCTTTCTCAAAAATTTCTAACTTATCATCATCTAAATATATGCCTAAACCTGCATCAGCGAAACGTCTTAAAGATATTAAATTATTAGCTATGTTTTCAGCCGACAATACATTAGTTAATTTTATTACACTTAATTTTGATTTTAAATACAAGTCACCTTTGCCATCTACCTCTATATCAGCTGATTTATTTTTATTTGCACTTTTTATTACCTCACCTGTACAATGTTCAAAATTACTTAAAATTAAGCTTTTGTTAATAATATGCTCAGTTGCTCCTGAGTCCGCAATAAATGTAATGTTGTTAGTGTTATCATTAATAGTTAAATGTGTACCTGTGTTGTTTGCGTTTGGTATCTTGTCCCCTTCTTTTTGCTTTATTTTCAAGTTCCCTCGACCTCTAAAATTGCCTCTAGCTCTGCCTCTAAAGTTTCCTCGGAACGTAGCTCTACCATTGCCTCTAACTCTACCTCTATCAGTTGTGAAGTTTTGCTTCTTCATCAATCCTCTATTGGACATACCAGCATTAAATTGAAAACATGTTTTTCCATTATGATTTGTTATCTGTTTGCATTTATAACAAAACCATTGGTTAGTGTCTTTCAATGGGCAATCATTTTGAAAATGATAATTTTTATTACATCTGAAGCATTTTAATTCATTTTCTTTGTCAGATTTAAATCGTTTTGCTTGATGTACTACTACATCTTGCTGATAATTTTTATTACTTCCAGACTGTCTTTCTGCTTCTAGTTCCAATAAAGTGGCTTTTAACTCTTCTAAAGTCATGTTTTTCTTTGTGACTCTTCTATATGTTACATCAGATGCCCTGATCTCTGGAACTGCATCACAAACAGCTTGATAAAAAGCAGACCTCTTTTCTTCATCTTCTAGAGGGACAGCATTTACACAAGCTTCATATTCAGTTATAATGCTATCAAATTTATTACAAAATTCTTCTACTTTCTCATTTTTCTGCAATCTTATACTGTATAATTTTGCTCTGACTGATGAATGTGTTACATTTTTCTCAACACGTTTAGATTCTTTTAGCATTTCAATAATTTCTCTGGGATCTTGTGTATTAAGAATCTTCTTGTAGTACTTATCATCTATATGACCAGTAATAATTTCTCTTACTATTTGTTTTCTCTTCAGAGAAGTTTGTTCATCTATATTAACTGGACCTTCTACAGTTCCATCTATTACATCTAACAACTCTTTAGAATTCAAATCTGATTTAAGTTTATCAAACCAGATATTTATGTCACCCTTTTGAGTTAAAATGTAATTTCTTTTAACATGATAATTTTGCGACTTTTTATTTGAATCTAAAGTTTCCTTTAATGTTGTTAATGATTGACTTAAGACTTTTGTGACATCTAGTTGTGTAATATTTTGGTCAAGAACTTCATCAGTCACTTGTGGTCGTATTTCTTCTACTCTAGATGAACTCTCCATACGGCTCTGTCCTCTATTTGTTATTCTGAATCTTTCGGCTTCTAGAAAATTTTCTGAAACCATCCGGACATGCTCCATCAAGATTTTCATTGATTCTATACTTTTATTTTGTAACTCTAAGTTCTGCCTTTGCATTTGCAGCAACTTAAACATTTCTGAGCTGGTAGAACTTCTATGTAGAGTCTCTGTAGCCTCTTGGTCTGCAGTTGACTCTGTTGTGGCTGTTGATGTTGTAGCTACGGTGGTTGTATTAGTAGCGATTGACATGACAGAGCTTACAGACACTCCTTGCTCTAAAAAGGACAGTAAACAATTTCATCTATAAAGTTTGGATTTCATATAAACATATGAATTAAATTCATATCCATACGTCTATTAAATTGTTTACTCATCAAAAAAAAAAATTTTACCTGCATTTATTTGGCCAACTGTCAGGTTTATTGGAGTATCAGTTTGAATTACCTCATTGCCATCGAGTGTTGGTTGCTCTGCATTTCCACTCATGATTTATTCTTTCTTTTTCCTTTTCTCTTATCTTCTACAATCTAAGAAAAAAAAAAATACCAAACTTATTTTGAGGTAATTATTTCTCATCCGTTATGATCGCACAGCAAGTCATAAAAGATTTGAAATCAGTCGTTATTTTTACGTACACCAATATGCAACACGCACACCTTCTTACCCAGTAACGTAGCACAGCATACGAAACATTTGAAAAAGGCCGTACGGGCACATGTAACACATTAGCTGAACGCTCGAAATAACAACTGTGTAATCGAATCAAAGCTACTTTCTGTACCACAGATTTCACCATGAAAACGATTATTTTTATTTATTCATTTTACAATAACTATCCATTTACATACTCATGTCATACTTTAAAAAAAAATATATAACTAAATATGCAATGCTCAATACTCTATTTGTAAAATAAAATTAAAACTTTTCTTTCATTTTTTTAAAATACTAGATATAGTTTTTAAATTGCGTTTACTTCGAACAATTTACTATCTAAACTTCTTGAAACATCTACCACAGCCATCTTTATTTTAATTTAGTAGTAAAGGGGCTGTGCATCTACATCTACAAGTCTATACACATAATAGTATGTGGTAAGTTTTATTTACTTCAACCAATCGATATCTAAACTTCTACTTCTAAAAACATCTATGGATATAGTATGTAAATTGCATTTACATCTAACAATTTACATCCCAATTTCTATAAGCCACTTAATAAAATAAACTATATCTTTTGCATGTCAATTCATCAACAATTTTTGTTTTTATTAAAACATTATTTTAATCATTTCTCCTTAAAGATTTTGAAAATTCTCTCTTTTGTGCAACCCACTATCGTTATTTTACTTTATTGATACATAAAGTAAAACTAAACCACCAATTAACGATAGAATATGAGAATTTTTTTTTTTAACTTTCTGCAAAAACATCTATGTTTCACAACTATGTTTTTAACCTCACACTTTTCTTGGAGAACTTATGTTCTATTTTTAGACATAAAAAAAATAACTTTTTATTCTAAAAACTATAAATTTTCGTCTAACCTTCTAGAATAGGTATGAACTATGTTTAACTCTGCCCATCCTTTTTTTTCTTTAATTTAAAAAAAAATATTCTCAGTGCTAAGCGTGGTCTGAGGCCCATAACCTATTGGATATGATGGAATTTTAGGACGGATGGCGAGTCAAACAAAAACATAGTATTAAGAAACACTTCTAGTTTATTAAACATCTAAGATGAACTTAATTTATACTTATTACATACCTTAATTATTATTTAGCACAGAGCATCAAAACAACAAAAGAACCAAAGCCACACACCCACTATATCATTGTCAATTACCACCCTCGCAGCTGTTCAGCATAAGATCAGCCCAATTCACATCTGCAACCATCGCCACGGCATACGTTGTATTAATAAGCCCAATCAATAGGTGGCGCTACCTGAATAAAGTATGTGCAAAGCACTTTATTTCTGACAGTTAGAAACTAAATAACTCTAAATTAAAACGTGTAGAAATTAGGAACTTTTTTTATAAGATTATTATGAATTCATTTATACCGTGTGACCCACTAAGAATAGCTCTCTGCTTTGGAAAAGTATTGGCCGTACGGCATGCAAAAAAATATTACCAAAGGAGACATGAGAAATTTCTGGAAATTATTTTCAAGTTGCGAGAACCATTTTTTACAAGATTTTGCCTAAATAAGAGGTATCATAAATAATGGCACCATAATTGGAAAATGCTGATTATTATTATTGTTTAAACTGTTACTTAAAAATCACTTTTTTCCAAATCCTATTACAACTGACGCACATTTTTTGTTCACTGTCCTGGCATCTTAATTACTACTTATTAATCAATCTGGAACTATGGTATCAGATTTAATTATTCGTTTCTTTCTCATATCTTATTAAAATCGCTATAATTAAGATTTGTCTTCTTCTTCTTTTGCTTTATTTATGAGCTCGCGTCATTTTAGACGGCCGCCCAAATTTGATCTAATGGACCTATAGTTTAAAGTGGGTTCGGAACCACGAACCAATTCTTTGTAATGACAAACACAAACAATCATGTCTATGTCAGGATTTAAACCTGAGACCACACGATCGCATCGTGAACATTTGCCCACTGCGCCACCGGGGTCGGTTAAGATTTTGTAAAAATCGTTCTAAAAACTGGAAAATAATTTCCAGTAATTTCTTATAGGCTTTTTGCCAGGAGTAATTTGCAATATTTTTTTTCCTGAGGACAAAGCTAATTCTTCTCGATAATGCGAAGCATGTAAGTAAGGTACATGTAAGTCGATAATAGGTTAGACAGACGTTCATGTAATACGAATATTGATCCTTGTAAAACTCCAAACAACTTTGGTTTTTAAGTGTATATCATTGTAATAATATAATTTTGCTTATATGACTTAGAATTTATTTTTATCATAAGTTTTTATTTTAAGATTTTATAAAAATAATGCGTAATAACATTTCATACATTTATATTATAATTTATTAAATTATTAAAGACATATCATTCAATGATTTTTTGTCTTTAAATGTAAGCCTAGAGTAATTAACTTTAATTTTTTTTAAATAACTTTCGATATAGGAATTTTACTTCAGTATTTTATATTTATTTTGGTAGAAGTAGCATAATTACAAGTCCATAGAGTAAAGGGCCATAGCACAGATGTAAATAGCTCCGCACTATTACACCGTACTACACCTACTATTATACCGCGGAGCTATTTACATCTGTGCCCATAGGTTTAAGATGAAACAGTTTATGTTGCTAAATTTTCAGCAAAGGTTAACCTTTCATTTACCACAAATTTCCAACCTACGAGTAAAAGACGTAAAGACTTCTCCGTAACCTCAAGATCGAGCTAAAGTTGTCGTACGACTGACATTTGCAGTTCGCGACCTAATAGCATATGAGGCAAATAGGGATAAAGCTATTTTTTTCCAGCTCAGCGCCGCATGCTTTGAGGCTTACAAAAAATATAAATTCATTGATATTAAAAATAGATATACGTCAGACAGTATACAAAATACTTCCACAAAAAAACACTTATCAAATAAATACTAATAACTAAATGAAAATAGTATACCAAATTAAATAAAATACGTAATATGTATAAAGAAGAAAATACAGCTAGAAAGCCGAAAGCCGGTTCTGGTCGCCCCACCATAAGGCAAGGAGGCGGGCGCCGAGAAAATGCACCTGGATCGGCGACACTAAATTCCAAATATATTCGAATTAAATAATTTCAGGAAGGGCTCAGTAGTTCCGTAATTTCATTGTCTAAATTTCATAAAAATAGGTAGTGTTTGGTACCAATGTAAAGATAAAACATAAAGCTATGTCTCTATTAAAGCCGTTTTTGGATTTAGGCCTTCAACATTACAAAATAAATTTTTGAAAATAGGGTTCAAATTTAATTATTTTACCAGCCGATTTCTCAAATTCAAAAACAAAAATCAAAATTCTGATGCAACAGAGATATGAGAAATATGTCTTTTTGTTGAATAGTTTTTAAATTATAATTTTAGCTTAAACCGTTCAGAAAATATACCGGATATTCAAAGCATTATAAAGCCCATATATATTTTGGCGAGTGGTGGCCTCTTAAGTGCGGAGCCAAGCAAGTAAAAAGTGTAGCATACGTTAAAAGACAAATATGCCCAGCCAATGAGAATTGAAGATGGGACCAAATACCGATTGATCCCTTCGTTTATGTCCGTAAAATTTCGCGTACCTATTGGCATTGGCAATATTGGCATATTAATTTTGTTTTGTTTTCCTTAACCTAGATTGCAAATTTTATTTTATTTGCTTTGCTTCCTGAATTATTTAATTATCGCCGATAATTATTATTTATATCGATTTTGCCACTATTTGAGTACTCACAGCAGTCATAGTGCTTAGTGTTGACTCCGTTGTCTATAATATTCGGTACTACGCTAATTTTGAGTTCAAAAACAAACATTTTAGTGTTTGTTTTTTAATTTCTAGTAAACTGTTCAGTGATTTCTTTCCTCTATAATTTTTTTTTTAGCTGCTGCAGTGTCTGTTTACGATAATTATATCAACACTAAGGTAAGATATAATTTTTTTATGTTTAATCTGAATTATTATGTATTTTTTAGCTAACAAAATGCAATCTGTGAGAAGGAGTTTCAGGAAGGAAGTTTCACCCAGAATTTTTTGGCCAGGCATACAAGGAACACATTATATGTCCAATGTGTACCAACGATACCTAGACATTTTCTTATTACAAACATTTTTGTTTAATATCCACAATATAAAGATAAAGCAATCATTTTTAAATTTTAGGAATTTTGAAGAATATCCCTCTTATATAGAACAAAGTAATAGGGAAGTCGATTATGCTTGTCAGATCCAAAATAAATTTGACAATGGAGGATAACATATATTTTACAATTGTAACAGGAGAAACATCAGAGGTTATATTTATCTTTTTTGCAACATAATTGCATTTTATCTGCAAATCAGTTTGGATTTCAAACGGGAAAAGGGACTCATGACGCTGTTTTCGGCTTTTTGGAGAGTGTCTATGTGTCCTTAAATTCTGGAGAGTCCGCGGCGGCAGTGTTTTGCGATTTATCCAAGGCATTTGATTGTGTAGATCATGGAATACTGCTGTCTAAGCTCAATAATTATGGCTTTAGAGGTGTGGCATTGCAATGGCTGGAATCCTATCTGTCTAATCGTACCCAAAGAGTTACAGTATCTGGATGTTTATCCGATTCCAGATCCCTTAAAACTGGAGTACCTCAGGGTTCAGTGTTAGGACCACTATTATTTTTGCTCTATGTAAATGATTTGGGTTCATTAAAACTGCAGGGCAAAGTCGTTCAGTTTGCTGATGATACCACCATTTTATGGAATCATAGAGATTCTGATAATGTTAGAGCCCAGGTTTTTGAGGATCTTAAGATTTTATCGGAGTGGTGTGCTGCAAACAGGCTTGTATTTAATGTGGGCAAAACCTTTATTATGGGATTTAAGTGTGACGTTCAGGGCCTTATGTTTAGTGAAAACTCCCCCTTGCAAAACAAAGAAGGCTGTAAGTTCCTTGGTATTACCATTGATGGTCGCCTTCGCTTCAAAGATCATATCCTAAATCTTGCATCAAAATTATCCTCTGGATGCTTTGCAGTAAGAATGGCGGGGCATGAGCTGGGAAGGGTAGTTGCACGTTCAGTGTACTTTTCTCTTATTGAGTCCCACCTTCGTTATGGCTTGCCTTTTTGGGGTTTAAGCAACAAGGGATTATTAAACATAATTTTTGTGATTCAAAAAAAGGCAGTTAGATACCTATGTTCCGCTGGGTTAAGAGATTCTTGTAAACCTCTCTTTATATCTCAAAAAATCCTAACTCTTTTTTCTCTTTTTATCTTAAAAACAGCTACTCTTATTCATAAATGTCCTAAACCTCCCTCTAACACTGGTCATATGACTCGCCAGGTTAACGATTTTCCCTTACCAATCCCTACATCCTCCCTCACCAAGAACTCACTTATATACCTTAGCAAAAAAATTTACAACCATGTTCCTCTATGTATCAGACAAATTTTAGAAGTTAAGAGATTCAAAAAGGAATTAAAATCACTTTTATTATCCAGGGCATATTATAGCCTTGACGATTTTTTCAATGATACCTTTTAACCTGTGCTTTGACATCATTTTAGTGTTTTAGTTTTGTTTCCTGTTAAATAATTTAATTTACTTCTTCTAAATTCTGTTTTATTGACAGCTTTACTTATTTTTTAATGAAATTTATCAAAAAGATGCTTTTTTTTTTCTCAATCTGTTTTGTTATGATTAATTTTGGTAATGTGTGTAAATGTTATGGTAAAGTGTTTTAGATGTTATGTTTGTTTGAAATTTGAAATTTAAAGTAAATTTGGAATTTTTTAGTTTTTAGGATGCTTGTACACAAGATTTTGTTGTCTTACGTAATATAGCACATTTTCTTTCTTTCTTTCTATAGTGAGAGCCAAAAGTCCGGAATAAATTCATTTAAAATTCAGGGGTACGCTCGGACACGTCGATTTTTATTTTTAACTGCGGGTTTTCTTACTATAATTTTATGTATACAGGGTGGTCCAAAAATAAGTTTACAATAGTTAAACGACCATCAACTTCAATTTTTGAAATGGAAATACCTATTTTTTATTCTGTATTCTTAAAGAACAGAAATCCTTGAAATATTTCATGTACAATGTCTTATACCTATCTTCATTTGTTTTTGAGTTATTGACAGTTGAAGATCGGCATATTTCCACTTTTGACATGTTATAAAATCCAAACGGTTAGACATAGACAAATGCGGTTTGCACTTTTTATCGAAGCTTTTTTAAAACCATCTGTTGACACTAGCTCGTTAGTGTCAACAGGTACTGAGAAATTTACGGTTGAATTTCTGAACATACAATAATTCATGCAACTATGTAACACCCTTACTAAGGTAACCTTGTTTTTTGTGTTTTTTCATCCATTGTTGCAATGATGTTGTCATCATTTTTTGAAGTGGCAGGTATCAAGCACTTATCCTTGTTTATTGTAAAATTTAATATTGCCTGAAAAGATGAATAAGTTAAGTGAAACTGAGAGAATAGAAATACTAATTATGATAGGATGTGGTGATCGCATTAGGACCCAACACCAGGTTTGTGAAATGTTTAATACCAAGTATCCTGATAAGACAATATCTCAGTCTACCGTTAGCAAACTAGAAAGAAAATTTAGGGAATTAGGTCACGTCAGAGATCGACCCAGATCGGGTCGTCCCTCAATTTCCGAGGAAAAGAAGTTAAATGTTGTTTTGTCCATTGAAGAAAATCCTCATACATCGACTAGACAGGCAGCACTAGATAACGATCTTGGAAAAACATCTTTAAGAAGGATTTTAAAAAAGGCAAAATATCATCCCTATAAATTAAAATTAATCCACGAACTTAACGAAGATGATACAGATCGTCGATTAGAGTTTTGCGAATTTAAATAGCCAATGTCTGCCATAACGACCGTCTTCTTACTCGTAAAATAATTTTTTCTGACGAGTCGGCCTTCTGCCTCAATGGTATAGTGAACAGACAGAACTGCCGTTACTGGTCTTCCTCCAATCCAAATTGAGTGATTGAAGCTCATACCCAATATCCTCAATCTGTGAATGTTTGGGCCGGCATTATCAATGACAGAGTCATAGGTCCATTTTTCTTCGAAGGTACCTTAACAGGTCAACGTTATTTGGAATTCTTAAGGAACGAACTGATTCCCGCTTTATGTTTGATGTTTCGAAACCCAATTAAATAAACCCAACAATTTAGAAAAATTGAGAAATAATATAAGAAATGAGATTCAACGAATACCTCAAGAAATGATACGCAACGTTCTGAGAGAATTCGAATCAAGACTGACTTACTGTCAAGAAGTTAATGGGGCTCAATTTGAACATTTAATTCGGTCTAGATTAGAATAGTTTCTTTTTGTTCAACGTTTATACAATAGTTTTGATTAAATACATTAATATTTTGAATGTTTTTTTTAGAAATTCAACCGTAAATTTCTCAGTACCTGTTGACACTTACTAGCTAGTGTCAACAGATGGTTTTAAAAAAGCTTCGATTAAAAGTGCAAACCGCATTTGTCTATGTCTAATCGTTTGGATTTTATAACATGTCAAAAGTGCAAATATGCCGATCTTCAACTGTCAATAACTCAAAAACAAATGAAGATAGGTATAGGATATTGTACATGAAATATGTCTAGAATTTTCTGTTCTTTAAGAATACAGAATAAAAAATAGGTATTTCCATTTCAAAAATTGAAGTTGATGGTCGTAACTTATTTTTGGACCACCCTGTATACATAAAATTATAGTAAGAAAACCCGCAGTTAAAAAATAAAAATCGACGTGTCCGAGCGTTTTTTTTTGAACATACCCCTGAATTTTAAATGAATTTATCCCGGACTTTTGGCTCTCACTGTATAAACTCTAAGTTATCAGACATAATTGTATATTATGTTGTTTACTTTTAGGATTTAATAGCTTCTGTAAAATGAGAAACATTAAGTCTGGAGGAAGCATATGCATCAAGAGACATGCCCCTCAAGAATTTTAGTTAAGGTTTTAAAGAATGGTAATATTGCATTAATTTTTATATTCCTAGACTAATTCATAATTTCAATTCTTTGTAGGATCAGTTGTGATCAGAAGTGCTAGTTTATAATACTATATAACCATATTTATAATATGATTATAACCAAGCTGGATGGATTTAGTTTCTTCTTTACCATTTTAGTTTTAAGTTGTTGATATAATATAATATAATATATTTTAATATAGTATAGAGTCCATAGTATAGTTTATTTTAAAAATTATTATTATAAAATATGTTATTATAAAATTTAAAGTATATTTGCTAAAGGTTAAAACATTTCAGTAAGCTAGTCAACATTAAGATATTTGATAAATATGATGGGAATTTTTTAATTTCAAAGTAATTTCAAAACTTTAATCACAATGATTTAGATAATTTTCAAATTGTCTTTGAAAATTACTCAGCAAGTAAGCTGCCTCAAAATATTTATGAAATGTTTACTTCTTATGGCCACTATGATGATGCATCCATGGGATTTTATCAAAACAATGCCTAAACAGTTATTTAAAAATTAAAATAAATACACATATTTTTTAGGATTATATGTTTTATATATTTTGATTTTAATTGTCGTCAAATAAAAGTTTAAATGTTATTTATATGGTGATTTTTTCTTGAAAATTCATATACTTTTAGTGGTTTATTTCCTGGCAATCTTTATCACCTACCTACTCGATATTCTCTGATCCACATATTTCAATCTCCTAAGTAATGTATAATTGGCTATTTAAATGCTTTTCAAACGGTTATTGACAATTATTATATCATGAAAATTTTAAATTATCGATACCTATAGATAGAAAAACGTGCTACGTAATGGCATGTAAGAAGTAATTTTACACTAAATTTTAATATAATACCATAAAAAACATCTATAAAACAAGCTAAAATAAAAATACCAAAAAAAATTTAAGTGTTATCATTAATAATAATGCCATAATTTATGGATGGTTTAATGTTACCGTTACACGGTATATATACTGTTCTTACTCATGCACTTGTACTTATTTATTAAAGAAACCTAGACTTTGTGTCCTGAGGATAACTGGTTTCTGTTTTTTTTTAATTTCTGACCCCATGCAACAACTGTCTATTTTTATTTTCTTAAAAATCTTGATCACGCTGTAAATATAAATAAAAAAATCAATAATTTACTATACTCTATTTCAGAAGTGTGTAGAGCAATAAAACCTCATTAGGTATGCAAAAGTGGTACCTGGTGATCCACCAATATTTTATGCCACTACCTTAGTTGGGTATTAGTTTCAATGTAAAATTCTTTCTTTTCGTTGATTGCAGGTAGTGCCACCCGGTTTTGGGTCAATTTATGAGTTTTGCCCATTGTTACCCACTGATAAACATTGAAAACGGTTCGCCAAAGGCGTGCAACTGGGACTTGTTTTTTACCTTATAATTAATGTACTTAAATGCTATTTTATTTTAGAAAGTTACTTTTGATTAAATGGAATAATATATTTTTTTCACAAATTTATTGAACATAATATGTAGAGTAAAACAGTTGAAAATGTCACTTTTGGATCTGGCACTTTTTGAACAGTGTATAACAATTTTAAATTATAATAGATTGTAGTCTTCTTCGTCATCTGACGAACTGTCATCACCTCTTGACATTATAATTAAAGGATCGACTGTCTGATCGATGAGGTTGTCAAGATCCCACATTTTGTCCTCTTGCTTAATTACATGCTGGACTGCTTTTCGCCAATTCTCTGGTGTCGCTTCCGTAATGGCTTGATCAAACAGTAGCTTAACATCTTTCATTTTAAAAGTCGTGTTTTGTCTTGCTACAAATCCTTTTACCTGCGCCCATATCAGTTCTATAGGATTTAGTTCGTAATGATATGGCGGTAAGCGCAGTACAGTTATATTATTTTTCGGCTATATCTTCCACGGCGTATTTCATGAAACGAGTTTTGTGTAAGTTTGCTATTGCCAGCAGTTCTTTTTTTATCAAATTTGCTTCAAACGCAATACCTTTTGCAGTCAGCCAATCGATAATTTCTTGCTTTCTCCAACTTGAAGTTGGCGTCTTCTCTATTCGCCGTGAATGATAGCTTGCGTTATCCATAACCACCACCGAATTAGCCGGAAGAAATTTTATCATTTCACCAAAATAGTCCTCGAAAACGTCTGAGTTCATGTCTTCATGGTAATCTCCTGTGCGAGTCGACTCAAAGGTTAGCAGACCTTCTTTTAAAAATCCCTCTTCGCTTCCAATATGTGTGATTATAAGTCTTTTTCCTTTTCCCGAAGGTACTTTAATACCCGTAGACAGGCCTTCTATGAAAGCTTGGCGAGCACTGGTTATATTTTTGTCTTGCCACATTTTTTGGACTATATAACCTTCGTTAATCCACGTCTCATCAAGATAAAAAACTTTCTTTTGCTCCCTGCGGTACTGCTTGATACTTCTCAAGTATTGTCGTCTCCAACAAACAATTTCGTCGCTCTCCAGTAAAAGTGCTTTGCGGTTATGCTTTTCCCAGGCAAAATCCATATTTTTTAAAGTTTTCCATAAAAGTTTTCTACTTATCAACGGAATACTGTCATCTCGGCCAAGCTCCACTAAAATTTTGTCTAGGGTGGGTATTTCCTTTTTAAAATAAAAAGAGTGAACTTTTCTTCGAATTATACATTTAGCATTTTCATCAAGGACTTTTGTAGGTCGTCCTGGCTTTTGCTTGGGAGATTCCACTTGACCTGCTACTTTTCTTTCCCGCAACAATTTGGAAATGGTGGACTTTCCAATTCCACTCATTCGAGAACATTTTTCAACAATTTCTTGCACAGTAAAACTAGGGTAATCGTGTTTTATGCAATCATGTACATTTAAAATAATAACTTTTTCACTCAGCGATAGTGGAGAATTTTTAGTACATCTTTTCGTTGGACTGAATACCTCCATTTTTTAAATATTGGGATAATAATATTGTGATTACACTACAGCGTAGCAGTGACTACTAACGTTTAAAATATGATTTAAAAGTATTTATAGTCTGTATATATTACCTGACCCCATTTTTGCATGTTACAAAGCGTTAAAAGATAGGTACCTATACAAAAGGATTAAAAGTATTTATTTAGTATTTAATCTCTTTCAAAATAAAGGCATTTAATCCGTGAAAATTAAATTCATAAATATTATAAGTACCTGCGCCTATGAACTACCACGAAATGTAGCCAAACAGAACGGAATTCCCCAGTTTATTGCTCTATACACTTCTGAAATAGAGTATAATCTATAACAACTACAAATATTTCTTTATTGAGCGTCTTTTATATGCACATCGCATTTCTTTTTCGATCTAAAATCTAAGTGCCTAACAAAAGAAAGTCCTATAGTAGCAAATATATAGGTCAGAGATGACAAATCTCGCTGTTTAACTACAGGCATCGTAAAATTCCGGTACTACGCCTCTGTAGTGCCGGAATGCTCTTATTGGCGTGGCATATTTGTCTTTTAACGTATGCTAAAAAAGTGTTATATTCATAGCGCATCGTGTCTGAAATTTAACGTCTTACTGACGGAGATACGTGGCTTCATGTAGATACTTCAAACAATCGCGCTGCCATTGTATCTGTCAAATTATGGTGTTATTAATCTTATGGCGGTACGGGCCATCATTTTTAAAGCAAGAACCCGAAAATTGACTTAGTGTAAACTAAAAATATTGGTTAATGAGGCTAAAAAATGGAATGTGAATTTGTCTTTTTCCATCATCGAGCAAAATGACACAAAACCCTATAATGTCTTCATATAATATATTGATAAGAGTCGTTGCATACATTTTTCGTTTTTTACACTAATTTTAAAAGATTTTCAAGCGTAAATAGAGAAACTCGAAAATACTCTTTTACGTCTTTGCAAACTGACATAAATAGATTGCGTGCGGTATTGCGTAGTTTGTTTTAGGGTAAAATCTGAAAGTATTAACTAATTAATGGGCTCTCTAATAAAAAATATGGTGATGGAGTAAAACCATCACCATATTTTTTTAGTAGCGGAATAGAGTCCTGCATAGATTCTATTTATTAAAGGACGATAAAACACGTTCTCGAATCTTGATTAAGAGTTATCTTGGTATACTTGTGTGTTTTAGTTCTCGTGCTTGTCATGTTGAGCTTGTTACAGATTTGAGCTTTGAGGCATTTTTAGGCGCATTTAAAAGATTTGTTTCTTGCTTTGCTTAGTTTTTATACTTTGCTTACACAAACCAAAGCAATACTCAATTCCCGACTCTACTACCACTAACAAATTACCCATCGGATTTGGGAGCCTTGACACCGGGACATTTTCTCATCGGTAAACCTTTAGTTGCTGTATTGCTGCCACAGTCGACCACGATGAATATCGCTTCAAATTATCTGAAATATTGTCAACAATTGTTTCATTTAATTCAGCGTTTTGGTCAGTTTGGAGTAAGGACTCCCTGAATTCTCTGCAGCAGCATACAAAGGGGCTTCCTTCTAAAGAAAACATTTTAAAAAATACCATGGAAATATTCTAAAATGTTTATATAAAATTCTAAATGTCTTCCCTGAAGGAAGATAACGATGCTCCTATGCATTGGCGTCTAGAACGTATAGTAGCTCTACATCCTGGCAGTGATAATCTGGTGCATGTAGTATCAATTCGTACAAAATATGGTGTGATAAAACGTGCTACGTAAAGAACAATGTCCATTTTTCTCTTGTAAATTACCCAGTTTTTAAAATATTAAAGGAAGTAAATATTACTCAAAGTTAGTTTACATTAAAATACACTCCACTCATTACTCCATAATAAAATCATATTCAAAATGGGGAAATATATTTTAGCACAGAAAATCTGTAATTAAAAAAAGCCAGAACTTTTAAAAACTATCCAAGTCGCTAATTTTTTGAGGGTCGATTGTATTCCCGAAGAAAAGCTTAAGTTCTCGGAATTGAGAGTCAACCCCACCCCCCTTTTTTGGGAAACTCAAAAAGTTTTTCAAATCGATTTTGCGGCTAAACAGTGAGTCATGCAGAAAAACTTATTGAACATAAAATGTAGAGCTTTTTGTGCTCTACAATTCATCTCATGGGCCCAAAGCTGTAGAACCAAAATTCGAAAAGTTAGAGAGCGCCAAAGTCACCAAAAATGACTTTTTTCATTTTTTCACTGAGAAACAATTTTTTTTTTACCATCGCAAGGATTGCAAAAATGTAGAGGACAAAAATACCTACAAAATGCATGTCTGTACATTTTGTCTGTACATGTCTGTACATTTTGCAATCTGTACTATTTCCAAAAGAAGTGCTATAGATTATCTCGAACCTTATAACAATTATTAAATCAATGAAATATTAAATAGGTGTGATGAAAAAATGTGTATTAGTGAGGTGAGTTTAAATTTGATCAGCAAGTTTAATTTGTACAAAAACCAAACATATTTTGAATTTAAAAATAATTTTCAGAGCAACATAATAAACGAGAAAGTTGAATAAGCCCATTACTGAATCAAATTTTGAAATGTTTTTCTGAAAAAGTTTCTTGTGAATTTGATATGAATAGTAGTAGCCAAGATGTGATAAATGACTACGGTGGAAAGAATAATAGTAGCGAGGTTAGTATACATTTTGTGTTACGAGTTAACATTCTCAGAATTTTATTTTATGCCTAATTTATAATATTCATTGCAGCTTATTATATGCAGTATAAAAGTGATTTTAATGTTTGTATAGACCCTGCTTAGTCCCTTCTCATGCATCTTAATATGCCCTTTTATTTATTGTTGACATTTTAACTTTTGACCTTGCCAGTAGCACGATAGCTGGTTATATGTTGTGACGAAAACCCTCATTGTATATCCCTGAAGATGGACATCTTATATGTCCGAAACATGTAGGATAGATGATTTTTAAATAAATTTAGTGGAGGATGACAGAAACAATTTTAGTTACCCTTTGATTCACAAATATGCTAAGTTGCTAAAATGGCTAGCCCTTTATGTTCTAGCACTATAAGAGAGAAATTAATAGACAAATTGAAATACAACTGTCTTATATGTAACAATATTTCGGTTTTTATCGTATTCTACAAGAAATACACCTGTAGGCTAAAAAATACACTACTCTAACTTTTTGTACAGTAAATCTATGTTAGCGCGTACTACCATAGATGAACTGCTAAATGTTAATGACACCAATATCTCAAAAAATCGGTGCAAAAAAATTTTTAATAAATTGCCATTTAAACTTTTTGTCCTATCATTTTAAATAAATTAATATCTAATACAAATCAAAAAAAATCTTTCAAGAAATATTTGAATTTACTAAAATAAAGTATCAAAATATTTTTACAAGAGATATTTGGTAACCTATTTTTAAATTATTTTTCCGATATCCAATAAGACAAAATATCCATATTTTTTGTAACAACTATTCAGTTGCATTCATTATTTTTTTAATCACACAATAAAAAACATTATAAAGACAAAAAAACATTTTGTTTTTTTTTGCGAACAAGATGTTTCACATATTTCTAGACACCTAAATACTTGGCACCCAAACGAAATAGAAGTGTTGCGTATAATATAGTCTTGTAAAATTAAGTCAAAGGAAAGGCGAAAGAATTGATCTACTTCTCAATTAAGAGCAGTGAAACGAGTAAAGCCAGGAATGCATCAACGATTTTTTACTGTGTTCTTATTGCCTGGGGTTTTATCAGAAGAAAAAGTTATATAGGCATACAAAGACATGCTCCAGTAAGCCATCATCTGCGCAAGGGAAAACAACACTCTTAAAGTGAGGGCCAAACTGCCTGGGAATTTTAACATGACCAATTATTGGATATAGAATTATTTCCGAGAATGAGTGCTAATAATGTGGGTTTAGTTGCAACAAAGGACACTTTGATATGTAGTTACTCATATTCAGGTATGAAACATAGAAAAAGTAAAAGGAATTCGGACTTCGTAGGAGCAAGTGTAAAAAGTTTACCAAAGCCATTTCAGCTCTTACAGACCCGAATAACAATATTAACAAGTTTAATTAACTTGCTGCGTCCTACACTTTTTAAGAATATTATTTCAGCAGTAAATATTATAGGAGGCTATAATAAAAAGGATGATGTGTACGAAACTCCTATGACTGCTCTTAATCTCTGAGCATTAAGTATTGCATAGTTATTGCAAGAACCTAACATGGCAGCTCGAAGAAGAGGAATTAAAATTCTAAAAACAGTTATAGAATCTCAATGCGCGAATAAGTTTCAGGTCAAGCTAGCTTAAATTTAAATAGCAAAAAATGGAATAAAGAGCAGGATCACTCGCAGGAAATATTCTTCCTGCAAACCACGTTAAAAGTAACAACACAAAAAATTTCATTCCAATTTTTTTAATATTTCGGTGCGGCATCAAAGACTAAAACACGAAATATCTTGGTAACGGTTAATTTTAGCGGGTTCTAACAAGAGTACCTTTTTTACTAGAAACGTTAGGAAAATTGTTTTCTTAAACTAAAAAAAATAAAAACCACACTTGCAAAATAAAGTTATTGCCATTTTACACTATGAACAGTGTAGTATGGAGTGCCCTCTGTCGCCCACAGTAAAAAATGCCTGCTTTCGAGTTTCTCATACCAAAAAACTCCTAACTACCAATTTTCAAAGTTAAAAAGTTAAATAAAACCATTTTTTTTATATTTAACATCCTATAACTAAGAGTAAGAAACGAAGCAACTTTGGACTTTAATCGGCTTATTTTGATCTCAGGAATATATCCTAAGATTCATTTTATCGATAATGAACAACAGTGCCTTTTCTTTAGTTTAAGGTTTAAGTTATGCATATTTATTATTTCAGAATTTTTGTCATACAGGGTGTTAAAAATGTAAGCATTACAATGTACAACCTAGTCCTACCCCTGGTAAAATAAACAAGGCAAATGTGTTTTAAGTATACCGATTGAAGAGGTCTTTAGCAGTGTTAGTCACGTAAAATTTGTATTAAATTATATCAAGTACTTCAAGTCATTCAAGAAAAAGCAATTTCCAGCGGTATCTTTAAGAGTCGTATCTTCGAAGGGAGGGTCTATAGGAAATTTTTTTATAGGAAAGTTCCATATTATTTTTTTAGTTTCTACCGGAATCCGAGAGATTTTCCACATTTTCCGGGACACCCTGTATATAATATATATTATCACTAGTACTTCTTTATTACGTAATTATTACTTGTTTGAAGGTGTAATAAAAATTATTATTTATATCAGTTATTTATTTATAAGAATTAATTTAGCCCTTCATCCCCAAATAAAATATTAAGCACATAATTTAATGATATGGCCGTTACCGGTATGTAAATTTTTCGTCCAAAACGAAAATTTAACTAAATTCTGATAATTTTGCAATAGACGGTAGTAGAAGAAAATATTTATGAACCTCATAGTTTTCAACGATGTTTTATTTTTATTTTTGTAATTCTGGTAGATAAGTATTCACATAAAAAGAAATATTTTTCAAAGTCCAAATCTTGCAGGAGTTCTTCTGGGTGTTACACCAGCGGATACTATTTCTTGTCCCTTGTTTAATGCTGCCTCTTTCTTTTCAGCCGCCTCTTTTCTGGCTTTCATTTCTTCCTGGGCCACCTGCATCTGATTTTCCATTTCTAGAAGGTGCTCGGCTGCTTGTTTCTTCTTTGCTCTACCGGATTTACCAGTTTCTTAAAAAAAATAATATTTTAGTAAAACCGATCACCCTACAAATGTTTATTTTACTTTTGTACACGGCTTTACATAGGTAACTAGTTTTGGGATTAATTTATTCAATATTTTTTAGTTATTTTGATGAAACTGACCATGAAACGCCAGAAATTAGAGATTTTTTTCAGAATTTAATTTGGAATTTTAAATTTTAATGTAGCAAAATTAAAAAAGCAAAAATATTTTTTTTGCTAAATACTCAATTATAAAAACAATGTATTTGTAAAAGGTCTTTATAAAAATCTGCCGCATGATTATACCTTTTAATGAGAAAAACATAGGACCTAACTCAGCCAACCAATGGCCATCCACAGATGTGACACACTGCATATACTCCCTTGCTGTCATCACCAGCTCGTGGTAAACTACGTAATCTGGAGTGTTTCCTAGACCAAATAGGGCTGAAGTTGGATGTAGATAACAGGGCATACCTGTACGACAATTTACATATTCTCCAATACCTAGATATATAAAAAAAAGTAATTAGGATATTGATAAATGACTGACAAAACATTAGCATATATAATAAATATATAAAATTCAAAGAAACTCGATAGATTACTTTAAGTCCAAGGCGTTGCAGATAAGGGTGAGATAATATGATTGTTTTTGTTTCCTCTTCGTTTCATAGAAACTGTTTTCAGCGTTTTTTTATTCAGTGTTTCGTTCCTAATATATGGCCATTTCATGTTTTTTAATTTTCACCATGTATAATTATTGCGGAATAGTCCGAACGTATAAGAAATCTTTATAAGCTGCATACTTAAATTGTACTAATAATTATAAAGACCAATCTTTTTTTATGGAACAAAATGAATAATTTAACAAAAAAATCTTTCCTTTAAAAAATAGACTTTTTACAATAATTCAATAGACATAATATAGTTGTTGTGGCCGGGAGTGGCAGTAGTGATTGTGGAAAATATTTATGTTTTTGCTTTCCAATCAGTCCGGCAGTCAAACGGAAAGAATTCATAAATCTCGATTGGCTGATTGTGCGGTATACTGAAGTGTATCTCTCGTTATTTTGATAGTAGACTTTAACTGAATAGCCTCGCTAATCACCTGTCCAACAATCCATTATAACTAAATGGCAAACCATACGGGTTCTGTCGATGCCAACACTTTACCACGTCCCGCAAGCCTAACCATAAATCTTTCCGTTTGACTGCCGAACCCTGTATAATCGAATTTTTTTCTATGATCAAAGATTCTAATGTTCATCAGCATTATTTATTTAGATTTTAAAATATTATTGTTTTTATTGTATTTATCTGTGATACACCAAATTTGAAAAAAATGCGAATTATATTATTGCATAATTTAATTGAACTAGAATAGGGAAGCTTCTGAGCCAGTCAAACCAAACCTAAAGTATCCAGCCTTGTTCTGGATTTACTTGTAAATAATTTCTGAATAATCTCTATTATTTTTTTAAATATTTCCGAGCCACGGCTTTTAGAAGTTATTCATAATTTAATTATTTACACAGGTATGAGTGGAATCTCAATTTTATTTTGTTATATGGTATTTCTTTACCATATAATAAAATTAAGATTAATATAATCTTCTCTTAGTTTCAAAAAGCTCTGCTGCTTTTTTTCATTTACTCCAAAAATGATTAGTTTGGTTCTACTAGTAAAAAGATTTAAATAGGCACTTAAAAGTGAAACTTATTACTTATTATTTACATTTTAATATTAATTACTAATTTATAAAGTAATAAAAATTAGTTCTGGCTAATAAGTAGATTTTGATGATGAAGACACACTAGAATTGATTCTAGTAAGAAAAAAATATTTATTTTGGTTGCCATAAGAAGAACCCATCTTTTATCCAAAGACACTACAACTAATAAATTTAATAATGAACCGTTCAAAAAGCTGGATTTTCCCAAGAATTGTCATGCCTAATGAAAACTAAAGGATAAAATAAGAATTGTATATAAGGATTTACTGTATTCTCTTTAGAAGTTCAACCTAGTAAAAAAATTGTAACGCTAAAATATTATTTTTTAATCAGTTGAAATTTATTCAATATATACAGGGCAGAGACTCAAACTGGAATAACTTTGCTAGCGCTTGTACAAAATATTTCAGAAAAAAGCAAACACACGTCTACTAAGATTTTTTTGCCGCCTTTAAAAATGTCAAAATGTCATCAAAGAGTTAAACCTAACTCAATCACATTTTTCGTTTAAATAAAATTATGCCACTCGTGGCAAAACTGACGATGTAATTTCCTTTTTGAAACAAATTATCTCTTAGAAAAACATAAAAAGGACTACTAAAATTCGGAGGGTAGAAAAGTGTATAACCCTATAAAACATGATTGAATGGGCATAAGCCTATAAAAGATGGTAGTTCATTTACATTGATGAACTTTTTATAATCCGCTAATGATTCAATGTGTACAGACTCATACCAACAAAGATTTAATACCAACCCTGCTAATAATATAACCCAAATTTAAAAGTTAATCATTGTAGCATTAAAAAAGGGACATTTATTAAACTTATTTATTTGATATTAACGGAAATTTTAATCTTATTATCTTAATAAAATTAAAGTAAATACAGTATCAGACAAAATTATAGCAACTTTTTAAATCATTAAGTTCAAGTAGCATATTATCGTTTATATGTTTTAAATTAATTGGTAAATAAACTTTAATTAAAACACAGGTAAAATAAAATATTTACATTTAATTTCTAATGCAATCCTATTTATATTATTAAAATAACGAAAATAAAGATTTTTCATCACGACAAAACTAGCGCAACTTAATATTTTTTTCCAACTTAAACTGTATACAGAACTACAAAAATCAATACTTTATCCAGTACCCATTGTTCCTAATGACTTCATCGCATATTTTCGGCATTAAAGCTACCAGATTGTTTATTACATATTGTTTATTACACTCTAAACGGACTTCTTCAAACCAGCATTATGTATTTGTGATCCACGAACACGTTTTTACATTATTCGTTTATCCAGCTCTCTTCTCAGCTCAGTATCTTTTAGATCCATCAGCTATGGCATTGTCACACACTTTAGCCCGATTTATTTATTTTTCACCAATGTCCACTAAATTGACGTCCAATTCACATTCCACATCTGACACCATGGTAGCGTGTTTACCCGTTCGTTAGGTGTGATATAAAACACTCGATGCACAAAAATAGTCAACTGATGTATTTCCCTACGCAGACTACTAAATACGATCACTTACGACTACTAAAGTATTTATTTGCACCGTATTTATTTACTACTATTTATGCCCGGTTATGAGTCCAATACTATTTATATCGCGCCGATATCCCGAACCTTACTTTAACTAGCCTCCCAGCGGCGACGCGGCTTCTCGGAAGATTCGCAGAAATTGCGTTTCTCTGACGACATCCCCTCACCCTCCAGAGCCCCCTGGCAATTTTTTAAAGTGGAAATAGGGGTCGAGTGATGGATGCCTTGAATTAAATACATTTTATTCTTTACATAGGCCTATTTCTATTTTTTTATTTTATCAATTCGTTCATAAGAAATATGAATAAATGTGGTTAAAAAAATCTTATTTTAAATAAAATAAAATAAAAATGATCAAACATCTATTACATTAAATGTTGAAAATGATCTCCTTGGCCCCCCATACAAAAATGCAATTGTTGTTCAAAACGGCTGCGTACATTAGCGAACATTTCGGTCGTTATTAAGTTACATTCGTTAACGATTCTATTTCGAAGATCTTCAAGGGAGTCAGGCTTTGTGGCAGAGACTTTGGTTTTTAGATGAGTTGATAAAACAAATCTAAAGGGGTAATCGAAAGATCTAGCACGCCATCCTACGGTAGCTCTCCGGCCCATCCATCGGTCAGGAAATACGTCGTTTAAAAAATGTCGAACGGCAGCAGCATAATGTGGTGGTGCCCCATCTTGTTGAAACATCAGTTCATTTTCTAGAAGTTTATTATCTTGTTCAAGTAAGTCAGTTATTAAAGTTTATAATTTTCAGATTTAATATTTGTATTAATAAAAAAGGTCCAATAATATGATTTTCCAGAATACTAGCCCATACATTAAGTTCTTATGGTCGCTACGTTTCTCGAAATAAATAAGAACTCGTATCGCTCTAGTATTGACAGTTGTAAAGAAGCAATCGTCCGAAAAACAGACATTGGACATTAAATTTCTCTCACGATTTAACCTTATCACTAAAGTACTCACAAAATTGTACACGACGATGAAAATCATCTTCATTTAGCTCATGTACTATGTTTATTTTGTAGGTGGAGTAAAATTGCCAGATTATTTCTTGACAAACTCTTTAACTGTTGTGAGGCTCTTGTATGTGACTTCTAGTCGATTAACTCAGAGGGGGTTTTAGCCCTTAAGGATATTTAGATGAATACTACTGCGGTCAGTTTAGTACTGTGTTTAATAACGTAATTTTCTCTTATTTATACAAACTTAATTATATACAATATGTGACATAATTAGTAACAATGATTATAATGCAATAGATAAAAACTGCTGACTGCTACGGACTGCGTACCTGGCCTCGTTCGGTTTGCTATGTTATAGGTGGTTCTATTTTTCAAGTTCAAATAATAATTATGGTAAAAAATATTATTGAACTATTTTGTATAGTTATCCCGATTTTATGTCTAATATGAGATTAGACATTCTGGCTACTCGACAAAGTGATATCTTCTTTGGTTGACACGCTGCTGTACAAATGGAGGGGTTCAAGCTAGATTCCATTTTTCACATCTGGATCCTCTCGTTGTATTGGCTGCTTTATGGCTAACTTCCACTTGTAATAGGCATAAGCAGAAGCTATTAGTGTGACAATTACCAATATAGATATTACCGTGCTATTGGTCGTCATATGGTGGTGGATCTGCCTCCATTTAGTTCCCTGTAGCTGATATTCTATTTCTGTTTCTTCATTCATCAGGTCGCTTATAGAGTCAGATGGGTAGAGCACTGGTTCAGTCTCAATATTCTTGATTTGCCCTGTTGTATTCAATGTTTTTAAGTCTAAATTGACAAGTTGAACCAAGGTACTTGCTGTTATGGTTATTGTGTCTCTTCTTTGTGGTATTAGTACATTTTTCTTAGTCTTGATTAGGCAGTTCTGTGCTCTCTTGATGATACCAGTTTGGTTAATCAGTACGTCTTCTCTTATACCATCACAAATTATAGCAATTTTCAATTGATGCACTGTAACGACCATCCAAGTGTTGGAATCATGGAGTTGTTTCCAAATACTTGAGTGAACTGTCACTTTTGTGACTGGACAGGAAGCATTTTCAGTGCGCTGATACATCTAATCTATAATGCAGTCTGGACTGGTTTCAATATTTCTTGTTGTAGTTGGCGTACATATGTATGTATGGTAATTTGTATTGAAATAATTGGTTAATCCTTCTTCAATTAGATGAAAGTAGGATTGACTGTTGTAGTCGATGGCTGTAAGTCCGTTAAATATACTGAAGCTCCAATAATCGTTTTCATGTTTTATTGGAGTTGGCGTTGCTTTTATCAGAAGGAACTTGCGTACTTCTGTGATCATGAAATAACCACAAATGTGGATGAATTCTTTGCTGTGCTTGACTTCTGTTCGAAATATTGTATATATGATTTGTATATTTGCTGGCAAGTGGATTGATATGTTAAGAATTGTCTTCTCAACGTGAGCTGGTGAGATCAGTTCAAATATTTGGCCTCGGTGATAGTGAATGTCTAATAATTTTCGGTGATATTCTGTGACTTCTTCAATGTAATTTAGAAGTTTAGAAAAAAGAAAGAAATAAAGAAAATGTGCTAATATTACGTAAGAATAATCTTGTGTACAAGCATCCTACAAGCTAAAAAAAAATAAAACAAAAATACAATTTCAAAAATTGACAAAACAATGAACAAAATTAAACACAAGAAGACAAAACTTTTTGAACATACTTGAATTAAAGGTAACTAAATAAAACAATCAATTACTAAATAAAGTTAAACTTGTTGACAAAACTAGAGAAGAAAAAAGGAAAAAAAACTTTCCAACATGTCTAAGGTTAAAACCTATCATTAAAAAAGTAATCCAGGTTATAATATGCCTTAGCCAATAAAAGCGTTTTTAATTCTCTTAACATCCGATATATGTGTAACACATAGAGGAACATGATTGTACATTTTTTTACTTATGTAAATTAATGAGTTTTTGGTAAGGGAAGACGTAGGAATAGGTAGGGGAACATCATTTACACGACGAGTCAAATGGCCAGTGTCAGAGGGTAGTTTGGGAATTTTGTGAATAAGAGCAGCTGTTTCTAAGATAAAGAGTGAAAAAAGAGTTAGGATTTTTTCAGAAATAAAGAGGGGTTTGCAAGAATCTCTTAACTTAGCAGAACACAGGTATCTAACTGCTTTTTTTTGAATAACAAAGACAATGATAAGTAAGCCCCTTATTGGTTAAACCCCAAAAAGGCAAGCCATACCGAATATGAGATTCAATAAGTGAAAAGAACACTGAACGTGCAACCACCCCTCCCAGCTCTTGTTTTGCCATTCTTACTGCAAAACAACCAGAAGATAATTTCCCAGCTAAATGTAAAATATGATCTTCAAACCGAAGGCGACCATCAATGGTAATTCCTAGGAACTTGCAGCACTCTTTATTCTGCAAGAGGGAATTTTCGTCAAACATCAGACTCTGAACATCACACTTAAACCCCATAATAGACGGCTCTCTTACATTAAACACGAGCCTGTTGGAACCACACCAGTCTGATAAAATCTGAAGGTCTTCAAGGATACAAGTCTTAATATAATCAGAATTTTTATGGCTCCATAGTATGGTGGTATCATCAGCAAACTAAACCACCTTGCCCTGCAGTTTCAATGAACTGAAGTCATCCACATACAGTAAAAATAACAGTGGTTCCAACACTGAACCCTGGGGAACGCCGCATTTTAGGGATCTAGAAACAGAGAAACGCCCTGACACTGTAACCTTCTGAGTACGATTTGATAGATAGGACTCAAGCCATCGCAACGCTACGTCCCTAAAACCATATTTGTCGAGCTTAGATAACAGTATTCCATGATCCACACAGTCAAATGCTTTGGATAGATCACAAATCACTGCCGCCGATGACTCTCCAGAATTCAAGGACACATAGACGCTCTCCAAAAAACTTAAAACAGCATCATGAGTCTCTTTACCGGCTTGAAATCCAAACTGATTTGCAGACAAAATGCCATTATGATGTAAAAAGGACAAAATTCTGCTTTTTGCAAGTTTTTCAACTATCTTAGAGAGGGTAGACAAAATAGAAATGGGACGGAAATTACAAGGCTGATCCAAATCTCCACCCTTATGAAGAGGGATAACCACTGCCTCTTTTAAACATGAAGGAAAAATGCCAATATGTAAAGAATTGTGTATGGCAGAAACTAAAGCATTTAAGGCTGAATCAGGCAAAAAGAGTAACAACCTCGAAGATATCCCATCAGCTCCAGATGATTTATGGTTTTTTAGGCGTTTGATTTCATTTTTTACTTCGGTAAGATCGACAGGATGAAAGAAAAATTAATGCTCAACCGACACTTGTTGAAGATAGTGTAAGGGATCAATGTTACTACGAATGCCCTTGAGCAAGATATTACAATTTATATCACAATAATAGTCGTTTAAAATGTCAGGACTCCGGTTCAGATACTTTTCTATGGCAATGTCTAAAATCATTAATAATCGACCAACACTCTCTTTGCCTATTTGATGACATATTTAAGCGATCCCTATAATAATTAGATTTTGCTGCTTTAATTGTCTTTCTGTACAGACTACGGTATTTCTGATGATATACAAGGATATTTTCATTTGTGGTATATTTGCACAATTTAGTCAAAAAACGGAGGTTTTTAGCTGAAATTCTAATGTCTCTTGTCACCCATGGTTTTCGTTTCTTAGTTTTAAGCCTCATTTTAGGAAAGCACTGATTGATCTTATCACACAGAACTTGAAAAAATAAAGTAAGTGGGAAGCCGTTTCAAGTGCATTCCAATTTACCGAAGCTGTAGCAGCAGAAAAAGCATTGAGATTTCTCCTGCTGAAAATTCTTCCCATATAATGAGATGAAGATAATACAGTATTATATAACATTTTAGCAAAAATAGCTTCATGGTCGGAAATACCACATGGGAGTACAGTGCGTAAAACGTCATCAAAATTTGTACAGAAATAGTTGCAGATGAAAAAGTTATTCGTGTGGGAGAAAGAACGTGCATTTTCAAGTCGTAAGAATTTAAAATACTTAAAAGAGAAGTACGTGGCAAGGTTTTATCAGTGTAGTTGATATTAAAGTCACCAGCCAATATAACCTTAGAGTGTAGGGACAACTGGGATAAAATAGAATCAAGTTCAAAAACATAGCAATATCTCCTGTAGGTGGGCTATAAACACAAAGAATATATAAATTAAAACGCTTACAAAAAGAAAGAGAGAATTCAATAACATTCTCTAACAGAAGATTATCATACTTATCAATATTATAAAAAATCGTTTCAATTGTTTGCCTAGCCAAGATCGCGGTTCCTCCATGTATAGATTGTTGACGACAAAAATTTGATATAGGAACATAATCAGATATTAAAAAACATTCACTAGGCCTCAACCAGTGCTCAGTCAGAAGTACAATATTAGGAAAACTACATGTGACCAGCAAAAGATGAAGCTCATCCATCTTGTTTCTTAGGGATTGTATATTAAGAATAAAGATACTTAAGCTTTTCGAAGAGCTAATTTCAATCATACTAGTAGAATATGAACATGAATGAGATTCAACCTTCGTGGACATGTCTATAAAAAAGAAGAATTCAATTCACGATCAGTAATCAGTTCAGACTCATTAATTTCATTATTCAAAGACAATTTATTCGATGAAATATTAATTTTAAAATATTTGAAAATATGTGCATGTAATAATGATGCCAAGTCTGAACCAAAGTTACTGGCGTGATTAGACTCTAAAATCCCATACAGATTAATATTATTTGCATGAAAAGTACGATAAAGGGCCTTATTACTATTATAGATAACATTATGGTTTAAATAAGTATAAGGGCTTGTCATCACGAAAGTGTTTGTATCAACATGATTTTGAATTTAATTTTATAAAACATCAGATGAAGAACAAATTCCATTTAACATTACTATTAAAAAATCTTCTTTCGTAAAGTCCTTAACTAAATTTGATGCTGTCCTAATCACTTCACTGCTTGAACTGCCCGGCTTCAGGAAACACTGGACCTTGTAGTAAGCTTCAAACTAAGATTTATTCTCGTCAATTCTCTGAAACCAGTTTTGCATTCCATTGATGGCTTGAATTCCTGCGTCTATGTTTTCCTGGCTTCGTCTCAATTGATTGTTAATCCTCTGTTCTGTTTCATTGAATGTTGCTAATGCATGTAGCATGAATTTGGTTTGATGGTTGGATGTTTTTATCAATTCTTGCTGGTTTTTATCTAGTTCGTCAATATTCATGTATACTTCGTCGTTTACTCCAAAAAGAGAAGTTAGTATCTTGCCAACTAATCCTCTTTTTTGACGATAGTGATCAGCTACTTGCTGTATTCCATTGTTCATCATTCAATTCAATTTCTTGCTGTTTTTCTTGCAAATGATGAATTAGCGAAATACATTGAGTGTTATGAGCTAATTCCCTTACCCTCTCACAAAGAATGTTTAGCTGTGATATAGAGTTGTTCACATTGTTGGTATCGTTGATTATCTTCAATTTCTCAAATTTCAGTTCGATTCTAAATGTGCCTCTGTCTATCTTTGCGTAACCAATTTGTTCAATGTAGATTCCAGACTGTGGATAATGAATACTGTAATCAGCGGCTGTCGAATTTTTTATCATTGTTAAAAATAATATCGCTGTAATAGCTATTCTCCATAGCCTGGTCTTTTTGTTTTTACATTGTTTTGGTTTTTGCGGTTTTTCTTCTGGATCCTGTTCGCTTGGTTTGTTTTCTAGTAAACGAACTAGTTTATGGATTGGTCGTTTTATTGGATTTCCATCAGATTTCTTCAGTGTAACTACTCTAACTTCATCACTGTTTTTTGCTGGGTGTGTTTCGATGATTCTCGGTAGTGTAGCTAGAATAGCCTTTGTTGCAAAGCATACAAATACTGCTATGTAGCCTTTATAAGATTTGAATCCTCGTCCTTTTGTTGTTTTTATTTGAAATGGTCCTGCATAGTCTACACCACTATGCAAGAATGGCTGTGAGGGTGTAATTCTGGCTGCTGGTAGTTGTCCCATTAATTGCTCGGCTGTGCGTCCATTGTATCTGAGGCAGACTACGCGTTTTCCAATTACTGTCTTCACTGCCCTTTTTCCGTTGACTATCCAATAACGTCTTCTTGTGTATGCTAGTGTTAGTTGGTTTGCTCCGTGAAGGGTATTTATGTGGGCGTCTAAAATAATTAATTTCCTGAAATGACTCTTGTTAGACAAGATGATGGGATGTATGTTGTCATAAGGTAGCTGTGAGTGCTCTAATCTTCGCTCCAAAAAAGCAATCATGGAGTCGGTCCATGCGAATAGCTTCATATTTGTTACAGTTATAGCCTTTAGTGTTTTCTCAGTTAATCTTGCTAATAACACCGCTGCATAGTTCGAGTCTCGGTAACGAGATTTTACAGGAGCAACTTTTGATTTTGCTGTAAGGAGGGTTATTTTTGCTTTTGTCTGGTTTTTGTTATTTTCATGTAGATTACTGCACCATAGGCTTTTTCAGATGCGTCGCAGAATCCATGAATTTCTACTGTTTCTTCTGACGTTTGACCAGTCCATCTTGGTATAATAAAGTTTTCTACATGTTTCAGTTCTGACTGAAATTTATTCCATTTAACTTCCAGTTCTTTAGGAATCGCTTCGTCCCATTTTAGATTTTGCAGCCATAAGTCTTGAATTAATAGTTTTGCTGTTATGACTACTGGAGCAAGCCATCCTAGTGGATCAAACAGTTTGGCTACTTCCGAAAGGATTGTTTTTTAGTAATTTTTTCTGAACTGGAGATTACAGTTTTGAATTTAAATATGTCTTCGTTTGGCCCCAGTGAACTCCAAGAGATTTTCTTGTTTCGTTTGGATTGGTTTCGTAGATAGATTGATCTCTATATTCAGGTTCTAATGACTCGATTAAACTTTGATTATTGCTGGACCATTTTCTTAGTGTAAACCCAGCTGTTTTAAACATTTCAATCAACTCGTTTTTCAGAATCTGTGCTTCTTTGATACTGCTTGCCCCTGAAAACAGGTCATCAACGTAGAAGTCTTGTAACGCTGTTTTCGATGCTTGAGGGTAATTTTTATTTTCATCCTTTGCCAGACGCTGAATTGTTTTAACTGCTAAATATGGAGCTGACGTTGTGCCATAAGTTACAGTTGTCAATCTGTATTCTTGAAATGGCGTTCCTGAGTTTGTCCTCCATAAGATTGTTTGATAAGGTTGATCATCTTCAGAAATCTTAATTTGTCAATACATTTTTTCGATATCGGCAATTATTGCAAATTTGTGGGTTCTCCATCTTAATAAAATTTCAAATTGTAAATTGTAATTAATTTTCATATGTCCAAGGTTGACATATTCTTGCATAAATTGTTTATAAGCGATTTCTAGATCATTTTCTTTTCTAAATCTTGTCTCAAGTTATAATAATCTTGCTGCTGCACGTGATCGTGAATTCCCCAGTTGAGTTATTTCGTCTTTAAAGGGAATTCGGACGGTATATGTTCTATCTGGGTTTCTTACAGTATTTTTATTATAATGTCGTTCACAAAATTGTTCCTCTTTCGACAATGTTTGCTTCTGTCTAACTTCTTCTATTTCCCAGAATTTTGTTAATTGTTCATCTTCTTCAATACATGTTGTCAAGCTGAGAACTTGTACTTCTCGTTTTTGTTGTTTATGTATGTTTCCCGACATGATCCATCCCAGTTCTGTGTTTTGACCAAGGAGTTCATCATCTGTTTTTCTTCTGCCATCTAAGGTGATTTCAGCATATTCTTTTGCTCCCAATAAGATGTCTATTGGCCCTGGCCGGTAGAAATTGGGATCAGCCAACATTATATTTTGCATTTCCTTAATATCGATTTGAAAGATTTCATTTGGGAGTTTGCGAGTAAGTTTGGGTCAAACAAGGCATGGAGCCGTAATAGAAAATATGCTTGACCACCATGGTTTAATTGTTATTTCTATCATCCATTTTGATGTTTGTGTAGTTTCTGCTCCTACTCCAGATACTTCTGCCGATATTCTTTATCGTGGGAGATTTCATAGGGCTGATGCCTCTTCAGTTATGAATGTTGATTGAGAGCCTGGATCAATTAATACTCGCAACAGTTCATCGCTGCCATGTGCATTTTGAGCTCTTATAATTGCTGTTGCTAAGATAACCATCTCGTTTTGTCTCCCTACGTGGCTTGTTGTTGATTGTTGATTTGCTTGATAATTGTCTCTTCTGTTGATGTGACGAATTGTTGATTGTTGCTGTCTATTACTTGATTGGTCTTGATATGCTTCTTGACGGAATGCCTAATATCTATTATTTGTTTGGGTTTGATATGCATCAATATGTAGCAGTGTATGATGAAATTTTTTACATTTCAGGCATCTATATGCTGAAGTGCATCTGATTTCAGTTGTATGGTTAAGGCAATTTGCACATATTTTTTCTTCTTTTATAAATTTGGATCTGGCTTGTGGTTGTAGTGCTTGAAATTTTGGGCATACTTGTAGAGAATGTTGTTCTTTGCAGTATTTACACCCTGATTTAGTTGATGTCCACCTCTTATTGGCTGGGTATTCTATTTTATTTTTGTTTTGTCCTACAGCTTTAAGGGACTGAAATCTTGTTTGTAGGAATTTCATCAGTTTATCTGTATTTTGGATTTTGTTTGGATTTTCAAGAAATTGTTCGTATAGTCTGTTTGTCTCGGCATCCCATTTTTTACTTATGATGACGTTTACTATTGGATCCCATGAGGAAGTTTCAATGTTCAAATTGTCTAATGCCTTTAGGCATTCAGTTACTGTATCATGTAACTTTTTGAATTGGTATGCTAATTCTTGTTGGAACGCCGGAAATTCCAGTCTTTTATTAATTAGATTAGTTGCTTTAAATCACTCATTGTTATATCTGTCATTTAAAAGGTTCCAGCTAGTATTGTAATTACTTTCATTTATTTGGAGATGCAGCGGCTGGCTTCTCCTCTAAGGTGAGTTTTGAGATATTGCATTTTCTCTATGTTTGATAAGTCGCTTTCGTGTATCACTTTGGTAAATATATCCTTAAATGTTGTCCACTCATCATATTGCCCGTCAAAAAATGGTAATTTTACTTTTGGTAGCATAATGTTGCGTGTTTTCGATACAGTTGACGATGACTCAAGCTCAAGTATCACCTTTTCATGGTGTTTTTCTAATTCTGTATACGTATCTTCCACTGAAGACTGAAGATCTTGAACTTCTAATTCCAAGAATATTTCGGATATTAATTCCCATTTTTTGGTGATTTTTGAGATTAGTTGCTGGCGCCTGTTAATTGACAGTGTGTTTGAAGCTATTTCAATGCTGCTTTTATTCAATAGTTCTGTCATTTGTCTTAAGAGAATTTGTTCTTCTTTCAGACGGTTTGGTACTGGTTTGATTTGAGCTTGACATAATGCTAATTGTTGTTGCTGGTTTGTTGATAGGCTAGGTTGATTAATTTTTTGTTGCATGTCCTTAAGAGTTTTTATCGCATCATTGTAAACTTTTGACAGCTGTTCAAAGTAATTTGTTTTATGATAGTTGTGTTCTTTACAGCCTGTCTCTTCGATTTCTTGATGTGTTTTTAGAATTTCTCCCCATATTTCGTTGATCTGTGTCTTTTTGGAACTAAAGTATTTTTCAGTTTTTCTATCTAGTGGGTCCTTTTTTGCATTGTTTATGATTCGAAGATGATTATGAAGATTTCTTGCCCTCGATTCTGCTGCTCGGTTTCTAATTTGTTTAAGTCTTCCATATTGATTGCTGATGACTTTTCGATTGACGATTGACTGCTGGATTATTTGATTGGTTGTTTGCTTGCTTGACTGATAGGTTGATTGCTTGCTTTTTGATCGATTGAATAATCGATTGATTGCTCGCTTGATTGGTTCCTTTTGGATTTAGCTTTACTTATTTTTTTGTTTGTTTGTTTGTTTTTGTTTTTTTTTCAGTTTATATATATATTTTTAAATTATTATTATATCCTTTAGGAAATGGAAATTAAGGAAAACGGAATTTATTTTTCAAAAGTGTAATCGTGGGAGTTACGGGTAACCCTGAAGGTTGTAATTGAATCTCTATGTCTTCTACTATTTGGCTATCGATGTGTAGCTCTAACTCAATATCTTCTCCAAATTGTGACGGTTGTTGTTGTTTGTTTTCACTGGGTTTTTCTTTTATGGTTGGTGTTACAGGGAGTACTAATGTTTCTTCTATGGATGGTGTTACAGGGAGTTCTGATGGATGTAACTTTACTTTTATCTCTGTGTCAATAAAGTTTAGTTTGGCTAATTTTATGAGTCTGTTGTCTTTGTTTTCTATTCAGCTGCTTTCGTACCATAAAAAAATTACCAAAATGTATTAATTTTTGACATTTTACTATCTTGCGTTAGCGCCTGTTAGGGTACTGGTCGCGAGAGTAGGTAATTATTTTATAAATGTGAGTAATAGATATTTCCTACGTTAGCCGTGAGACTAGTCGTAGAAAATAACTATTTCCCGCTTAACCTATTCCCTGTTAGCCGTGAGACTGTTCAGAAAATAAATTAAGTGAAATAAGAAAGTTTTTTGGTACAATTATTTTGTGGTTACCCGTAAGACTGGTCGCACAAAATTATTATTTTACGCTTAACTCATCCCCTGTTAGCCGTGAGACTGGTCAGAAAATAAGCTTACGCCAACCAAGTATTTTTTTTTATGGAACTTAAATTGCGTTGGAGTTGCTGAAGTTGCTTGAAATTGCTTGGAGTTTTCGGTCGCTGGTTATTTTTTTTTAGGCTCGAAGGACCACGGAGTAAAATTGCCAGATTATTTCTTGACAAACTCTTTAACTGTTGTGAAGCCCTTGTATGTGACTTCTAGTCGATTAACTCATGGGGGGTTTTAGCCCTTAAGAATATTTAGATTAATACTACTGCGGTCAGTTTAGTACTGTGTTTAATAACGTAATTTTCTCTTATTTATACAAACTTAACTATATACAATATGTGACATAATTAGTAACAATGATTATAATACAATAGATAAAAACTGCTGACTGCTGCGGACTGCGTACCTGGCCTCGTTCGGTTTCCTATGTTATCGGTGGTTCTATTTTTCAAGTTCAAATAATAATTATGGTAAAAAATATTATTGAACTATTTTGTATAGTTATCCCGATTTTATGTCTAATATAAGATTAGACAGTAGGCATGATATTGGTGTAAATTTAAAATTTTGTGAACGATACTTTTAGACACGCGAGACGCGGTAACAATTTTTGGAGCCTGTATTAGTTTCCATCTCAACATGACCCAACGATGCAATTCTTACAAATTTTCTGTTTTGTACCGACCCTGTTTCTTGAAACTTCCCCATCAAATCCTTTATATAAAGATGATTTACCTTTTCATTCGGATTATTACCATTAAAAGAACGTGCTTCTGCTCTAGCAGACTTATTTTGTTAATAATAGAGACCCACCAACTTAATTCTTTCTTACCGCGTATAAACCATCGTTAGCAATACTATCAATATCACCAGGATTAGATTAAACAAATACTTCGTGCTACTGTTGTTACTACTCACTTCAATAAAATACCGATACCAAAATAAAAATAGCTAAACCAACAAAAGTGTGCAAATATACCTTACATTTTGACGTTTTTGTCAAAATAACTTGATTGAAAATGTATTTTTTTCTTGATTAGAAATAACACCTGGATAATTAAAAAAAAAAGAAAACTTATGTAGGCAACAAAATTACAAGATTTAAACTTTTAAAGAACGTCAGCCACGTTTATTCATATTTCTTTAAAACGAATTGATAAAATGAAAAAAATAAAAATAGGGCTATGTACAAAATAAAATTACCTTTAATTCAAGATATCACTCGACCCCTTTTCCCATTTAAAAAAAATGAGTAAAACGAAAAGAAAATCAAGAAACAGAAAGTCAGAGAAACGCAATTTCTGTCAATAAATGTCACCCTTAATATTAAATTTGACGTGTTCGGTCGTTTTTAGCTAAACAATCTATTTTTCAAGATTTCTATGGTGGAGTGTTTTGTCTCGGACACCCTATATGAAAAATAGCAGATGTTATAATTATAGTGTCTCTTCATATATGAGTAGACATAGATTCAAATTATTAAGAAAACAACTAAAATGCTTGTAAGACGAAAATTATTACTCTTAACATTTTTTTCTAAAATATAGGGTTATTTTTTAATACACATTGATAGCTTTTCTTAATAGAGGTACTGGACTAAATTTTTAATACTGTTTATTTCAATCTTTAGCGTTTATGGAAGCTTGGAGATGTCTGCCCATACTGTCTCTGAAATTGAAGATATTCTGTAGAGGAATATTGTGCCGTTCTTCCCAAGCAGCATATTTGCTCGGCGCGTTTCTGTGTGCTGACACTGCCCTGGAAAGCATGTCTCAAGCATGTTCTATGGGATTAATGTCTGGCGATAATGCAGGCCAGTCTAAACGATTAATGCCGTCCGATTCCAGATACTCAGTATGGCCAGGTCGGGCGTTATTATCCCTAAAAACAAAAGCCTCACCAATAGCTCCTAAGTAAGGGTTTAGAATCTCCCTTATGTATCTACCACCAGCCGCGAACATAAATTAACTCGGTGCGACCATTAAACATGATACCATCCCAGAATATAGCTACGAATCTTTGAGAGTGGTCTGCATTAAGTAAAGCTATTATTTTTGCACAATCAATCTCACTTATCACTTGTCGAGGCAACTTTTCACGTGAACTCGCAGAACGTAACTGTCTTGAACTTAATAATCAAACCACCAAAAATGTTAATGATAATGAAAAAAATTGTTAACATTTTAGTCGGGCAACAAATATTCGACGAAGTCGAAAGATACAACGATAAATACCTTAACCAGAAACTATTGAAACATTGATAAATACCTTTTCCTATTAACTTTTACGTTTTTTTCGTGGTGTAAAATTGCATAGACGATAATTGGTGTTGTGAGAAGCAGGAAGGTACCTCCATAAAGGGAGACGCATCAAAACAATGTAGGCCCTAACAGTATTTTCGGGTATTTAGAATTTTATTAAGTGTTATTTTTTATATGGTCCTTTATCGAAGGAAAAGATTTTGATTTAAAATAAATATATATTGTTAAAATTTGCGACATTTTGTGGTCACTTCCAGCGCGGATTGTGCAAAAGGAAAAGTACATCGATTTGTAAATAAATTTACATCTCAAAATTTAGACCTCCATTTGTAACCTTAATTTTTCTAATTAAGCGGCCAAATTTACATACAGCGGTACTGCTTCTCGCCTCCCAAAATCAAAATCTCGGAAAATGTAAAAAATGTGTTAAAATTTGTCTCCAATATTCTTGCAAGTTTGGAATGCTCTGACAAAATTACACAAAGTTTAAAATTTGTTTCTCAACAATTAACTTTACTGTATACATCTAAAGAGAGGTATAAATATTCATCTAGTACTGTTATTTTATGTTCAATTTTATTTACCATAAGCCCTCACTGTTATAAGTATTTGCGTAGCCATAGTCCTATAATTTTGCCACACCTAATACAATAAAATCCATTTGTAATAGATTTCTCACAGATCTTCACATTGATGAAAGAAATGTGTTTTTATCCTATGCTCGTAACATATTCCAATATTTAACAGAACAAGAGAAAAATGTAATTTTATTATTTGATGAAATTCACATTGACCCCTATTTAGATCACAAAGCTAGAAATATTGTGGAAACAGCAGTAAATAATAAGAACTTAGCATCCTTTGCAGTTGCCTTTATGTTAAGCAGTCCTTGCCCAGCATTTAAAGAAGTCATACATATATCACCAGTCTCGACACTAAAGTCTGATATCTTATATAATTTTGTTAAGACCATTATTGAAAATTTAGAGGAAATAGGGTATTTTGTATTTTGCACAGTTAGTGGCAATTATGCAAAATAGCAAGGCAATGAGTAATGTTTCATCCCTAAACAATCTTAGTATTGTTTACCCACATCCCATTGATTCATAAGGACCTTTATTTTATCTTTTTGATACTGTCCATTTACTTAAATGTATTTTTAACAACTGGCTTAACTCAAAACCCTACCAAAAATTTTCTTATCCCGATTTTGAAACAGGTCAAGCAAAATGTGCGTCATTTTCTGTAGTAAAGAGACTACATGAATTAGAAAGTGAAAAATTAATAAAACATGGTTACTCACCTAGTTTAGAAGCTTTGTTTCCATCATCTATTGAAAGGCAAAATGTTAAGTTAGCTCTCAAAATTTTTAATCCTTTTATGATAGAGGCTCTCAAAAATGTTGTTCATGATGTACCCTTTTCACACGACATAGCACACTTTATTAGTATTATTTGGACATGGTGGAAAATTGTCAATGTAAAAACTCCTCTAAAAGGAAAATTTTTATTGGACATATATCAAGAACCTTTTACCAAAAAAATACTAAACCCATTTAATGATGATCCTAAATATATTTTTTTTACAAAAAATGCAAGGATGGTTAGACACTTGGGACTCAGCTGTTTTTTCGCATACCCTGACTCGTCAAACACATACTGCACTAAGTCATACCATACATGGACTTCTTGAAATAGCTAAATATTGTTTGACAGAACTTGATATGAATTATGTCTTACTTGGCAAATTCCAAACTGACCCCCTGGAAGGGCGCTTTGGAAAATATAGACAATTAGCTGGCGGTCATTATAACATCTCAGTTCGCCAACTATATGAATCGGAGAAGAGACTAAGAATTCAGTCTATATTGTCATTAAGGTCTCGAAATTATGGAGATATTAATATAAATCAGTTCTTTGACCTCCCTGAATGCGACCTTTCATTGGCAGGTACCTCATTCAACTCTGAGGAAGTTGATAATCTATTATCAAAGATTATAATTAATACACCCGATAATGAGGCTATAAAAACTGATTTGCCAGTAATAACCTATTTAAGTGGATATAATTGCTATATTGTTTACAAAAAAATAAACTGTGAAATTTGCAAGATGAATTTAACACTTAATGAACCTTTTGTTGTAGAAGATTCTTACAATTTAATAAATTCATTAAGTCGTGGTGCTCTTTTATATCCTTGTGAGCAAGTAGTAGACATTGTTTCTAAAGTTTACATAATTTTTAAAAAAATTATTGATGAATTTGAGGACACTTTTTTGGACATTTACAACAAAAAGTCATTTCTTTGAGAGTTATTTTTTAAGTATTTGACTAAAAACCAGCTTTTAACTCCCTTTAAGAACTGCGAAATACACATTAAATCCAATGTTTCTAAAATTCTTCTTAGCAGCATATCAAATACATTTTTGAACAATTATTGTGCCAAAAATAATAATAATCGGCTAGGTAAAAAAAAGAAAAGGAAACTAGAGACTCTTAATAAATAAGTAAAATTTGTATTTAAGCCAATTATGTAGCACAATATCTAATATCAAGATTAATCCCAATAACAATAACAATAACAATGACCTAGCCCTAATAATATTCCTGATGGTGACATTCCCGATGGTGACTGATATAAGTCGAGTACCTATACAGGGTGACTTTGGGTTGCTTTAAGTTGTTGCTTTTTGGGCGATACTGGACTATACAGTAATAGCCGAAGTAATAATAATAGCATATAAACCAATACAATGTTATGATGAAAAATTTAATTTAACTTTTTAAGCAATTTATTTGGATTTTGATATATGAAATGGCTAACTAGTTCCTCTTAAAAAAATGTATTTTTTTAAAATGTTTTAGAATCATATTTTATTAATCAATAGTCTCAATACTCAACTTCAGTACTCAATCAAATAGAAAAGACACCCTATATGTGTCTAAAAGATAACGCAGTAAGAGCCAATTATCTACCTAATTATTTCAGAGGTGTTGTAAGCTTTTATAATACACCTCTTGGGTTTTTAAAAAATCGAATGGGGCGCGACTAAGAGTTCAGTTCATGTTCTGGTAGCCCTGTTTAAACCAGAAACCCTTAAAAATGTCGTAAAAATTCATGTCGCATACCATTTTTTTCGTGAAAATTATCATATACTTCTAAGATATTTTGGCCTACATTGGATGACGTCACACGTAAGCAGTGAGGCCTTGTACTTTAGAAGGTGTTGCGCCAGCGCATTTTTCTTAACAGATACGCAATTACCTTAACGAACAATATCCCGAACGTTGGATTGACCATGGTGGACCTTTGCTTTGTCCTGCGCGTAGTGCAAACTTAAACCCCATGGACTCTGTATTTGGGGATATTTGAAATCAATTGTTTATGATAGTTCTATAAATAATATAAAAGAAATTTTATTTTTCTTTTTTAAAGACTCGTATGTTCTAAATTTTATGTCAGTATGTTATTTGGTTCAAGACCTAAAAAAGATAAATCAAATAATACTTTGACAACCTGTATTTCAATGACTATTAAAGTTAATATAAGGGAAGTTGACCCACAAGAATCACATTATTTTGACGTAAGTTGTTTTATGTCGCATTACTTTCGGGACACCTGTATAATGATGAATCAAATAAAGGTTATTTTCTTGCATTTGCTTCTGGTAATTTTTTTTTAGATGTGAGGGTTTAACACAGCTTTACGAAAATTTTAAAATAATTCAAAATTAAATTATCGGGCTGGTCGATGACGAATCTTTTACAAGACATCATGCAGCTTAAAGAACCATAGATTTCTATTATTATGAAATAAAGGCAAAAAATTATGAACTTCAGCTTTATCAGCTATTGCTGGCACATCGGCCACCAACTAGCCAACAAACTACAATTCGACCCTCTATAGATCGCTTAACTTTACACATTTTTGAAGTCCATTTAAACTCTTGGCCTACCTTTTGAGAAATTTTTTAATAATCTAGTACATAACAATTCACACATCTCAGATGTAGAAAAATTTACACACATAAGAAACGTTTTAAGAAAAGAACCAAATACTTAATTAAAACTTCAAACATCAAATTTCTAATTTGATGCTTACTGATGCAAATTATAAAATTGCTTATTCTGCTTTTTTTAAGCGGTATAACAATAAACGCATGTTGGCGTTTACCTATTATAATGAAATTTTTAATGCTTCCCATATCATATATTATAGACCTTATTAATTTTTTAGAAAATCACTGCCGCGCTCTGTTTATTTTTTAATTCAGCTAAAGTTGAAAAATTAATTAACGATTTTCGAAAAAATTACGTTTTTTTCAAGCTACGCGAGAACGCTACTACTATTTCAATCAATAATAACACTCTTTTTACTATGCTGGAAAAATCAACCTTGAAAGATCAGTATTTTCAAGTTTTTTGCAATTTAAACGATTTTTTTTTTTGCTTGAAGGGGTATAATTTTATTATTTTATATAAAAAGTCTTTACAAAAAAAAATAAGCGCCGGATGAAGTGTCTAAGGAATTAAAAAAGGGTTCGAGTCGCGTAGCTTGAAAAAAACTTATTGTTCTCAAAATTCTCGAAAGCTAATTAACTTAGAATAAAAAAAATCTACTTTCTTGGCATACAAACAGCTGTAATTAAGCCAAATTCCATAAAGTTTGGATTTTTTTGGCGGAGTTTAAAATAAGAAACGAAAAATTGGGTTTTTCCACTTTTTTTGGCCGAAATCTGCATGTACTTGGTCCAGATCAACAATGATATTGTTAGAGTAAGATCTTGAAAATGTGAAAATGAATGTCTTTGAAAATGTTCTGCAAAGGCGTCTGCGATTTTCCCTGGATTACTGAGAATATTCCCGCTGAACGTCATTTGACTGGGTATTACTGAATCCCTCTTAAGTTCATTAACAAAGGATCAGAAATGCTTTATATTTTTGGGAATAAGTTATTTCCTTGTGGTTGCGAACAAAAAATTAAACAGAATTCTGATCTCTCAAAATTTAAGATTTTTCTTCAGATTTTTATTTTTAACTTATGTCAAAAAATGTTTCAAATAAAAAATGTGTATTTTTTAATTATTCATAACTTTTCCATTTAACTTTATTTGGTACAAGTATCTATGCAGTAAAAGTCGCCAAAATGTTTTCCACCCCTCCGCCCTTAGAAAAATCTAGCTCCTGCTTTTTTGATTTAAGTATTTCTAATTTCTATTTCTACCATTTCCCGGTGAGGTTAGCCTGTTAGGACTTTTTTTTTTGCCCCCTTTTCAGATAGTACACCTGCACTATCATCATACCCTATCGTATCGTATCATATCGTAAAAAATTCAGGCTCTTCAGCCTCTTTCCAAAACTCCAAAAAGAGAAGTTTTCAGTACCCATTGACGGGTAAATGGTATGACTTCAACAAAAACAAACGGTAAAACTCATTGTACAATAAGAGCACGTAATCAAGTGGAATCTACATTCTTCTTTGAGGCTTATATCGTTAATAAAGTCTCTTCGAACTTACCCAAAGTCCGAGTCAATCCGGGCCAACCGACGGCTCTCGAAACCATCATTGGCTGAGTGATTCAAGGAAAAACTCATTTAGAGTAGTCACAATCTGTAATTACGTCTGTTCTTTAGATGTGCTCTTGAAGAAATTCTGGAAAGTCGAGCAAGTTCCAACTTTACCTAAATTATTATCCTTAGAGGAGAGAAACTGCGAGGAAATTCATCTATTAAAAGAGATCCAAACCATCGCTTCATAGTTACTCTCCTATTTCGGAATGGAGAACCCAATTTAGGGGATTCATATTCTCTGGCTCTTCGTAGGTTTGCTCTTTTGGAGAGACACCTCTCTAAAAATGTTCTGTTCCCTGGTTCTATCACCCTGTCATAAAAACCAATCCAGTTTTCACAAAACTAAGGGTAGGACTTGACGCTAGCGCAAAAGCGTCTAAAGGTTTAAATCTTAATCAGACTCCCAATTTCTGCCACGATTTTATATTTTCGCATCCATGAAATAGTTTTTATATGTGATCTCAAACGAATGTACAATGTACAATAGGTTAAACCCTGTTGTTACATTTACATTTTATTTACTTCTTAGTTAGCTCAGCGGACCCTTCAGGAGCTGGCTACTATCTATGAAAAAGAATATCTCCGAGCTGCACATATATTAAAACATACAATCTTTGTTGATGACGCCATTGCAGGAAGTGATGACGTCAGTAGTATACTTTCTTTACAGAGAGAACTAACTCAACTCTTACCACTCGGATATGCTGAATTGCCAAAATGGGCCAGCAATCACCCCGATATTTTATGTTCTATACTCACTGAGCATACTCAAATGATATTTAGTTTTGATAAAGAAGGACCCTGCATTATAAAGGCTCTGGGAGTTGCTCTTGGCTCTCAATGAAATCCTGTCACTGTATCATTTAGCTTTCATTGTACACAGACAGATTCTAAATATACAAAAACGTTTTGCCATTAGTGGCTAAAATGTATGATTCTTTGGGTTTGTATCACCTATGGTATTTAAATCCATCGAGTGACTGGCCCGAACAACCCATCTTCAGATCTGATTTCTTTTTGTGAAACAATACTTAAGCCAAAACTACAAACCTTACGGGTTTTAGTTTCAGAACCTAATATTATTGACCAAGTTTTAAATCGATTTTCTTCACTGGCTAACCAAAAATACAGCGAATTACTGCCTACATTTATCGTTGGTTTAACAAGGTTCTACAAAAGGAGAACAGTTTTTCACATCTTCCATTGTTCTTAAGCTAAATGCTTCTCGCTTGTCGCACTAGATTACGCGGGCTGGTTCAGCATTTCATCGGGAAAGTATACACGTTGCAAAACCACAAAGGGTTATGTTGCCATATTTTGCTGTGGTGTAACCCGAGAAATACATCTTCAATTTAAGCGGCAGTAATATCATAACAATTAGCATCCGACTTATCAACGGAAGCTTTTTTGGCGGCATTTCGCCGTTATGTTGCAAGGAGAAGTCATTTATCTGATGTATACTCTGATCAATGCACCAACTTTAAAGGAGCCAAAACGGTTTTATTGGAATATACCAAGTACGTTGCCCACACACTTTTAATAAATTGGCACCTAAATCTTTCAGGGGCTCCACATTTTAAAGGTCTGTCTGAGACAGGCGTTAAATCTGTTAAAACGCACCTTCCTAGGGTAGTTAGAGAACAAATTCTGACCTATGAAGATCCCCTTCTTCACTCAAGTTGAAGCATTATTAATTTACGCCTATTGACTGCCATTTAATCGGATCTGAATGACCTCAATCCAATAACTTCAGGGAATTTTCTCACTATGGAACCACTAAACACGCTCCCGGACGCGTATTTACATACTATACTACAGCACAGAGCACCATAGAACTCGACGGCTCTGCACCGCAGTATAATATGTAGTTGAAAAATGGGCTTATTTATCACTACATACTAGACTACGCTACAGAGCATTAGAAAGAAACATGTTTTTATGTGATTTGTTTGGTGCTGTAAAATTGGTAGTAACAGAGTAAATAAATGTGTAATTATTTATGTTATTATTATTATTGTTTTTGTTTCATTTTTGTTTATGATTTTAATATACAAGATGAGGCATGATAAAATTTTAATGAATACAATGCTACTTTAAAATTTAAAAACAATGTTGTGAAGGTGTGTTGTAATTTGGGTTTTAGAATTTTGATAGTGCTTTGTTTCTAAGTTAGGTTTTTTGTTATTATATATATGAATACAAAGTATGTATCTAAATAAGTACATATGTATAAATTGTTAGATTTTAATAAAGTGCCACCTATTTAGTTTAAATTTGAAATTTAAAGGGCCTACTGAATAAAAATAAAGCAATTACTTTTGCTTAAAATATGAAAGCAAAATCTTAAGATTTTGCGGATTAGAAATAGTAGAATTAGAAGCATATTTTTGTGTGTTAATGAGACAGAATGTATAGGAATATACAGATAATTTTTTTTTTAATTTTACTCATCTAATATTATCATCTAATATTATTGGTAGACAATATTAGACCTAATATTGTGTACCATAGATTGGACATGTTCCCTATCTATAGACAACATAACCAAACTTAAGGAGTTTCTACGAACACCACTGTTACTCAGTAAGAAAAGGCTGTAAGAAATCATTCAATATTTTATTAGATCTATTTTATACAAAAAAAAAGATGATACCTCGTATTCATTCAACAAAAAGATTAAATTCAATAGTAGCTATCTTAAAGGAAAAAATTGAAATATTTAGTGATATATTGCGTTTTGACAATTGTAGGGCACAAGTTTATTTAGTGACCCTGGAGCCTTAACGTCTGCAAAGACATATTATTTATTGTCTTTAAAATTAAATTAAAACTGCTTGTTTTTACCAAAATAATATAAAGCTAGATTATAATAAATTCTTGTTGTACTTACTAAATGTATGTATAAATATATTTTTCTAGAATTAAAGTCCTTATAGAAGTCTTCAAAAAGTATTTTAGTTTGAATATAGAACAATAGTGGACGTAGCGATACAATTAAGACTAAGAAAATCTAAGGAATAATAATAACAGCAAACCACTTGTTAACAGATGATATTTATATTTAATAGTCGATTTATTTCCCATACAGTAAGCTAAGTTTACACCGCGAATACCAATTTAGTCTTCCGACTAAATACTGTGTTAATTTTATTAAATCCTTAGGCTTTTACTCCAATAAAGTCAAGACTATTATTTTAATCCCTTGTTTGGTCCTAGATATCAGCTTCAACTTTAGTCCTTGAATAATGTCCATATACATTATATCTATATGTTTTAAAAAAATACAAGGTACATCTTCTAATTCTAAACAGTTTGCAAACTTTTCTGAAATTGCAAAAAAAATTAAAGCAAACTTCAGAAGAATACTTATACGTACGTAATCAAGCTTAACAACTGAAGGAGTTTTTAATTCATATGAATTGCAGAATTATATAAATCAAGTTATGCAATATTACTATTTTGTGGTTTAATATGTGGCTACTTTGAACATATTTTCCAATATAAGGGCATTTTTCGCTATTTCAGAAAAATTTATCCCACTGTATCACCATTCAAGCAGATTAATGATAAAAAATATAAACCTGTACATTCTGAAGCGAAACCTATATTTTAAAATTAAACCAAATTTAGGAATGGACTAAAGAAATTATGTTTTACGCGCACGTATTTAAAAGTTGTATTTACGTACCTTTAAGAGCCTACAAGCCACTATTAAAATTTTTAAAATACAACACACCTTTACAACATTAGGTATTTGTTTTCAAATTTTCCGTCTTTATCTTGTATATCGAAAGCGCAAGCAAAAAAAAAACAAAATTTAATAATAATAACAACATAAATAATTACACAATAATTAAATGTGTTACTATAATTTTACAGCACCAAACAAATCACATAAAACATTTTTCGTTCTAATGCTCTGTACCGTAGTATAGTATGTAGTGATAAATAAGCGCACTTCTCAACTACATATAAATACATACATACTCTGCAGTGCAGAGCCGCCGAGTTCTATGGTGCGCTGTGCTGTAGTATAGTATGTAAATACGCCTCCCGGACACAGAGCTAGTGTAAAAAATGCACGCAGATTTTTGGAAGAGGCAGTGTGAATATTTGAATTCATTACAACAACGCTCAAAGTGGCAGAGTCCAGTACAACTATACGTTATATACTAATTAAAAATGATAATAACTATAATACTAATTAAAAATGAACAGTCTCCGCCCTTACAGTCGTTACAAGGACAAGTTATCCTAGTCCATCCCGGGCAGGATAGCATTGTAAGAGTGGTTTCTTTGAAAACCAAATCAGTAGTGCGTAGACCTATGGTTAAGGTATGCCCTCTCCCTATTGAGGATTAACGAATCCTGTGAATGGAAAATTCATATATCATGGGTCCGTTGAAATTTAGTCTACTATATATTATTATATTATTATACTTTTTGATATTTACTTGACTTTATTTTCGGTCCAAAAAAACGTCTTTTATGTCGTTTTTGGGGGGCGGGAATATTAAATCCACAAAGAAATTTAATTATTTAATTTTTTTTTTAATTTCATTTTATAGCACAATGCTCATTGGAAGTCCATATCGTTTAATAAAATTTTATTTTACTTAAATATTTCATTCTATACCGCATATAAAAATACCCAAATCTACCTATATAATTGGTCATCGGGCACCATGCCCAGCGAACATGTGTGGAGATGTGAAATAGCACGACCTTCGTGTCCACACCATACCATTCTAAGACAGACCATTGCTGAAACTTAAAATCGTTGGTACCAGTGAGCATTAGCAAAACCTTTTCCTATTAACTTTTATGTTCCGTTTTTTTTTCGGGGTGTGAAATTGCATAGACGACAATTGGTGTTGGGAAAAGCAGGGAGGTACCTCCATAAAGGAAGACGAACCAGAACAAGGTAGGCCTTATATATATATATATATATATATATATATATATATATATATATATATATATATAGTTAAAGTTTGCGATACAAGGTGATGCAAAACTTTTAATCTCAAGTTCTCATCTTCACGAAATGCATAAAAATGCTCTTTCAGCATAAATAAACTTAATAACTATTAGTGCTACAATTACTGCATTCGAAAAAAATTGGAGAAACGCGAATTCAAATTCTCTTACACATAGATAATAGAATAATTAAAAACATACCTTTTAATCGAGCCGCTTGATGGAAGTAAGCACTACATATGCATTTTCTAACAACATCCCAATCGGTTCCACAAGATTTGATCTCTAACTTCTGCTGCACAACAATATCTTTGAGCTGCTGTCTAACTTCCCTTACTTTTCTCATTGCTTTAATGTGGATAAAATGTTCATTGCACCAGTGCGAGGAATATCCATTTTGTTTCCACTGGTTATATACGTTTAGAAAGGTTAGATGGTCGCTTTCTGGTACCTGAGTAGAAAAGTTTTAACATATTATTATGAAAATGTAAATAGGCAAATTATTCTCCTAATTTTTGTACTACTTTATTCGTATTTTGTTGTTAACAGTTGATTAGTAGGGTTTGTTTAGGTTTCTACTTACGTTTAGCTTAATATTTGCATTTATAGTGTCTAGTTTTTAAGTAGTTCATCTTGTTTGAGGGCCTTATTTTGGCCCCAATTTAGGTTATATTATTATTATTTATTATATTATACATTTTCTAGAATTCGTATATTTGCTTGCTTTGAATGTCAGTATTCTCTTAAAATTATTGATCTCTTTTGGCAAAAACATTGAAGAAAATCCTAAACATTTCTAAATTGTTCCATGGGTCTTTAAACGAGACGTATTTCGTGACATTTTATTCAGTTTTAATTGTTTAGTCAGTTTTTACATTGAAAACAATTAAACGACAGTCAATGCGAATTAGGTTAGAGTTTTTGACGTTGCCAATAAAAGTGTGTTCCTGAATTTCGTTATATTCTTAATGTTAATTAATAAAACTAGTGATTTTCGGTATATTACAGATAATGATTAATAATAATTAATCATCATCCCGAATCACCAATTATTACAGGAAGAGAATGTACTTTCAAAAAAACGCAAATAATAATGGAGTATATTTTGTCACATTTCTGTGATGTTGATGATGTTCTTCTGTGCAAATTTTAGAAGACAAGTTCCAACCAGATTCTCTGTTCCATGCTCTAAAAAAAGTTACATTAAAGTCGGAGAGCACAGATGTCTGTCAAGTTTCCAATTCGTATCAATTTGAACATTAGAAAAACAATCTCAATCTCAAAATAATCTCCTTTAACAAATTTCTATTAAAAATAATATAGAAAAGGCCGTGACGAGTAAATGGTATGATCATATTTAATTTATGCTTAATATGAGATATTAACCAAAATTTGGTGTAATATATAAGACGAATTCGTAATTAGTTATTATGTTGGGTATTACGTCACTATCTAAGTAGATATCAATTTAGAAAAAAAACTATCTCGTAATTGAGACATATTATATCAATAAATGAGCAAAACGCAATAGTGCATAAAGTACCACTATTCTATTGTACAGTAAAGTAAATGTATGATCTTATGATTAGTAAAAAGATTCAGCAAAATTACTAATAAGAATTACTTATCGTCGCTGTAAGGAGTGAAACTGAAATATTTTGGTATTCTTAGAAAATGATGGCAAATTTAAGTGCCACATATCTAGCTAAATTTACTGACATAAATATTATGTTTATAAGTTTTTTGCACACTATAAATTAAAATAATTAATATAAAAATGGTTAAATGCAAAACATATATGGCATTTTAAAAATCTATAAAATATTTTTTTTTACCCTTCCAGAATTCAGACCATTTAGTAGTATGATAATAATTAAGTAAATATCCCGACGCTAAATGCGTATGTGTTGTGATGATGCAACGAAATTTTAATTTGCCTTATTTTGATAATTGTAATTATACAGAATATATGCTAGTGTCCTGATGTAGCAATTTCTTAGTATATATACTAACCATAAGCCAATTAAATAATATTTCCAATTTTATGAGCAGATTTTTTCTGTAACTAAAATGGAAAACTGCAAGTTTTAAGATCTTTTGGTCCTTGAAGATGCATTTTATCCAGCATTTAACTTGCATTTTATTGTGCCACATGTGCCGAGGCAGTTAATAAGAAAATGGATACCTAAAACTATGCCAATGATAACTTCTTTAATCTTTATCAATTAGTTTCTAAATGCGACTAGTATGCGGTAACTGGTTTTCTCCTTATTTAAAGCATAGAATTAAAGAGAGAAAAAACTTCATCGTCAAATAACTTATAAGGAAAGCTCTGACTGTATTAAATATCGGTTTCTTAGAGCTGAAATTAAGAGTCAAACAAAATTTGAATACAACTTTTATATAAGACTTTAACAGAAAAAGGCTACTTTCAATCAAGATTTAGGAGTGCAGGAATACCAGTGGCAATGACATTAAATAATACAAATTTTGATAAACCCATTAAGATTGCAAATGTCTTTGCCTAACATTTTAAATCTGTGTATGGCATGCCTGACTGCTGTGATTTTCACATAAATAACAAAAACTAGGGTACTTTTGTTTTAAGGAGATTGGTGCTGGTGTGTCATTAATGCCATTAAAAAACTTAAACATGGAAACATTTTAAATCTGTGTATGGCATGCCTGACTGCTGTGATTTTCACATAAATAACAAAAACTAGGGTACTTTTGTTTTTAAGGAGATTGGTGCTGGTGATGTCATTAATGCCATTAAAAAACTTAAACATGGAAAACCTACTACTCCATCACATACAAGGTTTTGCCGAATTTTTAGTGAAACCCCTAGCTTATCTACTTAATCAGTCAATTGAACAGCAACTGTTTCCAGATATTTAAAGGTTATCAACTATTTCGTCAATTTATAAAAAAGATAAAATAAACTATATATTAAATTATAGGCCTATTAACCTCTTAAGGCTCCGCTACCTATCCTTTCCAGTAGCTACTGCGGGGCAGCAGCGGTGAGAGGCGCGGAAGAAAATATTTTACGGCGGACAGTATAGCAGAGACATTCTTAAATAGGCAAACGTTATATTCCAGGACTGGTTTATTATAAAATTACGGTTTTGGCTTTCTGATAGCGCGGCGACAGTGTATGAGATAAGTACGAATACAAAAAAATCGACATGCTCACTATTCACGCTAATTAGTTATTGGTCTAAATTGTTTTAAAGATATGCTAAATATGGATGATTATTATAGAAAAAGAACAAGAACACGACTTGAATGAAAACACTAGGTTAAATGCAAAAAGGAAACGTCCAACATAGAGAATATAGCTTACGCTATAGTATACGATATTTTTTTTATTTGACAATGCCATTGATAAGCGATCGATACATGGATCCAATCATAGCTTGATTTTTTAGTAACGCCCTTACGCGCGTTTATATACAGGGTAATTAATGACCGATACGTTAGATGTAAATAAACATGGAATTTTTCTGAAAATTAGGTTTTTATCGTGGTTTAATACGCTTTATCATCTGAAATATTTTTGGAATTGCGACGTTTCCTGAAAGTATACATGACTTTTTTGTATTTTATTCACCTTTTTTAAGTTTTTTTTTAACCATAGCCTTGTATCTGTAGCCATTTTCGAGAAAAAACAATTTGTGATTTTTGATTAATGAAAATTTAGGTTAAATAAATGTTCACGTATCATCTATCATCAAACTCTATATATAGTGCTAAATAATTAAAACTTTATAGCGGAAAAAGAAAATATAACACTTGACTCAAGCTGTGACGATCAATGTCAAAACCCTGATTTGTCACCGGTTGAGCTTAAAAGAGAAAGTGAAAAATTTTTAGAGAGACCTAAAAAAATAAAGAAGAAATTAAAATAATAGAAAAATATACCAGGCAACAACATCAACAACTAGGATTTGTGGTTCCTAGAACGCCGGAAGCCCCTTACTGCATCTAATTGTAAAGTAATTTGCACAAAATTTAGCACAAGTAGTAATGGAGATACCGAGCTTGTCAGCAACTACTCTATCCGAAAATATTAAATTTAAATAGCGTTAATCGGGGTAGGCAAAATAAGAAATGCGCAACTGATACATTAGAAAAAATTATCGGTAAGAACGTATCACCTTGTAGTCTGTATATTAATTAAAGCTTTCCATATTTGTCAGCAGATGCTTTATTAAGGAAAAGTGGGAATTAAATTTCCATTTAGTGTCAGAAACCTCAATCTTAAGGAAGAGAAGAAAACGAAAAAAATAGTCAAAACCACGAACGGTTTTACCAAGTACAAGTCAGTTATACGTAACTGGAAGAGCATATTGCTGTTTTGGGATTGGACGTCGTTCGGTGTAAAAAAGAAATAATTTAAAAAAATGTATTTTGCCACAAAATAAAAGATCAATTGACCGATTTTTTGTGAAGTACCTATTTACTCGCACCTGTGGATTTTGGAAAATCTAGAAGTATGGATATTAAAACGTCACATTAAAATCAATTTATAGTGTGAAGAATTTTTATTGGCATAAACTGTTTTGAGTTTTGAGTCTTTTTTAATCATAGTTCCTTATATCTAGCGGTTTTCCAGAAATAAAATAATTTTGCGTGTTTTTTGTTAAAAATCAAAGCATACATAACTAATATCTTTCATTTACTAAAATGGCGAAAAGTCCATTTTTTCAAATGGAATACCCTATTTTATTTTATATTCTAATGGACAGTTAAAATACCTTTAATATAATATATCATATTCCTATCCTAAGTAGTTGCATTTTAGAAATAGATCCTCATTTTCATGAAATTTGATAATTTTTTTAAACATTTTTATTTTGTAAATATCCTAGTTAACCATGAAAATGCCACAATGATTTAATAAATGACAGTGACATATTAAATTAAAATATTAACATTGTGTTTTATAATCAACTTAATTAAAAAGTCTAAAATGGAAGATATTAACTATTCAAATCAGATTTTGATGAGACTATTTATTTTCCCTTGATAATGTGATCAAATAATCTACCATCAAAATCGACGAACGTTTTTCAGGTTACAAAATAATTTTGTTTATTAAGACTCTAAATTAAAATCTGAATTAAATACAACAAAGCCAGTTACCAATGAAGAACATATATTATTATGTTCTTCATATAATATTATTAATGTATTGGCATATTTTACTGCATATCCGCAAGCTTAAATTAGATGTGCTAAGAATGATTTAGGTTTATTTTATTATTCAATTAAAAAAATATTAGCCAATCCTAAAATGCATTCATGCAAATTTACGAAAGTACAGGCTTTGAAAAGAGTAGAAAAGTGAAAACATTTTGATCCATATTGATGAAGATGCTGACTTTTTAAGAAAAATAATTTGGAAAAAGTAACATTTTTCAGGGAGGGAATTTTCGATAGAAAAAATAATTATTTTTAGATTGATTTAAATCAAACAAAAAAAATTAAGAATCTATATTCTAACTAAATACCATATCGAATAATATACCAAATTTAAAAAAAATTGGAATCAAATACATACTAGTAAAATGCTTCATAATCATAAAAATAATTATTTCTGTTTAAGAAATTATTTATATTTAAATTGAAATTATTTGACCTCGTCATTATTATATTGTTTAAAAATGCATCATTTGAATACAATATAATAAACCTGAAAACCTGAAACTGAAAATAACGCTAAAACGTAACGTTAAAAATAAAGTAGTTAAATAATCCGTAGATGACGCCATGTCGCGGCGATCCATGAAAGAATAAAAATGCATAAAAATGCACTTGGAAGGGTTTAGGATATATCGTTTTTTTTGCGATTTTTTTTCCAAATATTTTTTGTACCAATTTTGTTTGGTTTGCATTGAATTTGGGTGAATTGTGAATTGAAAGTGAATTGAGTAACTATTTTTAATAATATTTCTATTTATAAAATAATGTTTTTAAACAATTTGTACACACTCTGTAGATCGTCCTCGACAGAGGCATTTCTCATCAATTCGACGGAATGTCTTTATTCTTTTTTTTATTATTTAAAAATATTAACTTCACTTCATCTTAAAACGCGGGCGCGTATAGTTTATCCTTTGAATAACTAAAATTTAATTTGATCAGTGTCAACCTCCTTTTCTTCCCTTTAAAACTCCACCTTCCTTTCACCTAATACAAGAAGTGCAGCAGAAAGTCGTGAGGCTAAAGAGTGTTCATCCAGAGTAAGCACCTTTTATTCCAATCAACCATTAAAAAAATATAGTCCACTTTTCCCTCCTGACATACGTATCGAAGCGATTTATTGGCCTTCGAGCCACATTTGTTCTTTTTTTCTCTTTTTTCATGTATGTACATTTTTTAAAAAATCTCTGATACAAAAATTTAATTTGGATACTTTAAAAATTACTTATTCGTTCCAGCATAATTTGTTATATTTTTAAAATTGATATTACAATAGAAAGAACATAAATACACACAAATTTAGTGTCTTTTGAAATTATTAAAATTAAAAAAAATACAATTTTATATAACATGGAATAGTTTCTTAGGTCGGCGGCAAAATCATCACCTTTTTGTAAAAGAATTTTGTTATGGTACTATCATCACTGCTGTTTCTATCTCCGTATCTTCGCAGGTATTTGGATCATCACACATATCGAATGTGTTTTTTGTAGTTTATCTATTTTCGCGTTCAGTGAAAATATTTCTGCTGCTTGGTTTTAAATATTATTTAGTTTGTCAATTCGAAGTTGTACAGAGTGGTCAAAGTTCAACACAATTTAAATATAGTAATTCAATTTGTTTCATAGTAGTCTTACCTTTCGTCAATTATTATAAATTTATTTTCAATTACGAGTTTTCGTGAGAATTGGTTGATTTAGTAAAAATCAATTATTGTCAATTAATACTAAAAAAGATAGTTTTTTTTTACAACTTAATACAAATAAAATAAAAGTTTTCTGAATTTATCGGATGATAAAAAATCAATTAAAATCAATTAATTTTTTCTAATACATTTACTCATCGAATAAATTGCTATTTTTTTTATCACGTTGATTGATTTATTCTGCTGATAAGTCGTTACTGGTCAATATGTCCGATAAATTGAAAAAATTATCTTCAAGAAATAATATATACAGTCTGCTTTGCAAATTCGTTATCAGCAGATTGAATTTATTATTGATAATTTCTTTTAAGAATCATAATGCTATTATTGCTCTATTAGATGATGATGATGTCTTATTTTTGGAGCAAGATAAAATAAGGGCTGAATTCATTATTGGTTCGTTAAGGAAACATATTTAAAATTTAATAATTCTAATAATGACACACAGTCAAATAATGGTAATTCATCTCAAAACAGTAAATTTTCTCGTCAATCTGTATCTTTGCCACCCTTATCAGTCCCAACCCATTGGGATATTAATGGAAAATATCCCAATTTCCTACTTAGATAAAGATTTATTTGAAGCAATAGTGCATAATAATAATTCATTATCAAATGTTGCAAAATTTAAATATCTATTAGGTTCTTTAACGGGACAACCCTTAACTTTAATTCAAAATTTATCCTTTACTGAAAGTTATTACAAAAATTGCTTATGATAGTTTATATAAGAGATATTATCGCCGTAGGATCATTGCGGCCAATCATTGGGCTGCTATTGAAAGTACCCAAAAACTCTCCTCTGATAATACACAAGAGTTGCGTAACCCTTTAGATATCTTTCCGGATAATTTAAAAGCTTTGCGTAATTTTGCGACTACCCGTTGATTCCTGGGACTTGTGAGACAAATGATGCTTAAAAGGGCATACATATATGTGGCTACTAAATTTTAAATATAAGTTACAGATTCGAATCAAATACCTTCTTTTCAACAGCTGATTGCATATTTAGATAAACACTGTTTTGCTCTAGAAAATATAGAAACTACTAGGAAGAAAAAGACAATGATCCAAAAGCCTGTTACCTCAAATGCACAATATAAATCAAATTTTTCTAAACCCTCTACACAAGCCTTTTTCACTAGAGGTAACCCAGTTAATAGCACAAATTTCCAAAGTAGACAGGACATTAAGTTGAGTTGTAAAATATGTCAAAAAGGTAGTCATTCTATTTTTAAATATCAAGATTTTTTTATCAAAATCACCCAATGAACGTTACACTATTGCAAAAGCGAACCATCTTTGCATAAACTGTCTTAGTAATTCTCAATCTGTCAAAAACTGTACTTTTGCCTTTTCTTGTTACAAATGCGGTCTTAAGCACATCACATCACACTTTGATTCATTTCATCAATATTTCTAGTTCATCTAATAAACCTTCCAATATTCGCGATATTCAGGGCGCAAATGTACAGCAGGATCAAGTTGAGTCACATTTGCACCACCCCTAGTAACACAATTGTTGGTCTAACTGTAAACTGTAACCAATGTTTGCAATCTTCAGACAGTTTGAATTCTTCTAACATTTTCTTAGCCACCGCTCTAGTAGCGTTTCTTTACAGTAGAGGTAATTATCAACCCGTCCGAGTTTTGGTAGACTCAGGGTCACAGTAAACTTTTATTACTAAGGTTTGCGTTAAAATTCTTGGATTAATTCCTTACAAATTGTCACATAGCGTTCGTGGGATAGGTCAGGTTCCCGTATTCAATAGCCTACAAGGAGTTTCATCCAAAATTCAACCATTAGACTTAGCTTGTTTTCGTCAGATTATAAAGGCTATTGTCATTCCAAAAATTTGTGGAGATCTACCATACTCGAATATTGCGGCTACCTCTTGGTCGCATTTTAAAAATTGCCAACTGGCTGATCCATTTTTCTATAAGTCACGTCCTGTTGATGCCTTACTTGGCGCAGATGTAGAGAATAATAGGAGGTCCAGATGATCCAGTAGCTTTGAATAGTGTTTTTGGATATTTACTAATGGGAAATACACGCTCTTCTCCCTCTCAATCTATTTCTGCAAGTTTATTATGTACGAACTCTCTTGAAGATACACTTCAAAGATTCTGGAGTTGTGACGAGGTTCCCAAACTTACTTCAATGTCTACCGATGATAAATTGGTAGCAAAAATTTATTTGGAAACAACTTATTGAAATAAGGTAGGAACATTTGTTCTTTCCAGGTAGCCGCGAGCTTGCTAAACCATTTTTTATCTTTAGAGCGTAAATTACAAAAAGATCCAAATCTTTATCAACAATATTCTGCATTTATGAATGAATATTTGGAGTTAGGGCACATGAAAATGGTTTCTAGTAAAACCATCCCACAAAATGTGTATTATATTCTTCATCATTGTATCATTAAACCTTCCAGTGTTACTACTAAATTACGTGTTGTATTTAATGCCTCTGCTAAAGTTCCGTCTCAATTATCTTTAAATGACCACTTGCTTTCTGGGCCTAAACTTCAAGCTGATATTATTAAATTGCTCTTGCTTTTTAGGTGTGACCGTTTTGTTTTTAGTGCTCATATTCAGATGTTTAGATGTTTAGAAAGATTCTTGGAAATCCTAATGATATCGATTATTAGCGGATCTTAAGGCGGTTTCAACCAGGTGGTCCTATTGAGGATATGGTTTTATGTACTTTTACATATGGTCTTACCTCTAGTCCTTATTTAGCTACTAAAATCTCGGTTACACTGGCCGAACATGAAAAATCAAATTACCCTAAAGCAGCTGAATTGATCATGTCTCATTCATATGTTGACGATATCCATGGAATGGGTTCTACCATTGAGGAAACACTCAAATTGCAAGAGGATGTGATAAATCTTTAAAAAAAGTGGTTTCGCACTTCGTAAATGGAGTACAAATGATCCTACATTATTAAGTCACTTTTCGGCTTTATATCTATGTAATCAAAACTTATCATTTGACATAGATTTAAACAATTCTCATAAGGTGTTAGGGTTAGAATGGAATCCTTCCTTCGATGTTTATCGGTTCTCCATTAGCTCAATGGACACTTTGTGTACCAGAAGTAATATCCTAACTTATTTAGCTAGGATATTCGATCCTCTTGGATTTCTAGCTCCAGTGACATTTTTTCTTAAACATTTAATTCAAAAAATGTGGTCTTTGAAAAAACTGAGATGCTCATCCACCTGCGGATAAATTACGAATCTGGTAAAAAATTTCAACTGAAATTTCCATTTTGTCTAATTGTAAAATTAGCCGCAGATTGATTCCGGAAAAATTATAAATCTTGTGAATCATGGTTTCGCAGATGCTTCTGAAAAAGGATATTGTGCAGTTGTATACTTTCATTTTGATTGTGTCAATGCGTTAAAAGTTAAATTGGTCATTGCCAAGGCTAATGTTGCTGCTCTCAAAATAATTTATACTTAGAAAGTTCTACATGTTGGTTCCAAAGCTCTTAATCGCTCTCAAAGATACTTGGTCAGAGATTGCCATTTCACAATCTGAGGATCTCCCTGAGGAACGTTCTATTTCTTTTATTAAAACCATAGTTGAACCCATATGGGGTTGACGCTCTGATTTCTAAATATTCCAATTTTGAAAAACTGAGAAGAATATTTGCGTATGTTTTGCGATTTTCAAATAATTGTAAGACTAAAACTCATATTCAAGGTCCTTTAACCAGCCTTGAACTACATCAAGCTCTTTTTCGTCTAGTAAAACACATACAGTCTACCTATTTTGTTGAAGAAATAATTTGTATTGTAAAAAAATAAACTTACTTCTAAACCTTTTCGTAAACTAAGTCCTTTTCTTAATGAACATAACGTTCTTAGGCTTGGTAGTAGATTGTGTCATTCGAAATTATCATATCAACAAAAAGTCCCACATACTACTCCCGAGTAGTTGTCATTTTACTGAGCTTTTGATCCAGTAAATCCATTTGAAATATTTTCATGCTAGAATTCAATCTGTTTAATATATCATTTTCCTATGCTTTCTTATTCGCCCTTTGCAGATTCTATGCGCGACGTGGTAGGCTTGAAGCCATTTATAGCGATTGTTGGACTAACTTTACTGAGGGTTACAAATACCTCACGAAATTAATGGAAAATGCGGCGAAGCCTAAAATTATTCAATGGCATTTCAACCCGCCTTCGGCGCCCCATTTTAATAATCTATCTTTTCATTGAATTTGGGTGTATTTATTTATAATTGAATAACTATTTTTAATAGGTGTGCGGTGTAATATGGTGCGACGTCTACTATTATAATAATATTTGAATTTACATTTAAGTGCGCTAATATTTAATTGAAAAATTCATATATTTCTTACAACAATTACAACAATTCTCATATAGTTTTAGACATTTATATCTGAAATATAAAAAAAAATTAACACGGAACGGTGTCCAAACAAAACGATACAAAACGAACTCTATAATGCGTCTGTAAGGCTACATCTTGAATATACCCCAAACATCTCATCATCTGTGGCATCAGAAACATTTTTTAAGATTTTTGTATGTAAAAAAAAATAATTTCCCTACACGGTGTCATATAGTGAAAATATTTGAGGTCCAAATGATATTATGCATTGCATTAGAATACAGAATCAGCGGTTATGTTCATATACAGGGTGTTTCTTAACTACGGTACGAAACTATACAGGGTGAATCGTTAGGTCGTTTTATGAAAAAAAGTTCCTATGAACGTATGTCGGGAGTTGCTTTGTTTCTGAGATACAGGGCGATGAAGGTTCAAAAAAATAACGGTATTTTAAAAATACTACAACTATCCTTAAACCGATTTGGTTGAAATTTGGTGCAGTCAGTTGAAGTTATTTGAACTCATTCTAAAAATTATCCATGGACGACAACATGAAATAAAAACCAATTAATTCGATAAACAATTTCGACCTTAAAGTACATGAGCAAAATGTCCACCCTCCAATGCCCGACTTTTTGGTCTCTTGTGTCTTGTTTACTATGATAATAAACATTCAACTTCTACGATTTTTATTATCAGATTTTTGAAATACAACAAAATAACAAATACATTGCTTCTTATGACAAATAATTGGCAAGTTCATTCAAGTACCTCCTTTGTACTTACCTGCTTTGGAGACCAGCTGACAGTGATAGAATTGCTATAAGTAAAATTCAGCTGTCAATTAGCAGTGATCCATTACTCCATCATGAATAATTTTACTAACCATGAAATGACCGACATGCACTTTATTTATGGATTAGCAAATGGAAATGCGGAAGAAGCACGAAGAATTTACCAGGACAGATATCCTAACAGAGTAATTCCATGTGCAAAAACATTTAGAAAACTACATGCAAGATTATGTGAAACCGGGAGTTTTAATAAAAATATGGGTGGTGGAAGACCAGAAACTATAACAACGCCTGAACTGGAAGAAGCTATACTTGATGCAATAGAAGAAGATCCTTCTAATAGTATCAGGAAGATTGCACTGCAGCTTGAAGTCAGTTCAAAAACCGTTTGGAAAGTTCTAAAAAGAAACCTCCTGCATCCATATCACATACAGCGTGTATAAGCTCTACTGCCTCGGGATTTTCATCCAAGATTAATGTTTTGCAGTTGGTTGATTCATACGATGGCACACAATAATAATTTCCTACCAAATATTTTATTTACGGACGAGGCAAATTTTTCAAGAGATGCTATTATGAACTTCCACAATGATCATTTTTGGGCCGACCAAAATCCTCACGTTATTAGAGAAACTCATTTTCAGCAACAATTTTCGCTGAACGTTTGGATAGGAATTATTGGTGACTACCTAATTGGCCCATTTTTTTTACCGGCAAGATTAATAGGTGAATACTACACGGATTTCTTTCAACACCATTTACCCGCTTTATTAAAAGTGGGTATTAAAAGTACCCCTACAAGTAAGAGTCAACATGTGGTTTATGCACGACGGGGCTCCAGCTCATTTCAGTGTTCTTGCTCGTCAGCATCTCGACGTCATCTACCCTAATTGTTGGATTGGACGTGCAGGACCTCAAAATTGGCCGGCTCGCAGTCCTGATATGAATCCCCTGGATTACTATTTATGGGGCCATCTGAAAGCTCTTGTTTATAAAACTCCTGTTCTAGATGTGAATGACTTGAGGAATCGGATAATTGTCAATTGCAATATCATAAGGGATACTCCAGGTATTTTTGAGCGTGTCAGACACTAAATGACAAATCATTTGCAGTCGTGTATTTTATCAGAAGGTGGGCATTTTGCTCATTTACTTTAAGGTCAAAATTGTTTAAAGAATTAATTGATTTTTATTTCATGTTGTCGTCCATGGATAATTTTTAGAATGAGTTAAAGATACTTTACATTTTTTTTTCGAAAACAAAGCCAGATATGAAGATAATATAAGATACGAAAAAGTTGTATTTTTAGTTGCTTGAATACAAAAATAAATAAAAAGCTGCAAAACAATTATTGGCCTTGTTTTTTTCTCAACAATAAGCATGTGGTGCCCACTGACACGCCACTGGACCTAATAATTTCAATTTAGTTACAGCTAAATAAGCGTCTTATAACTTCAAATAACTGCACCAAATTTAAACCAAACGGTTTAAGGATAGTTATAGTATTTTTAAAATACTGTTATTTTTTTGAACCTTCATCGCCCTGTATCTCAGAAACAAAGCAACTCCCGACATACGTTTATAGGAACTTTTTTTCATAAAACGACCTAACGATTCACCCTGTATAGTTTCGTACCGTAGTTAGGAAACACCCTGTATTTCATCGTAAATAATACTAAATACAGGAGCTGTGAATTTAATGTGGAGTAAATTTTCTTTTTAAAGTACTAAAAAATAGATTAAGAATAAATTAACTAATAAAGATCTATTTCATTTAAATAACTGTAGTACTACGTCTTCAATAAATAATATGTTACGGATTTGTAAACATGTTTCAAATGTCTTGCAGGACATATTAAAATACAAGAAATAAAAAAAATTGCTTGCGTATCAGGACATGGTTTAGGATGCAATGAAACATAGTCTATTTTTTATATTATGGTGTATTTTATTTAAAGTCCTATTTTAGGTTTACATTAGTATTTCTTGGTTTTGAATTTTTTTGTTTAATCTTTCCTTGCTTTATAGTTTACATATAATTACTTTTACTTTGTTTATAGTGTTGGTGAAGTATTTCTAAATAAATAAATAGAATTATGCCATTATTTCAAATTGCAAAGAGTTATTTCTTTAGTTTCGTTTGTGGTCAAATAGTAATTTGTCCACAAACTTTCGTTCTTGAGACATATGACTAATATTATAAAAATAGGTTAAAGAATTCTTAAAATAATTGACAGAACTACACATTCTAACCACATACAAATACCAAATATCTAAAATAGTTATAGATTTATATATTGTATATTTTATAGAATAAGTCTTGCATATGCCTGTGTTATCTCTCCTCTATACTAAAACTGTATTAACCACATTGAGGGGATCCAGAAAAGCATCCTGCGAGTGTGCTTCAAAAAATAATATAATTTTTAATGATGTTCGTATTGATTATGGGTTAATGTTGGTTCCAATAAATCCGCTCTTGAACAAAAAGGAATCCACTGTCATGCGCTATTTGGTTTATATAATAATTATGGATTTTTACGTTATTCGCTTGTATATTACTAACGCCGTCCAATTACAGAAATACAAAAATATTTTAACGAATATAATCTAAATTTACACTGACCCGCAAAATTAACTGGACAACGAAAACTTGGTTCAAATTCAATCTTTAATAACATTGATTTTGATAATTTTCTACCGAGTTTTAGGCCGTTTTATTGTCATCTTTTTTTATTTCGAAACTAAAAAAAATTCCAACTGATTTGTTGTTATATAGGGGTTAATAAAAAGTTGAATTTTAGTCTCAGCTTTTAAACACCCTGTGAAAAAAATTCACAACCGAATAATTATTCTTTTTGCTGCATTTTCAAGCAACATCATAAATTAACAACAACTTAATAGCTTGTTTTTTTATTCATTCCGATATCTGTAATCTTAAAGAAAAAGCACTGGCTTAAAGGAAACAATGTAATAATGCTTGATTAGCAACAAAATTAATAAAAAATATAACGGCTGTATTGAGATTTAATAATTTTTTCTAAAATCGGGTATTCCCCCCACGAGGTTCTGAATAACAACTTTCATTCTTTCGGGCATAAATTCAATACAAAAAGCAATCGTATTTTTGGGTATTTGTTACCACTCGTTTGTCAATGCTTCTTCTAACGCAGTCAAATTTCTGCCGAACTCGCCCTAGTTCTGCCTAACTCTTCTTCCTAGTATATTCCACAAGTGCTCAATAGGGTTGAGGCCTGGACTTCTTTAAAGCCACTCCAATACATAAATGTCAACGTCTATTAAATACTGCCTTGTACTAAGTGCGGTCGAGCATTATCGTGCATCAAGATAAAATATTCTATAAATGGCTTATAAGGCACCACATGTTCATCTAAGCACTCCCTCAGGTATCTATCCGCGTTAATACCCCCTTGAAGTGTAACAAGGTCTATACGGGCTTCCAATGTAATACCACCCCACACCATCACCCCTCCGCCACCAAATTGCCTTCTAGGAGATATACAACATTGAGAGTATCTTTTTCAGGGCCTTCTCTATACTCTTTGACTTACAAAAGAGTCAAAGTGTGGTGAACGTCTCGAGAAAAGGAGACTCGCCTGTAAAAAGAATATTTCACCATTTGTACATTTCCCAATCTGCAAAAGTTCGAGCAAACTCCTCCGGCTGCGCCTTCGGTGACCCGCATCTAATAATCTAATAGAGGACCTGTAGCAGGTACACGAGATGTTAAATTCTGATCCACTAACTTTCTTCGTACGGTGAATCAGGTGAAACCATGGTACCGTGAACATCGGTCTTGCTGGAGCAGAGGCTGTTCGCTCTCGAAGAACTTGAAAACAAAGAAATCGGTCCAAACTGCGTTTGTGGCCCTTCGTCTTCCCTGTCCAGGTCTACTTGAATAAGAACCAGTTTGTCAAAACCTTTGTAACGAATACCGTACTGCATGGATGGCCAAACCTTTCTGTAATATACTTAATCGGGCGACCATCTTCTCGTAAAGCAACAGCTTGTGCCACTTCTTCTGTGCTCGTTTTTAAACGTATCGCTTACGCAACAGCTCCGAAACACACTTTCAAAAATAACGCAAAAAACACTTTCAAAAAACTCAAAAATGTGCAGCAAAATTAAATCTATAATTCGTAATTGACAACAATCTTTCTGACATGTCACGGTGCCATGGAAACTTCTACATATTTCTTTTGCCATAACAGCCAACTTTTTAAAGCAATATTTTTTAAAACAAATTCTTGCTACTGAAGCATTATTGCATTGTTTCCTTTAAGCCAGTGCTTTTTCTTTAAGAATACAGATATCGGAATGAATCAAAAAACAAGTTGTTAAAGAAAAGATTGGGTTGGACGCCCGTCAAAATACGACGCGAGTCCATTGTAATTAAGAAGAGAAAAGAAAAGACGCAGCAAAAAGAATCATTATTCGGTTGTGAACTTTTTCCACAGGGTGTTTAAAAGTTTAGAGTAAAATTCAACTTTTAATTAACCCCTGTATAACAATCAGTTGGAAATTTCTGTAGCTTCGATATAAAAAAATTATGATAATAAAACGGCCTAAAACTCGGCAAAAAATTATCAAAATCGAAGCTTTGATCGAAGGATTGAATTTGAACCAATTAATTGATTAGTGTCTTTCTTAACATATTAGGTCTATGTATAAATTTCATCATTATTTCTGAAGTTGTAGATAACGTTTTCTCTAAAAAGAAACCACATTCCAATGAATATTATGTTCCTTGGATGAAAAATGGCAGATTTTTTTCCGAAGAACATTAAAAAAAAATGTATACAGGAAAAAATAATAACTAAGAGAACTCTATATGGGTAATGCTATACCAAATTTAAAAATGATCTCCTGAGGTTTACCCCAAGTTTATTCTACCCCTATTTCATTTTTATACTGCAGACTTTTATTATGTTATGACAAAAATAATAGTCCGGCAAGACTAACCGGTTTACAGGGACTATTTCTAGGGAGTTGAGTTTGTTCAACAGTCTTGATTTAAAAGTTTTAAACAACAAGAACAACTCCCTAGATATGATAGGTTCCAGAAACCCTGTTAAATTTAAATGATAAAAAAAAGGACCTATCAGGCCGGCTTCGTGGGTTCTCTGTATAGTCAGTTGTCTCAGTCACACTCACTCACTCAGTAGTAAAACACCTTACTTTAAGTTAAATAGGTTGTTTATTAAAGTTGTAAGGCAGACAAAATCTACATGGAAAGTAAATATACATAATGGTATTAAAAATGTAGACAAAAATAAATAAAAGATATATATCTCAGTTCGTAGATGGCGCTCCTTGAATAAACAAACGGTGCGTGTCTCTGTCCTCAAATTTTTAATAAGTTTTCCTAGTAAAAGATTTGTAAGATTATATTTTATTGCGAATTCTATCTAGTAACACTAGTTCAGCTACCATGGTATTAAGTCGTGGAGACCTGGAATCCATTAGAAAGGTGTTTGCCGAGGAATCTCAGAGCGGCGAATTTTATCAGAAATTGGTCGATGGCATTTTTGGTAAGATAGAGGAAAAATTTAAGGAAAAACTAAAGAAAATGGAACAGGAACTTTCATGGACAAAAAAAGAAGTTCTACGCATAGCTAATAAAACTTTATTACGCATGGTAAATTCCCAGGAGCAGCACTCAAGGCGTCGTAATGTCCGCATCCTTGGATTTCAAAGTCCCCCCGACGAAACGGAATTAAACTTAAAGCAAAAGGTTTTAAATTTTCTGCGAAGCAAAATACAACACCTTCGTGAATCAGATATTAATAGGTGTTTTCGCATGAAACAAAATATGCCGGGCCACAATGATAAGCCACCAATCGTGATGGTAGAATTTTTCGATGTAAACAAAAAATCTGTATTGTTAAAGAACCGAAAACATCTCAAAAATACGGGTGTCGTGTTACAGGAGGATCTTACTAAAATAAGACAGATGTTACTTAAAAGTGCCGTGAATAAATTCTCAAAACAAAATGTGTGGTGTATACATGGGTATATCTATATTAAACATCGGGGCATTGTGCACAGAGTTCAGGACGAAGATGGCTTAAATTCCATTTAAACAAGGTACTCTTTAGCAAACCGTTATATTAATTACCATAGATTTATAGTAAGAATTTCTAGGGTGGTGGAATTCTTCTTATACTATATATTTTTTTCCCTTTGCTCTTGTTATTTTACCACTGATTTCCAATATGTATTATTGCCTAGGTTTAAACTTATTATATATATACTTATACTAAACTTATTATATATATATATATATATATATATATATATATATATATATATATATATGTATTTAACCTAATTTAGAAGTTTTTTTCCTTTTTTTTTAATTTGATTTGTTTTTCTTTTGTTTTGTTATAATTTGTTGGTCTGCTGTGTATTTTTGCTAAACTGATATGGAAGCTAATACGGTTAAAAATTTTAATTTTGGGCATCTAAATGTCCGATCACTGTTTACAGGCTTTGATCATTTTGTAAATTTAATTACGTTAACCAATACTGACATTATGAGTATTTCTGAATGCTGGCTGAGCGATTCTGAGGCTGGTAATTTTCTGATCCCGAACTACAAATTATTTGTAAAGAATAGACGTGGTAGGGGTGGGGGCGTGGCTGTCTATGTACGACAGATTTTTGAAAGCTCTTTAGTTTTTGCTGACATTGACTTTTCTGATGATTTAGAGTGTTTGTTTATTAAAGTAAATATAGGCAAAACAATTTTTCTTGTTGGAACAGTCTATAGACCACCAAGGTCAGATTTAGGGCGTTGTGTTGAATGTTTTGATGATATATTATCACATGCATGTCTACAGTATGAGAATATTATCATCCTAGGTGATGTTAATGTTAATCATTTTACAAATAATATTTTACTTGATTGTCTTACAGCTTATGATTTTACTCAGTTAATAAATGAGCCTACTCGTATTGCTGCTATGGCACAAACACTCATTGATGTTATCTATTTTAATAAACCCTCAAATGTTACAAGTACAGCAGTACTTAACGCTGATCTAATTAGTGTCCATCAAGCTATATTCTGTAGTATCGAGATTGCGGCACGGAGTAGGGAGATAAAAACGAAACTCTATCGTAATTTTAAACATTTTAATAAAAATGATTTTTATAAGGACCTGAATAAAATTGTGTGGGATAATGTGTACTATATCAATAATCTAGACGAAAAAATTTAGTATCTTACTAGTAATATTTGCTCATTATTTGATAGACATGCACCCTTTACGACGTCAAAAATTTCTAAGCCTTATACCCCGTGGATAACTGCAAATGTGCAGCTTTTTATAAAAGAAAAAAATAAGGTATTGTCAAGTTTTAAAAAATCTAAAAATTTGACTGATTGGGCATATTATAGACAGATGCGTAATCTTGTGGTGGGAATGATTAGGCGAGAAAAAATAAATTATCTGCAATTTCATCAGAACATCAGAGATAGTAAACAGTTATCGAGAGCTATTAATAATCTAAGTCTAAAAAATGTCTCTAATCGTTCTATTCCTTTAAATCTCCGAGATCCAAACAAAATTAATGACTATTTTGCTTCAATTTATAGCTCGTTAGGTAGTTGCCCCGAAGAAGTTGCTAATTTTCAGAACAAACAGTATAAGCATGACCTAAATTTTTCATCTGGATTAGCCAAAGTTGAGGAAATTTCTAAAATAGTATTAAGCCTAAAATCAAATGCACACGGTTGTGATTCAATATCAGCGTTAATGTTGCAACAATTCCAAAGCTATCTCCACATATTACGCATATTATAAACTGTTGCCTAGAAGCTGGGTATTTCCCGGGTATGTGGAAAATTTCTCTCTTAACACCTTTGGCTAAAATTATTAATCCAACTAATTTTAGCGACCTTAGACCAACTTCAATTATTCCGGTCATCGCTAAAGTTTTGGAAAAGTTTATACAGCCGCAAATTTATGACTTTCTCACCTCCAATAATATTATTCCGCATAAGCAATCTGGGTTTAGAAAACGACATAGCACGACATCTGTCTTACTAAACGTTACCCAAGAGATAATTTCTGCAATGGATAAAGGTGACTCCACAGCACTTATAATGCTTAATTTTTCCAAAGCATTTGACACCTTGGATCATCATTTGCTTTTGGCAAAATTGGCTTATTATGGCTTTGATAATGTTTCCCAAATGTTTTTTAAATCCTACTTATCCAACAGAAGGCAAATGGTGGTCTTGGAAGATCAGACTTTTTCAAATATCTAATATATAACATCTGGAGTACCTCAGGGATCTGTTTTGGGACCTCTCTTATTTCTGATGTATGTTTCTGATTTGTTTAAAGTTGTAAAATACTACCAGATCCAGGGGTTCGCGGATGATATGCAAATTTATCATTCTTTTAAAGCTGAATCTGTATTGGAGGCATCAAATAAAATAAACGACGATCTTTCTAGAATTTCCTTCTTTTCCTCTCAAAATAATTTAAAACTCAATCCTTCAAAGTGTTGTGTTATGTGCTTTACTTCTAAGAACAAAAAAAGAATAGCATTGGACGGTTTAAAGCTTTTTGTGGGAGGTAATCAGCTAAATATGGTTAAATGTGCAAAAAATCTTGGATTGCTTTTGGTTGATTGATGAATTGAGCTTTAAGTTACACGTTTCTAATGTTATTAAAAAGTCTTACTATTCTTTAAAGCTTTTAAGTCTTTAGTATTACCTATTATGAATTACTGCAATATTGTTTATTTTCCATGTTTAGACAAAATCACTGCGTACCGTTTGCAAAAGCTGCAAAATCAATGCTGCAGATTTATTTATGGACTGAGAAAGTATGATAGAGTCTCTGCAAGGCTATGTGAACTTAGTTGGCTGCGCGTGGAAAATCTATTCTCTTCGCAATTGACGGTTTTTGTGCATAGACTGCTAGCGTCGTCTACTCCTCCCTACCTCCGCAAAAAACTTTTCGGAAAAATTTACATGAAGCAAATCTGAGATTTATAAATAAGTTGTCATTTCCTAGATATCGAACAGCCTTCTTTCGTCGTAGTTTTCTGTATAATGCTGTGGCAATTTACAATGACCTTGTTCCGAATCCTATAAAAGAAATGTCAGTAGCGGGTTTCAAGAAAAAACTAAAGCTGCATTGTTTAATAAAACAGAATAGCTAAATTGTCAGTAGGTATTTCTTATTTTATAATTTTTCGATTTTTATGGACCAATGGGTGTATGTCTGTTTATTTTTATATTAATATTAGTGTTACCATTACAAATGTTAATTTTTTTCTTTCTGTTGTGCTATCTAAAATAATTTTGCTTACTTTTTTTAAATAGGTTAAGTAGATTAGCCTTTGGCTAGACTTCGCCTATGTACACTATTGAAAAGTACAAATAAAGCCATTATTTATTTATTTATATATCATAAGTTTATAACCTAAAGGTACCTGAATTCGTCAGTGATCACTTTGGAAGCATTACATAATAAAGCGTAACATTGAATTGTTTTAATTTACAGAATTATAAAATAAACATAACTTTAGTTTTTAAAAGATTAAAATGAGAAGGTGATAAAATAATAAATTCATGTTAAATAATAGGACAACGAAATAAAAAGAATATGGTTAAGATCAATTAAAGAGGAAAAGAAAAAGACTAGTAGGGTCAAGTTCCATGGTGTCTTCTTTCGGGGGCGAGAGCCCGCGATGGGTTATTTCCCACCACTTTTTTTTTGGCTTCAGGGCGAAATCCTCATTACTGCCGGGTCATGACTAGCGGTTTACAATTTCATATTCAAGGAGCCCTAAGAGAAATTTCTCAATGGAAACACGGTACACCAAATAAAATGTCACCAACGGTGAAAACTACTTACGAAGTTTCAAGAGGCATCGAACCACTAAGAACCATCCTGCTTCAAAAAATATTTGATTGAAAATAAAGAAACACTAATAAATGTTAGTTTTTAGTATTAATTTAGCAAAAAATGTGCTGGCGGAGAGAGATGATACTAGATTTATTTCACGACACGATTAATCTCTCTCCGTCACAGCGGACAGCACGGTTCACCTTTGATAGACGCAAGAGCTAGAAAGACCCCGAGATGCGTCGCGGAACTGCTTAAGTAGCAGTCCAAAAGACGTCTGGGCGCAAGACCGGAGATTGAGGAACTTCGCTCGTTACTTTATGGGTTTAGCCGCTATGGGCCCAACCAAAACCCATACATAGATCACTAATAAGAACACCTAGAGTGCCTAGTAGAAAGTACAAATACGGGACAAATCGTAATAATTCGACACGCGGCGCCACTGGCGTCCGCTTTAGTAAACTGGTTGACCAATTCAATTGCCGTGAAATCTTCTTCATGCACAGCATATTGTAAACAATAACAAATAATTAAAGTGGAGATAACGTAGATAGTGAAAGCAATTGTAATTATGGTGGTTGTCTCAGTCAGCAGTCTCGTACTTATAAAGTTTTGGAAGAAAGATTTATAACAAGGTCATTTTTAAATATTTTAACCAAATGAATAAAAGTTAGGATTCTCCAGATCCCGTCTAAAGCGTAATTAATCCTGTAACAATTAAATTTGCGAAGAATTTTTGTATTTATAATTTTAATAATAATCTATAAAATTTGGGTTTAATATATCAATAAGCAACGAAATATGCTTAAGTACCACAAAGTTACCTTGAAAAAAATATTACCTAGGCATATACTTTCGCCAAAAAGTAACCGGACATATTTGCCTTTATTTTGTTATTAGTTATATTTCTTGTAATAGATAAATTGTAAGTAAGATAAACATTTTTTCAAAAATATAATCGTTATTTCATTTTAAAAACTCTTTCAAAAATTAATTTGAATTTTCAGTAAAAGTAATAAGTTCAAAATTGATTAATATGTTTGTATTTGTAATGTGTGTACTTTAATGTATAAGAAATAAATATTTATACAGTGACTAACCTGGAACTTCTCCCTCACACCATCAGATTCTTCCTCACGACCTTTGGGTCTATAAAATATGGAAGGTACAGACAACATTGAAACAATAACTAAAATTTCAGCAGTGCATCCCATTTGTGTAGATACAATCAACATTTGGCACTGAGGAGGATCAAGAGGGAATTCTGCCATTTGTCTACCCAACTTGGTTAAAACGCCTGAAAATGCGAAAATAACGGTGCAGAATATAATTATTTCATTTAGTACGTAAATAATCCGCTTTTATTATGCCTATATTAGGCCTATATTATATTATTACTACAAACTATTTTAGATTATTAAATCTAAAATAGTTAGTTCTAATAGTAGTCAAAAAATTATAAATTAAAACAATTGCACATATTAGGGTGAAATTAAAACAAAAGCAGTAAATGAAAATTACGATTTTTTTAGTTATAAGACTGATAGAAAAATAAAGTAAAAGTTACTTTTTACTATATCTAGTTATTATACGCATTTAAAAATAAAGATAAAAAAGCATAATTAAAATAAAATTATATAATTTAGTATCAGTTCCAGTTTTATATATAATTCATCTTTATTATTATACTAACTAAATTAAATGGTTTAAGCTAACGTATTAAGATATGTTTTAAAATAAAAAACATATTTAAGCCATTATTATGCCAAATTATAAGCAAAAATTGCCTTCGTAGGCAAATATTTTATTAAACTATTTTTAGGCCGAGTTTATTTTCTATTATATTTTTGGTCTCTTTGAAAAATATAAAATAAATAATAAAGAACTATACAAGAATATACTTTTTTCAACTTGAATATCAAATAACTGGTTTGCAATCTTCATTTAAAATACAATAAATCCTTGATAAAACGGAGCAAATAGAACAATTCATAATTCCTTTATATTTTGTTAAAAAGAAATCTTTATTACCCCTAAGATTTAGCATCTTTATTGATATTAATTTTTATCAAATATTCTTAAATCATTACTCTATTAGCAAATAGTATTGAGTAAATGAAACAGAAAAATAAAAAAAATTACCTGTATGATCTAATGCACCTAAAATCCATAACTGATATAAGGAATTTAGAATATTATCCTGCGGCGGAGGATCCATAAAATGAAACTGTAACAGATCCTGGACTCCAAGAGATTTTAGAAGAAGTACCGTATTGGCCAAGTTGGTGCGCTGGATTTCCGGTACCGTTGTTATTAAAAGTTCATCTTTATACTGGCGTTCTGTATAAAGGCGAAATGCTTGGCCTGGTCCTGTACGACCAGCTCGACCGGAACGCTGGTTGGCGTTTGCTTGAGATATTGGGTAGATCTGGTAATTTTAAAATCGTATTATTAAATGGTATAATAGGGTATCAAATATTAACCCTTCAGAAGCTTACTAAATGTCTTTCAACAGTTTAAACAAAAAAACAATTATCCGTATTTACCACAAAGACTATTAGTATAATTTACTAATAATACTATAAATAATTTAGAAATTATTATAATTTACACAATTCGCAGAACTTCTTAGTTTTCCAATTAATAAATAAATGAACTGAAAATACATATAATTACTTAAATAAAAAGTAAAGGTAAGCTGGTAAAAAAACGGTTAATTTCTGCTAACTAAAGAAAATAATTTAAAAAACAGTAAAGCATTTTTACTGATTGATTATTAGTTTTTACCACAAAAATGTAATTTAACTAAAATATTTTTTTAGGGTTTAAAAAAAAGTATTTCAATACCTGCAAAGCATCCATACCGATCCTAGGATTGTAAACTTTTAATTTGCAATACCCGCTATCGATAACAAAAATAATACCATCGACGGTTAGAGACGTTTCAGCAATATTCGTTGCAACCACGCATTTCCTGATTCCTTCCGGAGAGCGTTGAAAAATTTTCGCTTGTAAATCCGATGGTAACTGAGAGTAAATTGGCAAAATTGATAATTCCGGCGCATTTTCAATTTCTGCAAGCCGTTCTGCTAAAATCTTGAGAAAGGATACTAGAGATAAAACTATATTTTAAATAAATAGTAAAATTTATTTTGTTCAGAAGTATAGAAAATTAATTGAATTTTTTTTTACCTCACATGAAACCTCAATATCTTCCTGTCCAGGCATAAATATTAATATGTCCCCGGAGGGCGGCTGTAAATGAATCTGTAGAGCCTGTTTTACAGCTGCATCCACGTAATCTTCTACTGGATTTTTACTGTATAAGGTTTCTACAGGAAAAGTCCTACCTAAAAATAATATTTAATATAAAGAACTCTAATAATAGGGAAACCAATAAGTTTCATAAAGATATCGGGTCAATATTCCCTAGCACTCCGCCCAGTTTTGAAAATATAATAAAATCATTGCATTGGTATAACTTGGGTAAATAGGCAAAAAAACACAAAGTCTCGGTCTAAAAAGTCATATAATAAAATGCATTCTCAAAGCGATTACATGTTTCGCTCATACACTTGAGCATCATCAGAGCAGAACGGCGTAATAACATTTGTTACCAACCAGCTATATGATTAACACAACTATATGATCCGTTTTTTCGCCTATTTAAAATCATATTGGGGTCTCTTTGAGCAAAATGGACGAATTTGTTCAACTTGTGTAGAATACAAACATAAGAAATATAATAATAATATTTATTTCACTCTCTCAGGGTAAATATAGTTGCCGCTACACATAATTTATTCTGGCCACCTGATCATCAAAAAACTTATAATGACAAACGTTGTATATAATGACAACTTGAAAAAACTTCCTAAAAAAGACTTGTCGTAGTCGTACTATACCATTTTCGCAAATTATTAAGCCATGATATTCTTCGACGACCAGATTCTCTTCTGCCTTCGGTTTACCTTCTGTTATTAATTTAGGATGCCCATATTTTTTGTTTCTAAGAATGTGTTCACAGTATTCCAACTTTTATTTTTTACGTGTAAGCGTAACTTGAGATCTTTTGACATTTTTGCAAGCACATCCTCAATTCGAACTCTGTCCGTCTAGGAGATTTTCAACATCCGTCGATACGTTCATATCTCGAAAGACTCCATCTCTTTACAAAATCAAAAAATTATAAAATTTATTTGAAAATATATTATTAATTATGGATTTGGGATTTGTTTAGGATACAATTCATTAATTTTAAAAATGATAGATTTTAGAGTCACATGATCATCATAACTTTTTTGCTATTGGTCCGATTTGATTGAAATTTGGTGTTTATTAAGGATACTATTGTTGGTTTGATACAAATTTTTAAAATATTAAGTTTTAAAGTCACGCGACCATCATAACTTCTTTGCTATTTGTCCAATTTGGTTAAAATTTGATACTTGGGGTTGATTTTATGGAACCTTATCTTTTCTCTTTATTTTGTGGCACTTCTATAAGTCGTGAAAAGTTTAGCCATAAAGCTTTTTTACTACTTTTTGAATGGTCTTTAACAAAAAAATTTTATTTGGATTTGAAAATTAATATAGAAATCTTTACAGGAGATATAAATATTGACTTAAAGGACGTAAATAGCAGTACAGTAAATGAATATCTCTGTATCATGTCAAATTATGGTTTTTTGCCCTATATTACACTAACAACTAGATATGACTCAGACTCTTGCTTAGACCATTTTTTTATTAACACCAGCACAATAACAAAACAAATAAATTCTTACATATTACATACTTCTGTTACAGATCACTATCCAATTATGGTCAAAATATCGCAAGGCAAGACTCAATTCTCTTTTAACAAATAAACAAGAAAAATATACCAAAGAACACTTAATGACTTGGAATTATTAAAAATAAACTTCATAAACTATGAGTGGAGGTTACAGAAATTCAGGACTCTAAAGACGTTACAATTATTTTTGTTAAGAAACTTCAAAAAATTATGAAGGCAACTGAAAGAAAAGAAGTGTTTAAAAACATTGAAAAGATTCTAAGAGAATGGATAGCAAGATGATTGATTGTCTCAATTAAACACAGAGATAGACTGCAGAAGAACATACAAAAACATTACGATCATGAATTACATAACACTTACAAAGCTTATAGAATTCATTTAAATAAACTAATAAATATAACAAAGTATACATTTTACAGTGAAAGAACTTATATCATAGCTATTATTATGTAAATACTTTAATTATTCTCCTAGTTTTTGTACTATTTTATTAGTATTCTACAGTTAAAGTCGATCGTAAGGTTTATTTAGGGTTCTACTTACGTTTGGTTTAATATTATTGGTATCTTTCGGCAAAAACAATGAAGAGAATTCTAAATACTTCAAAACTGTTCCATCGGGCTTTAAAAAGGACGCGCATCGTGACATTTTATTCAGTTTTAATTGTCGAGTCTTTATTATCAGAATATTAGGTTAGAGTTTTGAGGGTTTTGCCAATAAAAACAGGTTCCTGAATATTATATTAAATACGGATATTAATGATAATTCACCCTTTTATTGTTTTACCCTTACAACACATAGTTAATCCAATATTTAAAACGGGAAAGGTACCAGAACATTTTTAAGTCTCCTTAACAACCTTATTTTTATTGTTTAGAATTTGTGTGTGTGTTAAGTAACTCTAACTAACTTTTCTTATTTTGGACGTTCTGTATAACCGTGATGCGGAGTCTTTAAGCAAATATTTTGTTTTTTTTTCTTACTAACTTTCTATAGTTTTGAGTGTAGTTGTAACAACTGGTAATTACGGATTTGCCTGGATCGCAACTTAAAATGTGGCCTATTCTCTATATTTTATCGAGTGCTAATAACATCCTCACTCAAAACCTCATTAACTTTTTTGTTTTTATTTTATTTTAATTTCAGTTAAAGGTATTTATTTTTCAATATTTTTCATCCAAAAAAAAGGTGCACTTTACAGATTCTCAGATGCTGCACATTTTTTCAGATATTGAATCATATGACAAAATGGGTTATTACTTCTTACAAAAAATTATTGACTAAGACGTTATATTACTATAGATATTAATTCTTATTAATTAGTTCAATCGTTCTTTATATTTACGTGAAACCTACTTATATCTTTAAATTTGTCCCATAGATTTTTTGCATATTAGTTTTTAGTAAATTAACTGCAATAGGCGTTTTATTTAAAAACTTTGACTCTATTGAACACAAAATTGAGAAAACATGTTTGTTGTTGGAACTATAACTTGTATTAAACTTTGTTGGTAATTTTGTCAAAAATAGCTTTTTATATATTTTTTCATTAATTTTTGTCTTAAAAACCTATTTTGGTAAGTAAGTAATTATTTGTTTATATAATTTAACTTGTAAGAAATTTCAACATGCCTCCTTCCTTAAGTACATCACTCGTTACTTGACCACCTAAATGACACCACTGTGTTTGTTGTATGTTTAAAAAAAAATAATAAAAACATAGTTGGCAACATCACCCATGTCTTAAAAAAGTAACCAACACGGCCGCATAGCCGGAAATTCCAGGGTCGTTAAAAACCTCACCTTCAAGAAGGCTAGTCCAAGCAACTTAAATGAATCGTTCCTAGATTTTCCCCGATGAACGGCAATCGATAGTCGACTGGATACATTTTAAAACACAGGATTGCGTATCTTCCCAAATATTCAATCAACGAATCTGCGAAAATAATTTTTAAAAAAATATGATTTACCTAAGAACATACAAAACTACTAGGAACTCTAGGAAGAAATGTGCTATAGAAGTATAGTATCTTGGAAAGGTTTATATAATCCTTCGGCTTATATAAACCTTGAATTTCTAATCACTGTACTATTCGGTGGTTCGATATATCTCTGTAGCATTTCAGCATACAGGTTGCCATTTATATTTTCTGGTATTAATATTGGGCCGATAATACCATCTACCAATACACCAGCCCAAAGATTAATTTTCTGAGAATACTCGGTATTCCCTTCTCTAAATACGTGTGGGTTCTCGTCATTCCCAGTTAAGACAGTCTTGCATATTAACGTGCCCATTTAAATAAAAGATACACTCATCACTGAAGCAAATATTTTTAAGCCGAGGCTCTGCCGTAATTTTATCTGTCATTATTTCTGGATTCTTCTCAAGGTTGTCGTCACAAAGTTGTTGCAGTACTTATTTACAGTTTATATAAGGATATACCTTATGGATTGTAAGAACCTTTCTTATTGATTCAGGCCAGTATATCGATAGCCATCATTTTAATTACAAAAAATGTCTTTTCATTTATTGTATTTTTTGATAACCAGAGAAAAAAATTTTCTGAAATGTAACTTTCTATAGTATCATTGAAAAGCATTTTCAAGAGCTTCAAGATGTATCACTTGGTTCCCCTTTCTATTTGTGATTATATGGGTGTATCTCACTCTGTCCAAGGGGTTGCAGATAATGGTGAGATAATATGCTTGTTTTTGTTCCCCCATCGTTTCATACAAACTATTTTAGAAATAACCCCCTTCATTGCCTTTTCAACAGTGTATCACTCTTGCATTTCCAACACGTAATTTCGGTCAGAACTCCGTGAGCGAAAGTGAGATAGGTATATAATTTTAAAGGGGTGATACCAATAACCGTGATGCGGGGTTTTTAAACAATATTTTTGTTTTTGTTTGTTACAACTTTTAAGTTTTAAGTATAGGGGTAACAATTTTTAATTAAAGATTAGCCTGTATCGAACCTTACAATGCGGCGTATTTTCTATATTTTATCGAGAGCTATTAATACTCTCACTCAAAGCCCCTTAACTTTTTTGTTCACTATTTTGTTAAGAACTGCAGTTTTTGTTTACATAACAATTATTGTAGTGTTGTAATCATGTGATCTTAATGTTTGTGTAGATCCAGTTTTAGTCCCATTCTCATGCATCCTAATATGCCACTTTTATTCATTGTTAATTGTTTTAACCTTTTGACCTTGCCGAAGGCACTATGTCTTTAATAAATATTGACGAAATCCCTCAATTTGTATCCCTGATGATGGACATGTAGGATTATTAATTTTGAAATAAATTTAGTGAAGGATGACCGAAGCATTTTTAGTTACCCACTGCAAGTATGGACTACTTGTTCAACTTCAAATTTTTTGTTATCAATTTTATTTCAATTTAAGTTAAAGATATTTAAAGTGATATAAGTAGTCCATTCTTGCAGTGAAGTTAATAGTTCAATAGGCAACTGAAAGTATTCCGGTGAAGGATGATGTGAGTGAAGTGGAGGATTAGTTCCCTATTAGTTACCCAGTGGAGGATCAGTTACCCATTACTACAGTTACAGTTACCCATTAAAGATATTTATTTTACCATATTTTTCATCAAGAAAAATTGTATTTTACAGATATCACTACGCTGAACAGTTTTAGAGATATTGGCTGGTTTTACCTATTGTCAAGAATCACACGGCAATACGGGTTGCTTATAAATTATTTCAATTGTTCTTTATATTTACGTGAAACCTACTTATATTTTTCTATATTACTTTTACATATTTTTTTCTATATTAGTTTTTAGTAAATTAAGTGCAACAAGCTTTATATTTAAAAACTTTTATACTCTATTTCAGAAGTGTATAGAGCAATAAACTGGGGAATTCCGTTCTGTTGTCTGGCTACATTTCGTAGTAGTTCATAGGCGCAGGTACTTATAATATTTATGAATTTAATTTTCACGGATTAAATGCCTTTATTTTGAAAGAGATTAAATACTAAATAAATACTTTTAATCCTTTTGTATAGGTACCTATCTTTTAACGCTTTGTAACATGCAAAAATGGGGTCAGGTAATATATACAGACTATAAATACTTTCAAATCATATTTTAAACGTTAGTAGTCACAGCTACGCTGTAGTGTAATCACAATGTTATTATCCCAATAATTAAAAAATTGAGGTATTCAGTCCAACGAAAAGATGTACTAAAAATTCTCCACTATCGCTGAGTGAAAAAGTTATTATTTTAAATGTACATGATTGCATAAAACACGATTACCCTAGTTTTACTGTGCAAGAAATTGTTGAAAAATGTTCTCGAATGAGTGGAATTGGAAAGTCCACCATTTTCAAATTGTTGCGGGAAAGAAAAGTAGCAGGTCAAGTGAAATCTCCCAAGCAAAAGCCAGGACGACCTACAAAAGTCGTTGATGAAAATGCTAAATGTATAATTCGAAGAAAAGTTCACTCTTTTTATTTTAAAAAGGAAATACCCACCCTAGACAAAATTTTAATGGAGCTTGGCCGAGATGACAGTATTCCGTTGATAAGTAGAAAACTTTTATGGAAAACTTTAAAAAATATGGATTTTGCCTGGGAAAAGCATAACCGCAAAGCACTTTTACTGGAGAGCGACGAAATTGTTTGTTGGAGACGACAATACTCGAGAAGTATCAAGCAGTACCGCAGGGAGCAAAAGAAAGTTTTTTATCTTGATGAGACGTGGATTAACGAAGGTTATATAGTCCAAAAAATGTGGCAAGACAAAAATATAACCAGTGCTCGTCAAGCTTTCATAGAAGGCCTGTCTACGGGTATTAAAGTACCTTCGGGAAAAGGAAAAAGACTTATAATCACACATATTGGAAGCGAAGAGGGATTTTTAAAAGAAGGTCTGCTAACCTTTGAGTCGACTCGCACAGGAGATTACCATGAAGACATGAACTCAGACGTTTTCGAGGACTATTTTGGTGAAATCATAAAATTTCTTCCGGCTAATTCGGTGGTGGTTATGGATAACGCAAGCTATCATTCACGGCGAATAGAGAAGACGCCAACTTCAAGTTGGAGAGAGCAAGAAATTATCGATTGGCTGACTGCAAAAGGTATTGCGTTTGAAGCAAATTTGATAAAAAAAGAACTGCTGGCAATAGCAAACTTACACAAAACTCGTTTCATGAAATACGCCGTGGAAGATATAGCCGAAAAATATAATATAACTGTACTGCGCTTACCGCCATATCATTGCGAACTAAATCCTATAGAACTGATATGGGCGCAGGTAAAAGGATTTGTAGCAAGACAAAACACGACTTTTAAAATGAAAGATGTTAAGCTACTGTTTGATCAAGCCATTACGGAAGCGACACCAGAGAATTGGCGAAAAGCAGTCCAGCATGTAATTAAGCAAGAGGACAAAATTTGGGATCTTGAGAACCTCATCGATCAGACAATCGATCCTTTAATTATAATGTCAAGAGGTGATGACAGTTCGTCAGATGACGAAGAAGACTACAATCTATTATAATTTAAAATTGTTATACACTGTTCAAAAAGTGCCAGATCCAAAAGTGACATTTTCAACTGTTTTACTCTACATATTATGTTCAATATATTGGTGAAAAAAATATATTATTCCATTTAAACAAAAGTAACTTTCTAAAATAAAATAGCATTTAAGTACATTAATTATAAGGTAAAAAACAAGTCCCAGTTGCACGCCTTTGGCGAACCGTTTTCAATGTTTATCAGTGGGTAACAATGGGCAAAACTCATAAATTGACCCAAAACCGGGTGGCACTACCTGCAATCAACGAAAAGAAAGAATTTTACATTGAAACTAATACCCAACTAAGGTAGTGGCATAAAATATTGGTGGATCACCAGGTACCACTTTTGCATACCTAATGAGGTTTTATTGCTCTACACACTTCTGAAATAGAGTATAATATCTTTATATAAGAAGAAAATATCATGTTTGTTGTCAGAATTATAACTTATATTAAACTTTGGTGGTAATTTTGTAATAAAGAGATAAACAATTTATTCTTGTCTCAAAAAAAGGTTTTGGTAAGTAATTAATGATTTGTTAATAAAATGTAGCTTTCAGCATACGTCCACCGTTAAGCATAAATCACTCATCACTTGACCACCTAAATGACACCATTTAGCAGCATCACCTTTAGAATCCTATATCTTTTATCTTAGTTAAAAAAAAAAACCAACACGGCCACGTAACCGCAGATTCCAGCATCGTTGAAAACCTCAATCAAAGAAGCTAATAGCTTAAATGAATTGTTACTGGATTTACCACTCCGCGGCAGCACCACTCGTAAATGAAACTGAACGGTAATCGATAGTCGACCAGGTATATTTTAAAACACAGGGTTGCGTATCTTCCTAAATCTTGAATCAACGGTACTACAGTTAACCTATTAATAGAAAGTCTGTTTCAGTATTTACCCTACATGTCGCCATCGTCAATATTTTTACCATATGACTTATTCTCTCCAACTCATATGGCTTTTTCAATAGAAAGGTTTACCTTTCCAGCTCTAATGACCCTAATTTATGTTTTGACGTTACGTATTTTTACCGTACTCTTTTTGGAAGCGTTATAAAAGTTAATTGGAACTAGTCGGAAGGCATGAACAATTCATTTTATAATGCCTATGTTCCAAATCGTAATAGTTATTATTTCGTGGTTAAGTTAGTTACATAATTAATTATTAGTTATATTAATTATTGAGCTGTTGTAACTTTTAAACGTGTCATTGGACTGGGAGTAGTCTCGCGCAGCACCTAGTAGTTCATAATGATTGGAAGATCACTAGCTAAATGAGCAGTTCCCTGACTTTCGACACTGTTAGAGCCATAAATTGAATGGGGACAAAATACTAAAAAAAAAAAATTAATTCGTAAATAAAGAAAAAAGAAAAATCAATATACACTCAAATATATATAAGGGCAAAAGGTAAACAAATCAAGAGTATATAGCAACACAAGCGCGAGCAATAAAATATTAAAAAAATAATATTTTCGTTTTTTGTTTTAATTAAAGAGGGTGTGGGAAGTTTAAATTTAAGTATAAAATAATAAAAATAATAAAAAATTGTTTACTGCATACAAGGCTCTCTCCAGTAAGTACGATTTTAATGCTTTGCGAATTGAGGGAAAGAAAGGTATGGACTTTATTTCTATGATAGATATGTGCATTTTTTCGCATTATACGGAATCAATTTTTTGACTAGCTCTGAGCGAGGGGTTGGAAGATCATGCTCTGCGTTTTTAAGTGGGTAACTGTAAAGTGGCCCTTCTGAAGTAGCTGCAATGTCCTTACATATTAAACAAATAGATTCAAATATGAATAAGGAAGAAAGTGTTAAAGTTTTGAATCTTTGAAAGAAATCCTGGCAGTGGGTTCTAGAAACTGATCTTAGCGCAAAACATGCAGAGCTTCATTTTTTTGGATAAAGCGTCAACATCTAAGTCCAATTTATGGAGTTATCCACAAGAATTTTACTGAATCAACGACGTCAATAATGGTGTTATTTAGTACAAAACATTTCAACGTATTTTTATATGATAAAGTCTTAGTTTTAGAAATATTAAGGCATAGGAGATTAAAATCGCTCTAACACTCTATGGTCAATACGTCAATAGAAACGAATCTGTGGAGTGTTGTGTTGTCCGGATTGCTCCAAGTGAAACTGGTATCGTCCGCGAAGAGACACATTTTCCCGCTAATACTCAGGCTAGCAATGTCGTTGATAAACAACGGAAATAAAATAGGACCTAAAACAGATTCCTCAGGTACTTTACATTCAATGATTTGCATGAAGACATCGTCGAATCAACCCTTACATTACAAAGAAAAAACATAGGGTCAATTGGGGTAAATGTAAACTGGGGTAATTGTAGACACATCTAAAATAAGAAACAGAACAACATTTAGATTTCAAATTTGGCGCGAAGCTCACTATTCGAGTCGTGCCGACGTTGGGCGAACTCGGTTTCCCTCGAAATTTTACTCCTGTTTGTGCTCTTCTTGCATTAGTTGGCTGATCCAATTTGATGTGTTTGGTGGTTTTATGTTGAATTTCGGCACTGAAGTTTTCGAATGCAAATCATCGAGGTAAGTTAGATATTTCATTTGGACATTGTTTGTTATACTATTGTGTCTATTTTACGCCTAAATGTCTGTCGACAAATTTTATAATTACTAAACTAATTCAGTGTTTACATTTCCCCCTAATAAATTTGTTCTTGGGGGAAATGTATACACTCTTTTGGGGTAATTGTAAACATGATAAAATTAGTGTTTCGCCGATAATTTATGTAAAATGAGTAATTTCTTTGTCTTGTTGCAGTGTAAAGTTGCCTCGTACTTACGTACTCGTACGAAAAAAGAAGCACCTTCTTATACAACTGAAGATATTGCGAATGCCTTTGCAGATGTCCAAAATAAAAATAAAACGTATTGTCAAGCAGAAACGTTCTATGGTGTTCCCAGATCAGTTATTTACCAAAGGATAGGAGGAAGAAAGACTCCATTAAATGTGACAATGGGTGGACGTTCCCAAGTTTTATCCTCAGATATCGAAAATGAAATAGTGAAATGTTTATTGGCACGTACTGCGATGGGTCTACCATGTGACAAAGCAGAACTTAGACAACTGGTTGGAGAGTATGTTAATGCAAAAGGTTGAAGAACACCATTTAAAAATGGAGTACCGGGAGAAGACTGGTACTACTCATTCATGAGAAGACATACTGATTCCGGTTTCTTAAGAGACAGACAACTGCCTCTTAAGAAACCGGAACATTTGCGAAAACTGCGGAAGGATGCTAGAAAACCTGAGATCGTCTACCATTTTTTTGATGACCTAAAAAGAATCATTGTAGAAAATAATTTAGATGATAAAGGAAGTTTTATTTTTAATGCTGACGAGTCAGGTTTTAATAATGATCCCTATCGTATTAGGGCAATTGGAGAGAAAGGAAAGGCCCTGTGCCGGATATCAATTCAAGGGAGCTGGAGTTCAGGCTCGTTGGACTTCCAATAGCGCCTATCCAGGAACTCTATATATGCGGCCTCCACTAATGGATGGATGGAGGAGCCGCAATTCTTCCAGTGGTTTACGACAGGGTTTATACCTCACATTAAAGATTTAACTTCCCAAAACCTTCTAGATCAAGCAGCTCTACTGTTGTATGATGGTCACAGCAGTCATATGAGCGTCAGAATTATTGAAGAGGCAATGCACAACAATATTATTTTGATAAAGTTTCCAAGCCATCTTACGGATAAGCTTCAGCCTTTGGACAAGTGTGTCTTCGGACCCTTAAAGGTGAACTGGAATAAACAATTGGTAAAGTTTGCTAAGGACAAATGGGACGAGGGTGTGGACGGCTAACTAAGGATAAATTTACCGAATTACTTGGCAAGAGTCTATGGTTTCTAGCAATATTATATCTCGATTTAAAAATACTGGCGTATACCCAGTTGATTGAAACAAATTCCCACAAAATGAATTTACACCAGAAGACTTGGCCAAATACGAAGCTGCCCTCAAAGCTCCGAAATCTGTAATATCCGATGCTATTATTATCCAACCAGTTTCCTCTAAATCAACTGTTGTTGCAATTTCTGAACCAAACCCACTTCTACCCACGGTCGACGATCAAATGCCTTCAACTTCATCATGTTGTAGTCAACATCATTCAGTGTCGTCAGCTGAAAGCCGACAGCAGCCTTCTACATCGTCAACTGACTACCAAAAATTATTAGTGGCATCTACCCACAGTCCATAACCATCGACGTCATCGTCTATCAGTAAATCGACAGAAATTACCAACATTTTCTTGCCACTCAGCCGCCGTGAAGATATTATTGAAGAAAAAAAACAAGTCATACCGAGATTAAAGCAACAAAGATATGGAGAGGTACTAACAACCAACCAAGTCTTGGAAAGACTAAGAGAAGCAGAAGAGAAGAAGAAAAATAAAGGAAAAAAAAGGCTAATCCGAAAACGGACAACAAAAAGTTAAAGTCGAAATTGAAAAAAATGAGAAGTGAACCAGTTGCAGATTCGGAAAGTTCTGATGGAGAAATAAGTCTAGGTGATACTGATGATGAAATAGATTGGGCAGAACCGGAAAAACAATATAGATAAAGAGCTTAAAACAGTCAGACTTGTCCACAGGGAAATTTATTCTTGAGCAGTTCAAAGGTGGAAAGAGAAAGACTACTCTTCTTAAATATGTGTGTTTAATTGAAGCTGTGGATGAAAAATTAACGAAAATCAAAGTGACTGGTCTTAAATCCTGGCATGCATCAAAAATGCTTTTCTACATTGTTGAAACTGATGTCAGTTATATAACCTTGAATCAAATCATTGGTGTGCTTCCCGATCCTGGCATTCAAATGAAGGGAGAGAGAATACTATACAACTTTCCAGCAATAGTTTGAGAGCAAAACTATTTTTTTTATACCTATAATATTATTATAATTACATACTTAGAATAAATTTCTTTTATTAGCGTTCTGAAAAATAGTTTAGTTTTAGTTAAAATAAACAGAACTGTTGGAAAATATTTACTTTTATCTCGATTTTTCATTTATATTGCAAGCAAAACCTTTAAGGTCACATTATTTTGGGGTAAATGTAAACACGACTTATATCAAAAAATATTTTGCTACACAGCGACTTTATACAGTTCGTTTATATTTGTCCCAGGTTTTTTTCTGGTAGAGTAAATGTATCAAGAGATGCTTGTTTACAATTACCCCTAAAGAGTAGGGCTAAATGTAAACGGACAAGCATGTTAAATATATTTTTTTTATCTTAATGTGACTTGTAATTACAGAAAACCACTAGTAATTATCAAAGAAGATACTATGAGCTATCTGACTGCTAATTTACATATATAAAATAATGCGTTATGTCCCCAAAAATCGTTTAGCAAGTCAAAACATTAAATATCGTCCACAATTACCCCAATTGAATAGAATCCTTTTTTTTTATAATCGTTCAATGATTTTCGACAGCGTGGTGCAATTGGGCGATAGTTCGAAGCTTTCTTTTTATCTCATCCTTTACGCAAAGGAATAATTATCGCAGCCTTAAGACAGTTCGGAAAAACTCTATTTTGGAATAACAGGCTAATAAACGTAGTAAGATGATTTAAAGTGCATTCCGGTATGTTTGCAAACATTTTTAGTATTAGTCCATCACTTCCAGAGGAAGATTTGTTTTTAATGACTTTAATTGTACTGCTAAGCTCTGCTGTTACCACATGTGTTAAGAAGAAACTGAAAAAAAGTTTATATTAACGGGGTTATGGTACTCATTAAATTTTTAGCCACATTATAAAGTAATCGTTTAGGCTGTTCGGTAAAGTAGAGATGTTGCTAGATGTGGAAACCTTATTTCTTAAATCATTAACAATAGACCACATCTCTTTAGTAAGATTATTGGATTTAGCCAACCTCCTATTATAATAAATTTCCTTGGCGGCCTTTATAGTCTTATAGTAAACTTTTCTGTAATTTTGATTTTTACGTGAAAGAAAGTGCTGTCTAAAAATTTTTTGGGTGCGATAATGAGCGGCTGTTTTTAGCTGATGTACGAAGGCTTCCTGTGGTCCAAGGTTTATATTTTTTAAACTTGACGGGCTTAAGAGGAAAGGATTTAAAGGCTAAAGTAGATAATTTATAAGGGTTGAGAATTCGGTGTCAACATCTCCAGAAAGAACATTCAAGTCAGTTGTCAGTTTTCTAAATTTAGAAAATTTTTGTTAGAAAAAATACGGCTCAATTTGCGCGAGGAATTTTTGCTTGTGTTTGACGACAGCAAAAACTTTGTTAATACTACTTCATGGTCAGAGAAACCTGAACTTAGGACAGTACTGTCAACGAGTCTTGGATCGAAAGATGAAACTACATAGTCTATAGTGCTGGAGCTAGTTTTAGAAATCCTAGTTGAAAAATATATATCGTGATTAACGGTGATACACGCTCCGCTATATGGGTTTGTTTCTGGATAGTAAAAGTAAACCGAAAATTTTGATTTTTTCGCGAGTGTATCTTGCTAGTATATACTATATACGTGTACCATTTGTATCATCGATTGTTAGGATTGAGGAACAATAGTAAGGAATTATCACCATCACCATAAAATTCTATAAAATCACGCATACTAAAATTTTTCGTCTTGCAAGTTACGGGTCCTAACCCGCTACCTTATGCCGACCCTGTATATTAATTGTATATTATGCCTTTGTCAGCAAATATATTATTTTAAATGCCATAGATTTTATTATAACCAATTTAATTTAATTAAGTTCTGTTGGATTTAAGACTTAAGTTACGTTAATTGTAATAGTTCTCTAATAAATTTGTTTTTTAAAAAGCAAATGCTTGGAGCTATCATTTAACTGGCGCAGTCGGTAGTTTTGTCTTTCCAATAGGACAAAAATGTCGCCTTTCTGGGTGCGTTTCTATGGTTTAAAGACCGCTGAAATCTTTGAAAGCTGAAAAAAAGATCTGCAGAAACCTTCAAAGAACAAGAATCGTCGGAAGTACCTGCGACGATCCAAATTTCAGCAACCACCGCACAGCACCGAGCAATGAGAAAGGTTTAGGCTATAAGGTCCTGGCAATACGCAAATCGACTCCTATAGGACAGTCTAGGCTAAGCTAATGAAAATTTTTGTTAAAACATTAATGTAAGTGAACGTTTTTCCTTACCATTTTTTTAAAATCCTAAAAGTGATAAATATATTTATTTTTGAGTGTTGATAGGTATTTTTTTTACTATTTTAATAATATTTTATCCTTTATAAAAAGTTGAACAATTTCTTCCTATAACAATTCCATTTGACATTTTTATAGATTTAGTAAGTTTATTTTTAGCACATTTATATGCATATATTTTAAATATTTTGATTTATTCATGAAGTTTATGCAAACAATTTCTCACGAAGAACTTAAACCTGTACCGTCTATATCATTTTCAAAAACCAAAATGAATCAAATTGATATCGGTATGCTTAGGTACCAGGCCGATAACATCCCCAATTTCGATGGAAATCCAAGTTAGCTTAATAGATGTATTACTGCCTGCGAACATGTTCTACAAAATTGTCAAGATGCATTTAATTTAAATAATCCAATAAACTTAGCTTTGATTGATACTATTTTAATGAAATTACGAGGTCGTGCTGCTGATCTCATATGTTCTAATTCAGATTTAAATAGCTGGTTACTAATTTAAGAAGCACTTTTAACTGTTTTCTCAGATCAACCAAGTATAAAATGTTTAATACAAGATTTAATGCTAATAAAAATTAGTAGGCGCGAAAGTCCAGTACAATTTGGTATGAGAGTTCAGGATGCTCGATCACTTTTATTTTCCAAATTACACACATCTGTGATTGATGAAAATGAGCAAAGAATTAAATTAGCTCATTATGAAGATTTTGCCCTCAAAACATTCTTAAACGAATTGCCTTACCAAATACAACTCGTTGTTAGATTAAGATATGATAAAAATATGACAAAACTATCTTAGAAATAATAACCAGTCAAAACCCACTAAAAACTTAAAACGTCTTAAAAGACCAAATTACTATAGCTTAAAAATCTGTCCATAATTTTGGAAGCATAAAGAAAATTTAGCGCACAACTAACAAATCCTGGAAACTCGTATTAAATAATTAGAATTGATAATTAAAAATACACATTTAAGTAACACCACGTTTTCCTAACCATTCTTTTTAGGTGAAACTCTTATCTCGCTCTGAAATCTATCTATCTATCTATCTATACTCTGAAACTCTTATAGTAATAAATGCTTACCAAAATATTTATAACGTCCTGAAAACCATCGAAATCGCTTTTCGTTTCGAAACTTTTTCAAAAGTAAATATGTTTCATAACTCAATTATCGATCCAAACGATCTTTTAAACGAAATAAAATTAATCGGCCTTCACTTACCCCAAAAACTAAGCTGCCATTTGCAGCTACTTTAAAAAACGTGGGGAAGGAAAACCAAATATTTTTTATTATAAAGGTACCTATTGTCGAACTCGAAGATTATGTATTGTATCAGCTTTATCCACTACCTGTGCCTTTGAATTCCAAATTCCAAATAATAATTCCTAAAGCCCAATACCTTATCCTAAACGAATACTCATATGTATTGTTTAATGCCAAATGTCAAGAAATAGCCCCAGAACCATACATCTAGAAAAAACAGCGATTTTCTCGAAATTTTTTATTATAGAGGTACCTATTGTCGAACTCGAAGATTATGTATTGTATCAGCTTTATCCACTACCTGTGCCAAAAAGACATTCAGAAGAATTGATGCATGATTGTAATTACGGTTCCAAATAATAGATTTTGTTCAAGCAATTTGCGCGGGCTGTACCTCTGAGGGGCTGCATTTTAGGACAAAAGTCTTTTTTTTAATTTTAACTCCAACAATACACTCTTAAAATATTTGCACCGAATTTTGTAACACCCTGTATATAGATTATAATTTGCTTGAAGTAGAAATGTCTATAAAAAACTAGAATGAAATCATTAACTATTCTGACCCCAATGAAGCAACTAATAATTTTATAAAAGAATAAACATCAGCTACAATAGTAAAAAGTTAAAAAAAAGTTTAAAAAAAAAAAAAAAATTGGATTAGTAATAGGCTGATATATTTCATTAAACATAAAGATAAGTTAAAAAAAGCACTTTTAAATAATCAAACTCCTGCATTAGAAACTGAATACAAACACTACAAAAATTTTTTAAATAAGCTTTTAAAGCAATAGATATATCAGTATTATAAAAGCCAAATAGAAAATAACAAAAACAACCTCAAAAAATATATAAAATAATTAAGGATGCTACTAACCTTAACAATAACAAAAAAGTGACAAACTTCTCTATAAATTTGATAATCGCGGATAAATTCCTTTTGCTTTTTCCTTTCTTTTTTCCGGATAATTTCCAACCAAAGAATATTAAAACATACGAGGCTAAGTCAAGTGTTGCGTCTATGTATTTAAGTCCAACCACAGAGAGAGAGAGAGAGATTTCCGGATACATTCTTTGAAAAACGTCTCGGTACCTGGACTGGATAATGTCTCCACAAAATTAATTTAAATATAAAAATCAAATATTTTAGTTCCATTATAGGAATTGTAAACTGACTAAATATTGTTTTTGTAAACATGTATATTTTTTTTGAATAAATCTGATTTTGAATATACATTACTATACCAAATGAGTCGAAAATCGACTGGAGAGATTCTTGAGCAGCACACACATTGGATGTTGTTAAGATCGCCACATAAAATTAATTTGCTTTTAATGGTCCGCGTCGGGAGTTCTGTAAATACAAATAATATAGAGATCGTAATTATTGTGTTTTTGAAGGTGGTAGACAATGGTACAGTGAAAACATCTTGTCGGACTTGCATTGTCTTATTTATTTATTGTAACACGACGTTTCGGTTGGTAAGTATCTCCAACCGTTATCAAGTGTAAACTGATAGTTTATACTGATAGTTTACACAGTGTATACTGATAGTGTAAACTGATAGTTTACACTTGATAACGGTTGGAGATACTTACCAACCGAAACGTCGTGTTACAATAAATAAATAAGACAATGCAAGTCCGACAAGATGTTTTCATCGTAATTATTATTATAGATAATAGAAAATGTGAATACTTTTTCAGATAGTAAATTATCAAACTTGGTAACTGTTGAAAAATCGTTGTTAGTAGACATTATTATGGTACCTCCATGAGATAAATCACTTCTATTAAATTTAGCGATTGTTGTATAATTTTTAACAAAAACAGGCTCATCAACATTTAACCAATGTTTAGTAATGGTGATGATGTCTGGAAAATTAGGCCCTTCTAGAAGAAGAAAGAATTAATCTGTTTTGTGTCTTAAGGACTGAATATTTAGAAGAAACAAACTAAGCTTGCTTCCGACCAAATTTACAGAAGGTGCTAGATCCTCTGATTGCGTCATATTAAATAAACATTTTTGTTTCTATTTGGAGAACTACTAGAATAGTAATTGCTGTGGCTTTTCCTAATTTTTTGGTAACAATAATGTTATCACGGATCGTAATATTTTTTTTTTAAATATAGGTTATATCCTAAAACAATAATAAACATGTTGCAAACTGAGAATTCTTGACAGAAGTGAATGTTAGCGGGGTTGAATTTCGACGTTTTTCGACCTCGTATGGAAGTTGTTTAAGTGAATTGAAAACGTATTTTCAGTCTTTTACGATCAATTACGAATTATTAACGTAATGTACAGCATAAATGCGTTAAAAATTCGTTCACATTATATTTCATCAATTTTAAAACTATTTTTGATGAATTTTGTAAATAATATGTGACATACATTTTATATACTGTGTGTTAAAAAAGTCCCGGACACCCTGAATAAATCGTAAACGCGCCCTTTTAATAAAAAGTGAACCAAATAAAAATTATATATCTCTTTTAGATCTACATTCCGCAGATAACTTTGCATGTACAGGAGGCATCGGAAAAGTAGTAGAGAACAACATTTGAACACAACTTCATAACATATACTATACCTAACTTCAACCGATTAAACATCCAAACATAGAACGTCTATTTCAGTCAACAATTAGTTTGGCAAACACGTTTATTATTGTTTTTTAGGACATTACTTATATTCAAAAATAAATAAAATCCGTGGTACTATTGTTGTTATTGTTAAATACCTTTTGCGCCATATTATTATTATTATTATTATTAATAATAATAATAATAATATCTTATCTTTTAAATATTAATAACATGCAATCTCACCTTTTAGTATATAGCGCAGCCGATGCCCTTTGCCCCTGTGCACATGTTGAAGTCAAACAAAGTTGTTGTTTACTAATTGTAGGCTTTCAATGTTCTAAGGTAAGAAGTGTTTAAAATTATCCTTTTTTTATAAATGGAAAATTTGTCAATACCCATGAATAAAACAAGAGGCTTTTACACACACGTGTAACATAGAATTTTTTTTTCTACTACCGAAGAAAACATCAACAAAAATCAAAAACACCAAATTACTTTACGCACTTAAATGACTACGATAAAAAAAACGTCAAAATATTTTTTGAGAAATTATAAATTAAAAGTCAAAGTAATCGAGGGGTATTAAATCTGGCGATCTGGGTGGCCATTCAATGAACTCTCGTCTGCCTATCCAACGATGTGGAAAAACTTCATCTAGATAATTGCGAACGGGTAAAGCATAGTGTGGGGGAGGCTCCATCTTGCTGAAAAAAAGATCGTTGGTGCATGTCAGATTCTTCCAAATCCTGGATACAATCATCATCCGATAGCTTTTGAAGTAAGAATATTTTATAAGGGTGGAACTTTACTTTTTTCAATATTTTATGCACAGTAGATCGCGATAAATTAACATTAAAAGCCGCGCCTGTGACTTTGGGATTATCTTGGACCGTTAAGCTCATCTTATTGAACCCCGGCTTTTCGAACGAAACTTTTCTTCAACTCTGCTTACAATGCTTTGGTTAATAGGCGACCGATCAAGATGAGTTGCATTAAACATCTGAACCACCTTCTTTTGAGTACGCTTCATATCTCCGAAACCAATCATGTACAAGATTTCGATTCGTTCACGTTCGGTTAATTTTTTCACATTTCATACAATAACAGTAGGTAATAAAGTGTAGTTACTAATAAAACGCAGAATGACACGGTTTTCGTTTAAAAAGAATAAATACCACTTGCAAATGTAAAAATACTTCAAATAGTTGCACCAAAATACATTTACTTTTTGACACCGGCAACAAATACGACAACAATAACTAAAAAAAACCAAAATACCAACATTTAATATAGATAGGTATTTCTTTAATTCTACATGTTATCAACATTTTTCGTTCAAAATTGCTTATGTAACTATATTCATTTGTACCATATCCTGTAAAAAAATGCATTCTTTCTGATTCTGCATTAAAAATGGTGGTTTACATTTAAACATATTGAGGATGTCATTTCTTTTTTTAAGTATGTATGATGAGAAAACTCCAAAACACTGCGTTTTGGTGACTTTTGCGCCCTCTAACTTCATTCCCGTAGGTTTTACAGCTTATACCAGACCAGACCAAAATTGTAGAGAATTTCTTTATTTTTTGTTCTATAAAATTTTCTGTGAGACTCACGATTTGGCCAAAAAATTGAATCAAAAAACTTTTTGGCGTTTGTTACAAAAAAAAATAGATGTTACATAAAAAAGAAAAAATTTGTTACATAAAAAAAAAGAAAAGAGATGATTATTGTTAACCTACTTCACCTCTTTACATCCTTAGGGTCTTTTGTGGGTCGGCAATAAAAAAAGTGTGTTGTCATTAAAAGGTAAATCACAATTTATTTATTTATCACATTTGTACTCTCGTTTATACAATCTTTACCAATTACTGATGAATTTAAATATAAAGTGAATAATTTTATGCAGGACTCAAGTTGTAAATTATAACAATGATTACTACCCCCAGCATAGGTATGCGCGGTTTACGTAGACTTTAAACTAAAGAAGATATAAAATATATAGTACTTATTTTATTGTAGTTACTTGAATTAATGTTATGTTGTGTTGTTAAATTTAAGAGGTTTATATTTTATGGTTTATTGAAACATTACTTAATTTGTTTTTCGTAATATTGTTGTCCGCAAAATAAAGTAGCCATCCAAGCAACTATTGGTAAGTACAGGTCAGTCCAGTATCGCGTATACAGAAGATAGTCAGCATCGGCACATTACATCAGATACATTTGATCAAATTGCATGGCAATAAAGGAAGTGGAAAGTACAATAGAGATGAAGAAAAACTAAAGGAAATAGTTGTAGACTAAAAGCCTAGGATTTGATGGCCTGAAAAGAAGACTCTATTGAGTCTCCAGACAACTATACATTTTATGAATATTATAGTGTTATTTATCAATAGTTTACTCACCCATTGATTAGATTTGTTAGGTGGCCATAAAATGCTTAACTTACGTTGAGGGTTAAGGTGGAGCCCCCCAGGTTTGTTGAGTTAATGCCTATTCAAAACACATTTTTTAAAAGAAAAGACCATGAAAATGGGTTTGTAAAATACCCTTTTTAAGTTACCAATGATCACATTACCGGAAATCAAGTAAGAATTTTAAAAAATGTGGAAACTTACCGGTGAGAAAGGTTATGTAAACCCAACATCCAATATAACCTATTCTACAAAAATCCGGAAATCTATTCGGACATCGCGAATCAGATCCGTTTAGGCACACAGCTCTATAAGGGATGAAAGGAGGTGGATGTTTTTAAATCCGATATTTGGCGATTTTTCACTGGGATTCTAAAATTATGATTCGACACGATTACTTGATATGACTTGATGTTTTTAACGATTTGTCGACGACACGCTTGGGTATATCGTATGCACCAGACGATATAGCTTCTTCCTTATTTAATACCTGCATAATGTGCCAGCATCCTTTTTTAAACGTATTTGTTGCATTGATTGTTTACCAATAGTCATATAAGATTTTCATTAGTATATTATCAAGAAGCTTTCTTAAAAACAACAACTAATAGATCTAATTCGACCCTATTTTTCACAATCTTCTGTTAATAATAGAGGCAGAGGAAGTAGATGCTACCATTGAATGGGCAGTTTTAGTATGCCACAGATTGTTACCAAACAAGCATTGATTCTAGATTTGGAATTAGCGAAACTACTGCGTAAGTCATTGGACCCATAAAATTAATGAAATTATTGACAATCACCTTGCTGATCGATTCTTTAATTTTCCAAATATAAGAGATGAGAAACAAATTAATAAATTAACGTTTATGAACAGATCCGATTTCCCTGGTGTTATATGGGTCCTATTGATTGCACCCATGTTGCCATATTAAAACCAAAAGTGGATGAACACAACAAGTTTTTGTGACTTTCCATGAATTCAATTATTATTTCCCAATGGGTAGTGGTGATTTTAAACGACACTTTTTTATTTTAGAGAAATAATATAGGCATATAATTAAATAAAAAAGTACGGAGGTGTAAAAAATTAACAAAATAAATATAGAAGACAATTGACGCTTCCATCTGTCAAATATTAGGGAAAATAACAAATATATACCAAGAAACCTAAATCAAATCGAATAAAACGAGTTTAGTCGACGATTGAAATTTAGAAATCATTCTCGTCGTCACGACTGAGTCGCGATCGAATTCGAAGTCGTGATCGTATCGAGATCGAGTCGTAATTTTAGAATCTCAGCCAAGACGTAGAGATCGAGAGACAGTCACAAGCGGCAGTAATTTCGAACTGACAGCTGACAACCCACTTGACAAACCAAACCAAAGGGCAACAACCCATTTAGATGTACCATCTGAACGAATTCGTTCGCAGAGCATATTATTATGGCCAACCCACACCTGCACAACGCAACGCACGGATGTGATCGGTTGAATCAATAAAACAGGTTGGATATTATTTTCGATTTCATATCTATATTTGTTTGGTCGATATATTGGAATATAAGTTTATTTTATATAGTTGTAAATATAGAAGATTTATTTATATCGACTATTATTCTTTTAGTAAATAGTTTCATTGACCTGACCAAGCCTCCAATGAATACGCTCGCAAATATTCCTCATTACCGAAGTTCCAATAAACTACCCAAAATGATAAGAATTTAAAAATTAAATTGTGGAGTTTAAAAAAAACCGTAACAACATTACCTCACCCAAAAAGAAAAAATTTCACCGAAATTTTGCTGACCCACTGGCAGTGAACAATCATCCATCCATAGATATAATCAAGTAAAAAAAAAACATATAAAAAAATCGTTATCACGTATCAGAACGATTAGCTTTAATATTCTTAATATTCCATACTCCCATATTCCGTCCAGTGACATCAACTAACTCATAAGTCCAAGGAGAAACCACTTTAGAAATAGTAAAAGATCTCACATATTTTGGTGCAAATTTAGCAGTGAATTTCTTTGCTGCATCTGCGATTACATAATTTTTGGGCCAAACTTTTTGACCTTCCAAATACCGATCAGGACGTCTATGAAGATTATAGGCATCCCTAGACTTCTCATACGCTTTAATTAATCTTGCTCGGACATCAGCAAAAATTCTCTTTAGAAGTTTACTCTTAGCTAAGGGATCCAAAAACGATGATAAGGCTCACCGTTTTCAACATTCTGATCAGGAGCCTTTCCAACAATTGAAGTTCTCTCCCAAACATAATAAAGTTTGGTGTGTAGCCATGAGATTCATGAACTGCCGATCTTACAGCATAAGCAATTTTAGGGAAATACTGATCCCATTTGGAATTTAGAAGTATAACTTGGATATATAGCATGGAATTTAACCCACGATGAGTTCGCTCAACAGGATTAGATTGTCGATAGAGCAGTAAATCGATGTTTAATTTTGTACTGACTAGTCAAAGCTTGAAATTCTTTACTCTTAAATTGCGCATTGACAGCAATAAAAATTTCTGAAGCACCAATAGAGATAACATAATATTCAATCCACTTAATATTATTCCTGGTTGTAGCACTTCTAAGACGACAAAATAGAAAGGACAAATACGTCTGGCAACATCACATTTCATACCAGGCCAATAATAGAACTGAGAAATTGGAGAACTGGTCTTAAATATACCTTGATGTCCACATGTTGGAGGATCATGATTGAGCCTAATAATTTTAGTTCTTAAGGCTTTAGGCACCACTTTAAGCAAACTATTTTTAGGTTATAAAATCTCTTGAAAGGGGTGTTTACACCTTTTTCATATCTTGCTGTCTATAATTCGCCATAAAGGAAACTTCACAAACATATCACCTTCATAAGAAGAATCATCTTGAATACCATCATCAGAACGATTAGAAGAGTCATTTAAATCTGAAATATCTAGAACATCAATAACCGGAACAGAACGTAACATCAGGAACAACGTTATCCTTGCCTTTTCTATGCACAATTACGAAATCATACTGCTGAAGACGTACAGCCCATCGAGCAATTTGACCAACAGGGTTTTTAATGCTATTCAACCATTTCAGACTATAACGTCAGAGTCAGAACTGTGAATTTGGTCCCTTCCAAATATGGACGCAACTTTTCTATGCCAAAAAGAACTGCTAAGCATTTCAGTCACCGATTTCCGTCTTTCATTTTTATTTAAAGATCTACTTAAATATCAGATGACTTTCTTCTCTCCATCCTGAAATTGAGTTAAAACAACACCCAACCCAAAATCAGAAGCATCACACTGAATAAATGGAGAATCAAAATCAGGACATGACAGGACTGGAGCTTTTACCAAGGATTTTTTAATTGACTGTGTTGTGTGTTATAAAGCCCATGTGTGTTAAAAGACAATGAAAGACAATGCGAATATGCGTATAGTAATAGGAGTAAGTCTTAAAGTGCCTAGAAGGTACTCATAAGGGAAAAATTTCGTTTTTTAGGGTCGTACCTTTAGGTTTAGTTAGTTTTTAAGATATTTTATTGTTTTGTGTTGACATTTCTACTTGGCTTCTAATCAGTTTTGTTAAAGCTTTATTTTGTGAGTCACTTATTCGTGTTACTGTGACTCAGGTGGGATGATGTTGGAGCAATTCAGTAATTTTTTGTTTAAGTTATTTCTACCACCTTGATCATTCAGCGGCAATTTGACAACCCCGCTCATATGTCTCTGGGATTCAACGCCCCAAAAATATCGATTTATCGATTGGGTCAGTTCATATTTAGGCATAGCAGGCAACTGCTTTCAAATGGAAGGGCGGTTTTTTTTTGTTAACTAGTTGTCAGTTTGACTGTTTTTTACCTGTCACTGTGTAAACTGTTACCATGACGTAACTAAAGGATTGAATTTATTTTTGGCCTTTTACTTTCCTGAATTGAATTTCGTCAGTTGTACGCTGTAATTGACTCTCGGTAAAGTCGACATAACAGATATATTAGGTCAATCTCACGTTGGTTATCTTTATTACAAAAAAAAAAAACTCGAACAATGCGACAGTGTTAATGGTGGAGTTCTGCAAGCAAGACTGGAAATGGACTAAAAAGAGGAAAAAGCTATACCGAAAACTATCACATCTTTATTTTTATGAGCTTGCCTGAACCGCCTCTATTAATTACATTAATAAAAGAATAAATACACTTATAATAAATATAGTCCACTTCTCTCTAACAGCCTAAATTTAATAATTTGGTAACAAATGGTATTTCTTTGTAAATAAAATTTATATTTATTTATAATTAATTAATTAGGACAGTCACTCGATTTTCGAAAGACTAATTTTCATTCTAATAATTGACCCTTCAAAAAAACTTACGTCTTAATTAAGTCTTCTTGGGTCCGGTAAAGTTGTGTGGTCAAAATATTGATAAAAAAGTGAGGATGATTGGAAAAAATACAGAACTTTGGAAATTATGAAGATTTTTCTACATACGTTAAATACGTAATTATTGTCAGCTTGCAGAAGCGCTCTTGATTTTGCTATAATTAAAAAATATATATATCGGGTCAATTTTGGAACTTTTTCGGGCTAAAATTGTAAATTTATAGGATTTTTTATCAATTTTAGATAATAAAGGCATAATATAGTTAGATTTTACATTACATGAATAGAACACATTTATCAGGTGTTAAAAAATAGGTATTATTTACTTAAATTATTTGATATTTTATGTAATTTAATATATTATAAGAATAAGTTTTGAAAAAAAATATAAATTTTATAAACATAATTTAAGATATTTAATTATTAATAGGTAAATAATAACGATGAGGTTTAATGTAAATTAACTTATAGTCAAAACAATAAATATCTTTATTAATAAAACATTAATATAAATAACTAAGCGCAACCATAAGAACTTATATCCAAAACTATAATCTAATGATTAACAGGGCTACCTCTCGCGTGTCAAAGGTATTGGGACTCAACATGCACAAGGGGCGTACGCTTGTATGTACACACGCATATACAAGCACACTGTACGAGTGCACTGTATAGAAACACGGGGCCATCGCCACGTAAACAAATACTATAATAAGACACGACAGAAAATTACGATAATCTTACTAGTACAGTAGCCAATAAATAATAAAATAATAATTTGTTGCCGTAAGTGACATTTGACAGTCTTTTTTATTTATGAATTGATCCGAATTTACATATTTGATATTCGTGATTTGCGTATGGAAATTTGTGTTTATCACCTAAAGAAGTGAGGTAAATCCTTCTAAGTTACAGAAATTGGTTACTTAAGGCTTTAAATTTAAATTATTAGCATACATAATGATCAACGTGATGGCTAGTTGAATATAGATTGCAGTTAAGCCGGGTGTAATTGTGAATAATAAGTAAGTAGAAAATCCTTTATAGTTTTTAAACATTTTACATTTTTTTACTTCATTCTGACTTTTTTATCAATAAAATGTTCAAAGTCAACATTCTATGTAAAAATTTAAAAAAAAAAATCGATTTTTAGACGTCCCTTTAACTTTACCGGGCCCATCTTCTTTATTTTTTTTAATACTTATATTTTATTAAATTTAAAATTAACCTGATCGAATATCGAAAAACAAAACATTTTGTGCAAGACTGCACCGGTTTTTTTTCTTTTTTTTGTATGTCAGTTGTCATGGCCTTCCCATGTTAATTTTACTCTTCACATCTAGCCGACGTGCTAGACAAGAAATTACCAACTGCCTTATTCCACATCAGTCAAGACGGAAAATTTCGTACTTATGTTGCTTTCAAAAGTTTCACATCTTTCCAAGAATTTTGGGTTACGTTTTAAGATATTTGCATCAAGGAAGAAAAATGACGCCCTCTTTTGAGGCTAATGTCGTTTTTTAATTAAAGACAAGAAGCAACTGATGAGTATGGTCTTCTAAGAGTAGAAGGTCGACTGCAAGCTTCAGGTCTCATTCGGCATTGTGCCTTGTTGGACCTCCGATTTCTAATTCATTCTTGTGCTTGATTATTTTTCGAATCTTAGAAAAGTATAAGAAAAGAAAAACCTTACATAAGAAAGAGTTGATAACTGGTCAAGCTAGTTTTTATCCGATTCTGCTTAGGGAGTTTGACTACTGGGTCTAATACAGTCAATGAGAATTTATCATTTAATAGTTTTGTTTCAGATCAGAACCGTTCCGCATTTTTTTTATACCTATTTCTGGCTTTTTTTTGGCATTTAATGCTCCAATACTTCTAATCTGGGATGACCAGTCAGCGTTAACCGAAGTAACCTTTAAAAGTGACATATATCAAAATAAAGAATGTTTTCTAAATTGCATAAAAAATACATACAATATACATAGCCAAATACAAAATTTTAACCAAATCAGACAAATGAGAAGAATAATGTCATAGTCATGTGACCATAAAACCAAATATATCAAATATTTGTTGAAAATTATTAATAACTGTATCCTAAATAAACCCCAAATGCCAAATTTTAACCAATTCGGACCAAGTTATGATAGTCACGCAACCTTAAAACTCACTATGTCGATTATCTTTATTATAACAAATTGTGCTCCTCGTAATTGAAACGATAATTAATTAATTCAAGACTTCATTTATTCTAGTATGCTGTAGCGTTTTTATTTTTTTTGGTTGCTTTTGTAAAGTAATAATTTAATTGTTTGATAATGGTACTGATCGCGACATCTAGTGTAAGGTGGGTTAATGACATTGTAAAAATGAGAACTCTTAGAAGGTTCACCCTACTTATAAGTAGCATATCTACATGTCGTTAGCTGTTCTTCGTTTTGAAATTTTTAAGCAATTTATTGGAACCAGGTTGTTTTCTCTCTCTGACTAAATTGATTTTTCTATCTGTCTGTTCTTTGTCCTTGGTTAAAAGTATGTTACAAATTTTTATTAACAATTGAGCAACAATTGAACAAGTGAGAGTAGCATTTTCAGACTTTGTAACTTTGGATTTGAATGTTAATTTTGACTACAAACTTATCACAGAATAAAAATCTCCAAAATTATTAATAAATAGAATTAATTTGTTCAACTTAAATTGACCTTAATTTGTACGATAAAGAAAAAAAAATTATAAAGGTTTACCTGGTATAGTAAATGTGGGTACATTTCCAAAAAACATGGAAAACTTGCTACTGTCCATTGTAGCTGACGTCACAATTAGTTTTAAATCATGTCTCCTGGCCACTATCTCCCGTAACAAACCAAAAAGCACATCTGTGCTAAGTGATCTTTCATGCGCTTCGTCCATTATAATCGCACTGTAGTGGTCAAGGTCTGGTTCTCTTAAGCTCTCACGTAATAGGATACCTTTTAGGATAAGTAACAAAAATTACACAATAACACAATTCTATTTAAAAACCAAATACACAATATCAATGTCACATTCATTTATTTCTATGTACAAAATGATCTCCAAAGAATATTAATTTATTTTTTATTTCTTGATTTCAACAGCAAAGCCAAAAACATACATAATTTAATATCATAATGGTAATACAATATAGTAAGAAAAAACAGCCGTAAGGACTACTAAAGGAAGGTATAATATGAAAAGTCAGTATAAAAATGCATTATTTATCAGTTTTAAACAGTTAATCAATGACAAATCTTTATTTATTGAAATAAAAGATCCGAGGCTAATTAAGTGGTATAATGGTCTCAAATCAAGTGAACAGGATACCACATAACATAATGGAGTTTGTGACTCTATAATGAATCAAATTAAATTAAACAGCTTGTAAAATCGTAGGACAAGAAAGAATAACATAATAATGTATATAGGGTGAATATGTCGCACTAAGTTACCCTACTTTAAAAAAGTTAATATCAAAGTTTCGGAAAGGAATTTGTGACAACGAATAATATGACCGTTGATTGAATATTTGGGAAGATACGCAATCCTGTGTTAAAAAGTGTACCCGGTCGACTACCGGATTGCAGTTTCAGTCAAATCTAGGAACGATTTATTTTAGCTGCGTTGACTTGGCTTTTGACTTCTTTGGGTCAGGTTTTCAACGACGCTGGAATCTCCAGTTAAAGTCCAATTCAGAGATCTATTAGAATCTTTGATGTGTCGCAGATGCCGCACTAACTAGTCCGTGCGCCTATGTCGTATTTATTGACGCATGATATACATGTTTAAATGGCAAAATTTTATATTGTTTATCTATGAAATCATTTTAAATATCCGTAAAACCCCATGTTTTATACTATTTTTTATTTTTCTTTCGAAAATGTCAATTTTTAGAAAGAAAATAATATCGCAAGAAAATAATATCAAAAAATTGACCGCGAACTAAAATCGAAGCATTTTACAAAATATTTTAAACACATCCAGCACTCACAGACTTGTCACCTCTTTTTAGCCAGTCTATTAAACAAAGATAAAACACCTGCGTTCTGGCGATTCCTACTTTAGGCGGTGCAAGTGATTGTGTATCTCTCTCTATCCCACTGATTTTGAGAATTACGGGGCCGTACCCAAATAAATTTTTGGGCTGTTTTTGTATTACTTTCGACGTGTTTTTAAAGAGATCTTTAAGAATGGGTCTATCGCCTTTAAAATAGTTGTTGGATGGGTCTATCATCTTTAATAGTTGGGAGGGGGGTCATGTGAGGTTATTATTATTTGATGGGTTTTGCCAGTTTTGCTTTTTACACCTTTATGAAAGTGGTGAATTTAGAATTTGGCCTGTATTCGTTTAATTTTTTTGCAGTTTTTACTGTGAGGAATTGTGTTTTTTTATTTGTGTTTGTGGATTTGTTTTGGTATTATACCTAAAGACCTTAAAATGTTTCGACCCTGGGAAAATAGGCAAAAAAATTTGGCAAATGAAGAGGGAAGTGTTTGTGCGGGGTGCACAAGAAAGACAATAACATTTGTGATGAAAACAATAAGAGTGATCTGGACAGTGATTTAGACTTAAATAGTTCTGATAGTTCATTTTCTACTGTTGAGGAAGCAAAAAGAAGCAAGGGAAGTAGAAGCTACAGGGGAAAGTCAAGCAGTTTAAAAACATAATTGTTTAAGTACAGATGCCAAACAAATTTATCTAAATGTCTATAACAATCTAAGGAATGATCCTCAGTTCACAAATGATTGTAGTGCTTCGCAAAAAACAGCTTTTTTAACAGGGATACCCTATAGTACAATATGCCTGTAAAAAAGGGATTAAAGACAGAATAAAAAGGAAAGATGCAGGACAATCAAAGGGATTTGACATGTATATTGCCAAATTGCTATGGAAAGGTGTGTATTCTAAATACAATAACAATGAGGTTCTGACCATAGAGACAGTGAAGGACAACTTATCGGCAAGGGACTAACATTTCTCAGTCTCAACCTTGCGGAAATACCTGATAAAACTTGGATGTAAGTTTAAGATGGTTAACAAAAAAGCTCCTGTAATGGAATTGTCAGGTGGTGTATAGAATATTTGAAGAAAATTAAAGAATATTGGGAGTACGAAAGATCCGTATATTATTTAGCTGAAACATGGTATGATACATTTATGATTGATATATGATTTTCATTCTCTGGGAAAAAGTCCCTTTTTTGCCATAGCAAGAAAACCATATTTTTATTAATTTAACAAGTTTAAAATTTTGTTTTTTTAGAGCTTACTGCCCCTGTTTGTCCTTCAGTAACAAAATAAAGACTGCTTCTTCCACCATTTTCTGGAAAATCTCTTTTTTGCTATGGTAAGAAAAACACTATTTTTATTAAGAAAACAAGTCTAAAATTTTATTTTTTATAGCTTACTGCCCCTGTTGTCCTTCAGCAACACAATAAAGACTGTTTCTTCCTCCAAGGAAAAAAGTCCCTTTTTTGCCATAGTAAGAAAACCCTATTTTTATTAATTAAACAAGTTTAAAGTTTTGTTTTTTTCAGCTTACTGCCACTGTTTGTCCTTCAGCGACACAATAAAGTTTATATAATGTAATGCTTAAGTATCCATATGCTGATGTGCGAGATGAAGTTGGAATCCATAGCGGCAACAGAGAAACCGTTTCCTTCCTTAATGGAAGAAACTGCTAAAGAACAAAGGCAAAAAAACAGAATTTAGAAAATTGTATTAACTCCTTGGGCCAGATTCAAAACGAGTGGTTAAATTTATAAAAGTATTTAGTATCCTCACTGTAGTTTTAGGATCCAGTATACTTAAAATGTAGTGTTTTGTATAAGATTTTTAGTTTTTAGTATAAGCATTTATTTTTTTTAATTTTCATCTAATCTCTCCTAATATGCACAATAACTAAATATGAGGCAAACAAATTAATAAATATTACATTCAGGATGTAAAGTGTGTTTTTTTTATAAGTAAAACTTGTGTCTTTTACACGCATAAGATATAGACAGCTAGACGATTTTTAATGTAAATGTTTATATTAAAAAATATACTTCCAGTTTTCTGACTACATAATTACTTTTTATCAAAAGAAGTTGGTACTAAATATAGAGATGGGGACATTGAATATGGCAGCCAAAATCCCCAATAATAATCACCACCAAGTAAAAATAAATCTCAATACCCAAAAAAAGGAAATATATAAAATTTGAAGACAAACCAAAACATGTTACCCTTTTGTGTCAAAAAGTAAATATTTAATGCCTTAATCCACAGAATAAATAAGCCTAAGTAATTCGTATCACCAATTCTCTCATCAATTGTTATAAACACCCCACTGGTGGCGCTAAAAACTAAACTTATTAAATTAAAATTTTTAGTTAAACTCATTTTGCGTACTTAAATCTTATATTTAAATTAAATATTATCTTGCTATCAACTATCCTGAATTTCTAATTTAATAAAACTAAACCCAAAAATCCCGAATAATAAAGTTTTAAATACAAATAAATTTTAAGACCGGACCTGTGCAACTTTTCACGCTTCAATGGCCTTCAATGTGACGTCTAACAAAATAGTATGTGGGCGCATGTAGTCAAATTTTACGAATCAAACGTATAAATTCTTAAAAAATGCTTAAAACATTTATTTAATGGAATGATTAAATTTCGCTTAGAATATTACTTAATGACTCTTTTCACATAAAATTTTGCGATTTAAACATGCATGAGCTACATACCCCTTTCACTCTATAGAATCATTATTATTTGTTAAGTTAATTTTTAGCTGTATAAGCAATTTCATTTACTTTTTATGCTACCAACATTGCAAATTTTCAACATATTTACATATTAAACAGCTTGATAGGTAAATTATCAGAAAATGCAAAACTAGTTGTTAACGTATAAAATGTCTCCACCTGGGACGAACTAAAAAATACTTTATATAGAAACTTTGCGGACAGACGCGATGAAACTTGCTTAAATAGAGATTTAGTAATGCTACGCCAACAAGGCAATGAATCACCACAAAGTTACTATGATAGAGTTTTAGAAATATTAAATTTATTATGTAGTTACGTAGATGCACACGAACCTGTTCAAACAGCCTCTATTAAAAGAGAGATGTATAAAAAATTAGCATTAACCACCTTTATCTCCGGACTAAGAGATCCCTTAGGTAACACTATTAGATGTATGAGACCAACAGACCTAGCCGAAGCCATACAATTTGTGCTTCAAGAAAATAATACAAAATATTTTCAAAATAACTATGTAAATAATTCTATTAGAAACTCACAACCCCATAACAGTAACAACTTTAGTAATAATAAAAATAGAACAAACCCCCAACAACAAATGACCCCTAGGCACTATCAAACGCCACCACATTTTAATAATCAAACCAGATCATTTCCAACTGGCCCTGTCGATATTAGACAAAACCCTAATTATAGACCACCCCGTCTAAGGACAAATTCTAAAGTCTTTGGCAAACAACATAATGTTTTTAGACCAAACCCTAACAGACAATTTCCGAAACCAACCCCCATGTCGATTTGTACAAATAACACAAATTAGCCTTCTACTTCCAATCAGAGAAATACATATTTCCAAAATAATAACCAAAACCGCCCTAAACCCATTACGGAAGAAGTTTATAATACTGAACTTGACTCTACTGAAAACGAATATCCATATACTTCTTATGATGAACAAGGTTACTTCGAGAATCAACCCCCAGAAAGTAACTATACTGTACAAAATGCTCCTTACGAAGATGAAGAGCAAAATTTTCAAGGTTTAGCCCAAGAAGATACCCAACTTTGACCAAAAAACCCCTAATTCTACCTATAAATACCGCTAATAACATCAGCGAACTACCTTACATAGTTTTCCCCGACCAAATATTAAAATCCTAATTGACTCAGGATCTACAAAATCCTTTATTGACCCCCAAATTGCATTCAATATGTACCCTGATTGTATAAAAGACGACCCTTTTATAGTAAGCACAGTATTCCAAAAATCTGCTCATAGATTTAGTGCATTTCTACCAGCTTCTAGAATATTTAAGTTACCCCGAAAAGAAAGTCTTAAATTTTATTTATTTAAATTTCATAATACTTTTAATGGACTTTTAGGATTAGATAACTTAAAAGATGTACAAGCAAACTTAGATTTTAAACACGGTTATTTAGTTACCCCCTATGCAAGAGTAAAACTACATTACCATCAAACTAAACCAGAACTCAATTGTATCACTGTCAAACCTAGATCGGAACAAGTAATTAAAATAAAAACAACAATAAAAAATAGCGAAATAATTATTCCTCACCAAAAATTTCACAATTGCGAAATACCTGAATGTCTAACAATAGCAAAAACGGGTTAGCAATACCAACTATTTTAAATAATACTTGCAATCCCATAACTTTAGATTTTTCCGAACCAATAGAAGTAGAACAGTTCGATAGAAAATTCCTTGAAACAATTAATTTTAATAATTTTGACGATTCCCCAAAACCATCAAATTTAGACCTTTCAAAACTTTGAACCTTTGAAAACTTTGAAAGAATTGACCATCTTAATTCGGAAGAAAGAAAAAGTATCCTGAATCTTTGTAAAGAATTTTCAGATATCTTCTATAAGGAAGGTAGAATCCCAAATAAAGAAAATGTTAGACCAAAAAATTATCAGACCATCGAATTCACCCTGGTCCGCCCCCATTTGGGTTGTACCAAAAAAATTGGACGCTTCTAATAAACAGAAATGGCGTGTAGTAGTCGACTTTAGAAAATTAAACGAAAAAACCATCGATGATAAATATCCATTACCTAATATCACAGATTTATTAGACAAGTTAGGTAAATGCCAATATTTTAGTACCCTAGACTTGGCATCTGGTTTTCATCAAATTGAAATGAATAAATCCGATATCGAAAAAACAGCGTTTAATACGGAAAACGGGAATTTTGAATTTTTGCGTATGCTCTTTGGCTTAAAGAACGCCCCCGCTACTTTTCAACGGGTCATGGATTCAATTTTACGCGGAATTCAAAACGAAAAATGTCTTATACTTAGATGACATAATAATATTTTCAACATCCCTTCAAGAATATATGGAAAGTTTAAGAAACGTTTTTAAAAGGCTAAGAAAATCAAACTCAATAAAAGTGAATTTTTGAGACGCGAAGTTGCATACTTAGGACATGTAGTAACTGTAGTGTAGTAACACCCGAAGGAGTGAAACCCAATCCTGAAAAAATCATGGCTATTAAAAAGTTTCCCATCCCTAAAACAACAAAAGAAATAAAAGGATTTTTAGGACTTTTAGGTTACTATTGTAAATTCATAAATAATTGTTTTGACACCTGTAAAATTCTTCAATACCCAGACTTTTCCAAACCTTTCAATTTAACTACTGATGCAAGCAATGTAGCCCTTGGAGCCGTTCTTTCACAAGGACCTATTGGTCAAGACCTCCCTATAGCTTATGCATCACGCACCCTTAACGACTCAGAACAGAATTTCTCAACGATTGAAAAAGAATGTTTATGTCTTGTATGGGCAACCAAATATTTCCGCCCCTATCTTTTTGGTCGAAAATTTAACATCATAACTGACCACAAAACCACAAACCCCTTCAGTGGCTTTTTCCCTTAAAGATCCTTCTTCAAAATTACTTCGATGGCGTATAAAACTTGAGGAATATGATTATACGATCATATACAAAAAAGATAGCTTAATACCAACGCTGACGCCTTATCACGTATAGAAATTCACACAAAGGAAACACCAGGCATCGAAAACTTAAAAACATACATGGACGCTTTTAATAAATCGCTTGAACTAGGTCAAGAACTGTCCGAAAACACCAGCCAGAACAATGACAAAAACCTTGACCTAGATAGAATTTCTGTTATCGCCCAAGCAGACGATGAACCAGACATACCTCCTGATGACGCAACAATCCACACAAATGCCGAACAAGATCCCATTGTAGGCATACCTATTTCTGAAACCGCAGTAAATTACGGTTCAAATCAGATATTTATACAGAATGTTCTACATTCTCCTGCAAAACCTATTATTAAGATCTTATTTAATAAAAAACGAAGAATTACTGTTCAAATATCAAATGACAATTTCGAACAAGATATATTAAATTTTATGAAAGAACATATCGTACCCGATAAACAATACCATCTTTATTTTGTTGATCCAAATATATACGAACCCTTTTGTGAAGTCATTCGAACCCATTTTAGATGGCCTTCAATAAAATTTAAACGTTGTCTTATTAAACTCATAGATGTAACTAATAAAAACGATATAAAGGAACTAATACAAAATTATCATAAAAGTAAGAGTAATCACCAAGGAATTAAAGAAACAACTAAAAAACTTAGAGATAAATAATACTGGCCTGAACTTAGAAGCTCTGTTCAGACGTATATAAACGAATGTGAAATTTGTGCGCGTAGTAAATACGAAAGAAATTCCGTTAAAATTCCTATGAATATCATCCCTACAGCAACAAGACCTTTCGAAATAATCCACCTCGATACGTACACTCTAGAACAAACAAAATTTCTTACAATTATAGATAGTTTCTCAAAATATGCACAAGCATATCCTCTGGATTCCCTAACTGCGATAGAAATTGTAAACAATATGTTAAGTTACTTTTCACACCACGGAGTTCCAAAACAGATTATTGTAGATAACGGAACAAAATTTAAAAACACTGTTGTAACAGAACTACTAACGTTACACAAAATTAAAGTTAATTTTTGTTCACCACATCACCCTGAATCCAATGGTGTAATTGAACGCTTACATTCCACCTTATCCGAACATATTAGACTTCTTAATAATCAAACATTTAAAGACACACCGATAAATCAACAAATCATCTATGCTATTTTAGCTTACAATCACACTATCCATTCTGTGACCAAATTCAAACCTATAGACATAATAAATGGCCATATTACATCTGACGATGTATTTGACATCAAATTAGACCAATTAATTCTCAGTGACTATGTATCCAGTCATAAAGAAAAAAGTAAACTGTTGTATTCTCGTATTAACGAACAACTAATAAATACAAAAGAAAAACTTGCTGCAAAAGTTGCAGTAATGTAAATAAAGACGATCCCCAAATATTTGTAGAAGACCAAATGGTTTATCCTAAAAAACATACTAGGCAAAAAACCAGCGATAAATTTAACAAACCCTCAAAAATAATCCACACTAATTTAGAAAGAAAAACCACTAAATTAGAAACCCAAGAGAAAATCCATTTATCTAATTTAAAACGACCTTTAAAAACAAAATATAGTTTCCGTTAGAGACCAAATCAAGTTTGAAAAAATAACAGATAACTCTGGACTATTACCACTTAAATTAGGTGAAGCAAAATTTGAAGAATACACACATACATTACTATGACCTTAACCCCTTAATAACAGAAGTCAACAAACTTCAAACAAAGGTAGCCAACGTAACGAATACCCTAAATAATAACACGGGATATAAATCAGAAACAGCTGACTATTTAAAAATATTAACGATAATACAAGACCAAGTCGAAACTAAACTAAAAGAAATAGTACCACACCCACACAGAATCGCGCGAGGACTTATCAATGGTATAGGTTCAATATTTAAAAGTATCACGGATAATTTAGACGCCTCCGATGGAGAACGTTATGAAAAATTAATTAACGACTTACAAGAGAATCAGTAAACGCTAGGTTTAAACATTTAAAAGGAAAATTCAATTTCCCTTAATTAACTTAAAAAGTTTAACACAACAAGTTCAAATTACATTAAACATGTTTTAAAACAAATCATTAATTTGTATGAAATAATCGATTCAATTTTACAGGATATCGAAAATACTTTAACATTTTCCAAGTTAAGAATTTCACACCCTAGTATAATTAAGACTGAAGATTTATTTAGTGAATTAAAACGAATTCAAAAATTACTTGGTGTAAAGCATATGCCTTTAGAAGTCTCATTAGAAAATACCTTATTATATGAACAAATAATTAAACTAGATAGTTTTGTCCTAAATAATAAAATTACATTTCTTCTTCGCATTCCAATAACTAATCAAAAAGATTTTAATTATTTTCACCTTTACTCTTTACCAGTTTATAAACAGAGCATGTTTAAGGTTATAATACCAAGAAATAAATTTTTGCTAAAAAATGAGTTGCATTTCTCATATCGGGCACTCAAATGCCAAGAGATTAAAGAGAAATTCTTTTTCTGCGACAAAACAAACCTACAAGAGATATCACCAACAAGCCCTTGTGTAGTACAGCTGTTGGAAAACCAAGGTCAATCAACCTGCCAACCAGTTGAAGTTAAAGTTTCCAAACCAATATTTAACCAACTAGACTTCTCTAATAAATATGCTGCAGCCCTTCCTAACGAGGAAACCCTCCATCTAGAATGTTACGACCAAGAGGAATTCATCAAACTTCAAGGCTCCTTAATCTTTGAAGTACCAATTAACTGCCAAATCGCACTTAATCAAGAAGTAATAATCTTCAACCATCAATCGATAGGAAACAATAATTATCAACCCATATTGTTTCCTGACTTTAATGTAAACGTCCCAATTTTACCCACACTTAAACCTTAGCGCACACATTGATGACATCAAACTAGATGACCTAAATAAACTGCGTAGCCAAATTCTCCATAACCAACCGAAGCTGTTGTCCTTCCATGACGCAATCCGCTACCCCAGTATTTGGACAATCCTTATATACCTGACACTAGTAGCTGCCATTAGCTACTTTGCGTACAAGAAGCTGAAGCTGAGAACGAAAGCTGCCCTTCCTTGATACAGAAGGCACCCCAGCAGAACACTTACCCGAAGATGACGTCATTCAACTACCCCGCCAGACCGTGTAGTTGAATCTGAGGAGGGAGGAGTTACATACCCCTTTCACTCTACAAAATCATTATTATTTGTTAAGTTCATTTTTAGCTGTATAAGCAATTTCATTTACTTTTTATGCTTTCGCTTTTAGTTTACGAATTGAGTCAGAGCTAAGCCATTGTTTTAAACATACCATATTATATATGTATTATTAATGAAATAAAAGTTTTTTTAAAAACATAAATTCGTAGTATCGAATTTTAATTCATGTCATGTGGCAATACAAGCAACACCGCCACACGGGCTATTCGCGGCACATCAAAGATTCTAATAGATCTCTGAACTGAACTATACGCGGCCGTGTTGGATATTGTTTTAAGACATGGGATGATGCTGCCAAATATGTTTTTATTATTTTTTTAACATACAACAAATACAGTAGTGTCATTTAGGTGGTCAAGTGATGAGTGATCTACTTAAGGGTGAGGGCATATTGAAATTTCTTAAAAGTTAAATTTTATAAACAAATAATCACTTACTAAAATATGTTTTTGAGACAAAAATTAATACAAAAATATATATAAAAAGTTATTTTTACAAAATTACCAACAAAGTTTAATACAAGTTATAATTCCAACAACAAACATTATGTTTTCTCCATTTTGTGTTCAAGATGATTAAGTTTTTAAATAAAAAGCCTGTGGCACTTAATTAACTAAAAACTAATATACAAAAAATATGTGGAACAAATTTTAGATAGAAGATATAAGTAGGTTTCACGTAAATATTATAAAGAATAATTGAAATAATTCATAAGACTTAATACCTATGGTAATATAACTTCTTGATCAATATTTTTTTTTTGTAAAAAGTAACCCATTTTGTCATGTGATTCAATATCTGAAAAATTGTGCAGCGTAGTGAGATCTGTAAAGTAAGGGATTCTGAGTGAGGATGTTAATAGAAATAGAAATTAAGCCACATTTTAAGTTTTAAGCAACATAGGCAATTCCTCAATTACCGTTTGTTAAAACTATACTTAAAAATATAAAAAGATACGTAGTAACAACAAAAAAAAAAACAAACATTTTGTTTAAAGACCCCGCATCACGGCTATACAGGACGTCAATAGAGGTGATATAATTATAGGGAAGTTGAGCAATATAGTTTCCTTTTATAATAAAACCCAAATATTTCCTAAATTTTGCAAATAACTGAAATTTGGCAAAATCATTTTAATTTTTTTCTAGCGTTATTTAAAAATATATATATACGTTATTTAAAAAGTATTTACTAAACGAATAAATTATTGTGACCACTTTTTCTCGCCTATGCGATGACACCTTTAAATTTAAAATCCGATGTTCTGTCTTCAAAGAGTCATCATCAACTTTGTTTTTCTTTTTCGGCGCTATATTGACCATTTGCAGTTTTGAATAGCCCTTTTAATTATACCTTTTTAATGAGGTATCTTGTATTTCGAATGAGGATTTAGGGTCATCCTCATAATATTATATACCTATCTCTCTATCGCTGTTTAAAGTTTTAAAATAAACAGCTGTTTAAAATATTAAAATTCCAATACGGCGCCCATAAGAAAAAACAACCATTATAATGGAAAATGTATACAGGATGACCTCTTTGGAAAAGCTGAGATACAGCCCTAAAATCCTAAATAGAAAGATACATAGTTAAATCAAAGATACATCATCTCGAAGCTCTTGAAAAACGCTTTTCAATGATACTGTAGAAAATCACATTTTTGAAAATTCTTCTCTAATGAAACCAAATTTTTTAATATTATTTAATTAAATGTTCAAAAGGAATCAAATATTTAATATATAATATATTCAAATATGCTGGCATGAAAGGTACTTAAATTTCATAGTTTCAAGTTATATCCCTTTAAACTGCAAATACTGCAAGAAGTTAAAATTAGTTTAAGTAATCAATTTATATAGGTAATGAAAATAATAGGTCCCGTTATATTTCCTTAAGGAACGCCGATTTTATATCAATTCTTGGACAAAATTATCGCACCACTGATTATTTTGTCAAGAAAATTTAAATAAAAATAATTATCAGTTAAAACAGTTTTATATGTTTAATTGGGGCAATCAGTCCTCTTGTTATCTATTCCTTCACTCTCTTTTTAGTGTTTTAAACACTTCTATTCTCTCAGATGCCTTCATAATTTTTGAAGTTTTTTAACAAAAATCATGGTAGCATCTTCAAAGTCCTGAATTTCTGTAACCTCCAGTCATAGTTTGTGAAGATTAATGGTAATAATTCCAAGTCATTAATGTTTCTTTTGGTATATTTATCTTGTTTATTTGTGAAAATTTTGAATGTTATGTTGCAATATTGACCATAATTGGATAGTGATCTATGACACAAGTAATATATAGCAATTTATTTGTTTTGTTGTTGTGCTGGTGTTGATAAAAAATGGATGTAAGCAGAAGTCTGAGTCATATCTAGTTGTTAGTTTAATATAGAGCAGAAAACCACAATTTGACACGGGACTGAGATATTCATTTACTTTACAGGGTGTCCCATTTTGGGTACTTTTTGCGGGATATCTTCGTTATTTTTAAAGATAGAGAATTGCGGTTTTCGCGATACTGTGCTACTTTTTCGTAAAACTAAAGATGCTGTTAACAAACTTTTTATAGCCCTTTTATTTTTTAAGATACAGGGCATTTTCATCACAAATTTTGCCTGTTGAAATAAAAGTAATAATTTATCAAAATTTTCTTGGTGAATCCTGACTAGTTATTACTTAAAGACTATAAAATTAATAAATTTTTGCGGAATATCCAAAAACATTACATTAGAACACCTTGCCAAACTTTAAAACTGTTTTATTTGAATCATTCGATTAAAAAACAATGATTTTCATTAATCCAAAATTACACAACATGCATTCGACAATAACCATAGAATAAACTGGAATGCTTCCTCAATTTTAGCAAAGGAACCAATTTCAAAATTACGTAAACTAAAGGCAAGTGCATTTATAATGTTAAATGAAGATAAATGCTTAGCTACTTGTTCGGTTGATTTTAATAATACATGGATTCCTTTGTTAAAAAGAGAGGTAGAACAGGGCATTCTCAAAATGAATTAATAATTTAAAATAAATGATATTCATATATTTTCTATCATTAAATTACATTAAGATCATTAAATTACATTAAGAAAAACGCAAAACCGTTTAATTTTAAAAGAAGTAACCTTTGAATTTTTTGTTATCTTTCAAAACAGTTTGTCAAGCTATTAATCAGCCAAGAAATTATATAAAAAACAAATTAAAGTAATTATTAAAAGTATTTAAAGGGAGGAGTTGTAAAGGAAGTATTAACGAGAAATTTAAAAGATAAATAAATTTTTTAGATTCTAAATTTCTATAAAATTAATTTAACTTTATTTACCTTGATAACGGTAGTAGATATAACTACCGAAACGTTGGTTCAAATTAGGTATTTTTATTTAAAAAGTAGGTATTCTCGTTGTTTTTATCGTTTTTAATTTTAATATTCATAACAAAGTTAGGTGGATATTGAAAAGAAAAAACAAGCTCAGAGATTAATAGATTAAACCTTAGCTCCTAGGTATATAAAAATAATCTATTATACCTTAAGTAAATTATTGTATTTAAAACTTATTGAACTTAAATTAAATTAAGTATAACGAAATATATCATTAAAGATTTACGTTCATATTTCTTTTAAATACGTGAATAAGTCCATTTTCTTCTTCTTTTCAATTTTTGAGCGTGTGAGATAGTATTTTCTAAGTTGATTTTTGCTATAAGTGACGTAATACCCAATAAAATAAGTAACTCATAATAGATCTAAGTAATAAAATACAGTAAAAACTATTTTTGCGTGATTACTTAATTGAAAATTAAGACTTTATCTCATTCATGGCACCCTATTTAAAATTAAAAAAAAAAACATTTTTCTATGATTATAATACAAAAAAGTAGCAAATGGGGTATCATTGTTTTTTGAATATGATTTTCTATTGATATCCATACTACCATACCAAGTGTTCCATATAAAATAAGAAAGTTAGTGTCACACAGAAAATAACTGAATGTTAAAATATGCTCTTATTAAAGATTACTTAACTTTCCAAAATTTGGGAACAGCCGTCTTATGCAGCATCGTTCGTCCGCCACTTATATAAATGTAGACTTTATTGAAATGTTTTTCACAAATAAGTCTATTTTTTAGTAAAACCTCATCCATAACATATATTTCTTGGTTTCCACAATTATTTATCCACTCAGCGAATATTGCTGGCTTTTTTAAAGCAAACTTAAAAAAACTTATGATATTGTTTGTCCTTTTCTTCACGTTACTGCATCCACAATAAACGCAAATAATCATTTTAAGTGACGACCTATTAACAACATTTATTTAAAAACAAGCAAAATAAATCTGCTCAATTAAAAGTATTAAAAAATAATAAAGGAAGTTCAAATTTAATAATCTAGGTGTGTGCGAAAACTCCTAAGCTTGTTCGTCCGCTCTCTAGAGAATGAAATGATACACGAGATTTTTAAACGAGACTGGGGCGTGCTTCTTGTTGCGCCATCTATCCGCCGGCCGCTTTTAGTGGTACGATTTTGCCCGTTAAGTTGCGCATCTTTCCATATTCTCAATCAACGATATGACAATGTAATACAATTTAGTATTTGGCGCCCGCAAACTCTTAATATGATTTGTTAACCAGCCTAGCATTATGGGGGACCAAGATTTTCGTCACAGTGAAAAAGGTATGTTCGTCGGTGTTTATTAATCATTCTATGGTTTTTGACAGCCTTATCTTTTTATTTATTAGTTTTTTTAGATAGTTATTTATTTTTATACAATATTAAGGATAAAGGGTTTTTGTCAAATCTACCAATTTTCTTTATAATTTAGGATTACTTTGTAATTTATTTTGACTTTCTCAGAAATAATTGAATTGTGCATGCCACACACTCAGACGCATGTATCGTTGTCCAGTGTTTAAGTCTAGTGGCTCTCGGGCGAACTCGACTTAATACTCGGGGTTCGGATCCGCGCGTCGATTCAAAATAGGCAGCGAGCGACGATCCCCTTATATTAGGCAACCAACCGTACTTAAAATATTTTTCTTTTGAGTTGCAAATAAATTTCTTATTTATTCGTGTTTATATTTCACCTATGATATTTTACATACCTAAGTGAAAAATATAATGTAATTTTAATATAGTTGCTTTGTTACTTTAGAACGTATTTATATTTAAACTGCTCTTAAGATTTGTAGGTATAACAACATAAAAAAACAACATATTTTGATTTATTTTGAAAATAAGTTCATTCAAATGTAAAAAAAAATAACGATTAAACCCAACACGACAGAAAAAATATAACAACAAGTTATCTTTTTATGCTGACAATAAGAGGTGACTTAAAATTAAAATGTATTGATGATTAGCCCAATTGGCTAAGGGTGTTTTCTCTTAACTTGTGTATGAATAAAACTAAATTTCGATGCTAAAAACGTGCTGTTGTAGGGTTGTCAAGTACTCCGCGCTCCATCAAGTCCACAAATGCTGAACAACTTGCTGCAATTGGTGGAAATGCGTCAATCTATTGGTGGCAGTGTCCATGACATTTCGTTGCGCTAAAGCACATAAAGCGTCCCCAATCAGGAAGTGACCAGGTGTAAGGACATGGAGATCATTGGGATTGGAGGAAAGGGGTGTTAAGGGTCTGGAATTTAACATCGCCTCCACTTAGGCAATTATAGTGCACAGATCCTCAAAAACTAAATTTCGATTTCCAACAATACGAACTAAATGCCCTTTAGCCGATTTTATTGATGATTCCATAAACCGCCTTGGTGTGGTGACCTTGCTGGGATAAAATGCCACTCGATATAATTTTCTAGGCAATAATTCTTAAAAGAAATATAATTTTGAATGATGATTTGATGACATAAAATCGAGAATTTGAATTAAGTCGCTATTAGCCCCGATAAAGTTACTACCATTATAGGTGTAAATATGCTTACAGAAGCCGCGTTGTGAAACAAACAAGCAATTCAAGAATGAATTTGTGCTAAGATCGCCTACTAACTCAATGTGCACAGCTTTTGTAACGAAGCATACAAACAAACACATAAAACCCTTTACAATTTTTCGGTTTCAAAGCTTTCCATCTTTTAAATTAAAAGGGCCAGCAAAATCAATCCCACAAGAATTAAAAGGTCGTAGAGGGGTTACGTTAATACGAGATTTTGGTAAACTTCCCATCTTCTGTGTTAAGGGCATTGGCTTTACTCTAATACATGTTACACATTTTGATATGATATTTCGGACAGTACTTCTACCATTGATGATCCAGAACCTTTGTCTAACACTTGCAAGAATACATTGAGCTCCAGCATGTAATTGCTTTCGATGTTGCTCCATAATAATTAATTTTGTAAGAGGGTGTCTATTGGGTAAAATCATAGGGTGCTTAACGTCAAACGGTTCCTTCGACTTTGTTAAACGACCGCCATAGAAAATTAATCCATTTCTATAAAATGGGTAAAAAATATAAAATTAATGCAGACTCTATTTCAGATTCAGTAAGTGATTTTTGAAGATTTCTTTTATTAGGTTAAATGCGTGCATTATTAACAAGTACTTTAATCTGTGGGGACCAGTAGAAATTTTCTTAATTTTTGTTAGTATTACAAAAAAAAAATCTCCAAAAAAATCCAAACACCCACGAAAATTTTCGAAAAAATGGTTTTTATTTTTTTATAAATAAACTATAACTCTGACAACTTTTTGTATAAAATAAAAGTTCTTGAGAATATTAAGAGGTATCCGTCTGTCAAAACGAAGAAGTTCTAGCTATTATAGAATCGCAGAAAATTGAAAAAAACTAGTAAACATAAATATTGAATTATCAAGAGCCCTATGGAAAAATTTCAATTTTTTATTTTTCAATCCTGTAATACTTCAGAATACCTTTAAAAAAGGTTATTACCAATTTGACTCTAAAATGAACAAAACCTATTTCTTTGCATTTTTCGATTTTCGAACAAAATCCGGGGTCAAAATGATCATTTTTTCAAAATATGCTCCGAATTCAAAATTTCTTTTTTCTGCTTAAAGATGACTTAAAAAGTATTAAAAAAGCCTTATGACAAATTTTTCCACGATTCATACGAGTGCCACAATCTAAAGAGAAAGATCAGGTCCTATAAGAAGCAATGTATTAGGATAGGAAAGATGATAGAAAGAAATTGGTAAAGTATTAATATAAATTTATTACCAATTTAGCAACCCCGACTAAAAGAACCCCAACTAAAATAAAACTATTATTACTGTTTTTTTTTCCAGATATTTATACTTTTTTCTTCCCGTTATGCTACTATTACTATTACTATAAATATTATCTTTCTTGTAAATATTCCTAAACCTTAAAACACCCTGTATATTTATATTATCAATTATTATAAATAATATTTTCCTTATATATGCCTTCAACCTTATAACCCCTTGTATAATTCTATTTTTATACTATTATTACCCGCATAAATATCCCGTAATATCAATACCCTCTGTATATTTCAATATATATGTATTAATATTTATATTCCATTTATTTATCCTAGTAATTTATCAAAAAACCGTTCAAATTTGTCCCCATAATATTAATAATTCATTAATAAAATAATTCATGACGTCACGAGACGAACACGACGCGTTTATAATTGTGACCAGACATCATCCATCCTTCTCTAAAACCGCTTTTCCTACTCTAACTGGGAACGCAAATGGGCCGGCCGGGCCCGTAAAAAATGTAAATAAGATGAGACGTCAGATGCGCGGCGAATTTTCCCGCCGCAATAAAAACCATTCGATAAAAGATATGCACATATTCGGAAAATTTAAAGTTTCCTGATATCGTCACTGCCAATTCCTGATCATTTCCACCCATTTTAAGCCGCTAATTCTCGAATTGAAAAAGTCGGATCCGCCCGAACGTATAATTTGCCGCCATGACACCGAAAACCCCGCGGTTGCGTCGTCTGGCCATGTGCGACTCGATAGTGACGTCGTCCGTATGCTTTTACATTAGGTGCTGGACCGCCAACTTTATTGTACCATGAGCTGGCTTCCTGTATCTCCAGGGTACATAGTCTCCGGTGATTTCAGAACAAAAATGGATTTTGTAGGTATCATAGGTATGCCGGTATTAACCGTCAAAGTTAAAAAAAGGTGTGGAGTAAAAACTACTCTACGTAGAAGTTTGTAGACTATGTCGAAAAATAGGATTTAAAAAGTTTTTAAATCGCTGAAAGTTTGAAATCTCCAGGTCCTGCCCATAAAGGGTTACTAAAAAAAGTAGAAAAAAAACGGTCAAAAAAAAGGCTCAAAAAGGGGTTTATATTTGTTAACACAGCTCACCCTGTATAATACCTAGCGCCATGAGTAATACTTCTATTTAATCCTAAATGATTAAGCTTTCAAACGGTGTAAACAAAAAAAATTTTTAAAAATTTTTAGAAGTAAAAAAAAAATTATTTCTCAAAAAATTCACTTTTTTTTTCGAAATTTTTTTTTTTAAGTTTGTGCTTGTTTATCTCGGAAGCATTTGCTTTTTGAAAAAAAAAGTTTTAATTAAAAAGAAAGTTACATTTACGTAGAAAAGGGCCGTTTTATCCCCATTGTTGGGAACTTTACCGTTTGAGCCCCACAACCGGTCTGCGAGGTACCGCGCAAAAAGTTCAAATTTTATTCACAGAAAAATCCCACTTCCAATGAGTTTTTTTTAAAAAGCGCCCTTTCTGCACTGCTTCCCATTGAGGGCTTTGACGTCAGTGAGTTTCAGAAAATTCGGCTCTGTCAGTTTTCCACAAACCGCTGCAGCGGCTGTTTTCGCGAAAAAAGCGGGGTTTTCAGGTGAACTAACGTGTTTCCAATTAGAATTTTTTGACAAGCCTTGAATTTCTGCGACGCGATTCGCCACAAAATTGTCTAAGTACTGGGTTCTTGAGCAAGTCAGGACAAAACTATAGGGGAATCTGTCCAATAATGAATACTTGAAATCTGAATATCTAATGCATTTAAAACCGTATTAGCTAGTTGTGCAAGAAGCAATGCTCCACAAAGTTTCAATCTAAGTATTGTGGTAACCTTTACAGGCGCAACTCTAGATTTTGCGCAAATTAACTGTACTAGAATATTTCCTGAGTTATCTATAGATTTGATGTATAAGCATGCTCCATAAAATGTCTCACTAGCGTCGCAAAACCCGTGGCATTCTACATGTACAGCGTTGTCTATAAGACATTGCCGCGTAATTCTAATAGAATTTAACAAATCTAAATTACTATAAAATCTATTCCAGGAAGTTAATAAATCTATGGGTATGGCTTCGTCCCATTTTAATTTCCATAGCTTTTGTAAGATTACCTTGGCACTCACTGTGACAGGACCAACTAATTCAAGAGAGTCAAATATTTGAGAAACCACTGAAAGAATCAACCTTTTGGTTACCATACCAGCGCCAACATGTCTCATGTGAATAACATACTCTAGGCTATCTTGACTAGCCTGCCAAAACACTCCTAAAGTTTTATTTGCATTGTCATCTGTTATAAGATATCCAGGAGATGGTTCTGTGTCCTTTGCTAACTCTTTCAAAATTTCTACTTTGTTAGAATTAAGTAGTGGAAACCCGCATTGAAGTAAAATGTCAGCGAAAGACCTACCTAACTCTATTGCATCATTTATAGAAGGTGTCACTAAAATTAAATCATCAACATAGAACGACTTATAAATAACTCTTACTCAGTTTAGGATGGGTATCCTGGATGTCCTTTGCAATTTGTTGTAGACGATGAGGCCGATGCAGTACCGTATGTAACTATATTAAGTCTAAAATGTTCTATTGGGTTTTGTGGGTCATTCCTCCAAACAATCCGCTGCAAGTCACGATGTGAAGGTGCCACACTAACCTGCCCATACATTTTTTCGATATCAGCTGTAAGTATAACACTATGCTCCCTAAATCTAACCAAAATGTCAAACAATTCATCCTGCACTGTCGGACCAACCTTTAAAACATCGTTTAGAGAAATTCCACTAGATGTCTTGACACTTGCATCGAATACTACTCTCAATTTAGTAGTTGAACTAGCTTTATTAAATACTGCATGATGCGGAAGATAATAGACTGGAATACCTAAATAGATTTCTTTCTCTGGAATAATTTGTCGTATGACTTTTAGTTGTCTATATTCTAACATGAAATCTGTATACTTTTTCTTAAATAATGGATTTTTTAAGAATCTTTTCTCTAAAAGTTGAAATCTGAGTTTAGCTATCTCCAATAAATCACCTAAATTTAAACAATTACTTTTAAGCGGTAAAGTTACACAAAACCTGCCACTCTTTTCTCTACTCAGACTACTAATGAAGTTATTTTCACAAACTATTTCTTTAAAGGAATTTATTTTCTTTATGCCGACTTCTTCTATTGACCAAAACCTTTTTAAGGTTTCATTAATACCAAACCCAACATAATGACAGACGGGCCTATTACGAACAATATCAGATTTAACTGATGAAAATGGACCAGACACCAACCAACTAAAAAAGTTTTCTGAAGCAGCGGTTTGCCTTTCCCCAGTCTAATTTAACCAACACAAAACAAATCAAAAAAGATTGATGCACCTAAAAATATATCTATTTTTGCCGCTTTGTTAAATTCTGGAATTTCAAGTTCTGAGATTTCAAATGAATATAATGAAATAGTTGAAGTTATATTGTCTAAGATTAAAACAAGGACAATAACAAGAAATTTCTGCTTTAAAAATAATTGTGTACCGATCTTAAAGTTAGATAGGTTGCATTATTAATTTGACTTATTGTTTGATTTATGCCGCAAATAGGAACATTTTTTCTATGTAGCTTTACATCCAACCTACTAGCTAGTTCTCGGGTAACAAAATTAACTTGGGAAATCTAAGAGTGCTCTGCATTGAATGAATTCATTTCTAGAATTTTTAATTTCAACAATTGCCGTAGATAGCAATATCTGATTGAAATTTTGTTTACCTACACTATTGCAAGAAGTGGCGACTAACACTTCTTCATCGACATTATCGTGCTGCCGAGAGCCTTCTGTCACTGGACAAGAAGCTTTTATATTAGAAGGTGATATCTTTTCATTGTATAAAAGAGTATTATGCTTGGATGTGCATTTTTTACAACCAAATAGTGTACAGTTATCTACTTGATGGCTTGAACAAAGACAGTTCAAACATAACTTTAACCTTTTAACTTGCTCGATGCGCTGAGCAACTAGAAATCCTAAGAATTGTTTACAATAATGCACATAAGGAGACCTCATGCAGAATTCACATTTGAGGTTATGACATTTATTTTCAAATGCACCATATGATGCCTTTGCAAAACTACCATGAGTACTTTTAGAAGATCTATTATTGTAATTTATTCTATCTAAGATCTTAGCCTTACTACTTAAGAAGTCTGTAAAATTGCTAAGTTTCGGAGCACTACCAAAGTCTGAAATTGACTTCTCTTCTCACTTCTTTTTTATCTTTAAATTTATTTTTCTCGACATAAAAAAATATTACTAGTCTATCCCAATACTCTACTGGCACTTCTAAAGCTTTTAAAGCCGTAAGATGTTTTCTATTTGATCAACTAATCCTTGTATGTTGCCATGAGATCCCTGTCTAATCACCGGAGTGTCAAACAATGCTGTCAAATGCGAATGTATTATAACAGGTTTAATATAAAAACGCTTTTTGAATAAGTCTAAAGCAATTGTATAATTAACCCTTTTTGCTTCTCCTTCAAGAGAGTCTAACAAATAAAAGAATTTTTGTACATGCTCTAAGCATTTTTGTTCATGGTCTAAGGGTTTTTACCAATGAGAGTTTTAAAAGTCTCAAAAAATTGAGGAAATTTATCAAAACCACCATGAAATTTAGGCAAACCTATATTTGGTAATTTAGCATTTGCACTAAATACCTGTGGACCTTGATTTAAACTAGCTGAAGGTATTTGTTTAATACTATTGAAATTTGATCAATTTTGTTCTACTTTTAGTCTGTTTATATCCACATAAAATATTCATCTTGAAAAAATTAATATTCGGCACTATAGTCGCCTTCGTGCGGGTTCAAAGGTCACCACGTAATATGAATCAAATTGAAAAATCAGTGGCTGCGAAAATGTTATTTCCTTGAGAGTTTGACAATACATTGAACGCCGTCATGTCACATATTAAAGCCGCGTATACACCTTAGATCATAATTATTAACTGACGTGATGCCTTTAACGCCGTAAAAATTATCGCCGTTGGTTATGTCCTTTCATGACGAGAAAAAGCCCATAAGTATAAAGCCCGTTGGGGTATACTCCTCATCGGTATATGCCTAGAATCCCCGATATTCTGTTAAGTTGCCAGACATAATATTTACTTTTCTTTTTTGAAAAATTGTCCGAAATAGACGGCATTCTCAATAACAATTTTTCTTTACGCAATAATATCTAAATCTAAGCATTTCATATTTTTTTATGAGAGCAAAAATGCCTCCCTAGCCTTTCATTAAAATTGTACATATTTCTTTTAAAAATGGTTGTTACCTAAATTTTTGAGAAATTAGTATACGATTTAGCATGACCCTATGTATGTGCATAACATACTAATTTGGCGATTTCAGGGCACAGCGTCTAATTTTTAACGATTATTTGATCTTGTCTTCTTCTTTGTTTATGTGTGATTGTGTTTTTTTGTAATAATTATTGGGAAACTATACATTTTGGTATAATAACAAACAATTAATTTGTATTGTGTGTGATGCAGTGCAGTCAGAGACCAGAAAACTACTTTCTTTGTTTAAAGGCAAGTTCATGTTACAATCTCACTTTTAAAATGACATTTTAATTTTATGATTTATTATTTGTCGTTCGACCCAATCTATACGTTGATGCACAGAAAATTAAAAAAGTTGTGTTATCTTTTCTTTTATATCAGTTAAAAGTCAAAAAAAGATAAAAAATAACTAAAAAAAAACTGGTGAATGCGGCGGGCATTTCTATCTCCCAGGGCATTCACCAATTTATTTACTTAGCTTTTTTAAAAAAGATAAATACGAGGGCAGCTACGACAGTTCTTTAAAATGTCGTTTTCTTATGAATTTTTATTTATTTACACATTACAAGGCAAAAAAAGATTGAAACTAACTATTAAAAAAATTGAGAATGCGCCGGGCATATCTATCTCCCAGCGCATTCACCAATTTATTTACTTAACTTTGTTTAAAAAAAAATTTTCTTGTACTTTTTAATCATACCTAAATAATAAACGAAATGCAAAAAGAAAACTAATTATTTTAATAACGAAAAAGAAAATAAGGGATTGCTTAGAATGTACAAAAAGAAGTAGCTAAAGCGCTTGGAATTAGTTTAAGAATGGTGCAAAAGGTTGTATATGAAAACAAGAACAATCTTATTTCCAAGCAGGAAACAAAGTGTAAAAGGAAGAAGCCGAAGACTGAAGATTAAGTGAATGTGTAAAAATGAAGTAACAAATTTGACTAAAAAAAGAAACTAATTATAACTATCATTATCACTAACAGAGTCGGAAAACTCTTCATTTTCCGAATCTTCTCATAATAAGATCTTGACCCTGCCCATATAAGCTCAATGACATTAAACTGACAATGGTTTGGTGGCAATCTTAAAACTTCATGGCCATATTCATGTACTATTTCGTCAACAGCATATATTTTTGGTCTTTTCAGCATCTTGCCAAGATTTTATTCCACTTCCGTTTGAAAATATCCAAGTTTCATCTAAGAATACCACTTTCTTTAACTTTGATTTTTGATTTTGTGTATATTGTCTTTAAAATCCTATTCGTTGGCTCACAATATTTGGTAGTTCACACAAATATCTTCTATTGCAGTCTTTTTTATAGCGAAAACCTATGCTTTTAATTAATTTTGATTTTGAAAAGTGCAATTTCCAAAGTGCCGCTTTGCTTTAAAACATCCCTCAAAAATGGCAGCGTTATATTTGTTTTTAGCCTATATAGTTCATAAATCCTATCCCTTACTTCCATTTTTACACATTCACTTAAATCTTCAGTCTTCGGCTTCTTCCTTTTACACTTTTTTTCCTTCTTGGGAATAAGATTGTTCTTGTTTTCATATGCAACCTTTTGCACCATTCTTAAACTAATTCCAAGCGCTTTAGCTACTTCTTCTTGTACATTCTTAGGCAACCCTTTATTTTCTTTTTCGTTCTCGAAGTAATTAATAACATTAAGTACCATTTTTTTGGCTTGAGGATTTAGAAATCCACAAAAAGGCTTTTTCTTTTCCATAATTTGAAATTTAAATTATCTTGTGACAAATAATGTTATCCGTCAATCGAAACGAGACAGGCCTGTTTGTTATGAAAGTAATTGTTTTAGAACCACTGACATTTATCATTTTATCTTCTTTTGATACATTAACGCTGCATATATCTGTTTCGTTTATCTTACGCGTTGTAGTTAAAAAACGTTGTTGCGCAAATTGAAATGAAACGTAACTACAAAAGTTTGTCGTTGATAATCCGATACACCCGCACGATAAGAGCGATTTTGACTATATCATATAGAGACTCATCTAACATACTAATTTAACATACTAAACTAATATTCTCAAATTCTCTACAAAGAGGCTCTACATTTGATAAGCGAACCTTCAATTCAGATAATTGAGATTCACTAAAACTAAAAATAAAATTTTGAAAGGTTTTTAATTTGTCTAAGATTTGCTTCCGGCGTTTAATAAATCTATTTACTTTATCATCCTCTTCCACCGCAGCTGTTTTCCTACCCATTTTACTAAGATTTGTCTATATATGTCTAAGTATTGTCCAAAAACCGTTAAACAGGTTACGTTGAAAACTAATATTCACTAAATAACAACTAATTCAACTTTAAGTTGACGCCTATTGCAACCATGGAATGTTCAACTGTTTACTATAATGTCTAAGTTCCCATTTATTAAGATTCAAAACGTTAAACGTTATTTTACCGATAACTGTGCGAATAACAATAATATAATCCACGAACGGCAAAGCTATCGATCGAATCTTCCACCTGCTTTAATAATATTGTTTCGCTATTAAAGGATGCCTAATATATTATAATATGTAGTAGGGTGGATATTTTAAATGTAAAATAATGGCCTAAATATCCTTAATTTACCCAACCAAGCGTATATAACTATTATGTCTAAATTGTAAAAAACAACTAAAAATTTCTGTTAATATATTTGAGAACGTGCTATACGATTTGAAATAGGATGGAAAGAGAGGACTTATATGGGGACTTACCAGTGCTTGTTTACGCCGCCGGCCATTGATATTTCGCACCAAATTCAATGTTTATTTATACTAACTGGATTATAATTAGGCACGATGGAGCAAAGGATGATTAGCCCAATTGGCTAAGGGTGTTTTCTCTTAACTTGTGTATGAATAAAACTACATTTCGCTGCTAAAAACGTGGACTGTATTTTTATATTGAATCGTAATGTTACTTCAATGGCGGAGGCAGTGAAACAGATTGATAAAGTCCAGTGCAACGATATATTAGAATGGTCACCCGTCAAAACACCAGCATTCCACCTGCCAAACAATGTCATCCACCTTTTATTTACATTGTTTGGCAGGTGGAATGCTGGTGTTTTGACGGGTGACCATTCTAATATATCGTTGCACTAGACTTTACCAGAGACAACCAACGAGACTGTCCACTAAAGGGGATTATTCACCCATGAATTTCTGTGTCCTGGATAACTTTTTTATTTTACAATATTTTTTAATGCGGTTTTCATTAATAAAAAGTACATATTTTTTTCAAGAGTTGATAGGTGCTAGTTTTTTTAATTTCTAAAATTTTGATTTTTTATTTAAAAACCAAAAAGATAAATAAAAAAATCTATCCATACGTCTCTAGATACATCGACTTTAGAAATATTATATTAAAAAACTATTTCAAAAAAATTAATAATAAACCTTCGAGAATGAAAATACAAAATTCAGGCATTTTCTTACAATTTCTTGAACCGCCGATAAGTTTAGTATCATATGACAACAACGCGCGGCTGGGCTAGCGTGAAATAAATCAAGAAACGCGCGACGCTTGTTCGGATTGATTTGTGCAAACGACGGTATCGGCTACTCGTCAACAGCAATTCAATATTATGTAAAATTGAAATGTTGATTGGGATTTCACTTAGAAGTATTTTATTGCGAAGGTGTTCCAATTTTCTGCACGATGTTCTTTATACTATTAAGTTTTTTATGTTTATTTTAAAAAAAAGAACGAAAGTCAAGAGTTTATTATTCTAAACGAAAAATTAGGAAGCCAAAAAAGGATCAGTTTAGGCCTAGAATGGCTGCAAATATGGAATAAGAATGCCACATTGCTTTTACTATTTATATATAAATGATTCATTTTGGAAAGAAAAAATGATAAAAAAATTAAAGATTTTTTATTTTAAATGTCTCCCTGAAATCATAGATCCTAGGCATAATAGAGGCATGGAAATTCAAAACCCATCTAGAACTTGAGCTGTAAATGACAATTTTTGTATTACATTTGTTTCGTTTTTCTATTTTCATTAGAATATACCACTTCGTTATATTATAATTTTCATTTTTGTATACTTACTTACATAACTGTTTAATATTGTCTTATATTTTATACAGCTTGTTCTAAAACATGTACCTACGTTATTATAAGTACACACAATATCCATAAACACAAAAAAATTAGTGTAATCTAATGTAACGAGTTCAAAATTGTTATTATTATCTACGTGGTGTGGTGGAGAATATGAGTGATTTTGCATCCCATCATTTAAAAAAAACATGTCTCTAAGACATGTTATTTTGTTTATTATTTTCTCTCTACACATCAGTTATCAAGTAATAGCATGTTTAAGAAGTTATATTTACTGTTTAAGAAGGCATATTTAAAGGTGATTAACATTAAAAGAAATTATTATTTATTTATTTTTTTTATTTCTCTTTGACGAGAGCTCTATATACAGGGTGGCTAAACGAAAACGAAACGGCGGCCATGTCGGGCTTGTAAATGTTTTAAAAAGAAAACGCTCGGACACGTCAATTTAGATTACCACGAGGAAACATTTTCAGAGTATAATACCACCCCCATCTGTCATCTCTTCGCCAGGGTGGAACTAACTTAAAAAATTTTAAATGGAATAGTGGATATAGATTTTTGGTAAACCTGTATTAAATGTTGGGTGTTTGGAAAAACTGTATTAAATCGCAATTCTTTATCGAACTATTAATTTATAACAATCATACATAAACACTAGTCCAACAAATACTGAAAATTGCCATCGTTATAAGCCATGCAATAATACAGATTTATATACAGTGCTTTCATTTCAAAACGATCCACCCTTAATAACTTTCTTAAAACAAAAAAAAAAACACATCAAATTAGATATACAGGGGGACGTTTAATTATGCATTTACTGAAGTTCTGTCAATCACCTCCTCACCTCCAGCTAACCTCACTTTAATATGTCAAATGGGAACCCCCATCGTGTGATACATCATAGTAAGCAGCGTAAAATTCTCTATTCAACGGCACCAAAAAAAGTGAAATCGGTAAATGTGTAAGCAAATAGTTAGCGAAAATGTCTAGAAATAATGAATATTTTATTTACGTCAAACTTTGGTATTTTAAATGAATACTTTTAATGTGGTACCTACATCATTTTAAAATTCTTACATTTTTTATAATAGATCATCAAAAAAAAAAAAAAAAAAAAAAAAAAAAAAAAAAAAAAAATACAAGCAATTTAGAAGTTAAAATGAGTGGCAACAAACAGTACATTTAGTTCAAGCAAATTATTTATTTTTTTTAAGTAAAGAATGTGTACCGTTATTTACGAGAAAAAAGAGTGTCTTCAAATTTTTTGCAAAAATCTTTGCAGTCTTATAAATTTTCATCAATTTTAGTTAAAACAGTGAGTTAATAAAATGGTGTATACGCTAGCCGAAAGAATAGAAATAATTTTCCTTTATGAAGCTCAAGATCGGTGTGCTCGCAGAACCGCGAGAGCATTTAATGAAAGGTATCAAGATAAAAACATGAGCCATAAATACGTATTAGAATTGATACGAAAATTTGAAGAGACGGGATCGATTTGCAATAAGAAAAAATATGAAAATAGAGTTGTCGATGAAGCATGCCCAGTTGAAGTACTAGGACAATTTGCTATGGATCCAACTTTGTCTATACCACAGGCCGTCTATACCACAGACTAACAAATATTTCCACTGGTTCCGTACATAAAGTTTAAAAAAAAAAAAGTTCTTTCCTTATAAAATTCATATTCTTCATGAACTCGGAGAAGATGATTTTGATAGGAGAATTCAATTTTGTGAAGTGATGTGCCAGCGAATTGACGACGATCCCCATTTATTGAAGAACATTTGCTTCAGTGACGAATCGACCTTTTTTTTAAATGGCCTGGTGAACAGACATAACTGTAGATACTGGGATAATGAAAATCCGCATGTTTTTCAGAAAAGGCCATACCCAATATCCCCAAAAAATTAATGTTATGGGAATGAAATAATCGGGCCATTTTTTTTGGAAGAAAATGTGACTGGCAAAATTTATTTAAACCTTTTAGAAAATGCAATATACCCTTCCATCATCCAATCTATGGAAAATCAAGTAGATCAACATGGTGCCATATTATTGAATGAAAATATACATTTTCAGTAGGATAGAGCTCCCGTGCACTACACTTTGGTAGGTCGAGAGTGGCTTGATGAAAATTTTCGAGAAAAAAGGATTGGCAGACGTGGTGCAATCGAATGGCCTGCGCGGTCTCCGGACCTAACCCCACTAGAATTTTTTCTTTGGGGCTACTTAAAAAGCGAAGTTTATAAAACCCCACCTGAGAGTATTGAGAATTTAAAAAATAGAATATTTCAAGAATGCAGAGAAATTAGCGGGCAGACTATTGCCAATGTTCGTAAGGAGTTTGAAAATAGGCTTTTTTATTGTCTTGCTAATAACGGCGCGCATTTTGAACATTTAATAAAATGAATTTGTTAACTAATTAAATTTGTTTTTCTACCCTACCGATTTACACTTTAATTGCTTCTTGGTCAATCAATTTTTTTTTACAACCATTGATAGCATAACGAATGCCCTTTAAAATAATGTATAACACCATGGGGTAGCCATTTGACATACCAAAGTTTGGCGTAAATAAAATATTCATTATTTCTAGACATTTTCGCTAACTATTTGCTTACACATTTACCGATTTAATTTTTTTGGTACCGTTGAATAGAGAATTTTACGCTCCTTACTATGATGTATCACACGATGGGGGTTCCCATTTGACATATTAAAGTGAGGTTAGCTGGAGGTAAGGAAGGAGGTGATGACAGAACTTCAGTAAATGCATAATTAAACGTCCCCCTGTAATTAAGGGTGGATCGTTTTGAAATGAAAGCACTGTATATAATACAGAATAATAATACAATAATACAGAATCTCGTTCTTCTTAAACGGTACTGTAAACCGTTATAATTGCCGTTATAGGTCGGACCACAATCCACACATTTATCACGAAGCACATACTCAACATCCCGAAAAATTAAACTTTTGGTGTGGTTGAAAATTAAACCTTACAAGAAGCTATCGATTTGGCAATCACGAATATGATTGAAAATGACAATAACAATCAATACGTTAAAGACGAGTTGATGTTTCAGAAGGATGGTGCACCCCTTCAATAGGTAATAGCTGTCCGCAATTATTTAAATGAGAAGTATCCTGGTCGCTGGATTGGACGGAGAGGCTCTGTTGAATAAGCCGTGCGGTTGCCTAGCCTCTGGATTTTTTTTTGTGGGGTCACCTAAAGAGTAAAATCTATGCTACTCAACCAGCTTCAATAGAAGAATTGCGCGAAAATATTACATTTGAATGCCAACAGATAACTTCAGATGCTACGAAATGTGCGACGGCGAATTGAACAAAATCGAATTGATCTGTATTATTGCATAGAGGTTAACGGTAGCCATTTTCAGCATTTGTTGGACTAGTGCTTATGTATGATTGTTATAAATTAATTGTTTGACAAAGAATTGCGATTATTTTCTAAAAAACTGCATTAAATATTTAAATAGTCAATAGTTTAAGAACCGCTAAAGTAAAGTTAATAGTATATAGTATTAAGTAAAATAAAATAAGTAAAGGAATGACAGATGGGGGTGGTATTATACTCTGAAAATGTTTCCTCGTGGTAATCTAACTTGACGTGTCCGAGCGTTTGTTGAGTCTGACATGGCCGCCGTTTCGGTTAGCCCCCCTGTAATATATATATAATAAACATCTGCAAAACGCACCTATCAGTGAATAAATGATACGAAAATCCTGTACCTAGCACAAACAAGGAATATTTAAAACCATTCTAGAATTTCCACTCACCGTCAGTCATGTATTTAATAACTGTACTCTCAGATGTGCAGTCCTCAAATCTGATAGCATACCCCACTTCATCTCCTAAATTTGTGCCCATTTCATCACTTACTCTTTTGGCTACTGACATGGCAGCTACTCTTCTTGGCTGAGTGCATCCAATCATACCATACTTGCTATAACCGTCCTCATGAAGGTACTGCGTTAATTGGGTGGTCTTACCACTACCAGTTTCACCTATTTTCAAAACGATTTATTATGTAAGATGTTATGAAAATAAAGACAGAGATTTTTACCCACTATGATGACAACATTGTTTTCCCTAATGACATTAAGAAGTTCCTGCCTTACAGCAAATACTGGCAGATAACGCCTTTGTTCAGCAATTGATTTTTTCCGGGCAAAGTCACTTGATGCTTCTCCAGGCCCTAAATGAAAGAGATCACAATAAAACTTATAAACTTTTTATATAGATACCTTCTTACTCTTCATGTGTTCAGCAAATTTGTGGTCGGCCTTGTAATCAGTGCAGTCGTCCTCTTTATTAAACTTTTTTTCTTCTTCATCTTCTTTTTTCTTAATGCCCATAATGTTTCCCATTTTCGTACCACCTAATTCCCAGTGTTTTTTCTGAGCCTTCTTCCTTTCTTTTTGTTCCCTAAAAACTCTCACCAAATGGGATCCCTTCCTGGCTACCATGGCCATGTCAGAAGTAGGATCTCTGTAAATATAAAGAAATTTTATATTTTACAAGTCACAGTATTTAGCGTTTGATAATCACCTCACTGGTATAACTGGTTCAGGTTGCTTAGTAAAGACAATCCTCCCATCAAGAAATGGTGGAACAATGTTATGCACTAACAAATGTACTCTGTCAACCGATTCTTCATCAAAATCCTCGTTGTAGTCTACCGAATGTACCACACCTAAAATATAGAGAGCATTACGGCAAAAACTTTTTGTTACGACGTTTATGAATATTTTTGGGCTGTTGTAATAATCAAGTATTTCATTTTTATCACTTTAATAATCATTACACTTAACCTGAAGTTAGCATTCTATTTCTCTCCCAGAGCTCATTATCCTTGTTTATTTGTCGTTGTTGGGCGCTAAGTCGTTTTTTCCTTCTTTGCTCCAACTGCTCTTCTTTTTTTTTAGTGTATTCATCGCTTACGCTGGAAAATGGATTGTTTTCATCATCATATCCTTCACCCATATTATACCATTCTCGGTCAAGCCGTTTCTGTTCTTCCTCCCAGTTTTCTCTATCTTCTGTGGCATCCCATTTCACCTGTTCTTCGTTCAAACCTAAATAAGATAAATAAAATAAACAACAAAATATATAGTTTTATTATGAAACAGATTATCGCGAAATGAGAGCCCCGACGGTTTATTGTGGAAGTACTTACTTACACGCTGTAATACAGTCTGACAATTAAACTGATTCGAAAGTAAATCAAAATAAAGGCAATATATAATGGCACATATCTGCACGCGCTACTTTTTTTCAGGCAAATTCTTGTCATATTTCATGCAACATGTTTAAATAGAAAAAATTAATGAGGATTTTATTTTAGTAACAAGCGAAACTGCTTTCATCCGGGTTTTGACCAGAATGTTTTTTTTTAAATATTCTCCATCACTCTATGTTTACTCATTTGCAAATCGCCTAAGAGAAACCGGCAACTTTAAAAAATTGTTGCCTCCCCCTCCCCAGTTGGCATTTTTTCCAAAGAGAAACCTGCCTCTCACTGTTTGGGATATACCAATTTTGAGTAAATCGATTTTCCATAAGATAAGTTTATTACACAACATCCATAGATAAACAATCAACAAGATTCCAGTGGGTCCATTCTCTGAGACAATATTTTTTTTCTTGCTTTAATCGTGTTTTATTTTTGTGGAGTGATTGTCAGAGAAGTTGTCTAAGAATTTTACTCAACATGGATTTAAGCTGTACATCATGCAATAAAGCATGGATTTTTAAATGTCATCCTAATTCTAAAATTGGTGAGCTCTTTGAAATTGCCTGTGACCATTGCAGACTTTTCTTCTGTAAGTCTTGTGTTAACTTAACTGCTGCTGAGATTGACGCTTTTACCATCCAGAACAGGTCAATCTCTTTCTATTAACGTAACAGTTGCAAAGATGTGTTTCCTATCACTGACATATCGCAACAGTATGAATCTCTCAAAATTCAATTAAAAAACCAAATATATCTTTAAACTCGAGGCAGAAGTCGGTGACTTAAAATCAAATCTTGGATCCGAACTTTATGGATTAATTGCAGAAAAGAAATTGAAAGATGATCACATCAAACGGCTCCAGATGCGAACTAAAGCTTGGGACGATGAAGTCTTTTTGGCAGTTAAAGCACGGGACACCAACATTCAAACAAGGATGAACTGATTACAATTAAGAAGGAATTTATTAGACTTCTAACCAAAAACGCCGAGTTGTCGGAGATAAACCGGTCCTTGGTTGATAAGTTCGAATCACTCGATGATAAGACTAAAAATCTTAAACATAGTAGGGACTCTCTATTTCACATATACAAATCTCGGCTAACTGAAGAAAATTAAAACCATATTCAAAGTGTTCTAAACTTAAAAAAATTACTTTTTCTGAAAAACTCTGTTCCAGATCGTAAAGACACATGCTCTCAGACTGATCTGTCCTCGTTAGATAACAGCACTCCAGCGATAAATGCAGCTACCGATGTACCATCATTTAACGAATAACATGACGAAGCCTCAAACTGTCTGTATAGATTAATCGGCAGCTCTCAAAAACGACTGCTTCTTCTGTGTGATCAGATGGGTAGGGGTGTGGTCATTAATTTAAGAAACCAACTTGATAAATCATTTGTGGCCCAAAGTTTTATTAAACCTTTAGCTCTCTTTAATAATATGTGGGAGGTTTAGTTTTTAATTTTGACAAGTTTTCTTCCAATCAAATTAATTTCATTAATAGTTGTAATACGCAGGGCAAAAGACAATCCAACTCTAGACTATCGGCACTGATCAGTTCGGCTATTCACTATCACCGTAATAAAAGCTGTTATATATTGTGCTTAATAATATGGTAGTCAGTCAACCCAACCTTGATAATATATAACGATGACACACCTGGTATCGACTCCCCAATTCATGGTAAATCAACTGAGAGTGGTCTTTGACTTATCTTTTTCTGTTTATAATGCTCTTTCTATTAGTCAAAATCTCAATAATTCTTCTAGTGTAAATTTTCACGAGGAATTAAGAAAAATAGCCGCCAGTTAACTAATGATTTTTTTATATTTTATCAAAACTGTAAAAGCATACAAACAAAATTAAACCAACTTAAAAGTAATTTACTTCTTAATTATTTTGACTTGGTTGCACTGCCGGAAACATGGTTGAATGATTCCATTAGTAATGCAGACTTTAGCTTTAAGGACAGACTTATTTTTGAAAGGGATAGTTGTAGAACGGATAAATCTCAGGACGTTGGTGTATTGTTTGCAATTAAAGACAGCTTCATTGCTACCGAAGTTAAAATTTCTGATGATGATCAGGAAGCAGTGTGTATTGGGATACCAGTTGGTGATATTTCCTGCTTGCTTGCTGCTATATTTCGTCCCTAACAGTGGCTGTAATTTGTATGAACGTTTTTTTGAGAAAATTGAGGCTAACCTTGTAGGTAAACGAAACTTGGAATTTGCCATTATCGGCACCTTTAACATTCCTAGTTATGTAAACCCTATGTGCGGCAGCGACTGTTTAAGTGTTCTTAAGACATTTATTTCTTTTAAAAATTTATTCCAGGTAAACCAACTTAGAAACAGTAATGGTGTTTGTTCTTCTGGATCTTGTTATTGCATCTTTTGATTTGGGGTTGATGGCGTTCAGAATTCTTTGATTCCTGTTAAAGGCGAATAACGTCTAGGACGTTATTTACCTTTAGGGAAAACATTGCAAGGTTACCTCAACTACCAGATTTAGAGAGGCTAGCTGTTTACTGATGTATAATATCTTTGCCTCCCAGAATTGGGATCATCTTGAGGAATCTACTGATGTTAATATTGTCACTGAGACTTGTTATTCTACATTAAATGAAATTTTTGATAAATTAGTACCTAAGTTATGTTAAAAAAATAGAAAATAACCAGTGTGGTTTACCATTGAGATTATCAAACTTATTAAGCTTAAGTATAAATTTTATCTTAAATCAAGAAAATCCAGATATCTCTACTGGAGATCCAGATACCATTCCACAAGAACTTCGGTTAAATCTGAAGTTAAAGCTGCCTACACCAACTACCTAAGAGATGTGGAATCTGCGTTACGAACAAATCCCAGAATGTTTTGGTCCTCTACCGCTCAATTACTAGTATGAGCTCTAAGCCTTGGAATTGATTGTCTTTGAGCGCCTATTGAGTGAAATAGCTGGTCGAATTACTTCATGTCAACATGGCTTCTTGCTCAAAAAATCAACTTTCACTAATTGTTGTGAAAACCACAATACTCTCAAAGTCACAATTAAATATTTGCACCAAATACGCTATTCACTAATAAGTACGAATCGTGCTTAACGATTACGTAAAAGCAACTCCAGATGCGAAGGAAGTCTTTTTAGTAGATCTTTATCTCTCACACTATCGATGCGCTTGATCTCCGTATAAGAAATATTTCCCGGAATTTCTAAAAATAGTAAAAGGTTTAAATTTTGGCCTTTTTACTAGCAGTTTTTCTCTGTAGTCCAAGTGTTGTTAAAAGTGAAAGTAATTTTAGTATTAGAAGTTTGCTGTACCCTTAAATGTAAGTGTTTGGTAAATAAGTGTGAAGTATTATGCATTTGAAGTAGTGACGTGTAAAAAAAACGGATTCTTTTTTACAATATTAAAGGGATGTAAAGAAGTAACCCTTATGTATGTTTTAATGTAACTTTTGCCTTTCCTGGGATAAAATTCAACCTATGGTTGTGGTCCTTCGAAGTCAATAGTAGAATCAGTTACGCGGTTTTACGTGGTTTAACATTAACTGTTGCACTCCCCTTACATGTTGGGGATTCAGGAAAACCCTACTCGAAGGCTACGGCTCGAATGACCAGAAATGGAGGTCTGGTCCCTCGAGCCGGATAATCGTGTTGATACTACAGAGAATTTTCCAATTTTTACTCCCGAGGAATGGCAGCACGGATTTAGCCCTTTGAAAAAGGATCTCTATGTGAAGAAGCCCGATAAAGTATTTTGTGATGACAAAAAGATTAGTAACTTTCTATTTTGTTCTCTTTAACGTTTATGTGTTGTAGTATTATATACACTGAATCTTTATTATTTCACTAAGTAAGTAAAAAACTGTTTGGACTCAAGTTATAAACCTTTCACTCTAAATGTAGTCTTTAAATTATTGCTGATCAGCAGCTTACACCTTCTGTAGTGTTTTTTGCTAAATATTTCCATTTATAAATGATATTTGTTTTCTATAAAATAAGCTGGCTATACTTTAAATAGATAAAAATTTTGTTTTCTCTTTAGGAACTATTTTATTCAATTTTAATACTCTTTAAAAAAACTGTATATATATATATACAGATCGTGTTATACGTATTACCCAAAATAATGGCAACACCCGTATTACCCAAAATAATGGTTTGCAGGCGGCGGAATTTTTCGTTTTTATTTTTTGAGCCGGGAGTCAGCAGACATCACTTTGCCGTGTTACTGCACGTCGCATTAATAATTTTTAAGCGTTATTTTCGTGTTTTTTTCACTATGGCTGTTTATACCCCTTCCGAAAGAGTTCAACTAATTAAATGGTTTTATGGAGGAAATTCGGCAGTACAATGTAGAGATTTGTTTTCAGTGACATTTGAGAATAGACCGATTCCTTGTGCAAAAACGGTTTTAAATGTGGTTACAAATTTTGAGACTAGATCTTTTTGTCTTCAAGATTGTAAAAAATGCCACACCAAACGTCAAGAACCACCTGTTGAAGTGGTCCAGGATATAGAACGGCGGGAAGAAATGGTTTGCAGTACCCTAGAACTTGATTCGACACATTCCACTAGAAGTGTTGGAGAGGAACTGGGAATGAGCAATAACTGTTGCTCGTATCTGGAAAAAATATGGGTACAAATGTTTCAAGTATTCAAAAACTCAGGAAATATTTCCTGAAGACCAGTGGCGAAGAATGGAATTTTCTGAAACCATGATGGAAAAGGCAAATGAAAAAGAATATTTTTAAAAAAATATTTTATTTTCTGATGAATCTTCTTTTCCATTACATGGCAAACACAATCCTTCCATTGTTGCTTGAACAACCCACAACTGCACAGTACACCATGAACAAAAAAATTGAATTATTATAATTTAATAAACTCTGCCATATTTGACACACAAAATACCATCGAACATCTAAAGCAAAAACGAAAAGTCATATTAAAATGTAATATGTATTAAAACTCTGTTCATGTATTAAAAGCTGTTCCTGGGGAAATTTGTCATCGACTGACGTCAGGCGTGCGAGACAGATAGGCTCATCTCATGCGCGTGGGTTTATCTTCTCCAGTATTAGTATCATGTTCGTAACTAGCGTAGCGTATTGCACGCCGAAGAGCTGCGAATGCTGCCCAAGTTCGTTAAGAAAACAGCGCGCGTGAACGCATGTATGCGGACTAGAATTACGTAAACAGCATGCCATATCGCAATAAATTCTTGTGACTATTATTGTTAGAGTAAGTGGAAGTAACAATGGACAATTTACCGCCAAATTATATTTATTATGAAGATCCTGATAGCAATTCAGTTAGAACAAAGTTTGTTGAGGTCACTGAGATTGAGGTAAGTTGTTTGATACAATCTTCAAGTAATTGATTAATTCTTTGATACACATTCAAGTAAAGTAAAACACATTATTTATTAAACAACCTTAACTATAGTATCTCAGAATTTAGAGGTTATGTAGGTTATGTTTTTAATATCTCTGAATTTTTGCTATACAGGGTGGTCATTTGAATTTGAAAATCGATCATAATGTTAATAAAAAGCTGCTAATCAATCATATAAATGTAGCGAGTTTCCTTAAAAAATTGTCAAATAGATAAAAAAGTTGCAACATGAATAAAAACATTGCAGTTTTCAGTTTTGTTATAACTTGAGAACGGATTGGAATAGGTCACTAAAGAACGAAACTCATCTTTAATTTTACCGATGCTCTGTCTCTTACCATTTAGGATATCCCAATGGTAGCAAGTTAAAAATCACCACTCCGTATATAGATTTCTTATTTTAATACAATACCAGTTTAAATATATTTTTTTATATATTTTCGCAAAAAATAAGATAGAACTTTCCACTTTTCGTCTTTTTATTCAGATTTGTTTTCTATTGAATGGTGTAATAATACTAATAATATTCGTTGACTTTAATTTTGTATTTTTGAATAAAGTGGCTAGTTTAAAAATATGAGCCTTTAATATCCAACAATTTTAAATTATGGTTTTAGCAATGGGTTACGGAATATATGAAAACAACAAAAACTGCATGGAGTATTAAACGGACAATTCGAACAGATCCTTCTAAAGCAAAAAAGCATACTATTACTAGCGCGGCTGCTTTAATTAAAAGACCAATAGGATGTGAAACGATACAGGAAATTTTGGACTATTTTAATAAAGGACATTCTCCCTCTTCTGCCTATCATAGTTTCTGCTTTAAGAAAATTGAAGAATTGGGAGATCAATACGATTCGATTGCTATGGACCGATATTATTTTCCAACTAAAAATGATTTTGGGAATTTATGGAAAAAACATTTTAAGGTAATTGACGCAAATAACATTTATATTTTTTTACAACTACTTAACTTTTGAGAATGTAACTTTCTAGTTGCAGTTTAAATATTTCTCTTTTTTTGAAAAATAAAACTCCCTGCTTAGGGTGAGATATTTACCTTGAGAGATTGAAGAGACATCGTCTTGAAAAATGGTTACTTAAATAACGTTCCATTTTAGGCAAGCAATTATGTAATGTTAATTATTATTACCGAGGTTCCGAGCGTTAGTTTCATTTTCAAAAAAAATAAATTTTTGTCATTTCAATATAAAAAAATGATACTTGAAGTTTTTTGGGATCGGAAATAAGAATCCATTTTTTTTTAAATTATGCGTAGATAATGCTAGAGATACTTTGTTACTTTGTAATAATACTACTTTCAATGTTGTAACTTTTTTGCAAGTTCTATTCATATTTTTAATCAGACACTTTATTTAGTTGCGTATTTTATTACATCTGAAATTGATTCACAATTAAGCTAATAAATATTTTGTTAGTTAAATATATTAAAATTATTCACTGGCGATATTTACATATTTCTAGACTCAAAGTTTAATACCTTTTTAGGCTAGCTATGGCGAAGCTACTGGTGAAGGTATGTTCAGCAAATTAGCTGAAAACTTGAACAACTCGACAGTATTGTACAAGTTAGAGAGAGATATAGAAAATAAGCATTATGTTCAACTATAATGCAGCGAGCAGCAAGAATGTTAAAGCAGTCATCTGAAATACTTTTTGTCGATGCAACTAGTAATTGCGACGTTCAATCCTATAAGTTATACTTTTTTGCAACGCAATCAGCAGCAGGTGGTATACCATTGGGATGTATTGTTTCCACATCTCAGAAACAAGAAGTATTTTCAATTGGAGTTAAAAATTTATTAGAAATAATGCCAACTATTAAACCTGCTCTAATTATTACTGATGATGACCTAGTAGAACGTAATGTGTTTAAACGTAAAACAGTATTGGCCACAGTCCACATTTTTGCTCTGTACCTTCCATGTACGTAAATCTGTATGGAAATGGCTATCGATGGTGAAAAATAATATACAAAAAGAAGATAGACGAACACTTTACAATATCTTTCGCGAAATATTGATGTCAAATACCAAAGAAAAACTGCAAGAAAATTTAAATATATTTGAAAATTTTAACCAATATCCTCAATATAAAGAATTTATTAGTGATAATCTTGAAAAAATTGAGATGTGGTGTTTATACTATAGGAAGTCCTTCATCACAAGAGGTACTAACACAAACAATTATATTGAAGTGATGTTCCGCCTGTTCAAAGATATACCGCTTGAACGCACCAAAGCTTACAATTTGCCACAACTTACAGATTTTGTGATTACTGAATTCGAAAATTACTACAAACAACGCATTTTGGATCTCGTATTTGGAAAGGTTACTAGGTCAACTTTAAAACGTTTATGCCCAGATGCTAAAGATGTTTATCCGGAACAAATGTGTGATCTGGCTGATATGCAATTTTATGTCTCAAGCTGCAAATCGAAGGATTTAAAATATTTCGTAGATATGAAAATAAATATCTGTTCTTGTCCCCAAGGTGAAGGTGGAAGTATATACAAACATCAATCCGCAATAATAACTAATTATAATATAGATGAAGTATGTAATACACTGACACTAGATAGTAAAAATATATTATATAAAATTGCTACCGGAAATAAAGCAAGAGACGAACCGTTTTTGCCACTCAAAATAAAAAACGTAACTAAATCAAGAAAAATAATAGAAAAGGACATTAGCACTGAAGTATTAGATAGTTTTAACACTATAATAAATAAATCGCTTGAAACTGGTGAAGCTACTAGAACTAGCGAAGAAACAGAAGATTTTAGTAAAAGAGAAAATGTAAAAGAAAAATGGGAAAATTTTTTAAGTCAACTTGGCGATACGGTCAAGAAGTCCATTGATGAAGATCCAGATGGATTTATACCAGCAGTTGAGGTTTGCAAAAACTCGTATAATAAAAATATCAATTTTTCTTCCACATTAATGAGATCGTCGCATAATGATTTTAAACCTAAGCGTAATTTTCAAGTCGTCAGATCGTCTACACATCAAAAAATATCCAGAAAAGAAAAAAAATATCGGTGCAACCTACGTCTATCGTAAGAAGGCAGGTCCATGCTTGCGGACGTAGAAAACTTCAAGCTGGGACGAAAGTTGCATCTTTGACAAAGAAAAAATTGAAAGCCCCTCATAATCTGCAAGCATGTGTTCAACAAAATATCCAAAACTAGGAGAACAAGTTTGCAAAGTAGATATGCAGTGGACGCACGAAATAGATAACAAATAATTGTCCTTATCTCCTCTATCTTATAATACGCAATATGAATGTTCCTCATTTTAAATATATTTAGTATTATTTTTTGTTTAGTTTATAGAGTATTTATTTTATTTTTCTATAATTTAATATTATTTACTTGACAAAAACAAATATTCAGTAATGGCCTATAGAACAAAGCTTATAATATTAGCAAACATTAAAATATTCTATTGCCTAAACATATAATAATGTATGTACGTTGTACGGATACGTACATTTTCGTTTAGAAAAACGTATTAAAACAAATTATACGTTTGGTGTATTTTTTTTCTGTATGATTCTAACATTTATTTTAAAAATTGATCCCACTTTTAATTTGAGCTTTGTAACGAAAAACCTACTTTTATATGGAATACTACAAATTTTACTATTTAAATAACCTTTCGTTTTCTTTCTCTAAATATACAGTGAGAACGCGCTCCGAACAAATTCGCTTAAAATTCAGGAGTTTGTATTATGTAAAAACGCTCGGACATGTCGATTTTTATTTCTACCTACCTTTGTTAACCAAAAATTAATTGCAACTAACTTCATTTTATATTTCTACATTTTCTAAATCTACTGTTGATTCTTGACACATTTTGGTGAAGGTGTACTTTCAACTGTTTTTTGAGTAACCGACACGTTTGAAAAGTTTTAAGCATTTTGAAAGACTATAAAATGGAAACGGTTTGAAGTGTTTAATAAATTTAATAAAGGGGTATGATGATACCAACTACAGGGCAGAACAAAAAAAAACAATTTTTTAGCAATTTTTGAGTATTCTTTCTGTCACTGATATCATAGCATACCTTATCAGCAACTAAGATATGAATGTGAAAGTCATTTTTCTCCGAGTTTATATTTTGCATTCCTGTAAAATGTCTTTTTTCAAACATCGGTAACCCAAAAACAATAATTTAAAGTAGATCCATAATATATTAAACAAAATATGTCGAGACTACGCAACTTTTTGTCATAACCCTGTATATAATGACGCAATAAATATACCAATATTAAAATATCATAGATCAATATTGTAGGAACACCTTTTGTATCTGTATTTTTTTTAGAAAAACTTAAAGTTTTTTATATAAGGGGATAAGAAATAATAAATGGCATAATTTGTACACATTATGCGATGTCGAACGCTATTTACGAAGCCTTGGTTGAAACAGTGCGTTCACATGATACTATTACTGCCAGTAATAGTATCATGGTGCGTTCACACGCGCTGCTTACGAGTCGTCTTCAGGTGAATATCGGTTGCGATATGATACGCTAGATACGAATATGCATCCCGTCCCCGAGCTGGCCGGGGCGGTGCTCTGTCGCAGGCACTCGTACTCGCGCGACGTTGCAAAATTTCGCCTCTGATATCTGATTTGTTTTAAGTTTTTATAAAATGGATGACTTGAAAACTGCTCGTAAATGTGCTAAAACTTCTCTAACTCGAATAATAAATTGGATATCAAAAAACAAAGACACTGAAAATGAGATTAATGCTTTTAAGGCTAGAGAAAAACATTTAAATGATACTTAATTAGTACTCAGAAATCCAAGACAAAATTGAAGTTTTGGATGTAGAATGTAGTGATAATGAAGATAGGGAAGGAATTGAAGACAGATATGTTCGAGCTCTAACTGAACTTAAAAATATAATTGATTTTTTATCTCCTTCACAAACTACCTCTGCACAACCTCAGCCAATTATTCCAACAGCAAGAGGTCACCTCATATGTCCAACAGCAACAGGTCACCTCATATGTCACATAATGTTAAATTGCCAGAGATTAATATTCCTTTGTTTTCTGGAATTATAGTAGAAAATCTACTTAGAAAATCTGACAATCTCTAATTTGCCTTCTCAAAAACCTTTTAAACCTTAGAAAGATGTGTTGTTACAACCTCGAAATAACAGATTTTCTCATTTTGCCAGTAATACTGTTGTTAAGCCCCCTGAAAATAATAAGTTATCGTTTACTGGAAACACCGTTATCTAATAAACATTGTATATATTGCTCAGGTGATGGACACAGAATTTATTCATGTCAGCAATTTAAAAACTTACAGCATACAGAAAAAAACTAAATTTATTCACAGTAAACAAATGTATATTAATTGTTTAGGAACTAAATATACCGAAAACTCTTGCTCCTCTCAAGGATGCTCAATTTGTTCAAGAAGACATCATACACGTTTGCATATTAATTCTTTAAGTAGAAATTTCTCACAAAATCCTGTACCTGTCTTGTCTCAAAATAAACCATCACATTCAAACAATCCACCCTCTAATCAAAATACCACAAGTCTGATATGTAATCAACAACCTTCAAAAGAAAATAATCTACAAAATGAATGCCAGGACCAGACTCAGGCAGAGTCACCCGAAGTTTCAATGCTATCAGCTCTTTCAACAAAAAATTATCATATTTTATTAGCAACAGCAGTGTCTAACAACTCTGTACTCTCTCAATAATACCCCTGTACAAGCTAAAATTCTTTTAGATACTGGAAGTCAAAATTCGTCTATAACTAAAAAACTTGTATCAATCCTGGAATATACTCCTTATGATCACTTATTACACATTACAGGTATATCTCAAAATTCGTCAATATTCAACAAAATGGTTGATATTTTCATTTACTCTAATGTTCATTTAGATCAAAAGTTTTTAGTACCTTGTGCCATATTGGAAAAAATAACATGTAATCTGCCACAAGTTCCTATTGATACCACCGGTTTAAATATTCCTGGACATTTCCAATTAGCAGACCCAAGCTTCTCTACTCCTTCAGAGATAGACATCATTATTGGTGCTGATCTTTACTATGATTTGCTAAAAGAAGGAATCTTTAAGTTGGGAAAAAACTTGCCCTATCTACAAAATACGTATATAGGCTGGGTTATAGCTGGCAATATCACGCAATATCGAAACAAGTTTTTAACACAAACAAGTCATGTCACCCTGATTAATGAAAGTGTCTCTCTGCTTTCAGCAACTGAAATATCAAACTCTGATCGGGATTGAACTCTTACTAATTTCTGGAGATTAGAAGACATACCTAGTCAATCTTATCTCACTTCAAATGAAAAACTAGCAGAAAAAAATTTTGCAAAAACCACTAAAATTCTAGAAAATGGAACCTTTCAGGTTAATCTTCTTCTAAAAATCCACAATAAATTTCAAAAACTTGGTGATTTATTTTCAATGGCTAAAAAAAGGTTTCTGGAAAATCGATTTAATAAGAACCCCCAAATTAAAAAATTAAAAGTAGATTATACCAAGTTTATTGATGAATATTTGGTATTAAATCATGCAAGAATTGTTCCTCTAGAAATCCATAATGATAGTGGCGATAATAAATATTTTTTATCTCATCATTGTATCCTAAAAGAAAATAGTGTAACCACCAAGATTTGTGTAGTGTTGGATGGATCTGCAGTTACTACCTCAGGTTATTCTTTTAATAATATTACTCTAAAGGGTTTTCAAGTGCAACCTGACTTATATGACATTCTCTGTAGATTTAGGCTCTTTAAGTATGTCTGTACTACCGATATAGAGAAAATGTACAGGCAAATAAAGGTTAATCCAGAACAAACTTTCCTATAAAATATTATTTGGCCTGAAAATCCTGATAAACCTCTGCAATGTATTGAATTATCTACAGTTACATATGGAACTAATAGTGCTCCATATCTCGCTACTAGGGTATTAAAAAAATTGCTGAAAGAAATATTTCACAATATCCACATGCAGCCGATGCACTGCTCAACCAATGTTACGTTGATGACATTTTAGCTGGGTGTGATAATTATGATGATCTGGAATCCATGTATTCTGAATTAAACTATTAACTTCCGCAAACTTTCACACACATAAATGGTGCTCTAATAACCCTCAATTCCTTAAAAAATATTGTATTGATAATTCACCCCCTACATATTATATCAAAGACAAAAATATAAATAATAAAGTTTTAGGTCTATCTTGGGATCCTCAAAATGATACATTTTCGACTATTCCCAAAATTTTAAATAAATCTGTAGTAACTAAAAGAGAAGTACTCTCAATGATAGCTCAGATGTTCGGTCCTCTTGGTTTAATTGGACCCGTCATTATGATTGGTAAAATTTTAATGCAACAAATTTGGTTGTCAAAAATCTCATGGGATGAATTTCTAAATCAATCTCTTCTTAAAGAATGGCACAATTTCGTTAACAATATTTGTTATTTAGAAAATGTACAAATACCTCGCTGTCTATTTCAGAATAAAAAGATTTGAAATACAAGGATTTGCTGATACAAGCATGAAAACTTATGCTGCATGCATTTATCTCCAGACAATTTATACTGATAATTCAGTTTCCTGTAACTTAATAACTTCAAAGTCACGAGTTGCTCCAATAAAAACAGTATCACTTCCGAGACTTAAATTATGTGCAATGCATCTTTTATCGAAACTCATTAAAAAGATTATTTCAATTTTTGAAAATAAAATAACTATAAACTCGGTAAATCTCTGGACCGATTCCCAAATAGCACTGTATTGGATTCCGTCACATCCCTCACGATGGTCTGTGTTTGTGGCCAATAGAGTTTCACAAATCCAAGAATTAACCAATAAAGTGGCGTCACATTAAATCTTCTGAAAACCCTGCTGATTTGTTATCACGAGGCGTTTTACCTTATGACATTTTAAAGTCACGATTATGGTGGAATGGTCCTAGTTTTTTGCAAGATGCTACAAACATAAATGATTTCAATACCAATGTTAACATAACAAATCCACCTAAAGAGAGAAAAATCGCCTTAGTTATTACAAATGAAAATAAAAACACTTTTTGGTCTGATTTAGGAATAAAATTTTCTAAATTTCCTCGGTTACATCGAATAGTGGCATATATTATTCGTTTCACAAATAACTTAAAGCCAAATTTGCAAAAAGTGAAAGGATTTTTAACTGTTAAAGAATTACAAGTTGCTCTTGATATTATAATTAAAAATATACAATCTAAATATTTCTCAAAAGAAATCAAAAATAATAAACCACTATCAAATAAAAACTTATTAATGTTAAACTAATTTATTGATCATCTCGGTTTTCTCTGTGTTGGTGGTCGGTTGGAAAAGCTAATATTTCTCATAGACAAAAACATCCTATCCTTCTGCCTTCACATAACCACATAACAACTCTTTTGCTCAAACAAGAACACATTCGTTTAGGTCATGCTGGACCTCAAAATATCTTATCTAATTTCCGATTGACTTACTGGCCATTAAATGGTTTGCGTGAAACCAAACGTATAATAAGAAAATGTGTAATATGTTATCGATTTCGAGCTCACTCAAATCAACAGATTATGGCAAATTTACCAAAATATAAGGTTAATATTTGTCGACCATTTGAAAAAGTAGGTGTAGATTTTGACGGTCCGTTTTTAATAAAATCTTCCAAGCTAAGAAAAGCATCAATTACTAAATGTTATTTAGCAATTTTTGTGTGTATGAGCACAAAGGCTGTTCACATAGAATTGGTGTCTAGCTTATCCACTGAATATTTTCTGATGACACTAAAACGATTTATTTCCCGCCGTGGTAACCCCAGTGTAATTTTTAGCGATAATTGTTAAATATCTAGAATATTATTTTACTTTTATGATCTCTGTATTTGATTATTAAATATTCAAATTATGTCAATATATTAGACTTTGAGCTAAACGTAACAGATGGCGCTAATAGTGTTATAATTTAATATTCGGGACTGTAAGATTTCATGCTTTTACGCTTCTGTACTGTAGTGTAGGAGCTACTATTATATTTATATTACTATTATAGTTTAATTGCTAACAAGGAGTTTCAATTAGTCTAATATTTTAACAATAATGCTACAAACTTCTTAGGATCTCGAAATCATATTAAAGAGCTCTATGACTTTATTAATAAAAAGGAACACTCTAATGAGATAGCTGAATACTTATCTACTAAACAAATTAAATGGAAGTTTATTCCACCTCGTAGTTCTCATTGGGGAGGTATGTGGGAATCCGCGATTAAAAGTGCTAAATATCACTTGTATCGACTTGTTGGTTCTGCTCATTTAACTTTTGAAGAATTAAATACAATTCTTACACAAATTGAAGCTATTCGTAACTCTCGCCACCACCCATCAGATCTTCAGTGTCAACTCCAGGCCATTTCTTAATTGGCACCAATCTGACTGCATATCCTGAAAGGGACTTGACAGATATTCCTGAGAATAGACTCTCGTTTTTCCAAAGGTGTACTCAGATACAGCAAGTTTTTTGGAAGCGCTGGTCAACTGATTACTTAAATAGATTACAGAATCGCCCTAAATGGTTTACTCCCACATCAAATCTTAAGATAAATGATATTCTTTTAGTAAAGGAAGAAAATGTATTACCATTAAAATGGCTATTAGCTCGAATAATTGAAGTGATGCCTGGAGCTGATGGAAAAGTAAGAGTGGTAAAGGTTAGAACTCAAGATGGAATATTTACCAGAACTTTCACTAAGCTTTGTCCTCTTCATATTCAGTAAGAAAATAAATGTTAATCTCTAATTTCTCTTTTCTCTAATATTTTTTTTGTTAATGTTTATTTTGCGCTATTCTTATCTCCAAACTCGAATTTTGAAGCATTTGCTTTAACAAGGGCAGGATGTTGTGAAAACCACAATACTGTCAAAGTCATAATTAAATATTTGCACCAAATACGCTATTCACTAATAAGTACGAATCGTGCTCAACGATTACGTAAGCAGCTCCAGACGCGAAGGAAGTCTTTTTAGTAGATCTTCATCTCTCATACTGTCGATGCGCTCGATTTCTGTATAAGAAATATTTCCCGGAATTTCTAAAAATAGTAAAAGGTTTAAATATTGGTAAACATATTTACTAGTAAAAATATTTACTTTTTACTAGGAGTTTTTCTCTGTACTCCAAGTGTTGTTAAAAGTGAAAGTAATTTTAGTATTAGAAGTTTGCTGTACCCTTAAATGTAAGTGTTGGGTAAATAAGTGTGAAGTATTATGCATTTGAAGTAGGGAAGTGTAAAAAAAAACGGATTCTTTTTTACAATATTAAAGGGATGTAAAGAAGTAACCCTTATGTGTGTTTTAATGTAACTTTTGCCTTTCCTGGGATAAAATTCAACCTATAGTTGTGGTCCTTCGAAGTCAATAGTAGAATCAGTTACGCGGTTCTACGTGGTGTAACATTAAGTGTTGCACTCCCCTTAGATGTAGGGGATTCAGGAAAACCCTACCTCTCCACTAATCTTGTCTTATTCTGTCAATATGTCCATGAAGCTATTAATGGAAAATCCCAGGTTGATGTTATCTATAGAGATAGGGAGAAATCCTTTGATAAAGCGAGACACTGTTCAATCCTGAAATCTATATAAGACTTAGATGTGTCTCCGACTATTACATGCCTAGTTCAGTCAAACCTCAGTTGAAATTAAAGGTTCCAAGTCGTGTATCTTTAAAAATACTTCGGGTGTTCCACATAGTTTCAATCTTGGACCACTCTTGTTTTTGGCTGCTGTCAACGGTCTGACTTGCAATATTAAAAATACAAATCAATCTGTGAATGATTGTCAGGCTTTGCAAGATGAATTTTGGGATGTTGCGAGCTGGTACGAATTAAATAGTTTTAGATTAAATGTCAGTAAGTGTGCTTGTATATCACTCACCCTAAATAGTAGTTCCATAATTTTTAATTACACCTTTAATGTTGAACAACTTCAAAGAGTAATTACTAAAGAGTGATCCCTGGATCCATTTTAAGAAAAAAAGTTCCTATGAATATATGTCCAAAACGTCTTAACTTTTGAAATACAGGGTGTTAGTTAAAAAAAAAATCAGTTTTTTTAAAATAACTTAAACAATAATGTAGACATTTTTATGAAATTTGGTACATGTATTCTTTGCATCAAGACGCATTATTTTATGTGCAAAAAAAAAACATTTTTTCTGCCAGTGGCGTCCCTATAGGTCTACTATTAAATATTTTTAGTGAAAAAAATACTACGCCACTGCTTTTTCTTAAAATAAAAATTATTTTTAAAATCCTCAATCACTTTTTAGCAAATTTAATCTATTGGTTTTTTAACGTCCGACGCATAATTTTCGCTTAAAAAAATAAAAACAATTTTACTTCCCTAAAAAGCCAGCTCGTTGCCCATAGCAATAAGAAACATGCATAGGAGACTCCGCGACTTTATTTGCGTTAAATAAAGACACGTTATGGCACTTTTTTACTCCCATTTACTTTTTAAACGCTTTAAAAATACGAGTATTTCTTAAATTATTTAACTTTTCATACTTCTTGTAATAAATCTGATCGCTTAATTTGCTTGCAATCGGCGAATATTTTCACACCACATCAGACTTTTAGGGGAGTAAAAAAACAAAAGATTTGCTAAAAAGTGGGAATTTTAAAAATAGTTGTTATTTTAAGAAAAAGCAGTGGCGTAGTATTTTTTTCACTAAAAATATTCAATAGAAGACCTGTAGGGACGCCACTGGCAGAGTATACTGGCACTGTATATCAAATTTAAACCAAAATTCGTTTAATTTGAGAGGCTGGTAGGATACCAAGGCTTCAATCCTAAGCATATGGTTATAGTAGGGGAGCCTTGGATGCTAAATTTGCAGTTACTAAAGCATCATGGGGACCTATTGGACTGAAAAGATTAGGTCCTAAAACGAAAAAGAGTTTATGTTAAGTTTGCCATTTTACTAGGGAGGTGAGCATGTACAGGGTGGCCAGATAAGAATGCAAAGTGCTGTATTTTGAAAACTATTCGTCGTAGAGACTTGTGGTAAAAAACTCTATCACTAAAGTGGCCAAAAGAATATCGTGGAAAATATTTTCAGATTTCCAAAATGGTCGCCAGGGGGCGTAACCGCCATCTTAAATTTTTTAAGTGATTTTTCACTGAAATCTACCCAGTAAATGTTACAAAAAAAAAATATGCTTTTTAAAGCTCAGCTTTACTCGAGTAATTTTTGTTCAACACTTTGTGACGTATCTATTAAAATAAAGTGGTGGGGGGTAATTCAATGTTTTTTTAAATATACAGCTGTAACTCCTAAACGACTCAACGGATTTTAACAACTTATTTTAACTTGGTCTCGTTGGAAAAAACATTTATTGCTCCATCAAATCCGTCTGTGATATGTCTAGTTCTTAGTAATGCCGCTAGAGCGCGTTTTTTGATTAATAACAGAAAATTGCAAAATTCTCTAAAAAATTAAACGCAATAATATTATTTTTTTTCATAAAAATGTAGTGAAATGATAGCTAAATAGGCCAGTCAAAACCGTATCTCGATATCTTATTCGTAGCCTGAAATCAAAACACACTTTCCGCCACTTTTTTTTTCAGGTAAAATGAAGCCATTTAAAAAAGAAAACCGGTAAAATACGCAAAATTTGACAGAAGCCGCTAAACTGCAGAATCATATCATTTTTAATTCGGACTAAAATCTAAAAATTACCAAAATAATAATACATTACATTATATTGCAGAGTCTCTTCGGTATGTTTGTTGCACGAAAATAATAGATTTAGTTACAAGAAAAAGTAAAAACAGTTTTTGTAAAATTATATTACTTTATTTTACGCCTAATACCTAACATTTCACGTGACTAAAAAAATACAGAGTGAATTCTCCACTTTAGAGAAGGCACTCATGAGTCAGCCACACTGGGGACAAGGCTGAAGCTGCAGAGTGACAAAACGCAGTTAACGATAGAACTGGCAACACCACACCTAACCTCACCTCAGTTGTCACCTATTTGTTGACAAAACTAATCAAATACAGGGTTATTCTAATGATTAATCAAGTCCCATAGTGGATGATTTAGTGCGGGATAACAGCCTTGTCGTAATAAAATTTGGCTTTCCGCGACTCTTAGTGAAAAATATATATCCAAATCTACCCATTGTGCAAAAAGTCATTCATTTTCGTTAGTTTAGACAAAAGCCGCTATTATATAGAATTACTGAAATTCTGTAAAAAGGCAAAGTTTTCACAAGGACCTACGAAAATCTCCAGAGTCGACAGGAAAATTGGTAGAGCCAAAAGCCCTGGCGTACTGCCAGTGACTTTAGAACTGAGACCATCAACCGCGCTGCCGAAGCCTTCTCCGTTACCAGTTCCTTAAAACCTGGACCTTCAAGCCGACCATTCGAGACAAATCCAGAGACTACTACACTACAAGCTTTATGGATACCTTGATTGTATTGTAAGTAACTACTGAATAGCTATATTTTTTTAAATTTTATATATTACTATTTTATGCAAAAAATAGTTAAATCCACGACTACTACTACTAATTACTACTGCTTTAAAGGAACATATGTAGGTTTTCTTTAGGATTAAGTACTATTAAAGTAAGTCAAAATCAAACACTCAGTTTGACTGATTCACATAGTTCAACAAGTTTAGAAAAAGTCACAAGAAGAAACACTATCAGATATGAAAAACGTTCGTTTCCATACACCCCTTTTACCAACTTTCTCAGGTATACAATCACTAAGAAAGCTTTATCGATTAAAATAAAGTAGTTTTAGCAGTTATAAAGAGTAAATTAGTGGACGAAACTCGCGACTTTTTATTAACTCGGACTTTCCAAGGAATATCTGCTATATTCAATGCGAAGTGCCAGATTTAAATCCAAGATTAATTTTAAATGATTAATTCCAAAACACATCTGTATTAATATTGACTGCAAATTCACCTCAAACGTTACAACAATGCTCATGTTACAAAGACCTACCACTTTAGATTAGGCCTTAAAATATGTATTGAATTATATTATGGTACAGTCACAAATTAATTTTACGAATTCTATCAAAATCCTCCTTACAATAAAAAATTCTTTAGACTTTAAATCTCAAGAATTGACAAATATAGAAACCTACCCTTATCTAATACATGAACCCTCAGAATATCCACATGAGAACTTTCCTTATACTAACGAAAATAAACCCTCAGTAAACTATACAGAGGAGTATTAACAAGCGGAACATCCTGAAAATATTACTGAATAAACCATCGCCTATTGAAAAAAAGAAAATTTTCGGATATCAGCCGACAACCAACAATTGATCTAAATAATATAGCTCAGCAAATAGAATTACCATATATTTACCTCCCTAAAATAGACCTAACGATACTTATATTATAATATTGCACAATTTTTTGAAGAAGATATTTTTTATGAATCGTCTAAAATAACAACTAAAATGTAAAAGTATATATAAAGAAGACACAAATTTAAATCTCTGCCTTTTAAAAGAATTAGAAATGTTGCATAATTTTAAATTTCAAGTTCTAAATTGGCATAAAAATTTTGATGCTCTGATTGGATCAAAAGATCTTAAAATACTAAATGCTCTTATAGATTATAAGACCAAAACCTTGACAGTGCACAAATACAAAAATCCCTTTTTTTCTTGCTTTCAATAAACGACTAGACAAACCAATTGAGAACAGCTGTAATAATTATCTAATCATTTCAGTAAATCATGAAAACGGTATAGCAATTTTACCCTCTTTTACCGTAAATGAACATATTATCCCAGACAGCCTTTTTACAGTGAAAACGATCTTTGCAAAATCCCTAACCCAAATCCCAATGTAAATATACATTTTCATGAAAAAATAAAAATCATTCTCTCGGAACAATTTGATGTACTTGACCAACCACATAATTCCCCACAAAAGTTTAACCAAAACTGCCAACTTAGACTAGAGCATCTATCTTCACTAAAAAAATCAAAAATTATTCTCCTTTGTCAAGAATTTAGAGATATCATGTACCACGAAGACTGTGACTTAACTTTCACGAGTCAAACCAAACACATAATACGCACCACTAATGATAGGCCTATCTGCGTAAAATCCTATAGACACCCACCAGCCATGAATCTTGAAATTAAATCCCAAATTCAAAAATTAATGGACAATGAAATTATAAGGCCATCTATCTCTCCCTATTCAGCCCCTGTTTGGATTATGCCAAAGAAAAAATATGCTTCTATAAAACAAAAATTTAGGCTAGTCATTGATTATCATTGCCTGAACGACGTTACTGTCGAAGAAAAAAACCTCCATCCTCGAATAGAAGAAATCTTAGATAATCTAGGAAAATACACATATTTCACAACCCTAGATATTCGATAATATCGAAATAGACCTAGCATCTATAGAAAAAACAGGCTTTTTCAGTTAACCAAGGTCACTACGAATATCTTCGAATGCCGTTTGGGCTTAAAAATGCCCCCGCAACCTTCCAGAGGATGATGGATGAGATCTTAAAAGATTTTCTTTATAAATTTTGTTTCATTTATATTGACGACATTGTTATTTTTTCCAAATCTCTTTCAGAACATATAGATCACATTCGATTAATTTTTAAAAGGCTTAAAGAAGTAAACCTAAAAATTCAACCCGATAAATCTGAATTCCTGTGCAAAGAGGCATAATTTCTAGGCCATGTCATAACATCCAACGGTATCAAACTAAAACCATTAAACATCGAAGTCATCCAACGTTACGCCAAAATCCCAAAAAGAGATTAAAGCCTTTCTAGTTGTTATTGGCTATTACCGCCCATTCATAAGAAATTTTTGGAGCACTACTTTTCCCCTTACTAGGTGTTTACGAAAAGGTAGCGAAAAATTCATAGGTAAACGAATACCTTGAAACCTTTAAAAAATGCAAAGAACTTAAGACAAATTCTCCGACTTTACAATATCTCGACTTCAAAAAACCATTTAAACTAACCACCGATGCTTCTAACATCGCGCTGGGAAATGTATTATCACAAAACGATCACCCAATAGCATATTACTCAAGAACCCTTAACTCAGACGAATGAAATTATTCTACGATAGAAAAAGAACTTCTTACCACTGTTGACTCAACAAAATACGTTCGATCCGACCTCTATGGCCAAAAATTCACAATAGAAACTGATCACAACCCTTTAGTTTGGCTTTCTAAGATCAAAGAGCCCAATTCTCGACTAATTCGATGGAAGTTAAAATTAAAAGAATTTAACTTGAGATTAAATAGAAGAAAGGGAAAGAAAATTTTGTAGCTGATGCTCTTTCTCGCATTCAGATTAATGTTCATGAAAAAGATGACGCATCCATCGCCCCAAACGTTAATAACATAGTAGCTAATCTTTGTGAATTCGATTTAGCAGACTTCGTTCTCAAGTAAGAACGAAAGATATATAGTCCACTAAAAATCAACCCTCTACCTCAAACAATGACCAAAATCCCCAAAATGATATAAACGACACCGATACCGATGTAACAGTTCACTCAAATAATGATATGCTTGAAAAGTCACATTTCAGAAGTGCCGGTCAACTATACTTCAAACAGAGACATCATTAATTATGACGATGATTTTAAACATACTCATTCCAGACCCTTTATTAAAATAAATAAGACAGATCGACAGGAACCCATACTTAAGATTCTAAAAGAAATAATCAAACCTGACACACTTTTTACCATTTTTATTCAAAACGAAGAACTCAAACTTGAATTTCAAAGCACCGTCATGCAAATCTTAATACCTTCGCTAAACTAGTTTTGTCTAATAAATATCTCTGTGAGGTTTGTTGTAAGGATAAACCCCTTACAACAAACCGAAATAATTTCCGAATGCCATAAAAAAAATCACAACGGGATCATTGAAACCTACAATAATTTAAAACAAAGTTTTTATTGGCCTAAACTGAGAGAGTTCATAACAAGTTACATTAACAAATGCGAAATTTGTTTGCAAAATAAATATGAACGACATCCATATAAAATTGCGTATCAAATGCCATCACTAAATTTGTCAATTTATTTAGAAAATGCCATTTCTAAATAAATTGAGACATTAATTTGCATATCATAATGTTCCAAAACGAATAGTTGCCGACCAAGGTAGAGAATTTGAAAACCGCCTCTTTGAAGAATTCTGTCAGCTTTTCTATATATATACAGGGTGTCTCACGACGAATAGACGCGATCGATATCTCGGAAACTAATTATTCAAAAATTTTGAAAATTTGGCAACATGGCACAGTCGATGGGGGCTACACAACTAAAATATTTTGACAGTTGTGACATTTCCGGTTACACCGGAAGTAGGTGTCAACTTCGTTATTTTAAATGGAACACCCTGTATATTTTTAAATTTTTGGCTTTTACGTGAAATTCTAAGTATATTTTGTGTATAATAAATGTCCTATACCTAAGTGTAACCGTTTTTGATATATTTTTAATTTCATGTGAAAAACTATGTTTATAAGCCCTAACATAATTACCGATTACTCCCTTTTAGTAGCCTTTATTTATTGGTTAGCTTTGGTTTTATTTTAAAGGAAGGACCACTTTAAAAGACTATTTTAATATTTGGCTAAAAAAAAGATACAGAGGAGTCAAAAACTAGCATTAAAAATTAAAATGAAAAAATCATTAAAAGTTAATTTTTTTAATTTCAACCAATTTCCAAATTTTTCAATTTCAGTGTTGCTCATTTAAATCTTCGTTCCATAAAAACCGGTTTCAACGAATTTCTAAATTATGCCAGTGAATATGACTTTGATATTTTGGGGATTTACAGAGACTTGGCTTACACCAGATGATGATGATTACATATATGATTTTTAACATACCTAATTATAATTTTATGAAGGAAGATCGGTATGGGCGGGGTGGCGGGTTTGGTATTTATGCAAAGAAAGTCATTAAGTTCTCTTTAGTAACATTTCCCCATATAACTGATGAGTTTGAGTATTTAAGTATAAGGTTTATTGCGAATAAAAGAAATATTTTATTAGTAAATATGTATAGGCCACCCTCTTCTAGCATGCCTACATTTCATGAACTTATTGAAGAAATTTCTACTATATCTGTTCCATGCTATGATAGTATAATTTTTATGGGGGACTTAAATATAGATTTACTGAGACCAACTGCAGCAACTCAAACCTTTAATTGGAAGTATTCGATCTTCGGCAACTGATTAATAACCCTACTAGAATCAACAATCGGTCTAATACCCTTATTGACGTCATTGTAGCTAGCAGTAACATCGAGTGTATTAGCTCTCAATCTACCTGTATATCGGAGTCCATATCTGATCATAATCTAGTTTAAGCGATTTTAAGCTTACCAAAATCTAAATTATGTAAAAAACAGGTCCAGGGACTACAATAGTATTAACATAACTTCATTTGGAAAGGAGGCCCAGCAGCTAGAGTGGCATAATATTTATTATATTTCTGACATTAATCAAAAAGTGCCATTACTTACCAATAATATTTCCTATTTAATAAATAAATACGCTCCGTTTAAAACAAGACTATATAAGGATAGACCATTTACGCCGTGGATAACGAGTAATATTAAATATCTAATTAAATTAAGAGACAAAGCTCGCAAAAAATATACTCGACAAAAAACTCTCGTCAATTTGACATATTACAGGCAATTAAAGAATTATACTAAACACGCAATTAATCGCGAAGAAATTACTTTTTTCAAGCAAATGTCTATAGAAAAAGGTAAAGAATTTTGGAATGAAGCAAAAAAACTTAATTTTACTAAAAAAAAGATTGACCCTATTCCTGAAAAGCTCAATTTACCCGAGGACTTAAATAATTTTTTTTCGAACACTGTGAGCCCTACTAATTCAACATCATTAGAAAAATTTAACTTTTATAATTCAAATACATTTAGTCACTTAGTTACACACGGAATTTAATATAAGTCTTATAACTGAAAATAAAACTGTCGATATTATAAATAAAATACGGTCAAATGCAATAGATGGTGATGGAATTTCCATTAGAGATCTTAAACTATTTGTCTTCCTTTTTGTCTTAAGCCATTAGTCAATATTTTAAATTCCTGCATCTTAGAAAACCAATTCCCCGATAATTGGAAAAAAGCAATACTCATTCTCTTACCAAATATACCTTTTCCAACAGATTATAAAGACATTAGACCAATAAGTATTCTGCCTGTCATTTCAAAAATCTTAGAACGTCACGTATATAACGAAATAGCTGACTATGTTTATAATTTAAAGATTATTCTTGATTGCCAGTCAGGATTTCGTAAATCTTTTAGTACTATAACAAGTCTTATCAGTATTGTTAATGATATCAGGTTTAAAGAGGATTTAAAGGAAATAAATAACTTGCCTAACTCTTTTAAACTTTAAACTAAAGCATTTGATACCATAGATCACCAAATGCTTTTGGCAAAACTGCACTATTGTGGTTTTTCGGCAAATGCCATAAATTTTTTTAGCTCTTATCTTAAAGATCGGTTACATTGTGTCCGAACGGTGAATGATGGTGAATTTAAATTTTCAAGGTTTTTGTCATTTAAAAAAGGGGTGCCTCAGGGTTCCATATTAGACCCCTTACTTTTCTCTTTATATGTTGCGGACATAAATCAGTGCATCGAAAATTCTAAGATGCACTAATTTGCTGACGACTCCCAAATTTATAATTCTTTTAAAATATCAGACGTTCAGGTGGCACAGAATAAAATTAACGCCGACTTAAATCAGATTGCTTTGTTTGCTGAAAACCTCAAATTAAATGCTTCAAAGTCATGTGCAATGTTTTTTTCACAAAATAAAAGTCATCTTCTAGATTGCATGGAAAATTTTAAAATGAATATTAATGGAACCAACCGTTGCAGAAAACCGTAATCTAGGGGTTATATTCGATTCAAATCTCAGCTTTGCCTCCCACATTAATGACGTACTACCCTTCCTAACCCACCTCTGAAACTTAAAATATTCAACGACATGACTCACCTGGTCGGATGTTTTTGGAATAACTCAGGCGATCGTCACATTCTTTAATATATTTCACATTTTGCCAGTTGAGTTTGAGATAACAAAAGGGAATAGATATATTGGTTCGACTCGAAGTGATAAGACTTGCATAAATTAAGAATTATTATTTATTCAAAGTTATTGTTTGGGATATTTGTAAATATAATTGTTATTGGGAGATTGTGGCTTTATTCCTACATCGCTTAAACGCTCAGACTACATCAGAAGTGGTTGAAAAGAACCGGAGGTGTTGAGAAAAGGCTAATTTAGGGTGTTTCGTGCAAAATTGAAAAATGGGACGTAATAGTAAAAGGGATAGGCGACATCGGTCGCCCTCATCGATATCAACATCAAGTGAAGAGTGCAAGAGCCGTAGGAAAATTGGTAAACAAAAACAAAAAAAGTCAAGAAGCAGATCAACTGTAAGTTACACACCTCCTCCTATTAAGTCGTATCCCGCTGAGACCATTACCGTTTCTAGCGTTATACCAGATTTTGACCCCAAATTTAGGGATATAAATGACTGGATCGAAATTATTCAATATAATAAAAATTTATATCATTGGTCTGATACGGCCACTATATTTCAAGCTTTAAGCAAATTAAAAGGGACTGGCAAAATGTGGTATGATAGTTTCATTGAAAGTGAATTGGGGTGGTCTCAGTTTTCATGGGAAAAATGGAAAAATATTTTATTGCTAACTTTTAAATCAAATCGAAATTGTTACAAGTTGTTAATGGACCTAGTTAATCATAAACCAAAAGAAAATCAATCATTATATGATTTTTATTTCGAACATCTTTCAAAGATCAACAAACTAAAATTAAATTTTTCGGAAACAGATAAAATATCTTTGATTACCGGAGCCATTAATGACAATAATATAAGCGCAGCAGTCGAAGCTTCCAATATGACAGATGTTAATGCTTTAGGCGCATATCTTAAAAATAAAACTAATGTTGTTACAGCCAACAAAATGGTACAAAATAAATCTCAATTTGAGAACACTAAACATAAAATGAGTCGTGAAACTTCTTCGACTAGCTCGACACCTCACATACAAATTATAAACAAACAGTGCAAAACATGCGGAAAAATTGGTCATGATCAATCCGTTTGTAGGCATAGAAACCAGATTTGTAATTTTTGTCAAGTCAGAGGGCATTTAGAAAGTTATTGTTTAAACAAGAAAAAAGTTAGTAATTTTAAGCCTCACAATTTTCAAGAAAATCAGAAAAATGTTAAAGAAAATTTTAAACCAACAAATGTTAACCTTATTAAAAATTCAAACAATATATCAAAATTTTATAAAGACATTTGTCTCAACGGATTTAAGTGTAAAGCATTTATAGACTTTGGTAGCGATTGCTCACTAATTAAATTATCTTTGGTCAAAAAACTGAAAATAGAAATATTTTCACTAGAAACCCCTATTGTGTTGTCAGGATTTTTAGGAGTTGGCATCACTGTTAAATATTATATTGTAGCTCAAACGAAAATCGATGACGTAGGACTCGAAACAAAATACTATATTATTGAAAACTCGGAATTTAAATTCGATAAATTCAATTGGTACAAATTTTACTGAGAATATAAATATTATGTATTATAGAATAAATAACTCCCTTATTTTTAAATATAAAGGGGATATTCCTACATGGTTGTCTAACATTCACCATGGAGAAATATCTTCTGAAGAATTAAGATTGTTACAAAAACTTTTACAGAAATTTAACATGTGTATGTTCCAAACATTAAATAGCTTAGGTAAAGCTCATTCGGTTACACTTTCAATAGAATTAACTTCTGAAAAACCAATAGTCCATAGAGCATATCGATGTGCAGAAAAAGATAAGGAAATTTATCGAAATATTATAAAAGAACTCTTAGATGCAAAAATTATTCAAGAAAGTAAATCTCCTTATTCTAGTCCCGCTCTGCTTGTAAATAAAAAGAATAACGAAAAAAGAATGGTAGTCGACTACAGGACGTTAAATAAAATTTCTGTTAAAAATACATTTCCAATGCCTGTAATTGAAGACATCATAGACACATTAACAGACTATAAATATTTTACCAACCTCGACTTGGCATCGGGATATCACCAAATTCCAATGCATGAAAGCTCAATTCGTTATACGGCATTTGTGACGCCGGAAGGGCATTACGAGTATCGAAGAGTACCATTTGGGTTATGCAATGCCCCTTCAGTGTTTCAACAGTTCATGAACGAAATATTTTTGCCACTACGTCACTTTCATGTCATACCATATTTGGATGATGTCCTCATACCATCAAAAACAGTGATTAAAGGTATAGAAAAATTAGAAAAAGTTTTAGAAATAATTAAGCAATACGGTTTAACTATAAAACTTAGTAAATCAGCGTTTTTATTGAAAAAAATAAACTATTTAGGATACGAAATATCATTTAATAGAATTTGTCCTTCAGACACCAAAATTGAATCCGTTCAAAATTTTCCTCGTCCTAAAAACCAACATCAGTTAAGACAGTTTTTGGGCCTTGTGGGATACTTTAGAAAATTCATTCAAGACTTTGCACGCAAAACAGCCCCTCTTACAAAGCTTTTAAAAAAAACATTGTAAATGGAAAATCATGAATTAATTTTTAGTCAGTTAAGAAATCAAATATATTCCAAACCAACATTCGCTTTATTTAACCCACAATTACCAATGACTGTATATACTGATGCAAGCCGAGATGGTTACGCTGGTATTTTGACACAAAAAAAAGATAATTTGGAACACCCTGTAGCATTTTTCAACAAACAAACAACCGATACCGAAAAAAACTACAATTCTTTTGAGCTGGAACTATTAGCAATAGTCAAAATTCTGGAAAAATTTAGATACTATTTAACAGGGCACGTTTTTACAATTTTTACTGACTGTAACGCGGTTAAAAACGCTTGGAACAAACAGAGAATCGTACCTCGAATTGCTCGCTGGATATTAACCTTGCAGGATTTTTCTTTCAATATATTACATAGACCGGGAACACAAATGCAGCACGTAGATGTATTAAGTCGCAATTTTACTGAAAGTGGTAACAGACAAATAGAGAACATTTTAGTTATTTCTGAAAACGACTTTTTAAGAGAAGCTCAAGATTTAGATGATAGTATTAATGATATTAAGAACACACTACTAAGCGGTGACGTAGATAATAATAAAGATATATTTAATAATTATGACTTGCGTGGTAATAAAGTTTTTAAATTAACCCCATTTGGACGAAGATGGGTAGTACCAAAAAGTTGTCGTTGGCAAATTGTCAAAGCTAATCATGACGATATTGGTCATTTTGGTTTTGATAAAACTATTGAGAGAATGAAAAAATTCTATTGGTTCCCAAAGATGAATAGGTAGTAAAAAAATATATAAGTGCATGTTTACAATGTTTATATCATAAAGACTCAAGTGGAAAAAAAACTGGGTATCTTCACTCAATTCCCAAGTATGCGAGACCTCACCACACAATTCATCTAGACCACCTAGGCCCGAGAGTAAAAATGGAAATAAATACTTATTAGTGGCAGTTGATGGATTTTCAAAATACACATATTGCCAACCAGTCCCTGATACGTCTTCGAAACATGTAGTTGGAAAATTGGAAGAATTTTTTTCAATTGTTGGAAATCCCATACGGATTATTACTGATGCGGGTACTGCTTTCACTTCAAGAGAATTTAAAGAATATTGCGATAGAAAAGGCATTAAGCTGTTCACAACAGCTGTTGGACTTTCTCGAGGTAATGGTCAAGTAGACGTATGAATAAGACCATACTGGAGGCTCTGGCTACATCAACTGCTAATACAACGAGAGACGACTGGGACAGCAAAATACTACAAATTCAACAAGGAATAAATAGCACGAAACACCGCATAACTCAACACTCACCCGCAGAGCTACTACTCGGTTATCCACTTAGAACTGACACTGACATTTACAATGTATTGGACGAAGAGATTATAGACGTTACAAAGATCCGGAAGCAAGCGGCCAAAAATCTCGAAGAAAACAGAGTCAGGCAAAACTTATCGTTTAATGAACATCGAACACCACCAAAATTTTATTCAGTGGGAGATGTCGTACTTACAAAAGTAACAAGCTTTCCGGCAAACAATGAAAGTAAAAAGTTACTTCCCAAATATAGAGGCCCTTTCAAAGTCATCGAGGTTTTACCTAACGACCGCTATCGAGTAAAGGAGGATATTCACTCAGAACGATCCAGTAGACCTTACACTGCTGTGGTTGGATTAGAGCAAATGAAGCCTTTTACTCTTCAGGAAAAATAATGTCGAAGGTAGGCAAAGATACTACTACTCTCTCTCCAAATAGTGACACTTGAAACAGTGAAGATCGTTAACACCTTTGGCAAAATAGTAGCCCTCTTAGGCAAAACAGTCGCCCTCTTTGGCAAAATAGTAGCCCTCTTAGGCAAAACAGTCGCCCTCTTTGGTAAAATAGTAGCCCACTTAGGCAATGCAGTTGCTCTTTGACAAAATAGTCGCCCTCTCTGGCAAAATAGGAATCGTCTTAGGCGAAACAGCAGATCTCTCAAGCAAAATAGTAGCGCTCTTAGGCGAAACAGCCGCTCTCTTCGGGAAAATAGTAGCCCTCCCAGGCAAAATAGTAACTCTCTTAATCAGATTAGATTTAAAAAAAAAAAAATGTTTTAATTCCAGGTACTCTTTATCTTTCGAGGACGAAAGAAGATCAGGATGGCCGTGACGTACTACCCTTCCTAACCCACCTCTGAAACTTAAAATATTCAACGACATGACTCACCTGATCGGATGTTTTTGGAATAACTCAGGCGATCGTCACATTCTTTAATATATTTCGCAGGGCGAGATAACAAAAGGGAATAGATATATTGGTTCGACTCGAAGTGATAAGACTTGCATAAATTAAGAATTATTATTTATTCAAAGTTATTGTTTGGGATATTTGCAAATATAATTGTTATTGGGAGATTGTGGCTTTATTTCTACATCGCTTAAACGCTCAGACTACATTAAGAACAAAATTAAAATTGCTTACGGACGTTTAAAAAACTTATATTAATACAAAAATCAGTTACCATTAAACACCAAATATTTGCTTTGCAATTCGCTTGTACTATCTTTGGTGGATTATGCAGACATTGTGTATGGCGACTCACTAACCGTATCTTTGTTAAGGACGGTGCAAAAACTGCAAAATAGTTGTATGCGTTTTTCCTTTAATATATCGTATAGGGACCACATTACTCACATATCTAAATTCACATTTTATATTAAATATGAGGAATAAGGAAAGAAGGGAATGTCATATGTATAATTTAATTTAGAAAATAATTAAATCAGGTCAGCCGCCATATTTAAGACTCTTATTTTTTCACCATGATTATATACACAATGTAAGAAATCCAAACTTGATTAGAATTCCATTTCATCGAACATCAGGTTTTAAAAAATCATTCCAGTATGTAGGCATTCATATATGGAACAAGTTACCGGATTACATTAAAAATAGTTTACCAAATAAATTTATTGCATATGTTAAAGAAATTCTTCTTAATTCTCAACTAACATAGGCATTTTAACAAATTCACACCACTAAATTTTTATTAAAAATATAATTTAATTATTTTTATTTAATTGCAACCATATTATTTTTGAGTTCTTACTTTTTAAATCAACACTGGTCTTGTTGATGTTACAGGCATAAAAATAAAATTTTAAATGGTTCATTTTGGAATATCTATCAATTTTTGCGTCGTGTTGCGCTGGTTTTCCAGCCTCGGCTCGTGTTTTTTGCCCTTCCTCCTATCTGTCTATTGCACAAATGGTACCTATATTAATGTAATTGATATAGTAAATTATTACACTATATTTTTTTTTGTTTTTAGCTTTTATATGTTTTTAGGGTTTAATGACTTATTTTCTAAATAATTATAATTGGGAAAGTCTTTATTCTTCTTTTAGTTGTAATTAGGTTAGTATGTTTTAACGGTCTGAGCAGCACATACGCTTATAATTTGAATATGAGACAAGATTAAAATTTTATTGGAGATTATTGAAAATTAGATTAGGTTCGAAATTAAAGATATCATTGACACAATTTAATACTGGTTCTCTTAGCTCTTGTAATCTTCGGTTTTTTAAGGAGATCTAGTTTTTTACCTTTTCCACACTCATGTAATATAGTTACATCAGCCGACACCGAAAAGTTATGACCAGTCGATAAAAGATGATTTGCAAAGGCTGATTTTGTTTCTGTAATATCGGTGTTTTTATAATTGTTGAAAAGACTTATATGTTCTTTTACCCTAGTGGAAATTCTTCTACCAGACTGACCAACATACACAGCGGAACACTCAAAGAATACACCCCAGATTTTAAAGTTTGCTCCATTTTATCCTTTGTGTTTATCAAGTGTTTTTTCAGAGTGTTTGCAGTTTTAAAAGCTATTGAAAATTAAATTTAATTTTCAATAGCTTTTAAAATAGCGTTAATTCTAAGCTTAAATTTCTTTATTTAACTCTAACTTTTGTATTATCTTTTTTAGAATTTTGTATTTTAGATTTAAAATTTAGGGACGAAGTGAAGTCATTTGGATCTGAAACTTTTGGGAGATTAGGTAAGAAAATTTCCAACCTTAAATCGTCCAATTTGACACAATTAAAACAACTTAATTTACCTGAATTTAGACAGAACTTGGGTGGTAATTCATAGTTTGATTTTCACAAAAGATTTTTGAATTTATGAAAAAAATATTAATAAGAAAGTCATAACTTAAAATTAAATTTTTCGCATAAAGTTGGTTTAAAAATTAGAGAAACCCTAGCCGTTGAGGCTGAAAATATCCTACAAACTACAGATATTACCAACAAAAATATCCTTAGAGCAAATATTTCTCTGTTAAATTCTAAATTAGACAAAAATAAAACTTGTAATTATAATGGTAAGCACTTAAGATCCTTAAAAACTAAAATTGAACAACATGACTTGATTGTCACTAAGGCCGATAAAGGTAACTATATTTTTTTAAATTTATGTTAGTGTGAGTCAGTGTGTGGCTTTTGTATTTAGATAGGTATGTCTTTTCTGTTACTTGGCGTTCTGTTCTGTATCATTTAATTTTGATAATTTTATTTAGGTCTGATGATGGCCTAATGCGGCGAAACGCGTAACCTAAAATAGACGCTTGATTTATGAGACTTAACTTTGAGTTTACTTTCTCCCTCCTTAGGTTTGTATATATAGATTACACAACTCCCGGAAAGTCTTCCTCAAATAGTCCCGTAGCACGATTGCATTCAACATTATTAGAAAAGTTAAGTCGAAAATCCTGACGAGAGTCCCCAAAATCTAATGATATATGCAATATTAAATTACAATCAAAGCATTCATTTCACCACAGGTTTTTCACTCTTTTCTACATTATATGGCCCCTACTTTAATGAACCTACAATGAATAATGAATGACCTCACATTATTCGAACAATATAATGAAAAACGAAAAAGCGAAGTTCTACCGTTCCATCAAACCTTCCAAAAGCAATTACATTACACACAAAAACTAATCTTAGGAATAAAATAAACCCGACCTACATTTACATAAAAATAACAGACATTAATAAAAATAAAATCACAGGCATGTCGAAGAAAAACCTACCACAACTCATATTAGAAAAATAAAAAGAATGAGAAAAAATCCGATTTCTTTGCAGCCTCCTGATCCCCCTGAAGAGCTCATGCCTAGCACTTTAAGTTCAAAAACTACCTAACAATGGATGTTACTTAGAAGAAATCTCTCCATCCCTAGTATTAAGTTATTACCACTCCACCATATATCCCATTTAATTTTATAAAAATATCATTAGTCCATATTTCTTCTAATGTTTTGATCTGAAGTAACCTCTTAGATCACCGTAATGAATCTTTGTTTCAAACACAAGTGAACAACCTAGTAAAACTACTTAATAAGACATATGACACCTATGCAAAATTAGATCATTACGAACCTGATAATGACAACAATTTTTTCCGCAAAAAGCGTGGCTTAGCAAATTACATCGGAACAGCTATCAAATTTAATACCGGAAATCTAGACGACAACGACCTTAGAAACATTATCCATAATTTACAAATTCTTAAAAATAATCAAATAAAATCCATGCACAAGATTAACGAACTCAGTTCATTTGCATGAAATATTATGAGACAATACGAAGGTTCGACGTATTTTATATATCTTTAATTTTAATTGAAATCCAGAGAAAAGATTTTGTTATTAAAAACAATCAAAAAAATATTTGAGCGAAAAATATTAGTTATCACGCTTAAGATTTAAAAAACGAGGCGAGAAAACATACCTGGTCGCAAGACTCGAGCGCGTGACGTCAGTACTTAGACAAATTTTCCAGCGTTTTGGCAGAGTATAGGGAATTAGGTTCGGCTGGTACGGAGGCGGAGAGGTGTCTACGAGTAGTACAAATTGACCAAAAGGTCCTTGTGTATTTTATTTTCTGGTGCTAATACCATGCTACAAGGATATCAAAAAGCTGATTCGCGAAATTTACCCCATGTGGATGTAGAAGTGATATTCGAGTTTTTATCTAATGATACTAATTTAAATCAACCCCAAGGCAGCGGCGTTAAAGTGTTCCGGTAAGTCGGTATATTCATTTTTATTATACATCCGTTTTTTTTTTAGAAAATTTGATACTATTTTGTCTTTAGTTACTATATTAATAGAAGTTAATATAATATTTAAACTGATCTTATAATGCCGGCTTAATATGAAAAATCTATGGAATAATTATGTATACATCTGATTTTTTTTTTCTAGGTATAATACCTATTATTAAATTTAGGTATATTATAATACATAAGTAAAATAAATTTTTTTTCTAGATACAGAGTATATTAGGATCACATAAATTAGTTTTATTTATTGTAATGTTTGAAATAATAATTTTTAGTTAAATATGTTCCGACAGAACGACGCGAAAAAAAGACGCAACAAAAAATAGTTTCTTTTAGTAGCTACGAGAAATATTTAAATTTAGAGAAAGGTGCAGTAAATTATAGATTTTATAGGGATAAAGTATATACACGGTGTCGTACCTAACAGTTATCAACACTCTATATATTTAAAAAAATATGTTTGAGTCAATGAAGAACCTTGAACATTTCCTTAGAATCTAAAATAATAATTTGATTAAGATCTGGGAGAGAAAATGACGACTACTCTGCAGTTGGTTATGTGCAAGTGAAGAGACGGAGATATGTGTATGGTCCGAGACGCATTTGCTCGGAGCATAAAGTGCGCGCAAAACCATTGATGTGTCTTGTTGATGAAAAATAGAGAATTATAAAAAAAGTTGATTGCACGGATTGCGCTGCATCAGCTAAAGGGTGCAAACACGCAGTTGCGTTTCTGATGTGGTATATATGCGATCTGAAGAACCAGCTCCTACTGCGGGTCTTGTTATTGGAAGAAGGCAGTCTTAGCTCAAGTTGGTACAAATATCAAGTTCATAAAAGCCTATTGGAAAGCCACTTAAAGAACCTAAAGCCCGTATACCACCCACTAAAGGATTTTTTGGAGAAACAGTCGCCACTACAAGAAAGCATAATTATTCTTGTCCACTTTTAAACCATAATCACTTGTCAATCAATGCAAAAAGCCTTTCAGTCCATAATTTAATGGCAAAATTTATTGTAGCGGCGAACGATCATAGCCCACACCTGCTGGTAAACTTCCAATAAATAACAAAAAAACTTGATGACGTTCAAAAGCATAAGCATGATATGAACATTTCTATGAAGAAATCCTTAGATTGAAGAATCCTTACAGAAGCTGAATGGGTCATGAACTCAGAACGTGAAGATGAATATGGCCTTAGAACTTTATGACTTTTTTTAAAATATATTTAAGTCAAGTTTATAACTGTAAAATTAAGACTAAAAAAATTTTTTTCAAAAATAAAAGAGTTCTAATTCATTTATTGCAGAAACCCCCTATGTAAAGGTTTCAATTTATTTTTTTACGAACTAATAAATTCAATTTACTTTTATAGTTTTAGACCATTAGTTAAGGGACAGACTCCCAAGTATAGCTCAGTTCAGAGATCTATTAGAATCTTTGATGTGCCGCGAATAGTCCGTGTGCCGGTGTTGCTTATATTGTCACATGACATGCATGTTTAAATCGCAAAATTTTATGTGGAAAGAGTCATAAAGTAATGTTCTAAGCGATATTTAATCATTCCATTAAATAAATAGATGTTTTAAGCATTTTTTTAAGAATTTATACATTTGATTCATAAAATTTGACCACATGCGCCTACGTATTATTTTGTTAGACGTCTGACCTCAGTCACAGCCACTCAAGCGTGAAAAGTTGCACAGGCCCGGCCTTAAAATTTATTTGTATTTAAAACTTTATTATTTGGGATTTTTAGGTTTAGTTTTATTAAGTTAGAAATTCAGGATAGTCGATAGCAAGTTAATATTTAATTTAACTATAAGATTTAAGTACGTAAAATCAGTTTAACCAAAAACTTTAATTTAATAGGTTTAGTTTTTAGCGCCATCAGGGGGGTGTTTATAACAAGTGATAAGAGAATGGGTGGTAGGAATTACTTAGGCCCATTTATTCTGTGGATTAAGGCATTAAAGATTTACTTTTTGACACAAAAGGGTAAAATGTTTTGTTTTGTCTTCAAATTTTATATATTTTTTAAAATTTTATATTTCCTTTTTTTGGGTATCGAGATTTATTTTTATTTGGTGGTTATTATTAACGGGGATTTTGGCTGCCACATTCAATGTCCTTTATTATTATTTTTTTAATTAATACATATTATGACAATAATATACTGATGAAAACCCCCATCTCTATATTTAGTAGCAACATCTTTGGATAAAAATTATGTAGTCAGAAAAGTGGAAGTATATTTTTTAAATAAACTTTTACATTAAAAATCATCTAGCTGTCTTTATCTTATGTGTGTAAAAGACACAAGTTTTTCTCATAAAAAAATACACACACCTTACATCCTGAATGTAATATTTATTAATTTGTGTTTGCCTCATATTTAGTTATTGTGCATAATAGGCGAGATTAGATGAAAATTAACAAAAATAAATGTTTATACTAAAAACTAAAAATCTTATACAAAACCTTAAAGTTACAGTGAGGATACTAAATACTTTTTTATAAATGTAACCACTCGTTTGAATCCGGCCCAAAGAGTTAAAACAATTTTCTAAACTCTGTTTTTTTCTGCTTTTTTTCTTTAGCAGTTTCTTCCATTAAGGAAGGAACCAGTTTCTTTGTTGCCGCTATGGATTCCAACTTCATCTCGCACAGTCGCACTGAACTTATGGGTACTAAAACAGATTTAAAAAGTGTACACGAGTAGCAGAAATACTGTACTTAAACAATTACGTTTTAAAATCCCTTGATTTTCCCCTATAGCTTTTACTTCCCTGGCTTCTTCCTCTGCTTCCTCAACACTAGAAAATGAACCATCAAAACTATCTGAGTCTAAATTACTGTCCAGATCACTCTTATTATATAACACAAATATTATGTTCTTTCTTGTGCACCCACCGTCTCCATAAGCCGGCACAAACACTGTCCTGTTCATTTTTCAAATTTTCCAGCCTATTTTCCCAGGGTCGAAACATTTTAATGTCTTTAAGTATAATATCAAAACAAATCCACAAACAAATGAAAAACACACTTCCTCACAGTAAAAAGTGCAAAAAATTTAGACGAATACAGGCCAATAGAGATAGATACACAATCACTTGCACAGCCTAAAGTAGGAATCGCAGATCGCAGGTGTTTTATCTTTGTTTAATAGACTAGCTAAAAAGAGGTGATAAGTCTGGGAGTGCTGGTAGTGTTTAAAATGATTTGTAAAAGCATTGGATTTTAGTCCGCGGTCAATTTTTTGAAATTATTTTCTTTTTAAAAATGGACATTTTCGAAAGAAAAACAAAAAATAGTGTAAAACATGGGGTTTTACGTATATTTAAAATGATTTCATAGATAAATTATATAAAATTTTGCCATTTAAACATGAATATCAAGCGACAATAAATATGACATAGACATACGGACTATTTAGTGCGGCATCTGCGACACATCAAAGATTCTAATAGATCTCTGAACTGGACTTTAACATCAAAATTAAAAAATACAAAAGAAATATTTCTTAGGGCGTAAAATACTTTTTTTCATATTATCTCAAAATGTAAGGTTTTGGAGATATGGGCTTTCTGAAAAAACAATTCAATTTAGGAAACGATATAAAATTTATTCTATTACAAAATCAGTTTAAACAGCTTTTTAACTTCAATGACTACCTAGAGAAATTACTTCATATGATCTCATTTGCACATTTAGAAACACTAGATTTGGAAATACTTATCTTAAAAGACATTATACAAATCTGGGACTATTTAAGAATGCACTATCCTAAAAAATCTCTATCGTCCCTTAATCATATATCTGAATTAAGTTTAATTTGTAAATCAGAATTTTTAATTTTACAAGAAATGCCAATTCTAGTAGTTAAGGCATCTATCTTTAATGAACATAAATGTAGCCTTAAGTTTGTGTATCCAATACCTAATAATGAATCTAAAATCCTAATTATATCTAGTAAATTTTATTGTGGCAATTTATAGTTTAACCATTGCGACACAATAAACTCTAGATAGGTTTGTTATAATCCTATTGCCAATAGTGCAGACCCTCGAATGAAGAAAGTCATTATGCTCTTGTCCGAAGTAACTTTCAAATATATACCGTCACGTACAAAAATGCTTTATTACTTTGTACAAAAAGTCCAGAAACAATTTACGAAAACTGTTATCAATTCGAAAAGGTTACTTTAACTGAATGTCATGTCATTGAAAGTCAATGTGATATTATAATAAACCATGACAAATTTTCTCTGTCAATTAATAATATCTCCATAGCTTTGCCACAAATTAAAAGTCTTCCTAATACCAACTTATCCATAAATATACAACTTCGACGTCTTACTAACCGTAAGAAAATTCAAGAAGATTTAATAAAAGATATAAGCTTTGAAGATATAGAAATTAAGCAACAAAAATATTATACAATAATTATTGTTTTATTTTTAGTATTTTGTATTTTAGTTTTAGACATTTATTTGTATCAAAAAATAGGTTAGATTAAACAATTCCTGTAAAACTTTTACAAAAGTTAATCAACGAGAACGTTGAAAACTCTAAGGTGCTTGTGTAATTCGCGAGTAATAGCCGGTAACCAACATACTTGCTGATATAGCAATTAAGTACTATTTAAGTAAGTGTAGTATAACAATCGGTAACATTTTAATATTGTGTCAAGGCTCTGCTGTTCATATTAGATGTTCATTAATTTTAAGTTTTTGGGTTTTTTGTAAATAAAGCTTTTTTTAAAAGTAACAACGCCAGGCTGTTATCATTATTGGCGCTGCGAACAGGATAGTTGTGATTCTGCCCTTTATCGGTGTTTCCGTTGTGCAGAAGTGATTTTTAAATCTTAGCCGACTATCCGAATCAAGGACCCTGTGGACGTGCATCCAGAGTATCCTACTGAGAGGAGTAAGAAGAAATAAGTGCAAAAAAAGTTTAGTGCGTTTAGTGATCGTGTGATCCAGTGCCTAGTGAGCGTAGTGAAGAGCGATCCTGTAGTGCATCTACCGCCACCACACACGCAGGCAGAGAACGACGCCGACGTCATTGACGCCCTTCTTCCCCCAGCAGTCTTGACGTTCCATCAGGAGGACCTATTAGCGATTCCAGCAACACCTCTATAGTCTTTATGGATTCATCCTTGCCTATACTGTAAGTTTTTCTTTTTGCTGAATTGCCTTAATGTCAAGTCCTTCTAACCGTTTGCAAAAAATCCTGTTAAAAAATAGAGCGTTTTTAGGATTAAGTTCAACTCCTAATTTAAGACAAAGCTCAAGTTCTTCAGACTCACAAGAACTAGCTGAGCTTCTAGAAAATTTAAGTTTAAGTTCCGAAGAAAATTCACCATCAGTTGTAGAAAACACTTTAAGACCTTTAAATTTAAATATGGAAACCCTAAGATTCCATTCATCACTCTTACCCACTTTTTCAGGCGAACAAAGCCATTTAGAAAGTTTATTATCTCAATTAATGAATTTTTTTCTCTTCACGATAGTGAAAATGCTGATCAAAACAAATTAGTCTTAGCAGCAATAAAATCTAAATTTACAGATAAAGCTAGAGACTTTTTACTATCTAGGCCTGATTTAACTTCCTGGCACTTAATAAAGGACGCATTACGAATTAAATTCGGCGATCCTATTACATATCAAATTTTATTACAACAGCTTCAGTACATTAAAATTTCTAGACACACAGAGAATATTTTACAATTTGTAGATAGGCCTAAAACATTTGTGCAAAGAATAATTGCAAAAATACAATGCGAGGTCAATAATTACAGCGCAAAAATCGCATTGCTTAATCAAGTTGAAAAAACCTCAGTTTTAATTTTGACTGCCAATTCTCCACAAACACTAAAAACATTACTCATGCTACAGCAACCGAATACACTTGATGACGCTTATAATCACGTTTTAAATTACAACATGATTGAATCGCAAGTGAACTTTACAAATACAAATTCAATTTTGCATCGCAATCAATTTGGTACACTCCCTAACCGCAATAACCATAATTTTCCACAAAACCAATCATTTAGAGCCTCTAGTCAGCCACACCACCTAAATCCACTTTTAGCTCCCATGTCATTCCCGGCAGACCAAAAATTCCCTAGTCAACCTGTACCGATACAACCCCGATCCGTTCAGCACCGACATTACCCCACTAATACCCAAACTTTTGGCAGACAAAAAAACGTATTTGCCCCAACCCATAAACCTATCACAGAACCCCCCGTTCCTATGTCAGTCACATCTGCAGGACCCTCTAGGATGTCTTACCAAAATCAACAACCTCCCCAAAGACAAAATAATTTTCAATTGACGAACGTAGAGACTTACCCAGATTTTGACAACCCCGAACCATATTTTGTAGAACAACCCCCCGATTTTGACGAAGCAACTAATTGTTTAAGCCCTGATTTTATGTACCCACCACAAAATTTTGAAAATCAAAATTACGTTGCCACGCCCAATAGTCAAAATTTTTCTGACAATCCAGAAAATTTTCAGGACTTGGCCTCGAATCAAACATTAACTTAAACAATATTGCACAAAAAATAGAGCTGCCTTACTTTCATTTGCCAAAAAAACAAATTACTATTCTTATTGATTCTGGCGCCTCTGACTCTATAATAAGTCCAAAAATCGCAAATCTCTATCCAAACAACATCTTTTTTGAGCCATTTGAAGTGACTGCTTGTAAAAGAGTCTATAAAGAAAATAAAAATCTAAAAATAAATTTGTTAGAAGAACTAGGAATTCATGAATCATTTGACATGCGCATTTTAAGCTGGCATAATGATTTTGATGCCTTAATAGGTACAAGAGACTTAAAGCACCTTCAAGCACTTATTAATTATGAAAACAAGACATTGACTCTAAAAAATATACAAATACCATTCTCATTAGCTTATAACAAACCCCTAGCACACCCCATTAAAAATTTTAACGTGAACTCTTTAACTGTTCCCGTAAATCTGGAAAATGGTATTGCTATTTTACCATCTTTAAACATAAACGACCATATTATTCCCGATTGTTTAGTCGAAGTCAAAAATGGATTTTGTCGAATCCCCAACCCCACCGCTAATATTGAAATAAACTTTCATCAAAGAATGAAAGTTGTGCCCGAGGATCAATTTGATCTAATCGACCCCTCCAGCCCAGATATTAAAAACATTAACCCAGAAGAATTGTTAAGATTCAATCATTTAACCCCTCTGGAAAAATCAAAAATCATCCCCCTTTGTCACGAATTTAAGGACATATTGTACCATGAAAATTGTGATCTCTCATTTACCAGTGAGACAAAACATCGTATCCGCACAAAAAGTGATCGACCCATATATGTCAAGTCTTTTAGGCACCCCCCTTCTATGAATTCTGAAATTCAAGCCCAAATTCAGAAATTGTTAGACAATAAAATTATCCGGCCATCAATTTCCCCCTATTCAGCCCCAGTCTGGATAGTCCCGAAAAAACCAGATGCTTCAGGAAAAAAGAGGTTTCGTCTTGTCATCGACTATCGTCGTCTGAATGATGATACATTGGACGAACTTTGGCCTCTCCCAAGAGTTGAGGAAATTATGGATAATTTAGGCAAATGTACGTATTTCACGACAATTGATTTAGCCCAGGGTTTTCATCAGATCGAAATGGACCCGAATTCGATCGAAAAAACGGCTTTCACCGTAAATAATGGTCATTATGAATATTTACGTATGCCGTTCGGGCTTAAGAATGCTCCAGCCACATTCCAACGAATGATGGATGAAGTTTTTCGTAAATATTTGTATAAATTTTGCTTTGTATATATAGACGACGTTGTCATTTTCTCAAAATCTTTGGCAGAACATATCGACCATATAAGAAAAATTTTTCAAATATTAAGGGAAGTAAATTTAAAAATTCAACCCGATAAGTCAGAATTTTTGTGTAAAGAGGTAGCATTTCTTGGCCATATAATTACCCCCGAAGGAATAAAACCTAATCCATCAAAAATTGACGCAATCCAACGCTATCCTATTCCAAAAAATCAAAAAGAAATCAAAGCGTTTCTTGGTCTTGTAGGGTACTACCGCCGTTTTATTAAAAATTTTTCAAAAGTCACTTTTCCACTCACTAAGTGTTTACGCAAAGGTTCAACTATAAATCCCAATAATGACGAATACAAGTCCGCATTCCAAAAATGCAAAGAATTGATTTCAAATTCACCAATTTTGCAATTTCCCGATTTCAGTAAGCCTTTCAAGCTTACCACAGATGCATCCAATATCGCTATTGGTAGTGTACTGTCTCAAAATGACCACCCTATAGGTTTTTACTCTCGAACTCTTAATTCGGCTGAAAGAAATTACTCCACAATTGAGAAGGAGTTACTTGCAATTGTCGATTCCACAAAGAATTTCCGCCCCTATTTATATGGTCAACGCTTTCTCATTGAGACTGATCACAACCCCTTGGTATGGCTCTCAAAAATCAAGGAACCAATCTCACGTTTGATCCGATGGAGACTTAAACTTGAGGAATTTAACTTTGATATTAAGTATAAACAAGGGAAGGAAAATCATGTTGCTGACGCCCTTTCAAGGATTGAACTCAACGCCCAAGAGACTAACGAGGTGCAAGATAATCAATCAACCGCCCCAAATGCTGATGCATCAGTCGCAAATCTGTGTGACTTTGACCTTGCCGATTTTGTCTTTAACGAACTATATAACGAACCAACTACGAGTAATATAAATCAACCAAACCCAGACCCTGCCCAACCTATAGGACATGACGTCATAAACGATAATAATTCTGACATTACAGTGCATTCGAACAACGACACGACAGGAAAAAATATTCCAATTTCAGAATTACCCCTGAATTATGCAAGTAATCGATTAGTCATTGATTATGGAAACGAGTACAAACATGCATACACCCAGCCTTTTAAGAAAAATCACCATTTCGTAAGAATTCCAAAAGAAAATACTGACACTTGTATTTTAAAAATTTTAAAGGAAATAATTAAACCAGATGTTTCCTTCACTATTTACATTCCAAATCAGGAATTAAAACTCGAATTCCAAAGACTAGTAAATGCAAACCTCAATCCCTCAGCAAAACTCTTATTTTCGAATATTTATTTAAATGACGTCACCGACATAAACCAACAAAAAGACTTAATTACGAACTACCATAAAAACAATCACAACGGCATAACTGAAACTTATAACAATTTAAAGCAAAAATATTATTGGCCTAAACTAAGAGATTCAATCACCTACGTCATCAACAACTGCGAAATATGTTTGCAGAACAAGTACGAAAGACACCCGTACAAAATTGCTTATGAAGGCCCCTTATTAGCAGAAAAGCCGTTTAAATCATTGCATATGGATATTTTTCAATTTTCTAATAGCCTTTTTTTGACAATAATAGATTCTTTTTCAAAATACGCGCAAGCCTACCTTATTCCAGATAAAAATGCAGTAACTATAGTTGGAAAATTGAGACATTATTTTTCACACCATAACACCCCCTTAAAAATAGTTGTTGATCAAGGCACAGAGTTTAAAAATAATCTTTTTAAAGAATTTTGTCAACTATTTTGTATAGAAGTACACTATACAACTCCAGGCAATTCATCATCAAATAGTCCAGTCGAAAGATTACATTCAACCTTATTAGAAAAATTAAGAACCTTAAAAATGCAAAATCCTGAAGAAACACCTCAAACTTTAATGACTAGCGCAGTTTTAATTTACAATCAGAGTATACATTCCACGACTGGTCACTCCCCTTTTTCAATTTTGTACGGCCCCTATTTAAACGAACCCAGCCTTGATAACGATCTTACTATATTTGAACAGTACAACGAAAAACGAAAGCAGGAACTTGCCCCTTTTCACGAAGCTGTGTATAAAAAGGCTTATCAAAGACAGACCGAAAATACACAACGACTGAACAAAAACGCAGAACCACCCCCACAGTTATCAAAAAATCAGACTGTTTATAAGAAAACCACACTCAGAAATAAAATCAACCCGCAATTCATACCGACTAAAGTAACCGAAATAACTGGAAATAAAATAACGGGTGTTTCAAAGAAAAAACCAACTATGACTCATATCCGTAAGTTAAAAAGAATAAGGAAAAATCCAATTTCTTTCCAGCCTCCTGATCCTGACCCTCCAGACCCAGATGAGCCCTTACCAGGCCCTTCAAACTCAAAAACTCCTTAGTAACGGATATTATGTAGAAGATATTTCCCCCACCCTAGTTGTAAGTTATTATCATACGACATATGTCCCCTTTAACATTACTAATATTCAGTCCACCCTGTATATATTATCAAAAAATATTCGTAGTACATATTCTATGATTACGAAAAATAGCAATATATCAATATCCCAATTTTACTACGTTTCAAAGGCATTACAAGATAGTTATGATACGTTTGCAAAGTTAAATTTGTATAAAAATAACTCATTTTACAATAATCGTAATAAACGCGGTTTAATGAACTTTCTGGGAAGCGGCATCAAGTTCGTAACCGGTAACCTCGATAACAACGACTTGGAAACCATTACGCAAAATTTGCATATTTTAAAAGAAAATCAAATGAACTCTATGCAAAAAATCAATGACCTAAGTTCATTGGCAGGAAATATTATGTCTAATTTTAAGAAAAATGTTGTAATAACCAACGAAAACGCAGAGAAATTTAAAGCCGAAATTCAAAACATTTACAGTGAAATTAACCTGCTATTAATGGTACAAAGCCAATATACACAAATTGTAGGTATTAAAGAGTTTTTAGAAAAACTGCTAAGAATAATTTCTTTTGCTCATCTAGGGACTTTAGACCTTGAAATATTGAGTTTCGAAGAAGTTCAAGAAATTTGGCAATATCTTGAAACACATTATCCTAAAAGTGCTCTATGGCCATTAAAGCATTTATCTGAGCTAACCCTAGTATGTAAGACCGGCCTTTTAGTGTTAAGTGATCTGGCAATTCTAGCAATTAAGATTCCTATTTTTGAACAAAAAATGTGTCAATTGAATTTTGTTTACCCTATACCAAATAACGAATCTAAAATTCTTGTTAGTCCAAGCAAATTTTACTGTAGTAAGATATGGTATAGTGAATGTTTAGAAATAAGTTCAAACTGGATGTGCTCTAACCCTATTGCTAGTAACTGCTTACCACCAGCAAACTGTCGCTATGCTATAGCTCAAAACAACTATCAAGTACACACTGTGACTTATAAAAAATGTTTGCTCTTTTGCTCAAAAACGCCAGAAATAATTTATGAAAATTGTTTTCACTTCCAAAAAACCACCCTTCAGGATTGTGCACTTATTTTTAGTCAATGTGATGTCATAATTAGTCAGCAAAAGTATTCTTTAGACTCCAACAATATTTCTTTTATACCCCCAAAAATCGAAAAACTTCAACCCACAAATTTGTCTATAAACTTACAAATTAGACATTTAAAATACCCCAGAAAAATTCAAGAAGATCTTGTAGAGACTTTGCAACCCCTAGCTATTAATTCGCCTTATAATGTATCGTATTTTATGTTTATGGTTATCTCTTTTGTATTTATATGTATCTTAGCCTTAGTTATTTATCTTTGGCATAAACAGAAACATTTGAAAGCCATCCCGACTAAAGTTCTGGAAAAATTAATCAACGAGGACGTTGATTGCTCTAAGGGTGGAGGAGTAATAGCCGGTAACCAACATACTTGCTGATATAGCAATTAAGTACTATTTAAGTAAGTGTAGTATAACAATCGGTAACATTTTAATATTGTGTCAAGGCTCTGCTGTTCATATTAGATGTTCATTAATTTTAAGTTTTTGGGTTTTTTGTAAATAAAGTTTTTTTTAAAAGTAACAACGCCAGGCTGTTATCATTATTCGCGCTAATCTTTCTGATAACCGAGAGATATTAATCTAACGAGTAATGAGCGGAACGTTGTCGTAAAAAGAGGTAGAAAAAAGTTATTCGAGCGTGTCAGGTATTTAGCGGGGAAGTTAAGTGAGCTTAAAAAAGACCGCGATTTTCGACCTGCGAAAACTTTCTGATTGGCACATTTTTTTTACCGGGAAGATTGACTGGAGAAGTATATCGTGGATTTTTTGAAAATGATTTAGCAGTACTGCTTAAAGAAGGTCCTATTCAGCTTAAACAACGAATGATCTTTTCACATGACGGTGCTCCAGCACACTTTAGTTTGGTTGTCCGGCAGTATTTAGATATTGCTCTCCGTGACCTCCACAGTCTCCCGACCCGAATCCTTTTGATTTTTTTCTGCGGGGCCACCTTAAACATTTGGTTTATAGAACCTCAATTGAAATGTGGAGAAATTGCATTATAGCGTTTTGTGAAATAGTCGACCAACCCCAAGAATTTTCGAACATAGACTAGACGCTTGTATTGATGTTCAAAGTGGTCAGTTAGAAAAACTTGTGTAATCTTGTTATACTGAATAAATAATTAATAAATAATGGCGTATCTTATTTCATCACTTAAAAACTGTATTATTTTAAGAAAGGGAGCGAAAATTTTTCATTCTTAAATTACAAATTTCCAGTTCCGTAAAAAATCCACTAAATAATAATAATCATAAAAATTATAGTTTTTATTTTTTTATGCAAAAACCATACATTGCGAAAAACGACAGATCATATATGCTTTAAAAGAAATAAAAGAGTTATTTAGTTCAAAGCCTCATGAACGCGATGGAATCAAATTTATATTAAAATGGGATATCAAATTTATCGACAAAAATTTTTTTCTTCTTTACCACTAGGAACTTTTTTGCTTGATTTCGTCCAAGGAACACCTGCATTTTGTCGCAATATTTAAAAAATACCCTGTAAATATACACACAAAATGATCTATGGAAAATCAACAGATTGATTTTTGGAAAGACTCTTGAATATTAATTTACCAAAAATACAAAAATTCATCGTAGTATACCGGGAGATTAATAATTTATGACAATTTAAAGAAGTAAAATATGAAAATACCAAAATTAACAAAAAAAGGAAAAGTCCTTGTTAATAACGTACCACCTCTGTTGTTATTAACTTCTGTTTGGCATGCTCCTAATTAAATTGTCAATGTCGTTTTACTGAATTTATAGCCATTGCTCTTGCATACTGTTCCCTTGTCTGGAATACTATTCCTTAATTTAAACCACGACTTTTCAACATATCTTACATTGTCGTGTATAAATATAAAATTTTCTCCAAATTCTGTAGCGCGTGGATGAACAATGGGTTCTAGAATGTGATCTCTATACAGTGCTTTCATTTCAAAACGATGCACCCTTAATAACTTTCTTGCGAAAGTTATTAAGGGTGGTAAAGTTGCGAAAATGTCTAGAAATAATGAATATTTTATTTACGCCAAACTTCGGTATGTCAAATGGCTACCCCATGGTGTGATACATTATTTTAAAGGGCATTCATTATGCTATCAATGGTTGTAAAAAAAATAAAATTGATTGACCAAGAAGCAATTAAAGTGTAAATCGGTAGGGTAGAAAAACAAATTTAATTAGTTTAACAAATTTATTTTATTAAATGTTCAAAATGCGCGCCGTTATTAGCAAGACAATAAAAAAGCCTATTTTCAAACTCCTTACGAACATTGGCAAGGGTCTGCCCGCTAATTTCTCTGCATTCTTGAAATATTCTATTTTTTAAATTCTCAATACTCTCAGGTGGTTTTATAAACTTTGCTTTTTAAGTAGCCCCAAAGAAAAAATTCTAGTGGGGTTAGGTCCGGAGACCGCGCAGGCCATTCGATTGCACCACGTCTGCCAATACACTTTTCTCGAAAATTTTCATCAAGCCACTCTCGAACTACCAAAGTGTAGTGCGCGGGAGCTCGATCCTGCTGAAAATGTATATTATTTTCATTCAATAATATAGCACCATGTTGATCTACTTGATTTTCCATAGATTGGATGATGGAAGGGTATATTGCATTTTCTAAAAGGTTTAAATAAATTTCGCCAGTCAAATTTTCTTCCAAAAAAAATGGCCCGATTATTTCATTCCCATAAATTCCTGCCCAAACATTAATTTTTTGGGGATATTGGGTATGGCCTTCCCGAAAAACATGCGGATTTTCATTATCCCAGTATCTACAGTTATGTCTGTTCACCGGGCCATTTAAAAAAAAAGGTCGATTCGTCACTGAAGCAAATGTTCTTCAATGAATGGGGATCGTCGTCAATTCGCTGGCACATCACTTCACAAAATTGAATTCTCCTATCAAAATCATCTTCTCCGAGTTCATGAAGAATATGAATTTTATAAGGAAAGAACTAACTTTTTTTTTAACTTTATGTACGGAACCAGTGGAAATATTTGTTAGTTTTGCGGCCTTTGGTATAGACAAAGTTGGATCCATAGCAAATTGTCCTAGTACTTCAACTTGGCATGCTTCATCGACAACTCTATTTTCATATTTTTTCTTATTGCAAATCGATCCCGTCTCTTCAAATTTTCGTGTCAATTCTAATACGTATTTAGGGTTCATGTTTTTATTTTGATACCTTTCATTAAATGCTCTCGCGGTTCTGCGAGCACACCGATCTTGAGCTTCATAAAGGAAAATTATTTATATTCTTTCGGCTAGCGTATACACGATTTTATTAACTTACTGTTTTAACTAAAATTGAAAAATTAAACGGGTTAAATTGACAGTTTTAACAATAATAAATCGCCTGCTTTTTAAACGCCTTAAAAATGTAAGGTATTGCAGTGTTTTTTTGTACCTATTAGGTAAGTTTCGCAAAAAATATAAGTGAAATAAATACACATACAAAGTTATAAGACTGCAAAGATTTTTGCAAAAAATTTGAAGAAGTTATAGATTTGAAAGACGAAAAGGCTTTTTTAAAAAAAATATTTTAAGAACGTTACAGCGTTGTGACTTAAGTCTACTAATGCTTAAATCTATCCGATTAAAACGATACAAATTACTTCTTAGCTAAAGTAAAAAATGATAACAATGCAAAAGATCATATTCTATAAACTAGGGAATAAAATATACTATAGTAAGGGATTATATGTTCCATAACTCCTCCCTCCTAAGAAACGAGCTTAGGGATGGTACAGGAGTGGTGAGGTGGTTATATGACGATTTCTAAACAGGATTTCGTCATAGATTCGTCTGGATGTAGGCTTCTCTTAGATATTCTTGGCATCAGAAATTTCTGCACCATAAAGTAGCTAATTATTGCTACTAGCAGAATATAAAGTAATACGGTATAAATGCTGGTTCTGTGGTAGTATACAGGTTGTTTCAGGGCCCGGTCAAGTCTTTGATGCTGAATCTCGATGGATTTATGAAGATGTTTGGCTTCATTTAGGTCCAGTAAGCTTAATTCCAAATTATTGAAGAGAATTGATGTAGCTTCATTGCTAGGCGGTGATAGGTTGATTTGAGGTAGTTCGATGTTTTTGTAATGGGTTTCTGGATCCTTGTAATTTTTGATGATAATGTTTCCGACACGAAGTTCACAAGTAGAAACCAGTTCTACGATGTAGGTGCCATTTAATGGGATATTGTCTTTATTGAAACCACAAGTCTGGATAGCTGTAAGAGGTCGAGGTACGATTAGCATCCATTTTCCTTCTTTCAGTTTTTCTGCTTTGTTGGTGGTAATTTGGATTTTCGTCTGCTGGCATTGGGATATTGATTCTCTGAATTTTAGCATCTGTACTTCGCAAGATGCATCTTCGTCTATAGGCAAGGGGTTAAAGTCTTGGCAAACGTAGTCGTTGGTGGTGATCTTCCTGCATGGTTGGAAGATTGGTTGGATTTTGCATACTTCAGCTCATTAAGGATTAGGTATTTGGTTTGCGGAAATATTACATCGTGGAAGGTTTTTGAAGGTGTAGGTAGAGGATAAAGGTGGTACAGTACATAACTGTTCTTCTCTACGATCGGCATTTCGATGATAAATATGACTTTCTTTCCCTTTGCGTAACTTTTTATATTAAGGACTTTCTCAAAAATAAATACATTTTTAAAAGTTGGATCACATGGGAGTTTACCGGATGTTAAACTCGTAGAAATTAATTGAATTTCCTTAAATAAGTCTTTTGTACTAATGATCGATGGATGAAAGGTATTTAGTTTTGAAAAAGTTATTGCTATTTGAAGATCTTCTAAGACATCATACATTTCTTGTAAGAATGTGGTAGCATGAGAAAGCATTGTTTGCAAAAGAAAGAAATGCTTATCTTCAAAACTGATTTTGTTAAGTCTTTGGACCTCTTTTTGAATTTCTTTTATTTGTGATTCCAAAATATTTTGATTGGAAGTTAAATTTTTTGAGAGTTTTTGAAAAAGTTTATTAGAATTATCTATTATGGTAATTTGTTCTTGCGTTAAAAGTTTTATATTATTTTCGTTTTGCATAATTGAAGTTATTGCTGAATCATAGCGCTGAGCATCCTCATTATCTAAATTGCCGGTTATACTTTTGACAATACTGCCTAATCCATTTATAAGGCCTCTTTTTTCGCGAGTTTTAAGAGAGAATGGATTTATTTAAAGTATTTGATTTTTTATTTTTTCTTGTAAGGTTGAAGCTAAATTGTATGAATTAAAATATTCTTTTTTATATAAAGAACAGTTTTCTATGTTTTTTTCTAGGTCGTATATAGTTTTTTGCATTATGAGGTATTGACAGGGGTTTTTAATTCTTTTATATGGACTACCTCTTCTTTATTGTTCTTTTTGTTTTTTATTTTAACTTTATTATTTTCGAGTAGTTCAATTAGTTCAAAAGGGCCTAAGAATCGTTTAGTTTTTTTTATTTCTGTTGGCGTTATTTTTATATACAATTTGTCCTACTTTAAATTGATATTGATTTGGACCTAGAACGTTTCTTTTATCGATAATTTTTTGTTTTTGGGATTCTAATTTTTCTTTTATTTCATCATAAAGGTGTTTTATCTTTTCTTTATGATTAAAGGCATAATCGGTATAATAGCCGGTATTTATAAGTTCACACGGGTCTCTTGTGTTTGTGTGACCAAATGTTAGCTCGAAGGGTGTAAACTGCGTCGAGGAATGAATCGAACAATTGTATGCTATTATGGCATATTTCATTAAGGTTTTAACGTCGTTTTTTCGTCCTTAAAACGGTCTCCTAAAATTCGAAGGTGTTCGATAAGTGTAGAGTGGAGTCTTTCGATTGGTGAGTTCGATTCATGGCGAAAAGGTGTTGTGAAATGTATGTTTATTTTATGAGTCTTTAAGACTTCTTGAACGGTGGTATTTTTAAATTCAGGACCATTGTCCATAATTATTCTCTCAGGAAGACCATAAAATGAAAAATAATGGATGAGAGCTGAACATATTTCGACTGAAGTTTTGCCTTGAATAGGAATGGCTTGACCTAGTTTTGAAAAGGTATCGACGAGTGTAAGAAAGTCTTGGTTGTCAAATTTGAAAATATCTATATGAAGCAGCTGAAATGGTTTTCCAGTAGTTTCTGTTAATACAAGAGGAACATACGGTGGTTTACGGGAATATTTAGATGTTTGACATATGCTACAATCATTTATATACTTTGTTATGTCGGATTTCATGGATGGCCAATAATAATTCCTTTTAAGTTTTTCTAAAGTCTCGGCTATTCCGCAGTGATTACATTTACCTTCATGCTGGTATTTCATAATAAGGATTCGCTCATCAGGTTCTTTTATAGTGTTTATTACTTTTGTACATTTAAATAGTTTTGGTCCAGATTGATGGAAGTGGTGCATATAAACATCATTAAATTCGATGTACATGGAATCATCATGAAAATATAGGTAAAAAGTTTTCTTATCGGTGGTATATGTTTTTAGGAATTCTAATATAAGTTTGGGATTAGATTTTGGAATTTTGACATGCCAAATATTATGTTTCTCGAATGTTTCCCAGTTGACAGTCAATTTATTGTGTGGATTTTTGGAGATAATTATTTGATATGATTTATTATTAATAATATCATCCAGTATGGGGATTCCATCATTTAATGTGTTATGGTTGCTGCTAGAATGCGGAGTATTTATAGAAGATTCTGGAGTCTCTTGGGAATAAAACTTTGGTGGTGGTAAATTGACATTATCTGGTTGAAGATTTAAGTTTGAGAAATCATTAAGAGTTTGTGTTTCGTACTGATGGGGTGGGTCGTTAACATTTTGGAAATTATATTGGGGTGGTTGAATATTAGGGTTTGTATTTCTTGGAGGAACCAACTGAATATTTTGCAATATTTTAATTTTTGGTTCTGGACAGGGAGGTTTTAATTCTTTTAAAACTGATGTTATATCTGCTGGGTTTAGTTTATTGGGGTCATAAGACTTTAGGAATTGGTCAATATCTAGATCTATATCACCTGAATTATTTACGATACTTGCGTTTTCAATTGCGTTAATACAAATTCGTGAGAGTGCGTCTGCGTTGGTATTTTGGTTACCCTTTTTGTAAATAATTTCAAAATCGTATTCCCTTAATTTACATCTCCATCTTATGAGTTTGCTATTTGGTTCTCGCATATTAAAAAGCCATACTAAAGGTCGATGGTCTGTGTAAATTTTGAATTTGCGACCGAAAAGATAAGGTCGAAAATGTTTGCATGCCCAAACTATAGCAAGTAACTCTTTCTCTATCGTGGAGTATTTTACTTCGGTGTCATGATGGGTTCTTGAGGCGTAGGCGATGGGTTCGTCATTGAGAATGTTCCCTTGGGAAAGGACTGCTCAACTGCATAGTTGCTAGCGTCAGTTGTCAAAACAAATGGTTTGCAGAAAAAGTATGGGGGAATTGGTGAAAAGTTGTTTGCAGTGGTTAAATGATTTAATGAACTCGGGGGTATGAATTATTTTATGATCTTTTTTAAGGCAAATCGTCATAGGCTTTGTTATTTTGGCAAAATCTTTTATAAATCGACGATAATAACCAAGTAAACCTAAAAACGACTTCAGAGCTTTGGGAGAATTTGGAATTGGGAAATTTTTAATTGCTGAAATTTTATCTGGATTAGGTTTAACACCTTCAGTAGTGACCCAAATATTGGACTTTTTTAAAAATTCTGATTTGTCCAACTGAATTTTGAAATTGGATTCACGAAGTTTGTCAAAAATTTGTCTTAAACGGGAAATGTGTTCTTCCAAAGAACTGCTTAAAATGACAATGTCGTCCAAATATTTGTATTTGTACAGATTTCATTTTAAAGACCTCTCAAGATGTTATCCATGACTCTCTGGAATGTCGATGGGGCATTCTTAAGTCCGAAAGGCATTCGTTTGAACTCGTAATGTCCAGTTTCAGTGGAGAAGGCGGTTTTTGGGATATCATGGGGATCCATCTCGATTTGATGAAAACCATTGGCCAAATCAAGTGTTGAAAAATATTGGCTTCTTTAACTTAAACTATTAGCTTCTTTAACTATTAACTTCTTTAACTATTAGCTTCTTTAATTTGTATTAACGCAATTGAAAACGCAAGTATCGTAAATAATTCAGGTGATATAGATCTAGATATTGACCAATTCCTAAAGTCTTATGACCCCAATAAACTAAACCCAGCAGATATAACATCAGTTTTAAAAGAATTAAAACCTCCCTGTCCAGAACCAAAAATTAAAATATTGCAAAATATTCAGTTGGTTCCTCCAAGAAATACAAACCCTAATATTCAACCACCCCAATATAATTTCCAAAATGTTAACGACCCACCCCATCAGTACGAAACACAAACTCTTAATGATTTCTCAAACTTAAATCTTCAACCAGATAATGTCAATTTACCACCACCAGAGTTTTATTCCCAAGAGACTCCAGAATCTTCTATAAATACTCCGCATTCTAGCAGCAACCATAACACATTAAATGATGGAATCCCCATACTGGATGATATTATTAATAATAAATCATATCAAATAATTATCTCCAAAAATCCACACAATAAATTGACTGTCAACTGGGAAACATTCGAGAAACATAATATTTGGCATGTCAAAATTCCAAAATCTAATCCCAAACTTATATTAGAATTCCTAAAAACATATACCACCGATAAGAAAACTTTTTACCTATATTTTCATGATGATTCCATGTACATCGAATTTAATGATGTTTATATGCACCACTTCCATCAATCTGGACCAAAACTATTTAAATGTACAAAAGTAATAAACACTATAAAAGAACCTGATGAGCGAATCCTAAATATGGAATACCAGCATGAAGGTAAATGTAATCACTGCGGAATAGCCGAGACTTTAGAAAAACTTAAAAGGAATTATTATTGGCCATCCATGAAATCCGACATAACAAAGTATATAAATGATTGTAGCATATGTCAAACATCTAAATATTCCCGTAAACCACCGTATGTTCCTCTTGTATTAACAGAAACTACTGGAAAACCATTTCAGCTGCTTCATATAGATATTTTCAAATTTGACAACCAAGACTTTCTTACACTCGTCGACACCTTTTCAAAACTAGGTCAAGCCATTCCTATTCAAGGCAAAACTTCAGTCGAAATATGTTCAGCTCTCATCCATTATTTTTCATTTTATGGTCTTCCTGAGAGAATAATTATGGACAATGGTCCTGAATGTCTAAATGTCTGTAATTTGGGGATGAGGTAGGTATTTGTCATCAATCGTTCGTTCGTTGAGCCTACGATAATCGATAACAAGTCGCCACTTGCGTTTTCCGGACGAATCGAGTTTTTTGGAACGATCCAGATGGGGCTGGACCAAGGGGAATATGAATTTTGGATGATGCCTTGTTCTAACATTTTTGAAATTTGTTGTTTTACCTCCTGTCTATGGCCTTCTGGGTAGCGATAACTTTTTGTATAAATCGGTGTGTGATTGTCTAATTTTATTTGATGTCTAATCTAGTTAGTAAAAGTAAGGGGAATTTTTTCGCAATAAAATATATCTTTATATTCTAGACACAAGTCTCGAATCATTTGTTTTTCTTCTATGTTACAATGGTCTAAGCGAATATTTTTTAAATTTTCTTTAAGCAGATTATTTTGTTCTAAGGAAAGAGGTTCATTAACTTCCATTTTTTCAACAAAATTTATATTATGAATGTCAAGAAGTTCAATATCTAGAGGTTTTGTCAAATGTAGGGTTATATGGATATCCTGAGGATTTGTGACTGAAGTAATGGCAAAATAGATTGAGATATTAACTAAAGAACCTGGTATTTCTAAATTATGTTCAAATTTATGATAATCTAAAAATGCGGTACCATGTTCAACGGTTACTGGTACTTTTGTTGGGATCTACGAGATACTGTCACTGAAAAATTGTAATTTTGAAAATTTTCATTCGGGATTTTATCGTCACGTTTTTCATAAATTATTGGTATTTCTGCATTAGAAGGTGTTATTTTCCGAGCATTATTGTTTATACTAGCATTTAATTGGTTCAATAAATCTGCGCCAATTTAACCATCGTATTTTTGAGAAAAATCAAAAAGATAAAATTTGTGATAGGCATCGGTATTAAAATAAACTAAAAATAGGAATGATTGCGACTTCATCGTGATATGTCATTGCGTGGGCGGTCTGAATATTAAATACATCTTTATTGACAGAATTTTTATAAAATTTATGTGCAAGGTAAGGTTTCATTAGACTTCTAGAGCTGCCGGTATCAATTAAAAAATGTGCTGTGATTCCGGGAATAAACACGTACGGTAAATCGATCTTATGTTGTAATTATGCATATTAATTACGTTGGATATTGTGTTGTCTGAACTTGCTGAAAATTTTCATCTGGTTTTATATTTTCACTTGAAGCGCAAGGATCGGATGTCTGAGTGTTATTGTAGTGATAAAGATCTTGCACGTCTGCATAATATGCATTTTCATTGGGATATGGGTCAGATTCGTTTTGCTCTAAGAAATCGTAATAATAATCATCTTGGGAATTATTGTAGCAATAATTATTATTGACGTTGATTTGTTGTGCATGAAATTCTTGGTAATTTAATTTATGGGGTGTTGGATGATGAATTATGGCTGTGCCTGAACTAGTGTCCATTGGCGTCGGCCTATTTAAATTGCTTCGAGCACTGCGGCTTCTAATTGATGAACTTTGATTATAATTCGGTCTGTTATTGGTATTTATTGGAAAATTTCAATTTGGGATTTGGAAAAATGGGTTTTGTTGAAAATTATTTGACGGTTGTGGTTGAGGGGGCCTTGGTACAAAAGATGCATTATTTATTGGAGGCTGTTGGGGGTTTAATGCAAACACATTATTTGAGGGTGGTGTTGGGCGGAAAATATTAATTTCTGAGGATGATTGGGCATTAAATGTTGGTTGTAAGAAAGGTATTGGGGATTGCTTATTATTATGGGGAAATGTTTGTTGATTATTATTTGTAGCTCTAACATGTTGATGTGGATGTGTTTTAGTCTGTGGTGGTAGGTAGTCTGTGGTGGTAGTTTTGATGTTGATTTCGGATGAAATTTATAAAGTTTTCTTCTTCGGCGGCAAAATGATAGTGCCTGTTCTAAATTAATTTGATTTTTAAGCCTAACTACTAACTGCATGTAATATTTGAGCCCTGCTAAGAAGGTTTTTAAAGCAAAATCATCGTAATGGCCGATTTTAATTCGTTTTTCATTTTCATCAATAACAGTCAATACCCCAATGTCAATTGACAAATATTCAAAATTATTTCAGTATTATAAGTAATATAGTTTTCTATATTAAATCATATAGAAAACTATATAACGGTAATCTTTTAAATATAAACCCAATGTTTATTATACCATGTATTATCTGAAAACTCTCTTCCGAGAACTAAATATTTTATCTAAAGTGTAAAAAACGAAGTTTTAAAGAAATAAAACAGGTTTAATTGATATTATTGGGATGGTTTAGAAGTGGTTATTTGGGACTTTAGGAACACGCTATGACCAAGCAATTAATCATCATTTACAAAATTAGAGCTACATTGCAAAACAACTTAAAAGCCAGATTTCATTAGAGCAGAAATTAATAGATAGCTTCAATGAAAGTGTTTCCTTACTCCCTACTCAAATAAATGGAAGTTAAAAAGAAATAATAAAAATTTTAAAATGACAGTAGAAAAAAAAGTGATATGAATAACTCATCTCAACCCATCCCAATAATATTAATTAAACATGTTTTGTTTCTTCAGAACTTTGTTTTTTACATTTTCGATAAAATATTCAGTTTTCGGAAGAATATTCAGTTTTCAGAAAACACATGGTATGGTGAATATGAAGTATGAGATGATGTTGGAATTATCTTGTTAAGTTTGGGAGTTCATTTTGATTTTGTAGCAAATCATAAATTACTTAAACCACATCACTATTGTTTAAATTAAATTTAGTTTCAACATCATTGAAGTTAATTGGATTTTGACAAAAAACATCAGTCGCTTGATTGGATTTGTTTTTTTTGCTTCTATACTTAAATAGTATATGAGTATATACTATTTTATATACCGGGTGATGCGTCGCCGAGCGGAATATAGGAAATCCCATGTAAATTTTAAGGGAGTCAATTATGGGCTACCCTGTAAATTTTACAGAAAAAATGTAAGATAACTTTTTGAAGAGACCAATCTGGCAAACCCTCATACAAAATTTCAAAAGATTTTAATAAGCGAATCTTGAATTATTCAATTAAATGTAATTGCAAAATTACCAAATTTTCGGTTCAGGTAAAACCAGACACCAGCCACCAGTAAACAATTTGTTATAAGGCTTTGTCAAATCTGACTTACAGCCGAATACAAGACATGTTTTTTTTTTCGTTTTATCAATCTCACAACCATACATTAAAAGTAAGACACGTTAACATATGTTTTTATCTAAACTTTTATTTAATCTAACGATGAAGTGAAACCAATAACAATTATTATTATCGATTATTAAAAAAGTAATTTTATCATACTTAGAATTTAATTAAACCAATAGCAGTATCTGAAATATTTTCAATTTATTTTCCCATGAAGCCTATCTGATCTATTTCAACCATTAGACCTATTGTTAGTAAATTCGAGTCCAAAGACATTGCAATAAATAATTGTACTCACTCAGAAGATCGAAAATAGATCCGAAAAAAGAGACAACAGAACTCTTAATATTTTACTAAGTGTGGAAAAATAAAACAAAATAAAATAAAATACAATAACTTTTTTAAAAATAATAGAGAATTACATAAAAACATCAATTAATCAAATGTTCAAACAACCCCCCATTAACAGCAAAACAATATCCTAACCGATCATAAAATTAATTTCTAACGTTACTAAGTTGATATTGGGAATTTTTATTACATTCTAACAAAATAGCGTTTTGTAACTGGTTTAGATTCTCAAATTTTAGACTTTTATAAATGACACTTTTTAAATGACCCCACAAAAACAAATCATTCGGTGAAAGATTAGGTGACCTGGCTGGCCAAAGTATCCGGAGGACCAATAATGCCATTAAAAGCATTTTCCAAGCACTCTCTAACCATACGGGCACTATAGGCCGGGCAACCATCTATTTGGTACCAGATCATTTGATCTTCCTGAACAACTTCTTCCAAGGCGGGTCCAATTTGATTTTGAAATAAGTCCAAATAGGTTTCAGCTGTTAGGTTATAGTCCATAAAAAAGGGTCCAATGATATAGTGTCCGATAATTCCCACGAATACATTTGTTTCTTGGGGATATTGTGTCCGAGTATGAACAAAGCGATGTTCATTTTCTTGGCTTCAACACCGGCAATTCAGAAGATTTGGTTCATTGTTGAGGGTAAATGTAATTTCATCGGTAAAACAAATATTTCTTAAAAAAATCCTATCATTATTTGCTCTTTCCATCATTTCAAAACAAAATATCATTCTTCGCTCTTCATCTCCTTCCTGCAGCTCTTGATGTTTTTCGAATCTATACGAATAATATTTGTGTTTTTTTTTTAATTGCGCAATACCGTTGTATGATGTTTATTTACCTCTTGCCCAAGAACCCTCCTACTAACCATCTTGTTTTCCTCCACACTCAGTAGAATATTAAGATCTCTGTTCTCTCTTTCTTCGGCTCTATTTTCGATATCCTGAGTTGAACATTTACCATTATTTATTACGGTACCTTTGGACGCGAACTTATTGACAATACGTTTAATAGTTGAAATGGACGGGATGGGCCGTAGCCGATCGAGAGTTCTAGCCGTGACACTGGTTTCGTGGCGTCAAAATTGAAGCCGAGATTTGGTGGCGCACGACGTACAGTGGAACGACTAAGTGGAGATACCGCGAGACGTAATATTTTACATTTTACAAGATAATATATTTTTTTTATTATTACGTATTTTTAGGTATATGATAAATGTTTTAAATATTTTTATTATTTATTTTATTGGAAAAATATACATAAACGGTGTTTCAAATTCGTCTACCCTCAAAATACGAAAATGGATAATTTACCCCAAAGTTGCACATTATTTACTTGTAAAAGAATATGCCATATAAAAATATATACATATTATATTTTATGTGGCTTTGAAGATTATCGAAAAAAAAAACAAATTTTCAAAAACTTATTCTTGACACTTCTGTGGGTTATCTTGGTTGCTATGGGAAAGTTTTTGCATTGCTGTATTACTTTTTCGTAAAAATGTTAATGCCGAAAACAAAATTAGGTAGGTACCTACGCCAAATTTTTGTTGCTTATTTAAAAAATCGAAAATTTGAATGATTCCGAAGATAATAAAAAAAAAACAAAAAAAAAAATTTTAAATCCATTTTAATTTTTTCTGAGCTTAAACAGGAATGCAGCAAGAGGTAGGCATTATTCTAAATAAAATGCAGATTGTAAAATGTAAGTTAAAAATTAATTTAAATTAAATAATTTAATTACTACCTAATTTAAATACCGAATTTTTATTCTTTTTAAAACTCAAAGCGAGTATCAATATACATAGTTTGGTAGTTTAAAATTTTAAATGCGTAATCTTACTATAAACTACAATAATAACTGCAGTAAAATATTATTTCGAATCAACGCAAAATATGTGCCCCAGCGCGGAATTTTTGCCATCGCGATGCGGTCGTCGCCTCGCATGATTTCGGCTTCTGTTGTGAGGTATCGATGGAAGCGGGGATAAGTGTCCAGGCTAGAACTATCGATCGGCTACGGATGGGCTTGGTGGGGAAATAAACTGAAAACATTTCAGAGGTAATTCTGCAGTTTAGCTGCTTGTTATATTTTTTTTTTCTAAAGTGCAATAAAATGGAATGATGGTGGCGAAGCGATGAATGCCAAGTTAATCAAAAGAAAAAGAAGTACTAAAAATAGTGAAAGGTTTATGGCCTTAAGAGGGTCTCCAAAAGTTGTTTGATGCCCGGAGGAACTTAACCCCTCTTACCTGAAACGCCCAGAGAAGGAATCCTTCACAATGCTGCTAGCTCAAGCCGATGTGGGTTCTAGCTTCTTTCTCAACCAAATGAACCAAAATTTCTTAGGTAGTAACTACCCAAGAGTTACCCAACTAAATGTCAAAATCAGTATGGCGCCACCAAGTTTTGGATTTTATATAATCCCAAAGGACGCCCAATATTTATCAAAATTTATTTAGGCAAGTTCAAAACGAAACTTGGAAAACAAAATCAAAGTCAAATCAGTATACACTATTGTTTCCAAATTACCTATGATATTCCAACCTACTCAACTCAAGTGAAAAACAAATTAACAACAGAAAATAACAATTTATTTAAGTCTTGATTATCACAGAGAATTATGTTATGTTATTTATCGTTAAGAGGAATAATTATTTAAGTTGGTAATAAGGAACCACAACATCACACAAAAAATACACAATCAAAGTGTGGTTGTCAAAATAAAATAAATTATGTTACACCCAAACCTTTTGGGGAATGAAGCTTCAATTCAATTAAACTAATAACTTACATGGCCCGGTATATCCCGCCACGGACATTGACCTAAGCAAAAAAAAAAATAACAACCCTAACTGTTGAAGCTTCCCCACTTAAAATTACCCTTTTATTAGTTTACTCTAATATTTACTAGCTAATCTGAGAAAATTTGACATCTTAGGAGTAGTCTGAAAATAAATAATATAACCCAAGTATATACTCGTAGTACTACGAAGCCGGCTGCGTCTTACCTCACAGGAGTCACTTGTCACATATGTACTCATATCAGTAATATTCAATAATAAAATAGCATCGATTAAATAATGTCAATAAAATTTTAAATAAGCTTATGTATGTATCTCAACTCAAAAGATAAAAGTTGTGATAATAAAATTAAAATAAGTGAATAAAAAAAAAAATGTTATGTTGTGTCACCTAGCTCCACACACAGCAGACTACTTCAGATTCGAGATTCTCCCAGAAATCCAATTCCCAGTCAAAGAAAACTGCAGGCTTCCAAGCTTCACCTCTTCCACTTCACAATACGCCAAGCTCTGGTAGTGGTCTAGGTTAGACGTTAGCTCACAGTTGCTTAAAATCTCCTTCTAGATTAGAGCCAGTAGAGTACATAACCCCAAAACGAAAGCACCATGTGGCATGAAGAAATCAGGTCCGTACAAAAAAAATCCGTCCAAAATCCATGTTATGTAGCTTTGCTAATTAAATTGTCCCCTGCCAATGCCAATCAGAACCGCTATTTTGCCGATGTTCGAGGGCACGTGAAAAATTATTAGGTTTTAAATCGCCATAAAGGCCAGTAAATTCAACAAAACAACAAATTACAGCATTACGCCCAAAAAGTTGATTTACTATCACCACATTTAGTCAATTATATCCCCATATGGGTAAAATTCACACGAATTTCAAAAAGAACTAAAGCACTCTTCACTTCATGACGGCGGTCTGGGAAAAGGAACGACCGCAGAGGTCAAACCCGTATTTAAGCAATCACGCACAAAGTGTATTGCCAATCGAAATATATAACAAAATAACTTAACTTTTTTTATAAGTACCATAAAACCTTTTATAAAAAATAAATAACAAAATTTGTGGCCCAAGGAAGTTGGCAATGAAAATATGTGTCACTATGACAATCAATTTCGATTTTGCCTAGACCAGCAACTTCTTGCTATCTTCCAAGAAAACTAATATTTACATTAGATAAAAAGAGACAAAAATTAGATAGGTCAGTCCGAGTAAAATCAACCAGCATATCTGGTATGGTCAAGCCAAAATCAGATATTGTACTATGAACAGTACAACATACACAATAATTGTACATACCCAATTAATCATTATTCGTTATAAAACAATTAAATAAAGTATGGAATAAGCAATATGGGATATAATTTAAATTCTAAAATATTTCTTTAGTCCAGAACCGGTTTTATAAGAGTATAAATAAAATTTCATTGAGAACCAGTACAATATGAAGCTGAAATGTACAAAACTAAATGTGTCCTTAAAAAAAGAATACTGTAATTTGAAATGGCTAGAGAACAGAACTATGGTTTACTTGGGAGGCTATTACAGAGAGGGCATTACTAGTATCAATCATTAATATTTGTAAAATATCTATTTTGAAAATATAACTGTAATCAGTGCTTTTAATAAAGAGTATAAAATGCCAATTTTAACCTGTAACAGCTACCCTCTTTTTCCCCCAAAAAAAATTTTTTCTAAAATTTTTTTTTTTTAAATACTAATTTATAGGTGTATAGTCAATTAAGAAAATAATTACACTACCATCCAAATTAAATTTAATTATCTATTGAGTTAAGTAATAGGCAATGAAAATAAAAAAAAATAAATTAAATAGGTAGCTAGTTTCCAACTTCATCATAATAAGGTTTAAGATCTTGCACATGCCAATTTCCTTTTGATTTCCCATGCATATCCTCAAGTTCATAAATGCAGTAACCCACTTTATTTTTTACCCTAAAAGGACCTTCAAAATTACCTGCCAACTTAGCAGTAAAATAGTTCCCTGCATCTGACAATGCATACAATCTTTTCCAAACTAAATCACCAATATTGAATTCTACATTTCGACGTCTTAAGTTATATTGATCCCTAGATTTCTGGCCTGCTTGTAATAATTTCTTCGATACAAATTCCCTTAGCTTCCCTAAAGATTCAACCCTTTTAATGGAATTCCCCTGAGATTGATCAGAAACTATATTTTGGTTAACGTCCCTATATTGAAAAAATTCTGATGCATGCAAAATCATTTCAGTACGATAGTTAATAAAGTAAGGCGTTTTACTTGTAACTTCATGAGTTGCTGTATTAATTGCACAAGCTAAAGCTGCTAGGTTTTCATCCCATATTCTATGATTTTCCGAAGCAAAAGCAGTTAACATGGATTTTAGTACTCTATTGACTCTCTCTGTAACATTAGGAGAAGGATGATAATTGGGATTATACATGATTTTAGATCCATATTTTTTTGCTAAATTTTGAAATTCTTTGCTCTTAAACTGTACCCCATTGTCACACCTAATAACCTCTGGAACTCCATGAAAAAGAAAAATATGTTCCTCAAGAATATTGCATATTTTAGCAGAATTAGCCTTCCTAATGGCAAAGAAACGATTAAATTTACTAAATACATCAGTGACCACAAATATATACATATTGCCACGTTTACTCTTAGGCAAAGGACCAAATAAATCCATACTCACAACCTGCCAACAATGTTTAGGGACCAAATTAGAGACCATTAAGCCTGCTGGCTTCTTTTGTTCAGGTTTGATTTTCTGACAAGTAACACAATGTCTCACAAACCTTACCACGGTCGACCTCATCCCTGGCCAATAATACAATCTGCCTATCTTGGCATAAGTCTTATAGACACCTAAATGACCTCCTAAAGGCGAGCAGTGGCAGCTTGCAAAAACCTCGTGTCTCCTATCCTTAGGAATAACTAATTTTCAATAGTCAGCAGCGTCACGTAAATCTGGGTAATCTAACCTCACATGTTTATAAATCTTGTCCTCACTAACTCTCCAAAGAGGAAAATCTAATGGATTTTTGACAATTCTATCTCTCAATTTAATATACCAAGAATCACTAGTTTTATGAAAATCATGGTTGGAGAACTGAACAGAATCACAATTTACCGGGACATTCCTCGATAAAGCATCCGCTACTACATTATCGCGCCCTTTCCTATGAATTATTTTATAGTCGAATTGCTGCAGCCTTAAAGCCCATCTCCCCAATCTACCTTGAGGATTTTTAAGATTATCCAGCCACTGTAAACTATGATGATCACAAATAACCGAAAACTTAGCACCTTCCAAATAACATCTTAATTTTTCTATACCAAATAGGACTGCTAGAAGTTCTCGCTCAGTAGCTGAATACAACTTTTCCTGTCGAGTCAAGGTACGAGATATATAGATTACAAATTACATTTTCACGCCCATCATAAATTTGATATAAAACAGCGCCAACCCCATATCCTGAGGCATCTGTTTGCAAAACGAAGTCATATTCGAACCTAGGGCAAGTTAAAATAGGTGCTGAAATCAAGGAATTTTTAACTTTTTGAAAAGCTTCATCACATTTTACATCCCAATAAAATTTAGTTCCCTTTCTTAAAAGTTTGGTAAATGGTGCAATTATATCAGAAAAGGTAGGAATAAATCGACGATACCAAGAGAGCATACCAATAATTCTACGAACTTCTGTCACTGATTTTGGAGTCGGCATGTTAGTAATGGCTTCGACTTTGGAAGGATCCACAGAAATTCCATGACGATTTACTACATAACCCAAATATCTTAACTCGGCTCTACAAAATTTACTTTTTTCCTTATTAAGTGAAAGACCGGCCTCCTCCAAACACTGAAAAACATCTTTTAGAAGCTGTAAATGGCTCTTAAAATCTGGGCTTATTAGAATAATATCATCGATATATCTAAACACTGAATTCTGAAACTTGGGACCGAGGATGGTGTCGATCAACCTTTGGAAGGTTGCGGGGGCATTATGTAATCCAAATGGAAGTCTACGGAACTGAAATAAACCACGTCCAGGAACGGTAAATGCAGTATACTGGTTACTATTTTCCTCCAATTCAACCTGCCAATAAGCACTCCTTAAATCCAAAGAACTAAGATATTTGGCTCCGCCCAACTTATCCAAAATGGCTGAAATGTAGGGAAGTGGATATGCACAACGCTCGGATACAGCATTTAATTTCCTAAAATCAACGCAGAATCTCATTTTGCCATCACTTTTAGGCACCAGAAGAACCGGAGAGGACCAAGCTGAAGTAGATGGTTCGATGACTCCCAACTCCAACATCTTGTCAACCTCCTCATCAATGAGTTTCTGTTTGAAAGGTGATACAGGATAATACCTTTGCTTAATAGGCTCACTATTAGTGGTTATCTTATGTTTAACAACTGAAGTGCATCCCAGCCTATCCCCAATCTTTTGAAAGTAAGATGAAACTAATTTATCCAAAGCCAAATGTTCTTCTGCAGATAACTCTGCTTCACACTGAATTAAGGAAATTTCAGAATTTAAGGGTTCTTCAGAAAAATGCCATTCACCTCGACGCATGTCAGGAACAATACCCAAGTTTTTCCAGAAATCAATACCCAAAACCAACTCATGACGAATTTCTGGGACTATAAAAATGTCAATAACCCTAATAACTCCTTTTACACTTACAGGCACGCTAACAACGCCTATACATTCACACGACATATTATTAGCTATTGTACAAGATGTTCTCCTATTAATGTCCAAAGTAACTCCCAATATTTTCAATTTTTCCCAACCAGAACTACCCATAAAAGTCCTATTTGCACCTGAGTCCAAAAGACCATAAAATTTAGACCCAAAAATTTCTACTGATAAATAAGGACATTCCCCTGGACCTACATGTGCTAATACATAGTCAAGTACAATTTTATTTTTACAATCCATGGTCGAATCAAAACCAGAAGCAAACCCTCGACCTAAGATTGGCTTCTCGAGCCGTTTCCCTGATTATTATGTCTATTACAATCTGGACAGTTTATTTTAGTAAAGTTATCTTTTCCACAGCCAAAACATTTTTTAATTTTTGATGTACAATTTTTAGCAAAATGATTTGGTTGGTCACATTTAAAACAAAGTTTTACTCCAGAACTAGCATTACCAAAATTATTGTTATTTTTGTTGCCAGAATTCTGATGATTTAGACCACTAGGACCTGTTTTAAAATAACTGTTCTTAAAATTATTAGAATTAAAATTTCTGTTTTGTCCATAACGATCTGAACCTTGGAATTTATTGTGGTTACTAGATCTTTGATTAAAATTTTGATTTTGTCCTGGCCTATTTTGATTATTAATATTATTATTATTTGCAAATCTATTTGTATTAACAAAAGAACTCTGATTTGAATGAGGTATATTCTGGTTATAATTACTTGAAAATCTATTATTATTATAGTTGGAATTTTGAAAATTTGAGTTTATTGATTCACAATTATTTAGATTGTCAAATTCTGTACTATTAAGTTTACTACTTATTTTAAAATTTTCTAAACTTGTCCTATTATATTGATAATCTAAATCAGGTTCGAGTGACAAATTGCCCTTCTTAGGTGGTTTAAAATCCTCTACCCTTAACCGAGTCTCCTCTAACTTTCTACACAATTCAATAAGTTCAAAAGGTGTATTTATTTCATGCAAAGTTAATCTTTCCTGATAAAAAGGTAAAATGTTTGATCTTAAGACTCTTAATCTTAACTGATCACCAACTGGAGTAGGCATTCTATCAAAAAGTTGAGACATAGCTGCAACATAAATACCAATCGGTTCATCACTACCCTGAGTTCTTTCTAAAATTTGTTTCCATAATTTATCAGCAAAGTGTGGAGGTACAAATTCATCTTTCATTAATTTAATTAAAGAGTCCCAATCTGTTGCATATCTAGATATTAAGTGATAATAATTTAAAGCTTGACAGTCAAAAAGATCAGAAGCTGAGTTGAAAAGTTCTGCCTTTGAAACACCCCTTGAAATAGATAGTTCTTCTACCCTCTGTAAAAATGCATTGAAGCTTAAACCTGACTTATTACCTGAAAATTTTAAATTCCATTTAAAAACTGGAATACTTTTGAAATGAGATGTAGATGGTTGCATATTGGTATTTATCGCAGTCATATTAACTTCATTTCGAGTAGGCGTAGAATTATCATGAATAGAAGTTCGAGTTGAATCTAATAAAGTATTTACTTCAAAATTATTATCTAAGGGTGGATCAATGTTAGAGTCTGAAAGAAGTTTTATTTTATTTTCATACTCAGAAACTAATGTTGTAAGTTCAAGAAGTAAAGAGGACCTTTTTGAAGCCACCTCTTTATCGGTGTCTGTAATCCTATTTATTCTGCCAGTTAAATGAGCAAATTTTGTTTCTATTTTCAAATGTTGTGTAGTTGTGCCAGGAAAAGATGAAATTGAATCTTTTAACTCAGTAAGTTTATTTGCACAAATCGGAATTTCGATATCAGGGTCAAGAGTTGCTGAGCTTTGAACTGAATTGCCTGATTTTTCTAATTGTAAAAGGGAACGCAAACATTTACGCAAGGAATCTGCTGTACCAAAAGGGTCAATACCTCTAACTTTAACTTCATATTCCAGCTCATCCTTTTGCAATCTTTCTATTGTAATCTTATACATGTTGTACTAAAAAAAATTGACAAAAATCAAAAACAAATATATATGTACTATATGAATAGATAGGTCAAAATTAATAGGTTACCAAAATCAATCCCTATATTTTCCTGTAAAAATTCACCAAAAATTAAATTGAAGATTTTTATCCTATTCCAAATCCAAATATCATTTGAACACCTGTCCTAAAATTTCACGTTAACCTTTAAAAAAAATTCAAATCCAAAATATGAATATTAAAGTCCAATCCAGTGAAAGAAGAAAAAAAATTTTTGGGTAACTATAGAGAAAGAAGAGTAAGTTGGGGCGCCAGTGTTATATTTTTTTTTTCTAAAGTGCAATAAAATGGAATGATGGTGGCGAAGCGATGAATGCCAAGTTAATCAAAAGAAAAAGAAGTACTAAAAATAGTGAAAGGTTTATGGCCTTAAGAGGGTCTCCAAAAGTTGTTTGATGCCCGGAGGAACTTAACCCCTCTTACCTGAAACGCCCAGAGAAGGAATCCTTCACAATGCTGCTAGCTCATACCGATGTGGGTTCTAGCTTCTTTCTCAACCAAATGAACCAAAATTTCTTAGGTAGTAACTACCCAAGAGTTACCCAACTAAATGTCAAAATCAGTATGGCGCCACCAAGTTTTGGATTTTATATAATCCCAAAGGACGCCCAATATTTATCAAAATTTATTTAGGCAAGTTCAAAACGAAACTTGGAAAACAAAATCAAAGTCAAATCAGTATACACTATTGTTTCCAAATTACCTATGATATTCCAACCTACTCAACTCAAGTGAAAAACAAATTAACAACAGAAAATAACAATTTATTTAAGTCTTGATTATCACAGAGAATTATGTTATGTTATTTATCGTTAAGAGGAATAATTATTTAAGTTGGTAATAAGGAACCACAACATCACACAAAAAATACACAATCAAAGTGTGGTTGTCAAAATAAAATAAATTATGTTACACCCAAACCTTTTGGGGAATGAAGCTTCAATTCAATTAAACTAATAACTTACATGGCCCGGTATATCCCGCCACGGACATTGACCTAAGCAAAAAAAAAATAACAACCCTAACTGTTGAAGCTTCCCCACTTAAAATTACCCTTTTATTAGTTTACTCTAATATTTACTAGCTAATCTGAGAAAATTTGACATCTTAGGAGTAGTCTGAAAATAAATAATATAACCCAAGTATATACTCGTAGTACTACGAAGCCGGCTGCGTCTTACCTCACAGGAGTCACTTGTCACATATATATGTACTCATATCAGTAATATTCAATAATAAAATAGCATCGATTAAATAATGTCAATAAAATTTTAAATAAGCTTATGTATGTATCTCAACTCAAAAGATAAAAGTTGTGATAATAAAATTAAAATAAGTGAATAAAAAAAAAAAATGTTATGTTGTGTCACCTAGCTCCACACACAGCAGACTACTTCAGATTCGAGATTCTCCCAGAAATCCAATTCCCAGTCAAAGAAAACTGCAGGCTTCCAAGCTTCACCTCTTCCACTTCACAATACGCCAAGCTCTGGTAGTGGTCTAGGTTAGACGTTAGCTCACAGTTGCTTAAAATCTCCTTCTAGATTAGAGCCAGTAGAGTACATAACCCCAAAACGAAAGCACCATGTGGCATGAAGAAATCAGGTCCGTACAAAAAAAATCCGTCCAAAATCCATGTTATGTAGCTTTGCTAATTAAATTGTCCCCTGCCAATGCCAATCAGAACCGCTATTTTGCCGATGTTCGAGGGCACGTGAAAAATTATTAGGTTTTAAATCGCCATAAAGGCCAGTAAATTCAACAAAACAACAAATTACAGCATTACGCCCAAAAAGTTGATTTACTATCACCACATTTAGTCAATTATATCCCCATATGGGTAAAATTCACACGAATTTCAAAAAGAACTAAAGCACTCTTCACTTCATGACGGCGGTCTGGGAAAAGGAACGACCGCAGAGGTCAAACCCGTATTTAAGCAATCACGCACAAAGTGTATTGCCAATCGAAATATATAACAAAATAACTTAACTTTTTTTATAAGTACCATAAACCTTTTATAAAAAATAAATAACAAAATTTGTGGCCCAAGGAAGTTGGCAATGAAAATATGTGTCACTATGACAATCAATTTCGATTTTGCCTAGACCAGCAACTTCTTGCTATCTTCCAAGAAAACTAATATTTACATTAGATAAAAAGAGACAAAAATTAGATAGGTCAGTCCGAGTAAAATCAACCAGCATATCTGGTATGGTCAAGCCAAAATCAGATATTGTACTATGAACAGTACAACATACACAATAATTGTACATGCCCAATTAATCATTATTCGTTATAAAATAATTAAATAAAGTATGGAATAAGCAATATGGGATATAATTTAAATTCTAAAATATTTCTTTAGTCCAGAACCGGTTTTATAAGAGTATAAATAAAATTTCATTGAGAACCAGTACAATATGAAGCTGAAATGTACAAAACTAAATGTGTCCTTAAAAAAAGAATACTGTAATTTGAAATGGCTAGAGAACAGAACTATGGTTTACTTGGGAGGCTATTACAGAGAGGGCATTACTAGTATCAATCATTAATATTTGTAAAATATCTATTTTGAAAATATAACTGTAATCAGTGCTTTTAATAAAGAGTATAAAATGCCAATTTTAACCTGTAACATTGTTAAAACTAACGAAAAATGGTCGGGTTTTTTGCAAAATGGGTGGATTTGGATATATATTTTTCACTAAGAGTGGCGGAAAGCCAAATTTTATCACGAAAAGGGTGTTATCGCGCACTAAATCACTCACTATGGGACATGAATAGAATAACGTCATTAGAATAACCCTGTATTCGATTAGTTTTGACAAGAAATGGTTACAACTAAGGTGATGTTAGGTGTGGTGTTGCCAGTTCTGTCGTCTACTGCGTTTTGTCACTCTGCAGCTTCAGCCTTGTCCCCAGTGTGGCTGACTCATGAGTGCCTTCTCTAAAGTGGCGAATTCACTCTATATTTTTTAGTCACGTGAAATGTTAGGTATTATGCGTAAAATTAATTCACAAAAACTGTTTTTACCTTTTCTTGGTGGGTTGTCGACTCTGGGAGTATGTATGCAGTGTTTTGGTTTGTTCCGTTTCTCTATCACCGCGAGGGGAACATAAGGCGCTGCGCACAGACCATAGATATACCCAACCCAACCCAACTCAACCCAGCTCAACGCAACCCCAATTGGGTTGTCTGCAAATCCCATTGGGTTGGGTTGGGTTGGGTTAGGTTGGATTGGGTTGGGTTGGTTTGGGTTGGGTTGGTTCTTAAATTGCTCAAGCACCGCTCATCAAATTTTGCGTATTTTTACAATTTTTTTTAAATGCCCTAATTTTACCCAAAAAAAAATTAAAAGTGGCGGAATGATACGATATAATTCGCCACGAATATTGAATTTTGATAGAACTTAAAAAAAAGAAATTTTAAAAATGATGTACTCCTAAAAATTAATTTTCAATTCAAACAAATTTGTGTTTATTACATGTAATTGACATTTTAAGTAATATGTAATGAAACTAGTGTATAATGTTATGATTATACACTAGTTTGATTCATCATTTTTTATATGTTATGATAATGAATGACTAAAAAAATACAGAGTGAATTCTCCACTTTAGAGAAAGCCAGACTGGAGACAAGGGTTTAGCTGCAGAGTGACAAAACGCAACAAAACTGGCAACACCACACCTAACCTCAACTCAGTTGTCAGGTTGTCACCTATTTGTTGACAAAACTAATGGTATACAAGGTTAATCTAATGATTAATCGCATTCTATAGTGGGTGATTTAGTGCGTTATAACACCCTGTTCGTGATAAAATTTGGCTTTTCGCCACTCTTAGTGAAAAACATATATTGAAATCTACCTACTTTGCAAAAAACCCGACCATTTTTCGTTAGTTTTGACAAAAGCCGCTAAACTGCAGAATTACCATTTCAGATACTGCTCTAAAACTGTTTCCCGCATAATGCCACTTAATTATGGCTATTTTTTCGTCGATTGAATAATTCATACTTTCAAATATCGACTGTCACTGATTTATTGACTTTTCCTCACGTCAGTGACAATATTCATTTTACTGGTGCCCGTTTGGTTTTACCTGAACCGAAAATTTTGCAATTACATTTAATTGAATAATTCAAGATTCGTTTATTAAAATTTTTTGAAACTTTGCACGAGGGTTTGCCAGATTGGTCTCTTTAAAAAGTTATCTTACATTTATTCTGTAAAATGTACAGGGAAGCCAATAATTGACCCCCTTAAAATTTACATGGGATTTCATATGTTCTGCTTGGCGACGCATCACCCGGTATATGTAGTATATAGTATGCTAGGACCGGCGCCAATGTTAAAAAATTTTCAAGGTATTGGTATTGAGTGCTACTCTTTTTCTTCAGATATTTGGTTAAGGCTTTAGTCAGTTTTGCAAAATGTTTCATAAGTTTCAGGTAGTACCCCTAGGAAGGATAACTAATCTTAGGAAGGATATTATTTAGTAATATAGAATGTAATAGGTGCAATCTTTTAAATATTAGCTTTGATTTCATTTTGGGTATCAACACGGCCTAAAAACTACACTTCTTTATATAAATATTCGGACTTATCTAGGTCAATTTTTAGATTAGCGTCCCTTAATTTTTACAAAGCCAATTTTAACTTTTAAATATGTTCCTGCAATCCTGAACTGAACTTTCGCAACTGTCATACATATATAATGAACATTTCGTTTAGCAGATATTTTAGAAGCTCGTCCGTAACCTATTAACATGTTTAAATGAACAAATGCTGGAACGTTTTTCAACCCAAGACATTCTTAAGTACAAGACAGTGTTTTCTGAATTGATATTTATTTAGGTAAAGAAAACCCGACAAAAGAGATGACAAAAAACATGTCATCTATAACTACTTTATCTTGGTTGAGTTTTATTATTTGCTGTGTTTCATACTAACCTTACTTTTTTGAAAACCCCCAACTAAGCAACTATGAGCATTTAAATATAACCCTATATTACAAGTTTTAAAACTGATTAAAGGGGCACATACAAAGTTATCTAAGGTAGATAACTTTTAATGGATAAGCTCTACTTTATTTATAAGCATTAAAACTTTTTTCCTCCCAATGGATAAAAATGTCTAGTATTTACTTTTTTAACGTTTCAAAAGATTACAGTTGTGCATGATCTTACACTTTCGAGATCATTCTTACACAAGAAAAAAGTGGCATATAACAAAAATTACAGATTACTAAAAAATTTGCAAAACAAAGTTCTCTTACCAGGTGTTGCTCCAGTTTTTTTTCGATCCTTCATCCAGGCATTGTACTTATGGGCTGGAGTAGCCCTTTCACTGTCATCCACATATCGTCTGATTCCCCTCCATTCTCTCCAACTTTTATTTTTTTCATCATCCCTTCTAGAAGATTCCCCAAGATTTCTTGATCCTGAACTTATTTCCGACCAATTTCCATCGGTTTTTTTGTAAACATTGGGAGTAGGAAAATCCCAACTAGATCTTTTGCTAGGAGGGGATTCCTCATCTTCATCCCATGTGCTTTTTGAAACGGAATCTTTTAGTTTTATGTTTGGGGTCTTGGGTTCATCTCTAAATTTTAGTGTTCTTTCTCTAAAAGTGGAAAAGTAAAGAATGTTGAACGCAAGAATCAAGAGTTATAAAAATTATACATCAAATATTTACACATTAGATAATAATTAAACATTAGTTCTATTGGTTACCAGACAACATTTCCGATATAAACATTTAATGACTAGCAAAAAACTAAAAATTAAAATATAAATAAATTGGATGGATACTGATATATATAAATCAAATACTGACAAGAATCACAGATTACTTAAGGTTTAATATTAATGCTATGGTAATAAAAAAAAAGATGACACTCGTTATTACACAATACACGGCACCACATCATAACATTATTAATCTACTATATTGTTAAAAATAAATTTGGAGCTATAAGGCTGTTGATCATTTACACAAGTAAAATCAGGGCTTTGCTTATCTCTAGAGATTTAGAAGATCAAGTTTTTTACCCTTATCACATGCATGTAATAATTGTATGCCATCCTCCGGTGGAAATGAATTTTCCGTCAAGAAACGATTAGGAGAAGCAGATCTCGAAATAGTTATGAAGGTATTAAAAAAACTGATGTTTTTGTTATTTGATTCTCTGCGAAATTTTCCGGCCAGACTGACCCACGTAGACTGCTGGAAACTCCGGGCATTTAATTTCGTAAACACCGGAAGATAAAAACGAGCATAATTTTTCTTTAATTTTAACTAGATGCTTTTTCAAAGTATTTGTGGTTGAGAAAGCACAAATGATATTCAACGGCGCAAAGATCGTTGCTAGCCGAGATAAGATATTGCGAAAGTAAGACATGGGCCTATACGAAATCGTAAATTTTTCTATTGCCCGAATAATTAACTTAATGGTGAAGAGTTCCTTATTAAATGCTTCTCGTGACAAAGGGACATTAAATAACCTGTAAAATGGCGAATTCAAGCTGGCAAATTTGTGGTTAGTTGGACTATTGGTATTAAATTGTATTATGTTATCTGTAAAAGAATGTTTTCTATAAATTTCAAACACAAGTCTGTTATTTTGCCTTGTCAAGGGTGGTTTAAAAAAGAAAATTCACAAATTTAAAAAAAACTCTTAGCTGTTAATCGTTTCCGTCTCAAAGAATACAATAATCGTCTCCATACCTTTTAAAAAATAATACGTTTTTGCTTAATCTGCTATTTAAAATCTTATGTTCTAAGTGGTCCATAAAGACCTCAGTCAAAAAGGGAGACAAGGAGAAGCTCATGGCTAACCCCTCTCTTTGTTTAAAAAAAATATTATTAAATTGGAAAAAGTTTTGTTTTAGTACTAAGTCTAGCAATAAGCAAATCTTCAACGATCAAAGTGAGTAGTGTTCTATGTAATTTTTTTTTATTAACAATATGCAGTCTGATGGTGGAATGCTGGGAAAACACGTCGAGACAGATTAACTGGTTCAGTCTCTGGAAACTATATTCTGAATACCATTACCAAATGAGACAGAGTTTCTAGTGGACCAAGTAATGTTGAAATCCGAAAATTCTCCAAAGATATTGTTTAGTCATGAACAGAGTTTATAATATAATGAATTAATGAAAATTACCACTAGTCTAATGAGCATATTTGGCTTATGGATCTTAAGTAAACCATATAAAAGTGGTGTTTTGGGATTCATCATTTATTTTGTTACTATTAAATTGTTAAAATTGTTTTTTCTAATAATTTCTTTAAGTGATTAAAGAAGATGTTAGTTGCATCTTTCTTTTGGATTTTTCTCTTTTAGGACCGTTTGGAATTTAGAAAAAATAAGTTTCATGGCAAAAGTTCGAATTTTAAAAAAGTTATGACTCTAGATTAGACTAGACTCACTCTATTTCTATATATCAGTTATATCTGTAGATTGAAAAATGTTTTCCGCTTCTATAGCTAAAGTTTATTTAACTTTTTTATTTACTGGCACATGGAAATTTTAGGTTTTTGTTAAGTAAGTCTGGTTCAGATTAGTTATTTAATCTATTAAGAGTATTTGAACGAAAGTCTTCTACAATATCCCTATCGGTAATGTTGTTTAATTTCTTCTTTAAGCCACATCTTCTTTGCCATAATTAAAGCATGTCTGGCTGATGTAAAAGAGTAAGCATTGTTGAATAAACCAAATTTTCAACAAGAGATTTATCCGTGAAATTGTGTGTTTTTAATACCTGTTGGTTTTTTGCTAGTCATTAAATGTTTATATTGTGAATGTTTTATTAAACGTCCGTTAAGTGCTCTTTTTAAGTTTTATAAATTAAAGAAAAAAAAATGCTCTTTCCTATTATAGGTCTGATAATGCCCTTTAGGCTGCGTTACCTATTTTTTCGAGTAACTGCTGCGGGGCAGTGGTGAGAGGCGAGGAAGAAATTGTTTGTCTAATATTTTATGGCGCGGCGGCAGTGTATGAGACAGGTAGAGTCCATAAAATGAGAGAATATGCCGGTGACGTCAGACTTCGCGCATCTAAGCTGGCTATCGTTAAGCGTAGAAGCGTAGAATTCTAGCAGATGTGAAAGAGAGAGATGCATGTATTCACGGTCAAGTAAACCTAATCAGAGAAATATGGGGCCTCCCCTTTATTGATTTTTTGGTTTAAATTTAAGTTTGTGCGCATTTTACGTCACCGGCATATTCTCTCATTTTGTGGACTCTAGGAATGCAAAAATCCACAGGCTTACTATTCATGCTAATACTAAGTACTAATTCACTGTTCACGTTAAGAGTTATTGGTTATATTACTCGACTTAGGTTGAATGCAAAAAGTAAATGTCCAGGTCCACAAAAGATAATATACTTAGGCTATAGCATATGGCTATAGTATACAATATTTTTTCTTATTTGAATAATGCCATTGATAAGGGATCGGTACACGGGGCCAATAGCGACTTAACTTTTTAGTGAAGCGCTTACACGCGTCTATATAGAGGGTGATAATGTTAATAATTAGTGATAATTAAGTTGATATTACGTTATATGTACATGGACATTAAATTTTTCTGAAAATTTTTATTAAACTACATTAATGCCACGCTTCTTCATCTAAAATATTTTTAAAATTGCGACTATCAAAATGTTAGAAATTAAAATAATAGAAAAATGTGCCAGAGAACACCATAACTTGGTTTTGTGATTCCTAGAACGCCGGAAGCGTTCTTACTGCATCTCATTTTAAAGCAATTTGCACAAAATTTAGCATTAGGAGTGATGGAGATACTAAGAGGCTTGTCCAGAAACTTCTCTATCCGAAAATATTGAATTCAGATAGCATTAATTGGTAGTAGGGAGAATGAAAAACGCGCAATTGATACATTAGAAAAAATTGTCGACAAAAATATATCGCCTTGTAGTCTGTATATCAAATACAGTTTTTCATATTTGGCAGTAGATGCCTTATTGGAGAAAAGGGCACAGTGGAAATAAAATGTCGATTTAGGAAGAGAAGAAAGAGAATAAATTAGTCAAAGCCACGAATGGTTTTACCAAGTACAACTTAAGTCATTAGCAACTGGAAGAGCATATTGCTTCTTTGAGGTTTGGACGCCGTTCGGTATAAAAAATAAATAATTTTAAATAATGAAGTATTCTGCGACAAACTGAAAGATTAATTGACCGATTTTTTATATGCTATTCACTCGAAGTTGTAGATTCTAGAAAATGTAGTATCGATTTATTATTATTAAAACTGTCAGTTTGACGCGTGCAATTTTTCAATTTTAGTTAAAACAGTCAGTTAATAAAATGGTGTATACGCTAGCCGAAAGAATAGAAATAATTTTCCTTTATGGAGCTCAAGATCGGTGTGCTCGCAGAACCGCGAGAGCATTTAATGAAAGGTATTAAGATAAAAACGTGAGCCATAAATACGTATTAGAATTGATACGAAAGTTTGAAGAGACGGGATCGATTTGCAATAAGAAAAAATATGAAAATAGAGTTGTCGATGAAGCATGCCAAGTTGAAGTACTAGGACAATTTGCTATGGATCCAACTTTGTCTATACCAAAGGCCGCAAAACTAACAAATATTTCCACTGGTTCCGTACATAAAGTTTAAAAAAAAAATAAGTTCTTTCCTTATAAAATTCATATTCTTCATGAACTCGGAGAAGATGGTTTTGATAGGAGAATTCAATTTTGTGAAGTGATGTGCCAGCGAATTGACGACGATCCCCATTTATTGAAGAACATTTGCTTCAGTGACGAATCGACCTTTTTTTTTTAATGGCCTGGGAAACAGACATAACTGTAGATACTGGGATAATGAAAATCCGCATGTTTTTCGAAAGGCCATACCCAATATCCCCAAAAAATTAATGTTTGGGCAGGAATTTATGGGAATGAAATAATCGGGCCATTTTTTTTGGAAGAAAATTTGACTGGCGAAATTTATTTAAACCTTTTACAAAATGCAATATACTCTTCCATCATCCAATCTATGGAAAATCAAATAGATCAACATGGTGCTATATTATTGAATGAAAATAATATACATTTTCAGAAGGATGGAGCTCCCGCGCACTATACTTTGGAGTGGCTTGATGAAAACTTTCGAGAAAAGTGGATTGGCAGACGTGGTGCAATCGAATGGCCTGCGCGATCCCCGGACCTAACCCCACTAGACTTTTTTCTTTGGGGCTACTTAAAAAGCAAAGTGTATAAAATCCCACCTGAGAGTATTGTGAATTTAAAAAATAAAATATTTCAAGAATGCAGAGAAATTAGCGGGCAGACCCTTGCCAATGTTCGTAAGGAGTTTGAAAATAGGCTTTTTTATTGTCTTGCTAATAACGGCGCGCATTTTGAACATTTAATAAAATAAATTCGTTAAACTAATTAAATTTGTTTTTCTACCCTACCGATTTACACTTTAATTGCTTCTTGGTCAATCAATTTTATTTTTTTTTACAACCATTGATAGCATAATGAATGCCCTTTAAAATAATGTATCACACCATGGGGCAGCCATTTGACATACCAAAGTTTGGCGTAAATATAATATTCATTATTTCTAGACATTTTCGCTAACTATTTGCTTACACATTTAACGATTTCATTTTTTTTGGTACCGTTGAATAGAGAATTTTACGCTCCTTACTATGATGTATTACACGATGGGGGTTCCCATTTGACATATTAAAGTGAGGTTAGCTGGAGGTGAGGAGGTGATTGACAGAACTTCAGTAAATACATAATTAAACGACCCATTGTATATCTAATTTGACGTGTTTTTTTTTTAAGAAAGTTATTAAGTTATCGTTTTGAAATGAAAGCACTGTATATATATACATATACCGGGTGGTGCGTCGCCGAGCGGAACATAGGAAATCCCATGTAAATTTTAAGGGAGTCAATTATTGGCATCCCTGTACATTTTACAGAAAAAATATAGGATAACTTTTTGAAGCGACCAATCTGGCAAACCCTCGTGGAAAGTTTCAAAAAATTTTAATAAGCGAATCTGGAATTATTCAATTAAATGTAATTGCAAAATTACCAAATTTTCAGTTCAGGTGTTTACATGTTAAGGGGATCAATTATTAGCTTCCCTGTACATTTTATAGAAAAAATGTAAGATAACTTTTTGAAGAGATCAATCTGGCAAACTCTTGTGCAAAGTTTCAAAAATTTTTAATAAGCAAATCTTGAATTATTCAATTAAATGTAATTGCAAAATTAGCAAATTTTCGGTTCATGTAAAACCAAACGGGCACCAGTAAAATGGATATTGTCACTGACGTGAGGAAAAGTGTCAATAAATCAGTGAAGTCGATATTTGAAAACAAGTATGAATTATTCAATCGACGAAAAAATAGCCATAATTAAGTGGCATTATGCGGGAAACAGTTTTACAGCAGTATCTGAAATGTTTTCAGTTTATTTCCCCACCAAGCCCATTCCGTCCATTTCAACTATTAAACGTATTATCAATAAGTTCGAGTCCAAAGGTACCGTAATAAATAATCGTAAATGTTCAACTCAGGATATCGGAAATAGAGTCGAAGAAAGAGAGAACAGAAATCTTAATATTCTACTGAGTCTGGAGGAAAACAAGATGGTTAGTACGACGTTGTTAATGGAGGGTTGTTTGAACATTTGATTAATTGATGTTTTTATGTAATTCTCTATTATTTTTAAAAAAGTTATTATATTTTATTTTATTTTATTTTTCCAAACTTAGTAAAATATTAAGAGTTCTGTTCTCTCTTTTTTCGGATCTATTTTCGATCTTCTGAGTTAATTATTTACAATTATTTATTGCAATGTCTTTGGACTCGAATTTACTAACAATAGGTTTAATGGTTGAAATGGACCAGATAGGCTTGATGGGAAAGTAAATTGAAAATATTTCAGATACTGCTATTGGTTTAATTAAATTCTAAGTATGATAAAATATGTTTTTTAATAATCGATAATAATAATTATTATTGGTTTAACTTTATCGTTATATTAAATAGAAATTTAGATAAAAAAGTAATGTAAACGTATATATATATATATATATATATATATATATATATATATATATATATATATATACAAGGTGTCCCAAAATTAGTGGACGAAACGCGAACCATGTATTCTTTGGTTAAAAATAATCTCACTTTTTCCTATAAACATATATCGGCAAACGCTCCCCAAGGGAGCTACGCCCCTTTTAAAGGGGGCACCTGAAGATGGTTTTTTCCACTTATTTTCGAAACGGGTAAATATAAAAATTTTAAATTTTGGTATTCTCCCAATTTTGATATGCTGAATTTAGTTGTCATTTCATAATTTTCATTATTTAGTCAGGTGCGTATCATTTAGGGGGTGAACCTAAAAAAATACTTAAAAAAAAATTGTTTGCAAAGTTTTTGTTTTTGTTTCTTTAAATTTTAAAAATTTAAAGCTTTTTACGTAAAAAAGTACCTCTTGGTCAATAACGCTAGGAATTACCATTTTCGAGAAAAACGCATTTAAAAATAACGCTGCATAGTATTATTAATAACAATTTTTATTAAAACTCAATAGCACGCTTCAAAAGTAAATTGACAAATAAAATTGCAAACAGATAAAAATACTAATTTATTTGAGGCAAAAGTTTCCGTTTTCCTGAATGCATAACCTGGATCTTTTTTGAATGTTTTGGGTCGATCTAAGAATTTCAAATCGGTCTCTTGGCCTGCAGCTGCGAGAATTCGCCTCTGAAGCTCTTCTGGAGTATCAATTTCGGTGGCATAAATAATATTGCACATATTACCCCAAAGAAAATAATCCAGAGGATTAAGGTCGGGCCATCGTGCAGTTTATTGGACAGTTTATTGGCCAGTTTATTGGACCACCTCGGCCTATCCATCTGCCTGTAAAATTATTGTCCAGCCAGTTTCTCACCTGTCGACTGTAGTGAGTTGGTGCCCCATCGTGCTGAAAAATCATTTCCAGCCGAGTTTCTATGGGAACATCGTCCAGTAAATCTCTGAGATTGTTTTGAAGAAAATTTAAATAATGACGATCAATTTATCTCCTATCAAACCCGCCCATACGTTAAAGGAAAATCTATGCTGAAAGTTAGTTCGTCGAACTACTCTCGGATTTTCGATGCTCCAAAAATGAGTATTACGGCTGTTAAAGCTCTTACTCCTAGAAAAAGTTGCCTCATCTGACCACAAAATTTTTTGACGAAGATTTGGGTGATTTAAAATCCAATGACAAAAGTCTACTCGAGCTGGAAGATCTTCTTCTTCTAACTCCTGAACCCTTTTATAATGGAAAGGATGGTATCCTAACATCTTAGTCATTCATTCCGAAATAAGCCTAAACCTTAGTAAGCCACTAAACATTCCAGTTAGTCGTCAAAAGAATTTGTTTTGGGGTGTTTGATGTTTGTGATAAGACTTATCCAAGTAAATAAAGTAAATAATAATAATAATAATAGTAATTAGAGTATTTTGAAATGAATTTAATGCGATCCGACGATAATAATTAATAACGGGTCGAAAAGTCTTCCATAGTTAAATAGATATTAACAATTTGAATGCAAAATGACAACTAATCAATTACAACAAATGTTAATGTCATTATGCAGTGTGTCAATTTTTCCAAAGCCTGCTACTAAGTTTTCATAAAAATTGGTAGTGAAAATAATACTATGCAGCGTTATTTTTAAATGCGTTTTTCTCGAAAATGGTAACTCGTAGAGTTATTGACCAAGAGGTACTTTTTTACGTAAAAAGCTTCAAATTTTTAAAATTTAAAGAAAAAAAAAAAACTTTGCACACAATTTTTTTTTAGGTATTTTTTTAGGCTCACCCCCTAAATGATACGCACCTGACTAAATAATGAAAATTATGAAATGACAACTAAATTCAGCATATCAAAATTGGGAGAATACCAAAATTTAAAATTTTTATATTTACCCGTTTCGAAAATAAGTAGAAAAAACCATCTTCAGGTGCCCCCTTTAAAAGGGGCGTAGCTCCCTTGGGGGGCGTTTGCCGATATATGTTTATAGGAAAAAGTGAGGTTATTTTTGACCAAAAAATACAGGGTTCGCGTTTCGTCCACTAATTTTGGGACACCCTGTATATATAAGTATTCTGCGACAAACTGAAAGATTATTTGTTAACTAAATAATACATATTACATTACTTTATATACATTACTTTTACATTACATTGTATATATATATATATATATATATCCATATATCCATATATATGGATTATATGCATTTAATGTATAATTTAATTAAAAAGTGTACATTTCTGTTATAATCCATGATCTTACTGTTGCTTGTAGCGGTTACTATGACAACCGTAATGGTCAACTAATCCACAATCCTTGAGCCGTGTACAACTATACGGCTTTTAATATTAGGCCAAATTTAAATTGTCAATATTTCGAAAACTATCAATTTTTGGACTAGATAGATCTTTTTTTAGCCAAATATTAAAATAGTCTTTTAAAGTGGTCCTTCCTTTAAAATAAAACCGAAACTAACCAATAAGTAAAGGCTACTAAAAGGGAGTAATCGGTAATTATGTTAGGACTTATAAACATAGGTTTTCACATGAAATTAAAAATATGTCAAAAACGGTTACACTTAGGTATAGAACATCATACACGAAATATACTTAGCCAAACGTATAAAAATACTACATGGAGGCAGGCAATACCACCTAGCGACTAGCAGTAACATTAAGATAAATAAGAACAATCGCAAAGTAATTTATTCCTTTTAGTTTATTAATACATTATGATTACAAGTCATATAATTCGCTATCATAATCTCTTGATGACTCAAAATTATTCGAAAATTCCGAATAGTAGGTCTGGAGGAAAGAGTTTTTATCAGACTGGTTGGAAAACTAAGGCGAACTTGCTGGCAAACTTACAGATGTTGTATTGGAAAATTGAGGCGAAGCTGCTGGCAAACGTACAGAGGTTGTATTGGAAAATTGAGGCAAAGCTGCTGGCAAACGTACAGAGGTTTGATGCTGCATATTATGTGGGCCTGGATGGAAATACTGATGGAAGTTAGTTTGTGTTGATGGCCCAGGCTGTGTATAGAATTTTGCATTTCTCATCACATTTAGTACTTCAATTTTGGCCAAATGTTTTTGCTCGTCGTTTAGTTTGGCCAACATAGGAATTAACATAAGAGCAAAGTTTTTATCCTCTGAAACTTCCTCCGTTTGTTTGTTCTTTAAAATCTCTAATAACGAAGCCTCATATGTGGATATTTGATGAGAAGATTTGCTGGAAAGACTGCGTGGTGTCCTCTGTGCAGGTTTTGCAGAGGGTAAAGAACGTGGAGTCTCCTCGTTGTTATTCCTGGGACCTCCATGATCGTTTGAAAGCTCTCCATCATCGTTTCTGGGTCCTTTATTATGGTCTAACAGTTCTTCCTTGTCGCCCTTAAGGCCCTACATTGCCACTTGTTGTCCTGGGTTGTTGGTGAGGAAGTAAAAATAGCAATGCGTCGAAGTAGATGTATTTCCGACGTTTTTTTGCAGGCTCACCAGATTTTATTTTTTTCTGAGCAGCAAGCTCTCTCGCAAAACGGTCTTTCAGATTCTTCCACTTTTTTTGAACTTCTTTCCCTGTAACAAAAAAACAATTATAACTAATTATATACGTTTTATTTTAGGTATCTGGCAACCGGAAATAGCTTTAACTCTTTGCATTTCGAATTCCTGTTAGGAGCTACAACAGTTCGAGAAATTGTTAAAGATACCTGTCATCAATTATGGGAAGTTTTGCAACCTTTTTACATGTCCGAAAAATCTGAAGAGGACTGGATAACTATTTACAAGGAATTTTTGTTACCGTACTAATTTTCCGAATTGTATCGGGGCCGTTGACTGTAAACATATAAGAATGAAGCAACCAGAGACAACAGGCTCAGAATTTTACAATTATAAGAATTTTTTCTCAACAGTACTTCTTGCCGTGGTTGATGCCGATTATTGTTTCATTTCAATAGATGTGGGATCCTCTGGTGGACACAGTGATTCCAATATATTTAAAAATTCGAATTTTGGCCGAAGATTAATAAGTAACCAATTAAACATTTCTAACCCACAAACATTACCTCACGATGAAAAAGGAAAGTGTATGCCTTTTGTACAGATACAACAGATTTCCAAACCATATCCTCGAAGAAACCTCACACCAAAACAACGAGTTTATAACTATCGATTAACCCGTGCTCGGCGGATGGTAGAATGTACATTTAGAATTATGAGCAATAAGTGGCGAATTTTCCATCGTCCCTTAGATGTCGGAATAGAATTTTCTGACGAAATCATTAAAGCGTGCTGTGTTTTACATAATTTTGTAAGAAAACACGATGGTATAAAATTTCACGAGGAATCATACGAATGCCTTTTACAGTCCATTCGACCCGCTGGAACAGAAGCTAATACATCGGGCATGCAAGTATGAGACTATTTTGCAAATTATTCTACCTCTCCGCAAGGTTCAGTTGCTTGGCAATATGACAAAATTTAATGCACATTTTCTAAAATTTGTATTATTTAAAGTAATAAAAATATAATCTACCTACCTCTGTCTTTTCTTTCTGCATCTGATAGTTCATGCCATTTTGGTATTACATTTGCGCATACTTCTGTCCATAATTTCTCTTTCGCATTTCTATCGCTGTATTCTTTCACTTCTTTATTATACAGCGCTGGTCTTTTTTCCACTTCCACAATAATTCTCTCAGTATCAAGAACGATGTGGGTCGTTTCTTCATTGTCAGACATAATTTTTTATTAATATCAAATATTTCACACCCAAAATTAAATATATTATATATGTACTACTAATCACAATTGAAAACAGGGAAAACGTCGGACGGTTCCAATCCAACGAAAATCGTACTGCTAAATAATCGCAATGCGTGCACGTCCCTACGAGTCGGTATGCTTCGTTCAAAACAGCGATAGTCGCGTCGCTGCTAAAATAGGACTGGTTCTATTATTTAGTCGCAGCGATTATTTTGTCGCAGAATGCGTGCATGTTCATTAAACTATAAATGCTTCATTTTAGCGACTAAAAGTCGCACGATAATAAATCGCTAGTGCGCGCTTAGCCTAATGTCCCAAAATATTACGCGAAAATCCAGGCCTATTTAAAATACACTGCTCAACAATCGAAGTTCTGCAATTTTAGTTTGCCAATGATTTACAATAAAACAAAATTAAATGTAATAAATAAATCTCTATTAAGTTCACTCACAATAGCCCCAAAAAAAATTTATATCCTAAAAAATTTTAATTTTTAACACACGACAGGAAAAATTAAAATAAAATTACACCCTGTAAACCGTGCCACAAAGTCCTGTCATAAAAATTAATACCACGTAGGTCCAACCCTGGCTCGTCTTAGTGCTGTCACCCTGTTAGGCATAGTTCTTATTAAGTTGTTAATGTAGTGTTGAGTGTTGAGGAATGTTTTGCCATATATTCCATAATTGATTGGCTAGTTGTTTTAAGGTTAGAGGTGGCTGTTCGAGTTAGCTTGATCTTCGAAACATTTCGGCCCATACATGTTTAATGCAATTCATGTCGGGTGAATGTGGTGGCCAGTCCATTCTCCATGAAATTCAATGCGATCATTGACAGTTCTCGCACGATGCGGGCGCGCATTATCATCAATTAAAACGAATTCTTCGCCTATTGCACCAAAAAATGGTACAATTATGTTCTCTATAATAATGTCTCTATATCGTATAGCGTTCATTGTTTCAATCTTAACTAAATCGGTGCGGCCATCAAAACATATGCCTCCCCAAACGCAAACTGAACCGCCACCAAAAAGGGTAGTGGGCGCCATCAAATTTTCATGGTATCGCTGTCCCCTTTTCCTCCACACCAAAATTCGACCATCAAACATATGTAGCCGAAATCTGGACTCATCCGTAAACATACAAGACCTCCAGTTTTAAAAATTTCAATAACTGTGTTCTATTGCCCACCGATTTCTGCATGCACGATTAACCCCGTTAACCGTGGATGTGTAGCACATCGTCTGGCTCTTAAATTGGACGCATGTAATCTTATTCTAGAGTCCATAAAATGAGAGAATATACCGGTGACGTAAAATGCGCACAAACCCACTTTAAACCAAAAAATCAATAAAGGGGAGGCCCCATATTTCCCTGATTAGGTTTACTTGACCGTGAATACATGCATCTCTCTCTTTCACAAGGAAAAAGATAAAGTCGTTATAATAGTTATACCTCTCCGCTTTATTCATCACAGTACCCTTGGAAGTTCGATGGTGTTTCGCAATAAGTCAGTGTCGTCGCACTTGGGAACGCGTTGAGAGTGTAGAGTGTGCGTGTAAATTCAGTTTAATTTGTGTTTACCTACTTTTTTCTTCCAATTTTGGTGTGTTTTAATTTAAAGACTATTATTTTGTGTGTGTTTGTTACTACTAACGTATTAAAGGTAAGAAAATGTAGTAGTTTTTTTAAAAGGTATCTTACAGTGCAAATTAATAAACCAAAAGTGCAACTCCAAAGAAACAAAGAATTTACATTAACTTTATTTTTGAAGTTTTTTGATTTTATTCATATTGTCTGTTTTTTTTCTCAAAACATGTAAAAATAAGAACGAATGGTTATTCAAATCATTTAGTTAGTTTATAGATCTATGTAAAATATTTAACTGTTTTGTAGATGTCGCCAAAGAAATTAGGTACGAAAGGGCAAATAATACATAGCCAGGGAAGAGAAATTATTGCCAATGTAGCAGAGTTTATGCATAAAGAGGCAGAAGAAGGATTAACTATTCCTTTAAAACGCTTTAGGTAAGTTATCCAACGGTTAAAAAATCACAGATAATTAATTATTATTAAAATAATGTAACATTTAAATAAAATATTATTTACTTATAATTAACATAATAAATTATTAATATAACAATAAAGATATTTTTGTGGCTGTTTAAAATATTAAATATAAAACAAAATTAGGTATACAAAACAGCTACATTACTGTTTTTTATGATATAGTTTTTATTTCTTTGGTAAAATTAATATACAGTGCTTTTCTTTGAAATCCCCCCCCATTTATTTTTTGAACGGGTCAAAAAAAAATTTTGAAACTTGGCATAAGTAAATTGGTCTATAGATACTATTTTTCACTGTAAACTAGGTAGTGATAAATTCCAAGATGGCGGCTGGGCGACATCTTGAGAAAAAATTTTAAATAGAAAGGAGGGTTGTGTGGTACCTCATTTTAAAGGTCTCAATGAGTACTTTATAACTCTGAAATATTAGACCCATATCTTAACCCGTTTCAAAATGGCGGCGTAATAAAAAAGTATTTTTTTTTATTTTAACGTTTTACATTTTTATGATTTTTGAAATCAGTGGTAAAAATCAGTGTACGAAAATAAATGCGTCACTATTTTATTTTGACATAAAAACGACAGTTCTAGATGTCAAAATAACACATAAGCGCCATCTTGAATAAATGCATTAAATAGAAATCTTGTGTTACCTCATTTAAAAGGTTTTATTGAGAACTTTTAATATTTATTACATGGACTCGGTGGACTCCATTTTGACCTGTCTAAAAGTAACAGCCAAAAAAATACACTGTTGCGATTTTATCATTTCACTATATCGAATCACTAACATTTGTCAAAATATTGAGGCAGATGTATTTGAAAATGTTCGACGTGAATTTTCAGATAGGTTATTTATGTGTCAAGAGGTACAAGGAAATCATTTCCAGCATCTTTTAAATTAAATATTGTTTTTCTTTTGATAAATTGTTTATTTGCTAATTGTAAATTAGTATTTCATTGTATTCTATTAAAAACGTTAATAAAATCGCAACAGTGTATTTTTTTGGCTGTTACTTTTAGACAGGTCAAAATGGAGTCCACCGAGTCCATGTAATAAATATTAAAAGTACTCAATAAAACCTTTTAAATGAGGTAACACAAGATTTCTATTTAATGCATTTATTCAAGATGGCGCTTATGTGTTATTTTGACATTTAGAACTGTCGTTTTTATGTCAAAATAAAATAGTGACGCATTTATTTTCGTACACTGATTTTTACCTATTCAAAAATCATAAAAATGTAAAACGTTAAAATAAAAAAAAATACTTTTTTATTAGGCCGCCATTTTGAAACGGGTTAAGATATGGGTCTAATATTTCAGGGTTATAAAGTACTCATTGAGACCTTTAAAATGAGGTACCACACGACCCCCCTTTCTATTTAAAATTTTTTCTCAAGATGTCGCCCAGCCGCCATCTTGGAATTTATAACTACCTAGTTTACAGTGAAAAATAGTATCTATAGACCAATTTACTTATGCCAAGTTTCAAAAATTTTTTTTGACCCGTTCAAAGAATAAATGGGGGGGAGGGACTTCAAAAAAAAGCACTGTATACATACATATGTATATAAATAAATTTTATGTTACGTCTTAGAGATTTTCCGATTACGTTTAAAAATCACAATATTAATATTCATATAATTTATACATCCTATATTATTTCCAGAGAACGTACGTTGGCTGCTACAAAAATATCGAAAGTTACCTACCAAAAAATATTGAAGGAGTCGGCCAATATAAAAAATAACCCCTCTTGTTCATTCAGCAGTCCAAGAAAAAAGAGGCCCAGGAAATCACGTATAGTCGACATTACTTCGACGCAACTTAAAGAAATTAGGAGCATAGTTAATGATTTTTATATAGTGGAAAAAAGATGGCCTACTCTCAAGTGTACGTATTTACCTTTATTGTGCTTTTTTAATTTTAATCCTATTTTTTATTAGCAGTAATCCTACAAAAGATCATTGACCGATCTGTTATTCATGAGCCTATGAGTATACCATCCTTAGCAAAACTACTAAAGAGCATTGAATTTAGGTATGTATGGTTCAACCATATTTATATTTTGCATTCGTTTGTAATATTACAGTTTTTATCTAGTCTTGGCGTTCATTGAAAAAATACTAAAAAGAACACTGAAAAGATATGCATATTGATATTTTCATTCATATAAACTTAAAACATAGAAAATTAAAAAAAATATTTAAATTAAGTTCAAATTCTAAATTGCGCTACCCATAATATAGCTATTACAATTACTGTTACAAACCCTTTTTTAATTTTATTTATTTATAAATACACACCTGTAGGATGCATAAGCATGTTACCTGTAAGATAAAAAAAGGTATGACCCTGGTTAATCCACTCTTTCCTCTTAATTGGACATATTATTATATTCTTCTCCTTAATGTTCTACCTAACTATACTCTATTTCAGAAGTGTATAGAGCAATAAACTGGGGAATTCCGTTCTGTTTGGCTACATTTCGTGGTAGTTCATAGGCGCAGGTACTTATAATATTTATGAATTTAATTTTCACGGATTAAATGCCTTTATTTTGAAAGAGATTAAATACTAAATAAATACTTTTAATCCTTTTGTATAGGTACCTATCTTTTAACGCTTTGTAACATCCATAACTTTGCAAAAATGGGGTCAGGTAATATATACAGACTATAAATACTTTTAAATCATATATTAAACGTTAGTAGTCACTGCTACGCTGTAGTGTAATCACAATATTATTATCCCAATATTTAAAAAATGGAGGTATTCAGTCCAACGAAAAGATGTACTAAAAATTCTCCACTATCGCTGAGTGAAAAAGTTATTATTTTAAATGTACATGATTGCATAAAACACGATTACCCTAGTTTTACTGTGCAAGAAATTGTTGAAAAATGTTCTCGAATGAGTGGAATTGGAAAGTCCACCATTTTCAAATTTTTGCGGGAAAGAAAAGTAGCAGGTCAAGTGGAATCTCCCAAGCAAAAGCCAGGACGACCTACAAAAGTCCTTGATGAAAATGCTAAATGTATAATTCGAAGAAAAGTTCACTCTTTTTATTTTAAAAAGGAAATACCCACCCTAGACAAAATTTTAATGGAGCTTGGCCGAGATGACAGTATTCCGTTGATAAGTAGAAAACTTTTATGGAAAACTTTAAAAAATATGGATTTTGCCTGGGAAAAGCATAACCGCAAAGCACTTTTACTGGAGAGCGACGAAATTGTTTGTTGGAGACGACAATACTTGAGAAGTATCAAGCAGTACCGCAGGGAGCAAAAGAAAGTTTTTTATCTTGATGAGACGTGGATTAACGAAGGTTATATAGTCCAAAAAATGTGGCAAGACAAAAATATAACCAGTGCTCGCCAAGCTTTCATAGAAGGCCTGTCTACGGGTATTAAAGTACCTTCGGGAAAAGGAAAAAGACTTATAATCACACATATTGGAAGCGAAGAGGGATTTTTAAAAGAAGGTCTGCTAACCTTTGAGTCGACTCGCACAGGAGATTACCATGAAGACATGAACTCAGACGTTTTCGAGGACTATTTTGGTGAAATGATAAAATTTCTTCCGGCTAATTCGGTGGTGGTTATGGATAACGCAAGCTATCATTCACGGCGAATAGAGAAGACGCCAACTTCAAGTTGGAGAAAGCAAGAAATTATCGATTGGCTGACTGCAAAAGGTATTGCGTTTGAAGCAAATTTGATAAAAAAAGAACTGCTGGCAATAGCAAACTTACACAAAACTCGTTTCATGAAATACGCCGTGGAAGATATAGCCGAAAAATATAATATACCTGTACTGCGCTTACCGCCATATCATTGCGAACTAAATCCTATAGAACTGATATGGGCGCAGGTAAAAGGATTTGTAGCAAGACAAAATACGACTTTTAAAATGAAAGATGTTAAGCTACTGTTTGATCAAGCCATTACGGAAGCGACACCAGAGAATTGGCGAAAAGCAGTCCAGCATGTAATTAAGCAAGAGGACAAAATGTGGGATCTTGACAACCTCATCGATCAGACAGTCGATCCTTTAATTATAATGTCAAGAGGTGATGACAGTTCGTCAGATGACGAAGAAGACTACAATCTATTATAATTTAAAATTGTTATACACTGTTCAAAAAGTGCCAGATCCAAAAGTGACATTTTCAACTGTTTTACTCTACATATTATGTTCAATAAATTTGTGAAAAAAATATATTATTCCATTTAAACAAAAGTAACTTTCTAAAATAAAATAGCATTTAAGTACATTAATTATAAGGTAAAAAACAAGTCCCAGTTGCACGCCTTTGGCGAACCGTTTTCAATGTTTATTAGTGGGTAACAATGGGCAAAACTCATAAATTGACCCAAAACCGGGTGGCACTACCTGCAATCAACGAAAAGAAAGAATTTTACATTGAAACTAATACCCAACTAAGGTAGTGGCATAAAATATTGGTGGATCACCAGGTACCACTTTTGCATACCTAATGAGGTTTTATTGCTCTACACACTTCTGAAATAGAGTATAGAATATCATTTTTAAAATTTTACCTGTGTCTCTTTATTTATCTTGAATTTTATTTTTAGGGTTATGAGTTTTTTAAAATTATATGTACCTGTTAGATGTTAATATGTATATAAATTTCTAACTTCTAAACATTGTTTTTTAGATGGAAGAAGACAGATGATAATAGAAAGGCCTTGATGGAATCATATGACATACGTTTGAAGAGAATAAAATACTTAAAACAAATTACCGAATTTAAAAATCAAGGTAGAAATATAGTGTATACTGACGAAACCTATATACACAGTAGTCATACTTCTGACAAAGGTTGGTTTGACGAAAGCCTAAGCGGTATACGAAAACCCATTTCAAAAGGACAGCGATTAATCATCGTTCATGCTGGAGGAAAAAATGGTTTTGTTAAAGACGGTCTACTTATATTCCGCTCAGGTAAGATATAAAAAATATATATTCTGTGCTTATTAATTTCTTACTTATAACATTTCAGGTTCTAAAAGTGGCGATTACCATGACGACATGAATCATGAAAATTTCATGAAATGGGTGGAAACCCAATTACTTCCGAATTTGCCACCAAATTCGGTCTTAGTTTTGGACAATGCATCATACCATAATGTACAAGTAAAAAAGAATGTTACCTTAGGAAGTAAGAAACAACTCATAATTGATTGGCTTAAGGAGCATAATTTAGAATATGACGAGAAAATGACAAAAACGGAACTTTATGAAATAGTTCTTCAAAATAAAAGATTTTATCCGATAAAGTGCAAACTTGACGAACTAATGGAAAGTCACGGACACTCAACTTTGCGTTTGCCTCCATACCACCCAGAATTGAACCCCATTGAAAAAATCTGGGCCACTGTTAAAAACTGGGTAGCAAGCAGGAACACAACTTTTAAGTTAGCAGATGTAGAAGCTTTGACGAGGCAAAAATTTGCAGAAGTATCTGTCGATGATTGGAGAAGCATTTGTGACCATGTCGACAAAATTGAAGACAAATATATAAAAGATCATAATCTTTTTGATGAAACTTTAGATTCCCTAAAATTTACGGTAAACACTGGCTCATCAGATGAAGATTTGGAAACGAGTTCCGACGAATCAATTATCAGCAATGTAGACATTTTGTCAGATAGTGACTAATTTAATAATATGAATATGTATTATATACCGCAATAATATTATGTAGTGTTTTTATGAGCAGTAAAATTTATATACCCTTATGTGGAGTTTTATTTTTAATATCTTTAATAGCTGAAGAAAGAAAAGAAATAGATGTTTTAAAACATATTTTAAAAATTAATTTTTGTTTTAAATTTTTTTTTTTATATTTTAAGATTTCAACTGATTTTTAAACAAAAGTATTTCAAAGGACATAATCTTAAATGATGATTACATTAATGAATATCAAATAATGTCAATAATTTTAGATAACACATACCTGTTTTTTGTTAGGTTCTCGTTATATAATCGAATATTTGTCCAATAGGCACTGTCCAACTTTTCACGAATATTAACACTACCCAACAAACCCAGAACTCGAATGTGATCCAGCTAGGTTGCGTTAATGGCATTGTAACTGTAGTGATGGTCACGCCAACAGTTTTTACTTAGCCGACTGTAATAATCAAGTGTTCGTTCGTTCGCGGATTGAAACAATAATATAGTCCAAAAAGCAATTAAAAGACAAGTTCACATTGTCGTCAATGACTATATTTTCCCAGGTAAAACCCTCAACCATACGGTAAAATTTAAATAAGCCCCAATCCATGATGGGTCTATAACAGATACAAGTAGCATTACCCACTCTGTGGCAACCCACCCCGAATTGAAAAGCAATTCCCAAATGATCTGACAAAAAGACGTCACATATTTTCACATTACAATTCTGGATAGAAATATTTGTAAAGACATTTTCAACAAGACAATTAACTCCCTAGTAGCATCATTTACTGCAGGATGTAGTCCAAAACTAGAAAAGAGGTCAACAACCCTCAGAGACTGACTGCAGTCAAAATTAAACCTAACATTAAAGTCACCAGTAATGACATATCTTTCATTAATGGTCGAGCTTTCAAGAAAACCCTCAAGTAAACCCAAAAAAATTGTTAAAATTGCCAGATGGAGATCTGTAGATTGTATATATGAAGATCTCACCATATTTGGTCCCCGCAATCTCAAAATCTAACTCACAAGCATGAGGAAAAAATTTGACTGCCTCACAATTGGCTGTGTCACATGCAAAGATGCACACCCACCATGAGTCTTGCCTGTCCTACAAAATTTTGAGATAAGAATAAAGCTATGAATATGTGTAAAACCTATCTCTGCATCAGACAGCCAGTGTTCATTAAGACACAGTATATCAATATTTAAATTGGATTCGAGGAATGTCTCCAACTCTGGTGCAATAAAGCATTATTAAGATTATTTGTGTTGTTTACTTTTTTTTGTGGAAATATTGACGCCTCTCGTTACTTATTAATCGAGAATCGAGAACTTGCTGTAGTATATTTGGGTGAGCACCATTTTATTTTAAAAGATTTCACCTGGCTGTTATACGTGGCGAATTCCTCACATACATACCCAGAAAAACTACGTGAATCCATATCGGCTAAAACGTCTTTAACAGATGAATCCATGGACAACCCATAGAGAAAGATCCACGATCGATTCATGCCTCTGTTATTAGCATTGGACTGTGACGACTTATGGGTGGGCAGCATAGAAGTCATCTTTAGGGGTGGAATGTCTGATTGCACTCGTGAGGAAATATGGTTTTTCCTACCTTGAGCTAATTCATGGGGTTGCACGGTGGTATCCCTGTTACTCTTTTCCCCGAGTGTTTTTTAGACGTGCTTAGGGGGGACCTCGGACTTCGAACTGGTCTGAGAGATATCACTTGAAGATTAGAACCAGAAGACGTATTGGAGAGCAATGAGACCATCTCAACATTGGTGTCCTTCAATATGTGAATCTGTTTATTAATAATCCCGGCTTAGTGATTAAGTCTTGCCTTATGAAAGCTTTAAGGAACTGCAACGGAATGTCCGAGCCAGAGGCAGAAGAAGAGTGCAGGTATCCAGAGTCAGCCGAAGGCAAACGAACTAAGCTCGAGAGCAGATTAACTGCATTAGATCCGATCGGTATAGGAAATATCATTTAATAGAACTTCTTCTTCAGACACCATAATTGAATCCGTTCAAAATTTTCCTCATCCTAAAAACCGACATCAGTTAAGATAGTTTTTGGGCCTTGTGGGATACTTTAGAAAATTCATTCAAGACTTTGCAAAGCAGTCCCTCTTACAAAGCTTTAAAAAAAATTCTAAATGGAAATGGATAGAAAATCATTAATTAATTTTTAGTGAGTTAAGAAATCAAATATGTTCCAAACCAACATTGGCCTTATTTAACCCACAATTACCAATAACTGTATATACTGATGTGAGCCGAGATAGTTACGCCGATATTTTGACACAAAAAATGTAGCATTTTTTAGGAAACCAACAACCGATACCAAAAAAAACTACCATTCTTTTGACCTGGAACTATTAGCAATAGTCAGAACTCACGTTTTTACAATTTTTACTGACTGTAACGCGGTTAAAAACTGGCTGGACCTTGCAGGATTTTTCTTTCAATATATTACATAGACCGGGAACACAAATGCAGCACGTAGATGCATTAAGTTGCAATTTTATTGAAAGTGGTAACAGACAAATAGAAAACATTTTAGTTATTTCTGAAAACGAGTTTTTAAGAGAAGCTTAAGATTTAGATGCTAGTATTAAAGATATTGAGAACACACTACTAAGCGGTGCCGGAGATAATAATAAAGATATATTTAATAATTCTGACGTGTGGTAATAAAGTTTTGAAATTAGCCCCATTTGGACGAAGATGAGTAAGTATTACCAAAAAGTTGTCGTTGGCAAATTGCTAAAGATAATCATGACGATATTGGTCATTTTGGTTTTGATAAAACTATTGAGAGAGTAAAAAAATTTTATTGGTTCCCAAAGATGAATAGGTTCAAAAGAAAATATATAAGTGCATGTTTACAATGTTTATATCAAAAGGACTCAAGTGGAAAAAAACTGGATATATTCACTCAATTCCCAAGTATGCGAGACCTCACCACACAATTAATCTAGATCACCTAGGTCTATTTGTTGAGAGTAAAAATGGAAATAAATACTTATTGGTGGCAGTTGATGGATTTTCAAAATACACATATTGCTTCAAAGAAGAACATATTTCTTTCAAATTAGCTTCAAGAGAATTTAAAGAATATCGCCATAGAAAAGGCATTAAGCTGTTCACAACAGGATTTCCTCGAGCTAATGGTCAAGTAGAACGCATGAATAAGACCATACTGGCGGCTCTGGCTACATCAACTGCTGGTACAACGAAAGACGACTGACAGCAAAATAATACAAATTTAACAAGGAATAAATAGCACAAAACACGGCATAACTCAACACTCACCCGCAGAGCTACTACTCGGTTATCCACTTAGAGCTGACACTGACATTTACAATGTATTGGACGAAAAGATTATAGACGTCACAAAGATCCGGAAGCAAGCGGCCAAAAATTTCGAAGAAAACAGAGTCAGGCAAAACTTATCCTTTAATGAACATCGAACACCACCAAAATTTTATTCAGTGGAAGATGTCGTACTCACAAAAGTAACAAGCTTTCCGGCAAACAATGAAAGTAAAAAGTTACTTCCCAAGTATAGAGGTCCTTTCAAAGTCATCTACGTTATGTCAAAGTCATCTACGTGTACACACGCACCTAATATCCGCTATCAAAATAGTAGCCATCTTAGGCAAGGCAGCAACTCTCTTTGACAAAATCTGACACCCTCTTAAGCAAAATAGAAGGCCTCTTAGGCGAAACAGCCGCTCTCTTCGATTGTCCCAAAGAGAAACTCTCTTAATCAGATTAGATTAGAAAAAGAAGAATTTTTTTTTAATTCCAGGTACTCTTTATCTTTCGAGGACGAAAGAGGATCAGGATGGCAGTGACGCACTACCCTTCGTAAACCCACCACTGCAACTTAAAGTATTCAACAGCATGAGCATCGATCAACTGACTCACCTGATCGGATGTTTTTGGAATGACTCTGGCAATCGGCACATTTTTTAATATATTTCGCAGGGCGAGATAAAAAAAAAAAGAGAATATATCCGCTCGACTCGAAGCGATAAGACTTGCATAAATTAAGAATTATTATTTATTCAAAAATTATTCTTTGAGATATTTGTAAATATAATTGTTATTGGGAGATTGTGGCTTTATTCCTACATCGCTTAAACGCTCAGACTACATTATGATGCTTATTTTGGATAACTTTAAGTTAGCTTGTGGGATACTGTTATTATATTGTTAACTTAGGTAATAGGGTATCCGATTAAACCAAAAGAATTGCTTATCAGAATTTTATTTCCGACTCACCAAACAAAGTAAGGGATAGCTGGAAACTAATCAATTTTGAGTCTAATAATGGCTGTAACAACAGTGGTTTAATTTGTATTGATCCTCAAGCCTTTAACGACTTCTTTGCCACCATTGCTGACAATATCATTAAAAAAATTCCATATTCAAATGTCGACTTCTCTGCACTTCCTATGCCTTCATGCCCCAATTCTTTTTTTCTTAGTCCCATTACTCCAAGTGAGGTTAATGAAGCAATAAACAGTTTAAAACATTCTAGGGCAGTTGACGTACCAATTAAACGGTGCTATAATAAAGCATACCGAGGACATTCTAGTTATCCCATTATGACCTTAATTTTCAACTTATGTTTTGAACAAGGACTTTTTCCAGAAAATCTCAAGGTTAGCAGAGTCATACCGATCTTCAAAAGAGGTGATAAAGAGGACCCTTCAAACTATCGACCCATATCCATTATACCCATTTTTTGGAAAGGTATTTGAGATATTAATTAAGACCAGATTGACTAAGTACATAAAGTTTCATAACATCTTGCACGCTGGCCAGTTTGGTTTTAGGATTGGTCTATCAACAGCCCAAGCAGTTATCAGCATGGTTAATGGCATTGTCGAGGGCTTTAAAGGGGGGCAAACACACTGCTCTGACTCTGTGCGATCTCAGCAAGGCCTTCGACTGTGTCAACCCAGAGATGCTTCTGAATAGGCTGGAAGCATTTTATGGCTTCAGAGGAGTGGTCCTCGCTTTCTTCAGATCTTACCTTACTAATAGACATCAATGCACTGGAAACTATAGTAATGTCTCTAGTATTTGTCCTGTAAGGTTTTGGAGTCCCACAGGGGTCAGTCATCGGGCCTATACTACTTATACTTTATATTAATGATCTGTGTACCTTTCTGAAGCCGAATCCCTCTTTTTTATTTGCCGATGATACAACATTGCTTTCATCATCTGAGAGTGTTGAGGAACTACAGATATGACTTCTGTTATATCAAGGGCCAAGAAATGGTTTGAGGGAAATAAACTTAACTTGAATGAAGGCAAAACAAAAAAAAAGAAGCTAATTGTGTCAAGTAATCCTCAAGTCCAAAGCGGAGAATGTGTTAAACTGCTGGGTTTGATTGTGGATGATAAGCTAACATGAACCCATTAAAAAATCGATTTCGGGACCGGAAAAGATGGTTAACTCCTGGTATTCGCATTTTCGGTCGTAATCTTAGATTTTTTGGTATTTTTAAAAAGTTCTACCCGATAAATAATTTTGTATTGTCGCTATTCTCGAGATATCGAAAAGTTTACCGGAAAGTTGTGTGTGAGGCGAAAAGACTCTTATTATTCCAAACCTTTGAAATATTCCTCCAATGAGCAACGCGAGGTGTGGTCAATTGTTAATGAGGTTGTGTCCAGAAGTAATGGCTCTCAAGAAGTGCAGATTGATTCTGACATATTGAATAAGTACTTTTGTTCGGTTGCTGATATCCTCACAAAGGGTCTCTCTTCCACTTATGACCCTCTCAAATTTTTACCTACCACTAGTGGAAACTCATTTTACCTCAGCCCCACTACTCCCAGGGAGATTTTTTGCACTATAGGATCGATGAAAAAGAAAAGGGCATCTAGTGACGATCGTATTTCAGTGAATTTATTGGAAAAACTTCCTTTGAGTGCTATTCAGGCTCTTTCTGATGCTATTAATATTTCATTTCAGTCGGGCACATTTCCTCTTTGCCTAAAATTAGCAAAAATTTTGCCTCTTTATAAGGGTGGTGATCGTTCTAGTCCATCCAACTATAGGCCGATTTCAATTTTGTCTACTTTATCTAAATTGATTGAAAGACTTATGAAGGATCGTCTTTTAAGGTTTCTTCTGGGGGAAGGGGTTCTTTGAGATGAACAATTTGGTTTTCTATCAGGGAAAAGCACCTCTGACGCTATGTTTGATTTCTTGTCCAAACTTCTCCAGGGTGTTAATGAAAGAGAGGCGACTGCGGCGGTGTTCTGTGACTTGTCCAAGGCTTTTGATTGTGTGAGTCATAGGATACTGCTTCAGAAGCTTTCTGCTTATGAAGTTAGGGGTGTTGCACTGAAGTGGTTTGAGTGCTATTTGTCTGGTCGCGAGCAGTCTGTGTACCTTAATGGTGACTTTTCTGGTAGGGAGTCTGTGGATTGTGGTGTTCCACAGGGGTCAGTTCTTGGTCCCCTTCTATTTCTTGTATACATTAATGATCTTATTACTCTTAGCATATGTGAACATTTTACATTGTTTGCTGACGACACAACGGTTTTATGGTCGAATAAAGATCCCAAGCAGCTTGTCAGAGATGTTGCAGCCGATCTCTTGAAATTAAAGCAATGGTGTGATTCCAATCAACTTTGCTTAAATATGTCAAAGTCCCATATTATTGTTTTTACCACTGTTTCAATTTTTAAGCTGAGAGTCTTGATTTTGGTGAGAACGCATTGGACATGGTAGACAATTCTGCATTTCTTGGTTTAGTCATTGATAAAGATTTAAAGTTTTCTGACCATATAATAAAGTTAAATAAAAAACTTGCTTCTGGCTGCTTCTCTGTTAGGGCAACCGTTCATGAACTGGGGAGAGATGTTGCTTGTGATGTGTACTTTGCTTTGTTCGAGTCGCATTTAAGGTATGCTCTTCCATTTTGGGGTGCATGTTCAAATTATCTGTTTCAGTCTGTTTTTGTGCTGCAAAAGAGGGCTGTCAGAAGTTTATTTAAGGCCCATTCTAGAATGCATTGTGGTAATCTTTTCAAAGAGAGCCGTATTTTGACTGAAACTGCATGTTTAATATTCAAAAATAAGAACAGTTTTCCAATCCGACATCACAGTTATCCTACCAGACAGATTAATAATATTCCCCTTCCTATTCCTCATTTTACATCTATCAAAGATTCATTTATATATCGCGGTTTAATGATTTATAATCACATTAGCGTGGAATTAAGAAGTGTTCAGTCTTTGCGCCAGTTTCGTTGTAAACTGAAGTCATATTTGCTTCTAAAAGCCTTTTATTCGATTGAAGACTTTTTTAAGGCTGAGGATGTTGTGTATTAGATGCTAAGCTTTTAATCTGTTAATTTTAATTTTGAACATACCTTTATATGTCCCTTTATCTCTGCTACCTTTGCCTACATGCATATATTTTGTTTTATAAGGATTTTGTTTGTAACATTTTTCTCTTGCATTTTCTTTTTTTTAGGCATTTTATATGTTGTATAAATGTTTTATATTTGTTTTGTAAAGTCTGATTTGATTGTATTTATTTTCTGAAGCTTTGTCAATAAAATTCGTGTACATATACCAAATTTTCGACAATAAAGTACTTGAAAAAAAAAGAAAATGACTTGCTGCCCATATAGATAGCTTATGCAAAAAACTTCCTTCAAGCATATTTCTTCTGAGACAGCTTAGAGGCTTTATGGATATAGGCGGTCTTTTAAGTGCATACTATGCATTTTTTTATTCACACATTTCATATGGTGTAATTTTACGGGGGTAACTCTTCTCACTCAATAAGAGTGTTTCGACTCCAGAAGAGAGCTTTAAGGACGATTTTAAATCCATTTTTCAGAAAATTAAAAATTTTAACCCTTCCTTGTATATACATAAAAAGCACAAAACACAAAAAGCGCACAACAAATACGTCCTCCTTATTTAAAACTGCAAAAACCAAAGAATAATTCACTGCCCCTTAGTCTTTACAACAAATAACAATGTTCTACTTGCCAGCTACTTATCTCCTAAAAAATTCAAAGTACTCATCAGAGATACTCTTTTAGAACAGAACTTTTGTTCTGTTGATGAGTTTATAACCACGCCTTTGAATGAATGACAAATGTGCTCAGATCTTGACAGATTTTTTGTTAAATTTTATTGTACTTTTTTATTACTATTATTACTTTGTTCAGCAACAGTTTTTATGATCTTATTAAGATGTCATAACTTTGTACTTCTTTATATATGTTTATATTTTTTTGCCTATATTTATGTTTTTATTTGTATTTTATTTTAAATTTGTGTAATGATGTGACATGTGCACTAGCATCAATAAACTACTCTACTCCACATAACATAATGTTAATTTAGCTTATTGATATTAGATTTTGGATTAAAAATAAAAAGTAGAAATAGATATATGTATGTTATTCTTGGCGCAAAAATAACATCTTCAAAGCAAAAAAAAATTATTAACATTCTTATTCCTAAAACCGCTTCTAAAAACGTTGAAATGGAAACACCGCAGGCAAAGGCTGATTTCATCTTGACAAACTTTTGACAATACCGATATTGTCAAACATCATATCAAGGGACAACCTGTTGATTAATTGCGCTGGGTTCAAATAAAAAAAATAAAATTAAAAAGTTAGTTAACTCACGATGAAAAAAAAGGTAATTTAGTGGACTGTAAACACTTACTGAGATTAACTAAAAACTTGGAAAACGCTGTTGTGAGACCTTACCTTCTATTATCGGTGGCCGAGATTTGCGAATTATCTACACTTTCACGCTAGCGATTTTCCGGTGTTGAGTCGCGACTCTAAACTGTTTGACGATTAGAGCTCGAATGTATCGCGCACTGTTTAAGGCCTCAAAACGAGGAGTTGAAATTCAAGAAAAAAAATAAATTATTTAAACAAATGAAATACTTCCTTAACAAGGTGAGTCAACCAAAGGCATTAAATTTAACTAAAGAAAAATACCGAGTGATAAAAGAACATGAATTAATATGAACTAAATAAAGTAAATGAAAATTAAATGAAAACTTAACACAACCGTCCTCATAAACGTAGACTTATTAAGAAATCTATAATAAATATAAAATATTTAATTTTCATAAAAATGCTTTTTATTAGATAAGTACTTTTATTCTATTGAAGTATGTTAAAAAAACGCATAAAGAGGTCATAAATGGTAATATTGTTTAAAATTTAAAGCAAAATGATAAATAATCATTCCATAATCTTCACTTTTTCACGGCAAGACGTGTTTTGTTTTACTGGTTAGTTTAGGACAGTATAGTTGTGTAATGGCTTAAAATCTGCGTAATGATACTAGCTATCTCTTGGACAAAACCGCATTACGATATTCTGCACGGATTTCAAGTAATCATTAATCACAGTATAAACAATAGCCTCAACAATAACAATAAGTATTTGAATACCGCCCAAAAAAACTATTGGAATTTGGCAGTGGCGAAGCGTACGAGTAGACAAGGTAGACACTGTCTACCCAAAATTATCCAGTTATTTGTCATTAATTTATCACGTAATTATTTCATGTAATTGTTATTAATTAAATTTAAAAAAAATTAACACAGAACGTAGTCGCTATCCTTACTATTATTGTATATACTATATATAGTATCTAAACATGATTAATCCGAAGGTGCCGCACCGATTAAGATAAAAATACAGCGCTGACACCCAATTAATGTATACGAGCCCCAGGAAGACACATTGATATTTGTCTTCCGAAATTTGGAGCATATCGAACCAAATACGCATCAAGCAGGCTACAGAGGTCCGGCCGCATTCAGCCTATTACGTATGCAAAATTTACTCGCGGGGAAGACATTCGAGCTATTGTCTATCGAAGTCGACCAGCTATTTTATTATGCTGTTGAGGGTTATTGTTTATGGACACGCTTGATCTGGTCGGCCGCAATACATCTTCAGTTTTGTCTGCTGTGTTGGTTATTTATGAACGACTGTTCGATATTGGCAATTGTATTTTAGTTGTATTTTTTGTAAGTAGTATTTATTTTTATCTATCTATCTTTTTATGCTAGTATAGTAATTATTTATTTCTTTTTTATATCACTACATAATTTTTCTCTTTGAGTTAATATTTCATGCGCTTTCATTCTGTATTTCATTAAAGTGAATAATATTAAATACGCATTTTCTTCTAATTAACGATTTTTATTGTTTGTCTACCCGAAAAAAAAGTTCACGCTTCGCCACTGGAATTTGGAATGTTATCATCTTTGGTGACTACCATGCTACAAATTTTAACACTGGGAGAGTTTTTGCATTGTCAAACGTTAACGCTATTTTCGATATTGAAAGTTGTAGTTACCCATATTAAATTTATTGTACGGTTTTTTTTTTGTCAATTACTTTTCTGACAATATGCAACGTGACTTTAAGTGTTGTATGAAAAAAGAATTGTCAAATCTCTGTTGTAAAGAATGTCATGGTATTTTCCACCCTAGTTGTAAAGAACGAATGAACAACGCTATACCACTGGGCGGATACTTAATATGTTGCTCTGACATCTGTCACCAAAGAGCAGAAGGAAAGAAAGATTTAAAAAGGGACATAAGGACAACTATCAACGGATGAACTTAAGGGAAAGGACGTATATATTCAGCGGCTTAGACGTGACAGCCAGACCTTTGAAAGCATGGCATCGGAGGCAGAAGACAAACCAACAGCTGAACTGGAAAAGCAAAATAAATACATACACGATCTCAAATGTCAACTTAAAATGCTTAAAAAAATAATGAAGATCTACTACAACAACTAAAGGAACAAAATTTCACACAAAATAAACTGAAACAAGAATATGAGGAAATACAACATGTTTTTGCTAAGCCTGGATGGCTATATATATAGGATGCTATGGATAGCAAAAACATGCTTGTAACGATAGATACGGTAGAAAGGACAAACGACTTGTATCTCAATGAAATTAAAATTATAAAACAAACTGTTGACAAATTGGAACTAGAGCTAGCCGATAAAAACAAGAAAGAAAGAAAGAAAGAAATGTAAATGTATTAATGACGGCAATCTTTCAAAAAACGATTCTGAAAATCTTCAATTAAAACAAAATCTGAAAGTCAAACCTCAACTATTGGTTTTGGGTAATAATATTATAAGGGATACCAATTTTACTATATACGAATATACTATTTGCGGGACAGGAAAATGCCTTAAGAGGAACTCCAATTGATACTCCCGCCATCACAAAACTCATTGAGGCATCCCAGCATACTAATTTGCTTCTAATTGGTGCTCCACAATTTCCAAATCGACCGGTGTTGAATGATTTTATTACAGAGCAAGATAGAATTCTTGAACACCACTCCCGCAATTATAATGCTACTTTTTTGCCTTTAAATTTCACTACGACAGAGCATCTACATTACCCAATTTATAAACATGATTTCATCGCCAGGCTATGTCACAATTATATAAATAAGATATCGAAAGATCGAAATGGGTGCCGGAACCATTTTACTGTTGTGAATAATGATATAGCATTGGAGGACGCCTGAGCAGTTCTGTAGAAGATCCATCTCATCTGAATTTTTTAGGTCAAACCAAATAAGAAGCTCCTTCGCATCGACAGTGGCAAACGGAGCATGTGATCTTTTCTCAGTTATGCTTCTCAAGATTCAGTCATTAAGAAATAAAACTAACAAACTTTTTCTTTTTTTTGGAAAGCCATAACTTTCCTAAAATTGTTTTATTAACAGAGCCTTGGTTGAAGCAGGATGAGCAAGTGTCCCATTACGTGGTTGTATCTAAATTTTGTAGATCTCAATCTGTACATAAATAAATAAATAACGCCTTTATTAAAGCATTTCTTTGTACATACAATGCAAAAACATATGGAAATTACCACTCACATCATATGAACAAGAATAGCGTAACTGGCGAAGTTTTAGCCTGTTAAGGCTAGAGTGTTATGGCTTATAAATGCATGTTAAATCGCCGACACATATTGCTCGATTATCTAGTACTATTGACATTTCACCAATCATTGACACCATTCTACAATTTTCCCTAAAATAAGAAAACGCATTTGAATTTCATATTAAATGTGAAACCTATGCAATCCTCTGTAAATCTGGCAACCCTGAACAGATTTCCAGAATTTTCTGGTCAGTCATTTTGTCAGGTCAGTTCATGTTGTAAACCCGTGTTCCAAATTTTTGGTGTTTTTTGTGCTCCTTAGTGTAAAAAATAAGGTAAGTAAATTTTTGTGACCCATTTTAAAAATTTAGCATTAGTATGTATTGTTATTTTCTGTGGTATATTTCTGTTTAAAAAGTTAAAAGTAGATAAAATGAGTTCAAAAATCTCCCCATATTTACATATTTGTTTACAAGAAAATGGAGGTGTCAATAACTGGTTTCAAGGACTATTCCTTCCACCAGTTATTGACACAACTGTCAAAAATTGGTTTTTAATACTTTTGACCAATCACATTTTGAGTGTGAAATACGTATCAAGACAATGTTGCCAATATTTCATTTTTTCCAAACAAAGTAGGGAAACCGTAAGTAATTGACACTTGTGTCAATTACTGGTTTAATGATGACAATATTTGGATGAGCCAAAACTAAATATATTTAAGTCCTTCTGCTTTTTCAGAAATGTCGCCTAGAAGAAATTATACCTCTGACCAAATGACAGCTGCACTGGTGGAAGTAAGAAATGGTGTACCAGTTGCAGTGGCTGCTCGAAACCACCATGTTCCATGGACAACCCTACTTCGTAAGATGCAAGGAAAGTCTGAAGTTGTTTGTACCATGGGGCCCTCAACAATACTTAGCAAGCATGAGGAATCCCTATTGGTTAAATGGATTATTGAACTATCTGAAAGAGATTTTCCCGTTTCAGAAATGCAGCTTTTAGATTCAGTTCAAAAAATCATGAGTCATTCAGAACAGGCAAAATCGTTTACTAACAATAATCGTCCTACCGACAAATGGTTTCTGCTATTTTTGAGGAGACATCCGGAAATTTAAGTAAACAAAGAAATTTAATTAAACAAAGAATATCACAGAATTTGACAACATCCAGAGAAAGTGTAACTTCAGGACAAATTCGTAGATGGTTTCAGGAAATAAAGGAGTATCTAACGTCCCATGATCTCTACCAAGTTGTTACAGGTTAAAATTGGCATTTTATACTCTTTATTAAAAGCACTGATTACAGTTATATTTTCAAAATAGATATTTTACAAATATTAATGATTGATACTAGTAATGCCCTCTCTGTAATAGCCTCCCAAGTAACCCATAGTTCTGTTCTCTAGCCATTTCAAATTACAGTATTCTTTTTTTTAAGGACACATTTAGTTTTGTACATTTCAGATTCATATTGTACTGGTTGTTAATGAAATTTTATTTATACTATTATAAAACCCGGTTCTGGACTAAAGAAATATTTTAGAATTTAAATTATATCCCATATTGATTATTTAATTATTTTATAACGAATAATGACTAATTGGGCATGTACAATTATTGTGTATGTTGTACTGTTCATAGTACAATATCTGATTTTGGCTTGACCATACCAGATATGCTGGTTGATTTTACTCGGACTGACCTATCTAATTTTTGTCTCTTTTTATCTAATGTAAATATTAGTTTTCTTGGAAGATAGCAAGAAGTTGCTGGTCTAGGCAAAATCGAAATTGATTGTCATAGTGACACATATTTTCATTGCCAACTTCCTTGGGCCACAAATTTTGTTATTTATTTTTTTATAAAAGGTTTTATGGTACTTATAAAAAAAGTTAAGTTATTTTGTTATATATTTCGATTGGCAATACACTTTGTGCGTGATTGCTTAAATACGGGTTTGACCTCTGCGGTCGTTCCTTTTCCCAGACCGCCGTCATGAAGTGAAGAGTGCTTTAGTTCTTTTTGAAATTCGTGTGAATTTTACCCATATGGGGATATAATTGACTAAATGTGGTGATAGTAAATCAACTTTTTGGGCGTAATGCTATAATTTGTTGTTTTGTTGAATTTACTGGCCTTTATGGCGATTTAAAACCTAATAATTTTTCACGTGCCCTCGAACATCGGCAAAATAGCGGTTCTGATTGGCATTGGCAGGGGACAATTTAATTAGCAAAGCTACATAACATGGATTTTGGACGGATTTTTTTTTGTACGGACCTGATTTCTTCATGCCACATGGTGCTTCCGTTTTGGGGTTATGTACTCTACTGGCTCTAATCTAGAAGGAGATTTTAAGCAACTGTGAGCTAACGTCTAACCTAGACCACTACCAGAGCTTGTGAAGTGGAAGAGGTGAAGCTTGGAAGCCTGCAGTTTTCCTTGACTGGGAATTGGATGTCTGGGAGAGTCTCGAATATGAAGTAGTCTGCTGTGTATGGAGCTAAGTGACAGAACATAACATTTTTTTTTTTATTCACTTGTTTTATTTTATTTTTATTATCACGACTTTTATCTTTTGAGTTGAGATACATACATAAGCTTATTTAAAATTTTATTGACATTATTTAACCGATGCTATTTTATTATTGAATATTACTGATATGAGTACATATATATGTGACAAGTGACTCCTGTGAGGTAAGACGCAGCCGGCTTCGTAGTACTACGAGTATATACTTGGGTTATATTATTTATTTTCAGACTACTCCTAAGATGTCAAATTTTCTCAGATTAGCTAGTAAATATTAGAGTAAACTAATAAAAGGGTAATTTTAAGTGGGGAAGCTTCAACAGTTAGGGTTGTTATTTTTTTTTTGCTTAGGTCAATGTCCGTGGCGGGATATACCGGGCCATGTAAGTTATTAGTTTAATTGAATTGAAGCTTCATTCCCCAAAGTTTGGGTGTAACATAATTTGTTTTATTTCGACAACCACACTTTGATTGTGTATTTTTTGTGTGATGTTGTGGTTCCTTATTACCAACTTAAATAATTATTCCTCTTAACAATAAATAACATAACATAATTCTCTGTGATAATCAAGACTTAAATAAATTGTTATTTTCTGTTGTTAAATTGGTTTTTCACTTGAGTTGAGTAGGTTGGAATATCATAGGTAATTTGGAAACAATAGTGTATACTGATTTGACTTTGATTTTGTTTTCCAAGTTTCGTTTTGAACTTGCCTAAATAAATTTTGATAAATATTGGGCGTCCTTTGGGATTATATAAAATCCAAAACTTGGTGGCGCCATACTGATTTTGACATTTAGTTGGGTAACTCTTGGGTAGTTACTACCTAAGAAATTTTGGTTCATTTGGTTGAGAAAGAAGCTAGAACCCACATCGGCTTGAGCTAGCAGCATTGTGAAGGATTCCTTCTCTGGGCGTTTCAGGTAAGAGGGGTTAAGTTCCTCCGGGCATCAACAACTTTTGGAGACCCTCTTAAGGCTATAAACTTTCAGTATTTTTAGTACTTCTTTGCTTTTGATTAACTTGGCATTCATCGCATCACCATAATTCCATTTTATTGCACTTTAGAGAAAAAAAAAATAATATAACAAAGTAACTGATGACCCCAAAAGGCTATTCAATGTTGACGAAAGCGCGTTTTACCTCTCACCCAAAGAAGGAAAAGTGTTAGCAAAAAAAAGGAGACAAAAACATTTATCGTGCAGCAGGAGATGATAAAGAAAACTTAACTGTACTGGTAACAGCTAATGCAGCTGGTAATATTGCACCGCCGATGATAGTTTTGGCGTATGAGCGAATTCCATCTGACATAGCTTCAAGTGTGCCTAAATATTGGGCATTGGGTACATCCGAAAATGGGTGGATGTGTTCAAGCACCTTTTATGAATATATCACCAATATATTCAATCCATGGCTCATAAAAGAGGGGATTCAAAAACCTGTTCTCTTTTTTGTAGATGGCCATGTGTCCCACTTAACTCGCCATTTATCAACATTCTGCAGTAATAATGACATTGAGTTGATAGCTTTATATCCCAATTCTACACACATCCTTCAGCCTATGGACATTGCAGTATTTAGGCCCCTTAAATTAGCCTACAGAAATGAGGTACAGAATTGGAGGATGGAGAACTTTGGCAATGGGCTTCAGAAGATGCACTTTGGAGGTGTGTTTAAAAAGGCCCTGGAACACATTAAACCAGAAACCATTCAAAATGGTTTTAAATCTTCAGGTTTATGCCCCTTTAATGTTGACAATGTACATTTTAGTAAAATTTCTGCCAAAAATGACGATTCAAGTGACATCCCTGTAGCTGCTATGGCTTCAAACGCTACAAAAGATAAGTCCCTGCTTACCTTGAAAAATTTTAAGAGCAGGATTGACCAAGAAAAGCTAATTACATTCAGGAACTCCTTAAACCAACATTCTTGGGTTGGTCCAGTGGAAGATAAGCATTTATTCAAAATTTGGAAAAATTGGACACTCGAAACATGTTCAGATGTTCAACATGCAGAAGTAACAAATGAAAAAGGGGCCATGGACGCTTGCTCCTGCTTCTGTTGCCGAATATCTTTGCACTCCAACAAAAATAAATGATGATCAGCCAAGCACATTTTATAATAACACTAATGACCAGCCTCCTTTCAAACCCTTGATGCATCAAATGTTCCAACTCCTTTTAAGAAGGCGTTATTTTGGCCCGACCCAAAACCTCAAACAAAAAAAAGGAAAATGAAGGAAAAAATTCTATCTGTTGTCACCACTGACGCATGGCGAAGGTATCACGCCAAAAGAGAAAACGAGAAAATAGAAGAAAAAGAAAAAAGGAAATTTGAAAGGGAACAAAAACTTTTAAAGAAGAAAGAGAAGCCACAAGAAGAGAGTTCTGGTGAGGAAGAAGAATGGATAGAGAGTGGAAATAGTTCGGATGATGTAGACCCCTTTGAAGATCCAAACAAATCATTTTGCCAAGTTTCTAACGGAGACATTCAAATAGGAAATTTTATTTTAGTGAAGTTTCTTGGCGGCAAAAGAAAGAGCACTACATACCGATATATTTGTATTGTGCAGGAACTAGTTGACAATGATGACATTAGGGTAATGTCAATGAAATCTTTGGATGAAGACAAAAAAATGTTTGTATGTGATGAAAATGATGTGTCATATATAAAAAAAAATAGTGTTATTGGCCTACCCCTGATTTATTATCTTCTGGTGAGCGAATTAAATATGAATTCAAATCACTTGTGGATGTTTTTGAAGCTTAAGTACTAAAACAAAATAATATATCAAGGCCAATGCATGTCACTGTATGCATGTGCATATATGTTTGTATTTCAGTATGTTTAAATGAAGCTTTTGTAGTATATTTCCAAAATATACAATATCACAGTACTTTTAACTGGTCTTTTATTAGTGTCTACTACAGGCTGTCAATCATTGGTTTTTTTGGATATGATGATGTCAATAACAGGTATTTTAACAAAACTGATTTTATATGTTGTGGCAAAATTTTACTGCAAAATGTTATATAAAAAATATTTATCATGATTTTCATGAAATACCCCCCTTGTACTGTCAATAATAGGTTATTTTCCTTAACTATTGTTCTGAGATCACTATATGTATAGTTGGAAATGCTGCACTGTCCGACAATGTAGCGATTTTTTTTAACGTTTTACAAACTAAATAGCAAGCAAAATCTCTACCACATTTTGGCCGAGTTTTTAGCACTACAAATTACAAATAATTTAACTTATGCGCCTCTTCTAACTGGGACACAATTCTTGAATCAGATGACCCTATATCTGTTTTATACAATAGGATTGTTGACTTGTTTAATGCAGCTTTTTCTATCAAAAAGATAAAACGCAAAAAACTGTCTAAAAAAAAGTGGTTTACTAAAGGTCTAACTATTTCTTAAAAAAATCTCCTTTTCTCCATACCATCAGGAAATATACGCCATCTCTTTATTTCAATGAGTATTTTGCTAAATATCGCTTCATATTTCGTCGCTTAATAAGACTCTTCAAGGAACAATATTATTCCAACAGGCTGACCAAGTCCCAAAATTCGTTGGAATGTTGGAATATTACTCTTATTGCCCTGCTTCCATTCCCAATGTTTCCCCAAAGCGCTTAACAACTTTTATTGCAGTATAGTAGCTAATCTCCAACAACCCTTGACTCCATCCGTAGATCTAATGACTTACTTGTCAGCTGCCAACGTTTCAGACTCCTTTCTGTTTTTTCCAACTGATCTGACAGAATTAAAAGGTGTCTTAAAATCGATAAAAAAGAAAAACAGTTCAGGTGAGGATGGCATATCTGCAAACATTCTTCTCAATATTCCTGGTTCATCCTTAACAGTCCTGGTAAAAGCAATTAACCAGTCATGGGAAACAGGAATATTTCCCTCTTGTCTAAAAACAGCAAGTCATTCCAGTCTACAAAGAATGAGACATGGAGAATCCTTCTAATTTCCGGCCAATATCACTTCTATCCACCATGTCAAAAATCATAGGAAAACTGGTAAAAACTCGTACGCTGTCTTTTATTAATGCAAATAACAGCCTTAGTAAATGTCAGTTCGGTTTTCGCGAGAATACGAATACAAATGATGCTGTATACCATCTTTAGGACTTGTACTTTCATATCAATGGCAGGGGAGTTTCGGCGGTGGTTTTTTGTGATCAAAAGCTTTTGACTGTGTTAGTCATGACTGGAAGGACTAATCATGAGGCTTTCCTCTAACATGGTTTTCTTCATTCACGGGTTTTGGTTGGGTCAAAATACTCTATAATCTGGTTGTTCTCTCTATTCTAAGTGTCTTCAATATATTTGCAGATGATACCACAATATTGTGGCAGGCTCTGGACTCACATTCTCTCCATAAGATCGTCCTGGAGGATCTTAAAATGGTAAAAAGGTAGTGTGACTCTAATTTACTTAAATTAATTCAACAAAAGTAAATTGCTATGTTTTAAATGTCATCTTAAAGTTGTTTCGATAGATGGTGATTCAATTCAGATGAACCCTGACAGCAAATTTCTTGAAATTTTCATAGACAAAGATCAATTTTGACAACAAAAATTTTCAAATTTGACACAGATATAAATCTTCTTGCCAAAAAGCTAACATCTTGTTGTTATGCTGTCAGAATCAGTGTACAGGAACTTGGTCCAAAAATTGGCAAGTCCGTTTATTGTTCCCAATTTGAATCCCACCTTCGTTATGGTATCGCTTTCTGGGGCAGCAGTGCAAGCAGTTCGGGCCATTCGATACATATGTGGAATCAGATACCTTCCTCGACCTACTTCAGCTTTAATAAAAAAATCAATTTTTTTCTACCTTTAATCATCTGCCTATCATTATTAAAAACTTAACTTCACCTAGGATTTTTAAAAAATATTTAAAGAGATTGCTTGCTACTAAAACCTATGACTCTGTTGAAAAATTTTTTAATGATATACTTTAAGTGACTGATTATATATATAAGATCAATGGTTATGTTTTTGTATGTATGTTCATATTTTATATTTGTCTCTTAAATATTTCTTTTTTAATTTTAATTCTTATACTTGTAGTTAATAAAGCAATATTTGAGGTTGATAGAAAGAAAGAAAATGTGCTATATTACATACAAGATAATAAATATTTCAAAAAGAAATTAAAATCACTTTTATTATCCAGGGCATATTATATAGCCTTGACAATTTTTTTAATGATACCTTTTGACCTGTGCTCTGACATCATTTTAGTGTTTTGGTTTGTTTCCTATTAAATATTTTAATTTACTTCCTCTAAATTCTGTTTTATTGACAGCTTTACTTATTTTTTAATCAAATTTATCAAAAAGATGCTTTTTTTTTATTTTTTCAATCTGTTTTATTATAATTAATTTAGGCAGGTAATGTGTGTAAATTTTATGGTAAAATGTTTTAGATGTTATGTTTGTTTGAAATTTGAAATTTAAAGTGAATTTGGAATTTTTTAGTTTTTATTTTAGGATGCTTGTACACAAGATTTTGTTTTGTCTTACATAATATAGCACATTTTCTTTCTTGCTTTCTTACTTTCATGTAAATGTTTTTTGATGATGTCACTGGTAAAGATTACTTGTGTCGGTGGAATCAACAATGCGATCGAACGACATTGCAATGTTGTTGTCTTTATATAGGGACATTAAAGAATTAAAGATAACTAAATAAAACAATCAATTACTAAATAAAGGTAAACTTGTTGACAAAACTAGAGAAGAAAAAAGGAAAAAAAAAACTTTCCAACATGTCCAAGGTTAAAACCTATCATTAAAAAAGTCATCCAGGTTATAATATGCCTTAGCCAATAAAAGCGACTTTAATTCTCGTTTAAATTTCTTAACATCCGATATATGTCTAATACATAGAGAAACATGATTGTAAATTTTTTTACTTATGTAAAATGTAAATTAATGAGTTTTTGGTAAGGAAAGACATAGGAATAGGTAGGGGAACATCATTTACACGACGAGTCAAATGGCCAGTGTCAGAGGGTAGTTTGGGAATTTTGTGAATAAGAGCGGCTGTTTCTAAGATAAAGAGTGAAAAAAGAGTTAGGATTTTTTCAGAAATGAAGAGGGGTTTTCAAGAATCTCTTAACTTAGCAGAACACAGGTATCTAACTGCTTTTTTTTGAATAACAAAGATAATGTTAAGTAGCCCCTTATTGGTTAAACCCCAAAAAGGCAAGCCATACCGAATATGAGATTCAATAAGTGAAAAGTACACTGAACGTGCAACTACCCCTCCCAGCTCTTGTTTTGCCATTCTTACTGCAAAACATCCAGAAGATAATTTCCCAGCTAAATGTAAAATATGATCTTCAAACCGAAGGCGACCATCAATGGTAATTCCTAGGAACTTGCAGCACTCTTTATTCTGCAAGAGGGAATTTTCGTCAAACATCAGACCCTGAACATCGCACTTAAACCCCATAATAGATGTCTTTCTTACATTAAACACGAGCCTGTTGGAAGCACACCACCCTGATAAAATCTGAAGGTCTTCAAGTATACAAGTCTTAATATAATCAGAATTTTTATGGCTCCATAGTATGGTGGTATCATCAGCAAACTGAACCACCTTGCCCTGCAGTTTCAATGAACTCAAGTCATCCACATACAGTAAAAATAACAGTGGTCCCAACACTGAACCCTGGGGAACGCCGCATTTTAGGGATCTAGAAGCAGACAAACGCCCAGACACTGTAATTATGTCTCTAAAAGTATTGGTTTTTCCTTAACTTCCTTCCAATAGATATGAAACTCTAACTGATTATTATTTTTGATGGGAGTATCTAAGAGTGGAAGTTGGTTATCTTTCTCGTTGGTATCTTTTGGAAGTTCAAAGTTAAATTTAATGGAAAAACTGCTACTGAGCTTTTCTAAAAGATTATTAATATTGCATTCGCTTTTGTCAAACACATCATCAACATATCTTAACCAAACTCATGGAAAATATTGAAATGTGTTTTTTGCATTTAACTCAAAATGCTTCATGAAGAGCTCTGCTAGAAATGAAGAGAACAAATGACACATGACTGTCCCTGCAACTTAAGTATTTCTTGGATATTATCGAAAACCATTATTTTCCAATTTCCGATTCCAAAGTTCAAGCAGATTTTTGAAAGTTTCTGGTATAGGAACACTTGGGAACAAAGCAGCTACATTAAAACACACAAGAATTTCATCTTCACCTAGAATTAAATTATTGACTTTTGAAATAAACTGTTGATGGTTTTTGACTGGAGAACATTCATAAGTTAATTTAGGTTAATGTGAAAAATTACTTTTCCAAAAATTTAGAAATGTTATAAGTCTAGGATCTATAAGATTAGTTGCAATGATTGAGATACATAGGGCAAACAAGAAGATCATCTAATGTCAGATTTAAAGAACATGTATCTCATGAGAAATATAATTTTAAAATTTTTTTTGCCAATTCACCTGGAATATTTTTCTCATCCCAAAAATTATTATTCCTTAATTATTTGTTTTTATTTTATTAATTTCTTAATTTTTTTGTGCTATATTTCGAGGAAGACACAGTAAATTAATGGGTAGTTATAATGTATGCAAATATTTTGAAAATTAACATGCAATGTATCAAAGCAAAATTTGTTAAAAAACCTAAAACTTATTAGCTCGCAATTTAAAATTGTTAGACAAATTGAGTAAATCAAACACACACAAACAAAATCCCACAACTTTTTGTGAGGATAATAAACCCGAGATGAGCTAATCGTAGAAATACTCAAATTCAAATTCATTCTCAAAAAATGTTTAATATTGAGATTATTCTTAAGAATATTCTTTGATTTTTCATTCTTGAGAATTTTCCATCACTACATATGAGACACTTACCTATGAGAACTGCTTTTTCTATCTTTGTCTGGATGTTTGCTCTCTCTATCTCTACCACCATCTCTATCTCCATGTCTTCTATGTTTATCCCTCTCCAGATCCTTAATATTATTATGCCTTCTATGTTCTTTTGTTGTTGCATATACACCTTTTTCTTTAAACCTTTGCTTCTCCCGTTCTTGAAATCGTTCTTTTGCTTCACGACTAACACCTCCTGTATAGGTAGGTGTCTCAACCTCAGATGATCTGTATTTACGCTCTTTTCCTGACCTTGGCCAAACTTTAGAACTCGCTTCAGGGCTGTCATCATCTATTGAAAATGAAATTTTTCGAGCAGCATCCTGTTTTTCTTTGCGCTTTAGGGCTGCTAGTCGATCAAGACCCAAAAGCGAGGGTTTCGGCACTTTAAATGTAGGTTCCTGTCTCTTTTTCACTATTAAGCCCCCTCGTTCATTGCCAGATGTCCCTTCAAGCCGGTGAATTCCGTCTTCGTCCATTTGTGCATTCAATTGCGGACAACCTTTGCCAATTAATCATGTAGAGTATTTAACAAAGTTCGTAAGTATAAATAAACCTCCAGCCAAACAAAATATATAACCAAACATAAATGTATGTGTGAAGCTATAGCCCGATCGATAGCGACCAATTAAAGAACGCAGCATATGTCGTCAAACCAGCGAGCTATTTATAGTCCGCGCCCGCTATGATTTAATCGATATGATTCCCGTATCTCAGGATATTCCCAAGAGATTTTAATATTTTTTTGCCAAGATATTAACAATGAATAACTAAATCGATTTAAAAATGTTAGTTTTAATCTCCTCTTGAAGATTCGATTGATTGAAGGCATCGTTAGCGTTTCAGATGGTTGCAAACCTCTTCAAAAGAAAGTTTTTTGATAAAAAATTATTGAATTGTTAAGGTAGAAATTAAAAACCGGGTATTCGACTTTGTTTTTAAAAAACAATTTATTAGGCATACAGCCAACATGTAAGTTTACGTATATAAAAATATAAAAAATACAAAAGCTTAAGCGAAGTTTATCTTAACTCTTGCTAACTCTGACTGCTCGAATGAAAACAATAATTAAAGTATAAGGCAAAGCAAAAGTGAATACAAAGCTAAAATAAAGTGCATAGTTATCAATATATATGTGAAGTGTGGGTGAAGGGTGTATGACTCCTCCCCTCAAAGATTCAACTCCACGGTTTGGCGGGGCAGTTGAATTGGTAGGTCATCATCGTGTTGGCTTCTTCCAGGGGTAGTGGTCTTACTTTCTGGTATACGTAGTAGCTAATGGCAACTACTAAACTACCGTATATAAGGGTAGTCCATATGCTGGGGTAGCGGACCATTTCGTATAATATTGGTTTCGGCTGGTTATGTAAGATTTGACTCTAGATTTTGTCGAGTTCATCTAGTTTGAGATCGTTGATATGCGCAGTTAAGTTTAGCGTGGGCAGGACAACGTGATTTGACTTTAAATCCGGAAACAAGATCTGAGAGCTGATGATCGGTTCCTGTTGATTGTCGATTGGTGATAACAAGTTCCTGGTTATGTGTTACCTGGCAATTGATTGGTAGATTGAAGAGAAATGAACCTTGAAGTTTTACGAATTCCTCTTGAGATTGGCATTCCAAATGAAGTATTATTTCGTCAGGAAGAATGACTGCGTACTTAGCGGAGGAGTTCAATTGGTTGTAGATAGGCTTTGAGATTTTAACCTCAATTTGGTTGCAAGTGGATGGTTGACCTTAGCCTTCTAACACTGGACAGCACAGAGACTACTTGTTGTGGTGAAGAGAAGACAAGAGTAGGTCCATTTTGTCGCAGAAGTAAAGCTTTCCATATATCTTTTGGCATTCAGAAGCCCGGTATGAGAAGTGCAACTCATTTTTTAATAGATATTTATTTCTTGGTATTATAACCTTGAACAAGCTCTGCTTTTTTATTGGTATTGAATAAAGGTGAAAATAATTTCTGATATGTTATTGGAATGCGTAATAAAAATGTTATTTTATTATTTAAAATAAAACTTTCCAACGTTGTAATTTGTTCATATAATCAAGTATTTTCTAGAGTAACTTCTAACGGTATGCGCTTTGCACCTACAATCTTTTGAATTGATTTTAATTCAGAATACAAATCTTCAGTTTTGATTATACTAGGATGCAATATTTTAATTTCGAAAATGTCAATGCATTTTCTATGTCCTGCAAAATTGAGTCAATAATCTTGTATAAATTAATTACTTGATTAAGCGTATGTTTTACCTATATAATTTGAACTTTGTAGAAAGTTCGTCGTTTATACAGCCAACTCTACTAGATGCAATTTTTCTTCTAGTAAATGTTCATTGTGATTTATTTTTTGAATAGTTGAATTAAACTTCTTAAGTAAGCTCAGGGAAATCGAGTTTTCTTTTAAAATATTGGCTGACAAAGCATTTTGATTGTTACAAGACAATCTGTTTAATTAGTCTTTCATAACGTTCTCCATCTGAGGCGTCTAAATTACCTGTAATACTTTTAAAGATTGAGCCTATGCAATTAATTAATCCGCGCTTCAATCTGCGTGGGTGTGGAACAATTTCTTTTATTTTTGTTTCGACTCTGTCCTGTGTTATAGTTAAGATTTTTAAATAGTCAGCGACTTCTTTTTGGTGGTCGACATTAAGGTTAATGGTTGTTGAAATGTTATTCACCTTAATATGGAGTTTATTTACCTCCGTTATAATTGGGTTAATGTCATAATAGTATATAAGCGTATGTGTGTATTCTTGGATTTTAGCTTGCCCTAATTTTAGTGGGATTAGTCCGGGGTTGTCCATTTTTGGGGTTGTTAATTTTTCAATAGAGATTTTATTTTCAAGTGCGAATACTACTTGGAGAAATCTGAAAGGATAAAAGTTAGGAGTTAGTCAAAACTGTATTTTGTCTTTAAAGGACGTTTGATGTTTGACAAATGTATTTTCTCTTGGTTATTGGTTTTAGCTGTTTTCTTTTCGTAATTGGTACTAATTATTTTAGTAGGTGGGTCAAATTTGTTGGCGGTCTTTTGCCGTATGTGTTTTTTAGGATAAATAAGTTGGTTTTCTTGGAAAATCTCAGGATTATCTTTATTTACATTAATTTTTTCGGCAAGATTTTCCTTTTGATTTATGAATTTGTTGTTTATTTGGGAGTAAAGTAGTTTACTTCGCTCTTTGTGATTGTTTACATATACACTTAACGTTAATCGGGATTTTTACGGGGTTGCGTTCGTACTTACTAAGAGCACAAATTTCACATTCGTTGATAAAGGTTTGTACAGAGCTTTTAAGATCAGGCCAGTAATATTTTTCTCGTAAACGTTTTATTGTCTCGTCAATACCGCGGTGGTTGAATTTTCTTTCGTGGTAATTCTTTATTATTTCTTTGATGTCATTTTTATCTGTGACGTCGACTAGTTTTGTTAAACAACGTGTAAATTTGATTGAGGGCCGTCTAAAGTGTTTTCATATTACTTCAGAAAAGGGTTCATACATATCTGGGTCAATAAAATAGAGATGATATTGCTTATCAGGGATAATAAGTTCTTTCATAAAACTGAGAATATCTTCTTCAAAGTTATTATTTGAAATTTTAACTAATATTCTTCGTTTTTTATTGAACAGTATTTTGATTATTGGTTTGGCAGGTGAATGCAAAATACTTTGTATGAATATTTGGTTAGCTCCGTAATTAACTGCTAATTCAACAATGGGGATTCCGACTTCAATATAGTTTTTTTAAGTTCGTTAGCCTAGGGGTTTCTTTCGTGTGGATTTCGATTCTTGATAAGGCGTCTGCATTCGTATTTAGTTTGCCTTTTTTATAAATGATGGAATAATCGAATTCCTCTAGTTTGATTCGCCAGCGTAAAAGCTTTGAAGAAGGATCTTTTGACGAAAATAACCACTGTAATGGTTTGTGATCTGTAATGATATTGAATTTACGACCGAAGAGGTAAGGTCTAAAATATTTAGTTGCCCATACCAGGCAAAAACATTCTTTTTCAACAGTGGAGTAGTTTTGCTCAGAATCGTTAAGGGTTCGTGAGGCGTACGCTATGGGTAAATCTTGACCAATGGGTCGTTGAGAAAAAACAGCACCAAGAGCGACGTTACTCGCATCTGTGGTAAATTAAACGGCTTAGAAAACTCAGGGTATGGTAAAATGAGCTCATTGATTAGAAGATTTTTGCAGGTCTCGAAGCATGTTTTGAATTCCTCATTATGTTCAATCTTCGCGCCATTTTTCAAACATTTCGTTAGGGGTTTGGTTAATTTGGCAAAAATAATTAATAAATCGCCTATAATAACCTAAAAGTCCTAAGAAACTTTTTATTTGTTTCGTAGTTTTCGGTATAGGGAATTTTTTTTTATGGCTATGATTTTATCAGGGCTTGGTTTAACACCTTCGGGGGTCACAATATGTCCTACATAAGCTACTTCGCGGCTTAAAAATTATTAGGAATCTCTTAGTCTTTTTAAACTCAAAATGACCGTTTTCGGTACTGAAAGCAGTTTTAGGAATATCGTCTTTACTCACCTCAATCTGGTGAAAACCTGAGGCTAAGTCTAATGTCGTGAAGTATTGACATTTGCCTAATTTATCTAATAAATCGGATATATTGGGCAAGGGATATTTATCGTCAATAGTTTTCTCATTCAGTTTCCTAAAATCGACAACTACACGCCATTTTTGTTTGTTTGATGCATCTAGTTTTTTCGGTACTACCCAAATTGGGTGCAGACCAAGGAGAATTTGAGGGTTTAATTATTTTTTGATTTAACATCTTTTTTATTTGGGACTGAACTTCATTTTTATGAATTAATGGGTACCTGTACGTTTTTGTGTAAACGGGGATCTCATCTGTTGTTCTGACGTTATGCTTGATTTTACTGGTGAAAGTCAAGGGCGTATTCTCTTGATAAAATATATCTAAGAATTCTTAACACAGGGTTAAAATTGAATTCCGTTCTTCTGAATTCAGATGATTGATTCTAAGTTTAGTGAGGTCTAACTTTGTTTTAGGAGTCTCATCAAAATTGTTAAGGTCTATGGTTTCAATAAATTTTCGGTCAAATTTCTCTACATCGATTGGTTGAGAAAAGTCGAGTGTTACAGGGTTGCAAGTATTGTTTAAGATGGTGGTCATTGCTAAACCATTTTTTGCGATAGTAAAACATTCTGGAATTTCACAATTATGAAATTTTTGACGCGGAATGATAATTTCGCCATTTTTATTTTTATTACTTGCTCAGAACGAGGTTTAACTGTTATACAGTTAAGTTGTTGTTTCGTTTGGTGATACTTAAGTTTAATTTTTGGGTAGGGGGTGACTAGATATCCTTGTTTAAAATCTAGATTAGCTTCTAAAGATTTTAGATTGTCTAGACCTAAAAGTTCGTTAGTGTTGTGAAGTGTTGTGAAATTTAAATAAATAAAATTTCAAGCCTTCTTGTTGCGGTAAATTAAAAATTGTTGATGCCGGTAAAAGGGCACTAAATTTATGAGCTGATTTTTGGAAAACAGTGCTCACAATGAATGGGTCATCTATGATACAATCAGGGTAAAAATGAAAAGCAAGTTGTTGTTCTATAAAAGATTTGGTCGATCCAGAATCAGTAAGTATTTTTATATTATGCTCAGGGAAAGTGATATATGGTAATTCACTTACGCTTTTAGTATTAAATGACAAAACTGGTGAGGCTAAGTTTCAGGATTGTCGGGATCGGCATCCTGAAAATTTGGGTCATAGTCATTTGATTCGTCATAAGTTTGGTAGTGTTCATTTTGAAGTTCAGTTTCGTACTGAGTTTCATAATATTCTTCATCATTGTATGAATGGGGATGTAAATTGCCTGTGGGGTCAAGTTGTGTGTTATACACTTCTTCTGATATAGGTTTGGGCTTATTTTGTTGATAGTTTTGGTAGCTATTATTTCTGAAATTATTCGAGGTAGAAGGGCGATTTGTATTGTTAGTACAAATTGACATAGGTGTAGGCCTAGGTAAATGCCTATTTGGATTGGGTTTAAACACATTTTGTTGCTTACCAAAAACTTCAGAGTTTGAGGTTAAACGTGGTTGTTTGTAAAATGGGTTTGGCCTTATATCTACAGGGCCAGTAGGAAAAGGTGTATTATTAGAATTATTATTTTGATAGCGTTGTCTGTTAGGGTTAACATCTCTGTGATGTTGAGGGTTAAATTTCTGTAGGTTTTGAAATTTTTGTTTATGTTGTACTTGTGAAAAATTATAATGGTTATTTTGAAAGTATTTCGTGTTATTTTCTTATAAAACAAATTGAATCGGTTCGGCCAAATCGACAGGCTGCATACAACGTATTGTGTTGCCCAGAGGTTCTCGTAAACCTGATATTAATATTGTTAAAGCTAATTTTTTATACATTTCGTGCTTTATAGGGGCTGCTTCAGCTATTTCATGGGAATCAACGTAGCTGCATAACAGATTTAAAATCTCTAACACTCTATCATAGAAACCTTGCGGAGATTCGTTTCCATTTTGCCTAAGCATAACTAAGTCTCTATTTAAACAAGTCTCATCTCTACGATCAGCGAAGTTTCTATATAGGGTATTTTTAAGATAATCCTAAGTGGAGAATAAATATTTTGAAAATGAGCAGCATTATTAACGTCATAAAAAGTATCTATAATAGATTTGCAAATTGCTAGGTATCTATTTAATTCTGATGGATTTCCATCGAAATTAGGCACGCAATTTAAATATTCAGGCTTAAATTGTGCCATTTTTTCTAAACAAGATTTATTTGAATCTCTGTATTCTAAATCTTTAAAAATCAATTTTTGAATTTCACTTATATTTGAAAAGTTTTTTTTTTCAATAAATCTATATCAATATTTAGAGTATTTTCTTTTTTACTAATACCTAAATTGATATTAAACACTTCGTGATTTGAATAAGCGGAATCAGAGTTAGTTAAAGTCGATCGGTTAAAATCGATAAATTCTCAAGTGCGTTGCTTAATTCATTAATAGAAATTAGCAGAAACGAAAGTTGCACTAAACAAAAATTGACTTACATGAATGCGATGACTGTTACTGCTATACTATGAAGGGAAAGACTCTAGGGTGGCTAGGTTCTCCAATTTCAAGGTCCAACTCCTCGCGAAACTAGTCTATGTGGTACCAATCTCCAATTTTTGCGAAATAGTTCAAACACAGGTCGCGATGTCCTAAGTCAAACCGCACGCACTTAACTTTGATCTAAAACGAGTATGTCGATGTCCATTCGAAACACTCTCGACCGATTCGATTGCCAATAAATCGACGAAACGAAAAATCAATATAGTTAAGCAATAGTAGTTTTTTTTTCATATGAAAAAATCCAACGGAGTTAGGTCAGGCGATTGAGGAGGCCAAGGAAAGGTTCCGCCTCTACCGATCCAATCGTCCGGAAAACAGTTGTCTAAGTAATTCCTGACAGCCAAGGACCAATGCGCTGGACAACCATCTTGCTGAAAGATGATTGGTCTTTCTCGTTCCAATAATCCAGCTTCGTCTAGAAGAACGGGGATATCATTTTGTAGAAAATCTAAATAGTTGGCACCATTTAAATTCTCTGGTAGAAAATGTGGCCCAATAATAGTCCTGCCTATTACTCCGGCCCACACATTGACCGAAAATCTATTCTGAAATGATTTTTGTTTTTTCCAGTGCGGATTTGCATCTTTGGCAGCCCATTCGTGGAGATTGTGGAAGTTCGTAATACTCTCCCTGGAAAAATTGGACTCCTCTGTCCACAAGATACTTCTTAAGAATAATGGGTCCTCGATGTCCATGTTCAATAAAAAGCGGCAGAACTGAATTCGTCTTGCATGGTCTTCTTCTTGTAAGCCCTGCACCCCCGTACCATGAAAGGAATACTGTCCATCTTTCTTCATGGTCGTCCACACCTTCCATCTAGAAAGGCCAGTCTCCAGCTACTTTTCTGACGCTTGCAGTAGGATCTGCGGTAAAAGCTTCCAGTATTTGCTCCTTAATCTCTACATTATTATGGCCAGAGTTGACTCCACGTGCCGGATTATTCCCAATGCCAACTTCAGTAAGACGGCGAAAGGTGTTTTGAAACAGCCTGAAGTTTGGTAACCTCCGATCTGGATAACGTTCCTGGTACAAGCGTCGTGCCAAAGCTCCATTACCGTTAGCGCGTCCATATGTGAAGACAATGTCAGCGTACTCTTGGTTGGTAAATTCCATTTTACAATACTGTTTAATAAAACAGATAGAAACTCGATTTAAAAAACAGTGGATGCAGTCAGTACGAAGCTGATAATCTTACAAAATTAGAGGCGAGAGGGAAACGAAACAACAAGAGGCTAAAATCACACGTTTTTATTTATTAAGCGAGTACCTAACTTGTAACCCCCACCCCAAAGTACCTACTAGGTACCCCTTACCCTACAGTATCTACTATTAGGTACCTCTGCTTAATTTTGTTTTTATTACTTTTTATTTACCTGAATATTTACCTGAACTGTCCCATTATAGAAAACCAATCCAGTAAGTTTCGTTTACATGACCTACCGCACAAAAGAGGCCATAATTCTGAGAATTGGCCAGGCATCGGCATGAGTAATATCTTAAAATAAAGGGCAGAAGCTAGGCATATACTTTTAGAGAGGTTTGAACGGCGAAAGCATTTTCATAACAATTATTTAAACATAAAACAAAGCATTTTTATTTTAACTCTATATTTATTTTTTACGTTTCAATATCTCTATTTTTTCTAATAAGTTTACACAGAAGCTTTAAATTGATCGTATTTTTATTAATACACATTAGACAAAACAAAATAAACTTTGAAACTCCGATACTAATTGTAACTTGCGCTCTATTACCGTTTAAGTGTGAAATGTTGGTATTTCTTGAGAAAAATGCAAAAATTGCCATAAAAAATTTATAAACGAATTTCGACCTATACATATTTAGCTTAAAATGTTTGAAATTAAGTCAGCTATCACCCCCTTAAAAGATTACATCTAGCTTCCGGACACCCTGTATATTGTTTTATTAGCATCGTCGATCTATAATACGTTCTTGCCAAGAAACTTCCCCTTCTTCACTTGAAAAATACTTTTTCAGTATCTCTCAGATTCTTAAACCGCCACTGTTAGCAAATCCACCACCATGGGCAAAAGCTACCATATTGAATATCGGGGTTTCTTGATTATCGTTATCATTATTACATTAAAGTAAAGCAGATTGTTGGGTTTCTAAATATTCATCTTGCAAAAGATTGTGTAAGCAGCAAGCAGCCATTATCCGATCATTGCATGTTTCGGGTAGTATGGTTATTGGAGTATGAAAAACTCGAAAAATTTGACATAACAATCCAAATACAGTCTCTGTAACCCTGCGAGCACGGCAAATACGATAATTTAATATCTCTTTTTTCTTGTCAGATTTTGCAACTTTTCGAGTATAGGGCTTAATCATATAGGAATCGATTGCAAATGATTCGTCACCGATTAAAAGATGTGGTACTTCCAGATTAGTTCCGGGTAAAAATTTTTCTTTAGGAATAGGAATATTGTAACTGGCTACTTTTCTTCCCATTGCAGATTTCTTAAAGATACTGCTGTCTCCCCTTTGCCATATGCGCCGACATCTACTGCAATAAATTTGCAATTTGCATCTACAGTTGCTAAGAGGACTATCTATGCTTGCCATCAATCGCGCCTACACAATTTGAAATGTTCCATTTATTCCAAAATTCCTCAGCGATCCTTTCAAAATCATTTTCATATTGTGGTGGCATACTTAGTGAGATAAGATTTTTACTTAAACTTCTTAATACATTTTTCACTATCTGTGATATGTAACAATCTGATATGCGATAAGCGAAAGACAAAGATGCGAAAGTTTCACCCGTCGCCGGAACCTGAAAAAAAACTTGGATTACGTTTCAGTATTTTTTTTTAATTTCCGGTGATGAATGCAAGAAAAGATGGAAACATGTGAAAGGAATGGAAACAATTAATATAATCGATTTAAACGCAAAAGAAGGGGGGGACAAGCGATGCATCTAAACCTAAGAATAGCAAGTGGCAGTTTTATGAACGTTTGAACTTCCTGGAAGTATCCTTTGAATAAAGAAAGTGAGTCAGGTTGTACTTCACAGAACGATGTCCCAGATCCCGAAATAGATTGCGAGGATGAGTTCAGTTAAGTCAGTGAACAAGACAATAATGGAAAGGAACAGGGTAACGACACAAAATATGAACAATCACAAAAAACACAAGCCGCGCAACACATAATATAAAGATCACGAAGAGAAAAAAGCAAGAAGACTTTACTATATATGAAACAAAGAGACACGCAAAGAGAAAACGTGATGAAAAGTTTATTATGTGGACAACAAGTTGGACAAAAAATTAACGAAGATGACATAGTTTCTTTTGGTGAACATGTGAAGTCTATTTTATATAAATTGCCGCCAATTTTAAGAATTAGGGCAAAGTCTGACGCGTTCAGTGTATTGAGCAAGTATGAACATATAGATTCAGCGCCTAATATAACACCGTCAAACAGTTCTTTGTCCAGCAATCCACAATATAGCGGATATTCTCCTATAAATACAAATTCTACAGTAGTTGAGCCTACCAATTTGACTGTGCACTAGGACACCAATTATGAAGCTGATTATTTAAATCCTACTTTTCTAAACTTACCTTAATGTTAAAAACAGTTTCTCTTCGGAATTGATTAGCGACCTTGTACTTTTTTATGCTATATCTTTCTCTATTAAACTTAACATAAAACAAAATAAAACTGTTCTTTATTTAGTCTGCAGAACTTCCTGAACATGTCGTCATCACATTTCACATATTGGGATATGGACATCTTAAAATATCCCTGTTCCCTTCTTTTTTTAAACAAGGGATGCATGGGTCCTCTTTGGCGCTTGTACATGTAGTAGTATAAAATCAAATCTTCTTCCTCTTCCTCTAATAGATATAACACAGCAATTTTATCGCACATTTTCGTCAATTGTAAATTAATAAAATGATATCAACCACCAGGTCAACGCCCGCTCCACGGCTACGATAGACTGATCGGTCGCATTTTGTCAACTGATGTAAAATTGTCGTTTTCGCTTGTCTCGGTCGCTTGTCGCTGTCTCTTGTCGCGGTCGCAACATCGAACGTCTACCTTTAGATGTAAAAAAAAATTAAATGACTCCCAAAGGATTTATATAAAACTTTTTCCTAATATAAATAATAAATATCTAAACCGATTTCGCATGATTTTAAACCTCTATAAGCGGAAGATTTTTGGTAAACAATTTTTGAATTCTTAGATGTTCAAAAATATGAACAACTACAACTTCTAGGATTTGAGTAACATTTTTTCGAATATAAATATCAACAGAGTCATTAACAGTCATAAATAATATCAACAGTCAACGAGTTGCGGTTGACAATTTAAAGATTGGCCAGTTCACAAGGACAAGCATTAACTACGCAGCTTCTTGGGGTTTTGCACTTACTACCGACGCTCTGTGGAGGGATTTATCAACATCGCAAAACCATTGACCAGGCTAACAGAATAAGAAGTAAAATTCCAATAGTCCCAAGACTATCAGGGCACCTATCTAAATATCTCCCAATGTCAAGTCATATTGGGGACAATGGAACCTAATTCCGATATGTCAGAAGGATACCTTGGAATAACAAAAACCGCGAGAAAAGTGAGGGAAAGCTTTTACTAGGTCAATAACAAGACAGACGTGTGCAGAAAATGCGTTGTTTGTGGGCCGCATAGAAAGCAGAAGGCTTTGATGCATCGATACATGCTTCGTTTCCCGAATCAGAAGCAGGAAATGGACCACTTCAGCAAATAGGTTGGGGCGTATCCTCTACCAAACCAGGAAGCCTCTACTATCGCCAATGCCTTAATAAAATAATGGATTTGGTGTACCTTTGGACCTACATTCAGGTCAAGGTCAAAGAAATTTTGAATCCAGCTTATTCCAGAACATCTGTAAGACGCTTGGAATTAAGGACTATTACATTACAACCACAGGCAGATGGCATGATAAAACGAATGAATGAATGGACCATTGATCTGTATTTGGCCACAGTAGTCTCAAGTCACTAAACAGGCACAAAAGGATAGATTTCCTTTGTTTCTGCTAGTCTCTCGATGAGTCATCTGCTAGCCATTCATGAAACCCCAGGCGAGTCTCCAGCTCGAATAGTCATGGGAAAAGAACTCCATTGTCCATGCAATCTGAAGTTTGGTTGTCCGCCAGGAATCGATGTTGCCGGAGAGGACTACGACAGTGAGCTGCGTAGAAGAATATGTGTCATTCATAATCTGTGGCATAAAGAGATAGTACAATTCTGTGGCATAACGAAGATCAAAAAGTAGTTAAATCTCTCATAGTAGAGGAATACTCTTCACAAAATTAAAGAGTAGTGCATCTGCAATCAGCTTGTATTCAATGTTGGTAAGACTTTTATTCTAGGCTTTAAGTGTAATGTGAAGGGTTTACTGTTTGATGAGCAGAGCCCACTACGTGGTAGGGTTTATTATCGATTTCTGGGCCTCTTCATTGATGGGAGTTTAAGGTTTGACAAGAATGTTTTGGGCCTTGCTGCTACACTTTCTTCTGGTTGTTTTGCAGTCAGGGTTGCCAGGCATGAGCTGGAGAGGTTGTTTGCTCGTTAGGTATAAATTGAATGTTATTCACGTTATTGCGCCGTAATAAACCCTCTTATATATATATGAGTTGCTATTTTAGGGTTGATGCTCCAAGAGACTCCTTAACATCAATTTTACTATTCAGATAAAGCATTAAGGTACCTGCGTGGTGTTGGTCTGAGAGTCTCTACAAGAACCTCTTTTTGTAGCTGAAAGAATTTTAACAGTTTTCTCCCTCTTTATATTGAAAAATGCTACACTCATACAAAAGTCCGTTAGTCCACCATCCTGCACCAGTCATAATACTTGTCAAGTAAACAACTTATCTCTTTCAATACCCATCTCCTCACGTACGAGAAACTTTCTTATATTTAGTAGTCGTAAAATATTTCATGTTCTTTTTTCGATTAGAATTGTTACAGACCTTAAAAAGTTTAGGAGGGAACTAAAAAAATTAATCTTACCAAAAGCTTACTACATTATTAAAGAGTATTTTAACGAGTCCTTTAACATTTAAAATTAATTATGTATCTATTAATCACATTTGTTTAATTCTTGTTTTATGCTCAATCAATTAATCAATCAATCAATATACGCTTTATTGTTATAAAAGTAAATTTGTTGACAAAAGTTGCACTGGTCGTCTTAGTTTGGTTCCGTCTACTATTTTTATCTGACAAGCTCTAACTCGTCCATCGCGACCTGGATAAACCTCTGTAACACGAATCATTTTCCATCGTAATCTTGGAACGTGTTGTTCATATAGCAATGCAACATCTCCCTTCTTTAAACTTTGTGTCTTTTCATTTATCACAAGATGTACTGAGCTTAACTGCTGTAAATAATCCACACACCACCTCTTCCAAAATTTTGTCATTACATTTTCTCGGATTTTCCATTGTCGCAGTATATCATCTCGTTTTAAAGTTGAAGCTCTTGTATCGATAGAAATTCCCACATTTTTTGTTCCCAGTAAAAAATGAGATGGTGAAAGGAATATTAGATCCATACTATCATTATCCAAACAGTTTAAAGGTCTTAAGTTGCCAGTGGCTTCAACTTCCGCTAAAATAGTTTGCAGTTCTTCCTGGCCCATTACAGCTTTTCCAAGTGTCATTTTTAGAGCATCCTTTACTGTCCTTACCATGCGCTCCCAAAATCCGCCCCACCATGCATCTCTTTCCACAATGAATTTCCATTTTATTCTGTATTTTTGAGCGTATTCTTGAACTGAATCAGTTCTCAATAACGCAAATAACTCTTCAAATTCTTGAGCTGACCGTCGAAACGTTTTTGCGTTCTCAGAGTAGATCAGCCACTTCTCGACGTGCAATAAATCGCCTTAAGCCTATGATGCAGCTTTCGGTGTTTAGGCTCGGGACTAGCTCTAAATGTACCGCACGTATTACTGCACAGGTAAGCAATATTATATACACTTTAACTCTTTGTCCATCCTGAAAAATATACAATGGTCCAGTAAAATCTACCCCTGTAATTTTAAATGGTGCATGTGCAGTGTCTCTCGGTATCGGTGCAAAACATTCGTTTCCTGCCCTTCCTCTTAGTCATAGACATTTTAAACATTGGCCTAAAAGAGTCTTTATTCGTTGACAACCTTAAATAATCCAGTATTTGCTTCTAGATTGTGCTAATGTACTATTAACACCTGCTAATAAATTCTTCTGATTGTTGGATCTCTTCATTCTTTTTTAAGCATTTAGTAAGTGGCTTAGTGAAGTTAAGTTATAGATGAATTTTCGATAATAACCCACAAGGCCTAAAAAAGATTTGATTTCACGCTGTGTTTTGGGAATTGGGAACTTTTGAATCGCAGCAATATTTTTATCGTTGTGATACCATCTCGAGTGACTACATGCCCTAGAAACTCTACCTCCTTACACAAGAACTCACACTTATCTACTTGTATTTTAAAATTAGCTTCCCTCAATTTTGAAAAAACAAGTATTAGATTTTGAATATGTTCCTGTAATTCAGAACTGAAAATAATAATATCATCCATATATACCATGTATATTTTATTTTGCAAATCCTTTAATATCTCGTTCATGACCCTTTGAAACGTGGCAGGGGGATTTTTCAGACCAAATGGCATCCTCAAATACTCATAATGCCCATTGTTCACAGAGAAAGCAGTTTTTTCAATCGAGTCTTTTTTTATTTGGATTTGATGAAATCCGCTGGCGAGATCTAAGGTGGAAAAATATTGAGCCCTACCTAAACGATCTAAGATGTCATTGATGTTGGGAATGGGGTACCTGTCATCGATTGTTTTAGAATTTAAATTCCTATAATCACAAACAATACGCCACTAAGTTTTTCCCGATGCGTCTTCTTTTTTGAAAACAATCCATATAGGAGTTGACCACGGACTACTTGATGACCTAATAATTTCTTTTTCTAACATTTCATTTATCTGACGTTGCACCTCCGCTTTGTGCACGTAAGGATAGCGATAAGATTTCGTGTGAACCGGTATGTCATCGGTGGTTTTTATCTCATGTCGCACTTTCGATGTAAATGAAAGCTGATTTCCTGGTTTTAGGAATAAGTCTGAGAATTCATTACACAAATTAAATAAAAGGTGTTTTTCTTCTTTATTTAAATGGGAAGTTCGTGACAAAGAATTTATTCTTTCAGGGTTTTCAAAATTGGAAAATGAATTTTGGAAATGTTCGATTGAGAAAATTTCGAATTGATTTTCTTCAAATAAATTTGCCAGTAGAGGTTGAGACACTGTTATAGAAACAGTTTGGTCTGTATGATTTTGAATTTCTACAGGGGCGAAACCGTTTTCTGCGAATGTTAAAATTTGTGGAAAATACAAATTACTACAAGTACAAGGTCTTGTTAGAATTTCTCCGTAAAATATATTTACTGGTATTCGCTTTACAATTTTCTCATAGGGGTTGACTGAAAAAGAAAATTTTACTTCATGGGGTTGTCTATATTTAAAAGGTATTTCTAAGGTTTTCCCGATAATTTTTGGTTTGTCAGATCGATATTTAAACCTAACCTTTTTAGGTCATTAATCCCTAAAACTCCATCCGAAAAAATCGTGGAAGTCAAATAATACGAAATCAATATTATTTTGTATACCAAATTCAACAAAAAAATGGAATAGATGCTGGGAATTTAGTTTTTTGACTGCCGACAGCAGTTTTAATTACGTTATTTGTATGGTATATACAGTGTGAATAAAACTTTTCCGCAATAGCAGGGTCTAAAATTGATCTTGAGCTACCGGTATCTATTAATAGTTTCTGTTTTGTGTATGGGCTTTTCCACACACGGTATTCTGGGTTGTGATTTTTTCTTCAATAAAACACCAATTTTTCGGTAAATAAGTGTAATTAGAAGAATGAAATAAAGCACTGCACTAACCGTACAATTCTGTTATTGTTGTATAAAATATACAAATAAAAATTTTACAAAGTAAAATTCTGATTCTAACCGAATCTTGTGTTATATACTGTTTAATGACCTGTTGGCCTAAAGTTAAAAGTGTGAATGTATATAAAAATATGGATGGAGTGGAGAATGTGGCTGTGTAAAATGCTTACATAATGAAACGTTGCATTTTTGATTATAGGAGGATCTTTGTACTATTTGTCGGCTTTAGTAAGGAAATTGAATAAGCGGTTTTAAGAAATTAAATCTAATAACTCTGTTTATAAAGCTAAGACTGTTTATAAAACTTAATATGCCGCCTGTAATAAAATATTAAATTTATATCATGCAGCTGGCGCGGCGACTAAATAAATTATAGTCTAAACATACCGCCCCCTTTGAAAGGGTTAACTTTCAAAAAAAAAAAAATTAAAAATCAAATAAAATAATGATAAAACAACTTTAGTACAAAAAACCAACTAACAAATAAAAATGTTAAAAAAAAAAAATTTGTAAAAAGTGAATTGAAATAATGTACATTACGAATATTATAATTAACAAATTGCAATTCAATATTTTGAATGCGGTGAAAATCTTATAAACTAAAAAATAAAAAGAGTTAATGCTAAAATATTAATCTTAAAATTAAGTATAAGAACTTATTATACCACTACTTATGGTCTATGGGTAAAGCACAAATCTTAGTAATAGCTCGTTTCAAAATACCGTTGTTTGTACGAATGTTCACTACACGCACTATATTATCTTTACCGGGAAAACACTCTACTACACGACCTAGCTTCCAAAATAATGGAGCTGTGTTATCGTCCTTTATTAATACTAGTGTCCCTACTTTAATACTAGGAAATTGAGTGCCCCATTTGGACCTTTCCTGCAAAGTATTTAGGTAACTAAGAGACCATCGACGCCAAAAATGTTGTACTTGTTGTTGAATACGCTGATAGATCGATAGTCTATTATCTGGTATATTTATTATATCCGTTTGAGGTAATGCTGTTAATTTTTGCCCGATTAAGAAATGCCCAGGTGTTAAAGCCGCTAGATCATTGGGATCACTAGAAAGAGGTACCAATGGTCTTGAATTTAATATGGCTTCAATTTGAATAAAGACAGTTAAAAGCGATTCATAAGTTAAGTGTGCGTTTCCTACAATTCTCTTTAAATGAAATTTAGCTGACTTGACACATGCCTCCCATAGCCCTCCAAAATTAGGACCATATGGTGGTGAAAAATGCCAAATTATTTGATTGATTTCTAGAAATTCTTTAAAATTTGATCCTTGTATTAATTTTTTAATAGTGTCTTTTAATTCACGCTCAGCACCAACAAAGTTAGTACCATTGTCTGTATAAATATTAAAACAAATGCCTCTTCGAGAAATAAATCTTTTTAAGCAATTGAGGAATGACTCTGATGATAAATCAGCTGACAGTTCGAAGTGTGTGGCCTTTGTTGTAAAACATACAAAAATACGAAGGTAACATTTGACCGTAATTCTGTTTTTGGTTTTACCATCTTTTACAAGGAAAGGACCAGCAAAATCAATGCCAGTAGAAATAAAAGGTCTTTGAGGGATAACCCGATCCTTAGGTAATTCGCCCATTTGATTGCATGCAGGTATTGGATTTGCACGAAAGCAAATAATGCATTGACGAAGAATTTTTTGAACGACATGACGACCATTAATAAGCCAAAAATTTGATCTTATAGCTGACAATGTTGTTTGAGCACCAGCATGTAAATGCCTTAGATGTTCATATCGTATAATTAAAGTTGTGAAATGACAGTCACTAGGAATTAAGATAGGATGTTTACCATTAAAATCTAAATTTGAAAACTTCAATCGACCTCCAACTCTCAACAAGCCATTAGAATCGATAAAAGGATTTAAGCGCAAAATTTTACTTTTCCCTTTTAAAGGTAAAGATGCTTTAAGACATTTGAGTTCATCAGCAAAATAATGATTTTGAATTAATTTACATAAGGTAATAGTAGCATTTATTAGTTCTTGCTTAGATAGAAGACTATAGTAACGTAAACCCTTTGATTTGGTTTTTGAATTATAAATAAATCTTAGACAAAAAGAAATGACCCTTTGAAGCCTTGTATAAGATGAAAAATTATTAATAAAAGTGATGTTACTTTCAAATGTGGTTAAGACGGTTTGAGTATTTTGTTTCACCTCTGGAACATTCGATGAAATATTAGAATGTAAATAGGGCCATGTTTGTTCTTCATGTTGTAAGAATTCAGGACCAAACCACCAAAGTTTGCAATTTTTTAATGTATCTGGGTCTAATCCTCTGGATATCATATCAGCAGGATTTTGTTGGGTTGATACATGACGCCATTGGGAAAGAGTACTGGACTGTTGTATTTCTGATATTCTGTTAGCGACAAAAGTATTTAATTGACTGAGTTCTAAAGCTAACCATGATAAAACTATACTAGAATCAGTCCAAAATAAGAATGATTTATTTTGACATGTTGAATAGCATTTAATACCTTTGAAGATAGCCTTATGAGTAGCAAAGCACCACATAATTCTAAGCGTGGTAAGGACAAAGTTTTTAATGGCGCAATTCTAGATTTAGCACAAATAAGTCGCACTACTACATCCCCAGAATTATTGCATGATTTAAGGTAGCAACAAGCTCCGTAAGCCTTTTGCGAAGCATCACTAAAACCGTGAAATTCCACTGAATTATAATTTAGACAAAAGATTTGCCTAGGAATTTTAATCTGATTTATTAAACAAATTTGCTTACAAAAGCTGATCCAGGTTTGATGTAGATCCATTGGAACACTTTCATCCCAATTAAGGCCTAATTGCCATAAAGACTGAATAATAATTTTAGCCCTTACAATGCAAGGACCAACAAGACCCATAGGATCGAAAATTTGTGAGATACTTGCCAAAATGGATCTTTTAGTTACTGGATTAATATTAGGAAGACAGATCGTATACTGAAAAACATCATCTTTGGCATTCCACGTAATTCCTAAAGTTTTTGTTGTGTCATTTTCTGTAAGAATCTTTGCTTCTAATGGGGAATTTGAAAAGTTATTAAGAAGGGTATTATCACAGGCAAACCATTTTCTAAGATTGAAACCTGCAGATTTTAAAATTTCGTCAACTTCCTTGATGAGAACTTTTCCTTCTTGAATTGTGTTCGAACCACAGAGCCAATCATCGACGTAAAATGATTTTAAAATTTTGTCAGATGCTACGGGAAATTGAGCTTGATTCTCGATAGCTAGCTGTCTTAGACAACGAATAGCTAAATGAGCTGCACTAGCTGTGCCATAAGTAACTGTATTTAGCTGATACTCAGCTAACTCATGAAAAGGATCAAAACGCCAAATTATTTTTTGAAAGCATCGATGATTTTCCTGAACTAAAATTGATCGGTACATTTTTTCTATGTCCGCTGTGAACCCATACCTGTAGGTTCGAAAACGAATTATAATATCAATTAAATCATCCTGAATCTTAGCACCCACTTTCAAGGTGTCGTTAAGAGCTAAACCACTAGTTGATTTCGCTGATCCATCAAATACCACTCGAAGCTTAGTAGTAGTGCTCGATTCCTTGAGAACAGCATGGTGTGGAAGATAAAACCCTGTGTTTATATGAGTCGATTGATGAGAAACCTTGGTCATGTGATTAAGTTCAAGATATTCCTTCATGAATGCATGATATTGTAATTTGAGATCAGGATTATTACTAAGTTTTTTCTCAATGTTATAAAATCTTTTTAGGGCAATGTCATATGAATCCCCCAAATTTGCGAGATTTTGTTTAAAAGGTAAACTAACGACAAATTTTCCCAAATTATTTCTAAAGGTAGTTTCAACAAAATAGGTTTCACATTCTTGCTCTTCCTTAGACAAAAAATGTCTTGGCTGACACTCTTCAATTTTCCAAAAGGCTTCTAATTGATTTTGCAAATCAGATGTGTTAGATGTAAATAAATTGCACACGGAGGAAAAATTTTCCAGAAAATTAAGTAATATGGGCCCTGAAACAATCCACCCTAATTTTGTTTTTTGCACAATGGCGCTGGAATTCTGTAATTTGATTTGCCCAACACTCAATAAATTCCAAAAAATTGAAGCACCTATCAATAAGTCAATAGGTCCATTTTGATTAAAATTTTCATCGGCAAGAACAATGTTTTTAGGAATTTGAATGTTTGACATACTAAATGATACATCGGGTAAATTCTTTGTGATTTTGTCTGTGACTAGACATTCAACATTTTCTAATGAAAATGAATTGATTAATGATTTGAAATTTATTTTTACACTTTTATGTATATTTGTCACATTATTGCCAAAGCCTTCCACTGAATGACTTATATTTGAACTTGGTAGCTTAAGTTTATGAAATAAGCTCCTTGTAATAAAATTTAATTGAGAGCCACTGTCAAGCAAAGCTCGACAAAAGTGATCATTGCCGTATTTATCTTGAATTAAAATACAAGCTGTAGGAAGTAAGATGCATTGAGATTGAGTTTTGGATGATAAAGATGTATTAATGACAGATAAAACTTGGGAATCATGGTTTTGTGATTCAATAGCGGACTCTCGAGGCATATTGGACTCTGAAACGACTTGAATATTATTAGGATTTTGTTTATGTCCTATAAATGGTTTTGGAAAATGCAACAAAGTATTATGTTTCAAAGAACATTTTTTACATGTTGCAGTACTGCGGCACTCCTTACCAGAGTGACCTGGTTTCAGACAATTTGTGCAAGCTTTAAGTGCACGAATCCTGCCTAACCTATCTTGGATGCTGAGTTTTAAAAAGTCACCACATGAAAAAATAAAGTGATCTTTTTTACAGTTTAAACAAGTTGAGGAAGCTATTGAATGATTTGAACTGCGGTTTTGAGGCTTGAATTTGGATTTATGTGAGGTTGAGGAAGATGCAATATTTTCTAGTATTTGACAACGCTTATTTAAAAATGAAAATAAATCATCCGTAGTAGGCGTGTCTGTATTAATTTTTAAAGAAATATCTTCCCACTCACGTCTAGTAGAAGGGTCTAATTTAGATTTTATATGAAATATGATAAAACAGTCCCATTGATCAACAGGTAAGCCTAATGACTTAAGAGCTCTAAGATGTTGATTTGCATTATCAAGAAGACCTCTGAGTAAAATATGAGATTCTTTATTAATTGGCTGAATTTCAAAAAGTGATTTCATATAGGCTTGAATTATGTATGACCCGTTTGTTTTCATACCTCTTGCATAAAATATCCCAAGCAACATAATAATTAGACTCAATAACTTCCAATGAGAAAAGAAGTTTGGCAGCATCGCCTTTCAAACATGATTTAAGGTACCAGAATTTTTCAATATTGCTTAGTGATGCACTATTGTGTATCAAAGATTTATAAGTATCTGAAAATTGTAGCCAAAGCTCATAGGAGCCATAAAATTCTGGTAGTTTAATTTTGGGTAGGTTTGAATGGTATTGCAATGATGCGTTTTGGAAATTTTGCGGAATTGACTCTGCGATCTGGGATTCCTGATGTGTTTGATGAATATCTCTGAGATGTTTATCAATGATAGTTTTAGCCAAACCTGAAGATTCAAAAAATTCATCCTCAAAGTCAATCCTAAATTGTGAGTGATCCTTAGAATCAAATAATTCCAGATCACCCTGAACTGATACAAATTCAGGCCATAATGATTGTAGCCGTTCTAACCTGACCTGTAATTGGCCAATTTGATTTGGATCAGAAAATGTATTTATAAAATTTGTAAATCTTGAAAGAGCATCAAAAATTCTATTTCGTGCTAAAAAGAGAACTCTAATTTTAACGTTTAAGTCCTCTGATGAGGATGATTGTGTTTCAGGCATTTTGTTAAAAGTAAATTAATTCAACGTTAATTAAAAGAAAAAAAAATAAATAAATAAATCAATAAAATTGTTTGAATGCAAAAATAAAACCAATTAATTATGCTTCTGTGTAAAAAAAAATAATTAAAGTCTAAATAAACTAAAGATTGTAACACTATCCAACAACACGTACTACTCAAAAATAATGTGCTACTCGAACTTTTATGATATATGACGTCGATGAACCTTTTCCCGCTCTTGACCTATATATCCTAAAGTTAAATAAGGTAATGTAAATAAAAAATAAAAATGATTAACGACTTAAACTCGGAAAGTGGGCCGAAGAATCGTCAAGTAGTCCTGTAGCGAAGTGAAGTACCTAATGTCGTTAAATTAGTCTGCCTCTGGAGCGGCTAAAAACCCGGAGATTCACTGCGTCGTCGAAAGCGTGTCTCAATGCCTGCCAATTGGTACCCCAGAGAAGATCGAAATGCTTGAAACCAAAATCAAAAAAATCTCCTTTTTTCGCTTGGTAAAAAGGACGAATTTTCTGGATTGGAATGCTGCTTGTTTCCTTGCGTTCACAATTTTGCATGAAACTTGGCGATGTGTGTTGCGATATATAAAAAATTTACCTTGTCGACTGCTTGGTATGATGTACCTGTGACTTCTGCCTAATATAGGTATGTATACCTATCTGCTGTCCACCAATCTGCCTATCCACCAATCTGCCAATCTGCCAATCTGCCTATCTGGCTCGAAGGACCATGTTTTGTGTATGGGCTTTTCCACACACGGTATTCTGGGTTGTGATTTTTTCTTCAATAAAACACAAATTTTTCGGTAAATAAGTGTAATTAGAAGAATGAAATAAAGCACTGCACTAACCGTACAATTCTGTTATTGTTGTATAAAATATACAAATAAAAATTTTACAAAGTAAAATTCTGATTCTAACCGAATCTTGTGTTATATACTGTTTAATGACCTGTTGGCCTAAAGTTAAAAGTGTGAATGTATATAAAAATATGGATGAAGTGGAGAATGTGGCTGTGTAAAATGCTTACATAATGAAACGTTGCATTTTTGATTATAGGAGGATCTTTGTACTATTTGTCGGCTTTAGTAAGGAAATTGAATAAGCGGTTTTAAGAAATTAAATCTAATAACTCTGTTTATAAAGCTAAGACTGTTTATAAAACTTAATATGCCGCCTGTAATAAAATATTAAATTTATATCATGCGGCTGGCGCGGCGACTAAATAAATTATAGTCTAAACAGTTTCATTTTGGGGTTTTGAACTTCCACATAGGAAAGTGAGTTACAAAAGGAATAATTTATTTCTATCATGTTTTTATGTTTTCGGGGCTGTCTTCCCGAAAATTTTGATTTTTTGAAAAAGAGTGGGTGCATTTGAGAATCCTGATACAAATTAGGGGTCTCTTGATTTACATCTGTCGATTCTTCTTCACAGTAGGGGTAATTAGACTCATAGGGTTGAGAAGACTCCTCAGGGGTGTCTGGGGATTCATAGTTAAATAACTCTTGTGATACAGAGTTATATGGTTGTCGATTATATTTTTTAAAATTGTTGGAATTATTATATTGCCTAGAATTTTGAGAATAAGTTCTAGAAGTTGTCGACATTGGAGTGGGCTTTGGAAGTTGATGATCTGGAATTTGGTTCGGTCGGAATACATTCTTGGACGTGCCGAATACTTCTTGATTTGTTGGGAGTCTTTGAGGTGGCATTTGTTGGGGTTGAATGTCCACAGGTTGTGAAGGCCATTGATATTTGGGCATAACATTTTGTGGTACATTTTGCTATACTTGATGCGGTTGATGGTAGGCATTATTTGGATAGAGATTACCGTTAGGGTTATAGTTTTGTTGGTGACTTTTATGTTGGGGTTGATGAAAATTTCCATACAATTTCTCAAAATTTTCGAATTCATTGACGTAAGCTATGGCATCCATAAGACTATTAGGCTTCTTAAAATACATATTATTTCTTAGGCTGCCACTGCAACCAGCAATAAATGTATTTAGAGCTGTTTTATTATAATGCTCATTTTGACATACTTTCTGCATGGGTAACAGTGAAGTGTCATTGCTCACGCGTTGAATTACATTGCTAAGTAGTAATTGTAATCTTTGTCCAAATTAATTAAACTTTCATTTTTATGAGGTCGAATTCTAGTTAATTCTTAAACAAGGCAATCAATATCTCTTCTGTCAGAAAAACATTGAATATTATTAAAACATTGAAATTAATTAAACTTTCATTTTTATAAGGTCGAACTCTAGTTAATTCTTGAACAAGACAATCAATATCTCTTCTGTCAGAAAAACATTGAATTAAGGCAGTTTTTAATTTATCTCAATTATCTAATTCTACTCTTCTACCTACCATTATTTCAGCTTTGTCGATAAGTTTTCTTGAATGCACTCAAATATGTGCTGGTTCAGTTCAGTATTATTTAAGGGTTTATACTTATTAATTAAGTCTTCACTTCTTAAAATAAATTTAGAAAGTGTATCGACATTGCCGTCATAATGTTTAATGTTTGCAAGACGAGATTTAAAAAGATTGAATTTGAATTCTTCAGGCATTTTTACAGCAGTTGATGAGCTTTGCTCAGAATTAGTAATACTGAGTAGGCTACTTAAAAGTTGATCGGTGGTTACTTTTAATTCCACCATAAAAATTCAAATAATTTAAAATAAAATATGTATATTTATTAAATTTATCTCTAGGTCGAAAATCACTACTTGAACCGAACTGAGCCTGTTCGATAGAGTCTACTCGACTTTTAAGAACATCAATAACTTATCAATCTGCGTTAAAAAGTCCTCGTTACTATCTAACCCGCCATTCGATACAATACTATTCGAATCATTATGATTAACTGAATGTTTTTATTTATTAAACGCGATTCGCATATTATAAGGCAAAGCTTTAAAAATTATTGACTTTACAAGCAGTCCGTACTGTTCCGAAGATAGTCCAAGAGTCTTAAGAGATTGCACTGTAGTCGCGGCCGAATTATATATTTTTCGTAACCCAAAAATGTGTCGTTCATGTTTAACTGCCGGAATCGAAAGAAGTTTCTGTATATAGGAATCTATAATACGTTCAGAATTGGTATATTCTTAGATTAAAAGGTCGATAGCGTCTTTATAAGAATTCTGGCTTAAAGTTAGACCGGGAATGGTCACTATTGCTTTTCCAGAAAGATATAACTTTTTAAATATGCCAATTTCGTTGTATCGTTTATACTATTATTATCATGCATTGCGATTTTAAACTGTTCCCAAAATGCAGGCCAGGTAGCAATATCACCGTTAAAAATTGGTAACTATAATTTAGGCAACCTTACCGAGAGCAATCCTGTATTTTTAGCGTTACCGTCCACAGTCAATGTACGATTTTCCTGTTGCGTTGGACCTTGGAAATCTGCAGCGGGCTCGAACACCACCCCGTTCTGTAATTTTAGGCGATATTCCAAACCTGCCACACTCTGTATAGCCAAGTCTTGATATTCTGCTACTTTTTCACATTTAAATTCAATTTCAGAGTCGTCAATGACGTCAATCATTGGGAATAGCTGTTAGTTTACACTATTCAAATTCTCGTCAAGTGCCTTAATTCGTTCAATCAAAATCGTTGCATCACTAACGTTTAACAAGTCCTCGGAAGCTAGCATAGCTTTCGCAGTGTTTGAAAGCTTCGTTAAACTAGCACGATACGTTTTACGAAGTATGAGATCGATTTTTATTTTACTTTATGTCACGCCGTTAAATGTTTAAAAAGCTCGTTTAATTTTGACAAAAAATCCGTTAAATACTCCAGTTAACATTGATGACTATAACAGATCGATTTACTTTTGCTACTATTATAGAGTATGATGTAATTTCCATTATTCTAAAACTTAAAACTAAGTCTATTGGCTCAGACCAACTGAACATCGATATTATTTTATTGTTTTGCCCTAAAATAATTCCCTATATCAAACATATTATTAATTGTAGCATCTTAAATTCCTTTTTTACCACAGAATGGAAACACGCATTTGTTGTACCAATTCCGAAAAACTCATCTCCTGTAGAATTTAAAGATCTTCGGTCAATCAATATATTACCCACATTTTCAAAAGTTTTGGAAAAGATTTTGGAGTCTCAAATACGTAGTCACCTCCAAAAATCTGCGATATTACCTGCAAAATAATCTGGCTTCCAATCAGGCTTTTCATGCGCCACAGCAATGGCCGCAGTGACGGACGACATACTAAGATCCTTAGATCAAAGCAAAGCTTCCCTTCTTGTACTTCTGGATTATACGAAGGCATTTGATCTTATCAATCATAAAATTTTAGTAGTAGTAGCTATTCTTAATTTTTTTGGTTTTTTCGACAATTCATGTAATCTAATTTTTTCCTATCTTTCAGGTAGAACACAGCAAGTCAAACTTAATAATAGCCTTTCTTCATCACTTCCGGTTGAGCAAGGCGTTCCTCAGGGTAGTATTTTAGGACCCATTTTATATACTTTATATACTGCAAGCTTTTATTCTTGTCTAAATTTTTGTGATTATCACTTATACGCAGACGATACGCAACTATATTTCTTTTAAAAAATCTGAATATGCTAATGCAATTAAAAATCTTAATTCAGATTTACAAAATATTTATTTAAAATCTAAGGAGCATGCTCTAAAAATGAAGTCAGCTTTTTTGATCTTTGGTGAGGAGTATCTTCCATATAGTAACCATAGTATATTCATTCATTTTAATTTTTGTAGCCCTAATAGCCCATGTTTAGATTATGCTGATCGAAACAGAGTACAAAAGGTTCAGAATAGCTGCCTTAGGGTTAATCTTTAAAATTTCTCGTCCAAACCCGATTTCACATAAGCTTACGGAAATTAGGTTGCTAAATATGCAGAACAGGTTTATTCTACAAAAAAATGCTTCCTCTATAAAATCCTAAAGGAGAAAATTCCAGAGTATCTTTTTGATAAACTAAATTTCGAACCGACATTCACAATTTAAATTTAAGACATAGAAACACCATAACTATACCAAAAGATAGGAAAGAATTATTTAAAAGGTCTTTTACTTACAATGTGGCTGTGACTATGGATAATGTTGTCGACTATTCGTTTTCCTTTGATTGGTATAGGAAAAGCACGTGGAATATTTTGTTTTCAAGTCAGACTCAGCGAGTATGATCTATATGGTATTAACATTTTAAGTTTATTAAGTAAAATTTTTATTATTATTATTTTTTTTGTTAATATTTAATATGTTTTATTTTATTTCATTTTGAAAAATGGTCGCGATTGAAACTATTTTAAATATTTCTGTTTTTATCTTTTTTTTGTTCTGTTCTCGAGCTATATAAATTTATTTTGTTTTTGTCTTTGAGTAACAACGTTTTAAACCTATATATATGTATTATTTTGGCGTGCTACTTATAATAGTTATTCTATTTTGTCTCGATTTTTTTTCTAGTTTAATAGGATATTGGGGAAGAATTGGCACTTAGTTGCCTACCAATACTCCTTTATTTACCAGATATTGTTTTAGGATTATTGTGATATATATGTTTTTTATTGTATGCTGGTAAATAAAAACTGTTTATTATTATTATTATTATTATTATTATTATTATTATTATTATTATTATTATTATTATTATTATTATTATTATTATTATTATTATTATTGATTTTTGCCTTGCGGTAATCACACTCCCGTTTTACGGGGAACATTCACTTATCCCAGATATAGGTATAGCAACGTCAATCAGCGTGGTTCTCCTTAGTCGCTTATCCACCAGGATAAGATCTGGTCTATTGTTGACAGTTCTTTGGTCGGTGAGAACAGTTCGGTCCCAGTACAATTTATACTCGCCATTTTCAAGAACTGGTTCTGGAGTATAATTGTAATATGGAACTTTGTCCGTTCTCAAGAGGTTCAGTTTAACTGCAAGTTCTTGGTGCAGTATTTTTCCCACGCAGTCATGACGTGCCTTATACTCAGTTTGGGCAAACGTTTGACATCCTCCCGTTATGTGTTGAATGGATTCTGTCACTTGGCATCCATATCGACATTTGTCACTCATTTGTCACATCTTTGACATAAGGATCCGAAATAATGCACTTCAATTAGTTTCTAGTTGGAGAATAACTTGGTCTTGTATGGCCAAGAGGAAACCTTCCTATTATTATTATTATTATTATTATTATTATTATTATTATTATTATTATTATTATTATTGTTATTATTATTATTATTATTATTATTATTATTATTATTATTATTATTATTATTACGCGACAAAGAAATAAGAAAAGTTGTTAGATCGACCGATGTGCTTCCCGAAATCAAAATTAGCCGACTGACTTAATTTCGCGCCGGGATCATCATACTCCTGGGTTTGCAAAATAGTTCAACTAATTTAACTCTTTCTTACTATATTAGGCGTTCTCAGAAATTTTGTATCGGAGAGTTTACGCATAGACATATTTTATTATTCAGTTCGTTTTTTTTATGGATTTTTAACATAATCAAAGTTGGATTTGGCACTCGATGAATTAGTGACCTATCATAGCCGAAGTTACTACGGCGTGACATATGAACTGCAGCAATGCAACTTAGTATGCTCTGGCACATTGTATGGCTAGGGATTTACAAATGTCTGGAGGAATAGCTGGGGTTTTCCGTAGAAAGTTCGGAAAAATACGGAGCTGCGTCGGTCTCACCCCAGACCTGGTTAGTACTAGAGAAATTTTATTTGGGCTTAAACAGAGGAGAGATGGCTGCGGCGGTATTTTGTGATTTTTCCACTGCCTTTGATTGTTTGGATCGCAAAATATTGCTACAAAAGCTACCTTGCTATGGATTTAGAGGATGTACTTTATTGTGGCTTAAATCATCTCTAGCAAAGAAAAGACAGGTGGTTAACGGCCAACACAATACTTCATCTGTGCAGAATATCGATCGTTCAGTTCCCTAAGGATTGGGTCTTGGCCCTTTATTGTTTCTAATTTAGATCAACGACCTACCGTCTATGAGCATTAATGGATCGTTTGCGTTATTTGCTGATGACACTTGTATTCTGTAGCTAGGAACATATAACAGTATATTAGAAGAAACAATAAATAATGATATTAATTATTAAGAATTGGTGTGACGTAAACAAACTTTCTTTCAATATTTTCAAAACGAATATTCTGACATTGAAGGGTATTACTACAAACCCTTCATTGAATGGGGAGCCTATAATGAATAGTAGTAGTAGTAAGGGTGCGAATACTAGAGCTCAGCAAGTAGACCTAAACACTGCCTTTTCGTCACCTCAGAATCACCCACCCTCCAATCACAATGCGCGGTCTTTACTGAGTCGTCCCGTCCTTTTAATATAGGCTTGTACATTGTCCCACTCTAGATCTTTAAAATCTTCCCATTGGAGTCGTTGCTCTGAAAGTTTTCTTTTACAGGCGACTCCATCTATCACAGACAGCTAGTATGTGGTATTAAGTTTCCTCCCCTGTACCGCAATTCGTACAGAGCGGAGTTTCTCTTATGCCAAGAAGGTGAGGATGCCTGTTTAGACAGTTATTCCCAGTCAGGATTCCCACCAAGTTTTTGATACGTTGTCGGGTCTTTGCTAGCAGTCTTCTTGCATTGTAGCGTAGCCGATCGAGAGTTCTAGCCGTGACACTGGTTTCGTGGCGTCAAAATTGAAGCCGAGATTTGGTGGCGCACGCCGTACAGTGGAACGAATAAGTGGAGATACCGCGGGACCTAATATTTTACATTTTACAAGATAATATTTAATTTTTATTATTACGTATTTTTAGGTATATGATAAATGTTTTAAATATTTTTTATTATTTATTTTATTGGAAAAATATACATAAACGGTGTTTCAAATTCGTCTACCCTCAAAATACGAAAATGGATAATTTACCCCAAAGTTGCACATTATTTACTTGTAAAAGAATATGCCATATAAAAAAATATATATATTATGTTTTGTGTGGTTTTGAAGATTATCGAAAAAAAAACAAATTTTCAAAAACTTATTCTTGACACTTCTGTGGGTTATCTTGGTTGCTATGGGAAAGTTTTTGCATTGCTGTATTACTTTTTCGTAAAAATGTTAATGCCGAAAACAAAATTAGGTAGGTACCTACGCCAAATTTTTGTTGCTTATTTAAAAAATCGAAAATTTGAATGATTCCGAAGATAATCAAAAAAATCAAAAAAAAATAATTTAAATCCATTTTAATTTTTTCTGAGCCTAAACAGGAATGCAGCAAGAGAAAGGCATTATTCTAAATAAAATTAAGATTGTAAAATGTAAGTTGAAAATAAAATTGTTAATTTACCCACCTAATTTAAATACCAAATTTTTATTCTTTTTAAAACTCATAGCGAGTATCAAAATAGTTCGGTAGTTTAAAATTTTAAATGCGTAATCTTACTATAAACTACAATAATAACTGCAGTAAAATATTATTTCGAATCAACGCAAAATATGTGCCCCAGCGCGGAATTTTTGCCATCGCGATGCGGTCGTCGCCTCGCATGATTTCGGCTTCTGTTGTGAGGTATCGATGGAAGCGGGGATAAGTGTCCAGGGCTGGGATTCTAAAATCACGACTCGACACGATTACTTGATATGACTGATTCTAAATAAAATTTTCAGTCGTGAGTGTCTTGCGGATAGCCTATTTTTTAACGATTTGTCGACGACACGCTTGGGTATATCGTATACACCAGACGATATAGCTTCTTCCTTTTTTAATACATGCATAATGCGACAGCATCCTTTTTTAAACGTATTTGTTTCATTTATTGTTTACCAATAATCATACCAGGCATTTTTAGGTATTAATTATATATTAGCTATGATATCAGGTTTTCATTAGTATATTATCAAGAAGCTTTCTTAAATACAACTAATAGATTTAATTCGACACTATTTTCCGCAACCTTCTGTTAATAATAGAGGCAGGGGAAATAGAGTTACCATTGAATGGGCAGTTTTAGTACATATATCAAGATTTTATGCCACATATTGTTACCAAAGAAGTATTAGAAAAGATTTTAAATTTGAAATTAGCGAAACTACTACAAGTGATTGGATCGATAAAATTACTGAAATTATTGACAATCACCTTGCTGACCGATTTATTCATTTTTCAAATATAAGAGATTAGAGAAATTAATAAATTAACATTTATAGAGAGATCCAATTTCCCTGGTGTTTTAGGTCCTATTGATTGCACACATGTTGCCATATTAAAACCAAAAGTAGATGAACACAACAAGTTTTTGTGATTTTTCATGAATTCAATTATGATTTTCCAATGGATAGTGGTGGTTTTAAATGACAATTTTTTATTTTAAAGAAATAAGATAGGCATATATTTAAATAAAAAAACACGAAGGCAAAAAAAATTAACAAAATAAATGAAAATTCTTAGTGTTTATCAATAGAAAAGACAATTGACGTTTCCATCGGTCAAATATTGGGGAAAATAACAAATATATACCAAGAAACCTAAATCGAATCGAATAAAACGAGTTTAGCCGACGATTGAAATTTAGAATCACCCTTCTCGTCATGACTGAGTCGCGATCGAATTCGAAGTCGTGATCGTATCGAGATCGAGTCGTGATTTTAGAATCCCAGCCCAGGCTAGAACTATCGATCGATCTTGAATAACTATGGTGTGTTTCCCTAGGGGAAAGGATTCCCTTGTATTCGTTTCCATCCTGTACATTCCGGCTCCGGTCGAATTGGTTTTTTTTTCATCCATGACCCACGTGTTTATCAGACTTAGAAACCATCTGGCTCTTTAATATGGTTCACTGACCACTCTTTCCTTGTCGGGATTTTGACTTGAAATCAATGCGGCTAGCCACCATACCACGGATCTGTATGAGTCCCTCAGCCGTATGACTGCGGTATAAAGCTACTGGAAAACATGAGGTTTTAGACCCCGTCTTGTACTTATTATTCGCTGTAATTACCATAATAGAGCTGTTGCCTCAGTTACTACCTGCCCTACGTGAGTTTTAAACGTAAACTTGCTGTGTTAAGTAAATCCCAAGTATTTGACCTGCTGTTCCAAAGTTAGGCGAGTCTGATACATAGTGGGAAGTTTAAAATCTGTCAAATTTCGTCTTTTAGTAAAGAGAATAAGCTCGGTCTTTTCTGGGTTACTCGACAGCCTTGTCTCCTGACACCACTGTTCCACACGCAACTGCAACGCTCACATACTGTGTTCATGAATTTACCAGTCAAAGTCAAAATATACTTTATTTACTAAGTTTACAAACTTGTGCTAAAAGCTTCCTCAACCTAGAATTTACATTACTGGTAGTTATTTGTTTAAACTTAAAATAGAATACAGAATCCATTTTGATTATACATAGGAGCATATTGTATATCATCACAAATATCTTCAAGACGCATTCTTTGACGTTCAAAAAAAATTTTCTCTGCCAGTGGCGTCGCTACAGGTCTTCTATTGAATATTTTAGTGAAAAAAATATTACGCCACTGCTTTTTCTAAAAACAGCTTTTTCTTTTAAAAACAAAAAATTATTTTTAAAATCCTCAATTACTTTTTAGAAAATTTGATCTCTTGGTTTTTTTCGTCCGACGCATGGTTTTTGCTTAAAAAAATAAAAACAATTTTACTTCCCTTCCCTTGGACATATGTTCATAAGAACTTTTTTTCTTAAAATGGGTCCAGGAATCACCCCCTTAAATATTAGCACGGTTTTAAGGAACACCCTGTATATCAGGAGTCCGCTTCCATTGCTGCATGTAAAGTGCCCTTAAAACTACACAGCTCAAATTATTAAATTTGGCAACGGTGATAAAATTCTGTCAACCTAAACTAGATGTCAACGTCTAAATTATCAAAAAGATAAAGATAAATTGGTAAAATGATAATAGTTATAACCGGTAAACGGGCAACCACAACTTAAGAGTTGAAATTAGCATTGTTAGTTCTTTTAAGGGGCTTTTGTAATTTGGGTTGCGTGCCTATAAGAAAACGTTCTTCTCTTTAAAATAGTAAGTATAGTTTTAGTCTAAAATCCTTTTTTTAAAATAGCCCCCTGCCTTTACTTTTGTTAATTAATACCTCTTATTCTTAGGCAGGTTTGATCATCATGCTATTGAAATACAGTGAGGGACAAAGTATTGGCACATTATTACTTTTAAAATAAATTTTTTAATAGTTACAATATTTGTTAAACCTATTGTTAAACAATTTAATATTTGAAATGTTATTAATATATTCTCTGCCCTTAAGATTTATAATATACAGAAATAAAACTGAACTCTTTACATAAAGTCATAATACAAATGAAAAACTCTTTACCAACTGACAAAAGTATTGGCACAGTTATTTTTATATGTTCTAGAACTCAGGGATCATTGATTGATAATATATTCACTAACTCTGCACTGTTTTCAACTGAAACCTTTGAAGTGGCATTTTCTGATTATTGTGCTCAGATACTGAGTTTTGACTTGGGAAACCCAATCAGTCATGATTTAAGCAAATTTTCTATGAGTTCTAGATCCTTTTCTGATGAAAACATACATTATTACAACAACTTGTTGTCCAAAGAACATTGGCTGTCAGTTGTTGAGACTCTTGAGGATTTTGAAAGTTAATTTTCTTACTTTTTTTGATGCATTCTCCAGTTTATTTAATATGAGCTTTCCTTATGTAAACAAATTGAAGCCATATCACAGAAAGTCTCATTAGTGGATTCCACCATTGATAATTAATGAGGGCAAGCAGTTAAGACTACTTCATACTCAATTAAAGACCATTCATGACCATGAGTTATTGACATCCTAGAAGGAGATTGAAGGTACATAGAGAACTTTTCAAGTCGATCACAGATAATTTTCCCACACCAATGGGAATGAATGTGGCTTTCAACAGCTTATCCCAATCTCTTTTTCTATTCCTCTCACTGTGGGGAAACACAAGATTATAAGATGAGATTATAAAATCTTCCTTCAGGAAAAAGTCATCTGGGGTAGATGAGGTACCTCTTCATAAAAAGGGGGAGATAGCAGAAGTGAGTAACTATAGGCCTTTTGCTCTCTTCTCTGTAGTCTCAAAGATCTTTTAAAAGAAGACTTATTGCGTTTTTAGATTCTTTTGCTATACTGTCAAGTCATCAATTTGGATTCAGGTCTGGACTCTACATCAGATGCTATAATATCTCTTTATACAAATATATTGAATAATTTTGAATTGAAATTAAAATCTGTTGGTATCTTTTTTGATCTTACTTAAGCATTTGATACCATTATTCATGCTTTACTATTAAATAAGATCTTTCATTATGATTTTGAAAGTGGTAGAAAATTGTAATGTAAAAACAGGTAGTCTGACTGACATTGTCTTCTCATCTCTCTGCCTATGGGCTCATAGCTGTCTCCAGTGGTAGCCAACATATATATGGAATGGTTTGAGGAACAGGCAATCAGCACCTCATGACAAAAGCCAAAGATGTGGCCATTGATGATACATTTATCATCTGGGATAAAGGGAAAAACAAACTTCAGGGCTTCTTACAACATCTGAACAACATGGTGACAAGTATCAAATTCACCATGGAGATAGAGAAAAATTCGACTCTGCCATTCTTAGATGTTTTTGTCAGGAATACAAATGGCATTATAAGAACATCTGTGTATTGAAAACCCACACATACTGCACAATACCTACACCTTGATTTCAATCACTCTGGTTCGACTAAAGTTGGAATCATCAGGTCTCTGTACAACTGAGCTGTAACCTTCTGCAATAATGATGCAGACTTCAAGGTGGAAGTAGTGCTTCTTACTAAAGATCTGCAGCAGAATGGCTATCCCAAAAAACTTATCCAGAGGTCATTGGCGAAGGAAAACAGAACCAATCAACTGGGCTTCTTGCAATCCCCTATATAAAAGTATATGACTCATATGTTGGCGAAACCAAAAGACCTTCGGCAGTTAGGACCAAGGAGCATTGCAAATGCAAGTTGTAAAAGCATCATTAAAAACTCTTGGTTTTATCATTAGGTCCACAAAAGATTTTCTGAATTTGGAAAGCCTTATTGCTTTATATAATAGCTTGATAAAATCTAAATTGCTTTATGCTGCAATGGTATGGTTCCCTAACTATGAGGTACATATTGACAGGCTCAAGTATGTACTATGTACATTTTTAAAGTATTTAAGCTTCAAAGCTGATGGCTTATAAATGGCTTGAATCATATTTGTTAGCTGATATGGTTCAATTTCATTTCTTACAGAATTGTAGGTGATCATTAATGTCTGCCAATATATCCAATCAAAAGGGGTAGGCTAGTAGGGATTTCAGAGAGGAAAATATTCAGAAAGAGAGACACAATGAATTTTGCTATGTTTTGTTACTTTTTACGTTTTTTATATTATGAATTTGATGTGTTGAAATTGAATTTATATCATTGAAATGATCCTTACTGTATGGAGTTTACTTCTTACTTCTTAAATGTTATTTCTTACTGCATACTGTACAGAATTTATGAACCCACATTTTATACTTTGTTGAACCTCCTTTTCTTTTTATAATTTGAGTAAACCCTCTCTTCATTGAATGGATCAACTTTTGAGTGTAAGCAGGCCCAATACTATTCTACCATTCTTGTAATAAAACATGTTTGAGCAGCACCTTACTGGAAATATGATGCTTTCTGATCCTTTTTCTACCTCAATCCATAGATTTTCAATTGGGTTGGGACTGAGGTTGTATATTTAAACTATGGGGCACATTAAAAGCTATCCATTGTTTCATGATATACACCATATCTTTTGGATCATTATTTTATTAAAAATAATAATCGTCTACAACATTAAGTTTTTCTGCACTAGTTCTCAGGTTTTCTTTTAATATATTTAAATACACATGTTTATTGCCATCAATAAAGACAAGTTTAGTGCCATCAATAAAGACAAGATTTCCAACCCCTGCTGCTAACATACATGCCCAGACTAAGGCACTGCCATTACCATGCTTAACTATTTTATGAAGATTTTGATAATCCTATTCTGTATTGGGCTCCTCAATACACTAACCTAGCCATCTGAATGGAAAATATAATATTTGCTCTCCTCTGAGAATATTACATTATCCCAAAACGAATTATCATAATGGAAGTGTGTGGTAGCAAAATCAACACTCTTCTTCTTATTTATATTATTATATATAATAATGGAAAAGGAAGATGGCGCCGGGAGAAGATGACTCGAAGATGAACGAAATGTGGAAAGGAAAATTGAATAAAGTGTTGTGTGTGTAAAGGAATGTATCACCAATCATGTTCTTTAATAATTTCGGGGTTAGTGGTCGTTAGCGGCAGTAAAAAAAGCTATTAGTGAGGTTATGTCGGCAAAAGAAGTCGAAATTATGCAATTAAAGGCCAGGATTTCTGATTTTGAAATTGAAAAGGAAAGAAATAATTACCTGATACAAAGTTTTAATAAAAAACTCAGTGTTATTGAGAAAATTGTAACACAACCAATGACGTGGAAAAAGGCGGCAAAAGCAGAGAAGCACTGCTAAAAAAGGAAATCGAGTGCATTAATCATGAGTACTACATCTCCAAAAAGCTTCTTTCCTTATTAGAATACGCGGGGTGCGTCGCCGAGCGGAACATAGGAAATCCCATGTAAATTTTAAGGGGGTCAATTATTGGCTTCCCTGTACATTTTACAGAAAAAATTTAAGATAACTTTTTGGAGAGACCAATCTGGCAAACCCTCGTGCAAAGTTTCAAAAAATTTTAATAAGCGAATCTTGAATTATTAAATTAAATGTAATTGCAAAATTACCAAATTTTCGGTTCAGGTAAAACCAGACACCAGCCACCAGCAAACAATTTGTTATAAGGCTTTGTCAAATCTGACGTACAGCCGAATACAAGAAATGTTTTTTTTTTTTCGTTTTATCAATTCATTTTACTGGTTCCCATTTGGTTTTACCTGAACCGAAAATTTGCTAATTTTTGCAATTACATTTAATTGAATAATTCAAGATTCGCTTATTAAAATTTTTTGAAACTTTGCATAAGGGTTTGCCAGATTGGTCTCTTCAAAAAGTTATTTTACATTTTTTCTATAAAATGTACAGGGAAGCCAATAATTGACCCCCTTAAAATTTACATGAGTTTTCCTATGTTCCACTCGGCGACGCCCCACCCGGTATACAATCGATTTGCAAAAGAAGGTTTTTACTACATTTGAAGAAAAAAACAAAAATGTATATGTACCAAAAGTCACCAAAGTAAAAGACCCAAAAGTAAACAATGTCTTTGAAGTAAGTTTAGATGGAGCTGGCTGCCAAACTCGCGCTGCAAGGAAGCAAAATGTCATGGTCACAGGAGATAAAGTGTCAAATGTTCGCAAACCAATGATAGCTTCAACTACAGAATATGTAGGTAATAAAAAAAATAAAATAAAATAATCTTTATTGTAGCAAATAGAGTATCATTGTTTTCAGAATATAATTTTCTATCGAAATACGTAATAATATACCAAGAATCCCATTTAAAATAAGAAAGTTAGTGTCAATATATGCTCTTATAACTATTTTGTCAATATACTAAATTTCATTTGTTTATCTTGAAAAGTAAAATAGTTTTAAGTGTTCCCTTTTTTTTGTGTCACCCGGTATAGTTTTAGATAAGTATATTAATATATAATTGCAATTATCATCAAATATTAATATCATACTTACAATTAACATTTGAATAAATCAATTCCAAAAGCCTAAAATGGATAGAAAACCTGGAACACAAATTACTTTTAATAATTATATAGCCTCTATTCTTTCCTGCATATATACTATTTTTTTTTTTTTTTTCAATTTTCATGCAATCACAGATTTAACTAGCTAACGCAATGCGTTAATGCAATTGCGTTAGCAGTTTTATGCAATGATGAGTATAAAGTGCATAAAGTTCAAAGGATACTAATAATAGTTGTTAACAATTGCAAAGAACCCTAAAAGAATTTAATATTATTTTTTAATTTATTTTGTAGTCTTAATACCTGAAAGCAATAGTGTGATAACTTTAAATTAATTGTTTTAACATATTAACATAATTGCTTTTTTATTTTCGATAGTGGTAGTTAAATATTTGTGTTTTAATTTTTTTGTTTAAGTCAGGTGATTAGGTAAAGAAAGTTAATCAGTTTTATGTAAACATTGATAAAATTGTTTTAGACATTTTGTCTTTAATATATAAATAAATAAAACAGATATCTCAGTATTGCCCTCGGTTTCTTTTCTTGTTTTTTTTAGTTTTGATGTGACATATCTAACTATTGCTTTATTTTTTTTTTAATTTAATTTTTGGTTATCTTAAAGGACATCAAATAAATAAAGACTATCAAGAAAACAAATTTATTAAAAAAATACATATTTTCTAATTTTTGTTATCAAATTAATTTTATATTCAAAGGAGAGGTCTCATCACTATTTTCTTCTGTACTCTCAACATTTTCCAGTTCTTTTAGACTGAAACTAGAAAAAAAGTTATGATACCTTTGGGGATACTTCCACTTTCATATACTAAAATTAGATGTTTTATTTTATTTGATGGATTAACTCGAGGTAGTTTATCGTAAGCAGTACTCTCGCATGTTCTTCTACTATCTCTCGTACGATATTTAATGTTAATAGATAGATAGATAGGTAATTTACTTGGGTATAAAGCTAGCAAGTGAGCATTAATTTTTTTGGCATATATAATTGTGGCTAACTCTGAGAGGACAAAAATGGGCACTTGTTTAATTATTTGTTTCTTTTGCTTTGCATTACAGGCATAATAATACCTATCTATGATCTATGATTGTTCCAAACTATTCAAATATTGACAATTTGAACAATCACAGACCTATTCCTAACCTCTGTTCTATCTATCTATAACCTATATTCACACTTGTTGAAGATATTAAAAAAAAAGAATAATATAGGCTAAGTTTTAATAAGAAAAATAAAAAGAAAACATTACAAGGGATGACTATTTAAAAATATTTTGACTTTACCCTTAAATGAATTTAAGGAAAGTATTAAAACGCCAATGCCTTTAGGCCACAAATTCACTTCCCTACACATGCTACCTTTATAGTTTAACAAAATTCATAGTTTGTTCTGAAGAATCAAGTTTACACCAACAAAACGTAAAAAATACGTTTGAACCCTCTCAATTTTGTTTTTATAGACCTCATAGCTTGAAGACCAGACTGAAGTCCCATAGTTCAACACTGATCATACAATCGAACAGTATATACTATAGTATGTACATTATTAAAATCTGCAAGTATGCGTTTAATAAAACCAAGAAGCTTCATAGCACGGCCCAATTTGTAATCAAAAGTCAAAAAGAAGACTTTGGTCAAGAATAACACCAAGGTCTTATATGGTCCAAGTGATTAAGTGTTGTGTCATTTAATTCGCAATCACACATAAGACTAGTTTTCTTTCTTGAAAAGCTATGATATAGAATGTTACGTAAGATTAAGTTGCATACAATTCTGATCACACCACTCAGTTAAACCATCTAGATCCATCTGCAAAGCTATACAGTCCTCTGTAGTTTCAATAAATTCTTTATGACATTTACAAAACAATTACAGAGAAAAGGTGACAAATGAGTTGCAATGCATCTGGGGCACTCCATATGATTTTAAATCCCTGGAATTGGAAAGATTGCTAATAATTCATTGAAAAAGAGGTCCATCAACTCTCAGGTCTTTAAGTTTACCAAAAAGCAACTGACGATTCACCCTGTCAAAAGCCTTGGAGAAGTTCATATATATGGCATCTACCTGACATTGTCTCTCCAAGACCTTTTACAAGATCTGTTCATATGCTAGCAGGTTGGTAACAGTACGAACGAAATTGCACTCTCAATAGGGATAATATACAGTGCTTTCATTTCAAACCTAACCACCCCTAATAACTTCTTAAAAAAAAACAAAAAAAAAATATGTTAATACAGAGGGGCATTAAATTTTATATTTGACAAGGTTTCAATGTCAATTGTCAATCACCTCCTTACATCCAGCTAACCAACTCACTACAATATGTCAAATGGGAACCCCCATCATATGAAATATCATTGAACATAAACATAATTTATTCATGCCATATACACAAAGGTGCTCACACACGTCACAGAGAAAATCTTTCTACTTCTTAATATTATTAATAACCAAAGGATTTAAAGTAAAAGTTTTACATTACAATTACATATCTGAGAAATCATCATTTAGAAATTCTTGTTGACATTTTGAAGTATTTTTTGAAAAAAACATTTTGTCAATAGATGAAATGATATAAATAATAAAAAAATCATCATAAAGATCCTACAGAAAAAAATTAAAAGACAAATATTTAATTTACTTAAAAAACATAAAAACAAATTTTCTGATATTGATAGATTTAAATTAACTCCACATAATAGTAAAACACCACATTTTTATGGTTCACCAAAAATACATAAAATAATGTATGTTCTAATTCTAATAAAATATGTTCCTTTAAGACCTAAGATAGTTAGTAGCATAAATTCACCCTCTTGCAAAATATCTTTTCAATATCTTAACTCCATACACTAATAATTCTGATTCTTACATTAAAAATTCAACACTTTTTAGAAAAACTTTCTACAATTTCTTTTAACCCTCATGATCTATTGGTAAGTTTTGACATTGTAAGTTTTTTTACTAATGTTCCATTTGACAAAACTTTAAATATTGTTAAAAATAAATTATATATTTATGGATAATTTTGGATCTGAAATTATATTAATACAAAAATCTAAAATATAGTGGCTATATATTGATGATATTTTTTCAATATATCAGAATAACGAAATAGATCTTATAAAATTTTATAAATTACATTAACTCCAAAGAATCTTCTATAAAATGTACTCTTAAAAAGGAGGGTGATGGTCAGCTTTCTTTTCTTGATATTTTAATTAGAAAAGATTTCCAAATTTTGAAACTGGAATTTACCGTAAACTAATTCATACTAATAGATATCTTAATTTTAATTCCAATCATCCAATAATGGTAAAAAGAGGAGTGGTGAATAGTTTATAAGATCATGCAAATATTATTTGTAATAATTAATATTTAACAACTGGAATTTTTAATAAAATATTTTATTAAAAATATCTTAATACAAAATAATTATCCCAAAGAATTTTTGGATCTTATTTTGCCATTAATTCCAGCTTTTTCTGATAAGATTAAAAAATGTAACATAAGAACTATTTTTAAATCACAAAACACATCACGATATTTATTAACAAAAACTAAGCCTTTCAATGAAAATGTAATATATAAAATTCGTTACTATAACAACTGTTCAAAATGCCCTCCATTAACTTCAATGCATTTTGAAATACATTTAACAAATGACTCCTATTTTAATGAACCCTATTTTAAAAAGAAGATTCTCATAATTTTTTAACATATTTACAGAATTTACAATGTTTACATTTAGTTCATTTAGATTATTTATAGTTCTATCATAAACAATTGATTTCAAATATCACCAAATACATAAGTCCATGGGGTTTAAGTCTGGACTACGCGCAGGCCAGAGCAAAGGTCCTCCAGGGCCAATCCAACGTTCGGGATATTGTTCGTCAAGGTAATTGCGTACCTGTCCAGAAAAATGCGCTGGCGCCCCATCTTGCATAAAATACATGTTCTGCTCAACATTTAATGGTATATCTTCTAAAAGACCTCCAAGTTATTTCGTAAGAAGTTTAAGTACGTCTCCGTTCAAATTAGGTGGTATAGTTCAGTTCAGAGATCTATTAGAATCTTTGATGTGCCGCGAATAGTCCGTGTGCCGGTGTTGCTTGTATTGTCACATGACATGCATGTTTAAATCACAAAATTTTATGTGGAAAGAGTCATAAAGTAATATTATAAGCGATATTTAATCATTTCATTAAATAAATAAATGTTTTAAGCATTTTTTTAATAATTTATACATTTGATTCGTGAAATTTGACTACATGCGCCCACGTACTATTTTGTTAGACGCCTGACCTCAGTCACAGCCACTCAAGCGAGTTATATGCCTAAGAAGAGCTGACTCTCCAGTGTAAATCTACCCACTTGCGTGGTTTTTAGTCGCTTTATCTCATTGTTTCTGTTGCTGCACGTTATACTGTCAATTTGTATTTTGAGAAATAAAATTGTTTTTTAAAAAGGTCTCCGTGTCGTTCAACGTTCGTATTTAGCGTGAAAAGTTGCACAGGTCCGGCCTTAAAATTTATTTGTATTTAAAACTTTATTATTCGGGATTTTTGGATTTAGTTTTATTAAGTTAGAAATTCAGGATAGGTGATAGTAAGATAATATTTAATTTAAATATAAGATTTAAGTACGTAAAATGAATTTAACCAAAAATTTTAATTTAATAAGTTTAGTTTTTAGCGCCATCAGTGGGGTGTTTATAACAAGTGATCAGAGAATAGGTGGTACGAATTACTTAGGACCATTTATTCTGTGGATTAAGGCATTAAATATTTACTTTTTGACACAAAAGGGTAAAATGTTTTGGTTTGTCTTCAAATTTTATATATTTCCTTTTTTTGGGTATTGAGATTTATTTTTACTTGGTGGTGATTATTAATGGGGATTTTGGCTGCTCAATGTCCTTTATTATTGTTTTTTTTAAATTAATACATACTATAATATATTATTATAATAATATACTCATGAAAACCCCCCATCTCTATATTTAGTACCAACTTCTTTTGATAAAAAGTAATTATGTAGTCAGAAAAGTATATTTTTTAAAATAAACATTTACATTAAAGATCATCTAGCTCTCTATATTTTATGTGTTTAAAAGACACAAGTTTTACTTATAAAAAAAACACACTTTACATCCTGAATATAATATTTATTAATTTATTATGCAGATTAGGAGAGATTAGATAAAAATTAACAAAAATAAATGCTTATACTAAAAACTAAAAATCTTATACAAAACACTACATTTTAAGTATACTGGATCCTAAAACTACAGTGAGGATACTAAATACATTTATAAATTTAACAACTCTTTTGAATCTGGCCTAAAAAGTTAATACAATTTTCTAAATTCTGTTTTTTTGCCATTGTTCTTTAGCAGTTTCTTCTATTAAGGAAGGAAACAGTTTCTCTGTTGCCGCTATGGATTCCAACTTCATCTCGCACATCAGCATATGGATACTAAAGCATTATATTATATATACTTTATTGTATTGCTGAAGGACAAACAGGGGCAGTAAGCTGAAAAAACAAAACTTTAAACTTGTTTAAATAATAAAAATAGGGTTTTCTTACTATGGCACAAAAGGTACTTTTTTCCAGAGAATGGAGGAAGAAGCAGTCTTTATTGTGTTGCTGAAGACCAAGAGGGGTAGTAAGCTGTACAAAAACAAAATTTTAGACTTGTTTTCTTAATAAAAACAGTGTTTTTCTTACCATAGCAAAAAAGGGTTTTTCCCAGAGAATGGTGGAAGCAGCAGTCTTTATTGTGTCACTAAAGGACAAACAGGGGCAGTAAGCTGTAAAAAACAAAATTTTAAACTTGTTTAATTAATAAAAATATGGTTTTCTTACTATATTGTCATAACAAAAAAGGGACTTTTGTCCCAGAGAATGGAAATCATACATCAATCATAAATGTATCATACCATGTTTCGGCTAAATAATATATGGATCTTTCTTGCTCCCAAATTTTTTTAAAATTTTCCTCAAATATTCTATACACCACCTGACAATTCCATTACAGCAGCTCTTTTGTTAACCATCTTAAGCTTAAATCCAAGTTTTATCAGATATCTCCGCAAGGTTGAGGCTGAGAAATGTGTGTCCCTTGCCGATAAGGTGTCTCTATGGTCAGAACCTCATTGTTTTTGTATTTAGAATACACACCTTTCCTTAGCAATTTGGCAATATCTGTGTCAAGTCCCTTTGATTGTTCTGCATCTTTCTTTTTTATTCTGCCTTTAATCCTTTTTTTTACAGGCATATTTTACTATAGGGAACCCCGATTAAAAACGCTGTTTTTTGCAAAGCACTACATTTCTTAGATTGTTATAGATATTTAGATAAATTTGTTTGGCGTCTGTACTTAAACAATTACGTTTTAAAACTGCTTGATTTTTCTCTGTAGCTTCTACTTCCCTTGCTTCTTTTTGCTCCCTCAACACTAGAAAATGAACTATCAGAACTATATAAGTCTAAATCACTGTCCAGATCACTCTTATTGTTTTCATCACAAATGTTATTGTCTTTCTTGTGCGCCCACGGTCTCCATAAGCCCGCACAAACACTTTCCTCTTCATTTGCCAAATTTTCCTGCCTATTTTCCCAGAGTCGAAACATTTTAAGGTCTTTAGGTATAATACCAAAATAAATTCACAAACACAAATGAAAAAAAACACACTTCCCCACAGTAAAAACTGCAAAAAATTTAGACGAATACAGGCCAAATTCTAAATTTTTTACTTTCATAAACGTGTAAAAAGCATAACCGGCAAAGCACATCAAATAATAACCTCACATGACCCTCCTCCCAACTATTAAAGGTGATAGACCCATCCAACAACTATTTTAAAGGCGATAGACCCATCCTTAAAGATCTCTTTAAAAACACGTCGAAAGTAATACAAAAACAGCCCAAAAATTTATTTGGGTACGGCCCCGTAATTCTCAAAATAAGTGGGATAGAGAGAGATACACAATCACTTGCACAGCCTAAAGTAGGAATCGCCAGAACGCAGATGTTTTATCTTTGTTTAATATACTGGCTAAAAAGAGGTGACAAGTCTGTGAGTGCTGGAAGTGTTTAAAATATTTTTTAAGATGCTTGGATTTTAGTCCGCTGTCAATTTTTTGATATTATTTTCTTTCTAAAAATGGACATTTTTAAAAGAAAAATAAAAAATAGTATAAAACATGGGGTTTTACGTATATTTAAAATGATTTCATAGATAAACAATATAAAATTTTGCCATTTAAACATGTATATCATGCGACTATAAATATGACATAGGCGCACGGACTAGTTAGTGCGGAATCTGCGACACATCAAAGATTCTAATAGATCTCTGGACTGGACTTTAGTTCATGGGGGCCTATTATATGGTTTCCAATAATACCACACCAAATACCTATTAACTTTAAATTCATGCTGGAAATGACGACTGACAACTGAATGGGGGTTTTCAGTATCCCACATATGAGCATTTGTAAAGTTAAATACGCCTCGTCTGTGAATAACACTGCTAATAAGCATTGGATCTGCGTTTTGCATATTTTTAAACTGACGACAAAACTGCATTCTGGCTGGCAAATCTGGTGGGATCAAACATTGAAAAGGTGTAAAGTGTAATTGGTGTAAAGCGGTAATTTTTAATTTTTAAGTGGTAATTAAACTGGTCTTTCTCAAGTACTTTAGCAACACATGATTTGCTTTCGCTCATAGCTGTCGCTATTTGTCTAGTACTTAACCCGCAATTTTCTGCTACGCGGACTAACATTTATTCTTCCTGTTCTTATGACATATTTTTTTTGGGCGGCCCAAAACAGGCATTTTTGGCCGAAAGGATCCAGTTTCTCCTAGTCGGCTATAAATTCTTTGGAATAATTTATGGTTTGGTTGCTGTCTATCTGGAAATATTTCCTGATAGAGTTTGTCTAGCTAAGGAAAGGTACCCCATCTGTTTCAAAGCTGCGCCAAGTTTTGTCCCCTAATAATGCGCGATTAGCGACAGAAGAGCGTTTTTTTAATTTTAATTTTAGAAAAGTTAATTTATATTATTTTAAATAATAGTGTATTGTGTTTTGTTTACATTCGTTAGGTGCGCTGCTTAGTCTAGAATATGAGACAAATTAATATTTAAATTTTCCTAACTCAAATTTAAAACAGCTTGTTGGCTGCCTCTCTGATTTTGTGCAAAGCATAGAATAAATAATTAACAAAATTAGAAAAATTATAATTATCTTATTATCAGGATTAGGATATAGAAACCCAAAAATAGACTTCGAAAATAAGACCATAAAAAAAAAGACTTCTCAAAAATATAGTTTTATACGATATTATTATTTAAATACGCATAACTACATAATTCGGATAAGTCCTAAATTATGCATCGCACATGATGGTAAATAATAATAAATTGGGTCGGCCAAAGCACCTGTGAAAAAAATATTATAAATAATTCTTAAAAGTTATAAAAGATAATTCGTCTACCTATTTTCAAAAAATGACCTGACTGAAGGATATAGGTAGCTATTTTTTTAATTGAATATTATTTGAACCATAATACTCTTTTATCTAACATATCGCATTTCCTTGTATTTGTTTTTAAAATTGTATAATAAGTAGGTATATTTTTAACGATTTAGACATTGTTTCTGTTATACCTTAATTTTCCCCATTTTAAGATAATAATATTTTTACAGCGCCAATTTTGACCGAATAGGTTTTAAAACTGTAATAACAATTTTATATTTTATTTAAGCACTAATATATTATATAGTCTTGGGCGCTCTCACAACTTTATTTGCTAATTTAAATTTTCATGTTAGACTTAAAATTACTTTTAAGAATACAAAAAAAAATATAAATAAACATTAGGTATTTATTGTCCATATAATACTGTTGAAAAAATACATAATATATTTACATAAAAAGTAAGTATTTAGTCTGAAGATGATTCAGACGATTTTACCTCTTCATCCGTTAAGATATTATAATCATTTAACCAATCGTCGTCAGATGAAGAAGTGTTGACGGTGAATTTTAAATGGTCCATTGTAGTATCTAATATATGTTCTTTTTGTATTTGAAGATCTTCATATTTTCTTACATGGTTACAAATTTTTACCCACTCTTCCTTTGGCAACTCTTGAAACCTTTTTTTTGTTAGAGCTTCTACATCAGCCAACTTAAATGTCACATTGTGGGCTGCCACCCAGTTTTTGACCAAGGCCCATATTTTTTCAATTGGGTTTAACTCCGGATGATAAGGCGGCAGACGAAGAACTTTATGTCCATGTTCCTCCAGTAATGCATCTAACTTGTAAACTGGAGGATAGCGGAATTTATTGTCACTAATTATTTTGTACAATTCTGGCTTTGTCAATTTCTCATCACATGGAATTTCTTTTATGTAGCCATTTAATCTTATTTTTTTTAAGGGATCCCGAAGTAATATTTGGTTCCATAGTAACATTATGGTAGGAGGCATTATCTACAACCAAAACGGACTGCTCTGGCAAATTGGGCAAAAGTTGAGTTTGTACCCACTTCATAAAATTTTGGTGATTCATATCATCGTGGTAGTCTCCGCTTTTAGCTCCTGAAAAAATTATAAAGTAATATAATATCCAAATGTTTTAAACTTATAAATTTAATTTACCTGATTTAAAAATAAGCATTCCATTTGGAATGAAGCCATTTTCTCCTCCTGCACGAACAATAATTACTCTGCGTCCTTTTGAAATTGGTTTTTTTAAACTTTTATTTTTATTATCTGACCAGCTTTTGTTTTGGGTATGGCTACTATGAATATAGGTCTTATCTGTATATACGATATTTCTTCCCTCGGCTCGATATTCTATTATTTTTTTTAAAAAGTTGATTCTTTTTAGTCTAATATCATAGCTTTCTATAAGGACACTTCGATTGTCCTCAGTTTTTCGCCATCTCTAAGTAGAATTCGTTTAAGATATTAGTATAAATATTGTAAAACTTGTATATACATATATTTTTTTTAATATTGACTTTCATACTCATATTTTAAGTTAAAGATATTAGGGCCAAGCCTGTAAAAAGTGCTTACCTAAATCCAACAGATCTTAATAACATCCAGAGAAGTTAATCTGTTTGTCTTTTATTTTCTGAAGTAGTCCTAAAATTTAAAAAACAACAATATATAAATACATTTGACATGAATTTGAATTCTAAGTACATACCTCTTAGAGTAGGAGATCTTTTTTCAAGCACGTAAAAATTGTAGATTACATTTTTAATATCTTCAATATGTCCGGGGGACAATGTTTTTATGACTCCTTTGGCTCTAACGCTTTTCTGAGTTGGGTTCCAAAAGAAGTACTGGCCAGGTTGTTATCTACATGCTGTCCTTCCGTTTTAATTCGCTGAAGGCAATTTTTGCCAATTTATGTAGCAGCCAAAATTCTTTCTCTAAAAATGAAAAAAAAAACTGTGATGAAATTAAAGCAAATATCCTCAAAGTGATATTATTACGTACTTAAACAAAACACTAATTTTAATTATTAATGTATTAAAGTATCAATAGCCTAATAACGCCTAAGAACTTTATTAATTAATTATTAGAATAGGCTGCCTGCAAAAATATTAGATAAATTAATACATACCGGTAATTTTTTAATGGGATCTGAATTCCTTTCATTGCTTCTCTTTCCATAAATTTGGAAATATTATAAATAATTTCTCTTGCTTGGCTATGTAAAACCTTTTCTTTCACACCAATCCTTTTTGGAGCCATAATCACAAAGAAAAATAACTATGAAAAAATAATATAAAAATTATTCACTCTAAAAAGACATAAACACTAAAAGGCACAGAACACAAATATAAGAATTAACGCAACGACACTGTTTACATGCAAATCGTGGCGATCGATACCATTGCTTTGGCAGCGGCGTAAACAAATTTACTGCGCGACCGAGCCGAACAACACGTGCTGTACCTTTCCTTAGCTAGACAAAGTCTACCTGCGTCTTCCATGCCGCCCATTAAAATTTACATTTACACAAAGCATATCACGCATCTTCAAATTGGTAAACAAATTATGCCTAGGCAGTATTATCAAATGATTAAACTTTATTATACAGAAAAACTTTTTTACTCGTTTTAAAAGTTTTAATGACATTCAAAAAGTTTGACATAAATAATACACACTTGTCTCCAACGCCAACTGGCAAAGATGCGATTTAAATAAAGTAGTAAATAAATATTATTACATTTTTTTTTTTTGAAAAATGGTGATTATGTCGAAAATGGTTGCTCTTAGCGACTTATAAGGTAATACATTTTTTATCTAAAATTTTAAAAAGGAACTTATTTTTTATACTTTTAAAACCGATATACGGAGCTGAAAAAAGTTAGGGGTTCTAAAAAAGTAAAAAGTAACGCAACGAGCGCCATCTACCGAAAACACGAAAACGGTATACGACATTTAATTTTTCTATTTAAAAGACTCGCATGTTTTAAATTTCATGTCATTATGTCAAATGGTTATGACCTATGAGAAAAAACGATAAATCAAATAATACTTTGACACCCTGTATTTCAGTTAGGATAGGGCAAGTTGGTAATTTTGACGTAAGGAATCTAATGCTGTTCTATATCCCATTACTTTTGGGAGACCCTGTATATTGGTATAAAAAATTTGAACTGTTTTCAGAAAATGGAAATCTCAGACGAAAATCTCCAAACCCTCGCGCGTTACTTGCAAGAAACCCTTAGTGCAGATGTCAATGTGCGTAGACCAGCAGAAACTTTTCTCGAAGGAGTAGAAGTAAATCAAAATTATCCCCTTTTGCTCTTAAACCTAGTACACAAACAAAACTGGGACATGACGGTGAGAATAGCAGGATCTGTTGCTTTTAAAAATTACATTAAACGTAATTGGACTATTGAAGATGATCAGCCTGATAGAATACATGCCACAGACAGGGCTGCTATAAAGAATTTAATTGTTACACTTATGTTAACTTCGCCAGAATCTATTCAAAAACAGCTCAGCGATGCTATAAGTATAATTGGGAAAACTGATTTTCCAACTAAGTGGCCGGAACTTATAACACAAATGGTCGAGAAGTTTGCCACCGGAGATTTTAATGTCATAAATGGCATATTAAGAACAGGTAAATCATATCGGCAATAAAGTTCATTTTATTTTAATTCAAAAATTATTTTATTTTAGGGCACAGCTTATTTAAAAAATATCGCTACGAGTTTAAATCTAATGAACTCTGGTCAGAAATTAAATACGTCTTGGAAAAACTAGCTCAACCGCTAACAGACTTGTTTGTAGCTACAGTTAATCTTACACAAACCCATGAGAATGATACGGTAGCTTTACAAACGATCTTTAGCTCATTGGTTCTAATTTGTAAGGTTTTCTACTCCTTAAACTTTCAAGATTTACCAGAGTTTTTTGAGGACAACATGCAAGTGTGGATGGAGAATTTTCATATATTGCTCATAACAGACCCAAAAACATTACAATCGGATAGTGAAGAACCTGGTATTGTTGAACGACTAAAAACGCAAATATGTGACAACATTGCTCTCTACGCCCAAAAATATGATGAAGAATTTCGTCAGTATTTGCCACAGTTCGTTACTGATGTATGGAACCTCCTGATCGGCATTAGCTTAGAACCAAAATATGATTTGCTAGTTTCAAATGCCTTGGGCTTTTTGTCTACTGTGGCTGAGAGAAACCACTACAGGAATCTCTTTGAAGACAACCGGGTTCTAAGTAGCATTTGTGAAAAAGTTGTCATTCCCAATATGGAGTTCAGAGAGTCAGATCAGGAGCTTTTTGAGGATAATCCTGAAGAATTCACCAGGAGAGATATAGGTAGTATTTTTTTTCTATTTTAAAATAACTTATTCGTTTTAATACTGGAATAAGACTTAATTAATTTTACCGATTTTTTCCTTTTTAACGGTAGGAATCTTAATTTACAATAAAAAATATGCTAAATAATAATGTAGAAAATACAAAAACAATTTTAAAGTTAAAGAAAATTCATAAAATTACCAAAAAAACATGCTTAAGTCAAGTATATACTAATTAAAAATACGCCTTCTCATACTTATAGGATTTTGCTGTTCATGAAAACTATGAAAATCTGAGACGGGTGCATTCGACACAATCGTCATTCGACATAATGGACATTCGACACAATACCCGCGAAATATTTTAAACGTTCGAGTATGATCGGTTGGGTCTTTTACACGTCAGCCAATTTTTATTCGAAATAGCTGTAGTGTTGTCATCTAACACAAAATAGGGTTAGGTATAGGTATATTATTTTGTTTAAATTCGAGTCATGCTTACAATAATTAGTTTATATTTATCGATAGTTTGCCAAAAGTTATTAATTTGTGAGTTGTGAGTTCTTCAGTATATTTAAAGCTTTAAGATATAACTACAAAGGACCTGGGATGATACTTCCTGATACTGATTAAGAAACACTATAACTAACTTTGTGTAATTTACTACTTGGCCTCCTATCCTGCGATTCTTCTTCTTAGAACATTAAATACCTGCATTATACTTATTGCGAAGTGAAGAGGAATTTGACGCCAAAAAAACGTACCATCACTTGGGAAAGTGCAAGTTTTTTCGTGTAAAATTGTGGCAAACAAAGTTCCATTTGACTTGCATAGGTGTGGTGATAGTGTTTATATTTACTACTTTTGACTAATAAACTTGAAAAAGTGCAATTTAGGATAATATGCTGGAGAAACTGGATGATTTTGATGAAGTCATATGCCTCCGAGGATATTTGGATTATAAACTATAGTGTGTCAGCTTAAATATAACATACTGAATAACCAAAAGGACTATAATAGACTATACAGTTTTTAATTTACTTATACACACACTTATTGCTATTTGTGACTAACATTATTTCTGAATTGGTGTCGTAAAAAAGTGCAATGAGTTATTAGTTAATAATATTAATAAGTAGGAAAAGAAACAGGTTCTTAGAGAATATCATATATTACAGCCTTATTTAGATTGAGCCAAGTTTTCATTCGTATTGTTGAGTTTTGTCAGGGCTGGAATGTATACAAATTACGGTAACAGTTTACTATCTTATCGACTACCCATTTTCAAGATTAAAAAAAAAAGACAGGTACGTAGGATAGTGAATGTCGTATTCATCATAATTTCATTGTCGGAGACCAAAAATTTCATTTTTTTCAATTTTATTTTTTTTTTAAATCGTTTAAAAAAAAGTGACTATATTAAATAATTACCCCTGGCGTAACAGTTTACTATCCTATCGAACGCCGTTTTTTGTACCAATTTAAAAAATTAAACAGTTACAAAAGTTAATGTATGTCGTATTTATTATAAATTTGTTGTCGAAGACTCAATCATTTGAAAAAAGAAATTAAAAAATATTAAAATTTTACCCCTGTTCGTTTTTTTTTTGTGCAATCAGTTTTTCTTATGAAAAATGATTATTCACCCAACAGGTCCTTTTTGCACCCAGCGCCTTTTTATATAAAAAAAAAAATCACTACCAACCCAGCTCAGGCCCAACCAACCCAACCCAGCCCAATACAACTCAACCCAACCATTAAATAGGAAACATATACTAAAAAGAATAATAAGACAGCTATTGAAATTAGTTTTGTTTTTTAATTATTTTTTTTAACGATTTATCGAATGGTATCACTATTCGATCACCTAAAAAAATAGTATATTACCTGTAAAATAATAGTAATAAATTATTGTAATAAATAATTATTAAAATAATCCGAGCGGTGTGTTATGTGTCGAGGTCACTCTGTTCGGGCGCTCGCGGAGTCGCTTCGGGAGTGTGTCGAATGTCCATTGTGTTATTTGCCTGTTTTCCTGAAAATCTACATAAAAGAGTTTTTTAAGCCCAGACAATTTTTGAGCATGAAAATTTAGTGTATTTAGAAGATAACTAATCAATTATTGCATGAATATAAAAATAGAATATGATGTAACCATCAGATTTATTACACCTTAAACTTGAAAAAATATATAATTGAGACCTTTATTAAGGAATAATAGGGTACTTTGTAGACAGAACATGAGGATTCATAACTACCTCTAGATATAAAGCCTAGATTTCTATAAGCATTCTGAGTTAATCTCTTTATATGTAAAAAAAAGTGAGTCTTAAATCCAACAGTAATCCTAGATTCTCAGCGTTATTCTTTTTAACATAGGTGAACATAGTATAATGTAGATAGTGTAATGAAAAATTTAACATTAAGAACAGCAAAATGTGTTAATAACACTTCAGAGTGTTTAAATATAAACCGTTTAGGCTGCACAGACACTACCCATGGCTTTTTGAAATCTTTTATACTAATATAGAAATGGCGCTTACTAATTTTCAACCTTTTTCGATCTGGTATAATTATAAAGTTTGTAGTTGATTATCCAACGGATATCTCGGGCGCAAACCTCAAGTTTAATGTGGATGAGAGACCACGGTCTATTGGGGCCTTTAAACAGTGAAGAAAATAATCCTAGGTTTTCTGTGTAATAAAACAGGCGGCAACATTGCAACGAACTCAGATTTATTCATCCCCAAACTTAACGTGTTCACTCCCAGATATCAACTTTTAGTAAGTCTGATATACAGTCAAATTAAATACTGTATGCTACGGGAACAGCAGAGGAAAGTGGAATGAAGAGAACCAGTATCGGTAAGCAAAGTGTAAAAGCAGTACGGTTAATTGTAGCACTTACGGATCAGGTAAAGCCCAGAGAAAACCAGATTTATTGAGCAAAGATTGTCCATAAAAAAGTTGGAAATTATTAATTTAGATTGAAAGAAAAAAATTCTAGAGAAAAATAAGAGAATTACAAATAAATTACTAACTGCGGTAAACACTCCTTTCTCCTCTGTAATACAATATGAAGAAATTTAGAAAAGAAAAAAAAATCCATTTGACTGAAGACAACGTTAAACGCCTATGAAATTCGCGTGCGGTGCTTAACAAAGTTTGTCTGGGAATCTCAGGGCCTGCCTTAATAATCCGATCTTGCATGTAGTCTCTCGTCGTAGGTCGTTGTTGGAAAACAACATTATTCAACAAATAGCCCTAGAAAAAAAAATATGAAGAGATCATATCGCTTGAGTTTGCAGGCCTGTTAACCGGGTCGCCTCGTCCAATCCACCCAGCGTAATTTTCGTATAAATATTATCTAGAAAGCAGTTGTTTATAATTTGATCTTTTAAAGGTCACTATAACAATGTTTGAAATGTCATTTTACACTTAAAATTTCCCACTCTTTTCGAATCTGCTATAAAAAATAGAGGTTCTCTTTTAAAAAAATTACTCTGACCTTGAAAAAATACCTTAAGGTCAAAATGATCTCCACAGATATATGTTACCCTCTGTCCTGAACAACTTTGGTCTCAAACATTTTTCTGTATGTCGCTTACTTTCGGAGCAATTTGGATGCATATATTAAAATGACCCACCCCGATAGATTCCACTTGTGAACCTTAAGTGTTTGCATTGGGCCTTGGAGAAGACTTACTAGATGTGGGGCTATGGAGGGTAGAGGGCTGGCAGTCGTAGATGCGGTATACGATAGTAATGATATGTAGTTTGGTGAATATACGGTTGGAATCTTAAAAGTCTGGTTGTGGCTATTCTTTTTCTTAGGTATCTTAATAATCGGTTTTTTAGTAGGACTACGGTTCCAAAAGCGTTGACTACGAACTTGTTCATCTCGCAGACTTTTATCCTTGTTATTGAATTATCCTTGTTGAGGAGATATATCCAGCTAACGCGTGCGTTATTCGGACGTTCCGACTCCGGATGTGATTACATTTCTCGGTCAACAATGTAGTAGCTGAGCTCCTATTTTAGGGCGTATTTGGATCCATTTTGTCGCCAGGTATTTTACTAGTAAAACTTATACAGTGTGTCCCGAAAGTAATGACACAGAACAACAGGACATAGAACAACAGTAGATTCATTCCTTACGTCAAAATAATGTGATTGAGATCAACTTGCCCTATCCTAACTTTAATAGTAACTGAAATACAGGGCGTCAAAGTATTATTTGATTTATCGTTTTTATACCAGTTCCTGAACCAATCACATACTGACTTGAAATTTAAAACAAACGAGTCTTTTGAAAAAAAAAAATAAAATTTCGTATACCGTTTTTGTGTTTTCGGCACTCGTTGCGTTAGTTTTTACTTTTTAAGAACCTCTAACTTTTTTTTAGCTTCGTATATCGGTTGAAAAAATATCAAAATAAATTCCTTTTTTAATTTTACATAAAAAATTTATACCTTATTAAAGTCGCTAGGAGCAACCATTTTCGACATAATCGCCATTTTTCAAAAAAATGTTTAAAATAATATTTATTCACTACTTTATTTAAATCGCATCTTTGGCAGTTGGCGTTGGAGACAAGTGTTTGTATTATTTATGTCAGACTTTTTAAATGTCAGAATTGATAAACTTTTAAAGCGAGTCAAAACGTTTTTCTCTTAAGTTTAATCATTTTAAGTAATGCCTAGGCATAATTTGTTTACCAATTTGGAGATGCGTGATATGCTTTGTGTTTACACGCAAGTAAATTTTAATGGACGGCATGCAAGATGCAGGTATCAGGAAATATTTCCAGATAGACAACCAAACCATAAATTTCTAAAGTTCGTTAAGTTCTAGGCGTTATTGTGTTATTCACAGACAAAGGCTGCATTTACTAGACGCGGCGTATTTAACTTTAAAAATGCTTATATGTGGGATACTGAAAACCCCCCATACAGTTGTCAGTCGTCCAGCGTCAATTTAAAGTTAATGTTTGGTGTAGTATTATTGGAAACTATATAATAAGTTCTCATGAACTACCGCCTAATTTGAACGGAAAATCGTACTTAAATTTCTTACGAAATGAACTTGGAGGTCTTTTAGAAAATATACCATTAAATGTTAGGCAGAACATGTATTTTATGCAAGATGGGGCGCCAGCGCATTTTTTTCGACAGGTACGCAATTACCTTGACGAACAATGTCCTGAACATTGGATTGGCCGTGGAGGACCTTTGCTTTGGCCTGCGCGTAGTCCAGACTTAAATCCCATGGACTTCTTTATTTGCGGATATTTAAAATCAATTGGTTATAATAATCCTATAAATAATCTAAATGTAAAACTTGTAAATTCTGTAAATATGTTGAAAAATAATGAGGATCTTCTTTTTAAAATCATTTGTTAAACGTGTTTCAAAATGCATTGAAGTTAATGGAAGGCATTTTGAGGCAAGCACTTGTTATAGTAGCGTTATTTGTTTGTTTCTTTGTTTATTATTGTTTTTGGTATATTTGTTATTCTACTCTCTAATCTGTTACTATCTAATCTAAATAATATTTTGTATATCTCTCCTTTCATCATATTTGACTTTCTAATATTGCTTTCATGCATCCAAAATAACTTTTTTTAATAACGTATTATTTTCTGTAAATAAGATATAATCCCGGTAATAATGCTTACTTAACATTCTGCTCGAGTTACTGATATCTTTATTTTTTTACGAAAATCTATGTTTCTTAATTCTCCCTCACTACTTATTCTACAGGCTAATAAAAATTGGTAATTTAAATTTAATTTAATTTTTAAAAATAAAAAACTTTATCTTTTTGTCTTTGAAAATGGTAGACAATGGTAATGTAGAAACAGGTAGTCAGACTGACATTGTCTTTGTTTTCGTACAACACGACGTTTCGGTCGGTAAGTATCTCCGACCGTTATCAAGTGTAAGCTAAAGCAATTTCCTATTCTGCAGGCTTATATATGATTGATGGGATCAATGAGGCGTAAATTCTGATGATGTCTGAAGAGAGCGTTGCTAGAAGAGGTCTTCATATGTTGGGAACATCCACACTGGGTTGGCTGAAGACGTCCTGGTTTTTTGTTATGTAGGTAGCTTCCAGAAATTTCCCTTTTCGCCAGTGTGATTCCTTTCTTAGGATTTTTGATTTTTGTCCAAGCAATGTTCAGCAATGCCTAATCTGGCTACTTCTCTAGTGGTCGTCCGCTTGCGATGTTCCTTGGTCCTAACTGCCAAAGGTCTTTTGGTTTTGCCAACATATGAGTCCCCATGCTCACAAGGGATCTGGTAGATGCAGTTTTTGATGTCTACTGTAGATTCTGGCTTTGTTTTGGAAACAAAACTTCTTATTGTATTGCCAGATCTAAAGGCGGTTTTTAGAATAAACTTCTTAGCAATTCGTCGGATTTTCTCTGATGTACCTTTTATACATTGCTTTCATTTCAAAACGATCCACCCTTAATAACTTTCTTAAAAAAAAAAAAAAAAAAAAAAAAAAAAAAACACGTCAAATTAGATATACAGGGGGATGTTTAATTATGCATTTACTGAAGTTCTGTCAATAACCTCCTCACCTCCAGCTAACCTCACTTTAATATGTCAAATGGGAACCCCGATCGTGTGATACATCATAGTAAGGAGCGTAAAATTCTCTATTCAACGGTACCAAAAAAAATTAAATCGGTAAATGTGTAAGCAAATAGTTAGTGAAAATGTCTAGAAATAATGAATATTTTATTTACGCCAAACTTTGGTATGTCAAATGGCTACCCCATGGTGTAATACATTATTTTAAAGGGCATTCATTATGCTATCAATGGTTGTAAAAAAAAATAAAATTGATTGACCAAGAAGCAATTAAAGTATAAATCGGTAGGCTAGAAAAACAAATTTAATTAGTTTAACAAATTTATTTTATTAAATGTTCAAAATGCGCGTCGTTATTAGCAAGACAATAAAAAAGCCTATTTTCAAACTCCTTACGAACATTGGCAAGGGTCTGCCCGCTAATTTCTCTGCATTCTTGAAATATTCTATTTTTTAAATTCTCAATACTCTCAGGTGGTTTTATAAACTTTGCTTTTTAAGTAGCCCCAAAGAAAAAAGTCTAGTGGGGTTAGGTCCGGAGACCGCGCAGGCCATTCGATTGCACCACGTCTGCCAATCCACTTTTCTCGAAAATTTTCATCAAGCCACTCTCGAACTACCAAAGTGTAGTGCGCGGAAGCTCCATCCTGCTGAAAATGTATATTATTTTCATTCAATAACATAGCACCATGTTGATCTACTTGATTTTCCATAGATTGGATGATGGAAGGGTATATTGCTTTTTCTAAAATGTTTAAATAAATTTCGCCAGTCAAATTTTCCTCCAAAAAAAATGGCCCGATTATTTAATTCCCATAAATTCCTGCCCAAACATTAATTTTTTGGGGATATTGGGTATGGCCTTCCCGAAAAACATGCGGATTTTCATGATCCCAGTATCTACAGTTATGTCTGTTCACCAGGCCATTTAAAAAAAAGGTCGATTCGTCACTGAAGCAAATGTTCTTCAATAAATGGGGATCGCCGTCAATTCGCTGGCACATCACTTCACAAAATTGAATTCTCCTGTCAAAATCATCTTCTCCGAGTTCATGAAGAATATGAATTTTATAAGGAAAGAACTTTTTTTTTTTAACTTTATGTGCGGAACCAGTGGAAATATTTGTTAGTTTTGCGGCCTTTGGTATAGACAAAGTTGGATCCATATCAAATTGTCCTAGTACTTCAACTTGGCATGCTTCATCGACAACTCTATTTTCATATTTTTTCTTATTGCAAATCATCAAAACTCACTGTTTTAACTAAAATTGAAAAATTGCACGCGTCAAACTGACAGTTTTAACAATAATAAATCGCCTACTTTTTAAACGCCTAAAAACGTAAGGTATTGCAGTGTTTTTTTGTACCTATTAGGTAGGTTTCACAAAAAATATAAGTGAAATAAATACACATACAAAGTTATAAGACTGCAAAGATTTTTGCAAAAAATTTGAAGACACTCTTTTTTTCTCGCAAATAACGGTACACATTCTTTACTTAAAAAAATAAATAATTTGCTTGAACTAAATGTACTGTTTGTTACCACACATTTTAACTTCTAAATTGCTTGTATTTTTTTTTTGATGATCTATTATAAAAAATGTAAGAATTTTAAAATGATGTAGGTACCACAAGACCACTAAAAGTTTTCATTTAAAATACCAAAGTTTGGCTTAAATAAAATATTCATTATTTCTAGACATTTTCGCTAACTATTTGCTTACACATTTACCGATTTCATTTTTTTTGGTATTTTTTTTTTTTTTTTTTTTTTTTTTTTTTTTTTTAAGAAAGTTATTAAGGGTGGATCGTGTTAAAATGAAAGCAGTGTATAGGGGATTGCGAGAAGTCAAAGTCAAAAATAGCTTTATTGTTACGTAACATCATCTGTTGTTAACAAAGCATTATATAAAATCTTAAAGATAGTTGACAACATAATCTTTTACAAAAATATAAAAATTTTAACAATTCTTACATACATAGAATATAGAACACACCCAAAGAAAGGGTAGTAAGAATTCACATTACGCTGCGCAAAACTCTTCACTGTCAAAAAATTGTATTTAAAAACTCGTCTACAGAATAAAATGCTTTAGCAAGCAAGAGTTTCTTTATATTTTTCCTAAAACGTTTTTCACAATTTATTAGCCTTATATAATGGGGTAGGTGGTTAAAAAGCCTTCTGCCCCCATACACAAAAAAAAGACTTAATCTGCTAACTTTTTGGGATAGGCAGAGGTAAAGAGAAGGTTGTTCGGAGATTGTAACCCGAGGAGGGGGGGCCAAGTTGATGGCGATATTTTTTGTGGATAAGACAAACAGTCTCTAAAATAAAAAGGCATGGCAATGTCAGGACAGAGTGTTTTAAAAATAATGGCCTACAGGGGCTACGAAAGGGAGCTGCACACATATAGCGTATGGCTCTTTTTTGCAAAATAAATAGAGAGCTGAACAAATACTGAGAGCACACACCCCAAAACACAATACCGTATCTCAGATAAGACTCTATAAGAGCATGGTAGGCAATTTTGGCCACATCAAGTCCCAGAGAATGTGTTATTACTCTAATAGCATAATAGTTGGATGATAACTTCCCTAATAAAGAGGAGATATGATTTTCAAATTTTAATTGCTTATCAAGAAGCCCACTTCATTCATCCTCTTGCTTGATTCTGGTTTCCTTCGCCATCGACCTCTGGATAGTTTTCTGGATAAGTTTTTTGGGATAGCTATTCTGCTGCAGATCTTTAGTAAGTGAATTTTGCCTTTAGAATTGAAGTCTGCGTCGTTATTGCAGATGGTTACAGCTCGGTTGTACAGAGACCTGATGATTCTAACTTTAGTCGAACCAGAGTGATTGGTTCGACTTTGGAATCAAAGTGTAGGTATTGTCCAGTATGTGTGGGTTTTCGATACACAGACGTTCTTATAATGCCATTTGTATTCCTGACAAGAACATCTTAAAATGGTAGTGTCGAATTTTTCTCCTTCTCCATGGTGAATTTGATACTTGGCACCATGTTGTTCAGGCGGTGTAAGAAGCCCTGAAGTTTGTCTTTTCCTTTATCCCAGATGATAAATGTATCATCAACGTATCGCAGCCACATCTTTGGCTGTTGTCGTGAGGTGCTGCTTGCCTGTTCCTCAAACCATTCCATATATATGTTGGCTACCACCGGAAACAGCGATGATCCCATAGGCAGGCCTCATCCTGAGCGTAAAACCTATCTTTCACTTGAAATTAGGAATTACATAGGCAGACCTCCAAAAGTTCCATCACTCCTCGGAGCGGAAGCTTGGTTCGAGACGGAAGTGACATATCATTGCTCAGTTTATCCTGGATAATATCAGGGAATCTCCATTCGGGACATTGGTGTAAAGACTTTCCACGTCAAAGCTAACCATTCTATCCTGTGGTCCGATGTTGATAGGTCGAAGTAGATCCATAAAATGAATGGAGTTCTTAACGTATGAATATAGTATTCCCTTGGAGTGGTTTGATTATTTCTAAAAGGAACCTAGAAAGTTCTGACGTTGCTGAATCCTTTGAGGTAGTAATCGGTCGCAGTGGCATCAATTCCTTGTGAACCTTCGGTAGTCCATAAAGATGTGGAGGCTTACTGTGATGTTAGGTAAGTCTTGTACGTACGGCGTCGGTTAAAAAAAAGGAATAGTTTTTTAGTGTTCTGTACACTTTTCCTAACAATGGTCGCCGTTGGATCTTTTGATAACAACCTGTATTTTCCTTTCTGTAGAACCTCTTTGATTTTGGTCTCGTAGGTATTCACGTCCATTATAACTGTCGCAGTAGCCTTATCCGCTGGTAGAATTTTAATGGTTTTGTCCTTCTTCAGATCTTTCAGCGCTCTCTCTTCCTCTCTGCCAATATTTTTATTAATTTTCTGCCTGTTCAGCTGGTCCAGAGTGCTTCATATCTTAGTTCGTCAGCGACCGCGCGGGGTAGCTGAACGGACTCGATTGAAGGAATTACATCCAGAAGCTGGGGTTGGTGGATACTGCAAAGTTTAATCCTCGGCTCAATACTTTTTCTTCCGGGGCAGTAAGAGTTCTGTTCGATATATTTATGATGGTTTTTCCTGATATGTGGTCTTCTGTCTCTTGTGGGGATGGAGATATTGTTTTTAGCTTTTTCAACTTTGTCTGGTGGTTGATCCTCAATTTGTTTCTGAGCTTTTGAAATATATGGTCAATTTTACCAAAAATTGGCTCGTAATCTTCATCCAAAGTTATTTCCTTGATTTCGTGGAAACGCTCCATACAGTCGACTTCTAACTGTGATTTCTTCCAGCGATGATAGCTCAGTTGAGATCGCAGTAGTTCCCTATTAGCACGCTCGATAATTTGTTCTGATCTTCTGCCTGCTACAGTCATCTTCAATCTTAGACCCTTAGGTACAATATTCGTAGCCCTTGCTTCGCGTAGAAAATTGATGTGTTCTTCATGAATCATATATAAACCTGCAAAATAGGAAATATAAACAGCCTTGCTTGTCTGTTATTACTTGCTTGCTACTTGCATTAAATAGAAGTTTTATTTTTTATTTTTATTATATGTTTTTTTTTTTTTATTATAATGCAAGGACAACGACAATTCTTGGATGAGCTTAAAGAGTTCACAAAGAAACCAGTGACACTTAAATACGCTAAACAATCGGTAATCATTTACCCTGAAGACGTATTCGACCACCAAGCTATAAAAAAAAAATTGGCACATGAGAATGCGGAGTTTCATACCTACTCCCTAGAAGGGGAACGTACTCACGGGTTTGTCCTAAGAGGTCTGCATGCAGATGTCACACCGGACGAGATCAAGAAGGAGCTTATCAAAGAACAAAACATGAAAGTACACAAAGTGTTCCACATGAAAAACACATTCCGCCCCCTCTATCTGGTAGTCACTGATCCAGAATACACAGCAGCAAGTATGAACAAAAAGGTCAGTACGTTAATGTATGTAAGGATGAACTAAAAATTAAAAATTATTCTGTCGAGCGCAGTGACCTGAAAAACGCCAACATACGGAGTGGGGGTGTAGCCATCCTGATCAAAAGAAACATCCAGTATAAACGACTGCGAAATATTAATACAAAAATTGAACATGTAAACATTGTAATAAACAATGTTTTACTGCACATGTCTTGAATGCACTTTTCCCACCAACTTCGAGATCACTACTCCTAGGGGACTTAAACGCCAACCACACGACGTGAAACAACGCTACAAACAACACCAACGGTAACCAACTATTTACTTACGTTCAAAACAACGACGACATTCAGTTACTTTTCACTTAAGATCCGACCCACTATCCGTCGACAGGCAGATACACACCATCATACATTGATATCTGCCTAAATAAAAGACTGAGAAATCTTTCTGAGCTCAGAACAGAAAATGCACTGAATTCGGACCAGTTACCGATCTGCATTTTTTGGAATCAGTCGAGGGAAAACACTTACAGAACAACATACAACTACACTAACTATTTGCTCCACTCGAACTGGAGCAAATACAGACAAAAACTAAACGAAATAGCTCATATCTCTGGTTAAATTGAAACGATTGAGCAACTAGAGCAGAAGTCAAAAAGCTGACTAGAAATACAATATAAATAAGATATACAAATACAAATACAACTAACATGAAACGAACTAACAAACATAGTCATCTGTAAACCTAAAGAGGAAAGACTGCCAAACTACATTAAATCACTAATAACATTAAAAAACCGCATACGAAAAAGGTGGCAAAACAATAGACAAGACGAAGACAAACAAAGGATAACTGAGCTTACTAACAATATATGCCATAACATACAAACCTATAAAAACAACTGCTGGACTCAAAAGTTAGACAGACTCACCACACATGACAACTCACTGTGGAGAGTCGTTGTAAAGAGTCTGCGCAAAAACCATGACTGCATGCCAGCCATACACTATAATGGTAATGACCATTATACCAATTCTGAGAAAGCAGATGCAATAGCAAACCGTTTTGCCGCCGTTCACAGTGAAGCACCTGACGTCACAGATTAGCACAAAACCATAACAGACGCTGCCAAGAAATTTATTTATTTACTGCAGAAACTTATTTATCCAAAACTCCTTAAGAACCTCTCCCACAAAGCGATAATACAAATCATGCACATAATTAACGCCATAATTATACTGCAACATTTCCCCAACCAATGGAAAAACGATACAATTATCCTAATTCTCAAACCAGGCAAAAATCCCTCCTTACCTAGTTCCTACCGCCCAATTTCACTCCTCAATGCTATCCAAGCTGACCGAGAGGATTCTCCTGACAGGCATCAACTCTGCGGTCGAGACGTTACAGCTGTTACCTGCTGAACAGTTTGGCTTTAGACTAGGGCACAGCACCACGCTCCTGGCTGCCAAATTGGTATAAGACGCCTTAAATGGCTTCAATAGGCAGATTTTAAAACTTTTTTAAAAATTCTTAAATTTAACTCTCATTTTTCCTCCACATCTTACATCCATAATTTACTCCTACATAAGCCATCGAACATTCCAAATAAAAATCGAAAATAAAGTCTCAAAGCCTAAAAAACTAGTAGCAGGAGTTCCACAGGGCACAGTCCTTTCCCCCAAAATCTACACCCTATACAGGTTTGATATCCCCAAAACTCCTACTACAAAACTAGCACAGTTCGCTGATGATACTGCAATATATGCTTAATCCTATTACGTCCCAGCAGCTAAGTCCTTAATCCAAAGACACCTCAATAAACTTATCCCGTATTACAAAAAATGGAAACTCAAAGTAAACCCTCAAAAAACTGAACTTACCATCCTTTCCCGAAAGTTTTCCCATAACCGAATCGTCGACTCCGTCCTCATAAATAATACTCCTATACTCCCCAGCAAAAAAATAAAATACCTTGATATCTTGTTTGACCCCAGATTATCTTTTACCCTTAACACCTCCTACCTTATCCAAAAAACTTCTTATCAAACAACAACTATATCCTCTAATATCTCCCAGGTCATCCTTAAACACTGAAAATAAATTAAAATTGTATAAAAGCATAATCCGACCAACCCTTACATACGGAGCGATAGATAGATACCAGTGTGGGTAAGCGTATCGGATGCTCAGAGAAAAAGGCTACAAACAATTCAAAATAAAGTCCTTAGATGTTGCACTTTAACTCCCAGGAATACGAGGATCGGAGACCTGCACCACATTGCAGGGGTGGAGCCCCTCAGTGACTTCATTGAAAATATCTCTGAGGGATTCTACTCCAGATATAAGTAAGGTGCAGGCATCTGAAATAACTAGCAGCTTCACTGATGTCCGATACGACCCCCACAACCCCTTTATAATACATGGCCCTATTTATAAACGTGTCCCAATTTACTTTCGCTAAAGACCCTAACTTAAGCAATAACAACTCTCATTCCTACCTTCCACTACTTTTCATCTGAGACTTCCTCGGCGTGTTCGTCGTTCTGCATGTGCAACAAGCTTCCCAATCTGCCATATTTATTGAGAGCCCTTAAGGCACACCGTTTTTTGCGCTACGGTACTTGAGAACACTAAAGGGGTTTTTTAAATCTATTTTTCCCCTAGAAATTGAAAGAATATGTCATACAAACTCGTTCAATTAATTTTCCAAAATCTTCAATTAATTTCATTTTGCTATCGTCGCCACCAAAAAGCGAGTTTAGTTCCTGTATAAAGGCACTTGTACTTGAGTCCTCCCCGCCACTCGATGCAATCCCTGACATCTCAAAGGCATAACAACGCCTGCCTCTACCCAGAGGTTCTTGCACTGGCTGGTTCACCAGCCCTGATATGCTGGTGAACCATCCATATCCTTATGATTGTACATTTGTAATGTATATATGTAGTTATTAAATGGTAAATACTAAACCATGTGAGAAAACTTTAAATATATTTATTCTATTCTATTCTAAATTAAAAATAGCGTGGTTATTTTTTTTAGTTATCAAGATGGCTTCGATCTTGCTCTCTTTTATTTTGATTTTGAAGGCTCTTGACTGTGGAAAACTTATATATGTATGCTACTATATGGTCCAGTTTATGTCTCGTATTTTGATAAAATTTAATTTTTCAACCGCATTTTAAGTTTGATTTATTTGGCAAATGTGGTGTTTTCTAGAAAGTTGTTTGGGTTGAATTGTTCTTCTAGTGAATTATTAAATGCTTTTAATAATTAATTATTAATTGAATTTTGTGTTAAACTAGAAGTAGCTATTGGTAAATTTATTTTGAAAGATCACCTGTCATTATATGAGTTAACAGAGTTAATTATAGCGTAAAACACAAGCAAGCCGCCTCAAGAATAAAAATTGAATGGAGAGTCAATTCTATTCCTTTATAAAATAAGACCTACAAGAATCCTTTAAAATAGGCCCGCATAGATATCGAACTTCTGTAAAATAACCACAAATAAAGAAAGAGATGATTTGCTCCAAAAGCAAAGCCTATAAGTCAGGTAAGAATCAATTAAGACAAAGTAAACATTTTTAGCAATACTCCTATTTAGCTGGCTCTTAATTGTTCTAATTGGAAAATAGCCAAAAGCCAATCTAGTGAAAAGCTGCTCAATGTGTTTAGTTTTTCGTCCATAAACAATTCTAAATATTTATTACAGTTTTTGATAATAATATTCTGTGGACTTACAGCATCTAAGCTAAACTAAAATTTAACTTATTTGTCTTTAAGACATTAAAAATAAACTATATAATCATCCTATGCGTTAACATTTGGCAAATCATGATTTATCACATTTCTGAGGACATGCGATATTGTGCCACTCTAAAGAAGTGTATTATCATCAGCAAATAATATCTATTCCCCATGGTTCAGTACGGTGGATCATTCATATATACCGGAAAGAACAGCGAACGAAGCACTGTGATAAACCCGCAGTGATACCCAACTCCTCCGAGACACACTATTAGAAACGTGCCCTCAACACACCTATTAGATAAAAAGGATCTTATCCATTTTTAAGGTTTTGTACTAAAACCCTCCATTCTTTGTCATTTTCCCATTCCTTGTGAAAATTGACTGAAATGGGTGGAAATGTTTAAAAGGCGCTTTGTTTATGTATATATTTCGTTTCGTATTTGAGACCAGTTTTTCAATCACAACTTTTTGTTCATTAAAACTGTGATATGTATTCCACAGATTTTATCCTTTGGTTGGTTATTTGTGAATAGATCAGAAAAATAGAACTTATTATATTGTTGCTTTTGGGGCTTTCACTTAGGGGAAATATTTCAGCGTGTTATTCAGATAATAATTTTGTCGATTCATTACCATACAAAACTCGTTAATACTTATCGTACTTATAACTCAGACGATATGTTACCCTAAATAGTAAGTTACAATGAATAATATAAAAAACACACACTCTTAAATGTATGGTTGACAGGTTTGAATTAACTTCCTATTTTAATGAAATAAGTAGTACATGAAAAGGTATCATTAAAGATTTGAGTTCATATTTCTTTTAAATACGCGAATAAGTCTATTTTCTTCTTCTTTTCAATTTTTGAGCGTGTGAGATAGTATTTTCTAAATTGATTTTTGCTATAAGTGACTTAATACCCAATGTTAAGGCCCCATAGAATATATAATTATTTTATTAACTTTTAACTAATACACATCAATCAGTTTTGTAACAATGTATTTTGGCTTGCTCTTCTGTCAAGATGGTGATAAGTAAATAAGTTCGGTTTGTTTGGTCGTTGTAATAATTAAAAAATAAAGTGTTACAGTCCACTGTCCTTTTGAGCACTCCCTACAAATTAAAATCACGTGGTGCCAGGTGTGGAGGCCATGCAGGCCACTCAATTCTTCCTCTTCTCCCAATCCACATGTCAAACTCAGCATTCAGATATATATAACGAACTTATAGTCCGAAGTGAGGTGGGGCGCCACCTTGATGGAAATAACTAATACCTGCTAGTTATGGGTTATTAGTTAGCAAGTTCACCCTTTAAATCCATAAGCTGTTCCAAATAAATATCTGCATTAAAGGTCTCCTCAAAGAAATACGGGTCAAGGAGACTACCTGCGTGAATTGCATCCCACACTGTTATTCCAGGAAGGTTCTTACGCAATGGTCTCAGATACTCAGTAAACGCAATTATGCAGGTTAATCCGTCCGTTTAATTTGAAACTGCGCATTATCGCTCCAGAGAATTTGCTTATAAAATTGTGCGTCATCTTCCGCGCAACCAGTAAACCACTCACAGTCGCAAATTTCCAGCCTACCATAAGGGTCGTCGTCTGATAGCGAATGTTTCGAACTAATAATCGTTTGGGCAACGAGATATGTTCTCTTCTGTCACTACGGTTCTACCGCTTGCAACACTGACGCGGTTTCTCAAAACTAAAATTTTTATACCATCTGTCTAGTGGGAACTGATCTGCACCTGGAATTTATTGAAGATCGTCTCATAATTAGCGTGGAGAAGCAGGTTACATTTTTACTGTACTTTATACGGACTGCCACGTCGAAGTAAACAAAGCAACAGACAATCGTAAACTGCCATTGCTCATGAGCATTAAGCACGGCGCACTTTGTTCGGCGGCCACACAATGAGCGCAATAGCAAGTCCTAGTTTTCGGACAGATCAAAAGTCGGATTTGTGCCGAGCCTTCACACTTTTCACGTCTTTGGTTGGTTTTGCACAGAAAACACTGTTATCGTAGTAATTAAAATGATAGAGAACAAGATTCGTTTTTTCTCATATACAAAAGGAATAGGTCCCGATTTTGGAAAATCTTTTACCACAATTATGCCAGTGAAAATCTAAATAGGTGTGCCTACTAAATTTAATATACTCTCATATTCCTTAACCTTGGAATAACCTTAACTCTCAGACCCGTGAAACAGACGTCTTAACAGAAATTATTACACAATCTTATGCATGATAAGCATGATAGAGCTTCTATGAATATATGTTCTAAACGTCTTAGATTTTACACTACAGGGTGGTAAAGTTGAAAGAAGAAAACTAACTTTTTTCAATGAATTTGATACCAGTTTCTAAGCATCCATAGCGTTTTTCCTATTCACAATGTAAATTTTTATATTCGCCATTGGATTTTATAATTGACGAAAACAAAGAAAAAAGCCAAGTCACGGTCTCACAACATGTAATAAACGGGCTACACGTGTTTCGCTCTAGTTAGAGCATCATCAGGCCTTTAGAAGCCATCCACACACTTCACAGTACATAAATAAACAATTCTAAAGGCCTGATGATGGTCTAACCAGAGCGAAACACGTGTAGCTCGTTTATTACATGTTGTGAGCCGTGACTTTGTGTGATAGACAAATTATTTCATAATTTGCGCTTGATTATTTAAATGTCGAATGTAAAACTATCGTTACTAAAATGAGAACCCACACGTATTTACAGAAATGCATACCCGGTATTCCCAGAAAATTAATGTTTGGGCTGGTATCTTGGGAGTTGGTATTATCGGCTCAATATTGATACCAGGAAATTTAAATGGCGGCATATATGCTGAAATGCTACAGAGGTCTGTCAAACCACTAATAGTGTGGGAATTAGAAAATCAGAGAGTTATACTTTTTCTATTATAGATTATCGTTAGAAGAATGCTTACTACAATTCCAATGGGAAGACGCTCCAAGGATGGAGCGTCTTATTATTATGTAGATCCCGTTAGGTTTGGATGATCATTATCCTAACCAGTGGATTGGAAGAAGAGGTCCTATTGAATGGTCACCTAGATCCCCGGACCTAACACCTCTTTACTTCTTTTTGTGGGGTCACCTAAAATCTGTGGTTTTTAAAACGCATCCTAGTCACTAGAGCAACTCCAGCATAAAATAGTTCAGGAATGCAATACTGCATCCAGAGAAACATTTCTAAATGTATGTGAAGAATTGTAAAGTAGGCTCTATTATTGTCTTCAAAATAACAGAAATTATTTTCAACATTTAATTAAATAGTAATGAAAATTTCAAAATAGTTTTTTTATATATTGTTTTCCTTAATAAACAGGAAAGAATGTTGTAAAATTTGGCTTTCTATGCTATCATTGTAAAGCATTTTTTAAGAGCTTCAAGATGATGTATTACTAGATTCCCCTTTCTATTTATGATTTTAGGGGTGTATCCCCTTTTTATTGCTTTGGGTTGCAGATAAGGTTGAGATAATATACTTGTTTTTGTTACAACTTCGTATCAACGTTTTATTATTTAGTTTTTCTGTATATGAAAAACTAAAATGGAAATGGAAAAAAGTAGGCTCATCAAATTAGCTATTTACATAATAAATAATTTAATAAATAGGCCAAGATAGCGTAAAAAGAAACACAAAAATCTCTTGATTTTCTTTTGAAAATGTAAGGTTATGATTCCTTAGATACCGACTGACATAACAGGAGATTTAAGTGTGGTAATTTATTTTCTTGCCAAGGCGTATTTTTCCTTTTGTTAACGTTAAATGGATGATATGCGGAAAATGTTGGTTATCTGGAAGTTTAGGTTAACAGACACTTTAGCGGGCTTACTGATCTAGCCATCCTTAATATCTTTATTTATTTTCAGAGGGATCAGATGTTGACACAAGAAGAAGAGCTGCATGTGATTTAGTAAATACCCTTAGCACACATTTCGAATCGAAGATTATGGAAATATTTGGACAGTACTTGCAAGTAATGCTTGCCAAATATGCCGAAAATCCGAAGAGTAATTGGAGAAATAAAGATGCTGCTTTGTATCTGGTAATTTCATTGGTTAGTAGAGGAGCTACGCAAAAACATGGAGTTACTCAAACAAGTCAGTTGGTCGACATAGCACAGTTTTTCCAGCAACAAATCTTACAAGAACTTGAGAGACCCGATGTTAATGAACTGCCCGTATTAAAAGCTGATGCAATAAAGTATATCATGACATTCAGGTCTGTTCTACCATCCTCTTTAGTGGCTCAAACTTTGCCTCAGTTAATCAGACACCTGAGCAGTGAAAGTGCGGTGGTACATACATATGCTGCCTGCTGTATTGAAAAACTTTTAATCATGAAAGATAGCAATAATCATGGTATAATTTCTGGCCCTCAAATGCAGCCTTTCGCAGCAGATTTGATCTCACAGTTGTTCAGTGTTCTCGACAGGCCGGTGTCTGAAGAAAATGAATACGTAATGAAAGCTCTTATGAGAAGTTTTTCAACTCTGCAAGATCTTGTCATACCATTTTTGGGAGTTTCTTTGCCTAAATTAACTGAAAAACTACAAGTGGTAGCCAAAAATCCATCAAAACCTCATTTCAATCACTATCTTTTTGAAACTATCTCTTTGTCGATCAGGATTGTGTGCAAAGCGAACCCAGCGGCCGTTAAGTCTTTTGAAGACATCTTATTTCCTATCTTCCAGGCCATTCTGATGCAAGATATTCAGGAGTTTATCCCTTATATATTCCAAATTCTCTCCTTACTAATGGAATTTACTCCAAGAGGAAATGTTACTGAACCATATATGCAATTGCTGCCATGTCTTCTAGCGCCAATTCTATGGGATCGACCAGCAAATATTAGCCCTTTGGTAAGGCTTTTAAGAGCTTTTGTCGCTCAAGCTGGTCTTCAGATTATCGCCCAAGATAAATTGCCCGGATTTCTTGGAGTATTTCAAAAGCTCATTGCATCAAAGTCAAATGATCATGAAGGATTTTATTTGTTACAGAGTCTAATTCAAAATATTCCCAAAGATACTTTGTCTCCGTATTTTAAGCAGATATTCATTTTGTTGTTCCAAAGACTATCATCCAGTAAGACCACCAAATTTGTAGTCAATTTCATTGTCCTTCTATGTTTTTTTATGGTTAAGTATTCCCCTTTTGAATTAATTGAACTTATTGATGAAATCCAACCACTAATGTTTGGCATGGTATTAGAAAAATTGCTTACAGCTGAACTTCAAAAAGTTACTGGATCTATTGAACGTAAAATCGTGGCTTGTGGTATAAGTAAACTTTTATGTGAAATGACTGATGGAATTTATGGAAAATACTGGCCAAAACAGCTGGAAGCTTTATTGGTTTATTTTGAAATGCCCCCGGATCAGAGCACCTTGCCAGATGATCATTTTATAGAAATAGACGATACTCCTTCCTACCAAACTTCAAACGCAAAACTAAATTTTGCAAATAATAGTAAAGAAGACCCGCTTGCGGGGCTTGGAGAACCTAGGCAGTTCATGATAGAAAGTTTGGCAACTGTGGGTAGAAGCTATCCTGGAAAAGTGCCTACCTTAATCAGTAATACTTCTAGAGAATCTCAGGAAATCTTGCAGAATTATTTGGTCAAATTTGGAGTGCAGTTAGTTTAGTTGTATTGTTAGGTTTTCCTAATTTCTTATCGTGTTATTTAATTTTTATTATAATTTTTGGTAATAAAATATTATAATTTGTATGTATTTCAAATAAAGTTTTTGATTTTTTAAGGTATGCGGCGATAATATAATTTATTCTAAGCTTCCCAAACCCAAAAAAATAAGATGTAATAAATGCGTCACTTATGAACTTTGATCAGATTGCGTTTGGGGTTAAGCTAGTATTTGTTTTTGAAGGTGGTAGACAATGGTACAGTGAAAACATCTTGTCGAATTGGCATTGTCTTATTTATTTAATGTAACACGACGTTTCGGTTGGTAAGTATCTCCAACCGTTATCAAGTGTAAACTGGTTTGCAGCTCTTCAGAAGACGAATATACCCTAAGGAAGAAATACAGGCGTATACATAAACGTCTTGAAGATCTTGAGAGGCGAGAAAAATCGAACACAAAATATTAACCCAGGGGAATAGTAGTTAATACTTAAGTAGGTTAATATTTTGTGAAATCGAACAAAAGTAAAACTTACGCCGTTCGTTCGCCTGCGTCACAAAGACGTTCACGCTCACCTGATTTGATATCAAGAGCGGATGATGTTTCTATCTTTCTTATTCCTGAGTGTGAGTCTCAGGATGACCAAGATAAAAGTTGTTTTGATAACGACTGGAACGATAAAACCTCCTCCATTGGGTCTTTACTTATGCAGTCGAGAGGTAAACATAAAATATTTTTTGCACAGAAATGCCTGTTGATTAATTATGTCTATTGTTTTTGAAAACAAAATTAATAATAGTTTGTTTTGAAAGCAAACAATTTTGTTTTTTAGCCATGTTAAAAAAAATAAATAAATAAAAAGTTGTGTGCAAAAATGTTGTTGTTTTGAAAATGGCAAATAAAAACAACAAAATATTATACATAGTTCTTTTTTTCTCTGTACTCTGATACTGTATTTTGAGAACATAACATGAGAATATAATGCAATGTATAATATTTCATCTTTATTTCAAAATAAAATTTGATTTTTTTTTATTTTTGTGTGGTTATTTTCAGATAACCAAGAGAACAATAATAATCAAAATAACCTCTCAACTGTTAGATTCAGACTTGAATGCAACAGTTTTGTCCATATTGGGCTATGATTTAGCACCAAAAAGAAATATTAGTCCTCCATTTCAAAAGGAAGTAGCTTTAAGTTGGGAGGACATACTGAAAAAAGGATTATTAGAGGATGAGAGGGTTTTACTTATGAATAAATATACCCCTCCAGAAAATTGCCCCTTGTTGGAGGCTCCTAAGGTCAATCAGGAGGTTCTTAAGGGCATGAGGGATGTTATAGCTCGGAGGGATAAAAAGATCAGTGAGCTTCAAAATCAGGTGGGATCTGCATTATCAGCTTTGGGGCAAGCATTGACTAATCTTCTTAAAGATATCGAAAAAGAAGATAATAGAGTTGTCATCCAGCTTGTTAATGATGCTGCTCGTCTTCTGTTGGATTTCCATCAAAAGCAATCTAAGTCCAGACGAGAACTAATTGGTTTGGATTTGGAGAAGGAAGTGAGAGAGACATTATCAAATGTCAAGTGGACGGATGGCTCTTCAAAGATAACCTCGGTGAGAGACTAAAAGCCTCGAAGGAGATGGAGAGATCTGGTTTAGAATTAAAAGCGACAAAACCAAAAGCCTTTAAAAAACCATCCTCATTTACAACACCAAAAAATTTAAACTCCAGGCGTCCACCTCGTTATCAAGGGGAATCGCAGGGTGGAGAGAGACCGCAGACACAGAACCCCGGATCAGCCAGACGACATCTGAAAGCCTACCCGAGAAATCAGGAGGGGAGGAGTGCCAGAAATGAGGCCAGGAAGGAAAACCTAAGAAGCAAGACTCTCAGGGAAAGATATTAACAATTTCTCAGGTAGGCTCAATGTGCATTGCAGGCAGACTAAAAATTTTTTATCTTAACTGGATAAAAATCACTAAGAACTAAAAACACTCCGAGAATTTCGTGTATCTTATTTACATTGACGTATTGCCGGTTATTTCCAACCCCAAGCAAGATCCAAATTTGTAAGTCTTGTGCGAATCGTCTGAAATTACTTAGCAGAATAATAAGTATATCAGTGTCGGAGCATTGAACAACAACGGTTTTGCAGTCTTGCAGTTTCTTTATAATAAAAGCAACTTTTATATCAGCTTCTTCGTGTTTCACCTTTCCATGTTGCACAGAGTATGAAAAACATTTATTATAACAAATTATAACGGTTTTGTCTCCAATTACGCTACATGCTTCTGTCGAAGACCAATGATCGATTAGGAACAATACCAAAGCACTTTTAAAGGCAGTATTCTTAAGTTCAGCTCTGAAATAATTGGGTCTGCTTTGTTCTGGACCTGTTAATATAATTTTTTAATTAGATACCTACTTCTAGGAAAATATTTTATACCAATATGCCACATTTTTTTAAATAAAAATTTAACGTACCTGTTCAACAAAAATCACGAACAAAGTTGTCCCGAAAGACATGTTCACAGTCCTTTATTGAAGGAGTCTTGTATTCGTCAAATGCGATGTATATCTTCTTTGCATCATACCTAACCAATGTTTTAAGGATTTTAAAAGATACGTCGCCGAACTTCTGAGGTAGTTCTGTCAATAAATACAGAAAGAAAAATCCATCCACTACTAGCACATCCTTTTTTTCCGGCTCACCATGGTCGTCGACTGTAGATATTACAATTTTTGCCAAGACGGTCTTGTGGATTACGCCATCAGCGCTGGCGGAAACTCTGCTATTGGGTACGAGAATAACTGTAACAGAAATCGCTCTGATAATGTATATAACATGTTTCCACGTATAGTTGTAAGTCAAAGTTTAATTGCATTACGAAAGTACATTAAGCAAAAAAAAAGTAACGTTGCGAGATGGCTTCTTTTTGAATTTGTTAATGTTAATTTGTTAATGTTAATACTAACCTTATCCAAATCAATTTCTTCTTTAGAAGATACAGCAATTCCTAGAACCCTAGCGAATAGGTCTCTGTGAACCTTCATTTCCTTAATCTTTCCTGATTCCATCACCTTCTGTTTCTTTTTGGAACAGCTGGCAAAATTAAAAATTTTGTTTCTTTTAATTTGATATTTATTAAAACGGTTTACGTCTTCGCTGCAGGAATGTATCATGTCTTTTCTCATGGCTTTGCCATTCTGTTCAATGTTTAAACATCATTGCTCAATTTGTTCTGAAACACTTTCGCCAGTAGCGATTTGAAACAGTTTATCTTTTTGAACATCTGTTGAAAAAGGATTCATCCTTGACTTAAAATTATCCATGAGGCAGTTAAGTAGCTCTTGAAATTTTCGAATTTGACATTTTTTTAAGTCATTCGTGACGTCTTGTTTATTTTTTAGTCCGCAGTCTTCGAGCACTGCTGAAATTAAAGTACTACGAATACCGTGGTTGAAACACCATCTGTGTCGACCTCCGATAGAATTTAACAGATATGTAAAGCCATTTAACGTTCTTTCAGCATCTGAATTCATTGTTTGCTCCATTGTAAGGTCCACGCATTTTCTGGAAAAAGGCTTCTTCGTTAACTTTACTCTTGTAAAATATATAGATCATAAAAAATAAATTTATACACAATTTATTCAATCAACATACCAAAAGACCTTTAATGATTTCTTCTTTTAGACCTGGGTGAGTGTTGGACACGTTTAACAAACAGTTCTTATACCAAATTAGCCAACGACCATAATTTATGTGGTTCAACGCAAAAAATACAAAAAATACATTACCCAACTTAGGCATCATGTGTATATACAAGTCGAGGTTGTTAGTCCTGACACTGCGATCGAACATCAAATGGTAGTGTATCAGACGAATGAATATATTGTAAAACCGAGGTGTTTTTCCATACATTCCTTTTAGAACTTCCTCTTCAAATTTTTCGAATTCTTCCATAACCTGTACAACTTGCTGATTTACGATGTCTTCTGGTATTTTGCTAATGTCGGTGGAAAATTGTTTTACATTTTCGTGAATAGACATTTTTTTTACTTCCAAAAACCATTCAAACATCATCATATGTAGAGCTAAAGACACCGTCATGTACAATGTTCTACTTTTGTTAAAAAACTTTCCCGACAAAAAGGAAGATACGGACCCAGCGGCTAGCATTTTACTTTCTACCATTATGGTCGTTAGTCCGCAACCGTTAATATAAGTTCCTATTGCCTTGAACCATGATATCTCAACATGGAAACCCCCTAAGTGAATGAATAAATCAGCAAATTCTTCACGATCCGTATTTTTTATTAAATACGCCAATCTGGCGATAGCCAAATCATAATATACTTGACCATATTTTAGACCTGGCTCTCTGGCTATTCTTAACGCTTGTTTCATAGTTTCTCTTACAACACTTTTATCGGTTGGTGATTTATTAATGGGGGACAAATATGCAACACGCTGACGTGGACTATCATCTTTTACAATTGTTGCATTAAATCCAACCCACATAGGTGTATATTTATTAAACATATTCGACATTAACCACGCTAAGTCCAATATTTTTATTTGCGTTAAATTGTTTGGTATGACGCTTCGCAACGGGGAATCCGCTGCCACCAACACTTCCTGAATAAAAGGTTTTTTATAGTACGGCTCAAGTTCGGGCACATCGGCCACGAGAGTCCTTCGACGCTTTCTATTTTCATTAACTTCACAAACATCTAGCTCTACATTCGTATTGTTATTTTCATTTAATTCTTCCTCACCTATACCATCTTCGTCAGATGCATCTTGGATTGCTATACCTGTCGTATCATTAACAGTGCATATATTTTTGTCACTTTTAATAAAGCGATCGAAGTTGTCGAATGCACTTTTAGTATTACGATCATCACAACAATTTCTGGCGGAAGGACACTCGATCTTTCTAGAGCAGCAATTGTACTTTCAGTTTCCAATTCCGTAAGAACATGGTAACTAGCGATGTGTCCATACCTATTTAGAATATTCAAAGTTTTGTGGCTATTCGTCAAACTTTTAATTGCACTTCGCAAAATAATTTGCTTTCTAGGAACATTTGTGCCACGTGTGATAGCATAAACGAGATCAGATGCAATTGAAATAACTAATCTTTTAGTTTTATGCGATTTTCGTGTCTTTCTCTTAACACCACTGATTAAAGTTGTTAAAAATTAAATCAATCTTTGCGGCAGTTTACATTCGCCCTGCAATAATTCTTGTACTTGAACATTTCTGCCTATTTTTTTAACTTTAGTGTTACGCACATGTCGCCGAAGGGCGAGAGCTATTTTGTTGCTTTTGTCCTTGTCAGTAATATTTTTGAAATTGATTGTTAAATTGGTATTGGAAGGGACAATTATGTTCTATGCTTTTTAAATACAACTCTTCTTATCTGTTGACGTTTAAAACGATGCAAACTCGTGCTGGAATATTGTGGCTATATATAACTGGTTTTATATTATCTGATTCATACTGTTGTATGAGAATTTCTTCAAAAATTTTCTTTAGATATTGTTCTGTGATGGCATTCTTTTCATTCATGACTTCACAGATTTAACTAGCTAACGCAACAGATACCCATTCGAATAGTAAAATCGCGGGACCCCAAATGTTAGCCGGCTTTTTGAGCGAGTTAACCATCGGCGTTTTACGTCGCTCTGTTGCCAAGTTTAGTGAAAGCCGGCGCCGGTCGGTCTCTCGGCTTGTTGTTCGAAGAAAAAAAAACTGAGGTATGGGGTTAAAACTACGATATTATTTTGGTTGCAATTTGCCGAGGTATTTGCGTTTTGTTTTGTGTTATAATTGATATACATTATTATACAATTGATTGCGTTTTGTTTTGTAATTAGTTTAAACTTTTGTGTTTAGTGTAAGTTTAAGCTTTTTTTTTGAGTTTGTATTAAAGTATTGCATAACAATGAATATTATTCAAAAAAAAACCTGCCCGCGCCCGGGTGGTGCTAAATGTGAATATTTTATATGTGGAAATTCACGAAGAAACTCTACAACTTGAATGTTTAGGTTTCCAGTTAAAACTAAGGATATTTGTGACCAATGGATAATAAATTGTGGTAAGTATTTTTTAGATTTTAAGAATTAAGCTTCTTTTTCTTGGTTATAATTTGAAATCATAATAAGGAGGGTGCGTTATTTTTTATGTAAAAATATGCTATTCATGCTTATGGTATGGTGGTCTTATTATAATAGTATCACAGATTTAACTAAATACAGGGTGACAATTTGAAAACTTTTAATGCGACCCTGTATAAAATTTTGAAAAAATCTTATGCAGGTTAGTATTCACCTCAAAAAGAACTTTAATTTGAGGTACCACAAAAAGGGTGGTTCCATTTAAGATTTTGGGGTTGAGGTGCATGGGGCTCAAAGGGTGCTTCACCTCTTCCTCTTGCCACCAACCTACGAAGCGACAAGATATTTTGTGACAAAAATTCAATGTTAGGCATTTAATAATTATGCCGGTTGGTCAGTGTTTAGTTGCCTAAAATTGAAATATCATAAATCGTTAGAGATCGAATAAATTAGAAAACCATTTCTAATAAGCCTTTAGTGTTTTAATGACTTTTAGGAATTTTAAAATAAATTGAAAATCTGTTAGGCAGATAGATATAGCAAAAATATTAAAATTTAAATTTTTTCCTTTGTTTGTTATTTATTTTATTTATTTTAAAATCTCTACAAAATTAACTATTCATACATATTTACCTAACTGACTACCAGCTTTTTAATAAAATTTTTAAACGTTAACGTTAAGTTCCCTCAGAAGTTAATTTTTTGATGCCTTTGAAGAAATTGCACATGAATTCTTAATAATTAATTAAATAAATTATTGTTTATTAAAATTCAATTATTGTTCGAAACTTTATACGGATTTAAAAAAAAAAGAAGGATAGTAACGTTCATAAATTATAAAATTTAAATTTATTAATATAGAAGTTAGAAGAATTTTTTGTGTTCTAAAACCGGATGCCATTTTTTATATTTTTTTAGAATTTTTTTTTGGTAACAAAATGTTAAGATTTGTCCTTTTAACATTATTTTAAAGAGATTTTGACGATATACATATTTAATATTGACATTTTAATACCGTATTACCACTAAATTAAATGTAAAAAATATACCGGTTGGACACTTGTATTTTGAGACTTGGGAAATACATGCAAATATTTTAAATGATCAGTCTAAGCACAGATTTAACTAGCTAAGTTAGATTTTACTTAGCTAGTTAAATCTGTGGTCTAAGGAATGCAGGTAAATAAGTCGGGAATTAAATAAAACAATTTTTGTTAATTACGGTCCTCATTATCAACAAAGTACGTAATATGAAACAAAAAACTATAAAAAAAATAATTTTTTTAATTTCGCAAATGCTAAACAAATTTTTTTTTATATTTAAGGAAATGCTAAATTGGCTGGTATTGGCGATGAAACCTTACGTTCTAAATATTTATGTCAAAACCACTTTACATTGTAAAGTGTGGCGGCTTTTGGGGTAGAGCCACAGTGCCATGGCTCTACCTAATAAACGTTGAAAATAAAAAAAAATAATTTATTTTTTAAATTTTACTTCAGTCCAAAAAAATATCTGTATATTAATATTTAATACCAATTATAAAATTAAAATACTGGAACGCAGCCAGTGCAAGATTCCGCAAATAGAATCTTTTCTAGCAAAACGTGCGTGATATTGTTTGTTTTGATTATTCATCGGGCGTTCGCGGTTCCGTAGAGATCTTTTATTTTATTTGGCTGGCGTTTTCGGCTTTGTTGGTGTTTTTTATTTTTATTAAATATTAAAAACAATGAATAAAATTAGTTAAAAGCAAATCCATTTCCGAATTAGATCAAGGTTTGGCCCTACCTCCCTGAACTGTCACGAGCCGCCACTGCTTTACAAGCGAGGACTTTCGGACAGCTAAACAATTTTACCTGAAGAAAGACGCTGTTCCGAAAAACTATGCAGCTTACATCAGCAGTCCGTTTACCAGCGACTGCGCAGAAAATCTGCAGGTATCAATTCCAAATAAAACGTATGCAGAAATTAAAAGTTCATCGCTTGACCTTAGCTCGGAGGTTTCTTCGAGGAAAAAAGTAAAATATGATAACGAATTGGAAAATAACTTCATTACCAGATCATGTTGAGACTCCAACAAAATTAAAATTAGAAAAAAAAATTAGATTTATTACAAAAAAGAATAAAAATTATAAGAAAACTATTTTCAGATTACAAAATAAAATAGAAAAATCCAAATTAAAGTATTCATCACCGCTACCGCTGTTAACTTTTTTATCACCAGTGGCAAAAACTTTTGTAGGAATGCAGTTAAGAGGTAAAAAACGTGTGATTTGGAATCAAAAAGAAAAAGAATTTTGTTTATCATTTTACTATAAATCTCCATAGGCTTACCTTTTCTTGAGAAAAAAGGCATCGTATTACCCGCTCTGTCAACTATTCAAAACTGGATTTCACAAAATGATTTTAAAACAGGGATTGACGAAGATATTCAAGTTTTTTTAAAACAAAAAGCTATGGTAATGAAAAAAATTTTTTTAAAAATGTCTCATAGTTTTTGATGAAATAAGCATCAAGGAAAATTTAGAATTTAATAAAAAGTTAGATCTAATAGAGGGATTTGAAGACCTAGGACCTTTAGGTCGGACTCAGAAAAAAGCTAATCACGCTCTTGTATTTTCTATGAGGGGAATATATTTCAATTGGACATTTCCAGTAGCTTACTTTTTTTCCCAAAATTCAGTTCGTAAAGAAAACTTACAAAAAATAATTGTATATGTTCTTAGTGTTCTAGACACAATTGGATTTTTACCCGTTGCTGTAGTTTGTGACCAAGGGACGAATAATACGGGCGCAATGAAATTGTTAGGTGTCAATAAAGACAAACCATACTTTTATGTAAACGGCAAAAAGATAATTGCATTGTATGATGTTCCTTATCTTTTCAAAAGCATCAGGAATAATTAGCAATCAGGAATAAGATTTGAATTATTTAATAAAAATATTTGTTTTGATATAATAGCAAAAATCTATGAAATTGACAAGACATCTCAATCGGCCAGAATTCTTCCAAAAATAACTGATAAGTATAAATAACTATAAGTATATTAATCCTGATGCGTTTGAAAAGATGTCCTGTAAATTGGCACTACAACTTTTTTCTAATACAATGGCTGCAGCCGTTAAGACGTCTGTCACAAAAGGCTTTATTGATAGGGAAACGGGCACTAATACCGCAGAATTCTTAGAAATTATTAATAATTTATTCGACGCCCTTAATAGCAAAAGATTATTTTCAAAAAATCCTTATAACTGTGGAATAAGTTCTCAAAACACACGGGTTATAGATATTTTGCAAAAAGGAAGACGTGTTTCGAGTCTCTAATAAAAGTGAGTGAAACTTTAAATAAAAAAAAAACAAATGAAGAAAATTTCAAAAAGTAGGCCGCCGTGTTTTAAAGGTCTGGTTCAGTCCATAACTGCCATTCAAATTTTGTATGAAGACCAAAAAAAAGAAAATAATCATTTTTTGCTAACTAACAGATTAAATCAGGATTTTTTGGAAAATTTCTTTTCAATTGCTCGGCAACGTGGTGGCTGGAATCTTAATCCTACGGCTAGATCTTTCCTATTATTTTTCAGAATTAAAAGCGTAACGGATTTATTGACCCCTTCAAAAATTTCCAATTGTGAAATTGATTCTGACAAACAATTAATTTTAATTGATTCTTCTAAAAAAAAAGCAAACCCATCGAGTTTGGGAACAAATGAAACCCCTGAAATTGAAAATATTGTTGATATACCAAAAAATCAAGTCAAAATGTCCCTTAAGACGAAAACTTCTTTAGAAGAATGTGGCAATTCGTATTACGCCGGATATCTAGTAAACAAAGTGCTGGAAAAATTTAATTGAGAAGATTGTGCCCATTCTTTAAAATCAGCTACCTACCTAACCGATCCTTCACAAATATTTCTTTTAAATAAAAATTACGGTGGGCACGAAAATGCGTATTTAGTTAGTCCTTCGACAGAAGTTACCGCGATTGTGGAAAAATCGATGCACATTTTTTTAAATGAGTTTAAAAAAATCAAACATCAAGAATTTGTAGGGACCAAAATAAAAAACAAAGTTTTATCAAAAAATATGAAGTGGTTAGGACCAGCTGATCAAATTTGCTATAAACATAAAGTTTTTTTTTTAACAAAGCTTATTTATACTAATCTTTATAAATTTTGTAAATGGACCCGAAAAACTTTGCACAATAAAAAACAAAAAATTAAAAACTTAAAACACGAATACACGGTGTCTCATAATCAATATCACAGGCTATAACTCTTATTTTTGAAGATAAAATTAAAAAAAAATATTTATTAAATGTAAGGATACTACCCAAAATTATTTAAAAAACTACCCCCTGACAAAATCATCCCCTAAAAACCACTCCCAACTTTGTTTTGTTCAATGGCACCCCCACTATTTTTTTATATTTTTAGAATTTTTGTAAAATAACTAACTCAATCGTATAATAAGTATTTTGTGTTAACATCAACTTAAGGAATTTTTTAGTTTTAAAAATTAAAGGTTTTTGTGGTAAAAATAGGAACACAGATTTTTTTTAGTGCTTTTATTAAATAAATCAATAAAAACACTTTTGTTTTATTTAGTAGAATACCAAGTTAATGTAATATGTCGACTAATAAATGAAAATTGAAATAAAAACAAACATTTTTATTCTTATTTTTGCCACAAAAACCTTTAATTTTCAAACTTGAAAAATTCCTTACATTGATGTTAACACATAATAATTTTTGTTATGCAATGAAATTCTTGCCATTTTTTGTTTTATTTAAAAACTTGAATACTTATACTTTACATTTTTTTTAATCCACATTAAAGAATTTTATTAAAATTTCGACCCCTTTGCCGTTATACATTTTATATTTGTTTAATTGATAAACATTTTTTTCGTCGATAAAATTCTTTTTTTTTATACAAGATACTGATTTTTTTATTTAAAAAATTTTGTACTTTTATATAAAAAAATATAAATCATAGAGACTATACCAATAATAATAAATTTTTAACATCACTTTTTTATATACGACATAATAAAAACTAAATTTTTATATTTTCGAGTAAAATTGTTTTTTTTTTGCTTAGAATACTTTATAATAACTTTAAACAACATTTTATTAATTATTATTTTGTAATATAAATATTATGCATACTGTAAGTACATACTATGTCATATTGTAATTAACTGTAAATATTGTACATACTTTATACAAATTAATATACATACATATTTTCATAATTTAAAAGACGAAGTGTTTTTATTTTAGTTACGGTTCTAGTTTTACATATTGGCAACAGGGCGTCGCATTTCGAACAATATATTACAGCTTTGGTATCACTGCTGCTGCGGCGGCCGATTTTTATGAGGTCCAAAGTTCGCTATTCGAATGGGTATCTGTTGCGTTAGCTAGTTAAATCTGTGGTTTTACTTAATATTCGAAGTCAACACAGATTATATCCCAAACGCAAAAAGAAGCATATACGGTATTCTATCTAAGCTCCAAATATTAAATTTAAATTAAATACGAATAATTGCGTTATATAAAATAATGCAATAGCGTTATATACTCGATTTTTTTTTAAGACAATATATAAAAAAAATTTTAAAATTATCTAGCATATACCAAATGAACTCTAAAAATTAAATTTAAATCAAATTGGAAGAATAGCTAAAGCTAGTTATTGTGTTTCCTTAATCCTGGATATGTTCAAACCGTGAAAAAGATCATTCGGCTATCTTGTATATGCAAAATAAAAAATTTATATTACATTCAGATAATAGATAACAGTAATAGAGTGAGATATTTATTTTTTTTTAAATCGCAATACATCATATAACATTTAAAAATCATATAGGTTTAAACAAATTAAACTCTAGAAATTAAATTAAAATCAAATCTATATGAAAATTGGAAGAATAGCTAAACCTAATAGTTATCGTATTTTCTTAATCCTGGTTGTGTGCAAAACGTGAAAAAAATCGTTTGGGTCATCTTGTGTATGCTAAACACTAAATATAAATTACATTCGAATAATAGATAACTGTAATAGAGCGAGATATTATTATTTTTTTTAAAACACAGTACATCAAAAAAAATTAAAAAATCATTTAGAAAATCATATTAGTAAATCAAATAATAAAATTTAAAAATTATATAGGTTTAAACAAATTAACTCTAAAAATTAAATTAAAATCAAATCAGACCAATAGCTAAAGCTAACAGTTATGGTATTTTCTTAATCCTGGTTATCTGCAAAACGTGAAAAGAATTGTTTGGGTCATCTTGTGAATGCTAAATACTAAATATAAATTACATTCGAATATAAAATAGGTAACTGTAATAGAGCGAGATATTAGTATTTTTTTAAAACACAATACATCAAAAAAGTTTTAAAAATCATTTAGAGTAATTTAAATGAACTCTAAAAATAAAATTGAAATCAAATCGGAAGAATAGCTAAAGCTAATAGTTATCGTATTTTCTTAATGTTGGTTATGTCCAAAACGTAAAAAGCATCATTTGAGTCATGTATAACCTAAATAACAAATTTAAACTACATTCGAATAGTAGATAACTGTAATAGAGTGAGATATAGAAATTTTTCCAAAAAAAAAAACATCAAAAAAGTTTTGAAAATCATTTAGAGTATATCAAATGAACTCCAAAAATAAAATTGAAATCAAATCGGAAGAATAGCTAAAGCTAAAAGTTATTGTAATTTCTTCATCCTGGTTATGTTTAAACCATAACAAGGACCATTTGGCTATCTTGTATATGCCAAATACTAAATTTATATTACACTCAAATAAAAGATAACAGTAATAGAGAGAGATATTTAATTTTTTTTAAGTCACAATACATCAAATAAAATTTAAAAAATATATAGGTTTGAACAAATTAACTCTAAAAATTAAATTAAAATCAAATCGGAACAACAGCTTAAGCTAATAGTTATGGTATTTTCTTTATTCTGGTTGTCTGCAAAACGTGAAAAGAATTGTTTGGGTCATCTTGTGAATTCTAAATACTAAATATAAATTACAATCGAGTAATAGAGCGAGATATAAGTATTTTTTTAAAACATTGTATTAGCCGGCTTTCGTCCAGGATGGGGAAGATTAAAACTAATTACTTCGATTGAACTGTATTAATACCATATATTATTTAAAAACAAATAGGAACAAAAACATCATGATTTAAGAGCCGCGAGCGCCGTGAGTCCCCTGCCGCCGATCGTCACATAATAATTCGGTCGCTCAGCCTCTTGCCTAATCGGATATGGCGTTGTTGCCGCATACAAAAATAAATACGTAATTATATGAATAACGCTTAACAAACATAATAGGTGTTTTAAGAAATAAAAGTTTTAAAAATCATTTAGAGTATATGAAATGAACTCCAAAAATTAAATTAAAATCAAATCGGAACAATAGCTAAAGCTATTAGTTATTGTGTTTTCTTAATCCTGGATATGTTCAAACCGTAAAAAGGTTCATTTGGCTATCTTGTATATGCTAAATACTAAATTTATATTACACTCAAATAAGAGATAACAGTAATAGAGTGAGATACTTAATTTTTTTTTAAATCACAATACATCAAATAATATTTTAAAATTTTATATAGGTTTGAACAAATTAACTCTAAATATTAAATTAAAATCAAATCAGAACAATACCTTAAGCTTATAGTTATGGTATTTTCTTTATTGTGGTTGTCTGCAAAACGTGAAAAGAATTGTTTGGGTCATCTTGTCAATGCTAAATACACTAAATATAAATTACAATCGAATAATAGATAACTATAATAGAGCGAGATATAAGTATTTTTTTAAAACACAATAGGTGTTTTAAGAAAAAAAAGTTTTAAAAATTATTTAGAGTATATGAAATGAATTCCAAAAATAAATTTGAAATCAAATCGCAACAATAGATAAAGCTAATAGTTATCGTGTTTTCTTAATCATGGATATGTTCAAACCGTAAAAAGGATCATTTCTTAATCCTGGTTATGTTTAAACCGTAAAAAATGAATCCTGGTTGTCTGAAAAATGTGAAAAGAATTGTTTCATCGTTAATAGGTAACAGTGAGATATTTAAATTTTTTTAAATCGCAATACAACAAATAAAATTTAAAAATCATTTAGGGTTAAACAAATTAACTCTAAAAATTAAATTAAAATCAAATCAGAACAATACCTTAAGCTTATAGTTATGGTATTTTCTTTATTGTGGTTGTCTGCAAAACGTGAAAAGAATTGTTTGGGTCATCTTGTGAATGCTACATACACTAAATATAAATTACAATCGAATAATAGATAACTATAATAGAGCGAGATATAAGTATTTTTTTAAAACACAATAGGTGTTTTAAGAAAAAAAAGTTTTAAAAATCATTTAGAGTATATGAAATGAATTCCAAAAATAAATTTGAAATCAAATCGCAACAATAGCTAAAGCTAATAGTTATCGTGTTTTCTTAATCATGGATATGTTCAAACCGTAAAAAGGATCATTTCTTAATCCTGGTTATGTTTAAACCGTAAAAAATGAATCCTGGTTGTCTGAAAAATGTGAAAAGAATTGTTTCATCGTTAATAGGTAACAGTGAGATATTTAATTTTTTTTAAATCGCAATACAACAAATAAAATTTAAAAATCATTTAGGGTTAAACAAATTACCTTTAAAAATTAAATTGAAATCAAATATGAACAATAGCAATAGCTATAATAGTTATCGTATTTTCGTAATCCTGGTTATGTCCAAAACGTAAAAAGCATCATTTGGATTATCTGGTATAACCTAAATACCAAATTTAAATTATTTTTGAAAGACAATGGTAATGTAGAAACAGGTAGTCGGACATTGTCTTTGTTTCGTACGAAATCGTTTGGGTCATATTGTGTATGCTAAACACCAAATATAGGTAAATTACATTCGAATAATAGATAACTGTAATAGAGCGAGATATTAGTATTTTTTAATACACAATCCATTAAAAAAGTTTTAAAAATCATTTAGAGTAAATGAAATGAACTCTAAAAATAAAATTGAAATCAAATCGGAAGAATAGAAAAAGCTAATAGTTGTTGCGTTTTCTTAATCCTGGATATGTTCAAACCGTAAAAAGGATCAATTCGATATCTTGTATATACGAAATAATAAATTTATATTACATTCGAAAAATAGATAACTGTAATAGAGCGAAATATTAGTATTTTTTTAATACACAATACATCAAAAATGTTTTAAAATCATTTAGATTATACCAAATGAACTCTAAAAGTGAAATTGAAATCCAATCGGAAGAATAGCTAATTTTCATAATCCTGGTTATGTTCAAACCGTAAAAAGGATCATTTGACTAACTTGTATATGCGAAATATTAAATTTATATTACATTCGAATAATAGATAACAGTACTAGAGTGAGATATTTTAATTTTTTTAAATCACAATACATTAAATAAAATTTAAAAATTATACATTTATATGTATAGGTTCAAACATATTAACTCTAAAAATTAAATTGAAATCAAAACTGAACGATAGCAATAGCTAATAGTTATCGTATTTTCGAAGTCATGGTTACGTCCAAAAACGTAAAAAGCATCATTTAAGTTATCTTGTATAACCTAAATACCAAATTTAAATTACATTCGAATAATAGAAAACGGTAATAAACTGAGATATAATTATTTTTTATAAACACAATACACCAAAAATTTTTTAAAATCAGTTATGCTACCTCCACACTCTCACCGATATATATATATAGCTATATATATATATATATATATATATATACCATGCTTTTCTTTGAAGTCCCCCCACCATTTATTTTTTGAACGGGTCAAAAAAAATTTTTGAAACTTGGCATAAGTAAATTGGTCTATAGATACTATTTTTCACTGTAAACTAGGTAGTTGTAAATTCCAAGATGGCGGCTGGGCGACATCTTGAGAAAAAATTTTAAATAGAAAGGGGGGTCGTGTGGTACCTCATTTTAAAATGCTCAATGAGTACTTTATAACCCTGAAATATTAGACCCATATCTTAACTCGTTTCAAAATGGCGGCCTAATAAAAAAGTATTTTTTTTTATTTTAACGTTTTACATTTTTATGATTTTTGAATAGGTAAAAATCAGTGTACGAAAATAAATGCGTCACTATTTCATTTTGACATAAAAACGACAGTTCTAAATGTCAAAATAACACATAAGCGCCATCTTGAATAAATGCATTAAATAGAAATCTTGTGTTACCTCATTTAAAAGGTTTTATTGAGTACTTTTAATATTTATTACATGGACTCGGTGGACTCCGACCACCTGTCTAAAAGTAACAGCCAAAAAAATACACTGTTACGATTTTATTAACGTTTTTAATAATAATATACAAATAATTTATAATTTTTGAATTTTGGATTTAAAGATTAACTTTTTGGTTTCTAAAGACTTACTGAACCGCCCTCGTATGTCACATTTCACGTTAAAGGTTATTGAACATTATTTAGACATTCCAAAAACCAAATAGCTATTAAAAAAACTCGAAAAAAAATTTTAAGATATTTTTCCTTAACCGGTAAATTACTCTTGTATCGGTCATTGTTAGATATTGTTTAGTGTGTTTGGCAGTTTGAATTTATTGTTTTTTTCAAAATGGTTAATTCTCGTCCATTGGAGGAAAAAGTAGAAGCAATTTTTATTTATGGAGCAACGCGTAATTTTCATGAAAGGGTTTTCAATGAACGTTTTCCTGATCGTCCTATTTGCCGTAAATATTTAAGGGAACTTGTAAATAAATTTACAACTACTGGTACTGTCCAGGATAAAAAACGCCCAGGCCATATGTCTATTTCAGAAGAAAAGCAAGTCCAAATAATTGGCGAAATAATAGAAAATCCCCAACATTCTACTCCAACTGTTGCTGATATCTGTGAAGTTTCAACTTCGACGGCATGGAGAGTGTTGGAGAAATATAAAATTAGAATAGTGGACTGTATTTTTATAGGTGGAATGAAATATAACGACGGTTAAGACAACCCTATTAAAGTGGTGGCCCACCTTGCTGTCGCTTCTTTTTCTATCCAATTCAAACTGCTTGTCCCACAGATTCACCTCCGGAGGGTTATTTTGCTTAAAGACGTGCCGGCACTTAATGTCTTTGGAATTCACTCGCGAAAAAATATGTGTGTATATTCAGAGCAACCTATTTTGTTCAAGGTTTATGCGCTTCTCCTGACTGCATCAAAATTCAGTGCAGTACTACCTGGTGATGCGTGCGACTCTTCTCGGTCAAAGAATAAGGCTGTCTCACTATGACGCGATAAAAGGCCGCGAAAGTAATTAGAATAAGATTAGAATTTAAAACCAATAAAGCTCATGTTAATTATATTTAAACACAAGACCCAATAAAGAAAAAAAAATATATATAATTAAGTAACCATTTCGCTTTGACGGAACATACCGCCCACCTAAAATGTCCCACATTTTAAGTAAAAAAAAATAGCAAAAATTAAAAAAAAAAGCATGAATTCTAACGCGAAATATAAATTTTCCGCAGGAAAAACTAATTGTTCGGTAATGAACATAACTTCGAGACAGGACGGCGCAGTATCCCCTTATGCGTCTTTACCGCTACAACACGCGTAATGCCATCCCTGCCTGGAAAACATTCTATTACACGACCCAACAACCACGAAAGGGGTGGAGCATTATCCTCCTTTATTAATACCAACGAATCAACTTCAATGGCTTTACTTGTATCATACCACTTCGACCTCTGATTAAGGGTGTGTAAATATTCATTATGCCACCTCTTCCAAAAATCCTGGTGGATACGTTGAATAAGTTGCCAGCGCGAAAGACGACCCAATTTAATCTCTGTTAGGTCGGATTCAACGAAGGTATTTAAGGGTTCAAAATTCAAAAAATGACTAGGGGTCAAAGGATTTAAGTCATTAGGGTCGCTACTTAATGAACAGAGAGGTCGAGAGTTTAGGATTGCCTCTATTGAGGTCAAGACAGTATTAAACTCCTCATAGGTGAGGATGTGCGAACCAACTACGCGATGTAGATGGCCCTTTACGGCCTTAATTCCAGCTTCCCAAATTCCACCAAAATTTGGGGCTGAAGGGGGGTTGAAATGCCACACTATGCCTTCGTGGATCGATGCATTACGCATATTTTGCATCAAATTTTTTTGACGCACCCACAAAATTCGTCCCACAATCGCTAAACATGTCTGTGACACGACCTCGGCGAGAAACAAAGCGCCTTAATGCGGCCAGAAAGGCATCGCTTGATAGCTCTGTAACCAGTTCCAGGTGAAGAGCCTTTGTGCACAAGCAGACAAAAAGGCAAATATAAGCCTTACAAGTTTTGCTGCCACGATGCTTGCCCATAGTGATTAAGTATGGCCCTCCAAAATCCACACCACTTTTGGTGAAACATTTTAGTTGATTTACTCTGAAGGATGGTAAATCACCCATAAGAGGAATTTGTGATGAAGGGTTACACCTAAAGCAACGCATGCAGGAAGACAAAACCTTTTTAATAATTCTTCTTGAAGAAGGAATCCAAAAGCGTTGACTGAGTAGGACTTGGGTAGTTTGTAAACCAGGGTGCATATATTTAATGTGAGTTTGTTCAATGGTGAGAGAGGTAATTCGATGATCACTGGGCAATAGACAGGGGTGTTTATGATTATAAGAAAGTGAAGCGTGTTTCAATCGTCCGCCCACCCTGAGGACACCATCCTTATCTAAAAAGGGAGATAGCTTTCGAATATATTTCGGTAATACTCTTAGATTAGGATTGGATTTCGAAAGTTCTGCCATTTCTTGAGCAAATGAAACTTTCTGAACTTCTCGGATTAAAAGTAAGAGAGCTCTATCCAATTCTGCCAATGTTACATGACCTTTATTGTTAAAGAGTTTTGGAGCTTTTACATATGCACAAAAGCGTAAAACATATGCAAAAACATGAATAATTTTGGATAAAGAGGAGAATCTTGAGATAAAATTATTCCATAAGTCAACCACTGGAGTTGAGGCTAATAATACAATCTTCCTTTTTTCAAGGTCCATATTATCGTCAGACGTGTAAGAATCGTTAACCCATTTAGTGAGACAGGATGTTAGAAAACCGGGTCCGGCCCACCATTTTTCGAAGTGAAGTAACTCGGAGGGAAGAAGACCTCTGGTTGCACAGTCAGCAGGATTATTTTCCGACCTAACATGAGCCCAGCAATCCGCAGATAATTTTTCCTGAATATACGATACGCGGTTACTTACAAAAGTAGTCCATTTATGGGGAGAAGACTTTATCCAGCTTAAAGCTACGGTGGAATCAGTCCATGCAAACAATGACGAAATATTTATAGAATCAGCAAGCGCTTTTTTCACGGATGACATTAAATCTGCCAATAAGACAGCCGAGCACAACTCTAGCCTTGGAATCGAGATTGTCTTAAGAGGAGCTACTCTACTCTTAGAACATAGCAAATACGTCTGAACGTTATCATCATAAGTAATTATGCGAAAATAGACCACAGCTGCATACGCCTTTTCCGAGCTATCGCAGAAGCCGTGCATCTCACACAATTTCATCTGGGAAGGGATAATCTTTCGAGGTAATAAAAGGCTCGATAGGGTAGAAATACCTTCTTTAAATAAAGACCAGTATTCTTTAATAGAGTTAGGAGCAGGTTGGTCCCAGTCTAGTCCAGATGACCATAATTGTTGAATAATTATTTTCAAAGAGACAGTAACAGGGGAAAGAAATCCTAAAGGGTCGAAAATACGAGCCAAATCAGATAAAATGTTTCTTTTTGTACATGGTTTTACTATAGATTTTATTTTAAAGACAAAAGAATCACTAAGAGGATTCCATTGCAAGCCTAAAATCTTGACTATGGAATCAGTCTCTTTATCAAAGGAAAGGGGGTTCAACTGTGTCAAAGAGGTGTCTAAATGAGATATTAATAAAGGCGTATTACTCGCCCATTTTCGCAATTCAAAGCCACCAAGAGAAAGCAACGAAATTAGTTCTTGCTGAAGGGCAAGAGCTGATTCGATAGAATCAGTACCGCTAACTACGTCATCCACGAATATTTCATTCTCTAAGATTTCAGATGCCCTAGGAAATTTAAACTTATAATCCCTAGCAAGTTGAGTGAGTTCTAATAGCTTGGTATGGTGAAGAAGCTACACCGTAGGTTACGGTTTTTAGTTGATAGTCTCTCACAGGATCAGACTTTGAAAACCTCCATAAAATTCTTTGAAAATTTCTACAGGGTTGATCTATGAGAATTTGTCGAAACATCTGCTTAATATCAGCAGTGAATGCAACAGCATGGATGCGAAACTTTAACAGCAAGTGAAATATATCCTGTTGAAGCTTGGGGCCGACTAACAAAGTGTCATTGAGAGAAATATTATTTGCGGCCTTCGCGGAGGCGTCAAAAACAACACGAAGTTTTGTGGTTGAACTTTCCGGACGAAGAATACAGTGATGGGGTATATAATAACAGTTTTTTATATCTATGTTTGAGGGTAGGATTTCCATATGTCCAGTGTCAATAAAATCCTGCATAAAAGCGCGATATTCATCATGAAGCTCGGGATTGGATTCTAAACGATGTTCAAGAGAATAAAACCTACGCAAAGCGATATCTCGAGTGTTTTCAAAAACTGGGAGTTCTAAATGTTTTAAAGGAAGTTGAAGAACATATCTCCCTGAGAAATTTGGAGTATGAGTCCTCTGAAAAAACTCCTCTGCAGCAACTTTATCAGGGGAATGAACATGGTAATTAGGGACTTGTTCCAGCTGCCAAAACCTTTTAACAATATCTAGAAGAGTGGAGCTGACAGTAGCGCAAAGGCTATTAGGGGTTGAACGAGAAATAGAGTCCTGGTAAGACACACGACCCATAATTATCCACCCTAGTTGAGTATTTAGAGCAACAGGTTTATTAATCGATTGCGATATTTGACCTTCTTTAACAAGAAAACCAAAAACATCACCTCCAACCAACATGTCAATAGGACCCGAAACATTAAAACTTTCATCTGCCAGCTCGAGATGAGAAAACTGAGTGAAGCAATCTGTGGGTAAATCTGAAGAGGGAAGGTTTTCGCATATTTTTGGAATTATGGCAAAATCTAGAGAAAATTTGGGATTTGTAAAACATTTAGGCGTGAAGGTGCATGTGACTTCATGAGAGACATTTGAGACAGTGTCACCTAAACCTTTAACAAACAGGGAAAGAGGTCGTTTGACTAAGCCCAAACGTTTACATAATTTGTTTGTAATAAAATTCACTTGACTTGCGCTGTCCAATAAGATTCGCGCATTGATAAATTGACCCTGGGAATCCAGAACCCGAATCTGTGCCGTGGCCAATAAAACAGAGCTTTCAGTATTTTTGTGTGGTTTGATATTGGTCAAGGCAACAGGTTGAGATCTGTACTCACAGTTTGTAGAAGATTCCTGCTCAACGGCAGGTGGCTGAGAAGCTTCAAAGGAGTCATGGTGCAAAAGGGTATGATGAGGCTTGGAGCATTTTTCGCAGCGGCGACGAGATGAGCAATTAAACGAGTTATGTTTTAAACCTAAGCAATTGGTGCACCATTTATTAGTTTTTGCAATTTTATATCTTTCGTGGGAATTTTTACTTAAGAATTCTGAACATTTATAAATTGAGTGATTATTTTTGTGGCAAAAGTAACATGACGCAGCACTAACAACAAAAGTTCTCTTTGGCATTGCTGTTTGTTTTATATATTTAGAAGTACTAGGCTTTACATCTTTAAAAGAGCTTGAGACGGTATCTAATGCGATACACTGCTTCTTAAGAAAGTCTAATAAAATTTCAAAATGCTTGTGTTTATTTTGAATTTCGTCTAGAGATTTACCACACTCAAGTTCGAACCTCGTGGCTGTGCTTGAATCAAGGCGATCAAATAGCATGTAAAATAAAACGAAATCCCATTGTGAGACAGGGTGACCCATATTTTCAATTGCAGTTAAGTGTTCAGTAAATGTATCTAATAGAGTTTGAAGAGATTTTGCATCATGCTCATCAGAAAGCTTCACAGTCTTTTCAATCTCACGCCAGTGACTAACCGAAATTAATCGATTATTTTCATATCTACCCTTCAATGTATTATAAGCTATGTTATAATTATTATCAGTTAAAGGAGTACACTGAACAATGCTTAGTGGGGGTCCTTCTAAGGAATTTAAAAGATATGTAAATTTTTCTACATTGGAAAGACTTGAATTATTGTGAATAATAGAATCATAGAGGTCAATAAACGTCTTCCAATTTTTTATAGTGCCATTAAATTTTTTAAGTTCCAGCTTAGGTAATTTAACATGACTGGGGGTTGCCCTTTCTGCCCCTTGCTCAGTATTATCAAATAATTCAGCGCAAGTTGCTTGGATTGAATAAAAATTTTCATCAAAATGTTTTCGAATAGCCTGTTGATTCGCCAAATCATCATCATCACCCTGAGCGACAATATTTAAAATGGAGGCGTGATGATTATTGAATTCAGTAACAATCCCTTCAAGGTGTTTGACCCGAATTTTTAACTGTGTATGAAGGCGTACATTATTAATGGCATCATCAGCAACTACTTTGATTTCTTCTAAGCGGCTAACAGCACTATCGCGTTGAGCAATAAGGCCTCTTAGCTTTTTATCAGCCATATTAACGTGAGCGAAAGAAGAAAAATTAAATTTGGATTTAAATATTTTAATCCGAGATAAAGCAATACTGAGAAAAAAACAAAGTTTTAGACAAAATGAGAAAGGGGTTTTATTATTTTTCTTATTTTGATTAAACAGTAAAAAATGCTTAATGAGGTGAAATTAACCAAGCTACTTATACCTATTGATATAGAGCTATAAACTCAGAGATTCAAAAAAAATGGATTTATTTTTGTATATTTATTTTATACGTTAAGCGTGAAGGGTATAGTTGATTAAATTAGTTATAAAATTGTTCACGCAAGAGCAGAGATATAGAGAGATCAAGAGATATTAAGAGATTAATTAGGATGAGACCATATAAATGAAATAGTTTTGATACACTAAATTGCAACAAATTTCTGAGAAGGTATAGCAAATAGAGAGAAACTGTCACAATATATAATCAAAACAATTGAGGGAGTTATGCGAGATATTATGAGTAATATTACAAATAATACCATATATAAGAAGAGAGAGGCAAATATCGCCTATGAGTATCACAAAGAGAGAAAGAGAGAGAGAGAAGATTTGGCAAACCAGGGGGCTTAATATTTGGGGGTAATAAGATTAATTACCAAATCTTTCACCGAAAAGTCATAAAATATTAATATAAATATAATAAAGGGTGATGTATAACTATAAAGTAAGAGTACTATAAGAGGCAACAATGAAAACCAAATTATTTAAGTCCGCGCGAAGAGTATGAAAATGAATAAGTAAAGCCAACGAAACCGATTTGATTTCACTCTGTATAAAAATCGTGACACTAGCAATATAAAAGACGGACGATCGACAGCGGCGCTACAGCGGACGTCACCGTGCGTGGTGTACTTGACGCGCAACGCGACGTGAAACGTCGAGACGCTAGATGTGAGGAGAGAGACAGGTAGACGGTATGATCAGATTGACCCGAGAACGGAATTTCTATCTTTTACCAAAAAAAGTTCTAACATGAGGTTTACCGATAAGATAGCAGTTTGACCATGAGTTTTTTATGCATTAGATATTTATTGACGACACGTTTTGGATGTAATTTTTAGCTAAATATATGCAATAAATCTTAAATCCAAATCCGCGATCGAAGTGACCAAAAATGTTGGAGAAATATAAAATTAGAATAGTGGACTGTATTTTTATAGGTGGAATGAAATATAACGACGGTTAAGACAACCCTATTAAAGTGGTGGCCTACCTTGCTGTCGCTTCTTTTTCTATCCAATTCAAACTGCTTGTCCCACAGATTCACCTCCGGAGGGTTATTTTGCTTAAAGACGTGCCGGCACTTAATGTCTTTGGAATTCACTCGCGAAAAAATATGTGTGTATATTCAGAGCAACCTACACACAACCGCAATGTCTAGGGATAATTTAGAATTTTCTTAATTTTTTTTTTAATTTGTTAAAATTTTATTTACTTGCTATAAATATAAAAATATCTAGACTTTATCCTTATTTTAGACTGCTTAAACCACTGTACATTTTTCTACTTAATTTATTTATCTCAAATAAATAAACAAATACACATATCGTTATTTATTGTCTTGAATTCTTTTACCAAAAAAAAGTGTTTGCGTTTTTTTGGAAAAAAGTTTGTTCATAGAGCTCAGTATAGTTCTTGCTAACCATGCAGCGCAGACATTTAACGAGAGAAGAAATGATACGAGCGGTGGGCCTTTTAGATGGTGGTATGACGCAAGCACAGGTTGCAGTGAACATGGGCACTACTCAAAGCGTAATTTCACGCTTATATGCACGGTATCGAGAAGAAGGCGATGTGGCGGAAAGGCATAGAGGTCGCTTACGTATTACAACCCCTCTACAGGACCGCTTTTTACACTTAAATGCTCGAAGACGCCCCACTGTAACAGCACCAGAATTGCAAATCATGCTACAGCAAGTGCATAACGTTGAGGTTTCAGCCGATACTGTACGCCGACGTTTGCATGAAAACAACCTACGTAGTCGTCGGCCTTTAAGGGTGCAACCGTTGTCCTGGGGTAATCGAGGAGTACGACTTTTGTGGGCGGAAGAACATTTGTTGTGGCAAAATGAAAGTTGGGCAAATGTGCTGTTCACTGATGAGTCTCGGTTTGGAATTTACCCCGACTCAAGAAGAGTTCGCATGTGGAGAGAGCCTGGAAACGCAAACCGCCTGTGCAATGTCCAGGAAGTGCATTCTTTTCGTGGCGGAACCATCATGGTTTGGGGAGGCATTAGTATTGGAGGAAGAACAGACCTCATTTTATTAGAAAACTTTTTAACTGGCAGATTATACGTGGATCAGATACTGGCACCTGTTGTTATTCCGTATGCAGCAGCAATTGGTCAAACCTTTGTTTACATGCACGACAATGCCAGACCACACACTTCAAGGGTTGCTAGAGAGTTTCTAGAAATGAATAATATCGATGTCTTACCATGGCCACCTCAATCCCCGGACCTAAACCCCATTGAACACATGTGGGATATGCTTCAAAGAAGAGTTCTTCGTATGGAAAGACCAAGAGACAATAGAAGAACTTTGTTTCTGACACTTCAAGAAGCCTGGAATGAGATACCCCAAGATGATATTGATCATTTAATTCTAAGCATGCCCAGACGATGTCAAGCAGTTGTGAACAGTCGTGGAGGTCATACAAGTTATTGAATATTGTTTTTGTTTATTTTTTGTTAATTTAAAATTAAGAATTAAATTTTTGTAAAACCTAGTTTCTCAACAACTTTAATTTTTTTGCATTTTTTTAGAAAAAATATAAATTATTTAAAATTTTTTGGGTTTTTTTATTACCTTATAAACTACTCTTAAACTTGCAAATAAATTTAAAAAAAAAGATCATATTAAAAAATATATATACAAATTTATTCAAAATATCCCTAGACATTGCGGTTGTGTGTATTTTGTTCAAGGTTTATGCGCTTCTCCTGACTGCATCAAAATTCGGTGCAGTACTACCTGGTGATGCGTGCGACTCTTCTCGGTCAAAGAATAAGGCTGTCTCACTATGACGCGATAAAAGGCCGCGAAAGTAATTAGAATAAGATTAGAATTTAAAACCAATAAAGCTCATGTTAATTATATTTAAACACAAGACCCAATAAAGAAAAAAAATATATATAAATAAGTAACCATTCCGCTTTGACGGAACAGAGAGTTTTAAAAAAAAATAAGTTTCACCCATATAAGATCCAAATGGTCCATCAACTGACTGAAGATGATCCTGACCGAAGAGTGCAATTCTGTGAAATTATGGCAGAGAGAGTAGAACGGCAACCTACGTACGTGCGCAACATTTGTTTTAGCGACGAATGTACTTTTTTTTTTAAATGGTAATGTCCACAGACAAAATTGTCGATATTGGAGTGATACCAATCCACACATTTTTCGTGAAACCCGATCTCAGTATCCGCAAAAAATCAATGTATGGGCAGGAATATTAGGGAATCATATCGTAGGGCCGCTGTTTTTAGAAGAAAATTTAACAGGTGAATTGTACTTAAATATGCTGGAAAATGCTATCGATCCTCTCATAACAGAAATTGTTGAGGCTGATGTACATGAATCTGACATGGAAATTACATTTCAACAAGATGGTGCTCCTCCACATTTTGCCAGGAATGTGAGAAATTATTTAAATGATAATTATTTTGGTCGTTGGATAGGTCGTCGGGGTCCTATTGAATGGCCAGCTCGGTCACCGGATTTAACGCCGCTAGATTTTTTTTTGTGGGGATACCTAAAGCAAAAGGTATACGAAACAGAACCTGCCTCAATTTTTGAGCTACGACAAAGAATCACTAACATTTGTCAAAATATTGAGGCAGATGTATTTGAAAATGTTCGACGTGAATTTTCAGATAGGTTATTTATGTGTCAAGAGGTACAAGAAAATCATTTCCAGCATCTTTCAAATTAAATATTGTTTTTCTTTTGATAAATTGTTTATTTGCTAATTGTAAATTAGTATTTCATTGTATTTTATTAAAAACGTTAATAAAATCGCAACAGTGTATTTTTTTGGTTGTTACTTTTAGACAGGTCATTGAGACCTTTAAAATGAGGTACCACACGACCCCCCTTTCTATTTAAAATTTTTTCTCAAGATGTCGCCCAGCCGCCATATTGGAATTTACAACTACCTAGTTTACAGTGAAAAATAGTATCTATAGACCAATTTACTTATGCCAAGTTTCAAAAATTTTTTTTGACCCGTTCAAAAAATAAATGGGGGGGGGGGACTTCAAAGAAAAGCACTGTATATATATATATACATAAAAATGGATCTCAGCTTGTAATCGGGATATAAATATATATATATATATAAATTAATATATTTATATATATATATATCCCGATTACAAGCTGAGATCCATTTTTGTTATACGACCAACAACCCGGATCCGATTTTCAAGATAAGATCCACTTTCGGATCTCGCCTTGTAACACGTGTATATAGGTCGCATTTGCATGCTAAAGGTCTAAAACGATCTTTTTCAAAAAATTGTCCGGATGTCGTTTGGCACGATTATGTATATTATATACTAACATGTGTTCCGTCCTAAATTTCTAGGTGGCGCTCGAGCCTCTGTGTGTTGTATTTCAGTTAAGATGAGATCCGTCAATCGCGGCAACGTTGATGAATTATTTTTTAACTGCAGGCGCGGATTTCTATGGAGCATTAGAAAATGAGTTTTGTCTTGAACTTAATGATTTGCAATATATAGGGACATAAATTATTATTTGTAGTTGCCAGCGTTTTCTAAAGTATATTAGGATTAAGACGAGATCCATCAGACCAGCATGACTAATGTCTTTAAGCAGATGATAAAAGTAAAATAGAAGAAATAAACTTTGATTTTCTAGAACTAGAACTTCTTTGCATAACGTCAAAAAAATTAACTGTTAAAACATTTTTAACTTATACGCTGCAGCTTTTATTAGAATCCGCCAACAAATAACTGCAGAGAAAGAAAATAACAAAATTTGAAATGTCAAATTGTATGTAGGTACTGACCCAAATTTAACATTTTTAGCTTATTCATAGCGCTCTTTTCCAAAATTAAAAATTTAATTTTTTTATGCTATGTTTAAAATTAGAAAATTAAAAAAAAAACAAAGTCAATTTACCATTAGATGGGTTGTGATAGAAATCAAGTAAATACGGCAAAAAATTAACACTTATGTTAGAATATTCTCGTTTTCTTTTTAACACTTCTTTAAAAAATAACACACGTTAATCTTGATATAGAGGGTTGACGTTTAATTTTATATTTGACAAAGTTCTGTCAATTACCTCCTCATCTGCAGCTAACCTCACTTTGATACATCAATAATATATTTAAAGGATATATTGTATTTTCAAAAAATGACTATTCGGACTTAATGAACAGTTTATTACCATACGTTTTTACTAGTAAATCGCTTCAACTTGCATCCAATTTTTTTTTTGGCAAAGTAAAATGGAAAAGTTTTTTCCATTTAAAATAATTTGTGACACAATGAGAGTAAACATTTGGCCTACTAAGTTGATAAAATGTCTTTTATTACCACACATTTTTTTTTTGGACACTCTTGAATAAACATTTTACATGCTGCTTACAACGATGTGTCACACGATGGAGGTTCCCATATATCAAAGTGAGGTTAACTGGAGGTGAGGTGTTTGACAGAGCTTAGCAATTTTTGAAGTTTAAAATATTTCTTGAAGCAATCTAAAATGTTGCCTATTGACCACTACGCTGATTCATCACAGTGGAAATTTAAAATGAGTATATTTTCTCCACAAGCTGAGATCTCGAGTCTGTTTGTTTGCCCAGTTGCATTTATGACGATATTCGATTCTTACGATATTTGTATACGTAGCAAAAAAGAGATAAGTCCTTTTAGAATAAAGATGTTAAGTCTTTTAAAAAATACAAAACATAAACATGAATATCCATCTGATTCAACTTATTATTAAGTTTGTAAGTTGATAAGCAAAGATATAAAAATCCTATAATTCTTTTAGGTATTATTACCTATAATTCTTTTAGGTAAGGTGAATTGTATTTTGGAATCGAACATATTTTAAACAAGTTTGAGAGAATTTTTTTTCTTTAATGAAACCTCTTGTATATTTTCAAATTCACCGAATAATTTTGTACATGTATTATAAATAATATCCTTTACCTATCTTCAACTGTTTACGAAATAATTATGTTTCAATATTAATTATAATACTTATTGCAATAGAAATGAACAAATTACATTGCATATTCCTAAAATTTATTTTATCAAATGCTGGAAGTGGCCGCCATTAACATAAATACATAATGATTATAATTTTGAACCAATTATAATCATTATGTATACAGTGCTTTCATTTCAAAACGATCCACCCTTAATAACTTTCTTAAAAAAAAAAAAAAAAAAAAAAAAAAAAAACACGTCAAATTAGATATACAGGGGGACGTTTAATTATGCATTTACTGAAGTTCTGTCAATCACCTCCTCACCTCTAGCTAACCTCACTGTAATATGTCAAATGGGAACCCCCATCGTGTGATACATCATAGTAAGGAGCGTAAAATTCTCTATTCAACGGTCCAAAAAAAATGAAATCGGTAAATGTGTAAGCAAATAGTTAGCTAAAATGTCTAGAAATAATAAATATTTTATTTACGCCAAATTTTGGTATGTTAAATGGCTACCCCATGGTGTGATACATTATTTTAAAGGGCATTCATTGGTTGTAAAAAAAAATAAAATTGATTGGCCAAGAAGCAATTAAAGTGTAAATCGGTAGGGTAGAAAAACAAATTTAATTAGTTTAACAAATTTATTTTATTAAATATTCAAAATGCGCGCCTTTATTAGCAAGACAATAAAAAAGCCTATTTTCAAACTCCTTACGAACATTGGCAAGGATCTGCCCGCTAATTTCTCTGCATTCTTGAAATATTCTATTTTTTAAATTCTCAATACTCTCAGGTGGGGTTTTATAAACTTTGCTTTTTAAGTAGCCCCAAAGAAAAAAGTCTAGTGGGGTTAGGTCCGGAGACCGCGCAGGCCATTCGATTGCACCACGTCTGCCAATCCACTTTTCTCGAAAATTTTCATCAAGCCACTCTCGAACTACCAAAGTGTAGTGCGCGGGAGCTCCATCGTGCTGAACATGTATATTATTTTCATTCAATAATATAGCACCATGTTGATCTACTTGATTTTCCATAGATTGGATGATGGAAGGGTATATTACATTTTCTAAAGGTTTTAAATACATTTCGCCAGTCAGATTTTCTTCCAAAAAAAATGGCCCGATTATTTCATTTCCATAAATTCCTGCCTAAACATTAATTTTTTGGGGATATTGGGTATGGCCTTATAGCCGAAAAACATGCGGATTTTCATTATCCCAGTATCTACAGTCATGTCTGTTCACCAGGCCATTTAAAAAAAAGGTCGATTCGTCACTGAAGCAAATGTTCTTCAATAAATGGGGATCGTCGTCAATTCGCTGGCACATCACTTCATAAAATTGAGTTCTCCTATCAAAATCATCTTCTCCGAGTTCATAAAGAATATGAATTTTATAAAGAAAGAACTTATTTTTTTTTAAACTTTATGTACGGAACCAGTGGAAATATTTGTTAGTTTTGCGGCCTTTGGTATAGACAAAGTTGGATTCATACCAAATTGTCCTAGTACTTCAACTTGGCATGCTTCATCGACAACTCTATTTTCATATTTTTTCTTGTTGCAAATCGATCCCGTCTCTTGACATTTTCGTATCAATTCTAATACGTATTTATGGCTCACGTTTTTATCTTGATACCTTTCATTAAATGCTCTCGCGGTTCTGCGAGCACACCGATCTTGAGCTCCATAAAGGAAAATTATTTCTATTCTTTCGGCTAGCGTATACACCATTTTATTAACTCACTGTTTTCACTAAAATTGAAAAATTGCACGCGTCAAACTGACAGTTTTAACAATAATAAATCGCCTGCTTTTTAAACGCCTAAAAATGTAAGGTATTGCAGTGTTTTTTTGTACCTATTAGGTAGGTTTCGCAAAAAATATAAGTGAAATAAATACACATACAAAGTTATAAGACTGCAAAGATTTTTGCAAAAAATTTGAAGACACTCTTTTTTTCTCGCAAACAATGGTACACATTCTTTACTTAAAAAAATAAATAATTTGCTTGAACTAAATGTACTGTTTGTAAATGTACACACATTTTAACTAACTAAACTGCTTGTATTTTTTTTGACGATCTATTTTAAAAAATGTAAGAATTTTAAAATGATGTAGGTACCACACTAAAAGTATTTATTTAAAATACCAAAGTTTGGCGTAAATAAAATATTCATTATTTCTAGACATTTTCTCTAACTATTTGCTTTCACATTTACCGATTTCATTGGTACCGTTGAATAGAGAATTTTACGCTGCTTAATATGATGTATCACACAATGGGGGTTCCTATTTGACATATTAAAGTGAGGTTAGCTGGAGGTGAGGAGGTGATTGACGGAACTTCAGTAAATGCATAATTAAAAGTCCCCCTGTATATCTAATTTGACGTGTTTTTTTTTTTACGAAAGTTATTAAGGGTGGATTGTTTTGAAATGAAAGCACTGTATAGTACATTCATGATGAAAAGGCGAATTTCATTTAAAATTCAGGTGTTTTTTCTTTCTTTTATTTTTCGGACACGTCGATTAGCATTGTCGCTTGCGCGTTTTTTACAATAAAAATGTTCTATACAGGGTACCTCAAGTAGAAACTATGGCGTCAACATTAATTTTTTTAAATGGAATAAAACGGACATTTTGTATATACGTTAAAAATTTGACGTAATAGACTAGTGATAAATACCACATTAAAAAATAAAACTTTATACATTATATTTTATTTCAACTGATATTCAATTTTTTGTCAATTCACTGCATTTTTGATCGATTAGTCTAATTTCTTGTTCAATTCTTGGCTTAATATTTTATTAGATCTAATCACATTAAGTTGGAACTTTAAATAGCCCTATAAAAAAATCTAATGGAGTTACACCGGGTGACCTTGGTGGCCACCTAAAGTTAGAAAAAGTTGCATTCAGAAATTGTCGAACAGCAATGGCAAAGTGAGGAGGTGCCCCGTCTTGTTGAAACCATATCTTGCTCGTTACTAGATATGTCAGCCTCTTGTGGATCAAGGAATAAAACAACTGAAGCAGGGATAAGTCCAAACTATAGAATTTAACATATTAAATTTATGAGGGCACTATGTGTGATATTGTTGGGTCAAATCAGGATTTTCGATTGCCCAATATCTGAAATTTTCCCTGTTAACGTGTCCATTTAACGTAAAGCTGGCCTTATCAGAAAAAAATATATTTTAAATGAGATTTTCACTGTCATTGTTAGTCTCAAGAATCTATTCACAAATCTGCACTCGACGGTCAAAATGGTCTTCTAACGATTCATGGATCAGTTGTAGTTTATACTACAACTGATTAAGGATGATATTTATTTACCCGAAGTATTCTTGCCACTAATTTTACTGTTAAATTCCAGTTTCTGGAAATTGTACTAATCGCTGGGGATTATTCTCCGTTTGTAATAGAACATTTAGCGTAGCATGTTCACATACTTTTGAAGGTTTTGCTTTAGATAAATTTCTTACATAGCCGTGTTGCCTAAATGTTGATTCAATTTTGCTAACGGCGGATCTAGTAATTGTAGAACGATAATCAAGAGTTGTATTAAATAGATTACAGACTTCTTGTTGTCTACGCACCCGGTCTCCAAAACCAATCATCATGAGTCTTTCAATTCGTTCACTCTTAGAAAAATGCATTTTAATAAAAAATGATGCGTGAAATAACAACTAATATGAACATTTTAATCACAAATGCATAAGAAACTGTAATCAAGTAGGTTCTAAAATTGGAAATTGTTCGAAAATAATAAGGTCTTCTTACTTTCTAAGAAATCACATAAAAAATTAATGTTAGATATATTCTACTTGAGACATCCTGTAATCGAAATTTTCATTGCAAAGGACATATTGAATCAAATGGACAACAAATTAAATATTGGTCGCAATAAATCTAGAATCAATTTTTATTTTTTTAAGTCTTATGTTTCTTTAGACATATGGTTTGCTATACAAAAAGTATTCAAAATATATCAGAATTGTAAAATATCATGATATTCCATTTAGAAAAATGAAGGGTGACGCCTTAGTTTCTACTTGGCACCTTGTATAAAATTTCATTTATTTATTCAAAATTGTTCCTTTCATCGTAAATGCAGTATATAACCAATCATTTCAATTACCTGAAAATATTTGTATATATAATCTTTAAATAAGTGTTAATTATATAAAAGTTTCAACTGGATTGTTAATTGGAAATATTTACAATACACTTAACTCAGACTTAGAGAATCTAAACAATAATTTAATTTTAATTTAATAAGTTCGAATAATCTTGCAGTCTATATATTTGAATAGAGCACCTGTAAGTCAGTAGCAATGTAATTAATATGAATATCTTTCTTGTATTTTTAATCTAATTAAAAATAACAACCTCGATTTTGCTCGGCCAGCAGAAGGTATCCTCTCTTGCCTATTAAAAAACTTAGCCTTGGCAAAATCGAAACATATCTACAAGCTACAAAAAAAAGCACACATAGTATAAATCCATTGTAAATAAGTAGACTGAAGTTTTGAAATAAAAAATGCTTAAAAGTGTTAAAATTAATTAAAATAATAAAAATACAAACATTTGAAAGGAATCAATCATATTTAAACGTTATCACAATAAAACTCATACAGATTATTGTAAAAACTACCAAGAAGAAAATTGCAGACTCTCTTCCGAAATAGCTTAAAGAAAAGAGAAAAGCGCTGTTCAATGGCAAATGATTATAGATTTTAATTTTTATTTCTTAATTAAGGTAGAATGGGACATTTTCACTATTAAATTAGCAGCACTATACAAAATCTTCTCCGTAAAACTAACTAACACACTTTTGAAAAACCAAGAAGAGAGTGCTGACTACACAAACCCCAAAACCTTATGCCGTATAATAATCTCGACTCGACCGGACTGGAAATACACCTAAGTCGATAATCTCAAATTGCATTCTGTGACGTCATCAAAATCGTGACGAAATACTTCTTCAATTGACTCAAATGCTCAATAACGCCTATTAGTTATTAACGCCTATTATTATAATGTTTCATTACTCAGAAAAGTATATATTTTCTCGAAGACGGTGGGATAATAAAAGACCAACTTCAATTTTAATTCGATAATTCGAAAACGTGAATTAACTCACTAGCTCGAAGATTTTCCTTTTTAAAAAATTTATTTTACAAATAATATTACATTAGAGCTTAAACTACTTCTAATGTATTCAACTGACTGACTTAACAATGGGTAAACAAAGAATATATAAACATGCAATATGATATGCTGAGCTAAGGGCTTTCCATAGAGGTAACTCCTCCCTTGTTAGACAGAACTACCACTTCAAAAGGGTAGTTGAATTGGAGGGCTGGAACTGATGGCTTCTTCTTCTTTCTTCTTTAGGCAATAAATCTTGGTTCTGTAGATAAATAATAAATATGTACAAAAAATAGCAATTAGTACATATATGAACACGGTCCATAGGCTTGGTGTTCTGGAAAACTCTGGATACGATGAATAATCAGGAATGGATTCGATCCGGTTTCGAAAACTTTGTAGTTCATCCAGCTTGATATCTTGTAAATGAAGACTCAAGTTAAGGATGGGCACTTCTGTAGAAACAGACTGGAAATCGGGAAATATTATTGGTTGTTTGTCCACGTCGATTACTTTTTTGAAATTAGTGATCGATAGGTGAGCGACTTTGAAGTTGCATCTGCTGGGTAGGTTTAACAGAAAGCTTCCAGATAGTCTTCGAACTTCCTTCTGTTGGTGACAACTCAACTGCACCATTTCTTCTTGAGGGAGTACAACGATCCAATCAAATGATTGATCCAGTTGATTGACTATTGATTTTGTGAGACTAATATCAACTTGTGGGCATAAGGTGGAGTTGATAATTTTTGGGGTTTCAAGTAAGCCTACTGCGCAAGAATTCTGGACTCCGAGATCTTTCAGGTCATCTTTATCGCAAAGGAAGGTTCCAGGTTTAACTTTTTTGCATGGGTCCTCTCGATGAATGTAGTGCCATTGATTTTTTATTAAATATTTACTTCGCGGTATTACAACCCTAAACAGACTCTGATGCCTTATCGGTAAAGAATAAAGATGATAATATTCAAATAAGTTAGGACTAATTATAGGGATTCGAAGCAAATATACAATTCTATTGTTAAGAATAAAGCTATCTACATTTATAATCTTTTCAAAATTAAATATTTCTTCAAAAGTAACTTGCAAGGGCATACTTGAAGTTCCTATGATTTTTTCAAGGTTTTTTAATTCGGTTAAGAGATCTTTCATATTTACAATGCTGGGATGCATTAATCCAAGCCTAGAAAAAGTTAAAGAGTTTTCAACATCTTGCAACACTGCATCAATTATTTCATATAAGTTTATTATTTGATTTAAGATGTCTTTTATGAAAAGCTCATATTCATGTCGTGTTATAGCATTTTCTACAAGTTGATTTATATGTTGAATTTTGATCGCAAGAAGGTTTTCGTTATCGCTTATCTTATTAATTGTAGCATTAAATTTTTTTATAATGCTTGTTGAAAGAGAGTTTTGGTTTAATAAGTTAGAAGCCAATTTATTTTGATTTTGTTGCAGTTCTTTAATAAGTTTATCATAATACTCGCCATCGCTAGCATCTAAATTGCCTGTAATTGCCTTAAAAATAGATCCAGCTACGTTTATTATGCCTCTTTTAAATCGTTTAGAATTCGGGATTAATTCTCTTATTTTATTTTCTACTCTTAACTTAATTAATTGTAGAATTTTTAAATAATTACTTGTATTATTAAAGTAATCTTTATGAGTCATTAAAGCACTTGTTACATTTATCGTTTGATTATTTAATTTATTTATTTCGTCAAGGATGGGGTTAAGGTCGTAGTAATGTATTAAAGTGTGGGTGTATTTTGTAACTTGAGCTGTTCCTAATCTGTACGGTAAAATTCCTGGGTTATCTGCTACCTGCGTTATCGTAATTCGGTTGTCATTTGCGAGCACGATCGTCGCAGAGCTGAAAGAGAATAATTGTGCTTTAATCAAAGCTGTAAAGTTTTTTTAGTGGGCGTCTTAAATTGCTCATATGTATTTTACCGTGATTTTCGGTCGTTATTGTTTTGCGGTTTTCATTTACTGTTTCAATATTACAGGGTTTTGTAAATTTATCTGATAATTTTTGCCTTTGATGTTTTTTTATATACACACTTTGATTAGGCTGAAATAGCTCGGGCCCATCGCGTTTTTCATTAATTTTACTAATTAATGTTTCCTTATTTTCAACAAGTTTTTTATTTAGATTTTCGTATAAAAGACGAGATTTTTCTTTATGGGAATTTACATAATCCGTTAAAAGAATTTGATCCAATCTTATATCAAAAGGATCACATGGAGAAATGTGTCCACTTATCACTTCTATGGGTTTAAATTTGGTTACTGAGTGAATGGAATGATTATATGCTAGTAAGGCATAAATCATTTTTTTAATTATAGGGGTATTTTTAAATTCTTGATTATTAAATAAGCGTATATGCTCAGATAAAGTTGAGTGAAGTCTTTCAATAACTCCATTTGACTGAGGATGGTTAGGTGAACAGAAATGTAATTTAATTTTATGTAAATTAAGAAGTTCTGTAAAAATAGTGTTTTTGAACTCAGTACCGTTGTCAACTATTATTTGTTTAGGTACACCGTGGTGACAGAAAAATATTAATAACTTGTCCACAATTTCTGTTGCAGCTAAAGAATTAAGGGGGTACGCTTGAGCGTATTTTGAGAAGCTATCAATTATTGTTAAGAATTTAACTTGTTCTAATGTGTAGGTGTCTAGGTGTATTATTTCGAAGGGTTTTGATGCTGTTGGCGTTACATTCATTTGCATAGTGACCGGGTTTCGTTCGTATTTGCTTCTTTGGCAAATTTCGCAATTATTTATATATGTTTGGATTGTATTTTTTAAATTTGGCCAATAGTAGCGTTCTTTAATTTTCTGTAGGGTTTCATCGATACCACGATGATTGGTCTTAGATTCATGATAATTTTTTATTATCTCGGGTATGTCGCGTTTATCGGTTACATCGATTAATTTTTTTAAACATCGTCGAAGTTTGAGAGAAGGCCATTTAAAAGTTTTTCGAATAACTTCAGAAAACTTTTCATAAACTTCTGGTTTTTCAAAATAAATATGATATTGTTTATCAGCTATAACATATTCTTTTATTAAATTTAAAATATCATTTTCAAAATTATTTTCGGAAATTTGAGCAGTAATTCTGCGTTTTTTCTCAAATAAAATTGAAATTTTTGGTTTGGCTGGTGAATGTAAAACAGTTGAAATAAAAATTTGATTCGCACCATAATTGACTGGGATATCATGGATTGGTATTCCCACAATAGGGTCTTCACTTTGATTCGTATGAACGGTCATGTCGTCATCATCAGGTGGTTGTTTATCAGCTGTTGGAGTTGTGACTGGGTCAATGACTTGATGCGTGACGTCATCATCTGGTTGAACCATGGTGGAAATTTGATCTAAATCTTCTTGTTCTCGTGAAGGTCCTTGTCCTTCCTGTAATTCTCTATTAAACTGTTCGATATAATCTTTAAGATCAAAACTGTTTGTTTCTTTAGTATGTATCTCTATTCTTGAAAGGGCGTCCGCATTTGTGTTAAGTTTACCTTTTTTGTAAATTACATTATAGTCATATTCATCAAGTTTAATGCGCCATCGCATTAATTTGGAACTAGGGTCTTTTAACGAAAATAACCACTGTAAGCGCTTATGATCAGTGATTAAATTAATTTTCCTTCCAAAGATATAAGGGCGGAAATATTTCGTTGCCCATACTAAGGCCAAAAGCTCCTTCTCTGTTGTCGAATAATTTCTTTCCGAATCATTGAGAGTCCTTGATGCATACGCTATTGGTAAATCATGCCCTATTGGTCCTTGTGATAGCACTGCTCCAAGGGCTACATTACTAGCATCCGTAGTGAGATTAAATGTTTTTGTAAAATCTGGATACTGTAAGATAGGTTCATTTACCAAAAGATTTTTACATAAATGAAAACATTCTACAAATTCTTGGGTGTGTTCGATGTTCGCACCTTTCTTTAAACATTTAGTTAGTGGTTTTGTTATACGGGCAAAGTCCTTAATAAATCTTCTGTAATAGCCCAATAATCCCAGAAATCCTTTGATTTCTTTTGTCGACTTCGGTATTGGATATTTCTTAATTGCTTGAATTTTGTCCGGGTTTGGTTTGACACCGTCTGCTGTTACAACGTGTCCAAGATAGGCGACTTCCTTTCGTAAAAATTCGGACTTATCTAATTGTATTTTGAAGTTAGATTCTCGAAGTCTTTGAAATACACATCTTAATCGTTCTAGGTGTTCTTGTAACGACGTGGAAAATACAATAATGTCGTCTATATAGACAAGACATTTTTCATTCTGGATACCTTTTAAAATATTGTCCATTACACGCTGGAACGTCGCTGGCGCGTTCTTTAAGCCAAAAGGCATACGCAAAAATTCGTAATGTCCCTGCTCTGTATTGAATGCTGTTTTTTCGATGTCATCTTCAAGCATCTGGATCTGGTGAAATCCACTTGCCAGGTCTAATGTGGTAAAATAATGACACTTGCCAAGTTTGTCCAATAGATCGGTTATATCAGGCAACGGGTATTTGTCACCTAAAGTTTTAGCATTTAGTCCTCTAAAGTCGATAACGACTCGCCATTTTTGAGTGCCCGATGCATCTTGCTTTTTGGGGACAACCCAAATTGGTGAACTCCATGGAGAGTTACTTGGTCGAATAATTTTTTGTTGCAACATTTTATCGATTTGTTTTGCAACTTCGGCTTTGTGTACTTGAGGATAACGGTATGATTTGGTATAAACTGGTATTTCATCTGATGTCCGAATTCTATGTTTAATTTTATTCGTGAATGTTAAGGGGTCATTTTCATTATAAAATATGTCACTATATTCTTTAATTAAATTTAATATTTTAGTTTTCTCTTCTAAGTTCATATGATCAGTTCGAAATTTAGAAAAATTTAATTTACGTTGGTGTGAATAAACACTTTCGTCATAATTATTTAAAGAGATTGTTGGTCTTTCAAGGTCTTCTTTGTTAAATTTTTCTACCTCTATCTCATGCGAAAAGTCTAAAGTTACGGGTTCGTTGGTGTTATTTAATATAGTGGTTAAAGCAAAGCCTTTTCTTGCGACTGATAAGCATTCCGGGATCTCGCAGTTATGAAACTTCTGATGAGGTATTATAATTTCGCCATTTTTTACAGACGTTTTAATTTTTATAACTTGCTCGACTCGCGGTGCAATTGTTATGCAGTTTAATTCATTTTTAGTTTCTTGAAATTTTAATTTAATTTTTGCATAAGGTGTTAATAAATAACCTTTGTCAAAATCGAGTTTTGCTTGTAATAATTTAAGGTTGTCAAGTCCTATTAAACCATGAAAAATTTTATGAAACTTAAAAAGATAAAATTTCAAATTTTTTGGTTCAGGCAAATTAAAAATTTTTGAAGCGGGAATTAAAGAACTAAATTGATGTGCAGATTTTTGAAAAACAGTTGACACTAAAAAGGGGTCATGAAAAATTTTATCAGCATAAAATTTTTCTGCAATGTCAGGGTCAATAAACGATTTTGTTGAACCTGAATCAATTAAAATTTTTATTTTGGTTTCTGGAAACTCTATATAAGAAAGTTCGCTAGAGTTTGAGAAATTAAAGGAAATTAATTTGTGTTCATGTGTCACATTTTTGTGTTCGTTTGAGAAGTTTCCTGAAAATTTTCATTTTCATAAGGTTCCTCAATTATACCTTCGTTACTTTGTTTAGAACCATATTGAGCAAAAGAGTTTTCGGTATTATCGTAGTCACAATAATTATAGGGTACATTTGTACAATTCTGTTCTTGAGGGTAATAATATTGTTGTGGATAATATTGAGAATGTGTTGAATTATCAATATTATTTTCAGTTTCCGTATTATATAATTCTTCAAAAACAAATTTTGGAGGATTATAATTATTGGATGTATTTGGGGTATTTGTTAATGGTTTAAATTTTGAGGATTTTATTCCAGACATAGGGGTTGCTGGTGGTAAATGTTTTATTTGGTTTGGCCTAAATACATTTGTTGGTGGTTTAGTTTTGCCAAATACTTGTGAGTTTGTGAAAAACTTTTGAGGTGGTCTATTAGGGTTTGGCCTAATAGGCACTGGTTGAGAGGGAAAAGTTGGTCGAAAATTATCTCTAAATGGTTGAGAATAGAAATTATTATGGTATTGTCTATTTTGATTTGTGTTATTTTGATAATGTTGATTAGGTACGTTATGCCTTATGTTATTTTGATTTTTTGGCATATTTAACAAATGTTTTGCGTTATTTTCTTGCAAGTAATGAATATTATGCTCTTGAGTGATAAACTGTAGAGCTTGCATAAGATTTTCAGGTCTCATGCATCTAATTGTTGTACCTAGTGGTTCTTTTAAACCTGATAAGAAAGTTTTTAAAGCAAGGTCGTTATAAAGAGATCTTTTTAAAATTTTTGCAACATCTGTGGTTTCATGTAAATCTACATATGAACACAACAAATTCAAAATATGTAAAATACGATCGTAATATTGACTTGGCTTTTCGTGATTTAATTGTTTCATCATAACCAAATCCCTGTTTAAACAAACTTCGTCCCTTTGATCCGCAAAATTTCTTCTTAGGGTCTCTTTTAACTCATCCCATGTACTAACATTTTGGATATTTATGACTAACTTAGCTTGCCCTGTTAACTTACTTATTAAAGAATTTAAAATATATACATTTTGAAAATTAGCAGCATTTATTCTATCATAAAAACTATCAATAAGTGATTGGCATGTTGTTAAATAACGATTTAAATCATTTGGATTTCCGTCAAAAACGGGAATGCAATTTAAGTATTCCGGTTTAAATTGTGCCATTTCTAAATTATTTGTAATTATAGAATTAAAATTATTATTAGAATTACTACTACTTGATTCTAAATAAGATTCTAAATTAGATGCTTCCGTAATTTGGGAAACAGAGTCAGCTGAGGGTTTTATTCTTAATTTGTTAAAAACATCAATTATGTCTTCGACGTCAGACATAAAGAAAATGCAAATATTTAAATATCAATGCATTAAAAATTAAATCAATAGCACTTACATTAGTAGAAGTCCAATCTTCGGCATAACTCTAAGGGTGAGGCTCTGGTTAGGCAATGTAGTCCCTTCCAATTCCTTATCCTTGCGAAGACAGGCAATGTACGTCCTATCCCCCGATGTTTAGTCGAACAATATGTAATACACAGCTCTACGATAGATTGGGATCTTTTGATTTTCGAAAAAATCCACTCTGCGTTTCACAAAAAAGTCAACTTCACAACAATGTTCTTTCCGGTTAATTCGTTAAAACGAAAAAATCGATCGGCGATTCGATTGATTTCCAGAAATCCGACCCGACTGCGCCAATTAACTCACTAGCTCGAAGATTTTCCTTTTTAAAAAATTTATTTTACAAATAATATTACATTAGAGCTTAAACTACTTCTAATGTATTCAACTGACTGACTTAACAATGGGTAAACAAAGAATATATAAACATGCAATATGATATGCTGAGCTAAGGGCTTTCCATAGAGGTAACTCGTGTAAAAAAGTATTCGTAGAGTAGAAAATTGATCGCTCTAAATCCCGGCTATATTATTTAAAATGCAAATATTTCAAACGATTGTGACAATTTCTTTTTTCTATTACTTTAAGATGAAAATAGGTAAATTAAGTTAAATTAATAGGTTTTCGGCAGCTTTTCAGGTATTTTTATATTTTACACATGTAATTATCAAAACATTTAATAACTAATATTAGCAATAATTAAATTATTTTAACTTTCAGTACGTAATTTCCAATACATAAAATTTCTAAAACAAAAGAGTAGTCATGATTCCATATCTCTTTTATTCTGATTGACCAATTTTTTTGTGAGAAAAATATTATTTTTATAGTATAATTGAAAAAAACTTTATGTGTATGCAGTTTATTTATATATACAGGGTGGCCATTTGAAAACGAAACAGAGCCTATTTTGGGTCTTTTCGTTCGCAAAGCCCTAGCGGGGGTGACAAGGGCCCCCAAAATTTTAAATGGAAGGGGAAATCGAGTGATACCTTATTTTGAAGGTATTTTTATGTGGATTATAACCCTAAAGTTTTAAATCGTTGCTATTTGCCTAGTCGATACAGGGGCTAATAAAAGTTACAAAAACATGTCAACATTTTTTATAAAAAAAAATGCTTGTAAATTTAGCAGTTAAATAAATACAAAAAATGTTGTTCTCCTACATTGTGAACCGTACTTTCTGTTTTTTTTTTAATACCCGTAGGTATCTATGCCAATTCTGCAAGGAAACTCTTGGTTATTGTTGAGACTGTTATTATAGCAACATTTTGAAGTTTAATAGTGGTTGTCAATTACTGCTGACAGATCATAGTGTGTCAAACACATAGCTCTTTAAATTTAGTTAGTTACAACATTAAGTGTGATAATGGTTTATTCACTTGCTGAAAGAGTTGAAATATTTTCTCTTTTCTTTGCGAACAATGAAAATGCTAATAGAACTGCCCAGCTCTTTAACACACTAATCGACAGGTCCATCGCAAGTACATTTTGGAATTATTGGTTCAAAAATTTAGGGAAACTGGGTCTGTGGCTAATAAAAAGCGCGAAATGGATAATCCAGTGGTGAATGAAGCTTCAGAAGTAGCTATTTAGGCCATATTGTGCAAGATCCTACACTGAGCACAAGGAAGTTATCAACCGTGTCTGGTATTAAGAGAAGCAGCATTCAGAAGATATTAAAAAAAAAACAAGTTTTATCCGTACAAAATGCATGTCGTACAAGAACTAAACGAAGACGATTTTGATAGGCGAGTACAATTTTGTGAAACTATATCTGAACAAGCCGCCTATGATCCACACTTTCTATTTAATGTATGTTTTTCTGACGAATGCTCCTTTTTCCTAAACGGTACTGTGAATCGTCACAACTATCGCTATTGGGCTGATTCAAATCCTAGAATATTCGAAGGCCCCTTTTTTTTACCTGGCAATTTAACAGGAGAGATGTACCTGGAGTTATTAGAAAATACAATTCATTAGTGGTGCATCACCATTAGTGGAGATACTAGAAAATAACAACGAGTACTTGGAAAATCGTCTAGTTTTTCAGCAAGATGGGGCGCCACCTCACTATGCTGCAAGGGTTCGTCAATATTTGGACCAAACGTTTCCAGGACAATGGATTGGAAGAAGAGGAGCTATTGAATGGCCTCGTTCCCCGGATTTAAGCCCATTAGATTTTTTTTATAGGGCCATTTAAAAACTAAAATTTATGCTAGTCAGCCAACATCGCTAGACCATTTGCGACAAAGAATAATTGAGGAATGTCGTCAAATCACCCAAGAAATTTTGCAAAATGTACGGGAAAGATTTGAACAAAACCTGTATTATTGTATGGAAGTCGAAGGCCAATATTTTGAACATTTACTTGATTTATTTTATCTTTAAGCCCTTTATTTAAAATTATATTTTTTAACATTTTTTTGTAACTTTTATTAGACCCTGTATCGACTAGGCAAATAGTAACGATTTAAAACTAGGTTAGGGTTATAATCCACATAAAAATACCTTCAAAATAAGGTATCACTCGACCCCCCGTTCTATTTAAAATGTTGAGGGCCCTTGTCACCTCCGCTAGGGCTTTGCCCTCAGGGGGGCGAAACTAGGAAAAAAATGTTTCCCCCTTGAATCAAAAATTGACGTGTCCGAGGATTTTTTCGCAAATGTTCTGAGGGACCCAGAATAGGCTCTGTTTCGTTTTCAAATGGCTACCCTGTATATATATGTATGCGGTGTATTTATTTATACATATATATATATATACATATATATATTTTTAGCCAAAATTTCACCATTTATTTCTAAACAAAACACACAACTCAGAGAAGCCATACCGGCTAAGGTCTCGCAGTGACATTAAGATTTTTGGCTACTGGCGACAGTTATAAGAGTCTTCACTTTTTGTTCAAAATTTCCAGCCAAATTATATCGAAAATTGTACCTGAAGTGTAAAATTGTAACTGCACTCAACGAGGCCTTAAAGGATGAAATAAAGGTCAGTATTAAATTTGAACTAAACACATTTATTTCTATTTATTAAAAAAAAAAAAAGGATTTTCTTTAATGTTCATTAAAATTTAACCATCATTTTCAGTTGCGTCTAAGTAAGCATGTTCCAAACTAGTTATGTGACTTGGACTTGCGGAAGACGGGGACATCTGTTGTGGGACACTTTCTTGTTCATAATTATTATAATTTGCTGGGAGAATTGTATACTGATTCCCAGAATATACAGATTGGGGGGATAGGGGAGAGGGATGATCAGAACAATGAGAAAAGGATGTTGAAGGGCGAGTAGAAATGTATGTTTCTGAGGACGAGGGCAAAGGTTGATTATCGTATGTAGTTTGATTGTAATAAGAAGAATGAGAACGTGATGCCTGTAAACGTTTTATAAAAATGCCATCAATTTTGTCCATTAACAGCTGCCTTTCTTCTTCTTAATTTTTTCGCCAGCATTTTTGCTTAAAGATCACATTCGTCTTCTTTAGGAGGTCTTTTATTCAGCACGTTTTGTAGTGACGAAAAAGCTTCTTTCATATCGCGCCCCGCCTGCTGTAATTCAGGAGAAACTTGTCTACGTCCGCAAGGAGTTGGTCTGGATGCTGAAGAAGATTGACTCAAATTGGCGTTGCCTATATTGTTTGCGCTTATAGTTGTTTTACCAATAATTTTAACATTTGATGTTGATGGTTCATTACTTATGTCAGCTACACTTTGCAGTTCTTCGGTTTCAGTATTTTGTTCCTATAAATGATAAAAATAGAATATTTAGACATTTTTAAAGTTAATAAAAATACTGCAAAGTAACAAATTAAATTTTAAATAATTTTTCCTTTCAGATGCCTTCAACTGCAGAAGAATGGATGGCAATAGAAAAGAGATTTAGAAGATTTCCACACTGCGTTGGTGCAATCAATGGGAAGCACATAATAATACAATGCCCAGCTAACAGCGGATCTGAATATTACAACTATAAAAGATCATTTAGCATAGTTCTTTTAGCTTTGGTTGCCAGTAAATTTCGCTTTACTTTTGCTGATATTGGAAGTCAAGGAAGAATAAGTGATGGTGGCGTACTTAAGCATAGTTTGTTGTGGGAAAAAAATTTGCTCAAACGAACTTAATCTGCCAGAACATTGTCCTTTGCCAGGTTCAAATATAGAATCACCCTTTGTGTTTTTGGGCGACGGAGCATTTGCACTTAGTACTCATATTATGAAACCGTATCCAGGCACTCATGAACTTGGCTCACCAAAACGAACATATAACCAAAAATTGTCATCGAGTCGTGTGGTGGTAGAAAATGTTTTTGGGATACTGGCATCAGTCTTTCGCATTTTTAGAAAACCAATATCACTGGGAGTAGATTAAGTATCACTAGTAACTATGACGTGTGTATTACAACATAACTTTCTGAGAAGAAGTAAAACATCAGAACGGACTTATACCCCTACTGGCACCTTTGATATACTAGATGATGATGGATCCATTATTCAACCTGGTTCATGGAGACAAGGAGTAGATAGTACTTGTACTATTAGACCATTACAGAATATACCCCGCAGATCAACCCAACTTGCAACTCAAATAAGGGAAAACTTCATATTTTTGTAATACGCAAAATATTTAATTTGGTGTATTATTTTATGTTGCTAATAAAAACAAACAATTTTTTTAATCGTACCTCAAAATTTTCGGTGTTTATGGTGGATTTGCATTGGTACACTCCTCCCAAAAAAGCCTCCATAACTTCAAAAGCAAACTATTAAGGCTTATAAATCTCCGGATTTAATCGATTCCTTTTTTTCTTAAATGGCTTCTAAATGTAGCCATTAAAAAATCTTTTTTTTTCTTTAAAACTGGTATAGGTATATCCAGTTTCTCCCTTAAACGAATCCATGCATCATTAATCTTTTTTTTATCTTTATCGAAATTATGTTTTGGGTCCCATATCACATCTTTCACTTAATATTCTTCCAAGAACTGTAGTGTAAATTCGTTAGTCCATTCTGCCATTTTTTTAATAATCACTTCCAAAAAACAAAATAACTATAACACACTTTCAAAAGTCGTACCAGCTAACTACAGAATTTCAAAACGACGTCAAATACGATGGCAGACGATAGAAACGAGAGTATGTACGCTACGGTCGCGCCTTTCGTCTCATGCTTTCTTTGATCCGCGCCTGAAAAACCGACAAATAGTGAAGACATGTCGAGACAAGGCGCGGAAGGCCGAGACGAAGCGAGCGCACATACTACACTCTCGCTCTCGATCGGAAGAATAGTTAAGTTATCGTATTAATCCTGGTTATGTTCAAACCATAAAAAGAATAATTTTGCTATCTTGTATATGCGAAATAATAAATTTATATTATATTCGAATAATAGATAGCTGTAATAGAGTGAGATATTTGATTTTTTTTAAACCACAATACAACAAATAAAATTTAAAAATCATTTAGGGTTAAACAAATTAACTCTAAAAATGAAATTAAAATTAAATCTGAACAATAGCAATAGCTAATAGTTATCGTATTTTCGAAATCCTGGTTATATTTAAAAACGTAAAAGGTATCATTTGAGTCATTTTGTAGAACCTAAATACCAATTTTAAATTATATTCAAATAATAGATAACGGTAATAGAGTAATAATATATGAGTATTTTTTTAAAACACAATACTTTAAAAAAATTTTAAAAATCATTTAAAGTATATCAAATGAACTCCAAAAATTAAATTAAAATCAAATCCGATAATTGCTATAGGATTTAATTATTGTATTTTCTTAACCCTATTTATGTCCAAAACGTAAAAGGGATCATTTGAGTCATCTTGTATAATCTAAATATTAAATTACATTCGAAGAATAGATAACGGTGAGATTTCTTTAATGATTTTTTTTAAACAGAATTTTTCAAAATATTTTTAAAAATCATTTAGGGTTAAACAAATTATATCTAAAAATTAAATTGAAATCAAATTAAAACAATAGCTAACGCTATTAGTTATCGTAAAACGTAAAAAGAATCATTTGAGTCATCTTGTATAACCTAAATACCAAATTTAACTTACATTACATTTGAATAATACATAACCATGATTTTTTTTATGGTAAACACAAGCACAAGAGGAAAGTCCTATGTCACTCTTGGAGTGGTGCTTGTGCGAAGATATTTGTGGGCATTTATCTTGAATCGCTGCAGGTGGCAGGATAGGCAGGTGGACTCGATGTTGATGAGCCGCAACTGCTAGACGCGTCCTTCTTGCCGGAGCAGCCCTGGGTGGAATCAGGCCTGCCAGCTGAGAGGAGCACTTACCGTGATAATAACGGTAGAATAAACAGAGATCAGCCACCTTTCTCCTGTGCTTCAGACTATCCAGACTCTTTGTCAGTTCTGGTTTGTCGATAAGACGAATAGCTCTCTTCTGTATATAATCTAGCAGCTTTAAACTATGCTTGGGTGCAGAGCTCCAGACATGCGAGCAATACTCGAGGGAAGGGCGTATTTGAGCCTTATAAACAGTCAGCAGCTGTTCTGGTGTATACAGTTTTTTCGTTTTGAAAAGCACTCCGTGTTTTTTGGAAGCTGCCCTGGCGGTCTCGGCAACATGGTCATGCCAGGACACACTGTTGGTGACTTCGACTCCTAGAAGATGATTTCATTGGCAATGTTTTCCCTGCCATAACCAGCTCCGGGCCATCAACGTTAGTCTTCATCGTAAATACTGTAGCCTGCGTTTTTTTAGCGTTAAAATTGACCAGATTGTTACTGCCTTACTCCAAGATTGCTCTAATATCGTTGTTGGTTGAAGCTACTTCTTGCTGCCTGAGATTCTGAAAAGTTGCGGCTGTCGTTGGTTTGGCGGACTTAAATGTGGAAATAAGTGTGCTATCGTCCGCAAAGCTGTAGATTGGATTGACAGTGGTTCCTAGCAAATCGTTGATATATATCAAGAAAAGGGTGGGGGATAGAATGCATCCTTGAGGGACTCCAGCGTTAATGTTAAATTTGTCGGAGAGGTGTCCATCGACGGCTACTTGGATTGTTCGTTGTTCAAGAAAACTTTTGATTCAATTCAATAATGAGTTTTGTATGCCGATTGAGGAGAGCTTGGTTAGTAGTCCCTCATGCCACACTCTGTCAAATGCTTTGGAAATGTCAAGAGCGACTGAGCGGGACTCGCCGTGCTTCTCCATGGCCTCCGTCCACAAGTGTGTGACGTAAGCCAGAAGATCGCCGGTGGATCTAAGCTTTTGGAAGCCGTATTGATGATCGCTGATTAGTCCAGATGATTCCAGATATCTTAACAGTTGTTGGTTGATTGCTTTCTCCATAATCTTCGATATTACTGGAACTAGTGCAATCGGGCGGTAATTGGACGGCATCATCTTCTTACCCTTTTTGGGTACAGCTTGCACTTGAGCAGTTTTCCAGCTTGTTGGAAATGAGCCCTGTTTATACGATGCCGTGAACAGTCTACATAAGGGAGGAGTCAATTCGTCTGCACAACGTTTTAGTACTAGGGCTGGAATTCCATCGGGTCCAGAAGCTTTGTTGGTGTCTACGCTTTTAAGAATTTTATTTATAATTCGTTGGGGAAACGAAATTTCTCCCATCGATGAATTCATACTTGGCAAATATGGCGGTGTTTTGCCTTGCGAGTGCAGAGTAGAATTGGACGCGAAGAGTTTACCCAGTAAGTTGGCTTTTTCCCTTGCTGTTACCGCGATAGAACCATCATCTGCTGTTAGGGGTGGCAAGGCCGACTTAGCAAATCCTTGACTAACGGCTTTCAATACAGACCAGAAAGATCTTGTGCCATTTGGGCAGTTTAGCAATTTGTTTTTGATCCTGTTGTTGTGACTCTCTTTGCATTCATCAATAATTCGCTTGCAGCTATTTCTGGAGGTTAAAAAGTTCCTCCAATTTTCGGTGGAAGGATGTTGACGCCATTTGCGATATGCTGCGTTTTTAGTGTTTACTGCCTTTTTGCAATTCAGGTTGAACCATTGCTTGTTGTTTGATCTGCATTTAGTAGAAAAAGGGATATAAGCTTCCATTCCTACCAAGATCGTCTCTGTAATTTGGTTTGCACATTCTGAGATGTTATTGGTTCTAAGGCAGACTTCTTTCCAAGGGAATGAGCGATAAAATTCCCGAAGATGGTTCCACTCTGCTGATTTATAGTGCCATACCTTCCGCGGCATCGGAGGATCCTGCGTTTTAACATCCAACTGGCAAGAGACTGTTATCAATTTGTGGTCCGATGTTCCTAGGGGGGCCTATACTGATACAGTGTACGAGTCAGGGTCTGAAGCCAAGACCAGATCAAGGAGACTCGCGAACTCGCCGTCTCGATCGAGGATTCTGGTAGGTTCCTCCACAAGCTGCGTAAGCTCGCATATGGTGGCAAATAGCTCAGCTTCTCGTCCTTCATCGTCGTTCTTGTTGCAGAAGCGCAGCCAGTTGATATTGTGAACGTTAAAATCACCCATGACGATGATTTCTGCGCTTGGGTAGTCAATTTGCAGTTGGTTAATGCAATCAACCAGGTTCAAAAAGAGCCGCCTATATTGGGTGTCGCTTGGTGGTCTGTAGATAGAGCAGATAAATTTCGTGGCTCCACTGGCTATTATTTTGAACCACATAACGTCGAAGTCCGCAGGTTCAAGCGTTTCCTCCCGCTGGCAACTCAAATCGCTCTTGACAAATACTGCCAATCCAAAGTTTAGTCGAAATCGGGTGTGTAGATCGTATCCAGGATAAATGAGGTGAACATTTGTTGTTGAAGGTTTCACCTTTGTTTCTGCCAATGCCAGAATGTGAGGCTTATTTGATTGCAGGTGTTGGTGTACTGCATTAATATTGGTGTTTAGGCCTCTGATGTTGCAGAAATTGATTTTTAGGCTTTTAAATCCGCCTGATGGACCCCCCCGACCAGCCTCCGCCCGGAGATCCGAATGGGAGGCTAGTTTACCTCCGGAAAGTTTTGGTCGTGAGGGCGCCATCATGCATTAATTTTACTACTCCATTTCCCCTTTGGAAACCGGACACATCGACATGGCGGCGAAACGTGAGTTCCATGGAACCTATGTGGTCCTATGTGGTGGTATTGAACCGGGCGATGCAAGTGGACAACATCTACCATAAAAACTACTACTACAAAATGATAGAGTGAGATATGAGTATTTTTTTAAAACACAACACTTCATACATTTGAATCATCTTGTATAACCAAAATACCAAATTTAAATTCCATTCGAATAATAGATAGCCGTAATCTAGTGAGATATGACTATTTTTTTAACACAATACATCAAAATATTTTTTAAAATCATTTAGGGTTAAACTATAATATTCTTAATTTGGGGATATTAGGAATATATTGTTCGAATGGAACGTACTTAAATTAAAACTCATTCTCTACTAAAACCAAAACTATATTATTTCTATTCAAGTATAATAACCTTTTGTTCGATAGCTAACTTGCTTACGCTATCATAATTAATCGACCTACTTATAGGCTAGAGGCAATAACTTTACATCAAAACTTATTTCCTTTATGATTTCGCATAGAAACAATAAGCCATCGCAGAATTTTTTAAAAACTACTTTTAAGGGTCTTTAACCTATTGCATACTACCACAAAACAAATTATATCTGAAAATTAAATTGAAATCAAATCGGAACAATAGCTATAGCTAATAGTTATCAATCTTCTTTATCCTGGTTATGTCCAAAACTTAAAAAGGGTGATTTGGGCCTTATAACCTAAATACCAATTTTAAATTATATTCGAATAATAGATAACCGTAATAGAGTCAGTGACTTATGACTATTTTTTTAAAACATAAGACATCAAAATATTTTTAAAAATCATTTAGCGTTAAACAAATTATATCTAAAAATTAAATTAAAATTTATTCGGAACAATAGCTAATGCTATTAGTTATCGTATTTTCTTAATTCTGGACTCTGGTTATGTTTAAACCGTAAAAAAAATCATTAGGCTATCTTGTATATGCGAAATATTAAATATAAATTATATTCGAATAATAGATAACAGTAATAGAGTGAAATGTGACTATTTAAAAAAAAAACAATACATCAGAAAAATTTTAATAATAATTTACAGTACATCAAATGAACTTTAAAAATTAAATTGGAGTCAAATCGGACAGTGCTATAGGGATTAATTGTTCTATTTTCTTAACCCTGATTATATCCAAAACGTAAAAAGAATCATTTGAGTCATCTTGTATAACCTAAAGACCAAATTTAAATTACACTTAAATATTAGTTATTCGTAATAGAGTGAGATATGACTATTTTTTAACGGGAACAGTACAACACCTTACCATTCTTAGATTTATTACTTAAGAGGGAAAGAAATAAGATATCCTTTGAAATATTTCGTAAACAAGCAACAACAGATAATATTATACAATATAATTCAACAGCAGCGTCCTCACATAAATTTGCTGCTTTCCATTCTTTATTTTACAGACTTTTTAACATCCCACTTTCTCGTGAAGCTTTTAAAAAAGAATTCCTTACCATTAAACAACTAGCAGTCAGTAACTTTTTCCCTCTTAAACCTATATATAAAATGTATTTTCAGTATGTGAACAAGTATAAATTATCATTTAATTTTATCAGACAACAAACAAACAATATCAAAACTTTTAGGTCGTTTACTTATTTTGGACCAATTTCTTCACAATTATCCCGCTTTTTTTTCTCCCTTTGGCATAACCCCAGCTCTTAAAACCAATAATACCTTAAAAAGACATCTAATTAAAACTAAAGATAAACTACCCCCGCTATCTTCTCCAGGAGTTTATGAGATTAGGTGTAAAGAGTGCCCTGCAGTGTATGTCGGCCAGTCTGGTAGGAAGATTTCTACTAGGATTAGTGAACACAAGGCCCAATACAATAAATTTAAAAATACCGAAATCACTGTGACCAGATCAGCTTTTGCTAATCACCTTCTCGACTCCAAACATGATTTTCCTGACAGCCAAAATATAAAAATACTGCATCAATGCAACAAAACTAAAAAACTAGACTTGTTGGAGACAATGGAGATTAGTAAAGCTTTTAAAAGCCCAGATCTGTCCTGTGTTATTGAAAGGTTTGATTTTGATGGCCACCTAGTTTTTAATAACCTCAAGTAGTTCTAGACTCTTAAATGATGGTTAGATTTCTAAAATGTATAAAGGATTTGATTGTTTAGTTGAGTTGTTTGTAAATAGATAGTGCCACTTTATTGTAATCTTTGTTTACTTATATATTAGGTGTTTTGTGTATGTTATGGTAAGTTTTTGTTAATTTCTCCTTTTTTCGGGTTACATAATTTTAATTATTGTTTAGGTCTGATGATGCTCTAGTCGAGCGAAACATGTAACCTTCGTTATTTTAATAAATGTATTTGTGATGCTGTAGATTTCGTGTTTTTTACCTTTTATAAAAGCTATAGCTAATAGTTGTCGATTTAATTTATCCAAAACGTAAAAAGAATCATTTAAGTCATCTTGTATAACCTATATACGAAATTTAAATTACATTTGAATAATAGATAATCGTAATAGAGTGAGATATGACTATTTTTTTTTAAACTTAACACATCAAAATATTTTTAAAAATCATTTAGGTTTAAAAAAATTATATCTAAAAATTAAATTAAAATTAAACCGCAACAATAGCTAATGCTATTAGTTATCATATTTTCTTAACTCTGGTTATGTTCAAACCGTAAAAAAGATCAGTTGGCTACCTTGTATACACAGAACACAAAGAGGAAAATAGAAAAAAAAACATAAATGGGGATTTGCGCCACGGGAAAGGTTCGGATCGCGTCCACTTTGGCGCTAGTAACACTGTCCCATTTTATTTTCTGTTTTCTATTTTGACTGACAGATGGCAGCACTATATGCAAAAAAGTGTGCTTACTTTTCGTTTCCTGGTAGTTGGCTGGGAATTACAGAAAACATTTAGAATTCATATTTTTGTGCGAGTTTATGATATTTATCACCATAATAGATTTTCTTTTTATGTGAATAGTGATTAGTTTCTTATTATAAACTGTTGTGACAATTTGTGTTGTGTTTTATTATTAAAAAAACAAACTAACAGGACATTATAGAATAGATTGTAGTGCTGTAACCTGTGGTAAATTTCCAGATTAGGGTTGCAATTTACAAAACTATTATTATTTGTTTAATAAAGACCTAGTTTTCAGGTAAGATTCTATATACTCTCTTTTATTTTAATATTAATATTTTAAAATTTTAGTTTCTCTATAAATAATCATGTTTTCTACTGCTCCACAGTCACACCCAAAAAAATGTTGTGTAGTGTCTGAATCAGGATGGTAAGAGGCATAGATTTCCAAAAAATGACCCAGAAATATACAATGTATGGATTTATGGAATATTAATCCCAGTGGCGGCTCGTGGGTCAATCTTCAGGGGGGTCATTTTGGTTTGAAAACTTATAGTTTACTCAGAATAGAAAAAAAAACAAATCAAACTATTGATTTTTTAAAGTATTTGAAAGATCTTTTAGCATTTATATTTTAGATTAAAAAATACAGACTTAGATAAAACTCAATAATATTTACCGAGATATTTATCCTATTAAGCGGGTAAAAATAACTTTAAATGCTTAAATCGTTTTCCGAATATTAACTTTGCCTTTTTATTAGAGTAAATATTTTAAATAAAAATATAGGAAAAAGGGTATAAACAGGTTATCGAAACCACTCCAGAACCATCGTACGTTTTGGAGATCGGCCGAAAAAGGACGAAAAAGCGTGTAAATTTGCAAAAAATATTTTTATCGGTTTATGTTGACTCGCCGCTTTTTGCAGGATAAGATTAAGTTGATGGGCATAGCAGTAAATAAAGTGTGCATTTGGGTATATTTCTTTAATTTTTGTTTGTACTCCTCCCAGTTTACCGCTCATGACTGATGCACCATCGTAACTTTGGGCAATTAATTTTTCAGGTGCTTCATTAATTTTTGATAATTGAAGTTCTTCCAATATTACATTAGTTAAGTGTTGTGCTGTGGCACCTGGAGGGTTAACAAATTTCCAAAATCTTTCATGTACAATATCAGTTAATACATATCACAATATGACAATAAATCTGCGTTTTATTGGAGCTGTCTGTGGTCTCATCTACTTGAATTGCCACAAAATTTGTCTGGCCAATCTCCTTAATTATATGAGTATGTCAAATGGCTAACATTGATTCTAAAATATCGTTCTGAATTGTTTTTCATGTGCCTTTAAATACTGTACTTTTTTCAATATGTTCTTTAAACATTAAATCCAGTTCAGAAACAAAATCGATAAGGCCCAGAAAAATTCCAGGATTATTGGAGCCGATACTTTCGTCATGACCGCGCAATGCAATTTCGAAAACTCCGCACAATTTTACACAGTCGATTAGTTTGTTTAAAATATACCTATTTTTAGAAACTGATTCATTAAAGTCATGCACAGATTTACGATATACACTATCAAGTTGCTGTCTTATGTTAACACGTCCTAAACTTGCGTAACTCATTGATGAATTTATATGAGTAGTGGAAGAAGCATGCTTTGTAATTTTCACTTTTAAATGCTTCATGTCAGTTACTCCATTTTTCGCCCATACAGCGTCATTCGAAAACAATAAATACGGGTAGCAAAAAAATGCATTTCTCACACTGCAGCCACAAATCCAATCACACAAATTGTACATTGATTCTTTAAAATATCTTTGAATATCTTTACCCCTATCCTTTGTTGTTTGTTTTAAATTCATATTTGGTTTTGGTCGACCACTTTCCTTTTTCTCAAGCCGCCGTTCATAATTTAATGTTCCAGCAGATTTTAAGGCAATTATTTCGTGCGGGCGGCAAACAGTAACTAACTAAAACAAAACAATAAAACATTCATCCAGTCGGGCCGTCGACTACGTTAGCGATATAGGACTGAAAGGTGACTCTCACTCCCGCTCACGAAATGCTAATCTGCCTTCTTTGTTCTATTTTACATGCATTTCTCCATAAGCCATAAGAACTGTATAGGGACAATTTAAAATACGGCCCAGCCGAGGGGCTTGTGATGCGCGCGAGGCGCGATAATATATTTATTTGTTTTGCCAATGCAGACTGCTTAGAGAATTTTATAATTCACAATGAAGTTTTAGATAAAAGATATTTATAATAAAATTGGTATTTTTATGAGATTATTTAAGGGGGGTCATTGACCAATTGACCCTAAGAAGGAGCCGCCACTGATTAATCCACTCCTAATTATCATTGTTTATCCTTGGAACAAATCTATAATCGTTTTTATGTTTGCGATTGTCACTTGAAAGAGTACTGCAAAGTGGCAACCAGTAAGAGAGGACTCAAAAGAGCAGCAATACCTACTCTTAACATTGAAGGTAAGTAAATGAATGAATTACTATTAAAAGAATATCTATGTAAATCTTATTTAGTAAGATTTAGTTATGTAAGTTATTTTATTATTTAATTTTTTTCCTTAAATTGTTGGCACAAATTGGTGGCAAACCTAAAATATGGGATCCATATTTTTTATTTTTTTTCAATGAACAGGGTTTTCCATATTGCAATTAAAATTTCCACGTTTTACTTATATATATCTACATATAGAATGATATTACTATTTTATTTTTTAAATAGAAAATTATGTTTTACTAGCAAAAGATCTTTCAAGTTCAGTCCTCTTACCACTGAGGGCTTTGAGTATAAAACATTTACCTTGAAAACTGTTTTTTTTCTTTTTTATACTAATAAAACAGAATGCTGAGTTATTAAAAATAAATTTTTGATTATTGGGCATTAAAATATTTTATAAAAAAGTGAAAATTGCTTGTATCTTGTACTCAATATTACCTTTTGGCTGAGGAGAACAAAATAATTTGATATTTTAAACCCCGCATCTTCAACTGGGGGCTTACATAATATATACTTACCTCAAATTGTTGTTTCCGAGAGCAGCTTTTCAAATATTAAAGTTAATGGATCTGTCTTTAGTTGATTTTAAAAAATATGAAAAGCTATAGATTTTAAACTTGAAAACAAATGATAAAGGATCAAGTAGGTACTTTATAAAAAAATGAGTCATATCTTTTAGAGTGATATGACTTAATCCTGAGTTTGAGATGTGGATTAAAACATTCAAAACAATAAAATTTTGGTTTAGGTATCAACTTTATATAGGGATTCATTAAATTATGTTAGGAGAGGTTCAAAATATCATATTAATTTTTGAGGCTTAAGCTTTAATAGAATCATTTTAATTTGCTTTAAAATATTTTTTTGCAAGATTTTTTATATATGTAGATCTTATTTATAAAAATAAATAAATTTTAACATCTTGATTTTCTGAGAGTAAAAATTATTTACATTAATTTATATCATCTGGGAAGCAACTTTATATTTAAAGCAACATTTATTTTTTAGGGTATGGTGCTTATAATGCTGAGCTATTATTAAGCAATAAAGGACATATAATAAATGGCATATATTATGCAAAAGGTAAGATTTCTTCAAAATTCAGAATAAAATATATTTATATACATTTTTGATATTTTCTGCATATTTTTTGTCACTTCTAATATATGAAATGGTTTAAATATATGTTTTACATAATGATTATTAACTATTGATGACATTAACGAATTAATGTTATAATTATTGAAATATTTATTTTTAAAATTAACGTTGAGAAGACGTCGAACATGCTTTTAAATTAATGCATTTTGATACCTAATTATGTTTCAATTAGATTTGGATTTTGTTTATATTTTAATTAAAACCTTTTCATTTTACTTAACATTTGTTAAAATAACAAGTACTGCTTACTGCCTTTTCCCAAAAGTTTTTTTAGCACTTCTCACCAAAAAATTATTAGACCTTCATATGTATCTAAAAATATATAATTAATTTTGTTAAAGGTTCCGTCGACGGGTCCATATATTCTAAAGTTACTAATCTTTTAGAACCTATCAGCCAAACTAATGTGGTAGAAAATATCTTAGAGGTACCTATGGAAATAGCTAATGAGAAATCCTCATATGCTTTAAATCAAAAAGATATTTCTTAAAATACCTCATCTTATATGGAAATAATTGCTATAATAGAAAATTCTAACAATCAAATAGATATTGAAAAAGTTCCATTACAAATTGTACCTAATGCCCTTAAGGAAAAAGGAATTTGCTAAGAAACGTGAGTATACTTACATATGTATACATTTATTATATCTATTTTATATAATTCATTTATTATTATTATATTTATTTATTTTTGTCTCCTCACTAGTTCTTATACGTTTTTTTTATTGCCATTTTTATTGATATTCCTTTAAACAAATGCATTATTTGAATATTTAAAAAATATGTTTTTAGGTCTTGAAAAAAGAAGGTTTTCATTAAAAAGTTTAAATGTTCATCGTTCCATTGAGTTGACACCAAAGGCCAAAAAATTATATAGCAAATTAACAAAAATTATATAGCAAAATAACTTGGAGGAGTAAAACACATTTAAGTAAGTGAACTGTGTCAAATAGGTAAAATAATGGTCTCTGATTATCTATGGGATGAGGAGAAACAATGCTAAGTTGGTCTGCAGTTGAAAAATGACTAATAGCTTTTCCGTAATGGCATTATTATCACACTATTAAAAAACTATGTACCCAATCTCCTCTAAATTTTCAGTAATTGTCTTAATAAAATTATGAAGTATGTCTGATGTAATTTTGGAGATGGGAGATATGTGAACTACTTCCTTAAAGCTGGAACACACACTTGTTATCATAAAAGTAAATGCCGAGGAAGCTAGAGACTTATTATTGACTGATGTTCCAGTGATATTACCGCCTTTATAATCCATGTAAGGGTCAATATGAATTTCATCAAAAAGTAGTGTCACAAATCTCTCGTGATCCTTTAGTAAACTAAACACATTTCGGGCATAAGTTAAAAACATTTTTTTTTCATCTATGTGGGGATCGGTCATGTGTTTGTTACAAATACCCATTATAGTTTGAGGATGTGGTAAAATTAGGGATCCATAATCTCTTAAATACTTGTACGCATGAGGACTAATAGTATAGATTATAGAAGTCAAAATTATTGTACTACTTGAATATCTGTACCTTTCCTTTGCAGTTGTAAGCAAAGCTAATTGTTCACAAATAAAATCTAAAGAATGTACTGTTTTGTTATCTTCAATGTTTTTAAAACTTTTTAGTATGTTTGACACAAAATCGAACCCACGTTTCATTTTATTTATGTCATTTGATGGTTTGACATGATTGAGAATAATATTGCCAAGGGTATTGGTAGCAGTCTCGGTAGCAGTATTTGCATTTAAGTCACAGTTGGGGTTGTCATTATTGGTAACATTTTCCTCCAAAGGCAGGGTAATAATAGTAAGGTCTATTGCTTTAAGTATTGCATATAAATCATCTAAACTATGGGAAGTATATGGAGTTTTAAATTTTGATATTAAAACACAAACTGGCTTGCTATATAAAAAAGTTTCAGCCGTGGTTTTAGTAATTCTATTGTAAAAATTTTACCTGTGTTAAGTTTAAGTGTTGGAATCTTAAACTTAATATGTATAATAAAACATATAATAAAGTACTCTTTATTATATTACATTCAGGAAAATGAGCTTCACATACTTTGGTGTTGTTTGTGGACTCAAAGTCATCTCTGTGTGTGGCTTTTACCCATTTTCCCCTTAGATTTAGGTATATCCTTAGGAAAACCAAAGACATGCACTTTAGGTCTGTTTTTATAGTTTCCGTTACAACCCGGAACACAACACTTTTGAGGGATATTTACAGTCTGGTATTAACTACAAGCTGAACTAGGAGAAAAATATTAAATTAAACACGAACTAAAGTATTAAAGTCTGATATAAACAAATAAAACCGCGACCGAGATCCGATTTTTCTAGTCCGAAATTACGATTTTGCGATTTAAAAGTACGCGAAGAGTTTACATAAATATAACATACACGTTTCGCGGAAATAAACAGTTCCGATTTTAGAAAAAAACACAAAAATGGGCTAATGTTTACTGCGGATCTCGTCAGAAATACCGGCAACCACAGAACATAAATATAAACAACCTAACCTCTCGTTTCATCAGGTGGCACAACTAGTAGATGCGCCGCTGTGAGAGTTATACAGAAAGAACTCCTATTGGCAAGTAACAAGGTATTAGATAAATGATAAAATTTGAAAAAATGGAAGTTTAAATTATAAAAAGAGAAATAAGAATGCACTCTTTTTTTTAACTAAATTGTAAAGTAAGAGCGTTTAAAGATATAGATTTAATTATTTTAAGAGTAATAGATCATCCTAAAGTTCACGGCAATCTGCAAAGTCTGGCAGCGTTGCAGGCAGCCTTCCGCGGACGAACAACGGCAGCGTCAACAGCTGAATTCACGCGAAAATCAACCCGAAGTGCATGGCCCAAACGTGTGACGTCACGAGCAAAATTTTTTGGAGCGCTTTGTCCTTTTGTAGAGGTGTTATTGGGTAAGTTCATCAAAACAAACTTATTAGTTTCCTAGATTTTTGTTTTCGTTTTTTGCTTTTATAAATTCGCTAATATTGATAATTTTTTAACTGATGGTAAATTGTTTTTGAGGTTAGAAAATGTTAATTTGGCAATCCAGGGACCTCTTCAATACTTATGGTCACAGACACAGAACACAAATATATAGAGAAGTGGTGGTTGCAAACAAACTCTTCTGACAAATCAGCTAGCGGCCTCTCGCTTGGCAGCGGAAACTGTTGTAACTAACTTGACAGTTTGACTTGTCTAATTGGACCAATCGAAATGGTAGAAAGGCGTGCCCAAATTAAGGCGGGAAATCACATTTTATTTAATCTGACAATCTTATCATTTAATCGTAATATCTAAAGCAAACGCCTAATCAAAAAGGTTACTCACAGAGAAAAGAGCCTTTTTGTTTAGGTGTTAGCATCAGATATTGATCTGAACAAAAATAAAACTTCAGCTTTATTTTACATATCTAAATAGGTTAATTTACTGCAATAATCTACGAAAGTGTACTAACAATAGTGTACGACATATCACCAATTGGACAAATGGAAATAAAACAATGTTTTTTTTGCTTTAATACATTTATTATTTAATTTTCCTGGAAAAAAAATTACTTAAAATGATATGTATAATATTCAATAATTCATTATAACAGACATTAAATAAACTAGAATTAATCTAAAAATTTTTAAAATTATTTTGTTAGCACTAAACTACCCTAATTTTATATAGCTTAGAAAAGGTTGTCAACATTTTTGTGCTATTTTCTCATAATACATCTAAAGGCATTCCTATTAGGTTAATAATATCCTCATTTTATTAACACATAGAGTCAATAGAGGATGAATCATTCTTATTTAATATGTACTTGTATCTGTTTCCTAAAGAAAAATTAAACAGATTTTAAAATTATTTAAATTATAATCTAAATATTAATTTTTAAAATTAATTAAAAATTCTATAACAGAGTATTATCGAAAGAAACAATATATCCATCGACAAAACAAAATAAACTCTTTCAAAATGAAAACAACTTTTTAGTATAAACATATATCACTTACATAGAACATATTTGTTGGTATTTTATAATACTAACAACATATCTTGGAACTATAATATTACTAAAAACTTAATTCAAGGATAGATGTTTACATAAAATAAAAAGAAACTCTTAAAAAAATAAGTTGTAAGAAAAACATTAATTCTGATCCATTCCGGGTGCTCAGGTCTCTTAGCCGCTATACCTATGTCTTGTCTCAGTGAACACAGGAAGTGGTATGATACGAGCAGGAAATAAAATAAAAAAATAGACAGTGCAAACCTTATAAATCAATTTACTAAATGATTCATGTAAAAAAAAAGACAGAATAAATGTTTAAATAAATATGTATTGTAATGTAAAGCCAGCGGTATCAGCATTATTAAAATTTGTGGAGAACTAATCAGAAGAAATTCTATAGGTCAAAGTCTTAATAATATTTACATTGCATATCCCTCTGCATGTTTTTCTTGTAATATGAACTGAAGGAAATTAAAAAAATCTTTTATTACTGTTTCTCAGAAACATTTAAAATATACATACTCTTACATCAAGGTCAGGAAAATTTCAATCAATTTTTAATTGTTGAATAGAAAATGAGAGGCCAGACATTTTGTAATATGTATTTATAATAATCAAGTTAAAAATTAAATACTTAAAAAGTGAAACTTCTTCATTGAAATCAACTGAATTTGATTTTATTAAAGACTAAAGATTGACAATACAAAAACATAATAGTAATAAATAAAATCAGATTTTCTTACCAGAAACCTGGAATTGCTTGCCGCAAATTAATTAAAATACTACTCCCAATATTGAAAGAGAACTTTTTAGAAAAAAAGTAATAAATTTAAAATAACATCCTTAAAACAAATAGCAAACTCAACCCACGCTGGCATTCATTGAAATGAAAAACAAAACAAACTCAAATGGTATGACAATGACAAATGATGTTCTATCAGTCAATGTCAACAACTGTCTGTCAGCTTCCTGTCAATTTTGCCAAGCAAGATGGCCGATATACGATTCCGATTTTCACCATACAAGTTTCATCCATGTGGTCACAGATTTAACCAGAGAATTCTCTGGTTAAATCTGTGTTAAAGTAAATTGTTGGGGAGAGGGGGGGGAAACAACAGCACACTACTTGATTTGGAACTAATATGTATAATTTATCAGGCCATACTTTATTTGAAAGGCCCTTATAATATACATAGGTATGTCTTTATGTTGCCGTTTACATTTTTTTCCCAAAAAAAAGGTTTTTACTAAATAAACTGTACTCTTCAATAACTAATTTGACGTGTCTTAACGATTTTTTAAAAAATCTTCAGCTTTTGAAATATTCGTATTTTTGGTCACCGTGTAAAAAAACGTAAAGGTAAAAGATGTAGGGGGTGACATATTTCTTTTATAGTCTTTATTACACATAGTTTTAGATATATACAAAATTTTGTAAAAAGTTAAATAAAAAAAGAAAAAAAATATTTAAATTGGACAGCCTTGTATTTTATTCTTATTATAGGTTAGGTACAAATTTTATCTTACAGTTTTTTTTATACAAGATGGTCCAAAAAAGTTAAATCAGATAAGTAAATATAAAAAAATAAATCTGTACCATGTAACTAATGGTTAATTAAACTGCTTCTTAAACAAGCATTTTTTATAATTTTTAATCTTTTTAAAACATAGTTTTTGTCGATTGGTAACTTTATTTTAGGGTTGCCTTCCTTTTAATAATTAAAGTGGTTTATTACAAATAATTTTAAATAAAAGTTTAGTTAGAGACAAAACTAATATAAATTGATTAATTAAACATCAAACTCTTTCTTTCAAAAAAAAATTAAATAAATTTGAAGCAAAACTCGTACTTGGCAGATGTCAAAAAAAGATACACCAATAATTTTCTTTTTTGACGAGCTTTTACAGAAGGTGTTACGTGTGACAAGTGGCAGTAGTGTCGAAAATAGCCTGTAAAAATTTTATGGTAATTAACCTAAATTTTCAACTTTTTTTTTATGTGATGACTCTTAAGAATTTTAGAAATGAAGTAACCTGGTATTCTTCTAAATGCAACGATATGTAGGTACATACTTTATTTTATCAATTTTGCTAACAGTTAAAAAATATCTGAAGTGATGTAGAGAAACTTTTTATTTGCAGTTTTATTTGAAAGATCATACTTCTTGCTTTGTTTAGATCTATTTTTTTTAGGAAATTCACAACTAATCGGCCTAACCGAAGACTTGTTAAAAAAAAGCATATTTGCGCAAATCATTTTACTGACCATGACTTTAAAACTTTAAAAAATATAGGTTAAAAGATAATCCGGTCCCTGTCCATTATAAGTCTTTATTAAATAATGATGGCACTTTACACGTTTTGACTTCTAAAAAGACTTATGCTAACGCAAGGAATTATGATGGACCGACAATAATATCAAATAGTCCTTGCGCTACTCCGTGTAATAGTCCTATCATATTTGAACGTGAGGAATCTGATTTTATACATAAAAATATCGACCTTCCATCTAGTAAGACTTCTCCCATTACCTTGAAGCTTAAAAAAAAATATCATGTCAAAAGAGAGAAGTTTATAATATGCGGCGAAAATTGAGACGTTCACAAGAAAAAGTACGGCAGTCAAAATTCACAGTTTTTACTCTTTTAACTTTTTTATCATTTTTATCTGTTACTGCCATTGTAGTTATGCAAATAAGAGGTAAACGACGCACTCTATATTCTCAATCCGAAAAACAGTTGGCAATATCTTCATACTATAAATCGCCAACCATTCAAAAATGGATTGGACAAAATACTTTCAAGACTGGTGTTGATGACAATATAAAAACCTGTCTTTAACTAAAATGCGATGGCATGGATAAAAAAGAAAAAAAATTTGTGGTGGCTTTTGATGAAATGTCAATTAAAAAATGCCTCGAATATAATAAAAAACTTGACGTTGTTGAAGGTTTCGAAAACTTAGGTCCTTAGGTCGTCAGCCAAAAGAGGCTTCACATATTTTAGTTTTTTCAATTCGAGGTATATATTCATCTTGGAAGTATCCCCTGGCCTACTTTTTCTCTCATTCAGCGACAACTGGCAAAAATCTACAGCGTTTAATTTTGTATATTCTTAAAACATTAACTGAAATAGGGTTTATACCAAAAGCGTTAGTCCGTGACCAAGGTACTCCGAACAGGGCAGCATATAAATTATTGAAGGTTACGAAAGAACAACCCTATTTCCATTTTAATGATTCTAAAATTTTTGCTTTGTTTGATGCCCCACATCTTTTTAAAAGCGTAAGAAATAATTTGCTATCAGGGACTTTTAAATTGCTATCACAAAAAAGCATAGCTTTTAACGTAATTAGAAAAACGTACGAAGTTGACCAATACTGCCAGAACACGTCCCAAAATTACGGACAGGCATATAAACCCCAATGCTTTCGAGAAAATGTGTTGCTCATTGGCTCTACAAGTATTTTCCAAAACTATGGCGGCTGCCATAAAAACTTGTGGATAAGGGATTGATACCTAAAAAAGTAGGCCTTCATACAGCGGAGTTTGTAGAGTTAATGAACAATTTATTTGACGCATTGAACAGTAAGCGCCCTTTTACAAATAATCCTTACAGTTGCGCCCTAAATGAGCATAGCACATATGTAAACCTTATTTTACAACAAAGGAAATCTGTTTTTGGTTCTTTATCTAAATTGGGCCGTAAAAAGGGTAAGTCCGGCATTTTTGAAACAAGGCCTCCATGTTTCGATGGTATGGTACAGACTATTAATGCAATAGAACAACTATGCAATAGCGAAAAGCGGGATAAGATCCAGTTTATACTCACGAATAGACTAAATCAAGGCTTTTTAGAAATTTTTTTTCCATGGCTAGACAACGAGGAGGGTGGAATTTAAACCCAATTGCTAAATCTTTTAGATTATTTTTTAGAATCAAAAGTATAACAGGTTTATTGGCACCCTCTACTTTATCCAATTGCGAAGAAGACACAGGCACAGACCTTTTATTAACGGAGTTGACAAGAACCACAAATTTGTATAAAAACACCAATATTGACACCTCTAACCCTAACGAGACTAACATACACATGGATGAGGATAATTCCAATGATGATATATCCAATGAATTAATGGAGGTTGCCAAAATAGGAGAAACTGTATTATCAAAAATTATATAGTAAGATATAGAGAGGATAGCACTCATAAGCTATTTTTAATTAATAAATTGGTTCAGATAAGCCTATTTAAATTTTGCAAATGGTCAAGAATCAGATTGAAAAATAGCAAGCAAACAATTGCAAATTTACAAAATTTGTAAAGAACCAAAATATTAATTATAAAGAGGTTAGGGGGCCATTTTAGCCATTTATTTATTATGTAAAGTAAAACTATTTCTTGATGTTAATGTTTTTATGTAAAGTACCTAGAAAAGTGAATTTTGAGTTTCTAGTAAATTACAGTCCGAAGTAAGAAAAATTTTATTACTTTTAGTTTCTATTTCTTTAGATTTTTTTATAGAATTCTATATATTTTCTAAATAGAATAATTTTATTTTAGAATGAAAATTTGCTTTGTTTTAATTAATTTCGGATTATTTCATCACAGTTGGGGCATTAAATACGCACTAGTATTATAATTATCCCATCGGCATTTTTGCAGTGTGGTTCTATTTTATTGATCTTGATATTTATAATTTTTAACAAATGAGTTTATGTTCGAATTGGTTGAATGAAGCAATTTCATAAACCAATTTTTATTATAGCAGTGCCTCAGAATTTAAAGAGAGTCGCTCAAAAATTATTATTAAATAGAAAATTTCATTTATTTTAAATTTTTAAATAATCGAACTTAATTTGTCGACTAGGCCTCTAGGGGAAACCACCTAAAAAAACGCGCCGTGAACTCAGGGATGGTGTGGAAAAGAGTATACCAAAAGTGTAAAAACAGAGGTAGAATTTCATGACTCTGATCAACCACTGACGTGTTGTAATCCTTCAGGGTGATGAGGTGGTGGTGATCAGGGTGAATGAGGGCACCAAACAATTTCATAACTTTGGTTTCATTATTAAAGATTAAATCCCCCAGAATGGTTAATCAGACTTTAATATTATTGTTTATCCACTGGCGTCTATTTGTTTATTAGTAGACACATACCTATGCCAATAAAATAAGAATAAAATAGTTTTTTTTTTGCAATATAAAACCGCTCAAAATTTCCCCTATCTTTTTTTTATTTATATGTTTTACCCATAAAGCCAAGAACTACCTAATGGCCAATAAAAAGTATCAATAATAATAGCAAAATTACTAAAATGAAGGGTTTAAATCACCTACGTTTTAAGTTTGCTAAACATATGTACATATATTTGAATAAGTGTGCAATGAGGAAGTTGCATGAAAAACAAAATCGGTTTTTTAGTATTAAAAACCGAAGAAGAAAGTAAAATAATCAATACGTATTTTTTTATTTTGCTTAAATCCGATTATTTCAAAAGATATTCGAGTTTTTAGATTTGTATATATAGATATACAAAGCATGGAGTGACTATCTCTCTATCGTCTTATGACGTCACAGGCACATTTCAAACCGCTGTAACTCTATCAATTTTGGAACTATGAAAAAAAGAAAAAAACACGTGTTTATTTATTTTTCATTCCCTATCAAAATCAAAAATAAAAAAAATTGATGCAACTTCCTCATTCCATCTTTCTTCTTTCTAAACATTTTTTGAAACTGTGAGATATTTGTAGGAATTTGATAATTTTTTATTAACCATTTTTTAGAAGGCGCAATACTACGCAATAAAATAATTTTCTGTAAAACATGAATTCGCCTCAACAATTTAGATTTTATTTAATAAAAATTATATAGTATCTAAATATCTTAAAAACCTTAATACCTAAACTATATGATTTCCACTATAAACGTAAATAAAAAATAAAACTAATCAAATAATCTACTCTACAAAAAAATACGCGCTAATACAGATAAAAATATCTTACTGGGTGAATTTTTGATCATTCATCTGTAGCAGTAGTTTAATTTTGTTAAATTTAGCACAATCTGGCAACCCGCTTCATCGCTCCGTCGAAACAAACCGGCGCGATTTTAAACATTTCCAACACCGGTATAAAGGTTGAATGTGGCGGGGCGGAATAGTCTGCCACCCAAGATGGCCGATTCATTCTGATTGTCTAATTTTTGACGTACATCAAATATGACAATAGTGGCGTTAATGACATTTTAACTGTCGTATTTGACGATTGTCTTTTTTTAACATAGAGAAATGAATATTAAATACATACTTTTAATTACTCTATGTTTTTTAACTTCTCTTTGAGTGGAAAACAAAACAAGCCAAGCCTCATGATTTTCCTCCAATTTAAAGTTTTTAAGTAATTTTATCACTTTTTGTAGTTTTTTTGAGTCCGGGGTTGATAAATTATTTTACAAACGTGCCAATATCGAATCATCGTGCAACTACATAGAGCAGAAAACAGGTAAATTTCAATTATGACATACCTAAGTGTTTTCTAATAATGTTTAGGTGCATCTTGGATGTATTATCATTTTTCAGGATTATAATACAATAGATTTAATCCTATTTTGGACATACCTATGTCACTGTTCTCAAATTAACTTTTTTTTTACAATTCAGTTTTAATTCTTGAACTTTCACTGGGAAAATATCAACTATTTCTTTTTCCTTCTCTTCATCTAGATTAAGATGTTTATGCACATATCCTTTATGCACTAGTTTGTATATTAGGAATTGCCCAGACAGTTACAGAAATCATAGATTTTCTTAATTTCCATTGAATCCATCCTTACAAAAATCTTGTCTGTCATGTAAGTCCGACTAAAAATGTCACCAATTATCGAGTTTGCTCCAAACACTTTTCTAGTTCTTGGGTAGAAATGATATTCACATGGAGTAAAAACACCTATTTGTTCAATTTAAAGAAAATAATGACACATCCAGATTGACATATCCTTCTCAAAAACTGATTTCCCTAATCAACTTAATCCACCTTAAGCTATGCACATTTATAGATAGCCGTGGTCATTTAGTCAATTTAGAGAAAAAGTTTTGGTTGGTTTACAAATGTTTAAAGGATAAAATTAAAAGCCAACTTCAAAACCACAACGACAATCTTTAAGTGTTGGTCATTTTAGAAAATAGAAAGTTTTGACAATGCCTTCAAAATTTGAATTTGAATATCCTCATTTAATACTCATGATACACAATCAGAATAATTTTATTTTTTTAACTTTTTAGCTAATGATACTAAGATTTTAGTATGTAATATCTTATTTTTTTAAATACCTAAATTATCTGAGATATTTTGATAGTAAATGCTATGCTCTTTACAGTCTTATTTTATTTACTGACCCATAATTAAAATCATGTTATAAAAATCGTTTAAAGTATTATCAAGTATTATTATTAAGTTTACAGAATAGAATACAATATAATAGAATACAATAATAGTATTCTACACAATACAATATAATAGTATTTTATTCTGTAAACTTTAATATTATTTAGAACCTTAATTGTAATCATAATTAATGTGATAATTAATACTTACTAATAATAAAGACTTTTTTTTGTATTTTGTATCATTATGATGGAATACTTATTAGATTTAATTTTAACCCAATTAAAATATAATATTGTATACACAATACACTGTCTTAATATGTTTTCTTATGTTTCATGTTCCATACTTACCGGAGACAACCCCACTGACTTGTGACATCTTTACCCAATTGTGACTAACCAAAAATCAAAATTCATATTTTGTTTTTATTTTCTTATACTAAAAAATTAAAATGGAAAAAAACATGCATATTAACTTGTACATGTGTATTTGTGTTATATCTAGTCATATTAATTAATTTATTTACAATGAAAAGCCAGATTTATTTCAAGAGATAGGTTCAGTTTGTGTCTTTATAAGAGTTTATATTTTGTTTTCCATAATATGTGGATATATATTATTTTGTTACAATTGTATAGATGGTTAAAAAATATATATGTTTAATTTTTTATTTAGGTATGTTTGTTAGATGTTTCTTATAATGTTTTATACATTTATGGAAACAAAAAAAGCAGATAATTTTTTTGAAAATCCAGAAATTAGGATTTTCAGTTAAAATATGCTTTATACCTGCAACAATTCTATTTTTTACATAAAAAGATCTTATTAATACCATACTTACAGTTTGCAGTATTTAATTTAGAATATATTGTAACTTTTTTATGCATTTTAAAACCCTTTGTTAAATTTATTTTATTTCATCTTAAAATAAAATATTTAAAAGACAATTTAATTTTGTTTTTTTTTATTTAAAATTTGGTCCCATATCTATCCTGCCAATTTATAATTCTTGGTAAGTATCTATAGCTAAATATCTTAATAAGCAATGTCTTGAGAACCAAATTTAAATTAAATAATATTTTAGTTGATGTGTTAATTATTGATTAAAGTGATGAGGTATGTCTGAGATGCAATATTTTTATTTTTTTTCTCAGCAAAATTAACGATTTTAATTAAATGTGGGTATTTCTAAATTGATAAGCAGATTGTTTTTTTTAAATAAAATTCTATTTAAATATATCTCATCACTCGTCAGTTAACGCATCAACTTCTGTAAATCTGCAAATAACTTGAAATTTAAATATCAGGCTTAAATTTCCCGCCACATGCCACCCAAGATGGTTGCCCCCGTCTCTGTCAATAAAGCTGTCAACAGAATTTCTGTTTGTTTATTAGGACACACGCATTTCTCTATATTTGTGTTCTGTGGTATTTCGCATATACAAGCACAGAAAACCGACCAAGGATAGAAGACAAACCTCTGAATAAAGTTCTGCGGAACAAAACGCCACAAAAACGGTGGATGCGATCCGAACTAGCACAGATACCTGTAAAAATGTATACCGGCCCCTTCACCACATATGGAGAAATGAACATTAAAAATCTGTTGAAATAATAATAGACAATATTAATTAATTTTCCTATAATATTTCAATCAATATTCAGGTAACCTGATGAAATATTATTACATTTCTTTTAAGATTTCAGTTTACCTCCGAACATCAATTGAAATATTATAGAAAAATTAATTTTTGATGCCTATTATTATTTCAGTCAACGATCTGAAAAAGACATTATCAAAAACATAAATAAAATTCAAATATAGAACTAACAAAATATTTATTAAAACAAGTAAAAATATTAAAATCAATAAGTACTACATAATAATATGCATTTACACGGTATTATATTTCAAATTTAATAATATGGAGGTATGGAGGTGAATTTTTAACTTATCATTTCTTGGCGACCTTTTATAAGTATTGTCTATTTTGCATTATGTCTATTCCAAATACATAACATACTACCAAATAATATACATGCAGAAAAAAATAGTTGTCTCTGATACATGTATGTTTCTGTGATTTCACGAATAATAATTTATTATTGGTGAAGATAGATATAATAATATACATCATTTTATAATGAACTTGTAAGTAGGACTATTAATATGTTTTAAGAGGTTTTTAAAATCTGTGGAATTGACATATTTTTCGGCAATATCTATTCTCTCTTTGTAAGATTTAATTTTTTTTCCATTCCATATATTTCACTCCTCCAAGATGTTAATTTGCTATATAATTTTTTGGCCTTTGGTGTCAACTCAATGGATCAATTTGTTAGGTACAATTTGTAATGGTACTTTTTCAATATCTATTTGATTGTTAGAATTTTCTATTATAGCAATTATTTCCATATAAGATGAGGTATTTTTAGGAATATCTTTTTGATTTAAAGCTTATGAGGATTTCTCATTAGCTATTTCCATAGGTACCTCTAAGATATTTGCTACCACATTAGTTTGGCTGATAGGTTCTAAAAGATTAGTAACTTTAGAACATATGGACCCATCGACGGAACCTTTAAAAAAATGTATTATATATTTTTAGATACATATGAAGGTCTAATAATTTTTTGGTGAGAAGTGCTAAAAAAAACTTTTAGGAAAAGGCAGTAAGCAGTACTTGTTATTTTAACAAATGTTAAGTAAAATGAAAAGGTTTTAATTAAAATATAAACAAAATCCAAATCTAATTTAAACATAATTAGGTATCAAAATGCATTAATTTAAAAGCATATTCGACGTCTTCTCAACGTTAATTTTAAAAATAAATATTTCAATAATTATAACATTAATTCGTTAATGTCATCAATAATTAATAATCATTATGTAAAACATATATTTAAGCCATTTCATATATTAGAAGTGACAAAAAATATGCAGAAAATATCAAAAATGTATATAAATATATTTTATTCTGAATTTTGAAGAAATCTTACCTTTTGCATAATATATGCCATTTATTATATGTCCTTTATTGCTTAATAATAGCTCAGCATTATAAGCACCATACCCTAAAAAATAAATATTGCTTTAAATATAAAGTTGCTTCCCAGATGATATAAATTAATGTAAATAATTTTTACTCTCAGAAAATCAAGATATTAAAATTAATTTATTTTTATAAATAAGATCTACATATATAAAAAATCTTGCAAAAAAATATTTTAAAGCAAATTAAAATGATTCTATTAAAGCTTAAGCCTCAAAAATTAATATGATATTTTGAACCTCTCCTAACATAATTTAATGAATCCCTATATAAAGTTGATACCTAAACCAAAATTTTATTGTTTTGAATGTTTTAATCCACATCTCAAACTCAGGATTAAGTCATATCACTCTAAAAGATATGACTCATTTTTTTATAAAGTACCTACTTGATCCTTTATCATTTGTTTTCAAGTTTAAAATCTATAGCTTTTCATATTTTTTAAAATCAACTAGATCCATTACAGATCCATTAACTTTAATATTTGAAAAGCTGCTCTCGGAAACAACAATTTGAGGTAAGTATATATTATGTAAGCCCCCAGTTGAAGATGCGGGGTTTAAAATATCAAATTATTTTGTTCCCCTCAGCCAAAAGGTAATACTGAGTACAAGATACAAGCAATTTTCACTTTTTTATAAAATATTTTAATGCCCAATAATCAAAAATTTATTTTTAATAACTCAGCATTCTGTTTTATTAGTATAAAAAAGAAAAAAAAAAACAGTTTTCAAGGTGAATGTTTTATACTCAAAGCTCCCAGTGGTAAGAGGACTGAACTTGAAAGATCTTTTGCTAGTAAAACATAATTTTCTATTTAAAAAATAAAATAGTAATATCATTCTATATGTAGATATATATAAGTAAAACGTGGAAATTTTAATTGCAATAAATTCAATATGGAAAACCCTGTTCATTGAAAAAAAATAAAAAATATGGATCCCATATTTTAGGTTTGCCACCAATTTGTGCCAACAATTTAAGGAAAAAAATTAAATAATAAAATAACTTACATAACTAAATCTTACTAAATAAGATTTACATAGATATTCTTTTAATAGTAATTCATTCATTTACTTACCTTCAATGTTAAGAGTAGGTATTGCTGCTCTTTTGAGTCCTCTCTTACTGGTTGCCACTTTGCAGTACTCTTTCAAGTGACAATCGCAAATATAAAAACGATTATAGATTTGTTTCAAGGATAAACAATGATAATTAGGAGTGGATTAATATTCCATAAATCCATACATTGTATATTTCTGGGTCATTTTTTGGAAATCTATGCCTCTTACCATCCTGATTCAGACACCAAGCTACACAACATTTTTTTGGATGTGACTGTGGAGCAGTAGAAAACATGATTATTTATAGAGAAACTAAAATTTTAAAATCTTAATATTAAAATAAAAGAGAGTATATAGAATTTTACCTGAAAACTAGGTCTTTATTAAACAAATAATAATAGTTTTGTAAATTGCAACCCTAATCTGGAAATTTACCACAGGTTACAGCACTACAATCTATTCTATAATGTCCTGTTAGTTTGTTTTTTTAATAATAAAACACAACACAAATTGTCACAACAGTATATAATAAGAAACTAATCACTATTCACATAAAAAGAAAATCTATTATGGGGATAAATATCATAAACTCGCACAAAAATATGAATTCTAAATGTTTTCTGTAATTCCCAGCCAACTACCAGGAAACGAAAAGTAAGCACACTTTTTTGCATATAGTGCTGCCATCTGTCAGTCAAAATAGAAAACAGAAAATAAAATGGGAGAGTGTTACTAGCGCCAAAGTGGACGCGATCCGAACTTTTCCCGTGGTGCAAATCCTCATTTATGTTTTTTTTCTATTTTCCTCTTTGTGTTCTGTGGGCCGGTGAGCCGTCGAGCCGCCCAACTCAATATGATCATAGAATAACCAGACAAATCAAGATCGACACGCGCGACACGCTAGAAAAGAAATTTGGCACCTCAGCAGCTCGCATCGCGAGCGAAATTCCTTGGCCGCCCAACTACCGTCCCAGCTGATCAAGTTGGGTGTCTAAATAGGTGCCATTTACAATGCATTGGAGTATTTTTTTATTTGTCTGGTTATTCTATGATAACAGTAATAGAGTAAGATATGACAATTTTTTTAAAAAACAATACATCAGAAAAATTTTAAAAATAATTTACAGTACATCAAATGAAATTCAAAAATTAAATTGAAGTCAAATCGGACAATGCTATAGGGATTAATTGTTTTATTTTCTTAACGGTTATGTCCAAAACCTAAAGAGGATCATTTGAGTCATCTTGTTTATACGGAAAGAATATAATTTAAAATTGGTATTTAGGTTATTCTAAATACCAATTTTAAATTATATTTGAATAATGGATAACCGTATTAGAGTGAGATATGACTATTTTATTAAAACATAATACATCAAAATATTTTGAAAAATCACTTAGGGTTAAACAAATGATATCTAAAAATTAAATTAAAATTAAATCGGAACAATAGCTAACGCTATTAATTATCGTATTTTCTTTTTTCTGGTTATGTCTAAAACTTAAAAAGGATCATTTGGGTCATCTTGTATAACCTAAATACTAATTTTAAATTATATTCGAATAATAGGTAACCGTAAAAGAGTGAGATATGATTATTTTTTCAAAACACAATACTTCAAAAATCATTTAGGGTTAAACAAATTATATCTAACAATTAAATTAAAATTAAATCGAAACAATAGCTCACGCTATTAGTTATCGTATTTTTTTTATTCTGGTTATGGCCAAAAAACGAGAAAACCTTACGTATTAAACGCACCCGCTTTAATTTCTAATAAAATAAATATTTGGTCCGTCTCGAAAATCACCAGACAGTCTGTTCAGCAATTTATTTATAGAACTTTTGTTTGCGTGTGTATCGACCAATCAGGAGCTGCGATGGTTCCCGTTGTTAAGGTGATGATAGGTCAAAGGGATCGCCGCCGACCGGTCGGTTACTTTACTGACTTTTTTATTATTCATAATCTGTTACTTGTGCAGAAAGACACTCGATCGCGCTCGCTAGATTTTGTCGCGAACGGACTTTTACTTCTGTAACTTTTATTATTTTCTCGCCTTTACAGTGTCGGATCTTAAATTTTGTAATTGATTTTGTTGTAATAAATCAATTTATCCAAGTTAAACCCGGTTTGTTTTGCTTTACTTCGTCGTAAAAAACCTGAAACTTAAACGTATACTTCCCTGAAGTTAAATTCATGATATCGATAAGATATTTTCACCGAGTCGATCGTGAAAAAGAGATCCGCCCCAACATTTTGGTCCATCGGGCCGGATAGATAATCAAACCATTTGATTATTTTAACCTGAATTAGTGCCGATTGATTGGAAATTCGTCGATAGATCTTCACTGTTAAAGGTTAGTCCGTTTTAACTTTCATCTCAACCAAGATTAAGCCACAGCAGCCACCAGAGCCTGTCTTGAAATCTTTGAACCTATATTACTACCCCAATTCTTAACCGCAGACGTTTTTCTTGCCTTAGTTTAAAGGTTTTCATGAGTTTCTTTTTGTTTCACCTACTTTAAAAAATATTTGTTTCAATCATAATTTTAAAATATGATTTGTTTTCCGTACGTGCTTTATAACCCTTTTTTATTTGGGTGGTTTATTTGTACTTTACTCGTTTAAACCTCACATACCTTCGCGCGTATATTATTTTTGATTTATTTGTTGAATAAACACCTACTTATATTATTTTACACTGGTCTTGCATGTTGGTAAGTACCCAAAACCTTTTGCAGGATTTAATTTTAATGCACTTGGATTTAAAACAATAAAATTTCGTACTGTGTTTTATTGTTCTTATCTCGTTGTTGGCTCGTTGTTGTATAAAACCTTTGATAACTAAGTAAAGTTTTTTTGTGGGTTGTTTGTTTGTGGAAAAATTGTAATTTTGTTACCTTTTTAAACGAAAAATAATAGGGAGTGAATAAATAACCGCAGAGGAGAATTTGGCTAAAGCTAAAACTTAAATTCCTCATTAATCGCCGTGGTCATATTAAAGGGACTATCACGCGTTTTCAGGGTTTTTTGAGTTCGTTAACACCAGACACTTTGCATCTTCCAGAAAGTGTAGCGCAAACAAAAACGAGATTAAAGATTCTGGAACCCTCCTATGTTGAATTTCAACATGCTCAGAGAGCCATTGAAGACCTTTGCGCAGTACACAACCTCCCGGACGACGATCAACAAGAAAATTATCGCGCTGAGTTTGAAGAAAAATATTTCAAGGTTATGTCTATGACCCAATTGGCCCTTAAACCTTCTCCCGCAACAATCCCTGATAATCCTCAAGGTTTAGTTCAAAATACTAATATGGATCCGATTGTGTCGAATATGTTTACTACAAAACTTCCCCCAATTGCCATTCCGGAGTTCTCAGGTTCCTACGATACTTGAACTCAGTTTCACGAAACATTCACATCCCTTATTGATGCCAATCCATCCCTATCAAACGTTCAAAAGTTTTACTATTTACAATCAGCTCTTAAGGGTGATGCATCTCATATCATTAGCTCTTTAACCGCAACCAATGAAAATTACACTATTGCCTGGAAATTATTAATCAACCGATGCCAACATTAAAAGACCATTATCCATTCACACATCAAAGCCCTATTTAACTTGCCTCCAATTAAAGAGGAAACCCATTTAAGCTTGCGTAAATTCTTAGACAATTTTCAAAAGCATTTCCGCCTATTACAGAACCTAGGAGAAAACGTGTTGGATTGGAATACGATGCTTATCTACTTACTCGTATCTAAGCTAAATCAAACGACTCGGAGGGAGTGGAAAATATACTCTAAGGATAAAGAAAGACCTTCAACACAAAACTTTATTGATTTTCTCACTGAACGGTGTCACTTGCTCGAATCGATTGATTTCAAGGCTGTTAATAGCAAATTTGAAAATCCCAATAAATCTGTCGCTGCACACAAGACCCATTCGCATGCGACATTCGTAGACTATCCTAATCCTATTTCGAATACTACTTGTTCACTTTGCAATGAGAGCCATTTTGTTTATTCATGTAATTCTTTTATTTTATTGAGCTGCCAATAAGTTCTCGCTACAAAGAAGCAAAGCGTTTAAACCTGTGCACTAATTGTCTTCGCCCCGGTCATTTTACTTCCGTTTGCAAATCTAAATTTACTTGCAAAACATGTCGTCGTAACCATCACTCATTGTTACATCAAGATATCAACCTAACCACTAATCCTTCCACAAGTAATACAGCATTTAAGCCAAGACCGATTACCAGATCAAATATACGTTATAGTTTATCCTGTGCCAATGCAACCGCCAACACATATGTTCTGCTGTCAACCGCCTTAGTCAAAGTATATGATAACCACCGAAACCCTATTTTATGTAAGGCGTTATTGAACAGCGGTTCACAATCCAATTTTGTGTCTAAAACCTTGTTTGAGAAATTAAACCTCGCTTTTAATAAAATAATTATTCCAGTTTGTGGAATCAACCAGGCCACTACCTTTATTAAGAAACGTGTTAATCTGTCTTTAGGCGCCAATCACAATGGCTATAAATTTAGTTATAAATATATATAACTAAATATATTATACTACTATACTATAATACTATACTATATATTATATTATAAATCAGCTCTTGTAATAGACAAAATAACTGAGACTATTCCACCTCAACCTTTAGATATCTCTTAGAAACCTCCCAGGTTCCTATTCCCATTGATATTTGTCTCGCTAATCCAACCTTTTCTGAGCCCTCAGAAATAGACCTTCTAATAGGGGCTAGTTTGTTTTACAGTTTATTAAGCTGTGGACAAATAAGCTTAGGAAAAAATAATCCGATTTATTTTCAATTGTCATTCGTTTTCGACAACATAATTATGTGTTGACTGGTGATATAGCGAAAATGTATCGCCAGGTCTTAATCGAACCCCAGCAACACCTTCAAAGAATTGTCTGGCGCGAAAGCTCAGACACTGAGTTATCTCACTTTCAATTGAATACCATCACGTATGGCAAAGCTAGCGCCTCGTTCTTGGCAACTCGTTGCCTGAAGCAAATATCGCTGGACAAACGTTCTGAATACCCTATTGAAAGTGAAATCATAGAAAAGGACTGTTATGTCGATGACGTCATAACCGGAAGTGCCTCATCAGAAGGTCTTCTAAAAATAAGAAATAATCTCTCAAAAATTTTTAAGGAATACGGTTTTGACTTAAGAAAATTTGCTTCAAATGACCTCTTTTTATTGTCCGATTTAGCAAACGAAAACTCAATTGAATTTTCCATTAACAATTCCCAGAGTTCCAAAACATTAGGAATTGAATTGGAATTCATTATCTGATAAATTAATCTACCATTCAAATGTTAATCCTAATCCAAGTATAGTAACCAATCGTTCTATGCTATCCGATATCTTTTAATTCTTCGATCCCTTGGGATTGCTAGGCCCTATGATAATTCAAGCCAAGTGTCTTTTACAAAACCTATGGTTATTAAAAATCCCCTTTGATGAACCTGTTCCATCTGATATTCGCCAAAAATGGTCAAAATTTGTTAGCAATCTTCACTCGGCTAGCACTATAAAAATTCCACGTCATGCCTTTCTTAAGAATGCCTCTACCTTTCAATTACATGGATTTTCCGACGCATCCATCAATGCTTATGGTGCGTGCATATACATACGATCCCAAGATAGGAGTGATAGTATAGTCAGCAGATTAGTTTGCGCCAAGTCGAGTGTCGCTCCTCTCGAGGCGGTTTCATTGCCGCATCTAGAACTTTGCGGTGCGCTTTTATTAGCCAAACTCATGAAGGAACTTCGTGAAACCTTAGACAATCGACCCGTTGAGTTATTCTATTGGACAGACTCGTCTATCGTCCTTTCCTGGTTATGCTTAGAACCCCGAATTTTAAAGACCTTTGCATGCAGCCGCGTAGCGGAAATACAGCATCTCACAGACACAAATAATTGGTATCATATTCCTTCAGCAAAAAATCCTGCTGATTTAATCTCCAGGGGGATTGATCCTCATGACCTAAAAAATAGTGACTTGTGGTGGCACGGTCCTAGTTTTTTAATTGAATACACTGAGAATTGGCCCACTATCAATCACATTAGCAAATATGCACGTCAACCCAATGACTCAAAACAAATTCCCGAATTCAATCCTAATCGTGTGACATTAACCACAATTATTCCTTCCCAATGTTTGAATGAAATCTTGAATAAATACTCAAGTTTTACTAAATTCATTCGTATTTTATCATATTGTTTTCGCTTTGTATTTAATTGTAAAGCATCCATGGGATTAAGAAAAACTGGCCCTATTCAACGAATTCAACAAGTCAAGCAAATTCAAAGGGAATATTTTGGTGATGAGATCGAACGAAGTAAACGAGGCAAGAATGTCCGAACCTCCAATCGTCTAAGCAAGTTAAGCCCGTTTCTCGATAAGGACGGTATTCTCCGGGTTGGAGGTAGATTAATACACGCCAAAGTTAACTTTGATTACAAACACCCTCTGTTGCTTCCCCATGACTCTGTCTTTACAAGGTTAATAATTCAGTATGTGCATGAGAAAAACCTGCATCCAGGCGTTCATTCTACCTTATCCTTTGTCCGCCAAAGATTTTGGCCCATAAATGGCAAAACCCTTGTAAAGGGTATTATACGAAAATGTATTCGATGCTTTAAAGCAAATCCAAGACACCTTCAACCACAAATGGGGGATCTACCTGCCCAAAGAGTAACGCCTTCTTATCCCTTTTGCTCTACAGGTGTGGATTATGCAGGTCCCTTCATCATTAAAGATTCAAAATTTCGAAATAAAAAATACCTCAAAGGATATTTCTGTATTTTTATTTGCCTGTCCACCAAGGCCGTCCATGTAGAGTTAGCTACAGAACTAACAACTCAGGCTTTTATTGCCGCCTTCAAGCGGTTTGTGGCTCGGCGTGGGGTTTGTGAATCCCTATTTTCTGACAACGGTTCGAATTTTGTGGGAGCCAACAACGAGTTTAACGCAATAAATAATGTTTTACGCGACAGCAAGTTTCAAAGGTTTTTGGAAACAACCAATATGAAGTGGCATTTCATACCATCTCGATCACCTCACTTCGGAGGTGTGTGGGAGGCGGCGGTGAAGTCTTTTAAGCAGCACCTGAAGCGCGTTGTAAACAATAATCCTTTAACTTATGAGGAACTTTATACCCTGGTGGTTCGAATTGAAGCGGTTTTGAATTCGAGGTCGTTGGTTCAAATGTCGAACGATCCACACGATTTTGATAGTCTGACGCCAGGACATTTCTTAATCGGACGCCCTTTGAATGCCCTGCCTGAATCAGATTTAAGGGAAGTTCCTGTAAATCGTTCCTAGGTCGTTATGCTCACATTCAAAGGATGACTAAGCATTTCTGGACTCGGTGGTCTTCTGACCAGCGCTTTAAATGGAAGGTGAAGACTAACATTGCCAATCTGCTTGGTGTTCTAGTGTGAATTAAGGAGGATGGTCTTTTTTCGCAGTGTTGGAGTGTTGGACGAGTCATAGACATTCATCCTGGTAAGGACAATGTAGTGCGCGTGGTGAGCATAAAGACAAAGGGCGGCGTGATTAAACGAAGTGTAGTAAAGGTGTGTCCGCTACCATTAGAGATTTTTTTTTGCAGTGACATTTAATTTATTGAAACTCTCTCGCTTTTCTTAACTCGGTCACTTCAAGGGCGGCGGTATGTTACGAAAAAACCTTACGTAATAAACGCACCCGCTTTAATTTTTAATAAAATAAATATTTGGCCCGTCGCGAAAATCACCAGACAGTCCGTTTGGCAATCTATTTATAAAACTTTTGTTTGCGTGTGTATGGGCCAATTAGGAGCCGCGATGGTTCCCGTTGTTAAGGTGATGATAGGTCAAAGGGATCGCCGCCGACCGGTCGGTTACTTTATGACTTTTTTATTATTCATAACCTACTACTTGTGCAAAAAGACACTCGATCACGCTCGCTAGATTTTGTCGTGAACGGACTTTTACTTCTGTAACTTTTATTATTTTCTCGCCTTTACAGTGTCGGGTCTTAAATTTCGTAATTGATTTTAACCTCATACAGTCCACTTTAATATTTATTCGTTGTAATAAATCAATTAATCCAAGTTAAACCCGGTTTGTTTTACTTTACTTCGTCGTAAAAAACCTGAAACTGAAACGTATACTTCCCTGAAGTTAAATTCACGATATCGACAAGATATTGTGGCATTAACTTTACAGTGTTACTATTTTGCCAAGAGTTTGCAGACGGTAGCTCAGAATTATTGGAGGTTTGGAATTGTTTGAAGGTTCACTTATGACTGGCTATTAAAAAATCTAAACTTGATTATAACTATTAAATAAGAGGGCGCCACTTAGTTTTTTTTTATAAATGTAAGAAAACTAAGAAAAAGACTTGGTATATAGGTTTCAATTATCAATTAAATGACTCTGGATAAAGTAGATTTTAAGAGGCAAAAAAAAATTATCTTAACAATACAACCAAATTATATTTACATCAAAGATATGTATACACCTCATTTTCTAATCTGTTAAATGTTAATAATTTATTATGAATTAAAATATGAATAATGTTGATATGATTAAATAAAATAAGTTTTGTCAAAAGTAACATTTAAATTATGATTTCATTACTAGGTAGATTTCAGCACTTGGAAAATAAATTGCAATTATTAAAGTTTTTAGTATATATTTGTGTTACGCAAGGGAAAGTTCATGAACCTTTTTACCTAAGGCATATCAGCCTTAACCGAGTTATATCTACTTAACTACCAAAAAAGGTACTGAAAAATACTGAACAAAAAATAACTAATATTATCGATAAGAAATTGACATATTAAATTATGACATTAATTAAATATTTGTAAGGTTAAATTGAAATAAAAGGTATATTAATAAAAATTTAAATAAATGAGACAAATCTCTGGTTAGTAATATTTAAATAAATGGAATGAACTGGCCTGTATATTCCTCCAAGAAATGAAAGGCCAGCCTTCAAAATCGAGGCTGTGAATGTATGCCATTTGTAGCTTAGCTATCTGGACTGGGAATCTCTAATACTAGCTCTAACTCTGGCTCCAGCTCCACAGCTTACAACAATTTCCCGGGGAAATCAAAATCCTGCAGCCATCAACAATTGAAGAAGAATAAAGAGGAAAACGGAAAAGTAAAACCCTAAAACAACGGTTGCCATTGTATTCACTGTCGATAAAAATAATGAATGGCGTTAAAAATGTGACACACTCACCTTGCTAAGTTTCATTATCTATCCATCAAAATCTTGGGCATCCTGCACCAGAATTATGAAATAAACAGTTCCCTAAAGGAATAAGATTAAGGACTATAAGTTATAAACCATATTGGCCACTTCCTGCTTCACAAATTTCGGAAATAAAAAACTGGCCTTTTACGTGCGCTTCTACCTGCGACACGGGAACAAGTCCTCGAAAAATGGATGCAGTACCGACTAAATAAGTTACGACCCCACCTCTCGCCTCAGCTGTCAATGTCAATCCAATCAGAGAAAACATTAATTAAGACCAACCAGAAGAGTGACGGGCCGTCAACAGAAAGCATGAATAATAAAACCAGGAGTGATGCGTTACAGTAGTAATGTGTTATTGACAGTGTGAATTTAAAGAAATATCGATAAAAGGAGTTGACTGAAATTATTAATATAATTATTGAAATTAATGAAATATCAATGGAGCGTTAGTGAACATAAAAAATAGAAAAATAAAACGCTACAATATTTTCACCCAGTCGATCGTAAAAAAGTGTCCGCCCCAACACAAAACTTTGAAAAAACTATTTGAGTCATCTTGTATAACCTAAATACTAATTTTAAATTATATTCGAATAAAAGGTAACCGTAAAAGAGTGAGATATTATTATTTTTTTTAAACACAATAATTTAAAATATTTTCAAAAATCATTTGGGGTTGAACAAATTATATCTAACAATTAAATTAAAATTAAATCGGAACAATAGCTAACGCTATTAATTATCGTATTTTCTTTATTCTCGTTATGTCCAAAACTTAAAAAGGACCATTTGGGTCATCTTGTATAACCTAAATACCAATTTTAAATTATATTCGAATAATAGATATCAGTAATACAGTGAGATATGACTATTTTTTTTAAAAATAATACATCAGCAAAATTCTAAAAATAATTTACAGTACATCAAATGAACTTCAAAAATGAAAATGGAGTCAAATCGGACAAAACTATAGGGACTTATTGTTCTATTTTCTTAACTCTGGTTATGTCCGAAACGTAAAAAAAAATTTGGGTCATCTTGTATGATGTCTTAAATTATATTCGAATAATAGATAACCGTAATAGAGTGAGATATAATAATTTTTTTAAAACACAATACTTCGAAATATTTTTAAAAATCATTTAGGGTTAAAAAAATTATATCTAACAATTAAATTAAAATTAAATCGGAACAATACCTAACGCTATCGTATTTTATTTATTTCGGTTACATCCAAAACTTAAAAAGGACCATTTGGGCCATCTTGTATAACCTAAGTACTAATTTTAAATTATACCCGAATAATAGATAAACATAATAGAGTAAGATATGACTATTTTTTTAATACACAATACTTTAAAATATTTTTAAAAATCATTTAGGGTTAAACAACTAACGCTAATAATTATTGTATTTTCTTTTTTCTGGTTATGTCTAAAACTTAAAAAGGATCATTTGGGTCATCTTCTATAACCTAAATACTAATTTTAAATTATATTCGAATAATAGGTAACCGTAAAAGAGTGAGATATGATTATTTTTTTAAAACACAATACTTCAAAAATCATTTAGGGTTAAACAAATTATATCTAACAATTAAATTAAAATTAAATTGAAACAATAGCTTACGCTATTAGCTATCGTATTTTCTTTATTCTGGTTACGTCCAAAACTTAGAAAAAACCATTTGGGTCATCTTGTATAACCTAAATACTAATTTTAAAATATATTCGAATAATAGATAACCGTAATAATGTGAGATATGACTATTTTTTTAATACACAATACATCAAAATATTTTTAAAAATCATTTAGGGTTAAGCAAATTATATCTAAAAATTAAATTAAAATTAAATCGGAACAATAGCTAACGCTATTAATTATTGTATTTTCTTTATTCTGGTTATGTCCAAAACTTAAAAAGGATCATTTGGGCCATGTTGAATAACCTAAATACTAATTTCAAATTATATTCGAATAATAGATAACTGTAATACAGTGAAATATGACTATTTTTAAAAAAAATAATACATCAGCAAAATTCTAAAAATAATTTACAGTACATCAAATGAACTTCAAAATTAAAATTGGAGTCAAATCGGACAATGCTATAGGGATTTAATGTTCTATTTTCTTAACTCTGGTTATGTCCGAAACGTAAAAAAAAAATTGGGTCATCTTGTATGATGTCTTAAATTATATTCGAATAATAGATAACCGTAATAGAGTGAGATATGATTATTTTGTTAAAACACAATACTTCAAAATATTTTTAAAAATCATTTAGGGTTAAACAAATTGTATCTAACAACTAAATTAAAATTAAATCGGAACAACAGCTAACGCTATTAGTTATCGTATTCTCTTAATTCTGGTTATGTTCAAAACTTAAAAAGGACCATTTGGGTCATCTTGTATTACATAAATACTAATTTTAAATTATATTCGAATAATAGATAACCGTATTAGAGTGAGATATGATTATTTTTTTAAAGCACAATACTTTAAAATATTTTTAAAAATCATTAAGGGTTAAAGAAATAATATCTAAAAATTAAATTGAAATTAAATCGGAACAATAGCTCACGCTATAAGTTATCGTATTTTCTTAATTCTAGTTATGTTCAAAATTTAAAAAGGATCATTTGGGTCATCTTGTATAACCTAAATACCAATTTTAAACTATATTCAAATAATAGATATTAGTACTACAGAAAGATATGACTATTTTTTTAAAAGACAATTAATCAGAAAAATTTTAAAAATAATTTACAGTACATCAAATGAACTTCAAAAATTAAATTGGAGTCAAATCGGACAATGCTATAGGGATTAATTATTCTATTTTCTTAACCCTGGTTCTGTCCAAAACGTAAATAGAATCATTCATGTCATCTTGTATAACCTAAGTACTAATTTTAAATTATATTCGAATAATAGATAACCGTAATAGAGTGAGATATGATTATTTTTTTTAAGCGCAATACTTCAAAATATTTTTAAAAATCATTTAGGGTTAGGCAAATTATATCTAACAATTAAATAAAAATTAAATCGGAACAATAGCTAACGCTATTAGCTATCGTAATTTCTTAATTCTGGTTTTGTTCAAAACTTAAAAAGGATCATTTGGGTCATCTTGTATAACCTAAATACCAATTTTAAATTATATTTCAATATTAGATAACCGTATTTGAGTGAAATATAATTTTTTTTTGCACAATACTATAAAATATTTAAAAAAATCATTTAGTGTTAAACAAATTATATCTAACAATTAAATTAAAATTGAATCGGAACAATAATTAACGCTATTAGTTATCGTATTTTCTTAATTCTGGTTATCTTCAAAATTTAAAAAGGATCACTTGGGTCATCTTGTATAACCTAAATACTAATTTTATATTATATTCGAATTAATTATACCCGTAATAGAGTGAGATATGATTATTTTTTTAAGGCACAATACTTCAAAATTATTTTAAAAATCATTTTGGGTTAAACAAATTATATCTAACAATTAAATTAAAATTAATTGGGAACAATAGCTAACGCTATTAGTTATCGTATTTTCTTTATTCTGGTAATATCCAAAACTGAAAAAGAATCATTTGGATCATCTTGTATAACTTAAATACCAATTTTAAATTATATTCGAAAAATAGATATCAGTAATACAGTGAGATATGACTATTTTTTTAAAAGACAATACATCAGAAAAATTTTAAAAATAATTTACAGTACATCAAATGAACTTCAAAAATTAAATTGTACTCAAATTGGACAATGTTATAGGGATTTATTATTCTATTTTCTTAACCTTGGTGATGTCCAAAACGTGAATAGAATCATTCGGGTCATCTTGTATAACCTAAGTACTAATTTTAAATTATATTCGAATAATAGATAATCGTAATAGAGTGAGATATGATTATTTTTTTTAAGAACAATACTTCAAAAATTTTTAAAAATCATTTAGGGTTAGGCAAATTATATCTAAAAATTAAATTAAAATTAAATCGGAACAATAGCTAACGCTATTAGTTATTGTATTTTCTTTATTCTGGTTAGTTTCAAAATTAAATAGGATAATTTGGGTCATCTTGTATAATCTAAATACTAATTTTAAATTATATTCAAATAATAGATAACCGTAACAGAGTGAGATATGATTTTTTTTAAGCACAATACTTTAAAATATTTTTAAAAATCATTAACGGTTAAATAAATTATATTCAACAATTAAATTAAAATTAAATCGGAACAATAGCTACCGCTATTAATTATCGTATTTTCTTTTTTCTGGGTATGTCCAAAACTTAAAAAAGATCATTTAGGTCATTTTGTATAACCTAACTAATTTTAAATTATATTTGAATAATAGGTAACCGTAAAAGAGTGAGATATGACAATTTTTTTAATACACAATACATCAAAATATTTTTAAAAATCATTTAGGGTTAAATAAATTATATCTAAAAATTAAATTAAAATGATATCGGAACAATAGCTCACGCTATTAGTTATCGTATTTTCTTAATTCTGGTTATGTTCAAAATTTAAAAAGGATAATTTAAGTCATCTTGTATAACCTAAATACTAATTTTAAATTATATTCGACTAATAGATAACCGTAATAGAGTGAGATATGATTATTTCTTTAAACACAATACTTTAAAATATTTTTAAAAATCATTTAGGGTTAAACAAATTATATCTAAGAATTAAATTAATAATAAATCGGAACAATAGCTAACGCTATTAGTTATCGTATTTTCTTACTTCTGGTGATGTTCAAAACTTAAAAAGGATCGTTTGGGTCATCTTGTATAACCTAAATACTAATTTTAAATTATATTCGAATTATAGATAACCGTAATAGAGTGAGATGTGATTATTTTTTTAATACACAATACATCAAAATATTTTTAAAAATATGTAGGGTTAAACAAATTATATCTAAAAATTAAATTGCTATTAAATCGGAACAATAGCGAACGCTATTATTTATCGTATTTTCGTAATTCTGGTTATGTTCAAAGTTTAAAAAGGATCATTTCGGTCATCTTGTATAACCTCAATACTAATTTTAAATTATATTCGAATAATAGATAACAGGAATAGAGTGAGATATGACAATTTTTTAAAAATACAGTACATCAGAAAAATTTTAAAAATAATTAACAGTACATCAAATGAACTTCAAAAATGAAATTGGAGTCAAATCGGACAATGCTATAGGGATTTATTGTTTATTTATTTATTTATTATTTCTTTATTTTGGTTATGTCCAAAACTTAAAAAGGATCATTTGGATCATCTTGTATAACCTAAATACCAATTTTAAATTATATTCGAATAATAGATCACCGTATTAGAGTGAGATATGATTATTTTTTTAAAACACAATACTTCAAAGGATTTTCAAAAATCATTTAGGGTTAAACAAATTATAACTAAATATTAAATTAAAATTAAATTGGAACAATAGCTCACGCTATTAGTTATCGTATTTTCTTTATTCTGGTTACGTCCAAAACTTAGAAAAAACCATTTGGGTCATCTTGTATAACCTAAATACTAATTTTAAATTATACTCAAATAATAGATAATCATAATAGAGTGAGATATAACTATTTTTTTAAAACACAATATTTCAAAATTTTATTTAAATTATAAAATTGATGAAGAAATGCTTCTTAAGTGCAATTAGCGCCTCTCCATTGCCAGTTTGTGCCTCTCTAGTTCCAGTAGTGCCTTTCCAGTGCCCTGCTTTCTCCAATTTGTTTCTACCATTCTCGTGTAGCAGTGAACTATAAAGTAAATTTGTGCTATGTACTGTCTTTGTGCAAAATGATCTGCCACAACATTAAGCTGATAGTTTGGTGAGCTTATTCCAATTTAACTATGTAACTCTTATGTGCATGTTTATCTATAATTCGTATGTTTAGATTTAGTTTATTTAACTTTTCATCGAGATATAGATGAAAAGTTAATATCTCTAGAATTTTTCTTGGCAACTATAGGTTTTAGTTTAAGTTAGATGTATACTTGTACCTACTTTATAATAGGAAATTTGCTCTCCGATGTATGGTATTATCCTACATTTTACAGAAAAAGACTAAATACTTTCATAAATCTCTTTATAGATAGATTTTCTTCTCTCTAAATTAAGCGTTTCAATTTATATTCTAAAATGTCAGACACTGACGAAATAACCCAGCAAGTCGAGCAGCAAGTTCACTCTCGTTCTTTATTTTTTACTTTGCAAAAGAAAATTAAGTCATGTAAATCTAGATTAACTAGAATTTATAATTGGGTTCACACTAATATTAATGTAGATAATGATTTGTATCAATTTGAAATTAAGTATGAACAACTCACCTCTGTCTTTAAAGACTATGAATTACTTGAAGACATGAAATTGAAGTTATAGATGTAAGTTTAATCAATACGGATGTAGATGAAACTGAGACAAAAATTGTTCTGCTTTGTAAAATTGCCAGAGCTGTCCATCAGCCCCTTTACAGGTAATTTTTCTGACTGGAATTCCTTTTTCCAACTATTTGATACTCTGATTTTAAAAAATAATGATCTTAATTAGCTGCAGAAGTTTATTTATTTAAAATCTTTTCTAAAGGGCGAGCCTCTTAATATAATTGACAATATAGAAGTTATAGAAAATAACTTTGAAAATGTATATTCACCTATAAGCAATGGCGTAATATTGTAAAATGGCTTGTCCGTTAATAAAATTATATTTTATTCTCAATAAGTATCTCTTTTTCATTTCGTTTTGGTCACTAGTTACGTATTAAAAATAAATCAAACAACTGTGTCATAAACAATATGTATATTTGCAAAAGTTTTACCACATAAAACAAATACATATATACAAACAAATACAAAATAAAATTTATTCCTTAAAAATCTAAGAGCTACAAAATAAAATCTATTCCTTAAAAACTCCAAGACGCCATAGTAAAATAATACATTTTTCGGAACAGCAAATGACTATATTTTTATAAAGACGGATGAGTAACTAGACGCAATTATTAACTGCGTTAGAGAAACCTGGAACGCCAGAACTCTAAAAAACTTTTACAAACTATATCTGGATGTATGAATAATAAAAAATTACACAATTTTAAAATTACTTTTAACATTTTCTCAGTTTATACACAAAGAGGATTGGTTTAAAATAATAATCATAGTTTAAAATGGTACAGCAACTATACAAAAAATAAAAATCTAACTCTAAAAATAGTCTTCTTTATACTTTCCCTTAGTTCTGGAAAAAAAGAAGAAAATTAAAATAATTTTTTGGAATATAACTATATATTTTAGAATATTTTACATGTCCATGTCGTTTTGTTGGAAAGTACTCTTGTGTCTCTATTTTATGTTTGTTGGTAAATTTAAACTTTGCCTTATCTGCTTGCTTTACCGCCCCTTGAATACTATCCATGAATTTGTCAAAAATATCATCATTTAATGATTCTGCCCATGTTTTGAAATATGCCCATCTAACTTCCCTGTTATTTAAATCCCTTAATTTGTCCTTCAAAAATTAAATTGGAATCAAATCGGACAATGCTATAATAATTAATTATTCTATTTTCTTAACCCTGGCTATGTCAAAAACTTAAAATTCTATTTTCTTAACGCTGGTTATGACCCAAACTTAAAAAGGATCACTTGAATCATCTTGTATAGCCTAATAATAATTTTAAAATAAATTTGAATAATAGATAACCGTAATTAAGTGAGATATGACTATTTTTTCAAAACACAATACATCAAAATATTTTTAAAACTCATTTAGGGTTAAAAAAGTTATATCTAAAAATTGAATTAAAATTAAATCGAAACAATCGCTAACGCTATTATAATTATAGTTAAGTTAAAGTTATTATATTTTCTTAACGGTTGTATTCAAACCGTAAAAAACATTATTTGGCTATCTCGTATATGCGAAATAGTAAATTTAAAATATACTCGAATAATAGATATTAGTAATAGAGTGAAATAAATGATTAATTATTCTATTTTCTTAACCCTGGTTATGTCCAAAACTTAAAAAGGGTCATTTGAGTCATTTTGCATAGCCTAAATATTAATTTTAAAATAAACTTGAATAATAGATAACCGTAATTGAGTGTGATATGACTATTTTCTTTAAACACATTACATCAAAATATTTAAAAAAATTATTTAGTGCGAATCAAATTATATGTAAAAATTAAATTAAAAATAAATCGCTAATGCTATTAGTTATATTTTGTTAACTCTGGTTGTGCTCAAACCATAAAAAACATCATTGGGCTATCTCGTATATGCAAAATAGTAAATTTAAATTATATTCGAATAATAGATAACAATAATAGAGTGAAATAAATGATTAATTATTCTATTTTCGTAACTCTGGTTATGTCAAAACTTAAAAAGGATCATTTAAGTCATCTTAAATGATCCTAAGGTAAATTAATATAACCTAAATATTAATTTTAAAATAAATTTGAATAATAGATAACCGTAATTGAGTGAGATATAATTATTAAAAAAAAATATATATCAGGAAAATTTTAAAAGTAATTTACAGTACATCAAATGAACTTCAAACATTAAATTGGAATCAAATCGGACAATGTTATAATAATTAATTGTTCTATTTTCTTAACCCTGGTTATGTCCAAAACTTAAAAAAGATTATTTGAGTCGTCTTGTATAACCTAAATATTAATTTTAAAATAAATTTGAATAATAGATAGCCGTAATTAAGTGAAATATGACTATTTTATTTTAAACACAATACATCAAAATATTTTAAAAAATTATTTAGGTTAATCAAATTATATCTAAAAATTGAATTAAAATTAAATCGAAACAATCGCTAACGCTATTAGTTATTATATTTTCTTAACTCTGGTTGTGTTCAAACCGTAAAAAACATCATTTGGCTATCTCGTATATGCGAAATAGTAAGTTTAAATTATATTCTAATAATAGATAGCAGTTATAGAGTGAAACAAATGATTAATTATCCTATTTTCCTAACTCTGGTTATGTCCAAAACATAAAAAGGATTATTTGAGTTATCTTGCATAACTTAAATATTAATTTTAAAATAAATTTGAATAATAGATAAACGCAATTGAGTGAGATATTACTATTTTTTTAACACACAGTACATCATACTATTTTTAAAAATCATTTAGGGTTAATTAAATTAGATCTAAAAATTAAATTAAAATTAAATCGGATCAATCGCAAACGCTATTAGTTATTATATTTTCTTAACTCTGTTTGTGTTGAAACCGTAAAAAACATCATTTGACTATCTCGTATATGCGAAATAGTAAGTTTAAATAATATTCGAATAATAGATAACAGTAATAGAGTGAGAAATAATTATTTTTTTTTAAATAATACGTCAGAAAATGTTTAAAAGTAATTTACAGTACATCAAATGAACTTCAAAAATTAAATTAGAATCAAATCGAAAAGTGCTATAATGATTAATTGTTCTATTTTCTTAACCCTGGTTATGTCCAAAACTTAAAAAGGATCATTTGAGTTATCTTGTATAACCTAAATATTAATTTAAAAATAAATTTGAATCATAGATAACCGTAATTGAGTGAGATATGACTATTTTTTTTAAACATAATTCATCAAAATGTTTTAAAAAATTATTTAGGGTTAATCAAATTATATCTAAAAATTGAATTAAAATTAAATCGGAACAATCGCTAACGCTATTAGTTATTATGTTTTCTTAACTCTGGTTGTGTTCAAACCGTAAAAAACATCATTTGGCTATCTTGTATATGCGAAATACTAAGTTTAAATATTATTCGAATAATAGATAACAGTAATAGAGTGACATATAATCATTTGTTTTTTAAATAATATATCAGAAACATTTTAAAAGTAATTTACAGTACATCAAATGAACTTCAAAAATTAAATTGGAATCAAATCGGACAATGCTATAATGATTAATTGTTCTCTTTTCTTAACCCTGGTTATGTCCAAAACTTAAAAAGGATCATTTGAGTCAACTTGTATAATCTAAATATTAATTTTAAAATAAATTTGAATAATAGATAACCGTAATTGAGTAAGATATGACTATTTTTTTATACACAATACATGAAAATAATTTAAAAAATTATTTACGGTTAATCAAATTAGATCTAAAAATTGAATTAAAATTAAATCAACACACAACCATCGCTAGAATCAGAACAATCGCTAACGCTATTAGTTATTATATTTTTTTAACTCTGGTTGTGTTCAAACCATAAAAAACATCATTTGGCTATATCGTATATGCGAAATAGTAAACTTAAATTATATGCGAATAATAGATAACAGTAATAGAGTAAGATATAATTATTTTTTTACAAAACAATGCATCAGAAAAATTTTTAAAGTAATTTACAGTACATCAAATGAACCTCAAAAATTAAATTGGAATTAAATCGGACAATGCTATAATGATTAATTATTCTATTTTCTTAACTCTGATTATGTCCAAAACTTAAAAAGGATCATTTGAGTCATCTTGTATCACCTAAATATTAATTTTAAAATAAATTTGAAAAATAGATAAACGTAATTGAGTGAGGTATTACTATTTTTTTTAAACATAATACATCAAAATGTTTTTAAAAATTATTTACGGTTAATCAAATTATATCTAATAATTGAACTAAAATTAAATCGGAACAATCGCTAACGCTATTAGTTATTATATTTTCTCAACTCTGGTTGTGTTCAAACCTTAAAAAACCTCATTTAGCTATCTCGTATATGCGAAATAGTAAACTTAAATTATATGCGAATAAAAGATAATAGTAATAGAGTCAAATCTGATAATTTTTTTTAAAAACAATACATCACAAAAATTTTTAAAATAATTTACAGTACATCAAATGAACATCAAAAATTAAATTGAAATCAAATCGGACAAAGCTATAAAGATTATTTATTCTATTTTCTTAACTCTGGTTATGTCCAAAACTTAAAAAGGATCATTTGAGTCATCTTGTATAACCTAAATATTAATTTTAAAATAAATTTGAATAAAAGATAACCGTAATTGAGTGAGATATGACTATTTTTTTTAAACATAATACATCAAAATGTTTTTAAAAATTATTTAGGGTTAATCAAATTATATCTAAAAATTGAATTAAAATTAAATCGAAACAATCGCTAACGCTATTATTTATTATATTTTCTTAACTCTTGTTGTGTTGAAACCGTAAAAAATATCATTTGGCTATCTGGTAAATGCGAAATAGTAAGTTTAAATTATATGCGAATAATAGATAACAGTAATAGAGTGAAATATTATTATTTTTTTTAAAAACAATACATCAGAAAAAATTTTTAAATAATTTACAGTACATCAAATGAACTTCAAAAATTAAATTGGAAACAAATCGGACAATGCTATAATGATTAATTGTTCTATTTTCTTAACCCTCGTTACGTCCAACACTTAAAAAGGATCATTTCAGTCATCTTGTATAACCTATATATTAATTTTAAAATAAATTTGTATAATAGATAACCGTAATTGAGTGAGATATGACAATTTTTTTTAAACACAATATATCAAGATATTTTAAAAAAATATTTAGGGTTAATCAAATTATAACTAAAAATTGAATTGAAGTTAAATCGGAACAATCGCTAACGCTAGTAGTTATAATAATTTCTTAACTCTGGTTAAGATGAAACCGTAAAAAACATCATTTGGCTATCTGGTATATGCGAAATAGTAAATTTAAATAATTTTCAAATAATAGATAACATTAATAGAGTGAAATAAATGATTAATTATTCTATTTTCTTAACTCTGGTTATGTCCAAAACTTAAAAAGGATCATTTGAGTCATCTTGTATAACCTAAATATTAATTTTAAAATAAATTTGAATAATAGATAATTGTAATAGAGTGAAATAAATGATTAATTATTCTATTTTCTTAACTCAACTTATGTCCAAAACTTAAAAAGGATCATTTGAGTCATCTTGTATAACCTAAATATTAATTTTAAAATAAATTTGAATAATAGATAACAGTAATAGAGTGAGATATAATTATTTTTTTACAAAAAAATTTATCAGAAATATTTTAAAAGTAATTTACCATACATAAAATGAACCTCAAAAATTAAATTGGAATTAAATCGAACAATGCTATAATGATTAATTATTCTATTTTCTTAACCCTGGTTATGTCCAAAACCTAAAAAGGATCAGATAACCGTAATCGAGTGAGATATGACTATTTTTTTTAAGCATAATACATCAAAATGTTTTAAAAAATTCTTTAATGTTAATCTAATTATATCTGAAAATTGAATTAAAATTTTATCGGAACAATCGCTAACGCTATTAGTTATTATATTTTCTTAACTCTGGTTGTGTTGAAACTGTAAAAAACATCATTTGGCTATCTCGTATATGCGAAATAGTAAGTTTAAATTATATGCGAATAATAGATAACAGTAATAGAGGGAGATATAATTATTTTTTTAAAAATAATACATCAGAAAAATTTTAAAAGTAATTTACAGTACATCAGATAAACTTCAAAAATTAAATTGGATTCAAATCGGACAATGCTATAATGATTAATTGTTCTGTTTTCTTAACACTGGTTATGTCCAAAACTTAAAAAGGATTATTTGAGTCATTTTGTATAACCTAAATATTAATTTTAAAATAAATTTCAATAATAGATAAACGTAATTAAGTGAAATATGATTATTTTAATTTAAACACAATACATCAAAATATTTTTACAAAAATATTTAGGTTAATCAAATTATATCTAAAAATGGAATTAAAATTAATCGGAACAATCGCTAAGGGTATTAGTTATTACATTTTCTCAACTCTGGTTGTATTCAAACTATAAAAAACATCATTCGGATATCTCGTATATTCGAAATAGTAAATTTAAATTATATTCGAATAATAGATAACCGTAATAGAGTGAGATATAATTATTTTTTTTTTTAAAATAATACATCAGAAAAATTTTAAAAGTAATTTACAGTACATCAAATGAACCTTAAAAATTAAATTGGAATCAAATCGGACAATGCTATAATGATTAATTGTTCTAAATTCTTAACCCTAGTTATGTATAAAACTTAAAAAGGATTATCTGAGTCATCTTGTATAACCTAAATATTAATTTTATAATAAATTTGAATAATAGATAACCGTAATTGAATGAGATATGACTATTTTTTTTTAAACACAATACATCAAAATATTTTTAAAAAATATCTAGGGTTAATCAAATTATATCTAAAGATTGAATTAAAATTAAACCGGAACAACCGCTAACGCTATTAGTTATTATATTTTCTTAACTCTGGTTGAGTTCAAACCGTAAAAAACATCATTTGGCTATCTCGTATATGCGAAATAGTAAGTTTAAATAATATTCGAATATTAGATAATAGTAATAGAGTGAGATATAATTATTTATTTTAAAAATATTTCATCAGAAAAATTTTAAAAGTAATTTACAGTACATCAAATGAACTTCAAAAATTAAATTGGAATCAAATCGGACAATGCTATTATGATTAATTGTTCTATTTTCTTAACCCTGGTTATGTCCAAAACCTAAAAAGGATCATTTGAGTAATCTTGTATAACCTAAATATTAATTTTAAAATAAATTTACATAATAGATTACCGTAATTGAGTGAGATATGACTATTTTTTTTAAACACAATACATCAAAATGTTTTAAAAAAGTATTTAGGTTAATCAAAATATATCTAAAAATTGAATTAAAATTAAATCGAAACAATCGCTAACGCTATTAGTTATTATATTTTCTTAACTCTGGTTGTGCTGAAACCGTAAAAAACATCATTTGGCTATCTCGTATATGCAAAATAGTAAATTTAAATTATATATGAATAATTGATAACTGTAATAGAGTAAAATAAATGATTAATTATTCTATTTTCTTAACTTTGGTTATGTCCAAATCTTAAAAAGGATCATTTGAGTCATCTTGTATAACCTAAATATTAATTTTAAAATAAATTTGAATAATAGATAACCGTAATTGAGTGAGATATGACTATTTTTTTTAAACATAATACATCAAAATGTTTTTAAAAATTATTTAGGGTTGCTCAAATTATATCTAAAAATTGAATTAAAATTAAATCGGAACAATTGCTAACGCTATGAGTTATTATATTGTCTTAACTCTGGTTGTGTTGAAACCGTAAAAAACATCATTTGGCTATCTGGTATATGCGAAATAGTAAGTTTAAATAATATTCGAATATTAGATAACAGTAATAGAGTGAGATATAATTATTTATTTTAAAAATATTTTATCAGAAAAATTTTAAAAGTAATTTACAGTACATCAAATGAACTTCAAAAATTAAATTGGAATCAAATCGGACAATGCTATAATGATTAATTGTTCCATTTCCTTAACCCTGGTTATGTCCAAAACTTAAAAAGGTTCATTTGAGTCATCTTGTATAACCTAAATATTGATTTTAAAATAAATTTGAATAATAGATAACCGTAATTGTGTGAAATATTACTATTTTTTTTAAACATAATACATCAACCGTAAAATACATCATTTGGCTATCTCGTATATGCGAAATAGTAAGTTTAAATTATATGCGAATAATTGATAACAGTAATAGAGTGAAATATGATTTTTTTTTTAAAAACAATCATCAGAAAAATGTTTTAAATAATTTACAGTACATCAAATGAACTTCAAAAATTAAATTGGAATCAAATCGGACAATGCTATAATGATTAATTGTTCTATTTTCTTAACCCTGGTTATGTCCAAAACTTAAAAAGGATCATTTGAGTCATCTTGTATAACCTAAATATTATTTTAAAATAAATTTGAATAATAGATAACCGTAATAGAGTGAGACATAATTATTTTTTTAAAAAATAATACATCAGAAAAATTTTAAAAGTAATTTACAGTACATCAAATGAACTTCAAAAATTAAATTGGAATCAAATCGGACAATGCTATAATGATTATTTATTCTTCTTTCTTAACCCTGGTTATGTCCAAAACTTATAAAGGATCATTTGAGTCATCTTGTATAACCTAAACATTATTTTAAAATAAATTTGAATAATAGATAACCGTAATAGAGTGAGACATAATTTTTTTTTAAAAAAATAATACATCAGAAAAATTTTAAAAGTAATTTACAGTACATCAAATGAACCTTTAAAATTAAATTGGAATCAATTCGGACAATGCTATAATGATTAATTGTTCTATTTTCTTTACCCTGGTTATGTCCAAAACATAAAATGGATTATTTGAGTCATCTTGTACAACCTAAATATTAAGTTTAAAATAAATTTGTATAATAGATACCCGTAATTGAGTGAGATATGACTATTTTTTTTAAACACAATACATCAAGATATTTTAAAAAATATTTAGGGTTAATCAAATTATATCTAAAAATTGAATTAAAATTAAATCGGAACAATCGCTAACGCTATTAGTTATATTTTCTTAACTCTGATTGTGTTCAAACCGTAAAAAACATCATTTGGCTATCTGATATATGCGAAATAGTAAATCTAAATTATATTCGAATAACAGATAATTGTAATAGAGTCAAATAAATGATCAATTATTCTATTTTCTTAACCCTGGTTATGTTCAAAACTTAAAAAGGATCATTTGAGTCATCTTGTATAACCTAAATATTATTTTTAACATAAATTTGAATAATAGATTATCGTAATAGAGTGAGATATAATTATTTATTTAAAAAACAATTCATCAGAAAAATTTTAAAATTAATTTACAGTACATCAAATGAACCTCAAAAATTAAATTGGAAACAAATCGGACTATAATAATTAATTACTCTATTTTCTTAACCCTGGTTATGTCCAAAACTTAAAAAGGATCATTTAAGTCATCTTGTATAACCTAAATTTTAATTTTAAATTAAATGTGAATAATAACAACGCTATTAGTTATTATATTTTCTTAACTCTGGTTGACTTCAAACCGTAGAAAACATCATTTGTCTATCTAAATAGTAGTAGCTATGCGAAATAGTAAATTTAAATTATATTCGAATAATAGATAACTGTAATAGAGTGAAATAAATGATTAATTATTCTATTTTCTTAACTCTGGTTATGACCAAAGCTTAAAAAGGATCATTTGAGTCCTCTTGTATATCCTAAATAATAATTTTAAAATGAATTTGAATAATAGATAACCGTAATAGAGTGAGAAATAATTATTAAAAAAAAATAATAATACATCAGAAAAATTTTAAAAGTAATTTACAGTACATCAAATGAACCTTTAAAATTAAATTGAAATCAATTCGGACAATGCTATAATGATTAATTGTTCTATTTTCTTTACCCTGGTTATGTCCAAAACATAAAAAGGATTATTTGAGTCATCTTGTACAACTTAAATATTAAGTTTAAAATAAATTTGTATAATAGATAACCGTAATAGAGTGAGATATAATTATTTTTTTAAAAAACAATTCATCAGAAAAATTTTAAAATTAATTTACAGTACATCAAATGAACCTCAAAAATTAAATTGGAATTAAATCGGACAATGCTATAATGATTAATTGTTCTATTTTCTTAACCCTGGTTATGTATAAAACTTAAAAAGGATCATTTGAGTTATCTTGTATAACCTAAATATTAATTTAAAAATAAATTTGAATCATAGATAACCGTAATTGAGTGAGATATGACTATTTTTTTTAAACATATTCAACATTTCATCAAAATGTTTTAAAAAATAATTTAGGGTTAATCAAATTATATCTAAAAATTGAATTAAAATTAAATCGAAACAATTGCTAACGCTATTATTTATTATATTTTCTTAACTCAGGCTGTGTTCAAACTGTAAAAAATATTATTTGGCTATCTCGTATATGCAAAATAGTAAGTTTAAATAATATTCAAATATTAAATAACCGTAATAGAGTGAGATGTTATTATTTTTTTTTAAAATAATACATCAGAAAAATTTTAAAAGTAATTTACAGTACATCAAATAAACTTCAAAAATGAAATTGGAATCAAATCGGACAATGCTATAATGATTAATTGTTCTATTTTCTTAACCCTGGTTATGTCCAAAACTTAAAAAGGATCATTTGAGTCATCTTGTATAACCTAAATATTAATTTTAAATTAAATTTAAATAATAGATAACCGTTATTGAGTATGATATGACTATTTTTTTTTTAACACAATACATCTACAAAATTTAAAAAATTATTTACGGGCAATCAATTTATATCTAAAAACTAAATTAACATTAAACGGGAATAATCGCTAACGCTATGAATTATTATATTTTCTTAACTCTGGTTGTGTTCAAACCGTAAAAAACTTCATTTGGCTATCTCGTATATGCGAAATAGTAAATTTAAATTATATGCGAATAATGGATAACAGTAATAGAGTGAAATATGATAATTTTTTTTTAAAAAATACATGAGAAAAAATTTTTAAATAATTTACAGTACATCAAATGAACTTCAAAAATTAAGTTGGAATTAAATCGGACAATGCTATAATGATTAATTATTCTATTTTCTTTACCCTGGTTATGTCCAAAACTTAAAAAGGATCATTTGAGTCATCTTGTATAACCTAAATATTAATTTTAAAATAAATTTGAATAATAGATAACCATAATTGAATGAGATATGACTATTTTTTTTATACACAATACATCAAAATAATTTAAAAAATTATTTACGGGCAATCAATTTATATCTAAAAACTAAATTAACATTAAACGGGAATAATCGCTAACGCTATGAATTATTATATTTTCTTAACTCTGGTTGTGTTCAAACCGTAAAAAACTTCATTTGGCTATCTCGTATATGCGAAATAGTAAATTTAAATTATATGCGAATAATGGATAACAGTAATAGAGTGAAATATGATAATTTTTTTTTAAAAAATACATGAGAAAAAATTTTTAAATAATTTACAGTACATCAAATGAACTTCAAAAATTAAGTTGGAATTAAATCGGACAATGCTATAATGATTAATTATTCTATTTTCTTTACCCTGGTTATGTCCAAAACTTAAAAAGGATCATTTGAGTCATCTTGTATAACCTAAATATTAATTTTAAAATAAATTTGAATATTAGATAACCGTAATTGAGTAAGATATGACTATTTTTTTTATACACAATACATCAAAATAATTTAAAAAATTATTTACGGTTAATCAAATTATATTTAAAAATTGAATTAAAATTAAATCGGAACAATCACTAACGCTATTAGTTATTATATTTTCTCAACTCTGGTTGTGTTCAAATCATAAAAAACATCATTTGGCTATCTGATATATGCGAAATAGTAAATTTAAATTATATTCGAATAATAGATAATAGTAATAGAGTGAAATAAATGATTAATTATTCTATTTTCTTAACTCTGGTTATGACCAAAACTTAAAAAGGATTATTTGAGTCATCTTGTATAACCTAAATATTAATTTTATAATAAATTTGAACAATAGATAACCGTAATTGAATGAGATATGACTATTTGTTTAAACACAATACATCAAAATATTTTAAAAAATATTTAGGGTTAATCAAATTACATCTAAAAATTGAATTAAAATTAAACCGGAACAACCGCTAACGCTATTAGTTATTATATTTTCTTAACTTTGGTTGTGTTCAAAACGTAAAAAACTTCATTTGGCTATTTCGTATATGAAATAGTAAATTTAAATTATATTCGAATAATAGATAACCGTAATAGAGTGAGATATAATTATTTTTTTAACTTAAAAAGGATCATTTGAGTCATCTTGTATAACCTAAATATTAATTTTAAAATAAATTTGAACAATAGGTAACCGTAATTGAGTGAGATATGACTATTTTTTTAAAGCGTAATACATCAAAATGTTTTAAAAAATTATTTAGGGTTAATCAAATTGTATCTAAAAATTGAATTAATAGAATTAGTAAAAGTAATTTACAGTACATCAAATGAACTTCAAAAACTTAATTGGAATCAAATCGGACAATGCTATATTGATTAATATTCTATTTTCTTAACCCTGGTTAAGTCCAACACTTAAAAAGGATCGTTGCAGTTATCTTGTATAACCTAAATATTAATTTTAAAATAAATTTGAACAATAGGTAACCGTAATTGAGTGAGATATGACTATTTTTTTTAAACATAATACATCAAAATGTTTTTAAAAATTATTTAGGGTTAACCAAATTATATATGAAAATTGAATTAAAATTAAATCGGACCAATCTCTAACGCTATTAGTTATTATATTTTCTTAACTCTGGTTGAGTTCAAACCGTAAAAAACATCATTTGGCTATCTGGTATATGCGAAATAGTAAATTTAAATAATATTCGAATAATAGATAACTGTAATAGAGTCAAATAAAAGATCAATTATTTTATTTTCTTGACTCAGGTTATGTCCAAAACTTAAAAAGGATCATTTGAGTCATCTTGTATAACCTAAATATTAATTTTAAAATAAATTTGAATAATAGATTACCGTAATTGAGTGAGATATGACTATTTTTTTTAAACATAATACATCAAAATGTTTTTAAAAATTATTTAGGGTTAATCAAATTATATCTAAAAATTGAATTAAAATTAAATCGGAACAATCGCTAACGCTATTAGTTATTATATTTTCTTAACTATGATTGTGTTCAAACCGTAAAAAACATCATTTGGCTATCTGGTATATGCGAAATAGTAAGTTTAAATTATATTCTAATAATAGATAACAGTAATAGAGTGAAACAAATGATTAATTATCCTATTTTCGTAACTCTGGTTATGTCCAAAACTTAAAAAGGATTATTTGAGTCATCTTGCATAACTTAAATATTAATTTTAAAATAAATTTGAATAATAGATAAACGCAATTAAATGAGATATTACTATTTTTTTAACACACAGTACATCATACTATTTTTAAAAATCATTTAGGGTTAATTAAATTATATCTAAAAATTAAATTAAAATTAAATCGGATCAATCGCAAGCGCTATTAGTTATTATATTTTCTTAACTCTGTTTGTGTTGAAACCGTAAAAAACACCATTTGACTATCTCGTATATGCGAAATAGTAAGTTTAAATAATATTCGAATAATAGATAACAGTAATAGAGTGAGATATAATTATTTTTTTTTAAATAATGCATCAGAAAATGTTTAAAAGTAATTTACAGTACATCAAATTAACTTCAAAAATTAAATTAGAATCAAATCGGAAAATGCTATAATGATTAATTGTTCTATTTTCTTAGCCCTGGTTATGTCCAAAACTTAAAAAGGAACATTTGAGTCATCTTGTATAACCTAAATATTAATTTTTAAATAAATCTGAATTATAGATAACAGTAATAGAGTAAGATATAATTATTTTTTTTATAATACAATTCATCAGAAAAATTTTAAAAGTAATTTACAGTACATCAAATGAACCTCAAAAATTAAATTGGAATTAAATCGGACAATGCTATAATGATTAATTGTTCTCTTTTCTTAACCCTAATTATGTCCAAAACTTAAAAAGGATTATTTGAGTCAACTTGTATAACCTAAATATTAATTTCAAAATAAATTTGAATAATAGATAACCGTAATTGAGTAAGATATGACTTTTTTTTTTATACACAATACATCAAAATAATTTTAAAAATTGCTTACGGTTAATCAAATTATATCTAAAAATTGAATTAAAATTAAATCGGAACAATCGCTACCGTTATTAGTTATTATATTTTCTCAACTCTGGTTGTGTTCAAACCATAAAAAACATCATTTGGCTATCTCGTATATGCGAAATAGTAAATTTAAATTATATGCGAATAATAGATAACAGTAATAGAGTGAAATATGATAATTTTTTTTTTAAGCAATTCATCAGAAAATTTTTTTAAATAATTTATAGTACATCAAATGAACTTCAAAAATTAAATTGGAATCAGATCAGACAATGTTAAAATGATTAATTATTCTATTTTCTTAACCCTGGTTATGTATTAAAAAAAATCATTTGAGTCATCTTGTATAACCTAAATATTAATTTTAAAATAAATTAGAACAATAGATAACCGTAATTGAGTGAGATATGACTATTTTTTTTAAACATAATACATCAAAATGTTTTTAAAAATTATTTAGGGTTAATCAAATTATATCTAAAAATTGAATTAAAATTAAATCGGAACAAACGGTAACGCTATTAGTTATAATATTTTCTCAACTCTGGTTGCATTCAAACCGTAAAAAACATCATTTGGCTATCTCGTATATGCGAAATAGTCTGTTTAAATAATATTCGAATAATAGATAATAGTAATAGAGTGAAATAAATGATTAATTAATTAATTCTATTTTCTTAATTCTGGTTATGTCCTAAACTAAAAAGGATCATTTGAGTCATCTTGTATAACCTAAATATTAACTTTAAATTAAATTTGAATAATAGATAACCGTAATAGAGTGAGATATAATTATTTAAAAAAAAATAATACATTAGAAAAATTTTAAAATTAATTTACAGTACATTAAATGAACCTTAAAAATTAAATTGGAATCAATTCGGACAATGCTATAATGATTAATTGTTCTATTTTCTTAACCCTGGTTATGTCCAAAACTTAAAAAGGATACTTTGAGTTATCTTGTATAACCTAAATATTAATTTTAAATTAAATTTGAATTATAGTTAACCGTAATTGAGTGAGATATGACTATTTTTTTTAAACATAATACATCAAAATATTTTTAAAAATTATTTAGGGTTACTCAAATTATATCTAAAAATTAAATTGAAATTAAATCGGAACAATCGCTAACGCTATGAGTTATTATATTTTCTTAACTCTGGTTGTGTTCAAACCGTAAAAAACATCATTTGGCTATCTGGTGTATGCGAAACAGTAAATTTAAATTATATTCGAATAATAGATAACTGTAATAGAGTGAAGTAAATGATTAATTATTCTATTTTCTTAACTCTGGTTATGTCCAAAACTTAAAAAGGATCATTTGAGTCATCTTGTATAACCTAAATACTAATTTTAAAATAAATTTGAATAATGGATAACCGTAATAGAGTAAAATATAATTATTTTTTTTTTAAATAATACATCAGAAAAATTTTAAAAGTAATTTACTGTACATCAAATGAACCTTAAAAAAGAAATTGGAATTAAATCGGACAATGCTATAATGATTAATTGTTCTATTTTCTTAACCCTGGTTATGTCCTACATTTAAAAAGGATCATTTCAGTCATCTTGTATAACCTAAATATTAATTTTAAAATAAATTTGAATAATAGATAACCGTAATTGTGTGAGATGTGACTATTTTTTTTAAACATAATACATCAAAATGTTTTAAAAAATTATTTAGGGTTAAATCAAATTATATCTAAAAATTGAAATTAAATTAAATCGGAACAATCGCTAACGCTATTAGTTATTATATTTTCTCAACTCTGGTTGTGTTCAAACCATAAAATACATCATTTCGCTGTCTGGTATATGCGAAATAGTAAATTTAAATTATATTCGAATAATAGATAACCGTAATAGAGTGAGATATAATTATTTTTTTAAAAAATAATACATCAGAAAAATTTTAAAAGTAATTTACAGTACTTCAAATGAACCTTAAAAATTAAATTGGAATCAAATCGGACAATGCTATAATGATTAATTGTTCTATTTTCTTAACGCTGGTTATGTCCAAAACTTAAAAAGGATTAATTGAGTTATCTTGTATAACCTAAATATTAATTCTAAAATAAATTTAAATAATAGATAACCGTAATAGAGTGAGATATATTTATTTTTTTTAAAAACAATTCATCAGAAAAATTTAAAAATTAATTTACAGTACATCAAATGAACTTCAAAAATTAAATTGGAAACAAATCGGACTATAATAATTAATTATTCTATTTTCTTAACCCTGGATATGTCCAAAACTTAAAAAGGATATTTTTTTAAGCATAATACATCAAAATGTTTTAAAAAATTCTTTAATGTTAATCAAATTATATCTAAAAATTGATTTAAAATTAAATCGGAACAATCGCTAACGCTAATAGTTATTATATTTTCTTAACTCTGGTTGTGTTGAAACCGTAAAAAACATCATTTGGCTATCTCGTATATGCGAAATAGTAAGTTTAAATTATATGCGAATAATAGATAACAGTAATAGAGTGAGATATAATTATTTTTTTAAAAAATAATACATCAGAAAAGTTTTAAAAGTAATTTATAGTACATCAAATAAACTTCAAAAATTAAATTGGAATCAAATCGGACAATGCTATAATGATTAATTGTTCTATTTTCTTAACACTGGTTATGTCCAAAACTTAAAAAAAGGATTATTTGAGTCGTTTTGTATAACCTAAATATTAATTTTAAAATAAATTTCAATAATAGATAACCGTAATTAAGTGAAATATGACTATTTTAATTTAAACACAATACATCAAAATATTTTTAAAAAATATCTAGGGTTAATCAAATTATATCTAAAAATTGAATTAAAATTAAACCGGAACAACCGCTAACGCTATTAGTTATTATATTTTCTTAACTCTGGTTCTGTTGAAACCGTAAAAAACATTATTTGGCTATCTGGTATATGCGAAATAGTAAGTTTAAATTATATGCGAATAATAGATAACAGTAATAGAGTGAAATATGATTATTTTTTTTTTAAACAATACATCAGAAAAATTATTTAAATAATTTACAGTTTATCAAATGAACTTCAAAAATTAAATTGGAAACAAATCGGACTATAATAATTAATTATTCTATTTTCTTAACCCTGGTTATGTCCAAAACTTAAAAAGGATCATTTGAGTCAACTTGTATAACATAGATATTAAATTTAAAATACATTTAAATAATAAACCGTAATCGAGTGAGATATGATTATTTTTTTAAGCATAATACATCAAAATGTTTTAAAAAATTCTTTAATGTTGATCAAATTATATCTAAAAATTGAATTAAAATTAAATCGGAACAATCGCTTACGCTATTAGTTATTATATTTTCTTAACTCTGGTTGTGTTGAAACCGTAAAAAACATCATTTGGCTATCTGGTATATGCGAAATAGTAAGTTTAAATTATATGCGAATAATAGATAACAGTAATAGAGTGAAATATGATTATTTTCTTTAAAAACAATACATCAGAAAAAATTTTTAAATAATTTACAGTACTTCAAATGAACTTCAAAAATTAAATTAGAAACAAATCGGACAATGCTATAATGATTAATTGTTCTATTTTCTTAACACTGGTTATGTCCAAAACTAAAAAGGGATCATTTGAGTTATATTGTATAACCTAAATATTAATTTTAAAATAAATTTGAATAATAGATAACCGTAATTGAGTGAGATATCACTATTTTTTTTAACATAATACATCAAAATGATTTAAAAAAATATTTAGGGTTAATCAAATTATATCTAAAAATTAAATTAAAACTAAATCGAAACAATCGCTAACGCTATTAATTATTATATTTTCATAACTCTGGTTGTGTTGAAACCGTAAAAAACATCATTTGGGTATCTCGTATATGCGAAATATTAAATTTAAATTATATGCGAATAATAGATAACAGTAATAGAGTAAAATATGATTATTTTTTTTAAAAACAATACATCAGAAAAATTTTTAAAATAATTTACAGTACATCAAATAAACTTCAAAAATTAAATTGGAATCAAATCGGACAATGCTATAATGATTAATTGTTCTATTTTCTTAACCCTGGTTATATCCAAAACTTAAAAAGGATTATTTGAGTCATCTTGTATAACCTAAATATTATTTTTAACATAAATTTGAATAATAGATAATCGTAATAGAGTGAGATATAATTATTTAAAAAAAAAATTATACATCAGAAAAATTTTAAAAGTAATTTACAGTACATCAAATGAACCTTTAAAATTAAATTGGAATCAATTCGGACAATGCTATAATGATTAATTGTTCTATTTTCTTAACCCTGGTTATGTCCAAAACTTAAAAAGGACTTGTATAACCTAAATATTATTTTTAAATTAAATTTGAATAATAGATAACCGTAATTGAGTGAGATATGACAATTTTTTTAAGCATAATACATCAAAATGTTTTAAAAAATTATTTAGGGTTACTCAAATTATATCTAAAAATTGAATTGAAATTAAATCGGAACAATCGCTAACGCTATTCGTTATTAAATTTTCTCAACTCTGGTTGTGTTTAAACCATAAAAAACCTCATTTGGCTATCTCGTATATGCGAAATAGTAAACTTAAATTATATGCGAATAATAGATAATAGTAATAGAGTGAAATCTGATAATTTTTTTTAAAAACAATACATCACAAAAATTTTTAAAATAATTTACAGTACATCAAATAAACATCAAAAATTAAATTGAAATCAAATCGGACAATGTTGTAGTGATTAATTGTTCTATTTTCTTAACCCTGGTTATGTCAAAAACATAAAAAGGATTATTTGAGTCATCTTGTATAACCTAAATATTATTTTTAACATAAATTTAAATAATAGATAACCGTAATAGAGTGAGATATAATTTTTTTTTTAAATACAATTCATCAGAAAAATTTTAATATTAATTTACAGTACATAAAATGAACCTTAAAAATTAAATTGGAATTAAATCGGACAATGCTATAATGATTAATTGTTCTATTTTCTTTACCCTGGTTATGTTTAAAACATAAAAAGGATTATTTGAGTCTTCTTGTACAACCTAAATATTAAGTTTAAAATAAATTTGTATAATAGATAACCGTAATTGAGTGAGATATGACTATTTTTTTTTAACACAATACATCAAGATATTTTAAAAAAGTATTTAGGGTTAATCAAATTATATCTAAAAATTGAATTAAAATTAAATCGGAACAATCGCTAACGCTATTATTTATTATATTTTCTTAACTCTGGTTGAGTTCAAACCGTAAATAACATCATTTGGCAATCTGGTATATGCGAAATAGTAAGTTTAAATTATATGCGAATAAAAATTAAATTGGAATTAAATCGGACAATGCTATAATGATTAATTGTTCTATTTTCTTTACCCTGGTTATGTCCAAAACATAAAAAGGATTATTTGAGTTATCTTGTACAACCTAAATATTAAGTTTAAAATAAATTTGTATAATAGGTAACCGTAATTGAGTGAGATATGACTATTTTTTTTAAACACAATAAATCAAAATGTTTAAAAAAATTATTTAGGGTTAATCAAATTATATCTAAAAATTGAATTAAAATTAAATCAAAACAATCGCTAACGCTATTAGTTATTATATTTTCTCAACTCTGGTTGTGTTCAAACCATAAAAAACCTCATTTGGCTATCTCGTATATGCGAAATAGTAAACTTAAATTAAATGCGAATAATAGATAATAGTAATAAAGTGAAATCTGATAATTTTCTTTTAAAACAATACATCACAAAAATTTTTAAAATAATTTACAGTACATCAAATGAACATCAAAATTTAAATTGAAATAAAATCGGACAATGCTATAATGATCAATTATTCTATTTTCTTAACTCTGGTTATGTCCAAAACTTAAAAAGGATCATTTGAGTCATCTTGTATAACACAAATATTAATTTTAAAATAAATTTGAATAATAGATAACGGTAATAGAGTGAGATATAATTATTTTTTTAAAAAATAATACATCAGAAAAATTTTTAAAATAATGAAAAATGAAATAATCATTTGAGTCATCTTGTGTAACCTAAATATTAATTTTAAAATAAATTTAAATAATATATAACCGTAATTGTGTGAGATATGACTATTTTTCTGAACATAACACATCAATGTGTTTTAAAAAATTATTTAGTGTTAATCAAAATATATCTAAAAATTGAATTAAAATTAAATCAAAACAATCGCTAACGCTATTAGCTATAATATTTTCTAAACTCTGGTTGTGTTCAAACCGTAAAAAACATCATTTGGCTATCTCGTATATGCGAAATAGTAAGTTTAAATTATATGCGAATAATAGATAACAGTAATAGAGTGAGATATAATTATTTTTTTTTTTAAATAATACATCAGAAAAATTTTAAAAGTTATTTACAGTACATCAAATAAACTTCAAAAATTAAATTGGAATCATATCGGACAATGCTATAATGATTAATTGTTCTATTTTCTTAACCCTGGTTATGTTCAAATGGGTTATGTTATTAATTTTAAATTAAATGTGAATAATAACAACGCTATTAGTTATTATATTTTTTTAACTCTGGTTGACTTCAAACCGTAAAAAACATCATTTGGCTATTTAAATAGTAGTAGCTATGCGAAATAGTAAATTTAAATTATATTCGAATAATAGATATATAATATATTCGAGATATATAATAGATATATAATATATATATATTCGAGTAATAGAGTGAAATAAATGATTATTTATTCTATTTTCTTAACTCTGGTTATGACCAAAGCTTAAAAAGGATCATTTGAGTCATCTTGTATATCCTAAATAATAATTTTAAAATGAATTTGAATAATAGATAACCGTAATAGAGTGAGATATAATTATTTAAAAAAAAAATAATACATCAGAAAAATTTTTAAAGTAATTTACAGTACATCAAATGAACCTTTAAAATTAAATTGGAATCAATTCGGACAATGCTATAATGATTAATTGTTCTATTTTCTTAACCCTGGTTATGTCCAAAACTTAAAAAGGATCATTTGAGTTATCTTGTATAACCTAAATATTAATTTTAAATTAAATTTGAATAATAGATAACCGTAATTGAGTGAGATATGACTATTTTTTTAAGCATAATACATCAAAATGTTTTAAAAAATTATTTAGGGTTACTCAAATTATATCCAAAAATGGAATTGAAATTAAATCGGAACAATCGCTAACGCTATTAGTTATTATATTTTCTCAACTCTGGTTGTGTTCAAACCATAAAAAACCTCATTTGGCTATCTCGTATATGCGAAATAGTAAACTTAAATTATATGCGAATAATAGATAATTGTAATAGAGTGAAATCTGATAATTTTCTTTAAAAACAATACATCACAAAAATTTTTAAAATAATTTACAGTACATCAAATGAACATAAAAATTAAATTGAAATCAAATCGGACAATGCTATAATGATTAATTATTCTATTTTCTTAACTCTGGTTATGTCCAAAACTTAAAAAGGATCATTTGAGTCATCTTGTATAACCTAAATATTAATTTTAAAATAAATTTGAATAATAGATAACCGTAATTGAGTGAGATATGACTATTTTTTTTAAACATAATAAATCAAAATGTTTAAAAAAATTATTTAGGGTTAATCAAATTATATCTAAAAATTGAATTAAAATGGAATCGGAACAATCGCTAACGCTATTAGTTATTATATTTTCTTAACTCTGGTTGTGTTGAAACCGTAAAAAACATCATTTGGCTATCTCGTATATGCGAAATAGTAAGTTTAAATTATATGCGAATTCTAGATAACAGTAATAGAGTGAAATATGATTATTTTTTTTTTAAAACAATACATCACAAAAGTTTTTAAAATAATTTACAATACATCAAATGAACATCAAAAATTATTTAGGGTTAATCAAATTATATCTAAAAATTAAATTAAAATTAAATCGGAACATTCGCTAACGCTATTAGTTATTATATTTTCTTAACTCTGATTGAGTTCAAACAGTAAAAAACATCATTTGGCTATCTAAATAGAAGTAGCTATGTGAAATAGTAAATTTAAATTATATTCGAATAATAGATAACTGTAATAGAGTGAAATAAATGATTAATTATTTTATTTTCTTAACTCTGGTTATGACCAAAACTTAAAAAGGATCATTTGAGTCATCTTGTATATCCTAAATATTAATTTTAAAATAAATTTGAATAATAGATAACCGTAATAGAGTGAGATATAATTATTTAAAAAAAAATAATACATCAGAAAAATTTTAAAAGTAATTTACAGTACATCAAATGAACATAAAAATTAAATTGAAATCAAATCGGACAATGCTATAATGATTAATTATTCTATTTTCTTAACTCTGGTTATGTCCAAAACTTAAAAAGGATCATTTGAGTCATCTTGTATAACCTAAATATTAATTTTAAAATAAATTTGAATAATAGATAACCGTAATTGAGTGAGATATGACTATTTTTTTTAAACATAATAAATCAAAATGTTTAAAAAAATTATTTAGGGTTAATCAAATTATATCTAAAAATTGAATTAAAATGGAATCGGAACAATCGCTAACGCTATTAGTTATTATATTTTCTTAACTCTGGTTGTGTTGAAACCGTAAAAAACATTATTTGGCTATCTTGTATATGCGAAATAGTAAGTTTAAATTATATGCGAATTCTAGATAACAGTAATAGAGTGAAATATGATTATTTTTTTTTAAAACAATACATCACAAAAATTTTTAAAATAATTTACAGTACATCAAATGAACATCAAAAATTATTTAGGGTTAATCAAATTATATCTAAAAATTAAATTAAAATTAAATCGGAACATTCGCTAACGCTATTAGTTATTATATTTTCTTAACTCTGATTGAGTTCAAACAGTAAAAAACATCATTTGGCTATCTAAATAGAAGTAGCTATGTGAAATAGTAAATTTAAATTATATTCGAATAATAGATAACTGTAATAGAGTGAAATAAATGATTAATTATTCTATTTTCTTAACTCTGGTTATGACCAAAACTTAAAAAGGATCATTTGAGTCATCTTGTATATCCTAAATATTAATTTTAAAATGAATTTGAATAACAGATAATAGAGTGAGATATAATTATTTAAAAAAAAAATAATACATCAGAAAAATTTTTAAAGTAATTTACAGTACATCAAATGAACCTTTGAAATTAAATTGGAATCAATTCGTACAATGTTATAATGATTAATTGTTCTATTTTCTTAACCATGGTTATGTCCAAAACTTAAAAAGGATCATTTGAGTCATCTTGTATAACCTAAATATTAATTTTAAATTAAATTTGAATAATAGATAAACGTAATAGAGTGAGATATGACTATTTTTTTTAAACACAATAAATCAAAATGTTTAAAAAAATTATTTAGGGTTAATCATATTATATCTAAAAATTAAATTAAAATGAAATCGGAACAATCGCTAACGCTATTAGTTATTATATTTTCTCAACTCTGGTTGTGTTCAAACCATAAAAAACCTCATTTGGCTATCTCGTATATGCGAAAAAGTAAACTTAAATTATATGCGAATAATAGATAATAGTAATAGAGTGAAATCTGATAATTTTTTTTAACATACATCACAAAAATTTTTAAAATAATTTACAGTACATCAAATGAACATCAAATATTAAATTGAAATCAAATCGGACAATGCTATAATGATCAATTAATCTATTTTCTTAACTCTGGTTATGTCCAAAACTTAAAAAGGATCATTTGAGTCATCTTGTATAACCTAAATATTAATTTTAAATTAAATTTGATTAATAGATAACCGTAATTGTGTGAGATATGACTATTTTTTTAAACATAATACATCAAAATGTTTTAAAAAATTATTTAGGGTTAATCAAATTATATCTAAAAAATGAATTAAAATTAAACCGGAACAACCGCTAGCGCTATTAGTTATTATATTTTCTTAATTTTGGTTGTGCTCAAAACGTAAAAAACTTTATTTGGCTATCTCGTATATGCGAAATAGTAAGTTTAAATAATATTCGAGAAATAGATAACCGTAATAGAGTGAGATATTATTGTTTTTTTTTTAAATAATACATCAGAAAAATTTTAAAAGTAATTTACAGTACATCAAATGAACCTTAAAAATTAAATTGAAATCAAATCGGATAATGCTATAATGATAAATTGTTCTATTTTCTTAACCCTGGATATATCCAAAACTTAAAAAGGATTATCTGAGTCATGTTGTATAACCTAAATATTAATTTTATAATAAATTTGAATAATAGATAACCATAATTGAATGAGATATGACTATTTTTTTTAGACACAATACATCAAAATATTTTAAAAAAATATTTAGGGTTAATCAAATTATATCTAAAAATTTAATTAAAATTAAATCGGAACAACCGCTATCGCTATTAGTTATTATATTTTCTTAACTTTGGTTGTGTTTAAAACTTAAAAAGGATCATTTGAGTCAACTTGTATAACATAAATATTAATTTTAAATTAAATTTGAATAAAAGATAACCGTAATTGAGTGAGATATGACTATTTTTTTTTCAACATAATACATCAAAATGTTTAAAAAAATTATTTAGGTTTAATCAAATTATATCTAAAAATTGAATTGAAATTAAATCGGAACAATCGCTAACGCTATTAGTTATTATATTTTCTCAACTCTGGTTGTGTTCAAACCATAAAAAACCTCATTTGGCTATCTCCTATATGCGAAATAGTAAATTTAAATTATATTCGAATAATAGATATCTGTAATAGAGTGAAGTAAATGATTAATTATTCTATTTTCTTAACTCTGGTTATGTCCAAAACTTAAAAAGGATCATTAGAGTCATCTTGTATAACCTAAATACTAATTTTAAAATAAATTTGAATAAAGGATAACCGTAATAGAGTAAAATATAATAATTTTTTTTAAGAATAATACATCAGAAAAATTTTAAAAGTAATTTACTGTACATCAAATGAACCTTAGAAATGAAATTGGAATTAAATCGGACAATGCTATAATGATTAATTGTTCTATTTTCTTAACCATGGATATGTCCAAAACTTTAAAAGGATTATTTGAGTCATCTAGTATAACCTAAATATTAATTTTAAAATAAATTTGAATAATAGATAACCGTAATTGAGTGAGATATCACTATTTTTTTTAAACATAATACATCAAAATGATTTAAAAAATTATTTAGGGTTAATCAAATTATATCTAAAAATTAAATTAAAACTAAATCGAAACAATCGCTAACGCTATTAGTTATTATATTTTCTTAAATCTGGTTGTGTTGAAACCGTAAAAAACATCATTTGGCTATCCCGTATATGCGAAATAGTAAGTTTAAATAATATTCGAATATTAGATAACCATAATAGAGTGAGATATTATTATTTTTTTTTTAAATAATACATCAGAAAATTTTTAAAAGTAATTTACAGTACATCAAATGAACCTTAAAAATTAAATTGAAGTCGAATCGGATAATGCTATAATGATTAATTGTTCTATTTTCTTAACCCTGGTTATGTCCAAAACTTTTAGGATAATTTGAGTCATCTTGTATAACCTAAATATTATTTTTAACAAAAATTTGAATAATAGATAACCGTAATAGAGTGAGATGTAATTATTTTTTTAAAAAACAATTCATCAGAAAAATTTTAAAATTAATTTACAGTACATCAAATGAACCTCAAAAATTAAATTGGAATTAAATCGGACAATGCTATAATGATTAATTGTTCTATTTTCTTTACCCTGGTTATGTCCAAAACATAAAAAGGATTATTTGAGTCATCTTGTACAACCTAAATATTAAGTTTAAAATAAATTTGTATAATAGATAACCATAATTGAGTGAGATATGACTTTTTTTTTTAATCACAATACATCGAGATATTTTAAAAAAGTAATTAGGGATAATCAAATTATATCTAAAAATTGAATTAAAATGAAATCGGAACAATCGCTAACGCTATAAGTTATTATATTTTCTCAACTCTGGTTGTGTTCAAACCATAAAAAACCTCATTTGGCTATCTCGTATATGCGAAATAGTAAACTTAATATATATGCGAATAATAGATAATAGTAATCGAATGAAATCTGATAATTTTTTTTAAAAACAATACATCACAAAAATTTTTAAAATAATTTACAGTACATCAAATGAACATCAAAAATTAAATTGAAATCAAATCGGACAATGCTATAATGATTAATTATTCTATTTTCTTAACTCTGGTTATGTCCAAAACTTAAAAAGAATCATTTGAGTCATCTTGTATAACCTGAATATTAATTTTAAAATAAATTTGAATAATAGATAATCATAATTAAGTGAGATATGACAATTTTTTAAACATAATACATCAAAATGTTTTAAAAACTTATTTAGGGTTAATCAAATTATATCTAAAAATTGAATTAAAATTAAATCGGAACAATCGCTAACGCTATTAGTTAATATATTTTCTTAACTCTGGTTGTGTTAAAACCGTAAAAAACATCATTTGGCTATCTCGTATATGCGAAATAGTAAGTTTAAATAATATTCAAATATTAGATAACAGTAATAGAGTGAGATATAATTATTTATTTTTAAAATATTTCATCAGAAAAATTTTAAAAGTAATTTACAGTACATCAAATGAACTTCAAAAATTAAATTGGAATCAAATCGGACAATGCTATAATGATTAATTGTTCTATATTCTTAACCCTGGTTATGTCCAAAACTTAAAAAGGATCATTTGAGTCATCTTGTATAACCTAAATATTAATTTTAAAATAAATTTGAATAATAGATAATCATAATTAAGTGAGATATGACAATTTTTTTAAACATAATACATCAAAATGTTTTAAAAACTTATTTAGGGTTAATCAAATTATATCTAAAAATTGAATTAAAATTAAATCGGAACAATCGCTAACGCTATTAGTTAATATATTTTCTTAACTCTGGTTGTGTTCAAACCATAAAAAACATCATTTGGCTATCTCGTATATGCGAAATAGTAAGTTTAAATAATATTCGAATATTAGATAACAGTAATAGAGTGAGATATAATTATTTATTTTTAAAAAAATTCTTCAGAAAAATTTTAAAAGTAATTTACAGTACATCAAATGAACTTCAAGAATTAAATTGGAATCAAATCGGACAATGCTATAATGATTAATTGTTTTATATTCTTAACCCTGGTTATGTCCAAAACTTAAAAAGGATCATTTGAGTCATCTTGTATAACCTAAATATTAATTTTAAAATAAATTTGAATAATAGATAACCGTAATAGAGTGAGATATAATTATTTTTTTAAAAAATAATACATCAGAAAAATGTTTAAAGTCATTTACAAATTTTTAAGGTACATTAAATGAACGTTAAAAATTAAATTAGAATCAAATCGGACAATGCTATAATGATTAATTATTCTATTTTCTTAACCCTGGTTATGTCCAAAACTTAAAAAGGATTATTTGAGTCATCTTGAATAACCTAAATATTATTTTTAACATAAATTTGAATAATAGATAATCGTAGTAGAGCGAGATATAATTATTTTTTTAAAAAACAATTCATCAGAAAAATTTTAAAATTAATTTACAGTTACTTTTACATCAAATGAACTTAAAAAATTAAATTGGAAACAAATCGGACTATTATGCGGTATATGCGAAATAGTAAGTTTAAATTATATGCGAATAATAGATAACAGTAATAGAGTGAAATATGATTCTTTTTTTTAAAAACAATACATCAGAAAAATTTATTAAATAATTTACAGTACATCAAATGAACTTCAAAAATTAAATTGGAATCAAATCGGACAATGCTATAATGATTAATTGTTTTATATTCTTAACCCTGGTTATGTCCAAAACTTAAAAAGGATCATTTGAGTCATCTTGTATAACCTAAATATTAATTTTAAAATAAATTTGAATAATAGATAACCGTAATTGAGTGAGATATCACTATTTTTTTTAAACATAATACATCAAAATGATTTAAAAAATTTTTTAGGGTTAATCAAATTATATCTAAAAATTAAATTAAAACTAAATCGAAACAATCGCTAACGCTATTAGTTATTATATTTTCTTAACTCTGGTTGTGTTGAAACCGTAAAAAACATCATTTGGCTATCTCGTATATGCGAAATAGTAAGTTTAAATTATATGCGAATAATAGATAACAGTAATAGAGTGAAATATGATTATTTTTTTTAAAAACAATACATCAGAAAAATTTATTAAATAATTTACAGTACATCAAATGAACTTCGCAAATTAAATTGTAATCGGACAATGCTATAATGATTAATTTTTCTATTTTTTAACCCTGGTTATGTCCAAAACTTAAATAGGATCATTTGAGTCATCTTGTATAACCTAAATATTAATTTTAAAATAAATTTGAATAATAGATAACCGTAATTGAGTGAGATATGACTATATTTTTTTAAACACAATACATTAAAATATTTTTAAAATTCATTTAGGGTTAATCAAATTATATCTAAAAATTAAATTAAAATTAAAACGGAACAATCTTTAACGCTATCAGTTATTATATTTTTTTAATTCTGGTTGTGTTCAAACCGTAAAAAACATCATTTGGCTATCTTGTATATGCGAAATAGTAAATTCAAATTCTATTCGAATAATAGATAACAGTAATAGAGTGAGATATAATTATTTTTTTAAAAAACAATTCATAAGAAAAATTTTAAAAATAATTTACAGTACATCAAATGAACTTCAAAGATTAAATTGGATTCAAATCAGTCAATGCTATTATTGATTAATTGTTCTATTTTCTTAACCCTGGTTATGTCCAAAACTTAAAAATGATTATTTGAGTCATCTTGTATAACCTAAATATTAATTTTAAAATAAATTTGAATAATAGATAACCGTAATTGAGTGAGATATGACTATTTTTTTTAAACACAGTATATCAAAATATTTGTAAAAATCATTTAGGGTTAATCAAATTATGTCTAAAAATTGAATTAAAATTAAATCGGAACAATCGCCAACGCTGTTAGTTATTACATTTTCTTAACTCTGGTTGTGTTGAACCCGCAAAAAACATCATTTGGCTATCTTGTATATGCGAAATAGTAAATTTAAATTATAATCGAATAATAGATATCAGTAATGGAGTGAGATATAATTATTTTTTTAAAAAACAATTCATAAGAAAAATTTTAAAAATCATTTACAGTCCATCAAATGAACTTCAAAGATTAAATTGGAATCAAATCGGACAATCCTATAATGATTAATTGTTCTATTTTCTTAACCCTGGTTATGTCCAAAACTTAAAAAGGATCATTTGAGTCATCTTGTATAACCTAAATATTAATTTTATAATAAATTTAAATAATAGATAACCGTAATTGAGTGAGATATGACTATTTTTTAAAACATAATACATAAAATTATTTTTAAAAATTATTTAGGGTTAATCAAATTATATCTGAAAATTAAATTAAAATTAAATCGGAAAAATCGCCAAGGCTATTAGTTATTACATTTTCTTAACTCTGGTTGTGTTCAAACAGCAAAAAACATCATTTCGCTATCTTGTATATGCGAAATAGTAAATTTAAATTATATTCGAATAATAGATATTAGTAATAGAGTGAGATATAATATTTTTTTTAAAAAACAGTTTATATTAAAAATTTTAAAAATAATTTTCAGTACATCAAATGAACTTCAAAAATTAAATTGGAGTCAAATCAGACATTGCCATAATGATTAATTGTTCTATATTCTTAACCCTGGTTATGTCCAAAACTTAAATAGGATCAATTGAGTCATCTTGTATAACCTAAATATTAATTTTAAAATAAATCTGAATAATAGATAACCGTAATTGAGTGAGATATGACTATTTTTTTTAAACACAATATATCAAAATATTTTTAAAAATCATTTAGGGTTAATCAAATTATATCTAAAAATTGAATTAAAATTAAATGGGAACAATCGTTAGCGCGAAGAGTTATTAGATTTTCTTAAATCTGGTTGTGTTCAAACCGTAAAAAACATCATTTGGCTATCTTGTATATGCGAAATAGTAAATTTAAATTATATTCGAATAATAGATAAATGTAATAGAGTGAGATATGGTTATTTTTTTTAAATAATAGATAAGCGTAATTGAGCGAGATATGACTATTTTTTTTAAACACAATATATCAAAATATTTTTAAAAATCATTTAGGGTTAATCAAATTATATCTAAAAATTGAATTAAAATTAAATGGGAACAATCGCCAACCCTATTAGTTATGACATTTTCTTAACTCTGGTTGTGTTTAAACCGCAAAAAACATCATTTGGCTATCTTGTATATGCGAAATAGTAAATTTAAATTAAATTCGAATAATAGATAACAATAATAGAGTGAGATATGGTTATTTTTTTTAAAAACAATTCATAAGAAAAAATTTAAAAATAATTTATAGTACATTAAATGAACTTAAAAGATTAAATTGGAATCAAATGGGACAATGCTATTATTGATTATAATTTTGATAATAATATTGACTATAATATAAATAACAATTTTAAAATAAATTTGAATAATAGATAACCGTAATTGAGCGAGATATGACTATTTTTTTTAAACACAATATATCAAAATATTTTTAAAATTCATTTAGGGTTAATCAAATTATATCTAAAAATTAAATTAAAATTAAATCGGAACAATCGTTAACGCGAAGTTATTATGTTTCTTAATTCTGGTTGTGTTCAAACCGTAAAAAACATCATTTGGCTATCTTGTATATGCGAAATAGTAAATTTAAATTAAATTCGAATAATAGATAACAGTAATAGAGTTAGATATAATTATTTTTTTAAAAAACAATTCATTAGAAAAATTTTAAAAATAATTTACTAGGTAAACAGGTTTCTGTTTTATTTCTGACCCCACCCAACAACCCTCCGCAATATTGAAGATATTGGGTCACAAACACGAAATTGTTACTTTATTATTATTGGAATAACGACAACTTAAAATTAAAGAAAATATATATGGAAAAGGGTCACAGCACAAAAGTATGAAATAAAAAGGCATTTCTTTAATTTAAAAATAATTAACAGTCCATCAAATGAACTTCAAAAATTAAATTGGAATCAAATCGGACAATGCAATAATGATTAATTGTTCTATTTTCTTAACCCTGGTTATGTCCAAAACTTAAAAAGGACCATTTGAGTCATCTTGTATAACCTAAATATTAATTTTAAAATAAATTTGAATAATAGGTAACCATAATTGAGTGAGATATGACTATTTTTTTTTATACACAATACATCAAAATATTTTTAAAAATCATTTAGGGTTAATCAAATTATATCTAAAAATTAAATTAACATTAAATCGGAACAATCGCCAACCCAATTAGTTATTACATTTTCTTAACTCTGGTTGTGTTCAAACCGCAAAAAACACCATTTGGCTATCTTGTATATGCAAAATAGTAAATTTAAATTAAATTCGAATAATAGATACCAGTAATAGAGTGAGATATAATTATTTTTTTAAAAAACAATTCATAAGAAAAATTTTAAAAATAATTTACGGTACATCAAATGAACTTCAAAAATTAAATTGGAATCAAATCGGACAATGCTATAATGATTATATGTTCTATTTTCTTAACCCTGGTTATCTCCAAAACTTAAAAAGGATCATTTGGGTCATCTTGTATAACCTAAATATGAATTTTAAAATAAATTTGAATAATAGATAAGCGTAATTGAGCGAGATATGACTATTTTTTTTAAATACAATATATCAAAATATTTTTAAAAATCATTTAGGGTTAATCAAATTATATCTAAAAATTGAATTAAAATTAAATGGGAACAATCGCCAACGCTATTAGTTATTACATTTTCTTAACTCTGGTTGTGTTCAAACCGTAAAAAACATCATTTGGCTATCTTGCATATGCAAAATAGTAAATTCAAATTATATTCGAATAATAGATAACAGTAATAGAGTGAGATATGGTTATTTTTTTTAAAGACAATTCATAAGAAAAAATTTAAAAATAATTTATAGTACATTAAATGAACTTAAAAGGTTAAATTTGAATCAAATGGGACAATGCTATTATTGATTATAATTTTGATAATAATATTGACTATAATATAAATAATAATTTTAAAATAAATTTGAATAATAGATAACCGTAATTGAGCGAGATATGACTATTTTTTTTAAACACAATACATCAAAATATTTTTAAAAGTCATTTAGGGTAATTATTTTTTTAAAAAACAATTCATAGGAAAAATTTTAAAAATAATTTACAGTCCATGAAATGAACTTCAAAGATTAAATTGGAATCAAATCGGACAATGCAATAATGATTCATTGTTCTCTTTTCTTAACCCTGGTTATGTCCAAAACTTAAAAAGGATCATTTGGGTCATCTTGTATAACCTAAATATGAATTTTAAAATAAATTTGAATAATAGATAAGCGTAATTGAGCGAGATATGACTATTTTTTTTAAACACAATACATCAAAATATTTTTAAAATTCATTTAGGGTTAATCAAATTATATCTAAAAATTAAATTAAAATTAAAACGGCACAATCTTTAACGCTATTAGTTATTATATTTTCTTAATTCTGGTTGTGTTCAAACCGTAAAAAACATCATTTGGCTATCTTGTATATGCGAAATAGTAAATTTAAATTCTATTCGAATAATAGATAACAGTAATAGAGTGAGATATAAATATTTTTGAGAAAACAATTCATAAGAAAAATTTTAAAAATAATTTAGAATCCATCAAATGAACTTCAAAAATTAAATTGGAATCAAATCGGACAATGCTATAATGATTATATGTTCTATTTTCTTAACCCTGGTTATGTCCAAAACTTAAAAAGGATCATTTGAGTCATCTTGTATAACCTAAATATTAATTTTGAAATAAATTTAAATAATAGATAACCGTAATTGAGTGAGATATGACTATTTTTTTATACACAATACATCAAAATATTTTTAAAAATCATTTAGGGTTAATCAAATTATATCTAAAAACTAAATTAACATTAAATCGGAACAATCGCCAACCCAATTAGTTATTACATTTTCTTAACTCTGGTTGTGTTCAAACCGCAAATAACATCATTTGGCTATCTTGCATATGCGAAATAGTAAATTCAAATTATATTCGAATAATAGATAACAGTAATAGAGTGAGATATGGTTATTTTTTTTAAAAACAATTCGTAAGAAAAAATTTAAAAATAATTTATAGTAAGTACATTAAATGAACTTAAAAGGTTAAATTGGAATCAAATGGGACAATGCTATTATTGATTATAATTTTGATATAAATAACAATTTTAAAATAAATTTGAATAATAGATAACCGTAATTGAGCGAGATATGAATATTTTTTTTAAACACAATACATCAAAATATTTTTAAAAGTCATTTAGGGTAATTATTTTTTTAAAAAACAATTCATAGGAAAAATTTTAAAAATAATTTACAGTCCATCAAATGAACTTCAAAGATTAAATTGGAATCAAATCGGACAATGCAATAATGATTAATTGTTCTATTTTCTTAACCCTGGTTATGTCCAAAACTTAAGAAGGATCATTTGAGTCATCTTGTATTACCTAAATATTAATTTTAAAATAAATTTGAATAATAGATGACCGTAATTGAGTGAGATATGACTATTTTTTTTAACACAATATATTAAAATATTTTTAAAAATCATTTAGGGTTAATCAAATTATATCTAAAAATTAAATTAAAATTAAATCGGAACAATCGCCAACCCTATTAGTTATGACATTTTCTTAACTCTGGTTGTGTTCAAACCGCAAAAAACATCATTTGGCTATCTTGTATATGCAAAATAGTAAATTTAAATTAAATTCGAATAATAGATAACAGTAATAGAGTGAGATATAATTATTTTTTTAAAAAACAATTCATAAGAAAAATTTTAAAAACAATTTACAGTCCATCAAATGCTATTATTCATTAATTGTTCCATTTTCTTAACCCTGGTTATGTCCAAAACTTAAAAAGGATCATTTGGCTATCTTGTATATGCGAAATAGTAAATTTAAATTCTATTCGAATAATAGATAACAGTAATAGAGTGAGATATAATTATTTTTTTAGAAAACAATTCATAAGAAAAATTTTAAAAATAATTTAGAGTCCATCAAATGAACTTCAAAAATTAAATTGGAATCAAATCGGACAATGCAATAATGATTAATTGTTCTATTTTCTTAACCCTGGTTATATCCAAAACTTAAAAAAGAATCATTTGAGTCATCTTGTATAACCTAAATATGAATTTTAAAATAAATTTGAATAATAGATAACCGTAATTGAGTGAGATATGATTATTTTTTTTATACACAATACATCAAAATATTTTTAAAAATCATTTAGGGTTAATCAAATTATATCTAAAAATTAAATTAACATTAAATCGGAACAATCGCCAACCCAATTAGTTATTACATTTTCTTAACTCTGGTTGTGTTCAAACCGCAAATAACATCATTTGGCTATCTTGTATATGCGAGATAGTAAATTTAAATTAAATTCGAATAATAGATAACAGTAATAGAGTAAGATATAATTATTTTTTTAAAAAACAATTCATAAGAAAAATTTTAAAAATAATTTACAGTACATCAAATGAACTTCAAAGATTAAATTGGTATCAAATCGGACAATGCTATTATTGATAAATTGTTCCATTTTCTTAACGCTGGTTATGTCCAAAACTTAAAAAGGATCATTTGGGTCATCTTGTATAACCTAAATATTAATTTTAAAATAAATTTGAATAGTAGGTAACCGTGATTGAGTGAGATATGACTATTTTTTTTATAAACAATACATCATAATATTTTTAAAAATCATTTAGGGTTAATCAAATTATATCTGAAAATTGAATTAAAATTAAATCGGAACAATCGCCAACGCTATTAGTTATTACATTTTCTTAACTCTGGTTGTATTCAAACCTCAAAAAACTTCATTTGGCTATCTTGTATATGCGAAATAGTAAATTTAAATTAAATTCGAATAATAGATAACAGTAATAGAGTGAGATATAATTATTTTTTTAAAAAACAATTCATTAGAAAAATTTTAAAAATAAATTACAGTCCATCAAATGAACTTCAAAAATTAAATTGGAATCAAATTGGACAATGCAATAATGATTATATGTTCTATTTTCTTAACCCTGGTTATGTCCAAAACTTAAAAAGGATCATTTGGGTTATCTTGTATAACCTAAATATTAATTTTAAAATAAATTTGAATAATAGATAAGCGTAATTGAGCAAGATATGACTATTTTTTTTAAACACAATATATCAAAATATTTTTAAAATTCATTTAGGGTTAACCAAATTATATCTAAAAATTAAATTAAAATTAAATCGGAACAATCGTTAACGCGAAGTTATTATGTTTCTTAATTCTGGTTGTGTTCAAACCGTAAAAAACATCATTTGGCTATCTTGTATATGCGAAATAGTAAATTTAAATTATATTCGAATAATAGATATGAGTAATAGAGTGAGATATAATTATTTTTTTAAAAAACAATTCATAAGAAAAATTTTAAAAATAATTTACAGTACATCAAATGAACTTCAAAGATTAAATTGGTATCAAATCGGACAATGCTATTATTGATAAATTGTTCCATTTTCTTAACGCTGGTTATGTCCAAAACTTAAAAAGGATCATTTGGGTCATCTTGTATAACCTAAATATTAATTTTAAAATAAATTTAAATAGTAGGTAACCGTGATTGAGTGAGATATGACTATTTTTTTTATACACAATACATCATAATATTTTTAAAAATCATTTAGGGTTAATCAAATTATATCTGAAAATTGAATTAAAATTAAATCGGAACAATCGCCAACGCTATTAGTTATTACATTTTCTTAACTCTGGTTGTGTTCAAACCGCAAAAAACATCATTTGGCTATCTTGTATATGCGAAATAGTAAATTTAAATTAAATTCGAATAATAGATAACAGTAATAGAGTGAGATATAATTATTTTTTTAAAAAACAATTCATTAGAAAAATTTTAAAAATAATTTACAGTCCATCAAATGAACTTCAAAAATTAAATTGGAATCAAATCGGACAATGCAATAATGATTCATTGTTCTATTTTCTTAACTTAATTTTAAAATAAATTTGAATAATAGATTATCGTAATTGAGGGAGATATGACGATTTTTTTTAAACACAATATATTAAAATATTTTTAAAAATCATTTAGGGTTAATCAAATTAATCTAAAAATTAAATTAAAATTAAATCGGAACAATCGTTAGCGCGAAGAGTTATTATATTTTCTTAATTCTGATTGTGTTCAAACCGTAAAAACATTATTTGGCTATCTTGTATATGCGAAATAGTAAATGTAAATTATATTCGAATAATAGATACCAGTAATAGAGTGAGATATAATTATTTTTTTAAAAAACAATTCATAAGAAAAATTTTAAAAATAATTTACGGTACATCAAATGAACTTAAAAAATTAAATTGGAATCAAATCGGACAATGCTATAATGATTATATGTTCTATTTTCTTAACCCTGGTTATGTCCAAAACTTAAAAAGGACCATTTGAGTCATCTTGTATAACCTAAATATTAATTTTAAAATAAATTTGAATAATAGGTAACCATAATTGAGTGAGATATGACTATTTTTTTTTATACACAATACATCAAAATATTTTTAAAAATCATTTAGGGTTAATCAAATTATATCTAAAAATTAAATTAAAATTAAAACGGCACAATCTTTAACGCTATTAGTTATTATATTTCCTTAATTCTGGTTGTGTTTAAACCGTAAAAAACATCATTTGGCTATCTTGTATATGCGAAATAGTAAATTTAAATTATATTCGAATAATAGATATGAGTAATAGAGTGAGATATAATTATTTTTTTAAAAAATAATTCATAAGAAAAATTTTAAAAATAATTTATAGTACATCAAATGAACTTCAAAGATTAAATTGGTATTAAATCGGACAATGCTATTATTCATTAATTGTTCCATGTTCTTAACCCTGGTTATGTCCAAAACTTAAAAAGGATCATTTGGCTATCTTGTATATGCGAAATAGTAAATTTAAATTCTATTCGAATAATAGATAACAGTAATAGAGTGAGATATAATTATTTTTTTAGAAAACAATTCATAAGAAAAATGTTAAAAATAATTTAGAGTCCATCAAATGAACTTCAAAAATTAAATTGGAATCAAATCGGACAATGCAATAATGATTAATTGTTCTATTTTCTTAACCCTGGTTATATCCAAAACTTAAAAAGGATCATTTGAGTCATCTTGTATAACCTAAATATGAATTTTAAAATAAATTTGAATAATAGATAACCGTAATTGAGTGAGATATGATTATTTTTTTTATACACAATACATCAAAATATTTTTAAAAATCATTTAGGGTTAATCAAATTATATCTAAAAATTAAATTAACATTAAATCGGAACAATCGCCAACCCAATTAGTTATTACATTTTCTTAACTCTGGTTGTGTTCAAACCGCAAATAACATCATTTGGCTATCTTGTATATGTGAAATAGTAAATTTAAATTAAATTCGAATAATAGATAACAGTAATAGAGTGAGATATAATTATTTTTTTTAAAAACAATTCTTTAGAAAAATTTTAAAAATAATTTACAGTCCATCAAATGAACTTCAAAAATTAAATTGAAATCAAATCGGACAATGCAATAATGATTAATTGTTCTATTTTCTTAACCCTGGTTATGTCCAAAACTTAAAAAGGATCATTTGAGTCATCTTGTATAACCTAAATATTAATTTTAAAATAAATTTGAATAATAGGTAACCATAATTGAGTGACATATGACTATTTTTTTTATACACAATACATCAAAATATTTTTAAAAATCATTTAGGGTTAATCAAATTATATCTGAAATTTGAATTAAAATTAAATCGGAACAATCGCCAACGCTATTATTTATTACATTTTCTTAACTCTGATTGTGTTCAAACCATAAAAAACATCATTTGGCTATCTTGTATATGCGAAATAGTAAATGTAAATTAAATTCGAATAATAGATAACAGTAATAGAGTGAGATATAATTATTTTTTTAAAAAACAATTCATAAGAAAAATTTTAAAAACAATTTACAGTCCATCAAATGAACTTCAGAAATTAAATTGGAATCAAATCGGACAATGCTATAATGATTATATGTTCTATTTTCTTAACCCTGGTTATGTCCAAAACTTAAAAAGGATCATTTGAGTCATCTTGTATAACCTAAATATTAATTTTAAAATAAATTTGAATAATAGGTAACCATAATTGAGTGACATATGACTATTTTTTTTATACACAATACATCAAAATATTTTTAAAAATCATTTAGGGTTAATCAAATTATATCTGAAATTTGAATTAAAATTAAATCGGAACAATCGCCAACGCTATTATTTATTACATTTTCTTAACTCTGGTTGTATTCAAACCTCAAAAAACATCATTTGGCTATCTTGTATATGCGAAATAGTAAATTTAAATTAAATTCGAATAATAGATAACAGTAATAGAGTGAGATATAATTATTTTTTTAAAAAACAATTCATTAGAAAAATTTTAAAAATAAATTACAGTCCATCAAATGAACTTCAAAAATTAAATTGGAATCAAATCGGACAATGCAATAATGATTATATGTTCTATGTTCTTAACCCTGGTTATGTCCAAAACTTAAAAAGGATCATTTGGGTTATCTTGTATAACCTAAATATTAATTTTAAAATAAATTTGAATAATAGATAAGCGTAATTGAGCAAGATATGACTATTTTTTTTAAACACAATATATCAAAATATTTTTAAAATTCATTTAGGGTTAACCAAATTATACTTAAAAATTAAATTAAAATTAAATCGGAACAATCGTTAACGCGAAGTTATTATGTTTCTTAATTCTGGTTGTGTTCAAACCGTAAAAAACATCATTTGTGGTGGGGATTAGTGACTTTCCACCCATATAAGGAGACGGAAAAGAATGACTGCTGGTATAAATTTCGATAGCTCACATTTATTACAACCCGAACTAACTACTTCTTACAGTTACTTAAACGACAAAGGTGTAATAAAATGATTAAATGTAAAATGTCAAATTAACCCGACAATCTAAAGCACCCCGGAATGGCTTGGAGTCTTTACCGAGTTATGAATTACGACGAGTGTGCGAATGTCTTGCACGGCCGGCTAAATTAGACCGACGTCTCCGACTATTGAAGACCGAGAGTGAATTAATACTAATTAGGTCACACACAAGACGCCACCCGCGTAAAAAGTCACATTACAACACAGGTGCGCTTCGATCGCCGTTGTTATGTCTGGCGTCCAAGGACTAGGGGAATATGGTGCAAATTTGAAGCCCTTTGGAGATTTGTAGTATTAAATAGTTTTGGGCTTGACCATATCTCGCCCCTCTTGAAAGGCTCCAGACTTTCAACACCATGACATCTCGATGACACAGTCTTAATCTGGTTACGGATGGTTGTCTTCGTCGGGTAAAGGTAGAACACAAATTTTAGAGGTTGGCCTTCGCAAAGTGCCGGTCTTGGTTCTAACATTGACAACCCTAACAAATCCGTCTTTGCCAGGAAATAGCTCCGTGATTCTGCCTAGAGGCCAATGCATAGGCAGTGTGTTGTCCTCCTTGAGGATGACCATTGTGCCCACCTTCAGAGCTTTGTCACTCCCTGTTTGCCATTTAGCCCTTTGTTGAAGGTTGGACAAGTATTCGTTTTTCCAACGCCGCCAGAATTGTTGGTACATCTTCTGAATTCTTTGATAGTGGCTCAACCGATTAATGGGAACTTCACAAAAGTCTTTATCAGGAATTGTCTTTAATGCACCTCCAATCAGGAAATGAGCAGGCGTGAGGACTTGTAAATCGGTAACATCTGAGGAAAGAGGAATTATAGGACGGGAGTTTAGGATAGCTTCAATTTCAGTCACTAACGTGTAAAAATGCTCAAAAGTTAAGTGCGCATCTCCTGCAACTCTCTTTAAATGGTACTTTGCTGACTTTACAGCGCTTTCCCAGATACCACCGAAGTGTGGTGCTCGCGGTGGGATTAATTCCCAATTTATATAATTTTCCCTGAGAAAATTTAAAATGTGTTCATCTTTATGTAATTTTTGCAATGATTGGTATATCTCACGCAGTTCGCGACGGGCACCTATAAAATTACTACCGTTGTCCGATAACAAAGATTGGCAAATACCTCTTCGCGATATAAATCGTTTTAATGCTGCGAGAAATGTCTCACTAGAAAGATCGGTGCATATTTCAAAATGCACAGCTTTAGTCACTAAACAAATGAATAAGCAAAGATATGACTTAATCATTAGTCTATTTCGGTTTTTACTGTTTTTTATAAGGAAAGGTCCAGCAAAATCTACGCCGCTTTTAAGAAACGCGCGGGCAGGTACTACCCTGCGCTCCGGCAAATCTGCCATTTGATTGACTACATTAGGCGTGGGATTTGCCTTGAAACAAGTTACGCAACTTCGTATAAATGCGCGGACGGAGTTTCTCCCATTAACTAACCAAAACCTTTGCCTAACAGCATATAATGTCGCTTGAGCACCGGCGTGAAAGTTCCGTATATGCTCATACTGAATGACAAGTAAAGAAAATGGGTGTTTATTTTTAATAAGCAAGGGATGTTTATGATCGTGACTTAGATCTGAATTTTTAATTCGCCCCCCTACTCTTAATAAACCACATTTATCTAGATAGGGATTTAGACTTAAAATCTTGCTTTTCTTACTGACTGTCCCGTTTTTGTGTAAATGTTCTATGTCTGGCGCAAACATTTGACTTTGCGCTATAAACGTTAGTTTTAAAAGTGCGTCTTTAAATTCTTGTACTGTGAGTGGTCCGACTTGAACCTCGTCTAGTCGATTTTGCCTTTTGAATTTTAAATTTTTAATAAAACGCAAAATGTAGGCAAAAACTCTCTGGAGTTTAGGAAAAGATGAAAATTTGACAAAAATATCTGAATCTTCAAAATAGGCTGTCAAAAGTGACACATTTTTATCTTTTCTTTTTTCAGGCAGGTCAGTGACCTTAGTTTCATGAATCTGTAGGTCTTTAGGCCACAAATGAGGCTCTAAAGTCAACCAATGAGGTCCGTCCCACCACAACCGATTTTTTAAAAGAGCATTTGGCGTCGCCCCTCTAGAAATAATGTCGGCAGGGTTATCATGCGTTCTGACGTGTCGCCATTGATTAATGTTTGTCAGCTGTTGCACCTCTGCCACTCTATTCGCTACAAAACTCTTTAAATTAGATGGGTCAGAGTGCAACCAGCACAACACAATAGTTGAGTCTGTCCAATAAAAAATGCTAGACTCGGACAACTCAATTTCTAAAGCCTTAACGGACTTGTCCATTAAACGACTCAAAATTACAGCTCCCATGAGCTCAAGTCTGGGCAATGTTTGGGTCTTTAATGGAGCAATGCGAGCCTTTGCACACAGTAGTGAAACATTACAATTCCCTAAAGAATCGACTGAGCGAAGCATTACGCATGCGCCATATGACTTCTCACTGCTATCGCAAAACCCGTGAACTTGTAAATTCACATTGTTCTTTAAAATGGCCTGTCGAGGAATTTTAACCCTAGCTAATGACTTTAATTCTTCACAGAAATTTAAAAATGATTCTCTAATGTTTAGAGGTACAGCCTCATCCCAAGAAAGCGCTAACTTCCATAAGTCCTGCAAAATAAGCTTTGCTTGGATGAGAACTGGGCCTGCTAGTCCCAATGGGTCAAACAACTTACTAATGATACTCAAAATTGCCCGTTTTGTAACTTTAATGAACTGTGGTATTTCAAAGTCTAAAGAAAATCCTAAAAGATCTAACTTTGTGTCCCACCAAATGCCCAAAGTTTTTAATTCCTCATTATTAATGATATATTGAAAAATGTCGTGTGTCTCGGCGTCATGCAGGATGCTTGGCTCATTAGATGCCCATTTACGCAATAAAAATGAACCTTTCTCTAAAAGGTCAGAAACCTCCCTTCGCAATCTAATGCAGCCATCAATGGTATCACTACCAGATAAAAAATCATCACAATAAAAATCTCTTTTTATTGCTCGCGCTGCCAAAGGGAATGTTTCCTCGCTTTCAACCCCCACTTGGTATAAGCATCTAACGGCTAAAAACGATGAGCAAGCCTGTCCATAGGTAACGGTATTAAGCCGATAAATTTTTAAAACGTCTGAGGAGTCAGGCCGCCAAATAATGCGCTGCAGATCTCTTTGACCTTGATCAACCGACACGCACCTAAACATTTTTGCTATGTCAGCAGACATCACGTAGTTATGTTTCCTAAAACGCGTCAATACAGAAAATAAATCATCCTGTACTACGGGTCCTACCTTAAGCACGTCGTTCAAGGATAAGCCTGAACTGCTTTTCGCACTGGCGTCAAAAACTGTACGCAACTTCGTGGTTAAACTCGATTGTTTAAGTACCCCGTGATGCGGCAAATAATAACAGATATTTGGCGTACTTATTTCTGAGTCAAGGACTAATGACATGTGACCCATTTCTATGTACTCTGACATAAACTCAGAATAAAGTTTTTTCAACTCTGGCTCTCTGTTAAGCCTACGCTCTAGCGAATAAAACCGTTTTAATGCCATATCATAGGATTCTCCGAGGTCTGTAAACTTATCACGAAGCGGTAACTTTACGATGAACTGACCGTTAACATCGCGCCTAGTATTTTGAATAAAATGCTCTTCTACTTCCTTTTCTTCCTTAGAAAATATTTTAGGAGCCGTCTGGCACTCCTCAATATGCCAAAAACGCTCTAACTGACCTTGAATATCGGAAGTGTCATGAGAAGTAAAATTGCAATAGTTTTCACGAATATCTCTCTCTGTGTTTAATGACCCTGACAAAACATAGCCTAGTTTTGTCTCACATAAAATTGGCCCATTCCTGCTTAAATAAATTTTATTATTGCATAAAAGCTCGTAAAAAATGTCTGCGCCTAAAAGAGCATCAATACCCCCCTGAATATGACATGTAGGATCCGCTAAAACTATATTTTTTGGCAATTTAAAATCAATTAAATTAAATGATGTACAGGGAATATTGCCTGTGATCTTATCAACTACCAAAAAATCCAATGTGGATTGAAAATTATTTAAAGTAGACCCTATTCTAGCCCTTATCTGACCCCGAATATTAATGGCAGAGCCACTTACACCTGTCACAGATGTTTGTGGTCTTTCTAAACTGACACCTAACCGTTTTGCCAGCGCCGTAGTAATAAAATTGCTCATACTACCCGAATCTAAAATGCATCTAGCTTTAATCACTCCGCGTTCCCCTACTGAGCCAATAAAAATAACGGCCGTAGAAAGCAAAGTTTGACGACAGATATTTTGCGTATCGCCGCGGTCCGTCGTTGACCCTGAGAAAGAAAAGCCGTTTAAGTTTTCCGCGGGAGCATCACTATGCGCTGTTGCCATCATTTGCGGCGGTATCTGTGACGATTCGCAATAGGTCGAGACTTGACTAGGACCTTGCTGAAATTCCTGGAATTGACTGGCTGGGTCGTAATGTAAAAGAGTATTGTGTTTTTTATGGCATAATTTGCATTTAGCAGAAGGGCAATTTTTTTCTTCTGTATGGTCATTTTTAAAACAGTTAATGCACAAATTTAATTTTCGTATTTCTGCTTCGCGTTTTTTAGGAGACAATTTTAAAAAGTCGCTGCAATTGTAAATTAAATGGCCTTTTTTACAAAAATAGCACGCGAATTTTTTATTATTGGAAGCAAAATGAGAAAATTTCTTGTCATATTTTTCTGCCTTATTTTTAAAATGATTGGAATGACTGTTGTAAGGCACTTGTTTTTGTGGTTGCACCTGATCTTGATTTTCTAAGGACTCTAATAATTGACATTTATTAGAAAGAAATGACACAAATTGACTATAAGTGGGGAATTCTTCTGTTGAAGGGCAAATATTCGTGACATGTTGTTCCCACTCTTTTTTTTGTTTGAAAATCAAGCTTGGTGGTAACCAAATAAATGATTAATGTGTCCCAACTGTCTGTGGGTTGTTTAAGATTTTTTAGAGAACGCATATGACGTTGCAATTCGTCTAAAAGGTTTCTTAAATTTATTTTATTCGGATCTTTGCCTACCGAAATTAATGGCAAATTAAATAATGACTTTAAATGATGGTTAACCGTTATGCGGTTATTTTGAAACCTGTTACAAAGCAAATCCCAAGCAATCAGGTAGTTATCGTCCGTGGTTTCATAGTGTTCAGTAATTCCTTTTACTGAGCCCGTTAAACAACCCTTAAGGTACCTTAATTTGGTATTATTGGGCGTTTTATTGTCTTCATGTATTAAGGCCTTAAAAGCGTCATGAAATTGCGACCAATTTTCCCGTGACCCGTCAAAAATAGGTAAATTAATGGGTGGTAAATGAATGCGATCTTGGACAGTAAAATGTTGAGGTGAAGGTGAGATATTTGAAGCTGGTTGGTGCGTTTGGGTTTGCTGTAATGACTGCAAAATGAATTTTCTGGCTTTACCCATAGAATCATAAAATTCAGACTCAAATGTCTGCCTTTCCTTTCTGTGATTTTTAATTTTAGTAGAACTTGTGTCCAAAATCTCTAAATCAGTCGAAACCTCATCAAAATCATTATAGGTTTTGTCAATCTTTTCTATGCGGATCTGTAACTCCTCGATTGACTTGACATTAGGATTAAAATCCCCCACGAACTTCGTAAAATTAGCTAATTTTGCTTTGTAGGATTCCCTTGTATTTTTTAAACAAGTAAGTCTCGATTCTTGCTCTTCAGCTGCCATTTTGACTGGACTATTTAATAAAAAATGTCTAAATTAAATAGTTTTTAAGATTTAATGACAGTATGTCAAAACGACAGTTTTAAAAATGGCTTTATTTAAAATGAGTTAAATAAATTACTTTGCCTTAAATGACTGGCTAAAATGACTGTTAAAATGCAACAAATGGCTTCTGCACATCAGTTTTACTTTAATGACTGACTAAGGCTTGGCTTAATAAAGCTAATAAAACTTGTAAGCTGTAGGATAAAGATAGACTAAGGAATGAACGACGGGAGGAGGCACAGATTCACTTAGTACGTAAATAAATGGAACAGACTTACAGTTTTGTCATGCTGGCACTAAAAATGGCACTTAATTCCAGCACAAACACAATGTCTTTAATGTCTTAAATATCGCGGCGCGAGGACGAATGGCTTGTCCTGGCAACACTGCAATCACGACACTGTCTATAAATGTCCCAGAAAAGTCAGTGTTTTCCCGGTTTCCGTGAAATAATGGCTTTTTCACGTACAAAAATGACGACGAAGGACCATAAAACTACCATCTGGCTCGAAAGACCATAAAATATGGTGGGGATTAGTGACTTTCCACCCATATAAGGAGACGGAAAAGAATGACTGCTGGTATAAATTTCGATAGCTCACATTTATTACAACCCGAACTAACTACTTCTTACAGTTACTTAAACGACAAAGGTGTAATAAAATGATTAAATGTAAAATGTCAAATTAACCCGACAATCTAAAGCACCCCGGAATGGCTTGGAGTCTTTACCGAGTTATGAATTACGACGAGTGTGCGAATGTCTTGCACGGCCGGCTAAATTAGACCGACGTCTCCGACTATTGAAGACCGAGAGTGAATTAATACTAATTAGGTCACACACAAGACGCCACCCGCGTAAAAAGTCACATTACAACACAGGTGCGCTTCGATCGCCGTTGTTATGTCTGGCGTCCAAGGACTAGGGGAATATGGTGCAAATTTGAAGCCCTTTGGAGATTTGTAGTATTAAATAGTTTTGGGCTTGACCAATTTGGCTATCTTGTATATGCGAAATAGTAAATTTAAATTATATTCGAATAATAGATATGAGTAATAGAGTGAGATATAATTATTTATTTAAAAAACAATTCATAAGAAAAATTTTAAAAATAATTTACAGTACATCAAATGAACTTCAAAGATTAAATTGGTATCAAATCGGACAATGCTATTATTGATAAATTGTTCCATTTTCTTAACGCTGGTTATGTCCAAAACTTAAAAAGGATCATTTGGGTCATCTTGTATAACCTAAATATTAATTTTAAAATAAATTTGAATAGTAGGTAACCGTGATTGAGTGAGATATGACTATTTTTTTTATACACAATACATCATAATATTTTTAAAAATCATTTAGGGTTAATCAAATTATATCTGAAAATTGAATTAAAATTAAATCGGAACAATCGCCAACGCTATTAGTTATTACATTTTCTTAACTCTGGTTGTGTTCAAACCGCAAAAAACATCATTTGGCTATCTTGTATATGCGAAATAGTAAATTTAAATTAAATTCGAATAATAGATAACAGTAATAGAGTGAGATATAATTATTTTTTTAAAAAACAATTCATTAGAAAAATTTTAAAAATAATTTACAGTCCATCAAATGAACTTCAAAAATTAAATTGGAATCAAATCGGACAATGCAATAATGATTCATTGTTCTATTTTCTTAACTTAATTTTAAAATAAATTTGAATAATAGATTATCGTAATTGAGGGAGATATGACGATTTTTTTTAAACACAATATATTAAAATATTTTTAAAAATCATTTAGGGTTAATCAAATTAATCTAAAAATTAAATTAAAATTAAATCGGAACAATCGTTAGCGCGAAGAGTTATTATATTTTCTTAATTCTGATTGTGTTCAAACCGTAAAAACATCATTTGGCTATCTTGTATATGCGAAATATTAAATGTAAATTATATTCGAATAATAGATACCAGTAATAGAGTGAGATATAATTATTTTTTTAAAAAACAATTCATAAGAAAAATTTTAAAAATAATTTACGGTACATCAAATGAACTTAAAAAATTAAATTGGAATCAAATCGGACAATGCTATAATGATTATATGTTCTATTTTCTTAACCCTGGTTATGTCCAAAACTTAAAAAGGACCATTTGAGTCATCTTGTATAACCTAAATATTAATTTTAAAATAAATTTGAATAATAGGTAACCATAATTGAGTGAGATATGACTATTTTTTTTTTATACACAATACATCAAAATATTTTTAAAAATCGTTTAGGGTTAATCAAATTATATCTAAAAATTAAATTAAAATTAAAACGGCACAATCTTTAACGCTATTAGTTATTATATTTCCTTAATTCTGGTTGTGTTCAAACCGTAAAAAACATCATTTGGCTATCTTGTATATGCGAAATAGTAAATTTAAATTATATTCGAATAATAGAGTGAGATATAATTATTTTTTTAAAAAATAATTCATAAGAAAAATTTTAAAAATAATTTATAGTACATCAAATGAACTTCAAAGATTAAATTGGTATTAAATCGGACAATGCTATTATTCATTAATTGTTCCATGTTCTTAACCCTGGTTATGTCCAAAACTTAAAAAGGATCATTTGGCTATCTTGTATATGCGAAATAGTAAATTTAAATTCTATTCGAATAATAGATAACAGTAATAGAGTGAGATATAATTATTTTTTTAGAAAACAATTCATAAGAAAAATTTTAAAAATAATTTAGAGTCCATCAAATGAACTTCAAAAATTAAATTGGAATCAAATCGGACAATGCAATAATGATTAATTGTTCTATTTTCTTAACCCTGGTTATATCCAAAACTTAAAAAGGATCATTTGAGTCATCTTGTATAACCTAAATATGAATTTTAAAATAAATTTGAATAATAGATAACCGTAATTGAGTGAGATATGATTATTTTTTTTATACACAATACATCAAAATATTTTTAAAAATCATTTAGGGTTAATCAAATTATATCTAAAAATTAAATTAACATTAAATCGGAACAATCGCCAACCCAATTAGTTATTACATTTTCTTAACTCTGGTTGTGTTCAAACCGCAAATAACATCATTTGGCTATCTTGTATATGCGAAATAGTAAATTTAAATTAAATTCGAATAATAGATAACAGTAATAGAGTGAGATATAATTATTTTTTTTAAAAACAATTCTTTAGAAAAATTTTAAAAATAATTTACAGTCCATCAAATGAACTTCAAAAATTAAATTGAAATCAAATCGGACAATGCAATAATGATTAATTGTTCTATTTTCTTAACCCTGGTTATGTCCAAAACTTAAAAAGGATCATTTGAGTCATCTTGTATAACCTAAATATTAATTTTAAAATAAATTTGAATAATAGGTAACCATACTTGAGTGACATATGACTATTTTTTTTATACACAATACATCAAAATATTTTTAAAAATCATTTAGGGTTAATCAAATTATATCTGAAATTTGAATTAAAATTAAATCGGAACAATCGCCAACGCTATTATTTATTACATTTTCTTAACTCTGATTGTGTTCAAACCATAAAAAACATCATTTGGCTATCTTGTATATGCGAAATAGTAAATGTAAATTAAATTCGAATAATAGATAACAGTAATAGAGTGAGATATAATTATTTTTTTAAAAAACAATTCATAAGAAAAATTTTAAAAACAATTTACAGTCCATCAAATGAACTTCAGAAATTAAATTGGAATCAAATCGGACAATGCTATAATGATTATATGTTCTATTTTCTTAACCCTGGTTATGTCCAAAACTTAAAAAGGATCATTTGGGTCATCTTGTATAACCTAAATATTAATTTTAAAATAAATTTGAATAATAGATAAGCGTAATTGAGCGAGATATGACTATTTTTTTTAAACACAATATATCAAAATATTTTTAAAATTCATTTAGGGTTAATCAAATTAATTCTGGTTGTGTTCAAACCGTAAAAAACATTATTTGGCTATCTTGTATATGCGAAATAGTAAATTTAAATTATATTCGAATAATAGATATGAGTAATAAAGTGAGATATAATTATTTATTTAAAAAACAATTCATAAGAAAAATTTTAAAAATAATTTACAGTACATCATCAAATGAACTTCAAAGATTAAATTGGTATCAAATCGGACAATGCTATTATTGATAAATTGTTCCATTTTCTTAACCCTGGTTATGTCCAAAACTTAAATAGGATCATTTGAGTCATCTTGTATAACCTAAATATTAATTTTAAAATAAATTTGAATAATAGATAACCGTAATTGAGTGAGATATGACTATTTTTTTTAAACAAAATACATCAAAATATTTTTAAAAGTCATTTAGGGTTAATCAAATTATATCTAAAAATTAAATTAAAATTAAAACGGAACAATCTTTAACGCTATCAGTTATTATATTTTCTTAATTCTGGTTGTGTTCAAACCGTAAAAAACATCATTTGGCTATCTTGTATATGCGAAATAGTAAGTTCAAAGTCTATTCGAATAATAGATATCAGTAATAGCGTGAGATATAATTATTTTTTTAAAAAACAATTCATAAGAAAAAATTTAAATACAATTTACAGTCCATCACATGAACTTCAAAGATTAAATTGGAGTCAGATCGGACAATGCAATAATGATTAATTGTTCTATTTTCTTAACCCTGGTTATGTCCAAAACTTAAAAAGGATCATTTGAGTCATCTTGTATAACCTAAATATCAATTTTAAAATAAATTTGAATAATAGATAACCGTAATTGAGTGAGATATGACTATATTTTTTAAACACAATATATTAAAATATTTTTAAAAATCATTTAGGGTTAATCAAATTATATCTAAAAATTAAATTAAAATTAAATCGGAACAATCGTTAACGCGAAGTTATTATATTTTCCTAATTCTGGTTGTGTTCAAACCGTAAAAAACATCATTTGGCTATCTTGTATATGCGAAATAGTAAATTTAAATTCTATTCGAATAATAGATAATAGTAATAGAGTGAGATATAATTATTTTTTTAGAAAACAATTCATAAGAAAAATTAAAAAAATAATTTACGTCCCATCAAATGAACTTCAAAAATTAAATTGGAATCAAATCGGACAATGCTATAATGATTAATTGTTCTATTTCCTTAACCCTGGTTATGCCCAAAACTTAAAAAGGATCATTTGAGTCATCTTGTATAACCTAAATATTAATTTTAAGATAAATTTGAATAATAGATAATCGTAATTGAGGGAGATATGACGATTTTTTTTAAACACAATATATTAAAATATTTTTAAAAATCATTTAGGGTTAATCAAATTAATCTAAAAATTAAATCGGAACAATCGTTAGCGCGAAGAGTTATTATATTTTCTTAATTCTGATTGTGTTCAAACCGTAAAAAACATCATTTGGCTATCTTGTATATGCGAAATAGTAAATGTAAATTATATTCGAATAATAAATAACAGTAATAGAGTGAGATATAATTAATTTTTTAAAAAACAATTCATAAGAAAAATTTTAAAAATAATTTACAGTTTATCAAATGAACTTCAGAAATTAAATTGGAATCAAATCGGACAATGCTATAATCATTATATGTTCTATTTCCTTAACCCTGGTTATGTCCAAAACTTAAAAAGGATCATTTGAGTCCTCTTGTATTACCTAAATATTAATTTTAAAATAAATTTGAATAATAGATAACCGTAATTGAGTGAGATATGACTATTTTTTTTAAACACAATACATCAAAATATTTTAAAAATTCATTTAGGGTTAATCAAATTATATCTAAAAATTAAATTAAAATTAAATCGGAACAATCGTTAACGCGAAGTTATTATGTCTCTTAATTCTGGTTGTGTTCAAACCGTAAAAAACATCATTTGGCTATCTTGTATATGCGAAATAGTAAATTTAAATTATATTCGAATAATAGATATGAGTAATAGAGTGAGATATAATTATTTTTTTAAAAAATAATTCATAAGAAAAATTTTAAAAATAATTTACAGTACATCAAATGAACTTCAAAGATTAAATTGGTATCAAATCGGACAATGCTATTATTCATTAATTGTTCCATTTTCTTAACCCTGGTTATGTCCAAAACTTAAAAAGGATCATTTGAGTCCTCTTGTATTACCTAAATATTAATTTTAAAATAAATTTGAATAATAGATAACCGTAATTGAGTGAGATATGACTATTTTTTTTAAACACAATACATCAAAATATTTTTAAAATTCATTAAGGGTTAATCTAATTATATCTAAAAATTAAATTAAAATTAAAACGGCACAAACTTTAACCCTATTAGTTATTATATTTTCTTAATTCTGGTTGTGTTCAAACCGTAAAAAACATCATTTGGCTATCTTGTATATGCGAAATAGTAAATTTAAATTCTATTCGAATAATAGATAACAGTAATAGAGTGAGATATAATTATTTTTTTAGAAAACAATTCATAAGAAAAATTTTAAAAATAATTTAGAGTCCATCAAATAAACTTCAAAAATTAAATTGGAATCAAATCGGACAATGCAATAATGATTAATTGTTCTATTTTCTTAACCCTGGTTATGCCCAAAACTTAAAAAGGATCATTTGAGTCATCTTGTATTACCTAAATATTAATTTTAAAATAAATTTGAATAATAGATAACCGTAATTGAGTGAGATATGACTATTTTTTTATACACAATACATCAAAATATTTTTAAAAATCATTTAGGGTTAATCAAATTATATCTAAAAATTAAATTAACATTAAATCGGAACAATCACCAACCCAATTAGTTACTACATTTTCTTAACTCTGGTTGTGTTCAAACCGCAAATAACATCATTTGGCTATCTTGTATATGCGAAATAGTAAATTTAAATTAAATTCGAATAATAGATAACAGTAATAGAGTGAGATATAATTATTTTTTTTAAAAACAATTCATAAGAAAAATTTTAAAAATAATTTACAGTACATCAAATGAACTTCAAAAATTAAAAGGGAATCAAATCGGACAATGCTATAATGATTAATTGTTCTATTTTCTTAATCCTAGTTATGTTTAAAACTTGAAAAGGATCAATTGAGTCATCTTGTATAACCTAAATTTTAATTTTAAAATAAATTTGAATAAAAGATAACCGTAAGTGAGTGAGATATGACTATTTTTTTAAAACATAATACATAAAATTATTTTTAAAAATTATTTAAGGTTAATCAAATTATATCTAAAAATTTAATTAAAATTAAATCGGAACAATCGCCAACGCTCTTAGTTATTACATTTTCGTAACTCTGGTTGTATTCAAACCGCAAAAAACATTATTTGGCTATCTTGTATATGCGAAATAGTAAATTCTATAATTAAAATAATAAATTCTATTCGAATAATAGATAACAGTAATAGAGTGAGATATAATTATTTTTATAGAAAACAATTCATAAGAAAAATTTTAAAAATAATTTACAGTCCATCAAATAAACTTCAAAGATTAAATTGGAATCAAATCTGACAATGCTATAATGATTAATTGTTCTATTTTCTTAACCCTGGTTATGTCCAAAACTTAAATAGGATCATTTGAGTCATCTTGTATAACCTAAATATATTTTTTAAAATAAATTTGAATAATAGATAACCGTAATTGAGTGAGATATGACTATTTTTTTTAAACACAATACATTAAAATATTTTTAAAAGTCATTTAGGGTTAATTAAGTTATATCTAAAAATTAAATTAAAATTAATACGGAACAATCTATAACGCTATCAGTTATTATATTTTCTTAATTCTGGTTGTGTTCAAACCGTAAAAAACATCATTTGGCTATCTTGTATATCCGAAATAGTAAATTTAAATTCTATTCAAATAATAGATAACAGTAATAGAGTGAGATATAATTATTTCTTTAGAAAACAATTCATAAGAAAAATTTTAAAAATAATTTACAGTCCATCAAATGAACTCCAAAGAATAAATTGGAATCAAATCGGACAATGCTATAATGATTAATTGTTCTATTTTCTTAACCCTGGTTATGTCCAAAACTTAAATAGGATCATTTGAGTCATCTTGTATAACCTAAATATTAATTTTAAAATAAATTTGAATAATAGATAACCGTAATTGAGTGAGATATGACTATTTTTTTTAAACAAAATACATCAAAATATTTTTAAAAGTCATTTAGGGTTAATCAAATTATATCTAAAAATTAAATTAAAATTAAAACGGAACAATCTTTAACGCTATCGGTTATTATATTTTCTTAATTCTGGTTGTGTTCAAACCGTAAAAAACATCATTTGGCTATCTTGTATATGCGAAATAGTAAGTTCAAATTCTATTCGAATAATAGATAACAGTAATAGCGTGAGATATAATTATTTTTTTAAAAAACAATTCATAAGAAAAAATTTTAATACAATTTACAGTACATCAAATGAACTTCAAAGATTAAATTGGTATCAAATCGGACAATGCTATTATTGATAAATTGTTCCATTTTCTTAACGCTGGTTATGTCCAAAACTTAAAAAGGATCATTTGGGTCATCTTGTATAACCTAAATATTAATTTTAAAATAAATTTGAATAGTAGGTAACCGTGATTGAGTGAGATATGACTATTTTTTTTATACACAATACATCATAATATTTTTAAAAATCATTTAGGGTTAATCAAATTATATCTGAAAATTGAATTAAAATTAAATCGGAACAATCGCCAACGCTATTAGTTATTACATTTTCTTAACTCTGGTTGTGTTCAAACCGCAAAAAACATCATTTGGCTATCTTGTATATGCGAAATAGTAAATTTAAATTAAATTCGAATAATAGATAACAGTAATAGAGTGAGATATAATTATTTTTTTAAAAAACAATTCATTAGAAAAATTTTAAAAATAATTTACAGTCCATCAAATGAACTTCAAAAATTAAATTGGAATCAAATCGGACAATGCAATAATGATTCATTGTTCTATTTTCTTAACTTAATTTTAAAATAAATTTGAATAATAGATTATCGTAATTGAGGGAGATATGAAGATTTTTTTTAAACACAATATATTAAAATATTTTTAAAAATCATTTAGGGTTAATCAAATTAATCTAAAAATTAAATTAAAATTAAATCGGAACAATCGTTAGCGCGAAGAGTTATTATATTTTCTTAATTCTGATTGTGTTCAAACCGTAAAAACATCATTTGGCTATCTTGTATATGCGAAATAGTAAATGTAAATTATATTCGAATAATAGATACCAGTAATAGAGTGAGATATAATTATTTTTTTGAAAAACAATTCATAAGAAAAATTTTAAAAATAATTTACGGTACATCAAATGAACTTAAAAAATTAAATTGGAATCAAATCGGACAATGCTATAATGATTATATGTTCTATTTTCTTAACCCTGGTTATGTCCAAAACTTAAAAAGGACCATTTGAGTCATCTTGTATAACCTAAATATTAATTTTAAAATAAATTTGAATAATAGGTAACCATAATTGAGTGAGATATGACTATTTTTTTTTATACACAATACATCAAAATATTTTTAAAAATCATTTAGGGTTAATCAAATTATATCTAAAAATTAAATTAAAATTAAAACGGCACAATCTTTAACGCTATTAGTTATTATATTTCCTTAATTCTGGTTGTGTTCAAACCGTAAAAAACATCATTTGGCTATCTTGTATATGCGAAATAGTAAATTTAAATTATATTCGAATAATAGATAACAGTAATAGCGTGAGATATAATTATTTTTTTAAAAAACAATTCATAAGAAAAAATTTTAATACAATTTACAGTCCATCACATGAACTTCAAAGATTAAATTGGAATCAGATCGGACAATGCAATAATGATTAATTGTTCTATTTTCTTAACCCTGGTTATGTCCAAAACTTAAAAAGGATCATTTGAGTCATCTTGTATAACCTAAATATCAATTTTAAAATAAATTTGAATAATAGATAACCGTAATTGAGTGAGATATGACTATATTTTTTAAACACAATATATTAAAATATTTTTAAAAATCATTTAGGGTTAATCAAATTATATCTAAAAATTAAATTAAAATTAAATCGGAACAATCGTTAACGCGAAGTTATTATATTTTCTTAATTCTGGTTGTGTTCAAACCGTAAAAAACATCATTTGGCTATCTTGTATATGCGAAATAGTAAATTTAAATTCTATTCGAATAATAGATAATAGTAATAGAGTGAGATATAATTATTTTTTTAGAAAACAATTCATAAGAAAAATTAAAAAAATAATTTACATCCCATCAAATGAACTTCAAAAATTAAATTGGAATCAAATAGGACAATGCTATAATGATTAATTGTTCTATTTCCTTAACCCTGGTTATGCCCAAAACTTAAAAAGGATCATTTGAGTCATCTTGTATAACCTAAATATTAATTTTAAAATAAATTTGAATAATAGATAATCGTAATTGAGGGAGATATGACGATTTTTTTTAAACACAATATATTAAAATATTTTTAAAAATCATTTAGGGTTAATCAAATTAATCTAAAAATTAAATCGGAACAATCGTTAGCGCGAAGAGTTATTATATTTTCTTAATTCTGATTGTGTTCAAACCGTAAAAAACATCATTTGGCTATCTTGTATATGCGAAATAGTAAATGTAAATTATATTCGAATAATAAATAACAGTAATAGAGTGAGATATAATTATTTTTTTAAAAAACAATTCATAAGAAAAATTTTAAAAATAATTTACAGTCCATCAAATGAACTTCAGAAATTAAATTGGAATCAAATCGGACAATGCTATAATCATTATATGTTCTATTTCCTTAACCCTGGTTATGTCCAAAACTTAAAAAGGATCATTTGAGTCCTCTTGTATTACCTAAATATTAATTTTAAAATAAATTTGAATAATAGATAACCGTAATTGAGTGAGATATGACTATTTTTTTTAAACACAATACATCAAAATATTTTTAAAATTCATTTAGGGTTAATCAAATTATATCTAAAAATTAAATTAAAATTAAATCGGAACAATCGTTAACGCGAAGTTATTATGTCTCTTAATTCTGGTTGTGTTCAAACCGTAAAAAACATCATTTGGCTATCTTGTATATGCGAAATAGTAAATTTAAATTATATTCGAATAATAGATATGAGTAATAGAGTGAGATATAATTATTTTTTTAAAAAATAATTCATAAGAAAAATTTTAAAAATAATTTACAGTACATCAAATGAACTTCAAAGATTAAATTGGTATCAAATCGGACAATGCTATTATTCATTAATTGTTCCATTTTCTTAACCCTGGTTATGTCCAAAACTTAAAAAGGATCATTTGAGTCCTCTTGTATTACCTAAATATTAATTTTAAAATAAATTTGAATAATAGATAACCGTAATTGAGTGAGATATGACTATTTTTTTTAAACACAATACATCAAAATATTTTTAAAATTCATTTAGGGTTAATCAAATTATATCTAAAAATTAAATTAAAATTAAAACGGCACAATCTTTAACCCTATTAGTTATTATATTTTCTTAATTCTGGTTGTGTTCAAACCGTAAAAAACATCATTTGGCTATCTTGTATATGCGAAATAGTAAATTTAAATTCTATTCGAATAATAGATAACAGTAATAGAGTGAGATATAATTATTTTTTTAGAAAACAATTCATAAGAAAAATTTTAAAAATAATTTAAAGTACATCAAATGAACTTCAAAGATTAAATTGGTATCAAATCGGACAATGCTATTATTCATTAATTGTTCCATTTTCTTAACCCTGGTTATGTCCAAAACTTAAAAAGGATCATTTGAGTCCTCTTGTATTACCTAAATATTAATTTTAAAATAAATTTGAATAATAGATAACCGTAATTGAGTGAGATATGACTATATTTTTTAAACACAATACATCAAAATATTTTTAAAATTCATTTAGGGTTAATCAAATTATATCTAAAAATTAAATTAAAATTAAAACGGCACAATCTTTAACCCTATTAGTTATTATATTTTCTTAATTCTGGTTGTGTTCAAACCGTAAAAAACATCATTTGGCTATCTTGTATATGCGAAATAGTAAATTTAAATTCTATTCGAATAATAGATAACAGTAATAGAGTGAGATATAATTATTTTTTTAGAAAACAATTCATAAGAAAAATTTTAAAAATAATTTAGAGTCCATCAAATAAACTTCAAAAATTAAATTGGAATCAAATCGGACAATGCAATAATGATTAATTGTTCTATTTTCTTAACCCTGGTTATGCCCAAAACTTAAAAAGGATCATTTGAGTCATCTTGTATTACCTAAATATTAATTTTAAAATAAATTTGAATAATAGATAACCGTAATTGAGTGAGATATGACTATTTTTTTTATACACAATACATCAAAATATTTTTAAAAATCATTTAGGGTTAATCAAATTATATCTAAAAATTAAATTAACATTAAATCGGAACAATCACCAACCCAATTAGTTATTACATTTTCTTAACTCTGGTTGTGTTGAAACCGCAAATAACATCATTTGGCTATCTTGTATATGCGAAATAGTAAATTTAAATTAAATTCGAATAATAGATAACAGTAATAGAGTGCGATATAATTATTTTTTTAAAAAACAATTCATAAGAAAAATTTTAAAAATAATTTACAGTCCATCAAATGAACTTCAAAAATTAAATTGGAATCAAATCGGACAATGCTATAATGATTAATTGTTCTATTTTCTTAATCCTAGTTATGTTTAAAACTTGAAAAGGATCAATTGAGTCATCTTGTATAACCTAAATATTAATTTTAAAATAAATTTGAATAAAAGATAACCGTAAGTGAGTGAGATATGACTATTTTTTTAAAACATAATACATAAAATTATTTTTAAAAATTATTTAAGGTTAATCAAATTATATCTAAAAATTTAATTAAAATTAAATCGGAACAATCGCCAACGCTCTTAGTTATTACATTTTCTTAACTCTGGTTGTATTCAAACCGCAAAAAACATCATTTGTCTATCTTGTATATGCGAAATAGTAAATGTAAATTATATTCGAATAATAAATAACAGTAATAGAGTGAGATATAATTATTTTTTTAAAAAACAATTCATAAGAAAAATTTTAAAAATAATTTAAAGTACATCAAATGAACTTCAAAGATTAAATTGGTATCAAATCGGACAATGCTATTATTGATTAATTGTTCTATTTTCTCAACCCTGGTTATGTCCAAAACTTAAATAGGATCATTTGAGTCATCTTGTATAACCTAAATATTTATTTTAAAATAAATTTGAATAATAGATAACCGTAATTGAGTGAGATATGACTATTTTTGTTAAACACAATACATTAAAATATTTTTAAAAGTCATTTAGGTTTAATTAAGTTATATCTAAAAATTAAATTAAAATTAATACGGAACAATCTTTAACGCTATCAGTTATTATATTTTCTTAACTCTGGTTGTATTCAAACCGCAAAAAACATCATTTGGCTATCTTGTATATGCGAAATAGTAAATTTAAATTATATTCGAATAATAGATATTAGTTATAGAGTGAGATATATTTATTTTTTTAGAAAACCATTCATAAGAAAAATTTTAAAAATAATTTACAGTCCATCAAATGAACTTCAAAGAATAAATTAGAATCAAATCGGACAATGCTATAATGATTAATTGTTCTATTTTCTTAACCCTGGTTATGTCCAAAACTTAAATAGGATCAATTGAGTCATCTTGTATAACATTAACATAAATATTAATTTTAAAATAAATTTGAATAATAGATAACAGTAATTGAGTGAGATATGACTATTTTTTTTAAACGCAATATATCAAAATATTTTTAAAAATCCTTTAGTGTTAATCAAATTATATCTAAAAATTAAATCGGAACAATCGTTAATGCGAAGAGTTATCATATTTTCTTAATTCTGGTTGTGTTCAAATCATAATTAACATCATTTGGCTATCTTGTATATGCGAAATAGTAAATTTAAATTCTATTCGAATAATAGATATTAGTAATAGAGTGAGATATAATTATTTTTTTAAAAAACAATTCATAAGAAAAATTTTAAAAATAATTTACAGTACATCAAATGAACTTCAAAGATTAAATTGGATTCAAATCGGACAATGCTATTCTTGATTAATTGTTCTATTTTCTTAACCCTGGTTATGTCCAAAACTTAAAAATGATTATTTGAGTCATCTTGTATAACCTAAATATTAATTTTAAAATAAATCTGAATAATAGATAACCGTAATTGAGTGAGATATGACTATTTTTTTTAAACACAATACATCAAAATATTTTTAAAAATCATTTAGGGTTAATCAAATTATATCTGAAAATTGAATTAAAATTAAATGGGAACAATCGTTAACGCGAAGAGTTATTAGATTTTCTTAACTCTGGTTGTGTTCAAACCGTAAAAAACATCATTTGGCTATCTTGTATATGCAAAATAGTAAATTTAAATTATATTCGAATAATAGATAACAGTAATAGAGTGAGATATGGTTATTTTTTTTAAAAACAATTCATAAGAAAAAATTTAAAAATAATTTACAGTACATCAAATGAACTTCAAAAATTAAATTGGAATCAAATCGGACAATGCAATAATGATTAATTGTTCTATTTTCTTAACCCTGGTTATGTCCAAAACTTAAAAACGATCATTTGAGTCATCTTGTATAACCTAAATATTAATTTTAAATTTAATTTGAATAATAGATAACCGTAATTGAGTAAGATATGACTATTTTTTTTAAACACAATATATTAAAATATTTTTAAAAATCATTTAGGGTTAATCAAATTATATCTTAATATTAAATTATAATTAAATCGGAACAATCGTTAACGCGAAGAGTTATTATATTTTCTTAATTCTGGTTGTGTTCAAACGGTAAAAAACATCATTTGGCTATCTTGTATATGCGAAATAGTAAATGTAAATTATATTCGAATAATAAATAACAGTATTAGAGTGAGATATAATAATTTTTTTAAAAAACAATTCATAAGAAAAATTTTAAAAATAATTTACGGTACATCAAATGAACTTCAAAAATTAAATTGGAATCAAATCGGACAATGCTATAATGGTAATATGCTCTATTTTCTTAACCCTGGTTATGTCCAAAACTTAAAAATGATTATTTGAGTCATCTTGTATAACCTAAATATTAATTTTAAAATAAATCTGAATAATAGATAACCGTAATTGAGTGAGATATGACTATTTTTTTTAAACACAATATATCAAAATATTTTTAAAAATCATTTAGTGTTAATCAAATTATATCTAAAAATTGAATTAAAATTAAATGGGAACAATCGTTAACGCGAAGAGTTATTAGATTTTCTTAACTCTGGTTGTGTTCAAACCGTAAAAAACTTCATTTGGCTATCTTGTATATGCGAAATAGTAAATTTAAATAATATTCGAATAATAGATAACAGTAATAGAGTGAGATATGGTTATTTTTTTTAAAAACAATTCATAAGAAAAAATTTAAAAATAATTTACAATACATCAATTGAACTTCAAAAATTAAATTGGAATCAAATCGGACAATGCAATAATGATTAATTGTTCTATTTTCTTAACCCTGGTTATGTCCAAAACTTAAAAAGGATCATTAAGTCATCTTGTATAACCTAAATATTAATTTTAAATTTAATTTGAATAATAGATAACCGTAATTGAGTAAGATATGACTATTTTTTTTTTAACACAATATAATCAAAATATTTGTAAAAATCATTTAGGGTTAATCAAATTATGTCTAAAAATTGAATTAAAATTAAATCGGAACAATCGCCAACGCTGTTAGTTATTACAATTTCTTAACTCTGGTTGTGTTGAAACCCCAAAAAGCATCATTTGGCTATCTTGTATATGCGAAATAGTAAATTTAAATTATATTCGAATAATAGATATCAGTAATAGAGTGAGATATAATTATTTTTTTAAAAAACAATTCATAAGAAAAATTTTAAAACTAATTTACAGTCCATCAAATGAACTTTAAAGATTAAATTGGAATCAAATCGGACAATCCTATAATGATTAATTGTTCTATTTTCTTTACCCTGGTTATGTCCAAAACTTAAAAAGGATCATTTGAGTCATCTTGTATAACCTAAATATTAATTTTATTATAAATTTGAATAATAGATAACCGTAATTGAGTGAGATATGACCATTTTTTTTAAACACAATACATCAAAATATTTTTTAAAGTCATTTAGGGTTAATCAAATTATATCTAAAAATTAAATTAAAATTAAATCGGAACAATCGTTAACGCGAAGAGTTATATAATTTTCTTAATTCTGGTTGTGTTCAAACCGAAAAAACATCATTTGGCTATCTTGTATATGCTAAATAGTAAATGTAAATTATATTCGAATAATAAATAACAGTAATAGAGTGAGATATAATAATTTTTTTTAAAAAAAATTCATAAGAAAAATTTTAAGAATAATTTACGCTACATCAAATGAACTTCAAAAATTAAATTGGAATCAAATCGGACAATGCTATAATGATTATATGTTCTATTTTCTTAACCCTGGTTGTGTTCAAAACTTAAAAAGGATCATTTGGGTCATCTTATATAACCTAAATATTAAATTTAAAATAAATTTGAATAATAGATAACCGTAATTGAGCGAGATATGACTATTTTTTTTAAACACAATATATTAAAATATTTTTAAAAATCATTTAGTGTTAATCAAATTATATCTAAAAATTAAATTAAAATTAAATGGGAACAATCGCCAACGCTATTAGTTATTACATTTTCTTAACTCTGGTTGTGTTCAAACCGTAAAAAACATCATTTGACTATCTAGTATATGCGAAATAGTAAATGCAAATTATATTCGAATAATAAATAACAGTAATAGAGTGAGATATAATTATTTTTTTAAAAAACAATTCATAGGAAAAATTTTAAAAATAATTTACAGTTCATCAAATGAACTTCAAAGATTAAATTGGAATCAAATCGGACAATGCAATAATGATTAATTGTTCTATTCTCTTAACCCTGGTTATGTCCAAAACTTAAAAAGGATAATTTGAGTCATCTTGTATTACCTAAATATTAATTTTAAAATAAATTTGAATAATAGATAACCGTAATTGAGCGAGATATGACTATTTTTTTTAAACACAATATATTAAAATATTTTTAAAAATCATTTAGTGTTAATTAAATTATATCTAAAAATTGAATTAAAATTAAATGGGAACAATCGCCAACGATATTAGTTATTACATTTTCTTAACTCTAGTTGTGTTCAAACCGTAAAAAACATCATTTGGCTATCTTGTATATTGGCAATAGTAAATTTAAATTCTATTCGAATAATAGATAACAGTAATAGAGTAAGATATAATTATTTAAAAAAAAAAAAAAAAAAAAATAAGAAAAATTTTAAAAATAATTTACAGTACATCAAATGAACTTCAAAAATTAAATTGGAATCAAATCGGACAATGCAATAATGATTAATTGTTCTATTTTCTCAACCCTGGTTATGTCCAAAACCTAAAAAGGATCATTTGAGTCATCTTGTTTAACCTAAATATTAATTTTAAAATAAATCTGAATAATAGATAGCCGTAATTGAGCGAGATATGACTATTTTTTTTTAAACACAATACATCAAAATATTTTTAAAAGTCATTTAGGGTAATTATTTTTTTAAAAAGCAATTCATAAGAAAAATTTGGAAATAATTTACAGTCCATCAAATGAACTTCAAAGATTAAATTGGAATCAAATCAGACAATGCAATAATGATTAATTGTTCTATTTTCTTAACACTGGTTATGTCCAAAACTTAAAAAGGATCATTTAAGTCATCTTGTATAACCTAAATATTAATTTTAAAATAAATTTGAATAATAGATAACCGTAATTGAGTGAGATATGACTATTTTTTTTATACACAATACATCAAAATATTTTTAAAAATCATTTAGGGTTAATCAAATTATATCTAAGAATTAAATTAAAATTAAATCGAAACAATCGCCAACGCTATTAGTTATTACATTTTCTTAACTCTGGTTGTGTTCAAACCGCAAAAATCATCATTTGGCTATCTTGTATATGCGAAATAGTAAATTTAAATTATATTCGAATAATAGATATCAGTAATAGAGTGAGATATAGTTATTTTTTTAAAAAACAATTCATAAGAAAAATTTTAAAAATAATTTACAGTCCATCAAATGAACTTCAAAGATTAAATTGGAATCAAATCGGACAATGCTATAATGATTAATTGTTATATTTTCTTAACCCTGGTTATGTCCAAAACTTAAAAAGGATCAATTGAGTCAACCTGTATAACCTAAATATTAATTTTAAAATAAATTTGAATAATAGATAACCGTAATTGAGTGAGATATGACTATTTTTGTAAAACATAATACTTAAAATTATTTTTAAAAATTATTTAGGGTTAATCAAATTATATCTAAATATTAAATTATAATTAAATCGGAACAATCGTTAACGCGAAGAGTTATTATATTTTCTTAATTCTGGTTGTGTTCAAACCGCAAATAACATCCTTTGCCTATCTTGTATATGCGAAATAGTAAATTTAAATTAAATTCGAATAATAAATAACAGTAATAGAGTGAGATATAATTATTTTTTTAAAAAACAATTCATTAGAAAAATTTTAAAAATAATTTACAGTCTATCAAATGAACCTCAAAAATTGAATTGGAATCAAATTGGACAATGCAATTATGAATAATTGTTCTATTTTCTTAACCCTGGTTATGTCCAAAACTTAAAAAGGATCATTTGAGTCATCTTGTATAACCTAAATATTAATTTTAAAATAAATTTGAATAATAGATAACCATAATTGAGTGAGATATGACTATTTTTTTTAAACACAATATATTAAAATATTTTTAAAAATCATTTAGGGTTAATCAAATTATATCTAAAAATTAAAATAAAATTAAATCGAAACAATCGTTAACGCGAAGAGTTATTATATTTTCTTAATTCTGGTTGTGTTCAAACCGTAAAAAACATCATTTGGCTATCTTGTATATGCGAAATAGTAAATTCAAATTATATTCGAATAATAGATAACAGTAATAGAGTGAGATATGGTTATTTTTTTTAAAAACAATTCATAAGAAAAAATTTAAAAATAATTTATAGTACATTAAATGAACTTAAAAGATTAAATTGGAATCAAATGGGACAATGCTATTATTGATTATAATTTTGATAATAATATTGACTTTAATATAAATAATAATTTTATGACTATTTTTTTTAAACACAATATATCAAAATATTTTTAAAAATCATTTAGGGTTAATCAAATTATATCTAAAAATTGAATTAAAATTAAATGGGAACAATCGTCAACGCTATTAGTTATTACATTTTGTTAACTCTGGTTGTGTTCAAACCGTAAAAAACATAACTTGGCTATCTTGGATATGCGAAATAGTAAATTCAAATTATATTCGAATAATAGATAACAGTAATAGAGTGAGATATGGTTATTTTTTTTTAAAAACAATTCATAAGAAAAAATTTAAAAATAATTTATAGTACATTAAATGAACTTAAAAGATTAAATTGGAATCAAATGGGACAATGCTATTATTGATTATAATTTTGATAATAATATTAACTATAATATAAATAATAATTTTAAAATAAATGTGAATAATAGATAACCGTAATTGAGCGAGATATGACTTATTTTTTTAAACACAATACATCAAAATATTTTTAAAAGTCATTTAGGGTAATTATTTTTTTAAAAAACAATTCATAGGAAAAATTTTAAAAAAAATTTACAGTCCATCAAATGAACTTCAAAGATTAAATTGGAATCAAATCGGACAATGCAATAATGATTAATTGTTCTATTTTCTTAACCCTGGTTATGTCCAAAACTTAAAAAGGATCATTTAAGTCATCTTGTATAACCTAAATATTAATTTTAAAATAAATTTGAATAATAGATAACCGTAATTGAGTGAGATATGACTATTTTTTTTTAAACACAATACATCAAAATATTTTTAAAATTCATTTAGGGTTAATCAAATTATATCTAAAAATTAAATTAAAATTAAAACGGCACAATCTTTAACGCTATTAGTTATTATATTTTCTTAATTTGGTTGTGTTCAAACCGCAAAAAACATCATTTGGCTATCTTGTATATGCGAAATAGTAAATTTAAATTATATTCGAATAATAGATATTAGTATTAGAGTGAGATATAATTATTTTTTTAGAAAACAATTCATAAGAAAAATTTTAAAAATAATTTACAGTCCATCAAATGAACCTCAAAGATTAAATTGGAATCAAATCGGACAATGCTATAATGATTAATTGTTCTATTTTCTTAACCCTTGTTATGACCAAAACTTAAATAGGATCATTTGAGTCATCTTGTATAACCTAAATATTAATTTTAAAATAAATTTGAATAATAGATAACCGTAATTGAGTGAAATATGACTATTTTTTTTTAAACACAATACATTAAAATATTTTTAAAAGTCATTTAGGGCTAATCAAATTATATTTAAAAACTAAATTAAAATTAAAACGGAACAATCTTTAACGCTATCAGTTATTATATTTACTTAATACTGGTTATGTTCAAACCGTAAAAAAAATCATTTGGCTATCTTGTATAAGCGAAATAGTAAATTTAAATTCTATTCGAATAATAGATAACAGTAATAGAGCGAGATATAATTATTTTTTTAGAAAACAATTTATAAGAAAAATTTTAAAAATAATTTACAGCCCATCAAATGAACTTCAAACATTAAATTGGAATCAAATCGGACAATGCTATAATGATTAATTGTTCTATTTTCTTAACCCTGGTTATGTCCAAAACTTAAAAAGGATCAATTGAGTCATCTTGTATAACCTAAATATTAATTTTAAAATAAATTTGAATAATAGATAACCGTAATTGAGTGAGATATGACTATTTTTTTAAACACAATATATCAAAATATTTTTAAAAATCATTTAGGGTTAATCAAATTATATCTATAAATTAAATCAGAATAATCGTTAATGCGAAGAGTTATTATATTTTCTTAATGCTGGTTGTGTTCAAACCGTAAAAAACATCATTTGGCTATCTTGTATATGCAAAATAGTAAATGTAAATTATATTCGAATAATAAATAACAGTAATAGAGTGAGATATAATTATTTTTTTAAAAAACAATTCATAAGAAAAATTTTTAAAATAATTTACAGCCCATCAAATGAACTTCAAAGATTAAATTGGAATCAAATCGGACAATGCTATAATGATTAATTGTTATATTTTCTTAACCCTGGTTATGTCCAAAACTTAAAAAGTATCAATTGAGTCAACTTGTATAACCTAAATATTAATTTTAAAATAAATTTGAATAATAGATAACCGTAATTGACTGAGATATGACTATTTTTGTAAAACATAATACTTAAAATTATTTAGGGTTAATCAAATTATATCTAAAAATTGAATTAAAATTAAATCGGAACAATCGCCAACGCTATTAGTTATTACATTTTTTTTACTCTGGTTGTGTTCAAACCGTAGAAAACATCATTTGGCTATCTTGTATATGGGAAATAGTAAATATAAATTATAGTCGAATAATAGATAACAGTAATAGAGTGAGATATAATTATTTTTTTTAAAAACAATTTATAAGAAAAATTTTAAAAATAATTTACAGTACATCAAATGTACTTCAAAAATTAAATTGGAATCAAATCGGCAATGCAATAATGATTAATTGTTCTAGTTTCTTAACCCTGATTATGTCCAAAACTTAAATAGGATCATTTGAGTCATCTTGTATAACCTAAATATTAATTTTAAAATAAATTTGAATTATAGATAACCGTAATTGAGTGAGATATGACTATTTTTTTTAAACACAATATATCAAAATATTTTTAAAAATCATTCGTTAATCAAATTATATCTAAAAATTGAATTAAAATTAAATCTTAACAATCGCCAACGCTATTAGTTATTACATTTTCTTAACTCTGGTTGAGTTCAAACCGCAAAAAACATCATTTGGCTATCTTGTATATGCGAAATAGTAAATTTAAATAATATTCGAGTAATAGATATCAGTAATAGAGTGAGATATAGTTATTTTTTCTTAAAAACAATTCATAAGAAAAATTTTAAAAATAATTTACAGTCCATCAAATGAACTTCAAAGATTAAATTGGAATCAAATCGGACAATGCTATAATGATTAATTGTTATATTTTCGTAACCCTGGTTATGTCCAAAACTTAAAAAGGATCAATTGAGTCAACTTGTATAACCTAAATATTAATTTTAAAATAAATTTGAATAATAGATAACCGTAATTGAGTGAGATATGACTATTTTTGTAAAACATAATACTTAAAATTTTTTTTAAAAATTATTTAGGGTTAATCAAATTATATCTAAAAATTTAATTAAAATTAAATTGGAACAATCGCCAACCAATTCTAAATATTAATTTTAAATTATATTTAAATAAAAGATAACCGTAATTGAGTGAGATATGACTATTTTTTTAAAATATAATACATAAAACTATTTTTAAAAATCATTTAGGGTTAATCAAATTATATCTATAAATTAAATCGGAACAATCGTTAATGCGAAGAGTTATTATATTTTCTTAATTCTGGTTGTGTTCAAACCTTAAAAAACATCATTTGGCTATCTTTATATGCAAAATAGTAAATGTAAATTATATTCGAATAATAAATAACAGTAATAGAGTGAGATATAATTATTTTTTTAAAAAACAATTCATAAGAAAAATTTTAAAAATAATTTAGAGCCCATCAAATGAACTTCAAAGATTAAATTGGAATCAAATCGGACAATGCTATAATGATTACTTGTTCTATTTTCTTAACCCTGGTTATGTCCAAAACTTAAAAAGGATCATTTGGGTCATCTTTCATAACCTAGATATTAATTTTAAAATAAATTTGAATAATAGATAAGCGTAATTGAGCGAGATATGACTATTTTTTTTAAACGCAATACATCAAAATATTTTAAAAAATTACTTAGGGTTAAACAAATTATATCTAAAAATTAAATTGAAATCATATCGGAACAATAGCTATAGGTTATAGAAATCTATTTTCTTTATTCTGGTTATGTCCAAAACATAAAAAGGATCAATTGAGTCATCTTGTATAACCTAAATATTAATTCTAAAATAAATTTGAATAATAGATAACCGTAATTGAGTGAGATATGACTATTTTTTTTAAACACAATACATCAAAATATTTTTAAAAATCATTTAGGGTTAATCAAATTATATCTGAAAATTGAATTAAAATTAAATCGGAAAAATTGAATAATAGATAACCGTAATTGAGTGAGATATGACTATTTTTTTAAAATATAATACATAAAACTATTTTTAAAAATCATTTAGGGTTAATCAAATTATATCTATAAATTAAATCGGAACAATCGTTAATGCGAAGAGTTATTATATTTTCTTAATTCTGGTTGTGTTCAAACCGCAAAAAACATCATTTCGCTATCTTGTATATGCGAAATAGTAAATTTAAATTGTATTCGAATAATAGATATCAGTAATAGAGTGAGATATAATAATTTTTTTAAAAAACAATTTATAAGAAAAATTTTAAAAATAATTTACAGTACATCAAATGAACTTCAAAAATTAAATTGGAGTCAAATCAGACAATGCCATAATGATTAATTGTACTATTTTCTAAACCCTGGTTATGTCCAAAACTTAAAAGGGATTATTTGGGTCAGCTTGTATAACCTAAATATTAAATTTAAAATAAATTTGAATAATAGATAACCGTAATTGAGTGAGATATGACTATTTTTTTAAAATATAATACATAAAACTATTTTTAAAAATCATTTAGGGTTAATCAAATTATATCTATAAATTAAATCGGAACAATCGTTAATGCGAAGAGTTATTATATTTTCTTAATTCTGGTTGTGTTCAAACCGCAAAAAACATCATTTCGCTATCTTGTATATGCGAAATAGTAAATTTAAATTGTATTCGAATAATAGATATCAGTAATAGAGTGAGATATAATAATTTTTTTAAAAAACAATTTATAAGAAAAATTTTAAAAATAATTTACAGTACATCAAATGAACTTCAAAAATTAAATTGGAATCAAATCGGACAATGCTATAATGATTATATGTTCTATTTTCTTAACCCTGGTTGTGTTCAAAACTTAAAAAGGATCATTTGGGTCATCTTATATAACCTAAATATTAAATTTAAAATAAATTTGAATAATAGATAACCGTAATTGAGTGAGATATGACTATTTTTTTTAAACACAATATATTAAAATATTTTTAAAAATCATTTAGGGTTAATCAAATTATATCTAAAAATTAAATCGGAGCAGTCGTTAACGCTATTATTTATTACATTTTCTTAACTCTGGTTATGTCCAAAACTTAAAAAGGATCATTTGGGTCATCTTTCATAAGTCATCTTGTATAACCTAAATATTAATTTTAAAATAAATTTGAATAATAGATAACCGTAATTGAGTGAGATATGACTATTTTTTTTAAACACAATACATCAAAATATTTTTAAAAATCATTTAGGGTTAATCAAATTATATCTGAAAATTGAATTAAAATTAAATCGGAACAATCGCCAACGCTATTAGTTATTACATTTTCTTAACTCTGGTTGTGTTCAAACCGCAAAAAACATCATTTGGCTATCTTGTATATGCGAAATAGTAAGTTTAAATTATAATCGAATAATAGATATAAGTAATAGGGTGAGATATAATTATTTTTTTTAAAAACAATTCATAAGAAAAATTTTAAAATCAATTTTTAGTACATCAAATGAACTTCAAAGATTAAATTGGAATCAAATCGGACAATGCTATAATGATTAATTGTTCTATTTTCTTAACCCTGGTTATGTCCAAAACTTAAAAAGGATCATTCGAGTCATCTTGTATAACCTAAATATTAATTTTAAATTAAATTTTAATAATAGATAACCGTAATTGAGTGAGATATGACTATTTTTTTTAAACACAATATATCAAAATATTTTTAAAAATCATTCGTTAATCAAATTATATCTAAAAATTGAATTAAAATTAAATCGCAACAATCGCCAACGCTATTAGTTATTACATTTTCTTAACTCTGGTTGTGTTCAAACCGCAAAAAACATCATTTGGCTATCTTGTATATGCGAAATAGTAAATTTAAATTATATTCGAATAATAGATATCAGTAATAGAGTGAGATATAGTTATTTTTTTAAAAAACAATTCATAAGAAAAATTTTAAAAATAATTTACAGTCCATCAAATGAACTTCAAAGATTAAATTGGAATCAAATCGGACAATGCTATAATGATTAATTGTTATATTTTCTTAACCCTGGTTATGTCCAAAACTTAAAAAGGATCAATTGAGTCAACTTGTATAACCTAAATATTAATTTTAAAATAAATTTGAATAATAGATAACCGTAATTGAGTGAGATATGACTATTTTTGAAAACATAATACTTAAAATTATTTTTAAAAATTATTTAGGGTTAATCAAATTATATCTAAATATTAAATTATAATTAAATCGGAACAATCGTTAACGCAAAGAGTTATTATATTTTCTTAATTCTGGTTGTGTTCAAACCGCAAATAACATCATTTGGCTATCTTGTATATGCGAAATAGTAAATTTAAATTAAATTCGAATAATAGATAACAGTAATAGAGTGAGATATAATTATTTTTTTAAAAAACAATTCATTAGAAAAATTTTAAAAATAATTTACAGTCCATCAAATGAACTTCAAAAATTAAATTGGAATGAAATCGGACAATGCAATAATGATTAATTGTTCTATTTTCTTAACCCTGGTTATGTCCAAAACTTAAAAAGGATCATTTGAGTCATCTTGTATAACCTAAATATTAATTTTAAAATAAATTTGAATAATAGATAACCATAATTGAGTGAGATATGACTATTTTTTTTAAACACAATATATTAAAATATTTTTAAAAATCATTTAGGGTTAATCAAATTATATCTAAAAATTAAATTAAAATTAAATCGGAACAATCGTTAACGCGAAGAGTTATTATATTTTCTTAATTCTGGTTGTGTTCAAACCGTAAAAAACATCATTTGGCTATCTTGTATATGCGAAATTGTAAATTTAAATTATATTCGAATAATAGATATTAGTAATAGAGTGAGATATATTTATTTTTTTAGAAAACAATTCATAAGAAAAATTTTAAAAATAATTTACAGCCCATCAAATGAACTTCAAAGATTAAATTGGAATCAAATCGGGCAATGCTATAATGATTACTTGTTCTATTTTCTTAACCCTGGTTATGTCCAAAACTTAAATAGGATCATTTGAGTCATCTTGTATAACCTAAATATTAATATTAAATTAAATTTTAATAATAGATAACCGTAATTCAGTGAGATATGACTATTTTTTTTAAACACAATATATCAAAATATTTTTAAAAATCATTCGTTAATAAAATTATATCTAAAAATTGAATTAAAATTAAATCGGAACAATCGCCAACGCTATTATTTATTACATTTTCTTAACTCTGGTTGTGTTCAAACCGCAAAAAACATCATTTGGCTATCTTGTATATGCGAAATAGTAAATTTAAATTATATTCGAATAATAGATATCAGTAATAGAGTGAGATATAGTTATTTTTTTAAAAAACAATTCATACGAAAAATTTTAAAAATAATTTACAGTCCATCAAATGAACTTCAAAGATTAAATTGGATTCAAATCGGACAATGCTATAATGATTAATTGTTATATTTTCTCAACCCTGGTTATGTCCAAAACTTAAAAAGGATCAATTGAGTCAACTTGTATAACCTAAATATTAATTTTAAAATAAATTTGAATAATAGATAACCGTAATTGAGTGAGATATGACTTTTTTTTTTTTAAACACAATATATCAAAATATTTTTGAAAATCATTTAGGGTTAATCAAATTATATCTAAAAATTGAATTAAAATTAAATCGGAACAATCGCCAACGCTATTAGTTATTACATTTTCTTAACTCTGGTTGTGTTCAAACCGCAAAAAACATCATTTGGCTATCTTGTATATGCGAAATAGTAAATTTAAATTATATTCGAATAATAGATAACAGTAATAGAGTGAGATATAATAATTTTTTTAAAAAACAATTCATAAGAAAAATTTTAAAAATAATTTACAGTACATCAAATGTACTTCAAAAATTAAATTGGAATTAAATCGGACAAAGCAATAATGATTAATTGTTTTATTATCTTAACCCTGATTATGTCCAAAACTTAAAAAGGATCAATTGAGTCAACTTGTATAACCTAAATATTAATTTTAAAATAAATTTGAATAATAGATAACCGTAATTGAGTGAGATATGACTATTTTTTTTAAACACAATATATCAAAATATTTTTAAAAATCATTTAGGGTTAATCAAATCATACTAAATATTAATTTTAAAATAAATTTGAATAATAGATAACCGTAATTGAGTGAGATATGACTATTTTTGTAAAACATAATACTTAAAATTTTTTTTAAAAATTATTTAGGGTTAATCAAATTATATCTAAAAATTTAATTAAAATTAAATTGGAACAATCGCCAACCAATTCTAAATATTAATTTTAAATTATATTTAAATAAAAGATAACCGTAATTGAGTGAGATATGACTATTTTTTTAAAATATAATACATAAAACTATTTTTAAAAATCATTTAGGGTTAATCAAATTATATCTATAAATTAAATCGGAACAATCGTTAATGCGAAGAGTTATTATATTTTCTTAATTCTGGTTGTGTTCAAACCTTAAAAAACATCATTTGGCTATCTTGTATATGCAAAATAGTAAATGTAAATTATATTCGAATAATAAATAACAGTAATAGAGTGAGATATAATTATTTTTTTAAAAAACAATACATAAGAAAAATTTTAAAAATAATTTAGAGCCCATCAAATGAACTTCAAAGATTAAATTGGAATCAAATCGGACAATGCTATAATGATTACTTGTTCTATTTTCTTAACCCTGGTTATGTCCAAAACTTAAAAAGGATCATTTGGGTCATCTTTCATAACCTAGATATTAATTTTAAAATAAATTTGAATAATAGATAACCGTAATTGAGTGAGATATGACTATTTTTTTTAAACACAATATATTAAAATATTTTTAAAAATCATTTAGGGTTAATCAAATTATATCTAAAAATTAAATCGGAGCAGTCGTTAACGCTATTATTTATTACATTTTCTTAACTCTGGTTATGTCCAAAACTTAAAAAGGATCATTTGGGTCATCTTTCATAAGTCATCTTGTATAACCTAAATATTAATTTTAAAATAAATTTGAATAATAGATAACCGTAATTGAGTGAGATATGACTATTTTTTTTAAACACAATACATCAAAATATTTTTAAAAATCATTTAGGGTTAATCAAATTATATCTGAAAATTGAATTAAAATTAAATCGGAACAATCGCCAACGCTATTAGTTATTACATTTTCTTAACTCTGGTTGTGTTCAAACCGCAAAAAACATCATTTGGCTATCTTGTATATGCGAAATAGTAAGTTTAAATTATAATCGAATAATAGATATAAGTAATAGGGTGAGATATAATTATTTTTTTTAAAAACAATTCATAAGAAAAATTTTAAAATCAATTTTTAGTACATCAAATGAACTTCAAAGATTAAATTGGAATCAAATCGGACAATGCTATAATGATTAATTGTTCTATTTTCTTAACCCTGGTTATGTCCAAAACTTAAAAAGGATCATTCGAGTCATCTTGTATAACCTAAATATTAATTTTAAATTAAATTTTAATAATAGATAACCGTAATTGAGTGAGATATGACTATTTTTTTTAACACAATATATCAAAATATTTTTAAAAATCATTCGTTAATCAAATTATATCTAAAAATTGAATTAAAATTAAATCGCAACAATCGCCAACGCTATTAGTTATTACATTTTCTTAACTCTGGTTGTGTTCAAACCGCAAAAAACATCATTTGGCTATCTTGTATATGCGAAATAGTAAATTTAAATTATATTCGAATAATAGATATCAGTAATAGAGTGAGATATAGTTATTTTTTTAAAAAACAATTCATAAGAAAAATTTTAAAAATAATTTACAGTCCATCAAATGAACTTCAAAGATTAAATTGGAATCAAATCGGACAATGCTATAATGATTAATTGTTATATTTTCTTAACCCTGGTTATGTCCAAAACTTAAAAAGGATCAATTGAGTCAACTTGTATAACCTAAATATTAATTTTAAAATAAATTTGAATAATAGATAACCGTAATTGAGTGAGATATGACTATTTTTGAAAACATAATACTTAAAATTATTTTTAAAAATTATTTAGGGTTAATCAAATTATATCTAAATATTAAATTATAATTAAATCGGAACAATCGTTAACGCAAAGAGTTATTATATTTTCTTAATTCTGGTTGTGTTCAAACCGCAAATAACATCATTTGGCTATCTTGTATATGCGAAATAGTAAATTTAAATTAAATTCGAATAATAGATAACAGTAATAGAGTGAGATATAATTATTTTTTTAAAAAACAATTCATTAGAAAAATTTTAAAAATAATTTACAGTCCATCAAATGAACTTCAAAAATTAAATTGGAATGAAATCGGACAATGCAATAATGATTAATTGTTCTATTTTCTTAACCCTGGTTATGTCCAAAACTTAAAAAGGATCATTTGAGTCATCTTGTATAACCTAAATATTAATTTTAAAATAAATTTGAATAATAGATAACCATAATTGAGTGAGATATGACTATTTTTTTTAAACACAATATATCAAAATATTTTTGAAAATCATTTAGGGTTAATCAAATTATATCTAAAAATTGAATTAAAATTAAATCGGAACAATCGCCAACGCTATTAGTTATTACATTTTCTTAACTCTGGTTGTGTTCAAACCGCAAAAAACATCATTTGGCTATCTTGTATATGCGAAATAGTAAATTTAAATTATATTCGAATAATAGATAACAGTAATAGAGTGAGATATAATAATTTTTTTAAAAAACAATTCATAAGAAAAATTTTAAAAATAATTTACAGTACATCAAATGTACTTCAAAAATTAAATTGGAATCAAATCGGACAAAGCAATAATGATTAATTGTTTTATTATCTTAACCCTGGTTATGTCCAAAACTTAAAAAGGATCATTTGAGTCATCTTGTATAACCTAAATATTAATTTTAAAATAAATTTGAATAATAGATAACCATAATTGAGTGAGATATGACTATTTTTTTTAAACACAATATATTAAAATATTTTTAAAAATCATTTAGGGTTAATCAAATTATATCTAAAAATTAAATTAAAATTAAATCGGAACAATCGTTAACGCGAAGAGTTATTATATTTTCTTAATTCTGGTTGTGTTCAAACCGTAAAAAACATCATTTGGCTATCTTGTATATGCGAAATTGTAAATTTAAATTATATTCGAATAATAGATATTAGTAATAGAGTGAGATATATTTATTTTTTTAGAAAACAATTCATAAGAAAAATTTTAAAAATAATTTACAGCCCATCAAATGAACTTCAAAGATTAAATTGGAATCAAATCGGGCAATGCTATAATGATTACTTGTTCTATTTTCTTAACCCTGGTTATGTCCAAAACTTAAATAGGATCATTTGAGTCATCTTGTATAACCTAAATATTAATATTAAATTAAATTTTAATAATAGATAACCGTAATTCAGTGAGATATGACTATTTTTTTTAAACACAATATATCAAAATATTTTTAAAAATCATTCGTTAATAAAATTATATCTAAAAATTGAATTAAAATTAAATCGGAACAATCGCCAACGCTATTATTTATTACATTTTCTTAACTCTGGTTGTGTTCAAACCGCAAAAAACATCATTTGGCTATCTTGTATATGCGAAATAGTAAATTTAAATTATATTCGAATAATAGATATCAGTAATAGAGTGAGATATAGTTATTTTTTTAAAAAACAATTCATACGAAAAATTTTAAAAATAATTTACAGTCCATCAAATGAACTTCAAAGATTAAATTGGATTCAAATCGGACAATGCTATAATGATTAATTGTTATATTTTCTCAACCCTGGTTATGTCCAAAACTTAAAAAGGATCAATTGAGTCAACTTGTATAACCTAAATATTAATTTTAAAATAAATTTGAATAATAGATAACCGTAATTGAGTGAGATATGACTTTTTTTTTTAACACAATATATCAAAATATTTTTGAAAATCATTTAGGGTTAATCAAATTATATCTAAAAATTGAATTAAAATTAAATCGGAACAATCGCCAACGCTATTAGTTATTACATTTTCTTAACTCTGGTTGTGTTCAAACCGCAAAAAACATCATTTGGCTATCTTGTATATGCGAAATAGTAAATTTAAATTATATTTGAATAATAGATAACAGTAATAGAGTGAGATATAATAATTTTTTTAAAAAACAATTCATAAGAAAAATTTTAAAAATAATTTACAGTACATCAAATGTACTTCAAAAATTAAATTGGAATCAAATCGGACAAAGCAATAATGATTAATTGTTTTATTATCTTAACCCTGATTATGTCCAAAACTTAAAAAGGATCAATTGAGTCAACTTGTATAACCTAAATATTAATTTTAAAATAAATTTGAATAATAGATAACCGTAATTGAGTGAGATATGACTATTTTTTTTAAACACAATATATCAAAATATTTTTAAAAATCATTTAGGGTTAATCAAATCATACTAAATATTAATTTTAAAATAAATTTGAATAATAGATAACCGTAATTGAGTGAGATATGACTATTTTTGTAAAACATAATACTTAAAATTTTTTTTAAAAATTATTTAGGGTTAATCAAATTATATCTAAAAATTTAATTAAAATTAAATTGGAACAATCGCCAACCAATTCTAAATATTAATTTTAAATTATATTTAAATAAAAGATAACCGTAATTGAGTGAGATATGACTATTTTTTTAAAATATAATACATAAAACTATTTTTAAAAATCATTTAGGGTTAATCAAATTATATCTATAAATTAAATCGGAACAATCGTTAATGCGAAGAGTTATTATATTTTCTTAATTCTGGTTGTGTTCAAACCTTAAAAAACATCATTTGGCTATCTTGTATATGCAAAATAGTAAATGTAAATTATATTCGAATAATAAATAACAGTAATAGAGTGAGATATAATTATTTTTTTAAAAAACAATTCATAAGAAAAATTTTAAAAATAATTTAGAGCCCATCAAATGAACTTCAAAGATTAAATTGGAATCAAATCGGACAATGCTATAATGATTACTTGTTCTATTTTCTTAACCCTGGTTATGTCCAAAACTTAAAAAGGATCATTTGGGTCATCTTTCATAACCTAGATATTAATTTTAAAATAAATTTGAATAATAGATAACCGTAATTGAGTGAGATATGACTATTTTTTTTAAACACAATATATTAAAATATTTTTAAAAATCATTTAGGGTTAATCAAATTATATCTAAAAATTAAATCGGAGCAGTCGTTAACGCTATTATTTATTACATTTTCTTAACTCTGGTTATGTCCAAAACTTAAAAAGGATCATTTGGGTCATCTTTCATAAGTCATCTTGTATAACCTAAATATTAATTTTAAAATAAATTTGAATAATAGATAACCGTAATTGAGTGAGATATGACTATTTTTTTTAAACACAATACATCAAAATATTTTTAAAAATCATTTAGGGTTAATCAAATTATATCTGAAAATTGAATTAAAATTAAATCGGAACAATCGCCAACGCTATTAGTTATTACATTTTCTTAACTCTGGTTGTGTTCAAACCGCAAAAAACATCATTTGGCTATCTTGTATATGCGAAATAGTAAGTTTAAATTATAATCGAATAATAGATATAAGTAATAGGGTGAGATATAATTATTTTTTTTAAAAACAATTCATAAGAAAAATTTTAAAATCAATTTTTAGTACATCAAATGAACTTCAAAGATTAAATTGGAATCAAATCGGACAATGCTATAATGATTAATTGTTCTATTTTCTTAACCCTGGTTATGTCCAAAACTTAAAAAGGATCATTCGAGTCATCTTGTATAACCTAAATATTAATTTTAAATTAAATTTTAATAATAGATAACCGTAATTGAGTGAGATATGACTATTTTTTTTAAACACAATATATCAAAATATTTTTAAAAATCATTCGTTAATCAAATTATATCTAAAAATTGAATTAAAATTAAATCGCAACAATCGCCAACGCTATTAGTTATTACATTTTCTTAACTCTGGTTGTGTTCAAACCGCAAAAAACATCATTTGGCTATCTTGTATATGCGAAATAGTAAATTTAAATTATATTCGAATAATAGATATCAGCAATAGAGTGAGATATAGTTATTTTTTTAAAAAACAATTCATAAGAAAAATTTTAAAAATAATTTACAGTCCATCAAATGAACTTCAAAGATTAAATTGGAATCAAATCGGACAATGCTATAATGATTAATTGTTATATTTTCTTAACCCTGGTTATGTCCAAAACTTAAAAAGGATCAATTGAGTCAACTTGTATAACCTAAATATTAATTTTAAAATAAATTTGAATAATAGATAACCGTAATTGAGTGAGATATGACTATTTTTGAAAACATAATACTTAAAATTATTTTTAAAAATTATTTAGGGTTAATCAAATTATATCTAAATATTAAATTATAATTAAATCGGAACAATCGTTAACGCAAAGAGTTATTATATTTTCTTAATTCTGGTTGTGTTCAAACCGCAAATAACATCATTTGGCTATCTTGTATATGCGAAATAGTAAATTTAAATTAAATTCGAATAATAGATAACAGTAATAGAGTGAGATATAATTATTTTTTTAAAAAACAATTCATTAGAAAAATTTTAAAAATAATTTACAGTCCATCAAATGAACTTCAAAAATTAAATTGGAATGAAATCGGACAATGCAATAATGATTAATTGTTCTATTTTCTTAACCCTGGTTATGTCCAAAACTTAAAAAGGATCATTTGAGTCATCTTGTATAACCTAAATATTAATTTTAAAATAAATTTGAATAATAGATAACCATAATTGAGTGAGATATGACTATTTTTTTTAAACACAATATATTAAAATATTTTTAAAAATCATTTAGGGTTAATCAAATTATATCTAAAAATTAAATTAAAATTAAATCGGAACAATCGTTAACGCGAAGAGTTATTATATTTTCTTAATTCTGGTTGTGTTCAAACCGTAAAAAACATCATTTGGCTATCTTGTATATGCGAAATTGTAAATTTAAATTATATTCGAATAATAGATATTAGTAATAGAGTGAGATATATTTATTTTTTTAGAAAACAATTCATAAGAAAAATTTTAAAAATAATTTACAGCCCATCAAATGAACTTCAAAGATTAAATTGGAATCAAATCGGACAATGCTATAATGATTACTTGTTCTATTTTCTTAACCCTGGTTATGTCCAAAACTTAAATAGGATCATTTGAGTCATCTTGTATAACCTAAATATTAATTTTAAATTAAATTTTAATAATAGATAACCGTAATTCAGTGAGATATGACCATTTTTTTTAAACACAATATATCAAAATATTTTTAAAAATCATTCGTTAATAAAATTATATCTAAAAATTGAATTAAAATTAAATCGGAACAATCGCCAACGCTATTATTTATTACATTTTCTTAACTCTGGTTGTGTTCAAACCGCAAAAAACATCATTTGGCTATCTTGTATATGCGAAATAGTAAATTTAAATTATATTCGAATAATAGATAACAGTAATAGAGTGAGATATAATAATTTTTTTAAAAAACAATTTATAAGAAAAATTTTAAAAATAATTTACAGTACATCAAATGTACTTCAAAAATTAAATTGGAATCAAATCGGACAAAGCAATAATGATTAATTGTTTTATTATCTTAACCCTGATTATGTCCAAAACTTAAAAAGGATCAATTGAGTCAACTTGTATAACCTAAATATTAATTTTAAAATAAATTTGAATAATAGATAACCGTAATTGAGTGAGATATGACTATTTTTTTTAAACACAATATATCAAAATATTTTTAAAAATCATTTAGGGTTAATCAAATCATACTAAATATTAATTTTAAAATAAATTTGAATAATAGATAACCGTAATTGAGTGAGATATGACTATTTTTGTAAAACATAATACTTAAAATTTTTTTTAAAAATTATTTAGGGTTAATCAAATTATATCTAAAAATTTAATTAAAATTAAATTGGAACAATCGCCAACCAATTCTAAATATTAATTTTAAATTATATTTAAATAAAAGATAACCGTAATTGAGTGAGATATGACTATTTTTTTAAAATATAATACATAAAACTATTTTTAAAAATCATTTAGGGTTAATCAAATTATATCTATCAATTAAATCGGAACAATCGTTAATGCGAAGAGTTATTATATTTTCTTAATTCTGGTTGTGTTCAAACCTTAAAAAACATCATTTGGCTATCTTGTATATGCAAAATAGTAAATGTAAATTATATTCGAATAATAAATAACAGTAATAGAGTGAGATATAATTATTTTTTTAAAAAACAATTCATAAGAAAAATTTTAAAAATAATTTAGAGCCCATCAAATGAACTTCAAAGATTAAATTGGAATCAAATCGGACAATGCTATAATGATTACTTGTTCTATTTTCTTAACCCTGGTTATGTCCAAAACTTAAAAAGGATCATTTGGGTCATCTTTCATAACCTAGATATTAATTTTAAAATAAATTTGAATAATAGATAAGCGTAATTGAGCGAGATATGACTATTTTTTTTAAACGCAATACATCAAAATATTTTAAAAAATTACTTAGGGTTAAACAAATTATATCTAAAAATTAAATTGAAATCATATCGGAACAATAGCTATAGGTTATAGAAATCTATTTTCTTTATTCTGGTTATGTCCAAAACATAAAAAGGATCAATTGAGTCATCTTGTATAACCTAAATATTAATTCTAAAATAAATTTGAATAATAGATAACCGTAATTGAGTGAGATATGACTATTTTTTTTAAACACAATACATCAAAATATTTTTAAAAATCATTTAGGGTTAATCAAATTATATCTGAAAATTGAATTAAAATTAAATCGGAAAAATTGAATAATAGATAACCGTAATTGAGTGAGATATGACTATTTTTTTAAAATATAATACATAAAACTATTTTTAAAAATCATTTAGGGTTAATCAAATTATATCTATAAATTAAATCGGAACAATCGTTAATGCGAAGAGTTATTATATTTTCTTAATTCTGGTTGTGTTCAAACCGCAAAAAACATCATTTCGCTATCTTGTATATGCGAAATAGTAAATTTAAATTGTATTCGTATAATAGATATCAGTAATAGAGTGAGATATAATAATTTTTTTAAAAAACAATTTATAAGAAAAATTTTAAAAATAATTTACAGTACATCAAATGAACTTCAAAAATTAAATTGGAGTCAAATCAGACAATGCCACAATGATTAATTGTACTATTTTCTAAACCCTGGTTATGTCCAAAACTTAAAAGGGATTATTTGGGTCAGCTTGTATAACCTAAATATGAATTTATAATAAATTTGAATAATAAGTAACCTTAATTGAGTAAGATATGACTATTTTTTCAAACACAATACATTAAAATATTTTTAAAAATCATTTAGGGTTAATCAAATTATATCTAAAAATTAAATCGGAACAGTCGTTAACGCTATTATTTATTACATTTTCTTAACTCTGGTTATGTCCAAAACTTAAAAAGGATCATTTGGGTCATCTTGTATAACCTAAATATTAATTTTAAAATAAATTTGAATAATAGATAACCGTAATTGAGTGAGATATGACTATTTTTTTTAAACACAATATATTAAAATATTTTTAAAAATCATTTAGGGTTAATCAAATTATATCTAAAAATTAAATCGGAGCAGTCGTTAACGCTATTATTTATTACATTTTCTTAACTCTGGTTATGTCCAAAACTTAAAAAGGATCATTTGGGTCATCTTTCATAAGTCATCTTGTATAACCTAAATATTAATTTTAAAATAAATTTGAATAATAGATAACCGTAATTGAGTGAGATATGACTATTTTTTTAAACACAATACATCAAAATATTTTTAAAAATCATTTAGGGTTAATCAAATTATATCTGAAAATTGAATTAAAATTAAATCGGAACAATCGCCAACGCTATTAGTTATTACATTTTCTTAACTCTGGTTGTGTTCAAACCGCAAAAAACATCATTTGGCTATCTTGTATATGCGAAATAGTAAGTTTAAATTATAATCGAATAATAGATATAAGTAATAGGGTGAGATATAATTATTTTTTTTAAAAACAATTCATAAGAAAAATTTTAAAATCAATTTTTAGTACATCAAATGAACTTCAAAGATTAAATTGGAATCAAATCGGACAATGCTATAATGATTAATTGTTCTATTTTCTTAACCCTGGTTATGTCCAAAACTTAAAAAGGATCATTCGAGTCATCTTGTATAACCTAAATATTAATTTTAAATTAAATTTTAATAATAGATAACCGTAATTGAGTGAGATATGACTATTTTTTTTAAACACAATATATCAAAATATTTTTAAAAATCATTCGTTAATCAAATTATATCTAAAAATTGAATTAAAATTAAATCGCAACAATCGCCAACGCTATTAGTTATTACATTTTCTTAACTCTGGTTGTGTTCAAACCGCAAAAAACATCATTTGGCTATCTTGTATATGCGAAATAGTAAATTTAAATTATATTCGAATAATAGATATCAGTAATAGAGTGAGATATAGTTATTTTTTTAAAAAACAATTCATAAGAAAAATTTTAAAAATAATTTACAGTCCATCAAATGAACTTCAAAGATTAAATTGGAATCAAATCGGACAATGCTATAATGATTAATTGTTATATTTTCTTAACCCTGGTTATGTCCAAAACTTAAAAAGGATCAATTGAGTCAACTTGTATAACCTAAATATTAATTTTAAAATAAATTTGAATAATAGATAACCGTAATTGAGTGAGATATGACTATTTTTGAAAACATAATACTTAAAATTATTTTTAAAAATTATTTAGGGTTAATCAAATTATATCTAAATATTAAATTATAATTAAATCCGAACAATCGTTAACGCAAAGAGTTATTATATTTTCTTAATTCTGGTTGTGTTCAAACCGCAAATAACATCATTTGGCTATCTTGTATATGCGAAATAGTAAATTTAAATTAAATTCGAATAATAGATAACAGTAATAGAGTGAGATATAATTATTTTTTTTAAAAACAATTCATTAGAAAAATTTTAAAAATAATTTACAGTCCATCAAATGAACTTCAAAAATTAAATTGGAATGAAATCGGACAATGCAATAATGATTAATTGTTCTATTTTCTTAACCCTGGTTATGTCCAAAACTTAAAAGGGATTATTTGGGTCAGCTTGTATAACCTAAATATGAATTTATAATAAATTTGAATAATAAGTAACCTTAATTGAGTAAGATATGACTATTTTTTCAAACACAATACATTAAAATATTTTTAAAAATCATTTAGGGTTAATCAAATTATATCTAAAAATTAAATCGGAACAGTCGTTAACGCTATTATTTATTACATTTTCTTAACTCTGGTTATGTCCAAAACTTAAAAAGGATCATTTGGGTCATCTTTCATAAGTCATCTTGTATAACCTAAATATTAATTTTAAAATAAATTTGAATAATAGATAACCGTAATTGAGTGAGATATGACTATTTTTTTAAAAATTTTAAAAATAATTTACAGTACATCAAATGTACTTCAAAAATTAAATTGGAATCAAATCGGACAAAGCAATAATGATTAATTGTTTTTTTATCTTAACCCTGATTATGTCCAAAACTTAAAAAGGATCAATTGAGTCAACTTGTATAACCTAAATATTAATTTTAAAATAAATTTGAATAATAGATAACCGTAATTGAGTGAGATATGACTATTTTTTTTAAACACAATATATCAAAATATTTTTAAAAATCATTTAGGGTTAATCAAATCATACTAAATATTAATTTTAAAATAAATTTGAATAATAGATAACCGTAATTGAGTGAGATATGACTATTTTTTTAAAATATAATACATAAAACTATTTTTAAAAATCATTTAGGGTTAATCAAATTATATCTATAAATTAAATCGGAACAATCGTTAATGCGAAGAGTTATTATATTTTCTTAATTCTGGTTGTGTTCAAACCTTAAAAAACATCATTTGGCTATCTTGTATATGCAAAATAGTAAATGTAAATTATATTCGAATAATAAATAACAGTAATAGAGTGAGATATAATTATTTTTTTAAAAAACAATTCATAAGAAAAATTTTAAAAATAATTTAGAGCCCATCAAATGAACTTCAAAGATTAAATTGGAATCAAATCGGACAATGCTATAATGATTACTTGTTCTATTTTCTTAACCCTGGTTATGTCCAAAACTTAAAAAGGATCATTTGGGTCATCTTTCATAACCTAGATATTAATTTTAAAATAAATTTGAATAATAGATAAGCGTAATTGAGCGAGATATGACTATTTTTTTTAAACGCAATACATCAAAATATTTTAAAAAATTACTTAGGGTTAAACAAATTATATCTAAAAATTAAATTGAAATCATATCGGAACAATAGCTATAGGTTATAGAAATCTATTTTCTTTATTCTGGTTATGTCCAAAACATAAAAAGGATCAATTGAGTCATCTTGTATAACCTAAATATTAATTCTAAAATAAATTTGAATAATAGATAACCGTAATTGAGTGAGATATGACTATTTTTTTTAAACACAATACATCAAAATATTTTTAAAAATCATTTAGGGTTAATCAAATTATATCTGAAAATTGAATTAAAATTAAATCGGAAAAATTGAATAATAGATAACCGTAATTGAGTGAGATATGACTATTTTTTTAAAATATAATACATAAAACTATTTTTAAAAATCATTTAGGGTTAATCAAATTATATCTATAAATTAAATCGGAACAATCGTTAATGCGAAGAGTTATTATATTTTCTTAATTCTGGTTGTGTTCAAACCGCAAAAAACATCATTTCGCTATCTTGTATATGCGAAATAGTAAATTTAAATTGTATTCGAATAATAGATATCAGTAATAGAGTGAGATATAATAATTTTTTTAAAAAACAATTTATAAGAAAAATTTTAAAAATAATTTACAGTACATCAAATGAACTTCAAAAATTAAATTGGAGTCAAATCAGACAATGCCACAATGATTAATTGTACTATTTTCTAAACCCTGGTTATGTCCAAAACTTAAAAGGGATTATTTGGGTCAGCTTGTATAACCTAAATATGAATTTATAATAAATTTGAATAATAAGTAACCTTAATTGAGTAAGATATGACTATTTTTTCAAACACAATACATTAAAATATTTTTAAAAATCATTTAGGGTTAATCAAATTATATCTAAAAATTAAATCGGAACAGTCGTTAACGCTATTATTTATTACATTTTCTTAACTCTGGTTATGTCCAAAACTTAAAAAGGATCATTTGGGTCATCTTGTATAACCTAAATATTAATTTTAAAATAAATTTGAATAATAGATAACCGTAATTGAGTGAGATATGACTATTTTTTTTAAACACAATATATTAAAATATTTTTAAAAATCATTTAGGGTTAATCAAATTATATCTAAAAATTAAATCGGAGCAGTCGTTAACGCTATTATTTATTACATTTTCTTAACTCTGGTTATGTCCAAAACTTAAAAAGGATCATTTGGGTCATCTTTCATAAGTCATCTTGTATAACCTAAATATTAATTTTAAAATAAATTTGAATAATAGATAACCGTAATTGAGTGAGATATGACTATTTTTTTAAACACAATACATCAAAATATTTTTAAAAATCATTTAGGGTTAATCAAATTATATCTGAAAATTGAATTAAAATTAAATCGGAACAATCGCCAACGCTATTAGTTATTACATTTTCTTAACTCTGGTTGTGTTCAAACCGCAAAAAACATCATTTGGCTATCTTGTATATGCGAAATAGTAAGTTTAAATTATAATCGAATAATAGATATAAGTAATAGGGTGAGATATAATTATTTTTTTTAAAAACAATTCATAAGAAAAATTTTAAAATCAATTTTTAGTACATCAAATGAACTTCAAAGATTAAATTGGAATCAAATCGGACAATGCTATAATGATTAATTGTTCTATTTTCTTAACCCTGGTTATGTCCAAAACTTAAAAAGGATCATTCGAGTCATCTTGTATAACCTAAATATTAATTTTAAATTAAATTTTAATAATAGATAACCGTAATTGAGTGAGATATGACTATTTTTTTTAAACACAATATATCAAAATATTTTTAAAAATCATTCGTTAATCAAATTATATCTAAAAATTGAATTAAAATTAAATCGCAACAATCGCCAACGCTATTAGTTATTACATTTTCTTAACTCTGGTTGTGTTCAAACCGCAAAAAACATCATTTGGCTATCTTGTATATGCGAAATAGTAAATTTAAATTATATTCGAATAATAGATATCAGTAATAGAGTGAGATATAGTTATTTTTTTAAAAAACAATTCATAAGAAAAATTTTAAAAATAATTTACAGTCCATCAAATGAACTTCAAAGATTAAATTGGAATCAAATCGGACAATGCTATAATGATTAATTGTTATATTTTCTTAACCCTGGTTATGTCCAAAACTTAAAAAGGATCAATTGAGTCAACTTGTATAACCTAAATATTAATTTTAAAATAAATTTGAATAATAGATAACCGTAATTGAGTGAGATATGACTATTTTTGAAAACATAATACTTAAAATTATTTTTAAAAATTATTTAGGGTTAATCAAATTATATCTAAATATTAAATTATAATTAAATCGGAACAATCGTTAACGCAAAGAGTTATTATATTTTCTTAATTCTGGTTGTGTTCAAACCGCAAATAACATAATTTGGCTATCTTGTATATGCGAAATAGTAAATTTAAATTATATTCGAATAATAGATATTAGTAATAGAGTAAGATATATTTATTTTTTTAGAAAACAATTCATAAGAAAAATTTTAAAAATAATTTACAGTACATCAAATGTACTTCAAAAATTAAATTGGAATCAAATCGGACAAAGCAATAATGATTAATTGTTTTATTATCTTAACCCTGATTATGTCCAAAACTTAAAAAGGATCAATTGAGTCAACTTGTATAACCTAAATATTAATTTTAAAATAAATTTGAATAATAGATAACCGTAATTGAGTGAGATATGACTATTTTTTTTAAACACAATATATCAAAATATTTTTAAAAATCATTTAGGGTTAATCAAATCATATCTAAAAATTGAATTAAAATTAAATCGGAACAATCGCTAACGCTATTAGTTATTACATTTTTTTAACTCTGGTTTTGTTCAAACCGCAAAAAACATCATTTGGCTATCTTGTATATGCGAAATAGTAAATTTAAATTATATTCGAATAAGAGATATCAGTAATAGAGTGAGATATAGTTATTTTTTTAAAAAACAATTCATAAGAAAAATTTTAAAAATAATTTACAGTCCATCAAATGAACTTCAAAGATTAAATTGGAATCAAATCGGACAATGCTATAATGATTAATTGTTTTATTTTCGTAACCCTGGTTATGTCCAAAACTTAAAAAGGATCAATTGAGTCAACTTGTATAACCTAAATATTAATTTTAAAATAAATTTGAATAATAGATAACCGTAATTGAGTGAGATATGACTATTTTTTTTAAACACAATATATCAAAATATTTTTAAAAATCATTTAGGGTTAATCAAATCATATCTAAAAATTGAATTAAAATTAAATCGGAACAATCGCTAACGCTATTAGTTATTACATTTTCTTAACTCTGGTTTTGTTCAAACCGCAAAAAACATCATTTGGCTATCTTCTATATGCGAAATAGTAAATTTAAATTATATTCGAATAATAGATAACAGTAATAGAGTGAGATATAATAATTTTTTTAAAAAACAATTCATAAGAAAAATTTTAAAAATAATTTACAGTACATCAAATGTACTTCAAAAATTAAATTGGAATCAAATCGGACAATGCAATAATGATTAATTGTTCTATTTTCTTAACCCTGGTTATGTATTAAAAAAAATCAATTGAGTCAACTTGTATAACCTAAATATTAATTTTAAAATAAATTTGAATAATAGATAACCATAATTGAGTGAGATATGACTATTTTTTTTAAACACAATATATTAAAATATTTTTAAAAATCGTTTAGGGTTAATCAAATTATATCTAAAAATTAAATTAAAATTAAATCGGAACAATCGTTAACGCGAAGAGTTATTATATTTTCTTAATTCTGGTTGTGTTCAAACCGTAAAAAACATCATTTGGCTATCTTGTATATGCGAAATTGTAAATTTAAATTATATTCGAATAATAGATATTAGTAATAGAGTAAGATATATTTATTTTTTTAGAAAACAATTCATAAGAAAAATTTTAAAAATAATTTACAGCCCATCAAATGAACTTCAAAGATTAAATTGGAATCAAATCGGACAATGCTATAATGATTACTTGTTCTATTTTCTTAACCCTGGTTATGTCCAAAACTTAAATAGGATCATTTGAGTCATCTTGTATAACCTAAATATTAATACTAAATTAAAGTTTAATAATATATAACCGTAATTCAGTGAGATATGACTATTTTTTTTAAACACAATATATCAAAATATTTTTAAAAATCATTCGTTAATAAAATTATATCTAAAAATTGAATTAAAATTAAATCGGAACAATCGCCAACGCTATTATTTATTACATTTTCTTAACTCTGGTTGTGTTCAAACCGCAAAAAATATCATTTGGCTATCTTGTATATGCGAAATAGTAAATTTAAATTATATTCGAATAATAGATATCAGTAATAGAGTGAGATATAGTTATTTTTTTAAAAAACAATTCATACGAAAAATTTTAAAAATAATTTACAGTCCATCAAATGAACTTCAAAGATTAAATTGGAATCAAATCGGACAATGCTATAATGATTAATTGTTATATTTTCTCAACCCTGGTTATGTCCAAAACTTAAAAAGGATCAATTGAGTCAACTTGTATAACCTAAATATTAATTTTAAAATAAATTTGAATAATAGATAACCGTAATTGAGTGAGATATGACTTTTTTTTTTTTAAACACAATATATCAAAATATTTTTGAAAATCATTTAGGGTTAATCAAATTATATCTAAAAATTGAATTAAAATTAAATCGGAACAATCGCCAACGCTATTAGTTATTACATTTTCTTAACTCTGGTTGTGTTCAAACCGCAAAAAACATCATTTGGCTATCTTGTATATGCGAAATAGTAAATTTAAATTATATTCGAATAATAGATAACAGTAATAGAGTGAGATATAATAATTTTTTTAAAAAACAATTCATAAGAAAAATTTTAAAAATAATTTACAGTACATCAAATGTACTTCAAAAATTAAATTGGAATCAAATCGGACAAAGCAATAATGATTAATTGTTTTATTATCTTAACCCTGATTATGTCCAAAACTTAAAAAGGATCAATTGAGTCAACTTGTATAACCTAAATATTAATTTTAAAATAAATTTGAATAATAGATAACCGTAATTGAGTGAGATATGACTATTTTTTTTAAACACAATATATCAAAATATTTTTAAAAATCATTTAGGGTTAATCAAATCATATCTAAAAATTGAATTAAAATTAAATCGGAACAATCGCTAACGCTATTAGTTATTACATTTTTTTAACTCTGGTTTTGTTCAAACCGCAAAAAACATCATTTGGCTATCTTGTATATGCGAAATAGTAAATTTAAATTATATTCGAATAATAGATATCAGTAATAGAGTGAGATATAGTTATTTTTTTAAAAAACAATTCATAAGAAAAATTTTAAAAATAATTTACAGTCCATCAAATGAACTTCAAAGATTAAATTGGAATCAAATCGGACAATGCTATAATGATTAATTGTTTTATTTTCGTAACCCTGGTTATGTCCAAAACTTAAAAAGGATCAATTGAGTCAACTTGTATAACCTAAATATTAATTTTAAAATAAATTTGAATAATAGATAACCGTAATTGAGTGAGATATGACTATTTTTTTTAAACACAATATATCAAAATATTTTTAAAAATCATTTAGGGTTAATCAAATCATATCTAAAAATTGAATTAAAATTAAATCGGAACAATCGCTAACGCTATTAGTTATTACATTTTCTTAACTCTGGTTTTGTTCAAACCGCAAAAAACATCATTTGGCTATCTTCTATATGCGAAATAGTAAATTTAAATTATATTCGAATAATAGATAACAGTAATAGAGTGAGATATAATAATTTTTTTAAAAAACAATTCATAAGAAAAATTTTAAAAATAATTTACAGTACATCAAATGTACTTCAAAAATTAAATTGGAATCAAATCGGACAATGCAATAATGATTAATTGTTCTATTTTCTTAACCCTGATTATGTCCAAAACTTAAATAGGATCATTTGAATCATCTTGTATAACCTAAATATTAATTTTAAAATAAATTTGAATAATAGATAACCGTAATTGAGTGAGATATGACTATTTTTTTTTAAACACAATATATCAAAATATTTTTAAAAATCATTCGTTAATCAAATTATATCTAAAAATTGAATTAAAATTAAATCTTAACAATCGGCAACGCTATTAGTTATTACATTTTCTTAACTCTGGTTGTGTTCAAACCGCAAAAAACATCATTTGGCTATCTTGTATATGCGAAATAGTAAATTTAAATTATATTCGAATAATAGATATCAGTAATAGAGTGAGATATAGTTATTTTTTTAAAAAACAATTCATAAGAAAAATTTTAAAAATAATTTACAGTCCATCAAATGAACTTCAAAGATTAAATTGGAATCAAATCGGACAATGCTATAATGATTAATTGTTTTATTTTCGTAACCCTGGTTATGTCCAAAACTTAAAAAGGATCAATTGAGTCAACTTGTATAACCTAAATATTAATTTTAAAATAAATTTGAATAATAGATAACCGTAATTGAGTGAGATATGACTATTTTTTTTAAACACAATATATCAAAATATTTTTAAAAATCATTTAGGGTTAATCAAATTATATCTAAAAATTGAATTAAAATTAAATCGGAACAATCGCTAACGCTATTAGTTATTACATTTTCTTAACTCTGGTTGTGTTCAAACCGCAAAAAACATCATTTGGCTATCTTCTATATGCGAAATAGTAAATTTAAATTAAATTCGAATAATAGATAACAGTAATAGAGTGAGATATAATAATTTTTTTAAAAAACAATTCATAAGAAAAATTTTAAAAATAATTTACAGTACATCAAATGTACTTCAAAAATTAAATTGGAATCAAATCGGACAATGCAATAATGATTAATTGTTCTATTTTCTTAACCCTGATTATGTCCAAAACTTAAATAGGATCATTTGAATCATCTTGTATAACCTAAATATTAATTTTAAAATAAATTTGAATAATAGATAACCGTAATTGAGTGAGATATGACTATTTTTTTTTAAACACAATATATCAAAATATTTTTAAAAATCATTCGTTAATCAAATTATATCTAAAAATTGAATTAAAATTAAATCTTAACAATCGGCAACGCTATTAGTTATTACATTTTCTTCACTCTGGTTGTGTTCAAACCGCAAAAAACATCATTTGGCTATCTTGTATATGCGAAATAGTAAATTTAAATTATATTCGAATAATAGATATCAGTAATAGAGTGAGATATAGTTATTTTTTTAAAAAACAATTCATAAGAAAAATTTTAAAAATAATTTACAGTCCATCAAATGAACTTCAAAGATTAAATTGGAATCAAATCGGACAATGCTATAATGATTAATTGTTATATTTTCTTAACCCTGGTTATGTCCAAAACTTAAAAAGGATCAATTGAGTCAACTTGTATAACCTAAATATTAATTTTAAAATAAATTTGAATAATAGATAACCGTAATTGAGTGAGATATGACTATTTTTGTAAAACATAATACTTAAAATTATTTTTAAAAATTATTTAGGGTTAATCAAATTATATCTAAGTATTAAATTATAATTAAATCGGAACAATCGTTAACGCAAAGAGTTATTATATTTTCTTAATTCTGGTTGTGTTCAAACCGCAAATAACATCATTTGGCTATCTTGTATATGCGAAATAGTAAATTTAAATTAAATCCGAATAATAGATAACAGTAATAGAGTGAGATATAATTATTTTTTTAAAAAACTATTCATTAGAAAAATTTTAAAAATAATTTACAGTCCATCAAATGAACTTTAAAAATTAAATCGGAATCAAATCGGACAATGCAATAATGATTAATTGTTCTAATTTCTTAACCCTGGTTATGTCCAAAACTTAAAAAGGATCATTTGAGTCATCTTGTATAACCTAAATATTAATTTTAAAATAAATTTGAATAATAGATAACCATAATTGAGTGAGATATGACTATTTTTTTTAAACACAATATATTAAAATATTTTTAAAAATCATTTAGGGTTAATCAAATTATATCTAAAAATTAAATTAAAATTAAATCGAAACAATCGTTAACGCGAAGAGTTATTATATTTTCTTAATTTTGGTTGTGTTCAAACCGTAAAAAACATCATTTGGCTATCTTGTATATGCGAAATTGTAAATTTAAATTATATTCGAATAATAGATATTAGTAATAGAGTGAGATATATTTATTTTTTTAGAAAACAATTTATAAGAAAAATTTTAAAAATAATTTACAGCCCATCAAATGAACTTCAAAGATTAAATTGGAATCAAATCGGACAATGCAATAATGATTAATTGTTCTATTTTCTTAACCCTGGTTATGTCCAAAACTTAAAAAGGATCATTTGAGTCATCTTGTATAACCTAAATATTAATTTTAAAATAAATTTGAATAATATATAACCATAATTGAGTGAGATATGAGTATTTTTTTTAAACACAATATATTAAAATATTTTCAAAAATCATTTAGGGTTAATCAAATTATATCTATAAATTAAATCGGAACAATCGTTAATGCGAAGAGTTATTATATTTTCTTAATTCTGGTTGTGTTCAAACCGCAAAAAACATCATTTCGCTATCTTGTATATGCGAAATATTAAATTTAAATTATATTCGAATAATAGATATCAGTAATAGAGTGAGATATAATAATTTTTTTAAAAAACAATTTATAAGAAAAATTTTTATAATAATTTACAGTACATCAAATGAACTTCAAAAATTAAATTGGAGTCAAATCAGACAATGCCATAATGATTAATTGTTCTATATTCTTAACCCTGGTTATGTCCAAAACTTAAAAAGGATCATTTGTGTCATCTTGTATTACCTAAATATTAATTTTAAAATAAATTTGAATAATAGATAACCGTAATTGAGTGAGATATGACTATTTTTTTTAAACACAATACATTAAAATCTTTTTAAAAATCATTTAGGGTTAATCAAATTTTATCTAAAAATTAAATTTAAATTAAATCGGAACAATCGTTAACGCTATTAGTTATTACATTTTCTTAACTCTGGTTGTGTTTAAACCGTAAAAAACATCATTTGGCTATCTTGTATATGCGAAATTGTAAATATAAATTATATTCGAATAATAGATAACAGTAATAGAGTGAGATATAATAATTTTTTTAAAAAACAATTTATAAGAAAAATTTTAAAAATAATTTACAGTACATCAAATGAACTTCAAAAATTAAATTGGAGTCAAATCAGACAATGCCATAATGATTAATTGTACTATTTTCTAAACCCTGGTTATGTCCAAAACTTAAAAAGGATCATTCGAGTCATCTTGTATAACCTAAATATGAATTTATAATAAATTTGAATAATAAGTAACCTTAATTGAGTGAGATATGACTATTTTTTCAAACACAATACATTAAAATATTTTTAAAAATCATTTAGGGTTAATCAAATTATATCTAAAAATTAAATCGGAACAGTCGTTAACGCTATTATTTATTACATTTTCTTAACTCTGGTTATGTCCAAAACTTAAAAAGGATCATTTGGGTCATCTTGTATAACCTAAATATTAATTTTAAAATAAATTTGAATAATAGATAACCGTAATTGAGTGAGATATGACTATTTTTTTTAAACACAATACATCAAAATATTTTTAAAAATCATTTAGGGTTAATCAAATTATATCTGAAAATTGAATTAAAATTAAATCGGAACAATCGCCAACGCTATTAGTTATTACATTTTCTTAACTCTGGTTGTGTTCAAACCGCAAAAAACATCATTTGACTATCTTGTATATGCGAAATAGTAAGTTTAAATTATAATCGAATAATAGATATAAGTAATAGGGTGAGATATAATTATTTTTTTTAAAAACAATTCATAAGAAAAATTTTAAAATCAATTTTTAGTACATCAAATGAACTTCAAAGATTAAATTGGAATCAAATCGGACAATGCTATAATGATTAATTGTTCTATTTTCTTAACCCTGGTTAGGTCCAAAACTTAAAAAGGATCATTCGAGTCATCTTGTATAACCTAAATATTAATTTTAAATTAAATTTTAATAATAGATAACCGTAATTCAGTGAGATATGACTATTTTTTTTAAACACAATATATCAAAATATTTTTAAAAATCATTCGTTAATCAAATTATATCTAAAAATTGAATTAAAATTAAATCGCAACAATCGCCAACGCTATTAGTTATTACATTTTCTTAACTCTGGTTGTGTTCAAACCGCAAAAAACATCATTTGGCTATCTTGTATATGCGAAATAGTAAATTTAAATTATATTCGAATAATAGATATCAGTAATAGAGTGAGATATAGTTATTTTTTTAAAAAACAATTCATACGAAAAATTTTAAAAATAATTTACAGTCCATCAAATGAACTTCAAAGATTAAATTGGAATCAAATCGGATAATGCTATAATGATTAATTGTTATATTTTCTTAACCCTGGTTATGTCCAAAACTTAAAAAGGATCAATTGAGTCAACTTGTATAACCTAAATATTAATTTTAAAATAAATTTGAATAATAGATAACCGTAATTGAGTGAGATATGACTTTTTTTTTTAAACACAATATATCAAAATATTTTTGAAAATCATTTAGGGTTAAAAAATTATATCTAAAAATTGAATTAAAATTAAATCGGAACAATCGCCAACGCTATTAGTTATTACATTTTCTTAACTCTGGTTGTGTTCAAACCGCAAAAAACATCATTTGGCTATCTTGTATATGCAAAATAGTAAATTTAAATCATATTCGAATAATAGATAACAGTAATAGAGTGAGATATAATAATTTTTTTAAAAAACAATTTATAAGAAAAATTTTAAAAATAATTTACAGTACATCAAATGTACTTCAAAAATTAAATTGGAATCAAATCGGACAAAGCAATAATGATTAATTGTTTTATTATCTTAACCCTGATTATGTCCAAAACTTAAATAGGATCATTTGAATCATCTTGTATAACCTAAATATTAATTTTAAAATAAATTTGAATAATAGATAACCGTAATTGAGTGAGATACGACTATTTTTTTTTAAACACAATATATCAAAATATTTTTAAAAATCATTCGTTAATCAAATTATATCTAAAAATTGAATTAAAATTAAATCTTAACAATCGGCAACGCTATTAGTTATTACATTTTCTTCACTCTGGTTGTGTTCAAACCGCAAAAAACATCATTTGGCTATCTTGTATATGGGAAATAGTAAATTTAAATTATATTCGAATAATAGATATCAGTAATAGAGTGAGATATAATTATTTTTTTAAAAAACTATTCATTAGAAAAATTTTAAAAATAATTTACAGCCCATCAAATGAACTTCAAAGATTAAATTGGAATCAAATCGGACAATGCAATAATGATTAATTGTTCTATTTTCTTAACCCTGGTTATGTCCAAAACTTAAAAAGGATCATTTGAGTCATCTTGTATAACCTAAATATTAATTTTAAAATAAATTTGAATAATAGATAACCATAATTGAGTGAGATATGACTATTTTTTTTAAACACAATATATTAAAATATTTTTAAAAATCATTTAGGGTTAATCAAATTATATCTAAAAATTAAATTAAAATTAAATCGGAACAATCGTTAGCGCGAAGAGTTATTATATTTTCTTAATTCTGGTTGTGTTCAAACCGTAAAAAACATCATTTGGCTATCTTGTATATGCGAAATTGTAAATTTAAATTATATTCGAATAATAGATATTAGTAATAGAGTGAGATATATTTATTTTTTTCGAAAACAATTCATAAGAAAAATTTTAAAAATAATTTACAGCCCATCAAATGAACTTCAAAAATTAAATTGGAGTCAAATCAGACAATGCCATAATGATTACTTGTTCTATTTTCTTAACCCTGGTTATGTCCAAAACTTAAAAAGGATCATTTGAGTCATCTTGTATAACCTAAATATTAATTTTAAAATAAATTTGAATAATAGATAACCGTAATTGAGTGAGATATGACTATTTTTTTTAAACACAATATATCAAAATATTTTTAAAAATCATTTAGGGTTAATCAAATTATATCTAAAAATTGAATTAAAATTAAATCGGAACAATCGCTAACGCTATTAGTTATTACATTTTCTTAACTCTGGTTGTGTTCAAACCGCAAAAAACATCATTTGGCTATCTTCTATATGCGAAATAGTAAATTTAAATTAAATTCGAATAATAGATAACAGTAATAGAGTGAGATATAATAATTTTTTTAAAAAACAATTCATAAGAAAAATTTTAAAAATAATTTACAGTACATCAAATGTACTTCAAAAATTAAATTGGAATCAAATCGGACAATGCAATAATGATTAATTGTTCTATTTTCTTAACCCTGATTATGTCCAAAACTTAAATAGGATCATTTGAATCATCTTGTATAACCTAAATATTAATTTTAAAATAAATTTGAATAATAGATAACCGTAATTGAGTGAGATATGACTATTTTTTTTTAAACACAATATATCAAAATATTTTTAAAAATCATTCGTTAATCAAATTATATCTAAAAATTGAATTAAAATTAAATCTTAACAATCGGCAACGCTATTAGTTATTACATTTTCTTCACTCTGGTTGTGTTCAAACCGCAAAAAACATCATTTGGCTATCTTGTATATGCGAAATAGTAAATTTAAATTATATTCGAATAATAGATATCAGTAATAGAGTGAGATATAGTTATTTTTTTAAAAAACAATTCATAAGAAAAATTTTAAAAATAATTTACAGTCCATCAAATGAACTTCAAAGATTAAATTGGAATCAAATCGGACAATGCTATAATGATTAATTGTTATATTTTCTTAACCCTGGTTATGTCCAAAACTTAAAAAGGATCAATTGAGTCAACTTGTATAACCTAAATATTAATTTTAAAATAAATTTGAATAATAGATAACCGTAATTGAGTGAGATATGACTATTTTTGTAAAACATAATACTTAAAATTATTTTTAAAAATTATTTAGGGTTAATCAAATTATATCTAAGTATTAAATTATAATTAAATCGGAACAATCGTTAACGCAAAGAGTTATTATATTTTCTTAATTCTGGTTGTGTTCAAACCGCAAATAACATCATTTGGCTATCTTGTATATGCGAAATAGTAAATTTAAATTAAATCCGAATAATAGATAACAGTAATAGAGTGAGATATAATTATTTTTTTAAAAAACTATTCATTAGAAAAATTTTAAAAATAATTTACAGTCCATCAAATGAACTTTAAAAATTAAATCGGAATCAAATCGGACAATGCAATAATGATTAATTGTTCTAATTTCTTAACCCTGGTTATGTCCAAAACTTAAAAAGGATCATTTGAGTCATCTTGTATAACCTAAATATTAATTTTAAAATAAATTTGAATAATAGATAACCATAATTGAGTGAGATATGACTATTTTTTTTAAACACAATATATTAAAATATTTTTAAAAATCATTTAGGGTTAATCAAATTATATCTAAAAATTAAATTAAAATTAAATCGAAACAATCGTTAACGCGAAGAGTTATTATATTTTCTTAATTTTGGTTGTGTTCAAACCGTAAAAAACATCATTTGGCTATCTTGTATATGCGAAATTGTAAATTTAAATTATATTCGAATAATAGATATTAGTAATAGAGTGAGATATATTTATTTTTTTAGAAAACAATTTATAAGAAAAATTTTAAAAATAATTTACAGCCCATCAAATGAACTTCAAAGATTAAATTGGAATCAAATCGGACAATGCAATAATGATTAATTGTTCTATTTTCTTAACCCTGGTTATGTCCAAAACTTAAAAAGGATCATTTGAGTCATCTTGTATAACCTAAATATTAATTTTAAAATAAATTTGAATAATATATAACCATAATTGAGTGAGATATGAGTATTTTTTTTAAACACAATATATTAAAATATTTTCAAAAATCATTTAGGGTTAATCAAATTATATCTATAAATTAAATCGGAACAATCGTTAATGCGAAGAGTTATTATATTTTCTTAATTCTGGTTGTGTTCAAACCGCAAAAAACATCATTTCGCTATCTTGTATATGCGAAATATTAAATTTAAATTATATTCGAATAATAGATATCAGTAATAGAGTGAGATATAATAATTTTTTTAAAAAACAATTTATAAGAAAAATTTTTATAATAATTTACAGTACATCAAATGAACTTCAAAAATTAAATTGGAGTCAAATCAGACAATGCCATAATGATTAATTGTTCTATATTCTTAACCCTGGTTATGTCCAAAACTTAAAAAGGATCATTTGTGTCATCTTGTATTACCTAAATATTAATTTTAAAATAAATTTGAATAATAGATAACCGTAATTGAGTGAGATATGACTATTTTTTTTAAACACAATACATTAAAATCTTTTTAAAAATCATTTAGGGTTAATCAAATTTTATCTAAAAATTAAATTTAAATTAAATCGGAACAATCGTTAACGCTATTAGTTATTACATTTTCTTAACTCTGGTTGTGTTTAAACCGTAAAAAACATCATTTGGCTATCTTGTATATGCGAAATTGTAAATATAAATTATATTCGAATAATAGATAACAGTAATAGAGTGAGATATAATAATTTTTTTAAAAAACAATTTATAAGAAAAATTTTAAAAATAATTTACAGTACATCAAATGAACTTCAAAAATTAAATTGGAGTCAAATCAGACAATGCCATAATGATTAATTGTACTATTTTCTAAACCCTGGTTATGTCCAAAACTTAAAAAGGATCATTCGAGTCATCTTGTATAACCTAAATATGAATTTATAATAAATTTGAATAATAAGTAACCTTAATTGAGTGAGATATGACTATTTTTTCAAACACAATACATTAAAATATTTTTAAAAATCATTTAGGGTTAATCAAATTATATCTAAAAATTAAATCGGAACAGTCGTTAACGCTATTATTTATTACATTTTCTTAACTCTGGTTATGTCCAAAACTTAAAAAGGATCATTTGGGTCATCTTGTATAACCTAAATATTAATTTTAAAATAAATTTGAATAATAGATAACCGTAATTGAGTGAGATATGACTATTTTTTTTAAACACAATACATCAAAATATTTTTAAAAATCATTTAGGGTTAATCAAATTATATCTGAAAATTGAATTAAAATTAAATCGGAACAATCGCCAACGCTATTAGTTATTACATTTTCTTAACTCTGGTTGTGTTCAAACCGCAAAAAACATCATTTGACAATCTTGTATATGCGAAATAGTAAGTTTAAATTATAATCGAATAATAGATATAAGTAATAGGGTGAGATATAATTATTTTTTTTAAGAACAATTCATAAGAAAAATTTTAAAATCAATTTTTAGTACATCAAATGAACTTCAAAGATTAAATTGGAATCAAATCGGACAATGCTATAATGATTAATTGTTCTATTTTCTTAACCCTGGTTAGGTCCAAAACTTAAAAAGGATCATTCGAGTCATCTTGTATAACCTAAATATTAATTTTAAATTAAATTTTAATAATAGATAACCGTAATTCAGTGAGATATGACTATTTTTTTTAAACACAATATATCAAAATATTTTTAAAAATCATTCGTTAATCAAATTATATCTAAAAATTGAATTAAAATTAAATCGCAACAATCGCCAACGCTATTAGTTATTACATTTTCTTAACTCTGGTTGTGTTCAAACCGCAAAAAACATCATTTGGCTATCTTGTATATGCGAAATAGTAAATTTAAATTATATTCGAATAATAGATATCAGTAATAGAGTGAGATATAGTTATTTTTTTAAAAAACAATTCATACGAAAAATTTTAAAAATAATTTACAGTCCATCAAATGAACTTCAAAGATTAAATTGGAATCAAATCGGATAATGCTATAATGATTAATTGTTATATTTTCTTAACCCTGGTTATGTCCAAAACTTAAAAAGGATCAATTGAGTCAACTTGTATAACCTAAATATTAATTTTAAAATAAATTTGAATAATAGATAACCGTAATTGAGTGAGATATGACTTTTTTTTTTAAACACAATATATCAAAATATTTTTGAAAATCATTTAGGGTTAAAAAATTATATCTAAAAATTGAATTAAAATTAAATCGGAACAATCGCCAACGCTATTAGTTATTACATTTTCTTAACTCTGGTTGTGTTCAAACCGCAAAAAACATCATTTGGCTATCTTGTATATGCAAAATAGTAAATTTAAATCATATTCGAATAATAGATAACAGTAATAGAGTGAGATATAATAATTTTTTTAAAAAACAATTTATAAGAAAAATTTTAAAAATAATTTACAGTACATCAAATGTACTTCAAAAATTAAATTGGAATCAAATCGGACAAAGCAATAATGATTAATTGTTTTATTATCTTAACCCTGATTATGTCCAAAACTTAAATAGGATCATTTGAATCATCTTGTATAACCTAAATATTAATTTTAAAATAAATTTGAATAATAGATAACCGTAATTGAGTGAGATACGACTATTTTTTTTTAAACACAATATATCAAAATATTTTTAAAAATCATTCGTTAATCAAATTATATCTAAAAATTGAATTAAAATTAAATCTTAACAATCGGCAACGCTATTAGTTATTACATTTTCTTCACTCTGGTTGTGTTCAAACCGCAAAAAACATCATTTGGCTATCTTGTATATGGGAAATAGTAAATTTAAATTATATTCGAATAATAGATATCAGTAATAGAGTGAGATATAATTATTTTTTTAAAAAACTATTCATTAGAAAAATTTTAAAAATAATTTACAGCCCATCAAATGAACTTCAAAGATTAAATTGGAATCAAATCGGACAATGCAATAATGATTAATTGTTCTATTTTCTTAACCCTGGTTATGTCCAAAACTTAAAAAGGATCATTTGAGTCATCTTGTATAACCTAAATATTAATTTTAAAATAAATTTGAATAATAGATAACCATAATTGAGTGAGATATGACTATTTTTTTTAAACACAATATATTAAAATATTTTTAAAAATCATTTAGGGTTAATCAAATTATATCTAAAAATTAAATTAAAATTAAATCGGAACAATCGTTAGCGCGAAGAGTTATTATATTTTCTTAATTCTGGTTGTGTTCAAACCGTAAAAAACATCATTTGGCTATCTTGTATATGCGAAATTGTAAATTTAAATTATATTCGAATAATAGATATTAGTAATAGAGTGAGATATATTTATTTTTTTCGAAAACAATTCATAAGAAAAATTTTAAAAATAATTTACAGCCCATCAAATGAACTTCAAAAATTAAATTGGAGTCAAATCAGACAATGCCATAATGATTACTTGTTCTATTTTCTTAACCCTGGTTATGTCCAAAACTTAAAGAGGATCATTTGGGTCATCTTTCATTACCTAGATATCAATTTTAAAATAAATTTGAATAATAGATAAGCGTAATTGAGCGAGATATGACTATTTTTTTTAAACGCAATACATCAAAATATTTTAAAAAATTACTTAGGGTTAAACAAATTATATCTAAAAATTAAATTGAAATCATATCGGAACAATAGCTATAGGTAATAGAAATCTATTTTCATTATTCTGGTTATGTCCAAAACTTAAAAAGGATCAATTGAGTCATCTTGTATAACCTAAATATTAATTTTAAAATAAATTTGAATAATAGATAACCGTAATTGAGTGAGATATGACTATTTTTTTTAAACACAATACATCAAAATATTTTTAAAAATCATTTAGGGTTAATCAAATTATATCTGAAAATTGAATTAAAATTAAATCGGAACAATCGCCAACGCTATTAGTTATTACATTTTCTTAACTCTGGTTGTGTTCAAACCGCAAAAAACAGCATTTGGCTATCTTGTATATGCGAAATAGTAAGTTTAAATTATAATCGAATAATAGATATAAGTAATAGGGTGAGATATAATTATTTTTTTAAAAAACAATTCATAAGAAAAATTTTAAAAATAATTTACAGTCCATCAAATGAACTTCAAAGATTAAATTGGAATCAAATCGGACAATGCTATAATGATTAATTGTTCTATTTTCTTAACCCTGGTTATGTCCAAAACTTAAAAAGGATCATTCGAGTCATCTTGTATAACCTAAATATTAATTTTAAATTAAATTTTAATAATAGATAACCGTAATTGAGTGAGATATGACTATTTTTTTTAAACACAATATATCAAAATATTTTTAAAAATCGTTCGTTAATCAAATTATATCTAAAAATTGAATTAAAATTAAATCGCAACAATCGCCAACGCTATTAGTTATTACATTTTCTTAACTCTGGTTGTGTTCAAACCGCAAAAAACATCATTTGGCTATCTTGTATATGCGAAATAGTAAATTTAAATTATATTCGAATAATAGATATCAGTAATAGAGTGAGATATAGTTATTTTTTTAAAAAACAATTCATAAGAAAAATTTTAAAAATAATTTACAGTCCATCAAATGAACTTCAAAGATTAAATTGGAATCAAATCGGACAATGCTATAATGATTAATTGTTATATTTTCTTAACCGTGGTTATGTCCAAAACTTAAAAACGATCAATTGAGTCAACTTGTATAACCTAAATATTAATTTTAAAATAAATTTGAATAATAGATAACCGTAATTGTGTGAGATATGACTATTTTTGTAAAACATAATACTTAAAATTATTTTTAAAAATTATTTAGGGTTAATCAAATTATATCTAAATATTAAATTATAATTAAATCGGAACAATCGCCAACGCTTTTAGTTATTACATTTTCTTAACTCTGGTTGTGTTCAAACCGCAAAAAACATCATTTGGCTATCTTGTATATGCGAAATAGTAAATTTAAATTATATTCGAATAATAGATAACAGTAATAGAGTGAGATATAATATTTTTTTTAAAAAACAATTCATTAGAAAAATTTTAAAAATAATTTACAGTCCATCAAATGAACTTCAAAAATTAAATTGGAATGAAATCGGACTATGCAAGAATGATTAATTGTTCTATTTTCTTAACCCTGGTTATGTCCAAAACTTAAAAAGGATCATTTGAGTCATCTTCTATAACCTAAATATTAATTTTAAAATAAATTTGAATAATAGATAACCATAATTGAGTGAGATATGACTATTTTTTTTAAACACAATATATTAAAATATTTTTAAAAATCATTTAGGGTTAATCAAATTATATCTAAAAATTAAATTAAAATTAAATCGGAACAATCGTTAACGCGAAGAGTTATTATATTTTCTTAATTCTGGTTGTGTTCAAACCGTAAAAAACATCATTTGGCTATCTTGTATATGCGAAATTGTAAATTTAAATTATATTCGAATAATAGATATTAGTAATAGAGTGAGATATATTTATTTTTTTAGAAAACAATTCATAAGAAAAATTTTAAAAATAATTTACAGCCCATCAAATGAACTTCAAAGATTAAATTGGAATCAAATCGGACAATGCTATAATGATTACTTGTTCTATTTTCTTAACCCTGGTTATGTCCAAAACTTAAATAGGATCATTTGAGTCATCTTGTATAACCTAAATATTAATATTAAATTAAACTTTAATAATAGATAACCGTAATTCAGTGAGATATGACTATTTTTTTTAAACACAATATATCAAAATATTTTTAAAAATCATTCGTTAATAAAATTATATCTAAAAATTGAATTAAAATTAAATCGGAACAATCGCCAACGCTATTAGTTATTACATTTTCTTAACTCTGGTTGTGTTCAAACCGCAAAAAACATCATTTGACTATCTTGTATATGCGAAATAGTAAATTTAAATTATATTCGAATAATAGATATTAGTAATAGAGTGAGATATAGTTATTTATTTAAAAAACAATTCATACGAAAAATTTTAAAAATAATTTACAGTCCATCAAATGAACTTCAAAGATTAAATTGGAATCAAATCGGATAATGCTATAATGATTAATTGTTATATTTTCTTAACCCTGGTTATGTCCAAAACTTAAAAAGGATCAATTGAGTCAACTTGTATAACCTAAATATTAATTTTAAAATAAATTTGAATAACAGATAACCGTAATTGAGTGAGATATGACTTTTTTTTAAACACAATATATCAAAATATTTTTGAAAATCATTTAGGGTTAATCAAATTATATCTAAAAATTGAATTAAAATTAAATCGGAACAATCGCCAACGCTATTAGTTATTACATTTTCTTAACTCTGGTTGTGTTCAAACCGCAAAAAACATCATTTGGCTATCTTGTATATGCGAAATAGTAAATTTAAATCATATTCGAATAATAGATAACAGTAATAGAGTGAGATATAATATTTTTTTTAAAAAACAATTCATAAGAAAAATTTTAAAAATAATTTACAGTACATCAAATGTACTTCAAAAATTAAATTGGAATCAAATCGGACAAAGCAATAATGATTAATTGTTTTATTATCTTAACCCTGATTATGTCCAAAACTTAAATAGGATCATTTGAATCATCTTGTATAACCTAAATATTAATTTTAAAATAAATTTGAATAATAGATAACCGTAATTGAGTGAGATACGACTATTTTTTTTTAAACACAATATATCAAAATATTTTTAAAAATCATTCGTTAATCAAATTATATCTAAAAATTGAATTAAAATTAAATCTTAACAATCGGCAACGCTATTAGTTATTACATTTTCTTCACTCTGGTTGTGTTCAAACCGCAAAAAACATCATTTGGCTATCTTGTATATGGGAAATAGTAAATTTAAATTATATTCGAATAATAGATATCAGTAATAGAGTGAGATATAATTATTTTTTTAAAAAACTATTCATTAGAAAAATTTTAAAAATAATTTACAGCCCATCAAATGAACTTCAAAGATTAAATTGGAATCAAATCGGACAATGCAATAATGATTAATTGTTCTATTTTCTTAACCCTGGTTTTGTCCAAAACTTAAAAAGGATCATTTGAGTCATCTTGTATAACCTAAATATTAATTTTAAAATAAATTTGAATAATAGATAACCATAATTGAGTGAGATATGACTATTTTTTTTAAACACAATATATTAAAATATTTTTAAAAATCATTTAGGGTTAATCAAATTATATCTAAAAATTAAATTAAAATTAAATCGGAACAATCGTTAACGCGAAGAGTTATTATATTTTCTTAATTCTGGTTGTGTTCAAACCGTAAAAAACATCATTTGGCTATCTTGTATATGCGAAATTGTAAATTTAAATTATATTCGAATAATAGATATTAGTAATAGAGTGAGATATATTTATTTTTTTCGAAAACAATTCATAAGAAAAATTTTAAAAATAATTTACAGCCCATCAAATGAACTTCAAAAATTAAATTGGAGTCAAATCAGACAATGCCATAATGATTACTTGTTCTATTTTCTTAACCCTGGTTATGTCCAAAACTTAAAAAGGATCATTTGGGTCATCTTTCATAACCTAGATATTAATTTTAAAATAAATTTGAATAATAGGTAAGCGTAATTGAGCGAGATATGACTATTTTTTTTAAACGCAATACATCAAAATATTTTAAAAAATTACTTAGGGTTAAACAAATTATATCTAAAAATTAAATTGAAATCATATCGGAACAATAGCTATAGGTAATAGAAATCTATTTTCATTATTCTGGTTATGTCCAAAACTTAAAAAGGATCAATTGAGTCATCTTGTATAACCTAAATATTAATTTTAAAATAAATTTGAATAATAGATAACCGTAATTGAGTGAGATATGACTATTTTTTTTAAACACAATACATCAAAATATTTTTAAAAATCATTTAGGGTTAATTAAATTATATCTGAAAATTGAATTAAAACTAAATCGGAACAATCGCCAACGCTATTAGTTATTACATTTTCTTAACTCTGGTTGTGTTCAAACCGCAAAAAACAGCATTTGGCTATCTTGTATATGCGAAATAGTAAATTTAAATTATATTCGAATAATAGATATCAGTAATAGAGTGAGATATAGTTATTTTTTTAAAAAACAATTCATACGAAAAATTTTAAAAATAATTTACAGTCCATCAAATGAACTTCAAAGATTAAATTGGAATCAAATCGGATAATGCTATAATGATTAATTGTTATATTTTCTTAACCCTGGTTATGTCCAAAACTTAAAAAGGATCAATTGAGTCAACTTGTATAACCTAAATATTAATTTTAAAATAAATTTGAATAATAGATAACCGTAATTGAGTGAGATATGACTTTTTTTTTTTAAACACAATATATCAAAATATTTTTGAAAATCATTTAGGGTTAATCAAATTATATCTAAAAATTGAATTAAAATTAAATCGGAACAATCGCCAACGCTATTAGTTATTACATTTTCTTAACTCTGGTTGTGTTCAAACCGCAAAAAACATCATTTGGCTATCTTGTATATGCGAAATAGTAAATTTAAATTATATTCGAATAATAGATATCAGTAATAGAGTGAGATATAGTTATTTTTTTAAAAAACAATTTATAAGAAAAATTTTAAAAATAATTTACAGTCCATCAAATGAACTTCAAAGATTAAATTGGAATCAAATCGGACAATGCTATAATGATTAATTGTTATATTTTCTTAACCCTGGTTATGTCCAAAACTTAAAAAGGATCAATTGAGTCAACTTGTATAACCTAAATATTAATTTTAAAATAAATTTGAATAATAGATAACCGTAATTGTGTGAGATATGACTATTTTTGTAAAACATAATACTTAAAATTATTTTTAAAAATTATTTAGGGTTAATCAAATTATATCTAAATATTAAATTATAATTAAATCGGAACAATCGCCAACGCTTTTAGTTATTACATTTTCTTAACTCTGGTTGTGTTCAAACCGCAAAAAACATCATTTGGCTATCTTGTATATGCGAAATAGTAAATTTAAATTATATTCGAATAATAGATAACAGTAATAGAGTGAGATATAATAATTTTTTTAAAAAACAATTCATTAGAAAAATTTTAAAAATAATTTACAGTCCATCAAATGAACTTCAAAAATTAAATTGGAATGAAATCGGACTATGCAATAATGATTAATTGTTCTATTTTCTTAACCCTGGTTATGTCCAAAACTTAAAAAGGATCATTTGAGTCATCTTCTATAACCTAAATATTAATTTTAAAATAAATTTGAATAATAGATAACCATAATTGAGTGAGATATGACTATTTTTTTTAAACACAATATATTAAAATATTTTTAAAAATCATTTAGGGTTAATCAAATTATATCTAAAAATTAAATTAAAATTAAATCGGAACAATCGTTAACGCGAAGAGTTATTATATTTTCTTAATTCTGGTTGTGTTCAAACCGTAAAAAACATCATTTGGCTATCTTGTATATGCGAAATTGTAAATTTAAATTATATTCGAATAATAGATATTAGTAATAGAGTGAGATATATTTATTTTTTTAGAAAACAATTCATAAGAAAAATTTTAAAAATAATTTACAGCCCATCAAATGAACTTCAAAGATTAAATTGGAATCAAATCGGACAATGCTATAATGATTACTTGTTCTATTTTCTTAACCCTGGTTATGTCCAAAACTTAAATAGGATCATTTGAGTCATCTTGTATAACCTAAATATTAATATTAAATTAAACTTTAATAATAGATAACCGTAATTCAGTGAGATATGACTATTTTTTTTAAACACAATATATCAAAATATTTTTAAAAATCATTCGTTAATAAAATTATATCTAAAAATTGAATTAAAATTAAATCGGAACAATCGCCAACGCTATTAGTTATTACATTTTCTTCACTCTGGTTGTGTTCAAACCGCAAAAAACATCATTTGGCTATCTTGTATATGGGAAATAGTAAATTTAAATTATATTCGAATAATAGATATCAGTAATAGAGTGAGATATAATTATTTTTTTAAAAAACTATTCATTAGAAAAATTTTAAAAATAATTTACAGCCCATCAAATGAACTTCAAAGATTAAATTGGAATCAAATCGGACAATGCAATAATGATTAATTGTTCTATTTTCTTAACCCTGGTTATGTCCAAAACTTAAAAAGGATCATTTGAGTCATCTTGTATAACCTAAATATTAATTTTAAAATAAATTTGAATAATAGATAACCATAATTGAGTGAGATATGACTATTTTTTTAAACACAATATATTAAAATATTTTTAAAAATCATTTAGGGTTAATCAAATTATATCTAAAAATTAAATTAAAATTAAAACGGAACAATCGTTAACGCGAAGAGTTATTATATTTTCTTAATTCTGATTGTGTTCAAACCGTAAAAAACATCATTTGGCTATCTTGTATATGCGAAATTGTAAATTTAAATTATATTCGAATAATAGATATTAGTAATAGAGTGAGATATATTTATTTTTTTCGAAAACAATTCATAAGAAAAATTTTAAAAATAATTTACAGCCCATCAAATGAACTTCAAAAATTAAATTGGAGTCAAATCAGACAATGCCATAATGATTACTTGTTCTATTTTCTTAACCCTGGTTATGTCCAAAACTTAAAAAGGATCATTTGGGTCATCTTTCATAACCTAGATATTAATTTTAAAATAAATTTGAATAATAGATAAGCGTAATTGAGCGAGATATGACTATTTTTTTTAAACGCAATACATCAAAATATTTTAAAAAATTACTTAGGGTTAAACAAATTATATCTAAAAATTAAATTGAAATCATATCGGAACAATAGCTATAGGTAATAGAAATCTATTTTCATTATTCTGGTTATGTCCAAAACTTAAAAAGGATCAATTGAGTCATCTTGTATAACCTAAATATTAATTTTAAAATAAATTTGAATAATAGATAACCGTAATTGAGTGAGATATGACTATTTTTTTTAAACACAATACATTAAAATCTTTTTAAAAATCATTTAGGGTTAATCAAATTTTATCTAAAAATTAAATTTAAATTAAATCGGAACAATCGTTAACGCTATTAGTTATTACATTTTCTTAACTCTGGTTGTGTTTAAACCGTAAAAAACATCATTTGGCTATCTTGTATATGCGAAATTGTAAATATAAATTATATTCGAATAATAGATAACAGTAATAGAGTGAGATATAATAATTTTTTTAAAAAACAATTTATAAGAAAAATTTTAAAAATAATTTACAGTACATCAAATGAACTTCAAAAATTAAATTGGAGTCAAATCAGACAATGCCATAATGATTAATTGTACTATTTTCTAAACCCTGGTTATGTCCAAAACTTAAAAAGGATCATTCGAGTCATCTTGTATAACCTAAATATGAATTTATAATAAATTTGAATAATAAGTATCCTTAATTGAGTGAGATATGACTATTTTTTCAAACACAATACATTAAAATATTTTTAAAAATCATTTAGGGTTAATCAAATTATATCTAAAAATTAAATCGGAACAGTCGTTAACGCTATTATTTATTACATTTTCTTAACTCTGGTTATGTCCAAAACTTAAAAAGGATCATTTGGGTCATCTTGTATAACCTAAATATTAATTTTAAAATAAATTTGAATAATAGATAACCGTAATTGAGTGAGATATGACTATTTTTTTTAAACACAATACATCAAAATATTTTTAAAAATCATTTAGGGTTAATCAAATTATATCTGAAAATTGAATTAAAATTAAATCGGAACATTCGCCAACGCTATTAGTTATTACATTTTCTTAACTCTGGTTGTGTTCAAACCGCAAAAAACATCATTTGGCTATCTTGTATATGCGAAATAGTAAGTTTAAATTATAATCGAATAATAGATATAAGTAATAGGGTGAGATATAATTATTTTTTTTAAAAACAATTCATAAGAAAAATTTTAAAATCAATTTTTAGTACATCAAATGAACTTCAAAGATTAAATTGGAATCAAATCGGACAATGCTATAATGATTAATTGTTCTATTTTCTTAACCCTGGTTATGTCCAAAACTTAAAAAGGATCATTCGAGTCATCTTGTATAACCTAAATATTAATTTTAAATTAAATTTTAATAATAGATAACCGTAATTGAGTGAGATATGACTATTTTTTTTAAACACAATATATCAAAATATTTTTAAAAATCATTCGTTAATCAAATTATATCTAAAAATTGAATTAAAATTAAATCGCAACAATCGTCAACGCTATTAGTTATTACATTTTCTTAACTCTGGTTGTGTTCAAACCGCAAAAAACATCATTTGGCTATCTTGTATATGCGAAATAGTAAATTTAAATTATATTCGAATAATAGATATCAGTAATAGAGTGAGATATAGTTATTTTTTTAAAAAACAATTCATACGAAAAATTTTAAAAATAATTTACAGTCCATCAAATGAACTTCAAAGATTAAATTGGAATCAAATCGGATAATGCTATAATGATTAATTGTTATATTTTCTTAACCCTGGTTATGTCCAAAACTTAAAAAGGATCAATTGAGTCAACTTGTATAACCTAAATATTAATTTTAAAATAAATTTGAATAACAGATAACCGTAATTGAGTGAGATATGACTTTTTTTTAAACACAATATATCAAAATATTTTTGAAAATCATTTAGGGTTAATCAAATTATATCTAAAAATTGAATTAAAATTAAATCGGAACAATCGCCAACGCTATTAGTTATTACATTTTCTTAACTCTGGTTGTGTTCAAACCGCAAAAAACATCATTTGGCTATCTTGTATATGCGAAATAGTAAATTTAAATCATATTCGAATAATAGATAACAGTAATAGAGTGAGATATAATATTTTTTTTAAAAAACAATTCATAAGAAAAATTTTAAAAATAATTTACAGTACATCAAATGTACTTCAAAAATTAAATTGGAATCAAATCGGACAAAGCAATAATGATTAATTGTTTTATTATCTTAACCCTGATTATGTCCAAAACTTAAATAGGATCATTTGAATCATCTTGTATAACCTAAATATTAATTTTAAAATAAATTTGAATAATAGATAACCGTAATTGAGTGAGATACGACTATTTTTTCTTAAACACAATATATCAAAATATTTTTAAAAATCATTCGTTAATCAAATTATATCTAAAAATTGAATTAAAATTAAATCTTAACAATCGGCAACGCTATTAGTTATTACATTTTCTTCACTCTGGTTGTGTTCAAACCGCAAAAAACATCATTTGGCTATCTTGTATATGGGAAATAGTAAATTTAAATTATATTCGAATAATAGATATCAGTAATAGAGTGAGATATAATTATTTTTTTAAAAAACTATTCTTTAGAAAAATTTTAAAAATAATTTACAGCCCATCAAATGAACTTCAAAGATTAAATTGGAATCAAATCGGACAATGCAATAATGATTAATTGTTCTATTTTCTTAACCCTGGTTTTGTCCAAAACTTAAAAAGGATCATTTGAGTCATCTTGTATAACCTAAATATTAATTTTAAAATAAATTTGAATAATAGATAACCATAATTGAGTGAGATATGACTATTTTTTTTAAACACAATATATTAAAATATTTTTAAAAATCATTTAGGGTTAATCAAATTATATCTAAAAATTAAATTAAAATTAAATCGGAACAATCGTTAACGCGAAGAGTTATTATATTTTCTTAATTCTGGTTGTGTTCAAACCGTAAAAAACATCATTTGGCTATCTTGTATATGCGAAATTGTAAATTTAAATTATATTCGAATAATAGATATTAGTAATAGAGTGAGATATATTTATTTTTTTCGAAAACAATTCATAAGAAAAATTTTAAAAATAATTTACAGCCCATCAAATGAACTTCAAAAATTAAATTGGAGTCAAATCAGACAATGCCATAATGATTACTTGTTCTATTTTCTTAACCCTGGTTATGTCCAAAACTTAAAAAGGATCATTTGGGTCATCTTTCATAACCTAGATATTAATTTTAAAATAAATTTGAATAATAGGTAAGCGTAATTGAGCGAGATATGACTATTTTTTTTAAACGCAATACATCAAAATATTTTAAAAAATTACTTAGGGTTAAACAAATTATATCTAAAAATTAAATTGAAATCATATCGGAACAATAGCTATAGGTAATAGAAATCTATTTTCATTATTCTGGTTATGTCCAAAACTTAAAAAGGATCAATTGAGTCATCTTGTATAACCTAAATATTAATTTTAAAATAAATTTGAATAATAGATAACCGTAATTGAGTGAGATATGACTATTTTTTTTAAACACAATACATCAAAATATTTTTAAAAATCATTTAGGGTTAATTAAATTATATCTGAAAATTGAATTAAAACTAAATCGGAACAATCGCCAACGCTATTAGTTATTACATTTTCTTAACTCTGGTTGTGTTCAAACCGCAAAAAACAGCATTTGGCTATCTTGTATATGCGAAATAGTAAATTTAAATTATATTCGAATAATAGATATCAGTAATAGAGTGAGATATAGTTATTTTTTTAAAAAACAATTCATACGAAAAATTTTAAAAATAATTTACAGTCCATCAAATGAACTTCAAAGATTAAATTGGAATCAAATCGGATAATGCTATAATGATTAATTGTTATATTTTCTTAACCCTGGTTATGTCCAAAACTTAAAAAGGATCAATTGAGTCAACTTGTATAACCTAAATATTAATTTTAAAATAAATTTGAATAATAGATAACCGTAATTGAGTGAGATATGACTTTTTTTTTTTAAACACAATATATCAAAATATTTTTGAAAATCATTTAGGGTTAATCAAATTATATCTAAAAATTGAATTAAAATTAAATCGGAACAATCGCCAACGCTATTAGTTATTACATTTTCTTAACTCTGGTTGTGTTCAAACCGCAAAAAACATCATTTGGCTATCTTGTATATGCGAAATAGTAAATTTAAATTATATTCGAATAATAGATATCAGTAATAGAGTGAGATATAGTTATTTTTTTAAAAAACAATTTATAAGAAAAATTTTAAAAATAATTTACAGTCCATCAAATGAACTTCAAAGATTAAATTGGAATCAAATCGGACAATGCTATAATGATTAATTGTTATATTTTCTTAACCCTGGTTATGTCCAAAACTTAAAAAGGATCAATTGAGTCAACTTGTATAACCTAAATATTAATTTTAAAATAAATTTGAATAATAGATAACCGTAATTGTGTGAGATATGACTATTTTTGTAAAACATAATACTTAAAATTATTTTTAAAAATTATTTAGGGTTAATCAAATTATATCTAAATATTAAATTATAATTAAATCGGAACAATCGCCAACGCTTTTAGTTATTACATTTTCTTAACTCTGGTTGTGTTCAAACCGCAAAAAACATCATTTGGCTATCTTGTATATGCGAAATAGTAAATTTAAATTATATTCGAATAATAGATAACAGTAATAGAGTGAGATATAATAATTTTTTTAAAAAACAATTCATTAGAAAAATTTTAAAAATAATTTACAGTCCATCAAATGAACTTCAAAAATTAAATTGGAATGAAATCGGACTATGCAATAATGATTAATTGTTCTATTTTCTTAACCCTGGTTATGTCCAAAACTTAAAAAGGATCATTTGAGTCATCTTCTATAACCTAAATATTAATTTTAAAATAAATTTGAATAATAGATAACCATAATTGAGTGAGATATGACTATTTTTTTTAAACACAATATATTAAAATATTTTTAAAAATCATTTAGGGTTAATCAAATTATATCTAAAAATTAAATTAAAATTAAATCGGAACAATCGTTAACGCGAAGAGTTATTATATTTTCTTAATTCTGGTTGTGTTCAAACCGTAAAAAACATCATTTGGCTATCTTGTATATGCGAAATTGTAAATTTAAATTATATTCGAATAATAGATATTAGTAATAGAGTGAGATATATTTATTTTTTTAGAAAACAATTCATAAGAAAAATTTTAAAATTAATTTACAGCCCATCAAATGAACTTCAAAGATTAAATTGGAATCAAATCGGACAATGCTATAATGATTACTTGTTCTATTTTCTTAACCCTGGTTATGTCCAAAACTTAAATAGGATCATTTGAGTCATCTTGTATAACCTAAATATTAATATTAAATTAAACTTTAATAATAGATAACCGTAATTCAGTGAGATATGACTATTTTTTTTAAACACAATATATCAAAATATTTTTAAAAATCATTCGTTAATAAAATTATATCTAAAAATTGAATTAAAATTAAATCGGAACAATCGCCAACGCTATTAGTTATTACATTTTCTTCACTCTGGTTGTGTTCAAACCGCAAAAAACATCATTTGGCTATCTTGTATATGGGAAATAGTAAATTTAAATTATATTCGAATAATAGATATCAGTAATAGAGTGAGATATAATTATTTTTTTAAAAAACTATTCATTAGAAAAATTTTAAAAATAATTTACAGCCCATCAAATGAACTTCAAAGATTAAATTGGAATCAAATCGGACAATGCAATAATGATTAATTGTTCTATTTTCTTAACCCTGGTTATGTCCAAAACTTAAAAAGGATCATTTGAGTCATCTTGTATAACCTAAATATTAATTTTAAAATAAATTTGAATAATAGATAACCATAATTGAGTGAGATATGACTATTTTTTTTAAACACAATATATTAAAATATTTTTAAAAATCATTTAGGGTTAATCAAATTATATCTAAAAATTAAATTAAAATTAAAACGGAACAATCGTTAACGCGAAGAGTTATTATATTTTCTTAATTCTGATTGTGTTCAAACCGTAAAAAACATCATTTGGCTATCTTGTATATGCGAAATTGTAAATTTAAATTATATTCGAATAATAGATATTAGTAATAGAGTGAGATATATTTATTTTTTTCGAAAACAATTCATAAGAAAAATTTTAAAAATAATTTACAGCCCATCAAATGAACTTCAAAAATTAAATTGGAGTCAAATCAGACAATGCCATAATGATTACTTGTTCTATTTTCTTAACCCTGGTTATGTCCAAAACTTAAAAAGGATCATTTGGGTCATCTTTCATAACCTAGATATTAATTTTAAAATAAATTTGAATAATAGATAAGCGTAATTGAGCGAGATATGACTATTTTTTTTAAACGCAATACATCAAAATATTTTAAAAAATTACTTAGGGTTAAACAAATTATATCTAAAAATTAAATTGAAATCATATCGGAACAATAGCTATAGGTAATAGAAATCTATTTTCATTATTCTGGTTATGTCCAAAACTTAAAAAGGATCAATTGAGTCATCTTGTATAACCTAAATATTAATTTTAAAATAAATTTGAATAATAGATAACCGTAATTGAGTGAGATATGACTATTTTTTTTAAACACAATACATTAAAATCTTTTTAAAAATCATTTAGGGTTAATCAAATTTTATCTAAAAATTAAATTTAAATTAAATCGGAACAATCGTTAACGCTATTAGTTATTACATTTTCTTAACTCTGGTTGTGTTTAAACCGTAAAAAACATCATTTGGCTATCTTGTATATGCGAAATTGTAAATATAAATTATATTCGAATAATAGATAACAGTAATAGAGTGAGATATAATAATTTTTTTAAAAAACAATTTATAAGAAAAATTTTAAAAATAATTTAAAGTACATCAAATGAACTTCAAAAATTAAATTGGAGTCAAATCAGACAATGCCATAATGATTAATTGTACTATTTTCTAAACCCTGGTTATGTCCAAAACTTAAAAAGGATCATTCGAGTCATCTTGTATAACCTAAATATGAATTTATAATAAATTTGAATAATAAGTATCCTTAATTGAGTGAGATATGACTATTTTTTCAAACACAATACATTAAAATATTTTTAAAAATCATTTAGGGTTAATCAAATTATATCTAAAAATTAAATCGGAACAGTCGTTAACGCTATTATTTATTACATTTTCTTAACTCTGGTTATGTCCAAAACTTAAAAAGGATCATTTGGGTCATCTTGTATAACCTAAATATTAATTTTAAAATAAATTTGAATAATAGATAACCGTAATTGAGTGAGATATGACTATTTTTTTTAAACACAATACATCAAAATATTTTTAAAAATCATTTAGGGTTAATCAAATTATATCTGAAAATTGAATTAAAATTAAATCGGAACATTCGCCAACGCTATTAGTTATTACATTTTCTTAACTCTGGTTGTGTTCAAACCGCAAAAAACATCATTTGGCTATCTTGTATATGCGAAATAGTAAGTTTAAATTATAATCGAATAATAGATATAAGTAATAGGGTGAGATATAATTATTTTTTTTAAAAACAATTCATAAGAAAAATTTTAAAATCAATTTTTAGTACATCAAATGAACTTCAAAGATTAAATTGGAATCAAATCGGACAATGCTATAATGATTAATTGTTCTATTTTCTTAACCCTGGTTATGTCCAAAACTTAAAAAGGATCATTCGAGTCATCTTGTATAACCTAAATATTAATTTTAAATTAAATTTTAATAATAGATAACCGTAATTGAGTGAGATATGACTATTTTTTTTAAACACAATATATCAAAATATTTTTAAAAATCATTCGTTAATCAAATTATATCTAAAAATTGAATTAAAATTAAATCGCAACAATCGTCAACGCTATTAGTTATTACATTTTCTTAACTCTGGTTGTGTTCAAACCGCAAAAAACATCATTTGGCTATCTTGTATATGCGAAATAGTAAATTTAAATTATATTCGAATAATAGATATCAGTAATAGAGTGAGATATAGTTATTTTTTTAAAAAACAATTCATACGAAAAATTTTAAAAATAATTTACAGTCCATCAAATGAACTTCAAAGATTAAATTGGAATCAAATCGGATAATGCTATAATGATTAATTGTTATATTTTCTTAACCCTGGTTATGTCCAAAACTTAAAAAGGATCAATTGAGTCAACTTGTATAACCTAAATATTAATTTTAAAATAAATTTGAATAATAGATAACCGTAATTGAGTGAGATATGACTTTTTTTTTTAAACACAATATATCAAAATATTTTTGAAAATCATTTAGGGTTAAAAAATTATATCTAAAAATTGAATTAAAATTAAATCGGAACAATCGCCAACGCTATTAGTTATTACATTTTCTTAACTCTGGTTGTGTTCAAACCGCAAAAAACATCATTTGGCTATCTTGTATATGCGAAATAGTAAATTTAAATCATATTCGAATAATAGATAACAGTAATAGAGTGAGATATAATAATTTTTTTAAAAAACAATTTATAAGAAAAATTTTAAAAATAATTTACAGTACATCAAATGTACTTCAAAAATTAAATTGGAATCAAATCGGACAAAGCAATAATGATTAATTGTTTTATTATCTTAACCCTGATTATGTCCAAAACTTAAAAAGGATCATTTGAGTCATCTTGTATAACCTAAATATTAATTTTAAAATAAATTTGAATAATAGATAACCATAATTGAGTGAGATATGACTATTTTTTTTAAACACAATATATTAAAATATTTTTAAAAATCATTTAGGGTTAATCAAATTATATCTAAAAATTAAATTAAAATTAAATCGGAACAATCGTTAACGCGAAGAGTTATTATATTTTCTTAATTCTGGTTGTGTTCAAACCGTAAAAAACATCATTTGGCTATCTTGTATATGCGAAATTGTAAATTTAAATTATATTCGAATAATAGATATTAGTAATAGAGTGAGATATATTTATTTTTTTCGAAAACAATTCATAAGAAAAATTTTAAAAATAATTTACAGCCCATCAAATGAACTTCAAAAATTAAATTGGAGTCAAATCAGACAATGCCATAATGATTACTTGTTCTATTTTCTTAACCCTGGTTATGTCCAAAACTTAAAAAGGATCATTTGGGTCATCTTTCATAACCTAGATATTAATTTTAAAATAAATTTGAATAATAGATAAGCGTAATTGAGCGAGATATGACTATTTTTTTTAAACGCAATACATCAAAATATTTTAAAAAATTACTTAGGGTTAAACAAATTATATCTAAAAATTAAATTGAAATCATATCGGAACAATAGCTATAGGTAATAGAAATCTATTTTCATTATTCTGGTTATGTCCAAAACTTAAAAAGGATCAATTGAGTCATCTTGTATAACCTAAATATTAATTTTAAAATAAATTTGAATAATAGATAACCGTAATTGAGTGAGATATGACTATTTTTTTTAAACACAATACATCAAAATATTTTTAAAAATCATTTAGGGTTAATCAAATTATATCTGAAAATTGAATTAAAATTAAATCGGAACAATCGCCAACGCTATTAGTTATTACATTTTCTTAACTCTGGTTGTGTTCAAACCGCAAAAAACAGCATTTGGCTATCTTGTATATGCGAAATAGTAAGTTTAAATTATAATCGAATAATAGATATAAGTAATAGGGTGAGATATAATTATTTTTTTAAAAAACAATTCATAAGAAAAATTTTAAAATCAATTTTTAGTACATCAAATGAACTTCAAAGATTAAATTGGAATCAAGTCGGACATGGCTATAATGATTAATTGTTCTATTTTCTTAACCCTGGTTATGTCCAAAACTTAAAAAGGATCAATTGAGTCATCTTGTATAACCTAAATATTAATTTTAAAATAAATTTGAATAAAAGATAACCGTAAGTGAGTGAGATATGACTATTTTTTTAAAACATAATACATAAAATTATTTTTAAAAATTATTTAAGGTTAATCAAATTATATCTAAAAATTTAATTAAAATTAAATCGGAACAATCGCCAACGCTATTAGTTATTACATTTTCTTAACTCTGGTTGTGTTCAAACCGCAAAAAACAGCATTTGGCTATCTTGTATATGCGAAATAGTAAGTTTAAATTATAATCGAATAATAGATATTAGTAATAGAGTGAGATATATTTATTTTTTTAGAAAACAATTCATAAGAAAAATTTTAAAAATAATTTACAGTCCATCAAATGAACTTCAAAGATTAAATTGGAATCAAATCGGACAATGCTATAATGATTAATTGTTCTATTTTCTTAACCCTGGTTATGTCCAAAACTTAAAAAGGATCATTCGAGTCATCTTGTATAACCTAAATATTAATTTTAAATTAAATTTTAATAATAGATAACCGTAATTGAGTGAGATATGACTATTTTTTTTAAACACAATATATCAAAATATTTTTAAAAATCGTTCGTTAATCAAATTATATCTAAAAATTGAATTAAAATTAAATCGCAACAATCGCCAACGCTATTAGTTATTACATTTTCTTAACTCTGGTTGTGTTCAAACCGCAAAAAACATCATTTGGCTATCTTGTATATGCGAAATAGTAAATTTAAATTATATTCGAATAATAGATATCAGTAATAGAGTGAGATATAGTTATTTTTTTAAAAAACAATTCATAAGAAAAATTTTAAAAATAATTTACAGTCCATCAAATGAACTTCAAAGATTAAATTGGAATCAAATCGGACAATGCTATAATGATTAATTGTTATATTTTCTTAACCGTGGTTATGTCCAAAACTTAAAAACGATCAATTGAGTCAACTTGTATAACCTAAATATTAATTTTAAAATAAATTTGAATAATAGATAACCGTAATTGTGTGAGATATGACTATTTTTGTAAAACATAATACTTAAAATTATTTTTAAAAATTATTTAGGGTTAATCAAATTATATCTAAATATTAAATTATAATTAAATCGGAACAATCGCCAACGCTTTTAGTTATTACATTTTCTTAACTCTGGTTGTGTTCAAACCGCAAAAAACATCATTTGGCTATCTTGTATATGCGAAATAGTAAATTTAAATTATATTCGAATAATAGATAACAGTAATAGAGTGAGATATAATATTTTTTTTAAAAAACAATTCATTAGAAAAATTTTAAAAATAATTTACAGTCCATCAAATGAACTTCAAAAATTAAATTGGAATGAAATCGGACTATGCAAGAATGATTAATTGTTCTATTTTCTTAACCCTGGTTATGTCCAAAACTTAAAAAGGATCATTTGAGTCATCTTCTATAACCTAAATATTAATTTTAAAATAAATTTGAATAATAGATAACCATAATTGAGTGAGATATGACTATTTTTTTTAAACACAATATATTAAAATATTTTTAAAAATCATTTAGGGTTAATCAAATTATATCTAAAAATTAAATTAAAATTAAATCGGAACAATCGTTAACGCGAAGAGTTATTATATTTTCTTAATTCTGGTTGTGTTCAAACCGTAAAAAACATCATTTGGCTATCTTGTATATGCGAAATTGTAAATTTAAATTATATTCGAATAATAGATATTAGTAATAGAGTGAGATATATTTATTTTTTTAGAAAACAATTCATAAGAAAAATTTTAAAAATAATTTACAGCCCATCAAATGAACTTCAAAGATTAAATTGGAATCAAATCGGACAATGCTATAATGATTACTTGTTCTATTTTCTTAACCCTGGTTATGTCCAAAACTTAAATAGGATCATTTCAGTCATCTTGTATAACCTAAATATTAATATTAAATTAAACTTTAATAATAGATAACCGTAATTCAGTGAGATATGACTATTTTTTTTAAACACAATATATCAAAATATTTTTAAAAATCATTCGTTAATAAAATTATATCTAAAAATTGAATTAAAATTAAATCGGAACAATCGCCAACGCTATTAGTTATTACATTTTCTTAACTCTGGTTGTGTTCAAACCGCAAAAAACATCATTTGACTATCTTGTATATGCGAAATAGTAAATTTAAATTATATTCGAATAATAGATATTAGTAATAGAGTGAGATATAGTTATTTTTTTAAAAAACAATTCATACGAAAAATTTTAAAAATAATTTACAGTCCATCAAATGAACTTCAAAGATTAAATTGGAATCAAATCGGATAATGCTATAATGATTAATTGTTATATTTTCTTAACCCTGGTTATGTCCAAAACTTAAAAAGGATCAATTGAGTCAACTTGTATAACCTAAATATTAATTTTAAAATAAATTTGAATAACAGATAACCGTAATTGAGTGAGATATGACTTTTTTTTTTAAACACAATATATCAATATATTTTTGAAAATCATTTAGGGTTAATCAAATTATATCTAAAAATTGAATTAAAATTAAATCGGAACAATCGCCAACGCTATTAGTTATTACATTTTCTTAACTCTGGTTGTGTTCAAACCGCAAAAAACAGCATTTGGCTATCTTGTATATGCGAAATAGTAAGTTTAAATTATAATCGAATAATAGATATAAGTAATAGGGTGAGATATAATTATTTTTTTAAAAAACAATTCATAAGAAAAATTTTAAAATCAATTTTTAGTACATCAAATGAACTTCAAAGATTAAATTGGAATCAAGTCGGACATGGCTATAATGATTAATTGTTCTATTTTCTTAACCCTGGTTATGTCCAAAACTTAAAAAGGATCAATTGAGTCATCTTGTATAACCTAAATATTAATTTTAAAATAAATTTGAATAAAAGATAACCGTAAGTGAGTGAGATATGACTATTTTTTTAAAACATAATACATAAAATTATTTTTAAAAATTATTTAAGGTTAATCAAATTATATCTAAAAATTTAATTAAAATTAAATCGGAACAATCGCCAACGCTATTAGTTATTACATTTTCTTAACTCTGGTTGTGTTCAAACCGCAAAAAACAGCATTTGGCTATCTTGTATATGCGAAATAGTAAGTTTAAATTATTATCGAATAATAGATATTAGTAATAGAGTGAGATATATTTATTTTTTTAGAAAACAATTCATAAGAAAAATTTTAAAAATAATTTACAGTCCATCAAATGAACTTCAAAGATTAAATTGGAATCAAATCGGACAATGCTATAATGATTAATTGTTCTATTTTCTTAACCCTGGTTATGTCCAAAACTTAAAAAGGATCATTCGAGTCATCTTGTATAACCTAAATATTAATTTTAAATTAAATTTTAATAATAGATAACCGTAATTGAGTGAGATATGACTATTTTTTTTAAACACAATATATCAAAATATTTTTAAAAATCGTTCGTTAATCAAATTATATCTAAAAATTGAATTAAAATTAAATCGCAACAATCGCCAACGCTATTAGTTATTACATTTTCTTAACTCTGGTTGTGTTCAAACCGCAAAAAACATCATTTGGCTATCTTGTATATGCGAAATAGTAAATTTAAATTATATTCGAATAATAGATATCAGTAATAGAGTGAGATATAGTTATTTTTTTAAAAAACAATTCATAAGAAAAATTTTAAAAATAATTTACAGTCCATCAAATGAACTTCAAAGATTAAATTGGAATCAAATCGGACAATGCTATAATGATTAATTGTTATATTTTCTTAACCGTGGTTATGTCCAAAACTTAAAAACGATCAATTGAGTCAACTTGTATAACCTAAATATTAATTTTAAAATAAATTTGAATAATAGATAACCGTAATTGTGTGAGATATGACTATTTTTGTAAAACATAATACTTAAAATTATTTTTAAAAATTATTTAGGGTTAATCAAATTATATCTAAATATTAAATTATAATTAAATCGGAACAATCGCCAACGCTTTTAGTTATTACATTTTCTTAACTCTGGTTGTGTTCAAACCGCAAAAAACATCATTTGGCTATCTTGTATATGCGAAATAGTAAATTTAAATTATATTCGAATAATAGATAACAGTAATAGAGTGAGATATAATATTTTTTTTAAAAAACAATTCATTAGAAAAATTTTAAAAATAATTTACAGTCCATCAAATGAACTTCAAAAATTAAATTGGAATGAAATCGGACTATGCAAGAATGATTAATTGTTCTATTTTCTTAACCCTGGTTATGTCCAAAACTTAAAAAGGATCATTTGAGTCATCTTCTATAACCTAAATATTAATTTTAAAATAAATTTGAATAATAGATAACCATAATTGAGTGAGATATGACTATTTCTTTTAAACACAATATATTAAAATATTTTTAAAAATCATTTAGGGTTAATCAAATTATATCTAAAAATTAAATTAAAATTAAATCGGAACAATCGTTAACGCGAAGAGTTATTATATTTTCTTAATTCTGGTTGTGTTCAAACCGTAAAAAACATCATTTGGCTATCTTGTATATGCGAAATTGTAAATTTAAATTATATTCGAATAATAGATATTAGTAATAGAGTGAGATATATTTATTTTTTTAGAAAACAATTCATAAGAAAAATTTTAAAAATAATTTACAGCCCATCAAATGAACTTCAAAGATTAAATTGGAATCAAATCGGACAATGCTATAATGATTACTTGTTCTATTTTCTTAACCCTGGTTATGTCCAAAACTTAAATAGGATCATTTCAGTCATCTTGTATAACCTAAATATTAATATTAAATTAAACTTTAATAATAGATAACCGTAATTCAGTGAGATATGACTATTTTTTTTAAACACAATATATCAAAATATTTTTAAAAATCATTCGTTAATAAAATTATATCTAAAAATTGAATTAAAATTAAATCGGAACAATCGCCAACGCTATTAGTTATTACATTTTCTTAACTCTGGTTGTGTTCAAACCGCAAAAAACATCATTTGACTATCTTGTATATGCGAAATAGTAAATTTAAATTATATTCGAATAATAGATATTAGTAATAGAGTGAGATATAGTTATTTTTTTAAAAAACAATTCATACGAAAAATTTTAAAAATAATTTACAGTCCATCAAATGAACTTCAAAGATTAAATTGGAATCAAATCGGATAATGCTATAATGATTAATTGTTATATTTTCTTAACCCTGGTTATGTCCAAAACTTAAAAAGGATCAATTGAGTCAACTTGTATAACCTAAATATTAATTTTAAAATAAATTTGAATAACAGATAACCGTAATTGAGTGAGATATGACTTTTTTTTTTAAACACAATATATCAATATATTTTTGAAAATCATTTAGGGTTAATCAAATTATATCTAAAAATTGAATTAAAATTAAATCGGAACAATCGCCAACGCTATTAGTTATTACATTTTCTTAACTCTGGTTGTGTTCAAACCGCAAAAAACATCATTTGGCTATCTTGTATATGCGAAATAGTAAATTTAAATCATATTCGAATAATAGATAACAGTAATAGAGTGAGATATAATATTTTTTTTAAAAAACAATTCATAAGAAAAATTTTAAAAATAATTTACAGTACATCAAATGTACTTCAAAAATTAAATTGGAATCAAATCGGACAAAGCAATAATGATTAATTGTTTTATTATCTTAACCCTGATTATGTCCAAAACTTAAATAGGATCATTTGAATCATCTTGTATAACCTAAATATTAATTTTAAAATAAATTTGAATAATAGATAACCGTAATTGAGTGAGATACGACTATTTTTTTTTAAACACAATATATCAAAATATTTTTAAAAATCATTCGTTAATCAAATTATATCTAAAAATTGAATTAAAATTAAATCTTAACAATCGGCAACGCTATTAGTTATTACATTTTCTTCACTCTGGTTGTGTTCAAACCGCAAAAAACATCATTTGGCTATCTTGTATATGGGAAATAGTAAATTTAAATTATATTCGAATAATAGATATCAGTAATAGAGTGAGATATAATTATTTTTTTAAAAAACTATTCATTAGAAAAATTTTAAAAATAATTTACAGCCCATCAAATGAACTTCAAAGATTAAATTGGAATCAAATCGGACAATGCAATAATGATTAATTGTTCTATTTTCTTAACCCTGGTTTTGTCCAAAACTTAAAAAGGATCATTTGAGTCATCTTGTATAACCTAAATATTAATTTTAAAATAAATTTGAATAATAGATAACCATAATTGAGTGAGATATGACTATTTTTTTTAAACACAATATATTAAAATATTTTTAAAAATCATTTAGGGTTAATCAAATTATATCTAAAAATTAAATTAAAATTAAATCGGAACAATCGTTAACGCGAAGAGTTATTATATTTTCTTAATTCTGGTTGTGTTCAAACCGTAAAAAACATCATTTGGCTATCTTGTATATGCGAAATTGTAAATTTAAATTATATTCGAATAATAGATATTAGTAATAGAGTGAGATATATTTATTTTTTTCGAAAACAATTCATAAGAAAAATTTTAAAAATAATTTACAGCCCATCAAATGAACTTCAAAAATTAAATTGGAGTCAAATCAGACAATGCCATAATGATTACTTGTTCTATTTTCTTAACCCTGGTTATGTCCAAAACTTAAAAAGGATCATTTGGGTCATCTTTCATAACCTAGATATTAATTTTAAAATAAATTTGAATAATAGGTAAGCGTAATTGAGCGAGATATGACTATTTTTTTTAAACGCAATACATCAAAATATTTTAAAAAATTACTTAGGGTTAAACAAATTATATCTAAAAATTAAATTGAAATCATATCGGAACAATAGCTATAGGTAATAGAAATCTATTTTCATTATTCTGGTTATGTCCAAAACTTAAAAAGGATCAATTGAGTCATCTTGTATAACCTAAATATTAATTTTAAAATAAATTTGAATAATAGATAACCGTAATTGAGTGAGATATGACTATTTTTTTTAAACACAATACATCAAAATATTTTTAAAAATCATTTAGGGTTAATTAAATTATATCTGAAAATTGAATTAAAACTAAATCGGAACAATCGCCAACGCTATTAGTTATTACATTTTCTTAACTCTGGTTGTGTTCAAACCGCAAAAAACAGCATTTGGCTATCTTGTATATGCGAAATAGTAAGTTTAAATTATAATCGAATAATAGATATAAGTAATAGGGTGAGATATAATTATTTTTTTAAAAAACAATTCATAAGAAAAATTTTAAAATCAATTTTTAGTACATCAAATGAACTTCAAAGATTAAATTGGAATCAAGTCGGACATGGCTATAATGATTAATTGTTCTATTTTCTTAACCCTGGTTATGTCCAAAACTTAAAAAGGATCAATTGAGTCATCTTGTATAACCTAAATATTAATTTTAAAATAAATTTGAATAAAAGATAACCGTAAGTGAGTGAGATATGACTATTTTTTTAAAACATAATACATAAAATTATTTTTAAAAATTATTTAAGGTTAATCAAATTATATCTAAAAATTTAATTAAAATTAAATCCGAACAATCGCCAACGCTATTAGTTATTACATTTTCTTAACTCTGGTTGTGTTCAAACCGCAAAAAACATCATTTGGCTATCTTGTATATGCGAAATAGTAAATTTAAATTATATTCGAATAATAGATATCAGTAATAGAGTGAGATATAGTTATTTTTTTAAAAAACAATTCATAAGAAAAATTTTAAAAATAATTTACAGTCCATCAAATGAACTTCAAAGATTAAATTGGAATCAAATCGGACAATGCTATAATGATTAATTGTTATATTTTCTTAACCCTGGTTATGTCCAAAACTTAAAAAGGATCAATTGAGTCAACTTGTATAACCTAAATATTAATTTTAAAATAAATTTGAATAATAGATAACCGTAATTGTGTGAGATATGACTATTTTTGTAAAACATAATACTTAAAATTATTTTTAAAAATTATTTAGGGTTAATCAAATTATATCTAAATATTAAATTATAATTAAATCGGAACAATCGCCAACGCTTTTAGTTATTACATTTTCTTAACTCTGGTTGTGTTCAAACCGCAAAAAACATCATTTGGCTATCTTGTATATGCGAAATAGTAAATTTAAATTATATTCGAATAATAGATAACAGTAATAGAGTGAGATATAATAATTTTTTTAAAAAACAATTCATTAGAAAAATTTTAAAAATAATTTACAGTCCATCAAATGAACTTCAAAAATTAAATTGGAATGAAATCGGACTATGCAATAATGATTAATTGTTCTATTTTCTTAACCCTGGTTATGTCCAAAACTTAAAAAGGATCATTTGAGTCATCTTCTATAACCTAAATATTAATTTTAAAATAAATTTGAATAATAGATAACCATAATTGAGTGAGATATGACTATTTTTTTTAAACACAATATATTAAAATATTTTTAAAAATCATTTAGGGTTAATCAAATTATATCTAAAAATTAAATTAAAATTAAATCGGAACAATCTATAACGCTATTAGTTATTACATTTTCTTAACTCTGGTTGTGTTCAAACCGCAAAAAACATCATTTGGCTATCTTATATATGCGAAATAGTAAATTTAAATTATATTCGAATAATAGATATCAGTAATAGAGTGAGATATAGTTATTTTTTTAAAAAACAATTCATACGAAAAATTTTAAAAATAATTTACAGTCCATCAAATGAACTTCAAAGATTAAATTGGAATCAAATCGGATAATGCTATAATGATTAATTGTTATATTTTCTTAACCCTGGTTATGTCCAAAACTTAAAAAGGATCAATTGAGTCAACTTGTATAACCTAAATATTAATTTTAAAATAAATTTGAATAATAGATAACCGTAATTGAGTGAGATATGACTTTTTTTTTTAAACACAATATATCAAAATATTTTTGAAAATCATTTAGGGTTAATCAAATTATATCTAAAAATTGAATTAAAATTAAATCGGAACAATCGCCAACGCTATTAGTTATTACATTTTCTTAACTCTGGTTGTGTTCAAACCGCAAAAAACATCATTTGGCTATCTTGTATATGCGAAATAGTAAATTTAAATTATATTCGAATAATAGATATCAGTAATAGAGTGAGATATTGTTATTTTTTTAAAAAACAATTTATAAGAAAAATTTTAAAAATAATTTACAGTCCATCAAATGAACTTCAAAGATTAAATTGGAATCAAATCGGACAATGCTATAATGATTAATTGTTATATTTTCTTAACCCTGGTTATGTCCAAAACTTAAAAAGGATCAATTGAGTCAACTTGTATAACCTAAATATTAATTTTAAAATAAATTTGAATAATAGATAACCGTAATTGTGTGAAATATGACTATTTTTGTAAAACATAATACTTAAAATTATTTTTAAAAATTATTTAGGGTTAATCAAATTATATCTAAATATTAAATTATAATTAAATCGGAACAATCGCCAACGCTTTTAGTTATTACATTTTCTTAACTCTGGTTGTGTTCAAACCGCAAAAAACATCATTTGGCTATCTTGTATATGCGAAATAGTAAATTTAAATTATATTCGAATAATAGATAACAGTAATAGAGTGAGATATAATAATTTTTTTAAAAAACAATTCATTAGAAAAATTTTAAAAATAATTTACAGTCCATCAAATGAACTTCAAAAATTAAATTGGAATGAAATCGGACTATGCAATAATGATTAATTGTTCTATTTTCTTAACCCTGGTTATGTCCAAAACTTAAAAAGGATCATTTGAGTCATCTTCTATAACCTAAATATTAATTTTAAAATAAATTTGAATAATAGATAACCATAATTGAGTGAGATATGACTATTTTTTTTAAACACAATATATTAAAATATTTTTAAAAATCATTTAGGGTTAATCAAATTATATCTAAAAATTAAATTAAAATTAAATCGGAACAATCGTTAACGCGAAGAGTTATTATATTTTCTTAATTCTGGTTGTGTTCAAACCGTAAAAAACATCATTTGGCTATCTTGTATATGCGAAATTGTAAATTTAAATTATATTCGAATAATAGATATTAGTAATAGAGTGAGATATATTTATTTTTTTAGAAAACAATTCATAAGAAAAATTTTAAAAATAATTTACAGCCCATCAAATGAACTTCAAAGATTAAATTGGAATCAAATCGGACAATGCTATAATGATTACTTGTTCTATTTTCTTAACCCTGGTTATGTCCAAAACTTAAATAGGATCATTTGAGTCATCTTGTATAACCTAAATATTAATATTAAATTAAACTTTAATAATAGATAACCGTAATTCAGTGAGATATGACTATTTTTTTTAAACACAATATATCAAAATATTTTTGAAAATCATTCGTTAATAAAATTATATCTAAAAATTGAATTAAAATTAAATCGGAACAATCGCCAACGCTATTAGTTATTACATTTTCTTAACTCTGGTTGTGTTCAAACCGCAAAAAACATCATTTGACTATCTTGTATATGCGAAATAGTAAATTTAAATTATATTCGAATAATAGATATTAGTAATAGAGTGAGATATAGTTATTTTTTTAAAAAACAATTCATACGAAAAATTTTAAAAATAATTTACAGTCCATCAAATGAACTTCAAAGATTAAATTGGAATCAAATCGGATAATGCTATAATGATTAATTGTTATATTTTCTTAACCCTGGTTATGTCCAAAACTTAAAAAGGATCAATTGAGTCAACTTGTATAACCTAAATATTAATTTTAAAATAAATTTGAATAATAGATAACCGTAATTGAGTGAGATATGACTTTTTTTTTTAAACACAATATATCAAAATATTTTTGAAAATCATTTAGGGTTAATCAAATTATATCTAAAAATTGAATTAAAATTAAATCGGAACAATCGCCAACGCTATTAGTTATTACATTTTCTTAACTCTGGTTGTGGTCAAACCGCAAAAAACATCATTTGGCTATCTTGTATATGCGAAATAGTAAATTTAAATCATATTCGAATAATAGATAACAGTAATAGAGTGAGATATAATATTTTTTTTAAAAAACAATTCATAAGAAAAATTTTAAAAATAATTTACAGTACATCAAATGTACTTCAAAAATTAAATTGGAATCAAATCGGACAAAGCAATAATGATTAATTGTTTTATTATCTTAACCCTGATTATGTCCAAAACTTAAATAGGATCATTTGAATCATCTTGTATAACCTAAATATTAATTTTAAAATAAATTTGAATAATAGATAACCGTAATTGAGTGAGATACGACTATTTTTTTTTAAACACAATATATCAAAATATTTTTAAAAATCATTCGTTAATCAAATTATATCTAAAAATTGAATTAAAATTAAATCTTAACAATCGGCAACGCTATTAGTTATTACATTTTCTTCACTCTGGTTGTGTTCAAACCGCAAAAAACATCATTTGGCTATCTTGTATATGGGAAATAGTAAATTTAAATTATATTCGAATAATAGATATCAGTAATAGAGTGAGATATAATTATTTTTTTAAAAAACTATTCATTAGAAAAATTTTAAAAATAATTTACAGCCCATCAAATGAACTTCAAAGATTAAATTGGAATCAAATCGGACAATGCAATAATGATTAATTGTTCTATTTTCTTAACCCTGGTTTTGTCCAAAACTTAAAAAGGATCATTTGAGTCATCTTGTATAACCTAAATATTAATTTTAAAATAAATTTGAATAAAAGATAACCGTAAGTGAGTGAGATATGACTATTTTTTTAAAACATAATACATAAAATTATTTTTAAAAATTATTTAAGGTTAATCAAATTATATCTAAAAATTTAATTAAAATTAAATCGGAACAATCGCCAACGCTATTAGTTATTACATTTTCTTAACTCTGGTTGTGTTCAAACCGCAAAAAACATCATTTGGCTATCTTGTATATGCGAAATAGTAAATATAAATTATATTCGAATAATAGATATCAGTAATAGAGTGAGATATAATAATTTTTTTAAAAAACAATTCATTAGAAAAATTTTAAAAATAATTTACAGTCCATCAAATGAACTTCAAAGATTAAATTGGAATCAAATCGGACAATGCTATAATGATTAATTGTTATATTTTCTTAACCCTGGTTATGTCCAAAACTTAAAAAGGATCAATTGAGTCAACTTGTATAACCTAAATATTAATTTTAAAATAAATTTGAATAATAGATAACCGTAATTGTGTGAGATATGACTATTTTTGTAAAACATAATACTTAAAATTATTTTTAAAAATTATTTAGGGTTAATCAAATTATATCTAAATATTAAATTATAATTAAATCTATTTTAGTTATTACATTTTCTTAACTCTGGTTGTGTTCAAACCGCAAAAAACATCATTTGGCTATCTTGTATATGCGAAATAGTAAATTTAAATTATATTCGAATAATAGATAACAGTAATAGAGTGAGATATAATAATTTTTTTAAAAAACAATTCATTAGAAAAATTTTAAAAATAATTTACAGTCCATCAAATGAACTTCAAAAATTAAATTGGAATGAAATCGGACTATGCAATAATGATTAATTGTTCTATTTTCTTAACCCTGGTTATGTCCAAAACTTAAAAAGGATCATTTGAGTCATCTTCTATAACCTAAATATTAATTTTAAAATAAATTTGAATAATAGATAACCATAATTGAGTGAGATATGACTATTTTTTTTAAACACAATATATTAAAATATTTTTAAAAATCATTTAGGGTTAATCAAATTATATCTAAAAATTAAATTAAAATTAAATCGGAACAATCTATAACGCTATTAGTTATTACATTTTCTTAACTCTGGTTGTGTTCAAACCGCAAAAAACATCATTTGGCTATCTTATATATGCGAAATAGTAAATTTAAATTATATTCGAATAATAGATATCAGTAATAGAGTGAGATATAGTTATTTTTTTAAAAAACAATTCATACGAAAAATTTTAAAAATAATTTACAGTCCATCAAATGAACTTCAAAGATTAAATTGGAATCAAATCGGATAATGCTATAATGATTAATTGTTATATTTTCTTAACCCTGGTTATGTCCAAAACTTAAAAAGGATCAATTGAGTCAACTTGTATAACCTAAATATTAATTTTAAAATAAATTTGAATAATAGATAACCGTAATTGAGTGAGATATGACTTTTTTTTTTAAACACAATATATCAAAATATTTTTGAAAATCATTTAGGGTTAATCAAATTATATCTAAAAATTGAATTAAAATTAAATCGGAACAATCGCCAACGCTATTAGTTATTACATTTTCTTAACTCTGGTTGTGTTCAAACCGCAAAAAACATCATTTGGCTATCTTGTATATGCGAAATAGTAAATTTAAATTATATTCGAATAATAGATATCAGTAATAGAGTGAGATATAGTTATTTTTTTAAAAAACAATTCATACGAAAAATTTTAAAAATAATTTACAGTCCATCAAATGAACTTCAAAGATTAAATTGGAATCAAATCGGATAATGCTATAATGATTAATTGTTATATTTTCTTAACCCTGGTTATGTCCAAAACTTAAAAAGGATCAATTGAGTCAACTTGTATAACCTAAATATTAATTTTAAAATAAATTTGAATAATAGATAACCGTAATTGAGTGAGATATGACTTTTTTTTTTAAACACAATATATCAAAATATTTTTGAAAATCATTTAGGGTTAAAAAATTATATCTAAAAATTGAATTAAAATTAAATCGGAACAATCGCCAACGCTATTAGTTATTACATTTTCTTAACTCTGGTTGTGTTCAAACCGCAAAAAACATCATTTGGCTATCTTGTATATGCGAAATAGTAAATTTAAATCATATTCGAATAATAGATAACAGTAATAGAGTGAGATATAATAATTTTTTTAAAAAACAATTTATAAGAAAAATTTTAAAAATAATTTACAGTACATCAAATGTACTTCAAAAATTAAATTGGAATCAAATCGGACAAAGCAATAATGATTAATTGTTTTATTATCTTAACCCTGATTATGTCCAAAACTTAAAAAGGATCATTTGAGTCATCTTGTATAACCTAAATATTAATTTTAAAATAAATTTGAATAATAGATAACCATAATTGAGTGAGATATGACTATTTTTTTTAAACACAATATATTAAAATATTTTTAAAAATCATTTAGGGTTAATCAAATTATATCTAAAAATTAAATTAAAATTAAATCGGAACAATCGTTAACGCGAAGAGTTATTATATTTTCTTAATTCTGGTTGTGTTCAAACCGTAAAAAACATCATTTGGCTATCTTGTATATGCGAAATTGTAAATTTAAATTATATTCGAATAATAGATATTAGTAATAGAGTGAGATATATTTATTTTTTTCGAAAACAATTCATAAGAAAAATTTTAAAAATAATTTACAGCCCATCAAATGAACTTCAAAAATTAAATTGGAGTCAAATCAGACAATGCCATAATGATTACTTGTTCTATTTTCTTAACCCTGGTTATGTCCAAAACTTAAAAAGGATCATTTGGGTCATCTTTCATAACCTAGATATTAATTTTAAAATAAATTTGAATAATAGATAAGCGTAATTGAGCGAGATATGACTATTTTTTTTAAACGCAATACATCAAAATATTTTAAAAAATTACTTAGGGTTAAACAAATTATATCTAAAAATTAAATTGAAATCATATCGGAACAATAGCTATAGGTAATAGAAATCTATTTTCATTATTCTGGTTATGTCCAAAACTTAAAAAGGATCAATTGAGTCATCTTGTATAACCTAAATATTAATTTTAAAATAAATTTGAATAATAGATAACCGTAATTGAGTGAGATATGACTATTTTTTTTAAACACAATACATCAAAATATTTTTAAAAATCATTTAGGGTTAATCAAATTATATCTGAAAATTGAATTAAAATTAAATCGGAACAATCGCCAACGCTATTAGTTATTACATTTTCTTAAATCTGGTTGTGTTCAAACCGCAAAAAACAGCATTTGGCTATCTTGTATATGCGAAATAGTAAGTTTAAATTATAATCGAATAATAGATATAAGTAATAGGGTGAGATATAATTATTTTTTTAAAAAACAATTCATAAGAAAAATTTTAAAATCAATTTTTAGTACATCAAATGAACTTCAAAGATTAAATTGGAATCAAGTCGGACATGGCTATAATGATTAATTGTTCTATTTTCTTAACCCTGGTTATGTCCAAAACTTAAAAAGGATCAATTGAGTCATCTTGTATAACCTAAATATTAATTTTAAAATAAATTTGAATAAAAGATAACCGTAAGTGAGTGAGATATGACTATTTTTTTAAAACATAATACATAAAATTATTTTTAAAAATTATTTAAGGTTAATCAAATTATATCTAAAAATTTAATTAAAATTAAATCGGAACAATCGCCAACGCTATTAGTTATTACATTTTCTTAACTCTGGTTGTGTTCAAACCGCAAAAAACAGCATTTGGCTATCTTGTATATGCGAAATAGTAAGTTTAAATTATAATCGAATAATAGATATTAGTAATAGAGTGAGATATATTTATTTTTTTAGAAAACAATTCATAAGAAAAATTTTAAAAATAATTTACAGTCCATCAAATGAACTTCAAAGATTAAATTGGAATCAAATCGGACAATGCTATAATGATTAATTGTTCTATTTTCTTAACCCTGGTTATGTCCAAAACTTAAAAAGGATCATTCGAGTCATCTTGTATAACCTAAATATTAATTTTAAATTAAATTTTAATAATAGATAACCGTAATTGAGTGAGATATGACTATTTTTTTTAAACACAATATATCAAAATATTTTTAAAAATCGTTCGTTAATCAAATTATATCTAAAAATTGAATTAAAATTAAATCGCAACAATCGCCAACGCTATTAGTTATTACATTTTCTTAACTCTGGTTGTGTTCAAACCGCAAAAAACATCATTTGGCTATCTTGTATATGCGAAATAGTAAATTTAAATTATATTCGAATAATAGATATCAGTAATAGAGTGAGATATAGTTATTTTTTTAAAAAACAATTCATAAGAAAAATTTTAAAAATAATTTACAGTCCATCAAATGAACTTCAAAGATTAAATTGGAATCAAATCGGACAATGCTATAATGATTAATTGTTATATTTTCTTAACCGTGGTTATGTCCAAAACTTAAAAACGATCAATTGAGTCAACTTGTATAACCTAAATATTAATTTTAAAATAAATTTGAATAATAGATAACCGTAATTGTGTGAGATATGACTATTTTTGTAAAACATAATACTTAAAATTATTTTTAAAAATTATTTAGGGTTAATCAAATTATATCTAAATATTAAATTATAATTAAATCGGAACAATCGCCAACGCTTTTAGTTATTACATTTTCTTAACTCTGGTTGTGTTCAAACCGCAAAAAACATCATTTGGCTATCTTGTATATGCGAAATAGTAAATTTAAATTATATTCGAATAATAGATAACAGTAATAGAGTGAGATATAATATTTTTTTTAAAAAACAATTCATTAGAAAAATTTTAAAAATAATTTACAGTCCATCAAATGAACTTCAAAAATTAAATTGGAATGAAATCGGACTATGCAAGAATGATTAATTGTTCTATTTTCTTAACCCTGGTTATGTCCAAAACTTAAAAAGGATCATTTGAGTCATCTTCTATAACCTAAATATTAATTTTAAAATAAATTTGAATAATAGATAACCATAATTGAGTGAGATATGACTATTTTTTTTAAACACAATATATTAAAATATTTTTAAAAATCATTTAGGGTTAATCAAATTATATCTAAAAATTAAATTAAAATTAAATCGGAACAATCGTTAACGCGAAGAGTTATTATATTTTCTTAATTCTGGTTGTGTTCAAACCGTAAAAAACATCATTTGGCTATCTTGTATATGCGAAATTGTAAATTTAAATTATATTCGAATAATAGATATTAGTAATAGAGTGAGATATATTTATTTTTTTAGAAAACAATTCATAAGAAAAATTTTAAAAATAATTTACAGCCCATCAAATGAACTTCAAAGATTAAATTGGAATCAAATCGGACAATGCTATAATGATTACTTGTTCTATTTTCTTAACCCTGGTTATGTCCAAAACTTAAATAGGATCATTTCAGTCATCTTGTATAACCTAAATATTAATATTAAATTAAACTTTAATAATAGATAACCGTAATTCAGTGAGATATGACTATTTTTTTTAAACACAATATATCAAAATATTTTTAAAAATCATTCGTTAATAAAATTATATCTAAAAATTGAATTAAAATTAAATCGGAACAATCGCCAACGCTATTAGTTATTACATTTTCTTAACTCTGGTTGTGTTCAAACCGCAAAAAACATCATTTGACTATCTTGTATATGCGAAATAGTAAATTTAAATTATATTCGAATAATAGATATTAGTAATAGAGTGAGATATAGTTATTTTTTTAAAAAACAATTCATACGAAAAATTTTAAAAATAATTTACAGTCCATCAAATGAACTTCAAAGATTAAATTGGAATCAAATCGGATAATGCTATAATGATTAATTGTTATATTTTCTTAACCCTGGTTATGTCCAAAACTTAAAAAGGATCAATTGAGTCAACTTGTATAACCCAAATATTAATTTTAAAATAAATTTGAATAACAGATAACCGTAATTGAGTGAGATATGACTTTTTTTTTTAAACACAATATATCAATATATTTTTGAAAATCATTTAGGGTTAATCAAATTATATCTAAAAATTGAATTAAAATTAAATCGGAACAATCGCCAACGCTATTAGTTATTACATTTTCTTAACTCTGGTTGTGTTCAAACCGCAAAAAACATCATTTGGCTATCTTGTATATGCGAAATAGTAAATTTAAATCATATTCGAATAATAGATAACAGTAATAGAGTGAGATATAATATTTTTTTTAAAAAACAATTCATAAGAAAAATTTTAAAAATAATTTACAGTACATCAAATGTACTTCAAAAATTAAATTGGAATCAAATCGGACAAAGCAATAATGATTAATTGTTTTATTATCTTAACCCTGATTATGTCCAAAACTTAAATAGGATCATTTGAATCATCTTGTATAACCTAAATATTAATTTTAAAATAAATTTGAATAATAGATAACCGTAATTGAGTGAGATACGACTATTTTTTTTTAAACACAATATATCAAAATATTTTTAAAAATCATTCGTTAATCAAATTATATCTAAAAATTGAATTAAAATTAAATCTTAACAATCGGCAACGCTATTAGTTATTACATTTTCTTCACTCTGGTTGTGTTCAAACCGCAAAAAACATCATTTGGCTATCTTGTATATGGGAAATAGTAAATTTAAATTATATTCGAATAATAGATATCAGTAATAGAGTGAGATATAATTATTTTTTTAAAAAACTATTCATTAGAAAAATTTTAAAAATAATTTACAGCCCATCAAATGAACTTCAAAGATTAAATTGGAATCAAATCGGACAATGCAATAATGATTAATTGTTCTATTTTCTTAACCCTGGTTTTGTCCAAAACTTAAAAAGGATCATTTGAGTCATCTTGTATAACCTAAATATTAATTTTAAAATAAATTTGAATAATAGATAACCATAATTGAGTGAGATATGACTATTTTTTTTAAACACAATATATTAAAATATTTTTAAAAATCATTTAGGGTTAATCAAATTATATCTAAAAATTAAATTAAAATTAAATCGGAACAATCGTTAACGCGAAGAGTTATTATATTTTCTTAATTCTGGTTGTGTTCAAACCGTAAAAAACATCATTTGGCTATCTTGTATATGCGAAATTGTAAATTTAAATTATATTCGAATAATAGATATTAGTAATAGAGTGAGATATATTTATTTTTTTCGAAAACAATTCATAAGAAAAATTTTAAAAATAATTTACAGCCCATCAAATGAACTTCAAAAATTAAATTGGAGTCAAATCAGACAATGCCATAATGATTACTTGTTCTATTTTCTTAACCCTGGTTATGTCCAAAACTTAAAAAGGATCATTTGGGTCATCTTTCATAACCTAGATATTAATTTTAAAATAAATTTGAATAATAGGTAAGCGTAATTGAGCGAGATATGACTATTTTTTTTAAACGCAATACATCAAAATATTTTAAAAAATTACTTAGGGTTAAACAAATTATATCTAAAAATTAAATTGAAATCATATCGGAACAATAGCTATAGGTAATAGAAATCTATTTTCATTATTCTGGTTATGTCCAAAACTTAAAAAGGATCAATTGAGTCATCTTGTATAACCTAAATATTAATTTTAAAATAAATTTGAATAATAGATAACCGTAATTGAGTGAGATATGACTATTTTTTTTAAACACAATACATCAAAATATTTTTAAAAATCATTTAGGGTTAATTAAATTATATCTGAAAATTGAATTAAAACTAAATCGGAACAATCGCCAACGCTATTAGTTATTACATTTTCTTAACTCTGGTTGTGTTCAAACCGCAAAAAACAGCATTTGGCTATCTTGTATATGCGAAATAGTAAGTTTAAATTATAATCGAATAATAGATATAAGTAATAGGGTGAGATATAATTATTTTTTTAAAAAACAATTCATAAGAAAAATTTTAAAATCAATTTTTAGTACATCAAATGAACTTCAAAGATTAAATTGGAATCAAGTCGGACATGGCTATAATGATTAATTGTTCTATTTTCTTAACCCTGGTTATGTCCAAAACTTAAAAAGGATCAATTGAGTCATCTTGTATAACCTAAATATTAATTTTAAAATAAATTTGAATAAAAGATAACCGTAAGTGAGTGAGATATGACTATTTTTTTAAAACATAATACATAAAATTATTTTTAAAAATTATTTAAGGTTAATCAAATTATATCTAAAAATTTAATTAAAATTAAATCCGAACAATCGCCAACGCTATTAGTTATTACATTTTCTTAACTCTGGTTGTGTTCAAACCGCAAAAAACATCATTTGGCTATCTTGTATATGCGAAATAGTAAATTTAAATTATATTCGAATAATAGATATCAGTAATAGAGTGAGATATAGTTATGTTTTTAAAAAACAATTCATAAGAAAAATTTTAAAAATAATTTACAGTCCATCAAATGAACTTCAAAGATTAAATTGGAATCAAATCGGACAATGCTATAATGATTAATTGTTATATTTTCTTAACCCTGGTTATGTCCAAAACTTAAAAAGGATCAATTGAGTCAACTTGTATAACCTAAATATTAATTTTAAAATAAATTTGAATAATAGATAACCGTAATTGTGTGAGATATGACTATTTTTGTAAAACATAATACTTAAAATTATTTTTAAAAATTATTTAGGGTTAATCAAATTATATCTAAATATTAAATTATAATTAAATCGGAACAATCGCCAACGCTTTTAGTTATTACATTTTCTTAACTCTGGTTGTGTTCAAACCGCAAAAAACATCATTTGGCTATCTTGTATATGCGAAATAGTAAATTTAAATTATATTCGAATAATAGATAACAGTAATAGAGTGAGATATAATAATTTTTTTAAAAAACAATTCATTAGAAAAATTTTAAAAATAATTTACAGTCCATCAAATGAACTTCAAAAATTAAATTGGAATGAAATCGGACTATGCAATAATGATTAATTGTTCTATTTTCTTAACCCTGGTTATGTCCAAAACTTAAAAAGGATCATTTGAGTCATCTTCTATAACCTAAATATTAATTTTAAAATAAATTTGAATAATAGATAACCATAATTGAGTGAGATATGACTATTTTTTTTAAACACAATATATTAAAATATTTTTAAAAATCATTTAGGGTTAATCAAATTATATCTAAAAATTAAATTAAAATTAAATCGGAACAATCTATAACGCTATTAGTTATTACATTTTCTTAACTCTGGTTGTGTTCAAACCGCAAAAAACATCATTTGGCTATCTTATATATGCGAAATAGTAAATTTAAATTATATTCGAATAATAGATATCAGTAATAGAGTGAGATATAGTTATTTTTTTAAAAAACAATTCATACGAAAAATTTTAAAAATAATTTACAGTCCATCAAATGAACTTCAAAGATTAAATTGGAATCAAATCGGATAATGCTATAATGATTAATTGTTATATTTTCTTAACCCTGGTTATGTCCAAAACTTAAAAAGGATCAATTGAGTCAACTTGTATAACCTAAATATTAATTTTAAAATAAATTTGAATAATAGATAACCGTAATTGAGTGAGATATGACTTTTTTTTTTAAACACAATATATCAAAATATTTTTGAAAATCATTTAGGGTTAATCAAATTATATCTAAAAATTGAATTAAAATTAAATCGGAACAATCGCCAACGCTATTAGTTATTACATTTTCTTAACTCTGGTTGTGTTCAAACCGCAAAAAACATCATTTGGCTATCTTGTATATGCGAAATAGTAAATTTAAATTATATTCGAATAATAGATATCAGTAATAGAGTGAGATATTGTTATTTTTTTAAAAAACAATTTATAAGAAAAATTTTAAAAATAATTTACAGTCCATCAAATGAACTTCAAAGATTAAATTGGAATCAAATCGGACAATGCTATAATGATTAATTGTTATATTTTCTTAACCCTGGTTATGTCCAAAACTTAAAAAGGATCAATTGAGTCAACTTGTATAACCTAAATATTAATTTTAAAATAAATTTGAATAATAGATAACCGTAATTGTGTGAAATATGACTATTTTTGTAAAACATAATACTTAAAATTATTTTTAAAAATTATTTAGGGTTAATCAAATTATATCTAAATATTAAATTATAATTAAATCGGAACAATCGCCAACGCTTTTAGTTATTACATTTTCTTAACTCTGGTTGTGTTCAAACCGCAAAAAACATCATTTGGCTATCTTGTATATGCGAAATAGTAAATTTAAATTATATTCAAATAATAGATAACAGTAATAGAGTGAGATATAATAATTTTTTTAAAAAACAATTCATTAGAAAAATTTTAAAAATAATTTACAGTCCATCAAATGAACTTCAAAAATTAAATTGGAATGAAATCGGACTATGCAATAATGATTAATTGTTCTATTTTCTTAACCCTGGTTATGTCCAAAACTTAAAAAGGATCATTTGAGTCATCTTCTATAACCTAAATATTAATTTTAAAATAAATTTGAATAATAGATAACCATAATTGAGTGAGATATGACTATTTTTTTTAAACACAATATATTAAAATATTTTTAAAAATCATTTAGGGTTAATCAAATTATATCTAAAAATTAAATTAAAATTAAATCGGAACAATCGTTAACGCGAAGAGTTATTATATTTTCTTAATTCTGGTTGTGTTCAAACCGTAAAAAACATCATTTGGCTATCTTGTATATGCGAAATTGTAAATTTAAATTATATTCGAATAATAGATATTAGTAATAGAGTGAGATATATTTATTTTTTTAGAAAACAATTCATAAGAAAAATTTTAAAAATAATTTACAGCCCATCAAATGAACTTCAAAGATTAAATTGGAATCAAATCGGACAATGCTATAATGATTACTTGTTCTATTTTCTTAACCCTGGTTATGTCCAAAACTTAAATAGGATCATTTGAGTCATCTTGTATAACCTAAATATTAATATTAAATTAAACTTTAATAATAGATAACCGTAATTCAGTGAGATATGACTATTTTTTTTAAACACAATATATCAAAATATTTTTGAAAATCATTCGTTAATAAAATTATATCTAAAAATTGAATTAAAATTAAATCGGAACAATCGCCAACGCTATTAGTTATTACATTTTCTTAACTCTGGTTGTGTTCAAACCGCAAAAAACATCATTTGACTATCTTGTATATGCGAAATAGTAAATTTAAATTATATTCGAATAATAGATATTAGTAATAGAGTGAGATATAGTTATTTTTTTAAAAAACAATTCATACGAAAAATTTTAAAAATAATTTACAGTCCATCAAATGAACTTCAAAGATTAAATTGGAATCAAATCGGATAATGCTATAATGATTAATTGTTATATTTTCTTAACCCTGGTTATGTCCAAAACTTAAAAAGGATCAATTGAGTCAACTTGTATAACCTAAATATTAATTTTAAAATAAATTTGAATAATAGATAACCGTAATTGAGTGAGATATGACTTTTTTTTTTAAACACAATATATCAAAATATTTTTGAAAATCATTTAGGGTTAATCAAATTATATCTAAAAATTGAATTAAAATTAAATCGGAACAATCGCCAACGCTATTAGTTATTACATTTTCTTAACTCTGGTTGTGGTCAAACCGCAAAAAACATCATTTGGCTATCTTGTATATGCGAAATAGTAAATTTAAATCATATTCGAATAATAGATAACAGTAATAGAGTGAGATATAATATTTTTTTTAAAAAACAATTCATAAGAAAAATTTTAAAAATAATTTACAGTACATCAAATGTACTTCAAAAATTAAATTGGAATCAAATCGGACAAAGCAATAATGATTAATTGTTTTATTATCTTAACCCTGATTATGTCCAAAACTTAAATAGGATCATTTGAATCATCTTGTATAACCTAAATATTAATTTTAAAATAAATTTGAATAATAGATAACCGTAATTGAGTGAGATACGACTATTTTTTTTTAAACACAATATATCAAAATATTTTTAAAAATCATTCGTTAATCAAATTATATCTAAAAATTGAATTAAAATTAAATCTTAACAATCGGCAACGCTATTAGTTATTACATTTTCTTCACTCTGGTTGTGTTCAAACCGCAAAAAACATCATTTGGCTATCTTGTATATGGGAAATAGTAAATTTAAATTATATTCGAATAATAGATATCAGTAATAGAGTGAGATATAATTATTTTTTTAAAAAACTATTCATTAGAAAAATTTTAAAAATAATTTACAGCCCATCAAATGAACTTCAAAGATTAAATTGGAATCAAATCGGACAATGCAATAATGATTAATTGTTCTATTTTCTTAACCCTGGTTTTGTCCAAAACTTAAAAAGGATCATTTGAGTCATCTTGTATAACCTAAATATTAATTTTAAAATAAATTTGAATAAAAGATAACCGTAAGTGAGTGAGATATGACTATTTTTTTAAAACATAATACATAAAATTATTTTTAAAAATTATTTAAGGTTAATCAAATTATATCTAAAAATTTAATTAAAATTAAATCGGAACAATCGCCAACGCTATTAGTTATTACATTTTCTTAACTCTGGTTGTGTTCAAACCGCAAAAAACATCATTTGGCTATCTTGTATATGCGAAATAGTAAATTTAAATTATATTCGAATAATAGATATCAGTAATAGAGTGAGATATAATAATTTTTTTAAAAAACAATTCATTAGAAAAATTTTAAAAATAATTTACAGTCCATCAAATGAACTTCAAAAATTAAATTGGAATGAAATCGGACTATGCAATAATGATTAATTGTTCTATTTTCTTAACCCTGGTTATGTCCAAAACTTAAAAAGGATCATTTGAGTCATCTTCTATAACCTAAATATTAATAATAAATACTAATAATAGATATCAGTATCAGATATCAGAGTGAGATATAATAATTTTTTTAAAAAACAATTCATTAGAAAAATTTTAAAAATAATTTACAGTCCATCAAATGAACTTCAAAGATTAAATTGGAATCAAATCGGACAATGCTATAATGATTAATTGTTATATTTTCTTAACCCTGGTTATGTCCAAAACTTAAAAAGGATCAATTGAGTCAACTTGTATAACCTAAATATTAATTTTAAAATAAATTTGAATAATAGATAACCGTAATTGTGTGAGATATGACTATTTTTGTAAAACATAATACTTAAAATTATTTTTAAAAATTATTTAGGGTTAATCAAATTATATCTAAATATTAAATTATAATTAAATCTATTTTAGTTATTACATTTTCTTAACTCTGGTTGTGTTCAAACCGCAAAAAACATCATTTGGCTATCTTGTATATGCGAAATAGTAAATTTAAATTATATTCGAATAATAGATAACAGTAATAGAGTGAGATATAATAATTTTTTTAAAAAACAATTCATTAGAAAAATTTTAAAAATAATTTACAGTCCATCAAATGAACTTCAAAAATTAAATTGGAATGAAATCGGACTATGCAATAATGATTAATTGTTCTATTTTCTTAACCCTGGTTATGTCCAAAACTTAAAAAGGATCATTTGAGTCATCTTCTATAACCTAAATATTAATTTTAAAATAAATTTGAATAATAGATAACCATAATTGAGTGAGATATGACTATTTTTTTTAAACACAATATATTAAAATATTTTTAAAAATCATTTAGGGTTAATCAAATTATATCTAAAAATTAAATTAAAATTAAATCGGAACAATCTATAACGCTATTAGTTATTACATTTTCTTAACTCTGGTTGTGTTCAAACCGCAAAAAACATCATTTGGCTATCTTATATATGCGAAATAGTAAATTTAAATTATATTCGAATAATAGATATCAGTAATAGAGTGAGATATAGTTATTTTTTTAAAAAACAATTCATACGAAAAATTTTAAAAATAATTTACAGTCCATCAAATGAACTTCAAAGATTAAATTGGAATCAAATCGGATAATGCTATAATGATTAATTGTTATATTTTCTTAACCCTGGTTATGTCCAAAACTTAAAAAGGATCAATTGAGTCAACTTGTATAACCTAAATATTAATTTTAAAATAAATTTGAATAATAGATAACCGTAATTGAGTGAGATATGACTTTTTTTTTTAAACACAATATATCAAAATATTTTTGAAAATCATTTAGGGTTAATCAAATTATATCTAAAAATTGAATTAAAATTAAATCGGAACAATCGCCAACGCTATTAGTTATTACATTTTCTTAACTCTGGTTGTGTTCAAACCGCAAAAAACATCATTTGGCTATCTTGTATATGCGAAATAGTAAATTTAAATTATATTCGAATAATAGATATCAGTAATAGAGTGAGATATAGTTATTTTTTTAAAAAACAATTTATAAGAAAAATTTTAAAAATAATTTACAGTCCATCAAATGAACTTCAAAGATTAAATTGGAATCAAATCGGACAATGCTATAATGATTAATTGTTATATTTTCTTAACCCTGGTTATGTCCAAAACTTAAAAAGGATCAATTGAGTCAACTTGTATAACCTAAATATTAATTTTAAAATAAATTTGAATAATAGATAACCGTAATTGTGTGAGATATGACTATTTTTGTAAAACATAATACTTAAAATTATTTTTAAAAATTATTTAGGGTTAATCAAATTATATCTAAATATTAAATTATAATTAAATCGGAACAATCGCCAACGCTTTTAGTTATTACATTTTCTTAACTCTGGTTGTGTTCAAACCGCAAAAAACATCATTTGGCTATCTTGTATATGCGAAATAGTAAATTTAAATTATATTCGAATAATAGATAACAGTAATAGAGTGAGATATAATAATTTTTTTAAAAAACAATTCATTAGAAAAATTTTAAAAATAATTTACAGTCCATCAAATGAACTTCAAAAATTAAATTGGAATGAAATCGGACTATGCAATAATGATTAATTGTTCTATTTTCTTAACCCTGGTTATGTCCAAAACTTAAAAAGGATCATTTGAGTCATCTTCTATAACCTAAATATTAATTTTAAAATAAATTTGAATAATAGATAACCATAATTGAGTGAGATATGACTATTTTTTTTAAACACAATATATTAAAATATTTTTAAAAATCATTTAGGGTTAATCAAATTATATCTAAAAATTAAATTAAAATTAAATCGGAACAATCGTTAACGCGAAGAGTTATTATATTTTCTTAATTCTGGTTGTGTTCAAACCGTAAAAAACATCATTTGGCTATCTTGTATATGCGAAATTGTAAATTTAAATTATATTCGAATAATAGATATTAGTAATAGAGTGAGATATATTTATTTTTTTAGAAAACAATTCATAAGAAAAATTTTAAAAATAATTTACAGCCCATCAAATGAACTTCAAAGATTAAATTGGAATCAAATCGGACAATGCTATAATGATTACTTGTTCTATTTTCTTAACCCTGGTTATGTCCAAAACTTAAATAGGATCATTTGAGTCATCTTGTATAACCTAAATATTAATATTAAATTAAACTTTAATAATAGATAACCGTAATTCAGTGAGATATGACTATTTTTTTAAACACAATATATCAAAATATTTTTAAAAATCATTCGTTAATAAAATTATATCTAAAAATTGAATTAAAATTAAATCGGAACAATCGCCAACGCTATTAGTTATTACATTTTCTTAACTCTGGTTGTGTTCAAACCGCAAAAAACATCATTTGACTATCTTGTATATGCGAAATAGTAAATTTAAATTATATTCGAATAATAGATATTAGTAATAGAGTGAGATATAATTATTTTTTTTAGAGAACAATTCATAAGAAAAATTTTAAAAATAATTTACAGTCCATCAAATGTACTTCAAAAATTAAATTGGAATCAAATCGGACAAAGCAATAATGATTAATTGTTTTATTATCTTAACCCTGATTATGTCCAAAACTTAAAAAGGATCAATTGAGTCAACTTGTATAACCTAAATATTAATTTTAAAATAAATTTGAATAATAGATAACCGTAATTGAGTGAGATATGACTATTTTTTTTAAACACAATATATCAAAATATTTTTAAAAATCATTTAGGGTTAATCAAATCATACTAAATATTAATTTTAAAATAAATTTGAATAATAGATAACCGTAATTGAGTGAGATATGACTATTTTTGTAAAACATAATACTTAAAATTTTTTTTAAAAATTATTTAGGGTTAATCAAATTATATCTAAAAATTTAATTAAAATTAAATTGGAACAATCGCCAACCAATTCTAAATATTAATTTTAAATTATATTTAAATAAAAGATAACCGTAATTGAGTGAGATATGACTATTTTTTTAAAATATAATACATAAAACTATTTTTAAAAATCATTTAGGGTTAATCAAATTATATCTATAAATTAAATCGGAACAATCGTTAATGCGAAGAGTTATTATATTTTCTTAATTCTGGTTGTGTTCAAACCTTAAAAAACATCATTTGGCTATCTTGTATATGCAAAATAGTAAATGTAAATTATATTCGGATAATAAATAACAGTAATAGAGTGAGATATAATTATTTTTTTAAAAAACAATTCATAAGAAAAATTTTAAAAATAATTTAGAGCCCATCAAATGAACTTCAAAGATTAAATTGGAATCAAATCGGACAATGCTATAATGATTACTTGTTCTATTTTCTTAACCCTGGTTATGTCCAAAACTTAAAAAGGATCATTTGGGTCATCTTTCATAACCTAGATATTAATTTTAAAATAAATTTGAATAATAGATAACCGTAATTGAGTGAGATATGACTATTTTTTTTAAACACAATATATTAAAATATTTTTAAAAATCATTTAGGGTTAATCAAATTATATCTGAAAATTGAATTAAAATTAAATCGGAACAATCGCCAACGCTATTAGTTATTACATTTTCTTAACTCTGGTTGTGTTCAAACCCCAAAAAACATCATTTGGCTATCTTGTATATGCGAAATAGTAAGTTTAAATTATAATCGAATAATAGATATAAGTAATAGGGTGAGATATAATTATTTTTTTTAAAAACAATTCATAAGAAAAATTTTAAAATCAATTTTTAGTACATCAAATGAACTTCAAAGATTAAATTGGAATCAAATCGGACAATGCTATAATGATTAATTGTTCTATTTTCTTAACCCTGGTTATGTCCAAAACTTAAAAAGGATCATTCGAGTCATCTTGTATAACCTAAATATTAATTTTAAATTAAATTTTAATAATAGATAACCGTAATTGAGTGAGATATGACTATTTTTTTTAAACACAATATATCAAAATATTTTTAAAAATCATTCGTTAATCAAATTATATCTAAAAATTGAATTAAAATTAAATCGCAACAATCGCCAACGCTATTAGTTATTACATTTTCTTAACTCTGGTTGTGTTCAAACCGCAAAAAACATCATTTGGCTATCTTGTATATGCGAAATAGTAAATTTAAATTATATTCGAATAATAGATATCAGTAATAGAGTGAGATATAGTTATTTTTTTAAAAAACAATTCATAAGAAAAATTTTAAAAATAATTTACAGTCCATCAAATGAACTTCAAAGATTAAATTGGAATCAAATCGGACAATGCTATAATGATTAATTGTTATATTTTCTTAACCCTGGTTATGTCCAAAACTTAAAAAGGATCAATTGAGTCAACTTGTATAACCTAAATATTAATTTTAAAATAAATTTGAATAATAGATAACCGTAATTGAGTGAGATATGACTATTTTTGAAAACATAATACTTAAAATTATTTTTAAAAATTATTTAGGGTTAATCAAATTATATCTAAATATTAAATTATAATTAAATCGGAACAATCGTTAACGCAAAGAGTTATTATATTTTCTTAATTCTGGTTGTGTTCAAACCGCAAATAACATCATTTGGCTATCTTGTATATGCGAAATAGTAAATTTAAATTAAATTCGAATAATAGATAACAGTAATAGAGTGAGATATAATTATTTTTTTTAAAAACAATTCATTAGAAAAATTTTAAAAATAATTTACAGTCCATCAAATGAACTTCAAAAATTAAATTGGAATGAAATCGGACAATGCAATAATGATTAATTGTTCTATTTTCTTAACCCTGGTTATGTCCAAAACTTAAAAAGGATCATTTGAGTCATCTTGTATAACCTAAATATTAATTTTAAAATAAATTTGAATAATAGATAACCATAATTGAGTGAGATATGACTATTTTTTTTAAACACAATATATTAAAATATTTTTAAAAATCATTTAGGGATAATCAAATTATATCTAAAAATTAAATTAAAATTAAATCGGAACAATCGTTAACGCGAAGAGTTATTATATTTTCTTAATTCTGGTTGTGTTCAAACCGTAAAAAACATCATTTGGCTATCTTGTATATGCGAAATTGTAAATTTAAATTATATTCGAATAATAGATATTAGTAATAGAGTGAGATATATTTATTTTTTTATAAAACAATTCATAAGAAAAATTTTAAAAATAATTTACAGCCCATCAAATTAACTTCAAAGATTAAATTGGAATCAAATTTGGCAATGCTATAATGATTACTTGTTCTATTTTCTTAACCCTGGTTATGTCCAAAACTTAAATAGGATCATTTGAGTCATCTTGTATAACCTAAATATTAATATTAAATTAAATTTTAATAATAGATAACCGTAATTCAGTGAGATATGACTATTTTTTTTAAACACAATATATCAAAATATTTATAAAAATCATTCGTTAATAAAATTATATCTAAAAATTGAATTAAAATTAAATCGGAACAATCGCCAACGCTATTATTTATTACATTTTCTTAACTCTGGTTGTGTTCAAACCGCAAAAAACATCATTTGGCTATCTTGTATATGCGAAATAGTAAATTTAAATTATATTCGAATAATAGATATCAGTAATAGAGTGAGATATAGTTATTTTTTTAAAAAACAATTCATACGAAAAATTTTAAAAATAATTTACAGTCCATCAAATGAACTTCAAAGATTAAATTGGATTCAAATCGGACAATGCTATAATGATTAATTGTTATATTTTCTCAACCCTGGTTATGTCCAAAACTTAAAAAGGATCAATTGAGTCAACTTGTATAACCTAAATATTAATTTTAAAATAAATTTGAATAATAGATAACCGTAATTGAGTGAGATATGACTTTTTTTTTTAAACACAATATATCAAAATATTTTTGAAAATCATTTAGGGTTAATCAAATTATATCTAAAAATTGAATTAAAATTAAATCGGAACAATCGCCAACGCTATTAGTTATTACATTTTCTTAACTCTGGTTGTGTTCAAACCGCAAAAAACATCATTTGGCTATCTTGTATATGCGAAATAGTAAATTTAAATTATATTCGAATAATAGATAACAGTAATAGAGTGAGATATAATAATTTTTTTAAAAAACAATTCATAAGAAAAATTTTAAAAATAATTTACAGTACATCAAATGTACTTCAAAAATTAAATTGGAATCAAATCGGACAAAGCAATAATGATTAATTGTTTTATTATCTTAACCCTGATTATGTCCAAAACTTAAAAAGGATCAATTGAGTCAACTTGTATAACCTAAATATTAATTTTAAAATAAATTTGAATAATAGATAACCGTAATTGAGTGAGATATGACTATTTTTTTTAAACACAATATATCAAAATATTTTTAAAAATCATTTAGGGTTAATCAAATCATACTAAATATTAATTTTAAAATAAATTTGAATAATAGATAACCGTAATTGAGTGAGATATGACTATTTTTGTAAAACATAATACTTAAAATTTTTTTTAAAAATTATTTAGGGTTAATCAAATTATATCTAAAAATTTAATTAAAATTAAATTGGAACAATCGCCAACCAATTCTAAATATTAATTTTAAATTATATTTAAATAAAAGATAACCGTAATTGAGTGAGATATGACTATTTTTTTAAAATATAATACATAAAACTATTTTTAAAAATCATTTAGGGTTAATCAAATTATATCTATAAATTAAATCGGAACAATCGTTAATGCGAAGAGTTATTATATTTTCTTAATTCTGGTTGTGTTCAAACCTTAAAAAACATCATTTGGCTATCTTGTATATGCAAAATAGTAAATGTAAATTATATTCGAATAATAAATAACAGTAATAGAGTGAGATATAATTATTTTTTTAAAAAACAATTCATAAGAAAAATTTTAAAAATAATTTAGAGCCCATCAAATGAACTTCAAAGATTAAATTGGAATCAAATCGGACAATGCTATAATGATTACTTGTTCTATTTTCTTAACCCTGGTTATGTCCAAAACTTAAAAAGGATCATTTGGGTCATCTTTCATAACCTAGATATTAATTTTAAAATAAATTTGAATAATAGATAAGCGTAATTGAGCGAGATATGACTATTTTTTTTAAACGCAATACATCAAAATATTTTAAAAAATTACTTAGGGTTAAACAAATTATATCTAAAAATTAAATTGAAATCATATCGGAACAATAGCTATAGGTTATAGAAATCTATTTTCTTTATTCTGGTTATGTCCAAAACATAAAAAGGATCAATTGAGTCATCTTGTATAACCTAAATATTAATTCTAAAATAAATTTGAATAATAGATAACCGTAATTGAGTGAGATATGACTATTTTTTTTAAACACAATACATCAAAATATTTTTAAAAATCATTTAGGGTTAATCAAATTATATCTGAAAATTGAATTAAAATTAAATCGTAAAAATTGAATAATAGATAACCGTAATTGAGTGAGATATGACTATTTTTTTAAAATATAATACATAAAACTATTTTTAAAAATCATTTAGGGTTAATCAAATTATATCTATAAATTAAATCGGAACAATCGTTAATGCGAAGAGTTATTATATTTTCTTAATTCTGGTTGTGTTCAAACCGCAAAAAACATCATTTCGCTATCTTGTATATGCGAAATAGTAAATTTAAATTGTATTCGAATAATAGATATCAGTAATAGAGTGAGATATAATAATTTTTTTAAAAAACAATTTATAAGAAAAATTTTAAAAATAATTTACAGTACATCAAATGAACTTCAAAAATTAAATTGGAGTCAAATCAGACAATGCCATAATGATTAATTGTACTATTTTCTAAACCCTGGTTATGTCCAAAACTTAAAAGGGATTATTTGGGTCAGCTTGTATAACCTAAATATGAATTTATAATAAATTTGAATAATAAGTAACCTTAATTGAGTGAGATATGACTATTTTTTCAAACACAATACATTAAAATATTTTTAAAAATCATTTAGGGTTAATCAAATTATATCTAAAAATTAAATCGGAGCAGTCGTTAACGCTATTATTTATTACATTTTCTTAACTCTGGTTATGTCCAAAACTTAAAAAGGATCATTCGAGTCATCTTGTATAACCTAAATATTAATTTTAAATTAAATTTTAATAATAGATAACCGTAATTGAGTGAGATATGACTATTTTTTTTAAACACAATATATCAAAATATTTTTAAAAATCATTTAGGGTTAATCAAATCATATCTAAAAATTGAATTAAAATTAAATCGGAACAATCGCTAACGCTATTAGTTATTACATTTTCTTAACTCTGGTTTTGTTCAAACCGCAAAAAACATCATTTGGCTATCTTCTATATGCGAAATAGTAAATTTAAATTATATTCGAATAATAGATAACAGTAATAGAGTGAGATATAATAATTTTTTTAAAAAACAATTCATAAGAAAAATTTTAAAAATAATTTACAGTACATCAAATGTACTTCAAAAATTAAATTGGAATCAAATCGGACAATGCAATAATGATTAATTGTTCTATTTTCTTAACCCTGATTATGTCCAAAACTTAAATAGGATCATTTGAATCATCTTGTATAACCTAAATATTAATTTTAAAATAAATTTGAATAATAGATAACCGTAATTGAGTGAGATATGACTATTTTTTTTTAAACACAATATATCAAAATATTTTTAAAAATCATTCGTTAATCAAATTATATCTAAAAATTGAATTAAAATTAAATCTTAACAATCGGCAACGCTATTAGTTATTACATTTTCTTAACTCTGGTTGTGTTCAAACCGCAAAAAACATCATTTGGCTATCTTGTATATGCGAAATAGTAAATTTAAATTATATTCGAATAATAGATATCAGTAATAGAGTGAGATATAGTTATTTTTTTAAAAAACAATTTATAAGAAAAATTTTAAAAATAATTTACAGTCCATCAAATGAACTTCAAAGATTAAATTGGAATCAAATCGGACAATGCTATAATGATTAATTGTTTTATTTTCGTAACCCTGGTTATGTCCAAAACTTAAAAAGGATCAATTGAGTCAACTTGTATAACCTAAATATTAATTTTAAAATAAATTTGAATAATAGATAACCGTAATTGAGTGAGATATGACTATTTTTTTTAAACACAATATATCAAAATATTTTTAAAAATCATTTAGGGTTAATCAAATTATATCTAAAAATTGAATTAAAATTAAATCGGAACAATCGCTAACGCTATTAGTTATTACATTTTCTTAACTCTGGTTGTGTTCAAACCGCAAAAAACATCATTTGGCTATCTTCTATATGCGAAATAGTAAATTTAAATTAAATTCGAATAATAGATAACAGTAATAGAGTGAGATATAATAATTTTTTTAAAAAACAATTCATAAGAAAAATTTTAAAAATAATTTACAGTACATCAAATGTACTTCAAAAATTAAATTGGAATCAAATCGGACAATGCAATAATGATTAATTGTTCTATTTTCTTAACCCTGATTATGTCCAAAACTTAAATAGGATCATTTGAATCATCTTGTATAACCTAAATATTAATTTTAAAATAAATTTGAATAATAGATAACCGTAATTGAGTGAGATATGACTATTTTTGTAAAACATAATACTTAAAATTATTTTTAAAAATTATTTAGGGTTAATCAAATTATATCTAAGTATTAAATTATAATTAAATCGGAACAATCGTTAACGCAAAGAGTTATTATATTTTCTTAATTCTGGTTGTGTTCAAACCGCAAATAACATCATTTGGCTATCTTGTATATGCGAAATAGTAAATTTAAATTAAATCCGAATAATAGATAACAGTAATAGAGTGAGATATAATTATTTTTTTAAAAAACTATTCATTAGAAAAATTTTAAAAATAATTTACAGTCCATCAAATGAACTTTAAAAATTAAATCGGAATCAAATCGGACAATGCAATAATGATTAATTGTTCTAATTTCTTAACCCTGGTTATGTCCAAAACTTAAAAAGGATCATTTGAGTCATCTTGTATAACCTAAATATTAATTTTAAAATAAATTTGAATAATAGATAACCATAATTGAGTGAGATATGACTATTTTTTTTAAACACAATATATTAAAATATTTTTAAAAATCATTTAGGGTTAATCAAATTATATCTAAAAATTAAATTAAAATTAAATCGAAACAATCGTTAACGCGAAGAGTTATTATATTTTCTTAATTTTGGTTGTGTTCAAACCGTAAAAAACATCATTTGGCTATCTTGTATATGCGAAATTGTAAATTTAAATTATATTCGAATAATAGATATTAGTAATAGAGTGAGATATATTTATTTTTTTAGAAAACAATTTATAAGAAAAATTTTAAAAATAATTTACAGCCCATCAAATGAACTTCAAAGATTAAATTGGAATCAAATCGGACAATGCAATAATGATTAATTGTTCTATTTTCTTAACCCTGGTTATGTCCAAAACTTAAAAAGGATCATTTGAGTCATCTTGTATAACCTAAATATTAATTTTAAAATAAATTTGAATAATATATAACCATAATTGAGTGAGATATGACTATTTTTTTTAAACACAATATATTAAAATATTTTCAAAAATCATTTATGGTTAATCAAATTATATCTATAAATTAAATCGGAACAATCGTTAATGCGAAGAGTTATTATATTTTCTTAATTCTGGTTGTGTTCAAACCGCAAAAAACATCATTTCGCTATCTTGTATATGCGAAATATTAAATTTAAATTATATTCGAATAATAGATATCAGTAATAGAGTGAGATATAATAATTTTTTTAAAAAACAATTTATAAGAAAAATTTTTATAATAATTTACAGTACATCAAATGAACTTCAAAAATTAAATTGGAGTCAAATCAGACAATGCCATAATGATTAATTGTTCTATATTCTTAACCCTGGTTATGTCCAAAACTTAAAAAGGATCATTTGTGTCATCTTGTATTACCTAAATATTAATTTTAAAATAAATTTGAATAATAGATAACCGTCATTGAGTGAGATATGACTATTTTTTTTAAACACAATACATTAAAATCTTTTTAAAATTCATTTAGGGTTAATCAAATTTTATCTAAAAATTAAATTTAAATTAAATCGGAACAATCGTTAACGCTATTAGTTATTACATTTTCTTAACTCTGGTTGTGTTTAAACCGTAAAAAACATCATTTGGCTATCTTGTATATGCGAAATTGTAAATATAAATTATATTCGAATAATAGATAACAGTAATAGAGTGAGATATAATAATTTTTTTAAAAAACAATTTATAAGAAAAATTTTAAAAATAATTTACAGTACATCAAATGAACTTCAAAAATTAAATTGGAGTCAAATCAGACAATGCCATAATGATTAATTGTACTATTTTCTAAACCCTGGTTATGTCCAAAACTTAAAAAGGATCATTCGAGTCATCTTGTATAACCTAAATATGAATTTATAATAAATTTGAATAATAAGTAACCTTAATTGAGTGAGATATGACTATTTTTTCAAACACAATACATTAAAATATTTTTAAAAATCATTTAGGGTTAATCAAATTATATCTAAAAATTAAATCGGAACAGTCGTTAACGCTATTATTTATTACATTTTCTTAACTCTGGTTATGTCCAAAACTTAAAAAGGATCATTTGGGTCATCTTGTATAACCTAAATATTAATTTTAAAATAAATTTGAATAATAGATAACCGTAATTGAGTGAGATATGACTATTTTTTTTAAACACAATACATCAAAATATTTTTAAAAATCATTTAGGGTTAATCAAATTATATCTGAAAATTGAATTAAAATTAAATCGGAACAATCGCCAACGCTATTAGTTATTACATTTTCTTAACTCTGGTTGTGTTCAAACCGCAAAAAACATCATTTGACTATCTTGTATATGCGAAATAGTAAGTTTAAATTATAATCGAATAATAGATATAAGTAATAGGGTGAGATATAATTATTTTTTTTAAAAACAATTCATAAGAAAAATTTTAAAATCAATTTTTAGTACATCAAATGAACTTCAAAGATTAAATTGGAATCAAATCGGACAATGCTATAATGATTAATTGTTCTATTTTCTTAACCCTGGTTAGGTCCAAAACTTAAAAAGGATCATTCGAGTCATCTTGTATAACCTAAATATTAATTTTAAATTAAATTTTAATAATAGATAACCGTAATTGAGTGAGATATGACTATTTTTTTTAAACACAATATATCAAAATATTTTTAAAAATCATTCGTTAATCAAATTATATCTAAAAATTGAATTAAAATTAAATCGCAACAATCGCCAACGCTATTAGTTATTACATTTTCTTAACTCTGGTTGTGTTCAAACCGCAAAAAACATCATTTGGCTATCTTGTATATGCGAAATAGTAAATTTAAATTATATTCGAATAATAGATATCAGTAATAGAGTGAGATATAGTTATTTTTTTAAAAAACAATTCATACGAAAAATTTTAAAAATAATTTACATTCCATCAAATGAACTTCAAAGATTAAATTGGAATCAAATCGGATAATGCTATAATGATTAATTGTTATATTTTCTTAACCCTGGTTATGTCCAAAACTTAAAAAGGATCAATTGAGTCAACTTGTATAACCTAAATATTAATTTTAAAATAAATTTGAATAATAGATAACCGTAATTGAGTGAGATATGACATTTTTTTTTAAACACAATATATCAAAATATTTTTGAAAATCATTTAGGGTTAAAAAATTATATCTAAAAATTGAATTAAAATTAAATCGGAACAATCGCCAACGCTATTAGTTATTACATTTTCTTAACTCTGGTTGTGTTCAAACCGCAAAAAACATCATTTGGCTATCTTGTATATGCGAAATAGTAAATTTAAATCATATTCGAATAATAGATAACAGTAATAGAGTGAGATATAATAATTTTTTTAAAAAACAATTTATAAGAAAAATTTTAAAAATAATTTACAGTACATCAAATGTACTTCAAAAATTAAATTGGAATCAAATCGGACAAAGCAATAATGATTAATTGTTTTATTATCTTAACCCTGATTATGTCCAAAACTTAAATAGGATCATTTGAATCATCTTGTATAACCTAAATATTAATTTTAAAATAAATTTGAATAATAGATAACCGTAATTGAGTGAGATACGACTATTTTTTTTTAAACACAATATATCAAAATATTTTTAAAAATCATTCGTTAATCAAATTATATCTAAAAATTGAATTAAAATTAAATCTTAACAATCGGCAACGCTATTAGTTATTACATTTTCTTCACTCTGGTTGTGTTCAAACCGCAAAAAACATCATTTGGCTATCTTGTATATGGGAAATAGTAAATTTAAATTATATTCGAATAATAGATATCAGTAATAGAGTGAGATATAATTATTTTTTTAAAAAACTATTCATTAGAAAAATTTTAAAAATAATTTACAGCCCATCAAATGAACTTCAAAGATTAAATTAGAATCAAATCGGACAATGCAATAATGATTAATTGTTCTATTTTCTTAACCCTGGTTATGTCCAAAACTTAAAAAGGATCATTTGAGTCATCTTGTATAACCTAAATATTAATTTTAAAATAAATTTGAATAATAGATAACCATAATTGAGTGAGATATGACTATTTTTTTTAAACACAATATATTAAAATATTTTTAAAAATCATTTAGGGTTAATCAAATTATATCTAAAAATTAAATTAAAATTAAATCGGAACAATCGTTAGCGCGAAGAGTTATTATATTTTCTTAATTCTGGTTGTGTTCAAACCGTAAAAAACATCATTTGGCTATCTTGTATATGCGAAATTGTAAATTTAAATTATATTCGAATAATAGATATTAGTAATAGAGTGAGATATATTTATTTTTTTCGAAAACAATTCATAAGAAAAATTTTAAAAATAATTTACAGCCCATCAAATGAACTTCAAAAATTAAATTGGAGTCAAATCAGACAATGCCATAATGATTACTTGTTCTATTTTCTTAACCCTGGTTATGTCCAAAACTTAAAAAGGATCATTTGAGTCATCTTGTATAACCTAAATATTAATTTTAAAATAAATTTGAATAATATATAACCATAATTGAGTGAGATATGACTATTTTTTTTAAACACAATATATTAAAATATTTTCAAAAATCATTTATGGTTAATCAAATTATATCTATAAATTAAATCGGAACAATCGTTAATGCGAAGAGTTATTATATTTTCTTAATTCTGGTTGTGTTCAAACCGCAAAAAACATCATTTCGCTATCTTGTATATGCGAAATTGTAAATTTAAATTATATTCGAATAATAGATATTAGTAATAGAGTGAGATATATTTATTTTTTTAGAAAACAATTTATAAGAAAAATTTTAAAAATAATTTACAGCCCATCAAATGAACTTCAAAGATTAAATTGGAATCAAATCGGACAATGCAATAATGATTAATTGTTCTATTTTCTTAACCCTGGTTATGTCCAAAACTTAAAAAGGATCATTTGAGTCATCTTGTATAACCTAAATATTAATTTTAAAATAAATTTGAATAATATATAACCATAATTGAGTGAGATATGACTATTTTTTTTAAACACAATATATTAAAATATTTTCAAAAATCATTTATGGTTAATCAAATTATATCTATAAATTAAATCGGAACAATCGTTAATGCGAAGAGTTATTATATTTTCTTAATTCTGGTTGTGTTCAAACCGCAAAAAACATCATTTCGCTATCTTGTATATGCGAAATATTAAATTTAAATTATATTCGAATAATAGATATCAGTAATAGAGTGAGATATAATAATTTTTTTAAAAAACAATTTATAAGAAAAATTTTTATAATAATTTACAGTACATCAAATGAACTTCAAAAATTAAATTGGAGTCAAATCAGACAATGCCATAATGATTAATTGTTCTATATTCTTAACCCTGGTTATGTCCAAAACTTAAAAAGGATCATTTGTGTCATCTTGTATTACCTAAATATTAATTTTAAAATAAATTTGAATAATAGATAACCGTCATTGAGTGAGATATGACTATTTTTTTTAAACACAATACATTAAAATCTTTTTAAAATTCATTTAGGGTTAATCAAATTTTATCTAAAAATTAAATTTAAATTAAATCGGAACAATCGTTAACGCTATTAGTTATTACATTTTCTTAACTCTGGTTGTGTTTAAACCGTAAAAAACATCATTTGGCTATCTTGTATATGCGAAATTGTAAATATAAATTATATTCGAATAATAGATAACAGTAATAGAGTGAGATATAATAATTTTTTTAAAAAACAATTTATAAGAAAAATTTTAAAAATAATTTACAGTACATCAAATGAACTTCAAAAATTAAATTGGAGTCAAATCAGACAATGCCATAATGATTAATTGTACTATTTTCTAAACCCTGGTTATGTCCAAAACTTAAAAAGGATCATTCGAGTCATCTTGTATAACCTAAATATGAATTTATAATAAATTTGAATAATAAGTAACCTTAATTGAGTGAGATATGACTATTTTTTCAAACACAATACATTAAAATATTTTTAAAAATCATTTAGGGTTAATCAAATTATATCTAAAAATTAAATCGGAACAGTCGTTAACGCTATTATTTATTACATTTTCTTAACTCTGGTTATGTCCAAAACTTAAAAAGGATCATTTGGGTCATCTTGTATAACCTAAATATTAATTTTAAAATAAATTTGAATAATAGATAACCGTAATTGAGTGAGATATGACTATTTTTTTTAAACACAATACATCAAAATATTTTTAAAAATCATTTAGGGTTAATCAAATTATATCTGAAAATTGAATTAAAATTAAATCGGAACAATCGCCAACGCTATTAGTTATTACATTTTCTTAACTCTGGTTGTGTTCAAACCGCAAAAAACATCATTTGACTATCTTGTATATGCGAAATAGTAAGTTTAAATTATAATCGAATAATAGATATAAGTAATAGGGTGAGATATAATTATTTTTTTTAAAAACAATTCATAAGAAAAATTTTAAAATCAATTTTTAGTACATCAAATGAACTTCAAAGATTAAATTGGAATCAAATCGGACAATGCTATAATGATTAATTGTTCTATTTTCTTAACCCTGGTTAGGTCCAAAACTTAAAAAGGATCATTCGAGTCATCTTGTATAACCTAAATATTAATTTTAAATTAAATTTTAATAATAGATAACCGTAATTGAGTGAGATATGACTATTTTTTTTAAACACAATATATCAAAATATTTTTAAAAATCATTCGTTAATCAAATTATATCTAAAAATTGAATTAAAATTAAATCGCAACAATCGCCAACGCTATTAGTTATTACATTTTCTTAACTCTGGTTGTGTTCAAACCGCAAAAAACATCATTTGGCTATCTTGTATATGCGAAATAGTAAATTTAAATTATATTCGAATAATAGATATCAGTAATAGAGTGAGATATAGTTATTTTTTTAAAAAACAATTCATACGAAAAATTTTAAAAATAATTTACATTCCATCAAATGAACTTCAAAGATTAAATTGGAATCAAATCGGATAATGCTATAATGATTAATTGTTATATTTTCTTAACCCTGGTTATGTCCAAAACTTAAAAAGGATCAATTGAGTCAACTTGTATAACCTAAATATTAATTTTAAAATAAATTTGAATAATAGATAACCGTAATTGAGTGAGATATGACATTTTTTTTTAAACACAATATATCAAAATATTTTTGAAAATCATTTAGGGTTAAAAAATTATATCTAAAAATTGAATTAAAATTAAATCGGAACAATCGCCAACGCTATTAGTTATTACATTTTCTTAACTCTGGTTGTGTTCAAACCGCAAAAAACATCATTTGGCTATCTTGTATATGCGAAATAGTAAATTTAAATCATATTCGAATAATAGATAACAGTAATAGAGTGAGATATAATAATTTTTTTAAAAAACAATTTATAAGAAAAATTTTAAAAATAATTTACAGTACATCAAATGTACTTCAAAAATTAAATTGGAATCAAATCGGACAAAGCAATAATGATTAATTGTTTTATTATCTTAACCCTGATTATGTCCAAAACTTAAATAGGATCATTTGAATCATCTTGTATAACCTAAATATTAATTTTAAAATAAATTTGAATAATAGATAACCGTAATTGAGTGAGATACGACTATTTTTTTTTAAACACAATATATCAAAATATTTTTAAAAATCATTCGTTAATCAAATTATATCTAAAAATTGAATTAAAATTAAATCTTAACAATCGGCAACGCTATTAGTTATTACATTTTCTTCACTCTGGTTGTGTTCAAACCGCAAAAAACATCATTTGGCTATCTTGTATATGGGAAATAGTAAATTTAAATTATATTCGAATAATAGATATCAGTAATAGAGTGAGATATAATTATTTTTTTAAAAAACTATTCATTAGAAAAATTTTAAAAATAATTTACAGCCCATCAAATGAACTTCAAAGATTAAATTAGAATCAAATCGGACAATGCAATAATGATTAATTGTTCTATTTTCTTAACCCTGGTTATGTCCAAAACTTAAAAAGGATCATTTGAGTCATCTTGTATAACCTAAATATTAATTTTAAAATAAATTTGAATAATAGATAACCATAATTGAGTGAGATATGACTATTTTTTTTAAACACAATATATTAAAATATTTTTAAAAATCATTTAGGGTTAATCAAATTATATCTAAAAATTAAATTAAAATTAAATCGGAACAATCGTTAGCGCGAAGAGTTATTATATTTTCTTAATTCTGGTTGTGTTCAAACCGTAAAAAACATCATTTGGCTATCTTGTATATGCGAAATTGTAAATTTAAATTATATTCGAATAATAGATATTAGTAATAGAGTGAGATATATTTATTTTTTTCGAAAACAATTCATAAGAAAAATTTTAAAAATAATTTACAGCCCATCAAATGAACTTCAAAAATTAAATTGGAGTCAAATCAGACAATGCCATAATGATTACTTGTTCTATTTTCTTAACCCTGGTTATGTCCAAAACTTAAAAAGGATCATTTGAGTCATCTTGTATAACCTAAATATTAATTTTAAAATAAATTTGAATAATATATAACCATAATTGAGTGAGATATGACTATTTTTTTTAAACACAATATATTAAAATATTTTCAAAAATCATTTATGGTTAATCAAATTATATCTATAAATTAAATCGGAACAATCGTTAATGCGAAGAGTTATTATATTTTCTTAATTCTGGTTGTGTTCAAACCGCAAAAAACATCATTTCGCTATCTTGTATATGCGAAATTGTAAATTTAAATTATATTCGAATAATAGATATTAGTAATAGAGTGAGATATATTTATTTTTTTAGAAAACAATTTATAAGAAAAATTTTAAAAATAATTTACAGCCCATCAAATGAACTTCAAAGATTAAATTGGAATCAAATCGGACAATGCAATAATGATTAATTGTTCTATTTTCTTAACCCTGGTTATGTCCAAAACTTAAAAAGGATCATTTGAGTCATCTTGTATAACCTAAATATTAATTTTAAAATAAATTTGAATAATATATAACCATAATTGAGTGAGATATGACTATTTTTTTTAAACACAATATATTAAAATATTTTCAAAAATCATTTATGGTTAATCAAATTATATCTATAAATTAAATCGGAACAATCGTTAATGCGAAGAGTTATTATATTTTCTTAATTCTGGTTGTGTTCAAACCGCAAAAAACATCATTTCGCTATCTTGTATATGCGAAATATTAAATTTAAATTATATTCGAATAATAGATATCAGTAATAGAGTGAGATATAATAATTTTTTTAAAAAACAATTTATAAGAAAAATTTTTATAATAATTTACAGTACATCAAATGAACTTCAAAAATTAAATTGGAGTCAAATCAGACAATGCCATAATGATTAATTGTTCTATATTCTTAACCCTGGTTATGTCCAAAACTTAAAAAGGATCATTTGTGTCATCTTGTATTACCTAAATATTAATTTTAAAATAAATTTGAATAATAGATAACCGTCATTGAGTGAGATATGACTATTTTTTTTAAACACAATACATTAAAATCTTTTTAAAAATCATTTAGGGTTAATCAAATTTTATCTAAAAATTAAATTTAAATTAAATCGGAACAATCGTTAACGCTATTAGTTATTACATTTTCTTAACTCTGGTTGTGTTTAAACCGTAAAAAACATCATTTGGCTATCTTGTATATGCGAAATTGTAAATATAAATTATATTCGAATAATAGATAACAGTAATAGAGTGAGATATAATAATTTTTTTAAAAAACAATTTATAAGAAAAATTTTAAAAATAATTTACAGTACATCAAATGAACTTCAAAAATTAAATTGGAGTCAAATCAGACAATGCCATAATGATTAATTGTACTATTTTCTAAACCCTGGTTATGTCCAAAACTTAAAAAGGATCATTCGAGTCATCTTGTATAACCTAAATATGAATTTATAATAAATTTGAATAATAAGTAACCTTAATTGAGTGAGATATGACTATTTTTTCAAACACAATACATTAAAATATTTTTAAAAATCATTTAGGGTTAATCAAATTATATCTAAAAATTAAATCGGAACAGTCGTTAACGCTATTATTTATTACATTTTCTTAACTCTGGTTATGTCCAAAACTTAAAAAGGATCATTTGGGTCATCTTGTATAACCTAAATATTAATTTTAAAATAAATTTGAATAATAGATAACCGTAATTGAGTGAGATATGACTATTTTTTTTAAACACAATACATCAAAATATTTTTAAAAATCATTTAGGGTTAATCAAATTATATCTGAAAATTGAATTAAAATTAAATCGGAACAATCGCCAACGCTATTAGTTATTACATTTTCTTAACTCTGGTTGTGTTCAAACCGCAAAAAACATCATTTGACTATCTTGTATATGCGAAATAGTAAGTTTAAATTATAATCGAATAATAGATATAAGTAATAGGGTGAGATATAATTATTTTTTTTAAAAACAATTCATAAGAAAAATTTTAAAATCAATTTTTAGTACATCAAATGAACTTCAAAGATTAAATTGGAATCAAATCGGACAATGCTATAATGATTAATTGTTCTATTTTCTTAACCCTGGTTATGTCCAAAACTTAAAAAGGATCATTCGAGTCATCTTGTATAACCTAAATATTAATTTTAAATTAAATTTTAATAATAGATAACCGTAATTGAGTGAGATATGACTATTTTTTTTAAACACAATATATCAAAATATTTTTAAAAATCATTCGTTAATCAAATTATATCTAAAAATTGAATTAAAATTAAATCGCAACAATCGTCAACGCTATTAGTTATTACATTTTCTTAACTCTGGTTGTGTTCAAACCGCAAAAAACATCATTTGGCTATCTTGTATATGCGAAATAGTAAATTTAAATTATATTCGAATAATAGATATCAGTAATAGAGTGAGATATAGTTATTTTTTTAAAAAACAATTCATACGAAAAATTTTAAAAATAATTTACAGTCCATCAAATGAACTTCAAAGATTAAATTGGAATCAAATCGGATAATGCTATAATGATTAATTGTTATATTTTCTTAACCCTGGTTATGTCCAAAACTTAAAAAGGATCAATTGAGTCAACTTGTATAACATAAATATTAATTTTAAAATAAATTTGAATAATAGATAACCGTAATTGAGTGAGATATGACTTTTTTTTTTAAACACAATATATCAAAATATTTTTGAAAATCATTTAGGGTTAAAAAATTATATCTAAAAATTGAATTAAAATTAAATCGGAACAATCGCCAACGCTATTAGTTATTACATTTTCTTTACTCTGGTTGTGTTCAAACCGCAAAAAACATCATTTGGCTATCTTGTATATGCGAAATAGTAAGTTTAAATTATAATCGAATAATAGATATAAGTAATAGGGTGAGATATAATTATTTTTTTTAAAAACAATTCATAAGAAAAATTTTAAAATCAATTTTTAGTACACCAAATGAACTTCAAAGATTAAATTGGAATCAAATCGGACAATGCTATAATGATTAATTGTTCTATTTTCTTAACCCTGGTTATGTCCAAAACTTAAAAAGGATCATTCGAGTCATCTTGTATAACCTAAATATTAATTTTAAATTAAATTTTAATAATAGATAACCGTAATTGAGTGAGATATGACTATTTTTTTTAAACACAATATATCAAAATATTTTTAAAAATCATTCGTTAATCAAATTATATCTAAAAATTGAATTAAAATTAAATCGCAACAATCGTCAACGCTATTAGTTATTACATTTTCTTAACTCTGGTTGTGTTCAAACCGCAAAAAACATCATTTGGCTATCTTGTATATGCGAAATTGTAAATTTAAATTATATTCGAATAATAGATATTAGTAATAGAGTGAGATATATTTATTTTTTTAGAAAACAATTCATAAGAAAAATTTTAAAAATAATTTACAGCCCATCAAATGAACTTCAAAGATTAAATTGGAATCAAATCGGACAATGCTATAATGATTACTTGTTCTATTTTCTTAACCCTGGTTATGTCCAAAACTTAAATAGGATCATTTCAGTCATCTTGTATAACCTAAATATTAATATTAAATTAAACTTTAATAATAGATAACCGTAATTCAGTGAGATATGACTATTTTTTTTAAACACAATATATCAAAATATTTTTAAAAATCATTCGTTAATAAAATTATATCTAAAAATTGAATTAAAATTAAATCGGAACAATCGCCAACGCTATTAGTTATTACATTTTCTTAACTCTGGTTGTGTTCAAACCGCAAAAAACATCATTTGACTATCTTGTATATGCGAAATAGTAAATTTAAATTATATTCGAATAATAGATATTAGTAATAGAGTGAGATATAGTTATTTTTTTAAAAAACAATTCATACGAAAAATTTTAAAAATAATTTACAGTCCATCAAATGAACTTCAAAGATTAAATTGGAATCAAATCGGATAATGCTATAATGATTAATTGTTATATTTTCTTAACCCTGGTTATGTCCAAAACTTAAAAAGGATCAATTGAGTCAACTTGTATAACCTAAATATTAATTTTAAAATAAATTTGAATAACAGATAACCGTAATTGAGTGAGATATGACTTTTTTTTTTAAACACAATATATCAAAATATTTTTGAAAATCATTTAGGGTTAATCAAATTATATCTAAAAATTGAATTAAAATTAAATCGGAACAATCGCCAACGCTATTAGTTATTACATTTTCTTAACTCTGGTTGTGTTCAAACCGCAAAAAACATCATTTGGCTATCTTGTATATGCGAAATAGTAAATTTAAATCATATTCGAATAATAGATAACAGTAATAAAGTGAGATATAATATTTTTTTTAAAAAACAATTCATAAGAAAAATTTTAAAAATAATTTACAGTACATCAAATGTACTTCAAAAATTAAATTGGAATCAAATCGGACAAAGCAATAATGATTAATTGTTTTATTATCTTAACCCTGATTATGTCCAAAACTTAAATAGGATCATTTGAATCATCTTGTATAACCTAAATATTAATTTTAAAATAAATTTGAATAATAGATAACCGTAATTGAGTGAGATACGACTATTTTTTTTTAAACACAATATATCAAAATATTTTTAAAAATCATTCGTTAATCAAATTATATCTAAAAATTGAATTAAAATTAAATCTTAACAATCGGCAACGCTATTAGTTATTACATTTTCTTCACTCTGGTTGTGTTCAAACCGCAAAAAACATCATTTGGCTATCTTGTATATGGGAAATAGTAAATTTAAATTATATTCGAATAATAGATATCAGTAATAGAGTGAGATATAATTATTTTTTTAAAAAACTATTCATTAGAAAAATTTTAAAAATAATTTACAGCCCATCAAATGAACTTCAAAGATTAAATTGGAATCAAATCGGACAATGCAATAATGATTAATTGTTCTATTTTCTTAACCCTGGTTTTGTCCAAAACTTAAAAAGGATCATTTGAGTCATCTTGTATAACCTAAATATTAATTTTAAAATAAATTTGAATAATAGATAACCATAATTGAGTGAGATATGACTATTTTTTTTAAACACAATATATTAAAATATTTTTAAAAATCATTTAAGGTTAATCAAATTATATCTAAAAATTAAATTAAAATTAAATCGGAACAATCGTTAACGCGAAGAGTTATTATATTTTCTTAATTCTGGTTGTGTTCAAACCGTAAAAAACATCATTTGGCTATCTTGTATATGCGAAATTGTAAATTTAAATTATATTCGAATAATAGATATTAGTAATAGAGTGAGATATATTTATTTTTTTCGAAAACAATTCATAAGAAAAATTTTAAAAATAATTTACAGCCCATCAAATGAACTTCAAAAATTAAATTGGAGTCAAATCAGACAATGCCATAATGATTACTTGTTCTATTTTCTTAACCCTGGTTATGTCCAAAACTTAAAAAGGATCATTTGGGTCATCTTTCATAACCTAGATTTTAATTTTAAAATAAATTTGAATAATAGGTAAGCGTAATTGAGCGAGATATGACTATTTTTTTTAAACGCAATACATCAAAATATTTTAAAAAATTACTTAGGGTTAAACAAATTATATCTAAAAATTAAATTGAAATCATATCGGAACAATAGCTATAGGTAATAGAAATCTATTTTCATTATTCTGGTTATGTCCAAAACTTAAAAAGGATCAATTGAGTCATCTTGTATAACCTAAATATTAATTTTAAAATAAATTTGAATAATAGATAACCGTAATTGAGTGAGATATGACTATTTTTTTTAAACACAATACATCAAAATATTTTTAAAAATCATTTAGGGTTAATTAAATTATATCTGAAAATTGAATTAAAACTAAATCGGAACAATCGCCAACGCTATTAGTTATTACATTTTCTTAACTCTGGTTGTGTTCAAACCGCAAAAAACAGCATTTGGCTATCTTGTATATGCGAAATAGTAAATTTAAATTATATTCGAATAATAGATATCAGTAATAGAGTGAGATATAGTTATTTTTTTAAAAAACAATTCATACGAAAAATTTTAAAAATAATTTACAGTCCATCAAATGAACTTCAAAGATTAAATTGGAATCAAATCGGATAATGCTATAATGATTAATTGTTATATTTTCTTAACCCTGGTTATGTCCAAAACTTAAAAAGGATCAATTGAGTCAACTTGTATAACCTAAATATTAATTTTAAAATAAATTTGAATAATAGATAACCGTAATTGAGTGAGATATGACTTTTTTTTTTTAAACACAATATATCAAAATATTTTTGAAAATCATTTAGGGTTAATCAAATTATATCTAAAAATTGAATTAAAATTAAATCGGAACAATCGCCAACGCTATTAGTTATTACATTTTCTTAACTCTGGTTGTGTTCAAACCGCAAAAAAAACATCATTTGGCTATCTTGTATATGCGAAATAGTAAATTTAAATTATATTCGAATAATAGATATCAGTAATAGAGTGAGATATAGTTATTTTTTTAAAAAACAATTTATAAGAAAAATTTTAAAAATAATTTACAGTCCATCAAATGAACTTCAAAGATTAAATAGGAATCAAATCGGACAATGCTATAATGATTAATTGTTATATTTTCTTAACCCTGGTTATGTCCAAAACTTAAAAAGGATCAATTGAGTCAACTTGTATAACCTAAATATTAATTTTAAAATAAATTTGAATAATAGATAACCGTAATTGTGTGAGATATGACTATTTTTGTAAAACATAATACTTAAAATTATTTTTAAAAATTATTTAGGGTTAATCAAATTATATCTAAATATTAAATTATAATTAAATCGGAACAATCGCCAACGCTTCTAGTTATTACATTTTCTTAACTCTGGTTGTGTTCAAACCGCAAAAAACATCATTTGGCTATCTTGTATATGCGAAATAGTAAATTTAAATTATATTCGAATAATAGATAACAGTAATAGAGTGAGATATAATAATTTTTTTAAAAAACAATTCATTAGAAAAATTTTAAAAATAATTTACAGTCCATCAAATGAACTTCAAAAATTAAATTGGAATGAAATCGGACTATGCAATAATGATTAATTGTTCTATTTTCTTAACCCTGGTTATGTCCAAAACTTAAAAAGGATCATTTGAGTCATCTTCTATAACCTAAATATTAATTTTAAAATAAATTTGAATAATAGATAACCATAATTGAGTGAGATATGACTATTTTTTTTAAACACAATATATTAAAATATTTTTAAAAATCATTTAGGGTTAATCAAATTATATCTAAAAATTAAATTAAAATTAAATCGGAACAATCGTTAACGCGAAGAGTTATTATATTTTCTTAATTCTGGTTGTGTTCAAACCGTAAAAAACATCATTTGGCTATCTTGTATATGCGAAATTGTAAATTTAAATTATATTCGAATAATAGATATTAGTAATAGAGTGAGATATATTTATTTTTTTAGAAAACAATTCATAAGAAAAATTTTAAAAATAATTTACAGCCCATCAAATGAACTTCAAAGATTAAATTGGAATCAAATCGGACAATGCTATAATGATTACTTGTTCTATTTTCTTAACCCTGGTTATGTCCAAAACTTAAATAGGATCATTTGAGTCATCTTGTATAACCTAAATATTAATATTAAATTAAACTTTAATAATAGATAACCGTAATTCAGTGAGATATGACTATTTTTTTTAAACACAATATATCAAAATATTTTTAAAAATCATTCGTTAATAAAATTATATCTAAAAATTGAATTAAAATTAAATCGGAACAATCGCCAACGCTATTAGTTATTACATTTTCTTAACTCTGGTTGTGTTCAAACCGCAAAAAACATCATTTGGCTATCTTGTATATGCGAAATAGTAAATTTAAATTATATTTGAATAATAGATATCAGTAATAGAGTGAGATATAGTTATTTTTTTAAAAAACAATTCATAAGAAAAATTTTAAAAATAATTTACAGTCCATCAAATGAACTTCAAAGATTAAATTGGAATCAAATCGGACAATGCAATAATGATTAATTGTTCTATTTTCTTAACCCTGGTTATGTCTAAAACTTAAAAAGGATCATTTGAGTCATCTTGTATAACCTAAATATTAATTTTAAAATAAATTTGAATAATAGATAACCATAATTGTGTGAGATATGACTATTTTTGTAAAACATAATACTTAAAATTATTTTTAAAAATTATTTAGGGTTAATCAAATTATATCTAAATATTAAATTATAATTAAATCGGAACAATCGCCAACGCTATTAGTTATAACATTTTCTTCACTCTGGTTGTGTTCAAACCGCAAAAAACATCATTTGGCTATCTTGTATATGGGAAATAGTAAATTTAAATTATATTCGAATAATAGATATCAGTAATAGAGTGAGATATAATTATTTTTTTAAAAAACTATTCATTAGAAAAATTTTAAAAATAATTTACAGCCCATCAAATGAACTTCAAAGATTAAATTGGAATCAAATCGGACAATGCAATAATGATTAATTGTTCTATTTTCTTAACCCTGGTTATGTCCAAAACTTAAAAAGGATCATTTGAGTCATCTTGTATAACCTAAATATTAATTTTAAAATAAATTTGAATAATAGATAACCATAATTGAGTGAGATATGACTATTTTTTTAAACACAATATATTAAAATATTTTTAAAAATCATTTAGGGTTAATCAAATTATATCTAAAAATTAAATTAAAATTAAATCGGAACAATCGTTAACGCGAAGAGTTATTATATTTTCTTAATTCTGATTGTGTTCAAACCGTAAAAAACATCATTTGGCTATCTTGTATATGCGAAATTGTAAATTTAAATTATATTCGAATAATAGATATTAGTAATAGAGTGAGATATATTTATTTTTTTCGAAAACAATTCATAAGAAAAATTTTAAAAATAATTTACAGCCCATCAAATGAACTTCAAAAATTAAATTGGAGTCAAATCAGACAATGCCATAATGATTACTTGTTCTATTTTCTTAACCCTGGTTATGTCCAAAACTTAAAAAGGATCATTTGGGTCATCTTTCATAACCTAGATATTAATTTTAAAATAAATTTGAATAATAGATAAGCGTAATTGAGCGAGATATGACTATTTTTTTTAAACGCAATACATCAAAATATTTTAAAAAATTACTTAGGGTTAAACAAATTATATCTAAAAATTAAATTGAAATCATATCGGAACAATAGCTATAGGTAATAGAAATCTATTTTCATTATTCTGGTTATGTCCAAAACTTAAAAAGGATCAATTGAGTCACCTTGTATAACCTAAATATTAATTTTAAAATAAATTTGAATAATAGATAACCGTAATTGAGTGAGATATGACTATTTTTTTTAAACACAATACATTAAAATCTTTTTAAAAATCATTTAGGGTTAATCAAATTTTATCTAAAAATTAAATTTAAATTAAATCGGAACAATCGTTAACGCTATTAGTTATTACATTTTCTTAACTCTGGTTGTGTTTAAACCGTAAAAAACATCATTTGGCTATCTTGTATATGCGAAATTGTAAATATAAATTATATTCGAATAATAGATAACAGTAATAGAGTGAGATATAATAATTTTTTTAAAAAACAATTTATAAGAAAAATTTTAAAAATAATTTACAGTACATCAAATGAACTTCAAAAATTAAATTGGAGTCAAATCAGACAATGCCATAATGATTAATTGTACTATTTTCTAAACCCTGGTTATGTCCAAAACTTAAAAAGGATCATTCGAGTCATCTTGTATAACCTAAATATGAATTTATAATAAATTTGAATAATAAGTATCCTTAATTGAGTGAGATATGACTATTTTTTCAAACACAATACATTAAAATATTTTTAAAAATCATTTAGGGTTAATCAAATTATATCTAAAAATTAAATCGGAACAGTCGTTAACGCTATTATTTATTACATTTTCTTAACTCTGGTTATGTCCAAAACTTAAAAAGGATCATTTGGGTCATCTTGTATAACCTAAATATTAATTTTAAAATAAATTTGAATAATAGATAACCGTAATTGAGTGAGATATGACTATTTTTTTTAAACACAATACATCAAAATATTTTTAAAAATCATTTAGGGTTAATCAAATTATATCTGAAAATTGAATTAAAATTAAATCGGAACATTCGCCAACGCTATTAGTTATAACATTTTCTTAACTCTGGTTGTGTTCAAACCGCAAAAAACATCATTTGGCTATCTTGTATATGCGAAATAGTAAGTTTAAATTATAATCGAATAATAGATATAAGTAATAGGGTGAGATATAATTATTTTTTTTAAAAACAATTCATAAGAAAAATTTTAAAATCAATTTTTAGTACATCAAATGAACTTCAAAGATTAAATTGGAATCAAATCGGACAATGCTATAATGATTAATTGTTCTATTTTCTTAACCCTGGTTATGTCCAAAACTTAAAAAGGATCATTCGAGTCATCTTGTATAACCTAAATATTAATTTTAAATTAAATTTTAATAATAGATAACCGTAATTGAGTGAGATATGACTATTTTTTTTAAACACAATATATCAAAATATTTTTAAAAATCATTCGTTAATCAAATTATATCTAAAAATTGAATTAAAATTAAATCGCAACAATCGTCAACGCTATTAGTTATTACATTTTCTTAACTCTGGTTGTGTTCAAACCGCAAAAAACATCTTTTGGCTATCTTGTATATGCGAAATAGTAAATTTAAATTATATTCGAATAATAGATATCAGTAATAGAGTGAGATATAGTTATTTTTTTAAAAAACAATTCATACGAAAAATTTTAAAAATAATTTACAGTCCATCAAATGAACTTCAAAGATTAAATTGGAATCAAATCGGATAATGCTATAATGATTAATTGTTATATTTTCTTAACCCTGGTTATGTCCAAAACTTAAAAAGGATCAATTGAGTCAACTTGTATAACCTAAATATTAATTTTAAAATAAATTTGAATAATAGATAACCGTAATTGAGTGAGATATGACTTTTTTTTTTAAACACAATATATCAAAATATTTTTGAAAATCATTTAGGGTTAAAAAATTATATCTAAAAATTGAATTAAATTTAAATCGGAACAATCGCCAACGCTATTAGTTATTACATTTTCTTAACTCTGGTTGTGTTCAAACCGCAAAAAACATCATTTGGCTATCTTGTATATGCGAAATAGTAAATTTAAATCATATTCGAATAATAGATAACAGTAATAGAGTGAGATATAATAATTTTTTTAAAAAACAATTTATAAGAAAAATTTTAAAAATAATTTACAGTACATCAAATGTACTTCAAAAATTAAATTGGAATCAAATCGGACAAAGCAATAATGATTAATTGTTTTATTATCTTAACCCTGATTATGTCCAAAACTTAAAAAGGATCATTTGAGTCATCTTGTATAACCTAAATATTAATTTTAAAATAAATTTGAATAATAGATAACCATAATTGAGTGAGATATGACTATTTTTTTTAAACACAATATATTAAAATATTTTTAAAAATCATTTAGGGTTAATCAAATTATATCTAAAAATTAAATTAAAATTAAATCGGAACAATCGTTAACGCGAAGAGTTATTATATTTTCTTAATTCTGGTTGTGTTCAAACCGTAAAAAACATCATTTGGCTATCTTGTATATGCGAAATTGTAAATTTAAATTATATTCGAATAATAGATATTAGTAATAGAGTGAGATATATTTATTTTTTTCGAAAACAATTCATAAGAAAAATTTTAAAAATAATTTACAGCCCATCAAATGAACTTCAAAAATTAAATTGGAGTCAAATCAGACAATGCCATAATGATTACTTGTTCTATTTTCTTAACCCTGGTTATGTCCAAAACTTAAAAAGGATCATTTGGGTCATCTTTCATAACCTAGATATTAATTTTAAAATAAATTTGAATAATAGATAAGCGTAATTGAGCGAGATATGACTATTTTTTTTAAACGCAATACATCAAAATATTTTAAAAAATTACTTAGGGTTAAACAAATTATATCTAAAAATTAAATTGAAATCATATCGGAACAATAGCTATAGGTAATAGAAATCTATTTTCATTATTCTGGTTATGTCCAAAACTTAAAAAGGATCAATTGAGTCATCTTGTATAACCTAAATATTAATTTTAAAATAAATTTGAATAATAGATAACCGTAATTGAGTGAGATATGACTATTTTTTTTAAACACAATACATCAAAATATTTTTAAAAATCATTTAGGGTTAATCAAATTATATCTGAAAATTGAATTAAAATTAAATCGGAACAATCGCCAACGCTATTAGTTATTACATTTTCTTAACTCTGGTTGTGTTCAAACCGCAAAAAACAGCATTTGGCTATCTTGTATATGCGAAATAGTAAGTTTAAATTATAATCGAATAATAGATATTAGTAATAGAGTGAGATATATTTATTTTTTTAGAAAACAATTCATAAGAAAAATTTTAAAAATAATTTACAGTCCATCAAATGAACTTCAAAGATTAAATTGGAATCAAATCGGACAATGCTATAATGATTAATTGTTCTATTTTCTTAACCCTGGTTATGTCCAAAACTTAAAAAGGATCATTCGAGTCATCTTGTATAACCTAAATATTAATTTTAAATTAAATTTTAATAATAGATAACCGTAATTGAGTGAGATATGACTATTTTTTTTAAACACAATATATCAAAATATTTTTAAAAATCGTTCGTTAATCAAATTATATCTAAAAATTGAATTAAAATTAAATCGCAACAATCGCCAACGCTATTAGTTATTACATTTTCTTAACTCTGGTTGTGTTCAAACCGCAAAAAACATCATTTGGCTATCTTGTATATGCGAAATAGTAAATTTAAATTATATTCGAATAATAGATATCAGTAATAGAGTGAGATATAGTTATTTTTTTAAAAAACAATTCATAAGAAAAATTTTAAAAATAATTTACAGTCCATCAAATGAACTTCAAAGATTAAATTGGAATCAAATCGGACAATGCTATAATGATTAATTGTTATATTTTCTTAACCGTGGTTATGTCCAAAACTTAAAAACGATCAATTGAGTCAACTTGTATAACCTAAATATTAATTTTAAAATAAATTTGAACAATAGATAACCGTAATTGTGTGAGATATGACTATTTTTGTAAAACATAATACTTAAAATTATTTTTAAAAATTATTTAGGGTTAATCAAATTATATCTAAATATTAAATTATAATTAAATCGGAACAATCGCCAACGCTTTTAGTTATTACATTTTCTTAACTCTGGTTGTGTTCAAACCGCAAAAAACATCATTTGGCTATCTTGTATATGCGAAATAGTAAATTTAAATTATATTCGAATAATAGATAACAGTAATAGAGTGAGATATAATATTTTTTTTAAAAAACAATTCATTAGAAATATTTTAAAAATAATTTACAGTCCATCAAATGAACTTCAAAAATTAAATTGGAATGAAATCGGACTATGCAAGAATGATTAATTGTTCTATTTTCTTAACCCTGGTTATGTCCAAAACTTAAAAAGGATCATTTGAGTCATCTTCTATAACCTAAATATTAATTTTAAAATAAATTTGAATAATAGATAACCGTAATTGAGTGAGATATGACTTTTTTTTTTAAACACAATATATCAAAATATTTTTGAAAATCATTTAGGGTTAAAAAATTATATCTAAAAATTGAATTAAATTTAAATCGGAACAATCGCCAACGCTATTAGTTATTACATTTTCTTAACTCTGGTTGTGTTCAAACCGCAAAAAACATCATTTGGCTATCTTGTATATGCGAAATAGTAAATTTAAATCATATTCGAATAATAGATAACAGTAATAGAGTGAGATATAATAATTTTTTTAAAAAACAATTTATAAGAAAAATTTTAAAAATAATTTACAGTACATCAAATGTACTTCAAAAATTAAATTGGAATCAAATCGGACAAAGCAATAATGATTAATTGTTTTATTATCTTAACCCTGATTATGTCCAAAACTTAAAAAGGATCATTTGAGTCATCTTGTATAACCTAAATATTAATTTTAAAATAAATTTGAATAATAGATAACCATAATTGAGTGAGATATGACTATTTTTTTTAAACACAATATATTAAAATATTTTTAAAAATCATTTAGGGTTAATCAAATTATATCTAAAAATTAAATTAAAATTAAATCGGAACAATCGTTAACGCGAAGAGTTATTATATTTTCTTAATTCTGGTTGTGTTCAAACCGTAAAAAACATCATTTGGCTATCTTGTATATGCGAAATTGTAAATTTAAATTATATTCGAATAATAGATATTAGTAATAGAGTGAGATATATTTATTTTTTTCGAAAACAATTCATAAGAAAAATTTTAAAAATAATTTACAGCCCATCAAATGAACTTCAAAAATTAAATTGGAGTCAAATCAGACAATGCCATAATGATTACTTGTTCTATTTTCTTAACCCTGGTTATGTCCAAAACTTAAAAAGGATCATTTGGGTCATCTTTCATAACCTAGATATTAATTTTAAAATAAATTTGAATAATAGATAAGCGTAATTGAGCGAGATATGACTATTTTTTTTAAACGCAATACATCAAAATATTTTAAAAAATTACTTAGGGTTAAACAAATTATATCTAAAAATTAAATTGAAATCATATCGGAACAATAGCTATAGGTAATAGAAATCTATTTTCATTATTCTGGTTATGTCCAAAACTTAAAAAGGATCAATTGAGTCATCTTGTATAACCTAAATATTAATTTTAAAATAAATTTGAATAATAGATAACCGTAATTGAGTGAGATATGACTATTTTTTTTAAACACAATACATCAAAATATTTTTAAAAATCATTTAGGGTTAATCAAATTATATCTGAAAATTGAATTAAAATTAAATCGGAACAATCGCCAACGCTATTAGTTATTACATTTTCTTAACTCTGGTTGTGTTCAAACCGCAAAAAACATCATTTGGCTATCTTGTATATGCGAAATAGTAAATTTAAATCATATTCGAATAATAGATAACAGTAATAGAGTGAGATATAATATTTTTTTTAAAAAACAATTCATAAGAAAAATTTTAAAAATAATTTACAGTACATCAAATGTACTTCAAAAATAAATTGGAATCAAATCGGACAAAGCAATAATGATTAATTGTTTTATTATCTTAACCCTGATTATGTCCAAAACTTAAATAGGATCATTTGAGTCATCTTCTATAACCTAAATATTAATTTTAAAATAAATTTGAATAATAGATAACCATAATTGAGTGAGATATGACTATTTTTTTTAAACACAATATATTAAAATATTTTTAAAAATCATTTAGGGTTAATCAAATTATATCTAAAAATTAAATTAAAATTAAATCGGAACAATCGTTAACGCGAAGAGTTATTACATTTTCTTAACTCTGGTTGTGTTCAAACCGCAAAAAACATCATTTGGCTATCTTGTATATGCGAAATAGTAAATTTAAATCATATTCGAATAATAGATAACAGTAATAGAGTGAGATATAATATTTTTTTTAAAAAACAATTCATAAGAAAAATTTTAAAAATAATTTACAGTACATCAAATGTACTTCAAAAATAAATTGGAATCAAATCGGACAAAGCAATAATGATTAATTGTTTTATTATCTTAACCCTGATTATGTCCAAAACTTAAATAGGATCATTTGAATCATCTTGTATAACCTAAATATTAATTTTAAAATAAATTTGAATAATAGATAACCGTAATTGAGTGAGATACGACTATTTTTTTTTAAACACAATATATCAAAATATTTTTAAAAATCATTCGTTAATCAAATTATATCTAAAAATTGATTTAAAATTAAATCTTAACAATCGGCAACGCTATTAGTTATTACATTTTCTTCACTCTGGTTGTGTTCAAACCGCAAAAAACATCATTTGGCTATCTTGTATATGGGAAATAGTAAATTTAAATTATATTCGAATAATAGATATCAGTAATAGAGTGAGATATAATTATTTTTTTAAAAAACTATTCATTAGAAAAATTTTAAAAATAATTTACAGCCCATCAAATGAACTTCAAAGATTAAATTGGAATCAAATCGGACAATGCTATAATGATTACTTGTTCTATTTTCTTAACCCTGGTTATGTCCAAAACTTAAATAGGATCATTTGAGTCATCTTCTATAACCTAAATATTAATTTTAAAATAAATTTGAATAATAGATAACCATAATTGAGTGAGATATGACTATTTTTTTTAAACACAATATATTAAAATATTTTTAAAAATCATTTAGGGTTAATCAAATTATATCTAAAAATTAAATTAAAATTAAATCGGAACAATCGTTAACGCGAAGAGTTATTATATTTTCTTAATTCTGGTTGTGTTCAAACCGTAAAAAACATCATTTGGCTATCTTGTATATGCGAAATTGTAAATTTAAATTATATTCGAATAATAGATATTAGTAATAGAGTGAGATATATTTATTTTTTTAGAAAACAATTCATAAGAAAAATTTTAAAAATAATTTACAGCCCATCAAATGAACTTCAAAGATTAAATTGGAATCAAATCGGACAATGCTATAATGATTACTTGTTCTATTTTCTTAACCCTGGTTATGTCCAAAACTTAAATAGGATCATTTGAGTCATCTTGTATAACCTAAATATTAATATTAAATTAAACTTTAATAATAGATAACCGTAATTCAGTGAGATATGACTATTTTTTTTAAACACAATATATCAAAATATTTTTAAAAATCATTCGTTAATAAAATTATATCTAAAAATTGAATTAAAATTAAATCGGAACAATCGCCAACGCTATTAGTTATTACATTTTCTTAACTCTGGTTGTGTTCAAACCGCAAAAAACATCATTTGACTATCTTGTATATGCGAAATAGTAAATTTAAATTATATTCGAATAATAGATATTAGTAATAGAGTGAGATATAGTTATTTTTTTAAAAAACAATTCATACGAAAAATTTTAAAAATAATTTACAGTCCATCAAATGAACTTCAAAGATTAAATTGGAATCAAATCGGATAATGCTATAATGATTAATTGTTATATTTTCTTAACCCTGGTTATGTCCAAAACTTAAAAAGGATCAATTGAGTCAACTTGTATAACCTAAATATTAATTTTAAAATAAATTTGAATAATAGATAACCGTAATTGAGTGAGATATGACTTTTTTTTTTAAACACAATATATCAAAATATTTTTGAAAATCATTTAGGGTTAATCAAATTATATCTAAAAATTGAATTAAAATTAAATCGGAACAATCGCCAACGCTATTAGTTATTACATTTTCTTAACTCTGGTTGTGTTCAAACCGCAAAAAACATCATTTGGCTATCTTGTATATGCGAAATAGTAAATTTAAATCATATTCGAATAATAGATAACAGTAATAGAGTGAGATATAATATTTTTTTTAAAAAACAATTCATAAGAAAAATTTTAAAAATAATTTACAGTACATCAAATGTACTTCAAAAATTAAATTGGAATCAAATCGGACAAAGCAATAATGATTAATTGTTTTATTATCTTAACCCTGATTATGTCCAAAACTTAAATAGGATCATTTGAATCATCTTGTATAACCTAAATATTAATTTTAAAATAAATTTGAATAATAGATAACCGTAATTGAGTGAGATACGACTATTTTTTTTTAAACACAATATATCAAAATATTTTTAAAAATCATTCGTTAATCAAATTATATCTAAAAATTGAATTAAAATTAAATCTTAACAATCGGCAACGCTATTAGTTATTACATTTTCTTCACTCTGGTTGTGTTCAAACCGCAAAAAACATCATTTGGCTATCTTGTATATGGGAAATAGTAAATTTAAATTATATTCGAATAATAGATATCAGTAATAGAGTGAGATATAATTATTTTTTTAAAAAACTATTCATTAGAAAAATTTTAAAAATAATTTACAGCCCATCAAATGAACTTCAAAGATTAAATTGGAATCAAATCGGACAATGCAATAATGATTAATTGTTCTATTTTCTTAACCCTGGTTTTGTCCAAAACTTAAAAAGGATCATTTGAGTCATCTTGTATAACCTAAATATTAATTTTAAAATAAATTTGAATAATAGATAACCATAATTGAGTGAGATATGACTATTTTTTTTAAACACAATATATTAAAATATTTTTAAAAATCATTTAGGGTTAATCAAATTATATCTAAAAATTAAATTAAAATTAAATCGGAACAATCGTTAACGCGAAGAGTTATTATATTTTCTTAATTCTGGTTGTGTTCAAACCGTAAAAAACATCATTTGGCTATCTTGTATATGCGAAATTGTAAATTTAAATTATATTCGAATAATAGATATTAGTAATAGAGTGAGATATATTTATTTTTTTCGAAAACAATTCATAAGAAAAATTTTAAAAATAATTTACAGCCCATCAAATGAACTTCAAAAATTAAATTGGAGTCAAATCAGACAATGCCATAATGATTACTTGTTCTATTTTCTTAACCCTGGTTATGTCCAAAACTTAAAAAGGATCATTTGGGTCATCTTTCATAACCTAGATATTAATTTTAAAATAAATTTGAATAATAGGTAAGCGTAATTGAGCGAGATATGACTATTTTTTTTAAACGCAATACATCAAAATATTTTAAAAAATTACTTAGGGTTAAACAAATTATATCTAAAAATTAAATTGAAATCAAATCGGAACAATAGCTATAGGTAATAGAAATCTATTTTCATTATTCTGGTTATGTCCAAAACTTAAAAAGGATCAATTGAGTCATCTTGTATAACCTAAATATTAATTTTAAAATAAATTTGAATAATAGATAACCGTAATTGAGTGAGATATGACTATTTTTTTTAAACACAATACATCAAAATATTTTTAAAAATCATTTAGGGTTAATCAAATTATATCTGAAAATTGAATTAAAATTAAATCGGAACAATCGCCAACGCTATTAGCTATTACATTTTCTTAACTCTGGTTGTGTTCAAACCGCAAAAAACAGCATTTGGCTATCTTGTATATGCGAAATAGTAAGTTTAAATTATAATCGAATAATAGATATAAGTAATAGGGTGAGATATAATTATTTTTTTAAAAAACAATTCATAAGAAAAATTTTAAAATCAATTTTTAGTACATCAAATGAACTTCAAAGATTAAATTGGAATCAAGTCGGACATGGCTATAATGATTAATTGTTCTATTTTCTTAACCCTGGTTATGTCCAAAACTTAAAAAGGATCAATTGAGTCATCTTGTATAACCTAAATATTAATTTTAAAATAAATTTGAATAAAAGATAACCGTAAGTGAGTGAGATATGACTATTTTTTTAAAACATAATACATAAAATTATTTTTAAAAATTATTTAAGGTTAATCAAATTATATCTAAAAATTTAATTAAAATTAAATCGGAACAATCGCCAACGCTATTAGTTATTACATTTTCTTAACTCTGGTTGTGTTCAAACCTCAAAAAACAGCATTTGGCTATCTTGTATATGCGAAATAGTAAGTTTAAATTATAATCGAATAATAGATATTAGTAATAGAGTGAGATATATTTATTTTTTTAGAAAACAATTCATAAGAAAAATTTTAAAAATAATTTACAGTCCATCAAATGAACTTCAAAGATTAAATTGGAATCAAATCGGACAATGCTATAATGATTAATTGTTCTATTTTCTTAACCCTGGTTATGTCCAAAACCTAAAAAGGATCATTCGAGTCATCTTGTATAACCTAAATATTAATTTTAAATTAAATTTTAATAATAGATAACCGTAATTGAGTGAGATATGACTATTTTTTTTAAACACAATATATCAAAATATTTTTAAAAATCGTTCGTTAATCAAATTATATCTAAAAATTGAATTAAAATTAAATCGCAACAATCGCCAACGCTATTAGTTATTACATTTTCTTAACTCTGGTTGTGTTCAAACCGCAAAAAACATCATTTGGCTATCTTGTATATGCGAAATAGTAAATTTAAATTATATTCGAATAATAGATATCAGTAATAGAGTGAGATATAGTTATTTTTTTAAAAAACAATTCATAAGAAAAATTTTAAAAATAATTTACAGTCCATCAAATGAACTTCAAAGATTAAATTGGAATCAAATCGGACAATGCTATAATGATTAATTGTTATATTTTCTTAACCGTGGTTATGTCCAAAACTTAAAAACGATCAATTGAGTCAACTTGTATAACCTAAATATTAATTTTAAAATAAATTTGAATAATAGATAACCGTAATTGTGTGAGATATGACTATTTTTGTAAAACATAATACTTAAAATTATTTTTAAAAATTATTTAGGGTTAATCAAATTATATCTAAATATTAAATTATAATTAAATCGGAACAATCGCCAACGCTTTTAGTTATTACATTTTCTTAACTCTGGTTGTGTTCAAACCGCAAAAAACATCATTTGGCTATCTTGTATATGCGAAATAGTAAATTTAAATTATATTCGAATAATAGATAACAGTAATAGAGTGAGATATAATATTTTTTTTAAAAAACAATTCATTAGAAAAATTTTAAAAATAATTTACAGTCCATCAAATGAACTTCAAAAATTAAATTGGAATGAAATCGGACTATGCAAGAATGATTAATTGTTCTATTTTCTTAACCCTGGTTATGTCCAAAACTTAAAAAGGATCATTTGAGTCATCTTCTATAACCTAAATATTAATTTTAAAATAAATTTGAATAATAGATAACCATAATTGAGTGAGATATGACTATTTTTTTTAAACACAATATATTAAAATATTTTTAAAAATCATTTAGGGTTAATCAAATTATATCTAAAAATTAAATTAAAATTAAATCGGAACAATCGTTAACGCGAAGAGTTATTATATTTTCTTAATTCTGGTTGTGTTCAAACCGTAAAAAACATCATTTGGCTATCTTGTATATGCGAAATTGTAAATTTAAATTATATTCGAATAATAGATATTAGTAATAGAGTGAGATATATTTATTTTTTTAGAAAACAATTCATAAGAAAAATTTTAAAAATAATTTACAGCCCATCAAATGAACTTCAAAGATTAAATTGGAATCAAATCGGACAATGCTATAATGATTACTTGTTCTATTTTCTTAACCCTGGTTATGTCCAAAACTTAAATAGGATCATTTGAGTCATCTTGTATAACCTAAATATTAATATTAAATTAAACTTTAATAATAGATAACCGTAATTCAGTGAGATATGACTATTTTTTTTAAACACAATATATCAAAATATTTTTAAAAATCATTCGTTAATAAAATTATATCTAAAAATTGAATTAAAATTAAATCGGAACAATCGCCAACGCTATTAGTTATTACATTTTCTTAACTCTGGTTGTGTTCAAACCGCAAAAAACATCATTTGACTATCTTGTATATGCGAAATAGTAAATTTAAATTATATTCGAATAATAGATATTAGTAATAGAGTGAGATATAGTTATTTTTTTAAAAAACAATTCATACGAAAAATTTTAAAAATAATTTACAGTCCATCAAATGAACTTCAAAGATTAAATTGGAATCAAATCGGATAATGCTATAATGATTAATTGTTATATTTTCTTAACCCTGGTTATGTCCAAAACTTAAAAAGGATCAATTGAGTCAACTTGTATAACCTAAATATTAATTTTAAAATAAATTTGAATAACAGATAACCGTAATTGAGTGAGATATGACTTTTTTTTTTAAACACAATATATCAATATATTTTTGAAAATCATTTAGGGTTAATCAAATTATATCTAAAAATTGAATTAAAATTAAATCGGAACAATCGCCAACGCTATTAGTTATTACATTTTCTTAACTCTGGTTGTGTTCAAACCGCAAAAAACATCATTTGGCTATCTTGTATATGCGAAATAGTAAATTTAAATCATATTCGAATAATAGATAACAGTAATAGAGTGAGATATAATATTTTTTTTAAAAAACAATTCATAAGAAAAATTTTAAAAATAATTTACAGTACATCAAATGTACTTCAAAAATTAAATTGGAATCAAATCGGACAAAGCAATAATGATTAATTGTTTTATTATCTTAACCCTGATTATGTCCAAAACTTAAATAGGATCATTTGAATCATCTTGTATAACCTAAATATTAATTTTAAAATAAATTTGAATAATAGATAACCGTAATTGAGTGAGATACGACTATTTTTTTTTAAACACAATATATCAAAATATTTTTAAAAATCATTCGTTAATCAAATTATATCTAAAAATTGAATTAAAATTAAATCTTAACAATCGGCAACGCTATTAGTTATTACATTTTCTTCACTCTGGTTGTGTTCAAACCGCAAAAAACATCATTTGGCTATCTTGTATATGGGAAATAGTAAATTTAAATTATATTCGAATAATAGATATCAGTAATAGAGTGAGATATAATTATTTTTTTAAAAAACTATTCATTAGAAAAATTTTAAAAATAATTTACAGCCCATCAAATGAACTTCAAAGATTAAATTGGAATCAAATCGGACAATGCAATAATGATTAATTGTTCTATTTTCTTAACCCTGGTTTTGTTCAAAACTTAAAAAGGATCATTTGAGTCATCTTGTATAACCTAAATATTAATTTTAAAATAAATTTGAATAATAGATAACCATAATTGAGTGAGATATGACTATTTTTTTTAAACACAATATATTAAAATATTTTTAAAAATCATTTAGGGTTAATCAAATTATATCTAAAAATTAAATTAAAATTAAATCGGAACAATCGTTAACGCGAAGAGTTATTATATTTTCTTAATTCTGGTTGAGTTCAAACCGTAAAAAACATCATTTGGCTATCTTGTATATGCGAAATTGTAAATTTAAATTATATTCGAATAATAGATATTAGTAATAGAGTGAGATATATTTATTTTTTTCGAAAACAATTCATAAGAAAAATTTTAAAAATAATTTACAGCCCATCAAATGAACTTCAAAAATTAAATTGGAGTCAAATCAGACAATGCCATAATGATTACTTGTTCTATTTTCTTAACCCTGGTTATGTCCAAAACTTAAAAAGGATCATTTGGGTCATCTTTCATAACCTAGATATTAATTTTAAAATAAATTTGAATAATAGGTAAGCGTAATTGAGCGAGATATGACTATTTTTTTTAAACGCAATACATCAAAATATTTTAAAAAATTACTTAGGGTTAAACAAATTATATCTAAAAATTAAATTGAAATCATATCGGAACAATAGCTATAGGTAATAGAAATCTATTTTCATTATTCTGGTTATGTCCAAAACTTAAAAAGGATCAATTGAGTCATCTTGTATAACCTAAATATTAATTTTAAAATAAATTTGAATAATAGATAACCGTAATTGAGTGAGATATGACTATTTTTTTTAAACACAATACATCAAAATATTTTTAAAAATCATTTAGGGTTAATCAAATTATATCTGAAAATTGAATTAAAATTAAATCGGAACAATCGCCAACGCTATTAGCTATTACATTTTCTTAACTCTGGTTGTGTTCAAACCGCAAAAAACAGCATTTGGCTATCTTGTATATGCGAAATAGTAAGTTTAAATTATAATCGAATAATAGATATAAGTAATAGGGTGAGATATAATTATTTTTTTAAAAAACAATTCATAAGAAAAATTTTAAAATCAATTTTTAGTACATCAAATGAACTTCAAAGATTAAATTGGAATCAAGTCGGACATGGCTATAATGATTAATTGTTCTATTTTCTTAACCCTGGTTATGTCCAAAACTTAAAAAGGATCAATTGAGTCATCTTGTATAACCTAAATATTAATTTTAAAATAAATTTGAATAAAAGATAACCGTAAGTGAGTGAGATATGACTATTTTTTTAAAACATAATACATAAAATTATTTTTAAAAATTATTTAAGGTTAATCAAATTATATCTAAAAATTTAATTAAAATTAAATCGGAACAATCGCCAACGCTATTAGTTATTACATTTTCTTAACTCTGGTTGTGTTCAAACCTCAAAAAACAGCATTTGGCTATCTTGTATATGCGAAATAGTAAGTTTAAATTATAATCGAATAATAGATATTAGTAATAGAGTGAGATATATTTATTTTTTTAGAAAACAATTCATAAGAAAAATTTTAAAAATAATTTACAGTCCATCAAATGAACTTCAAAGATTAAATTGGAATCAAATCGGACAATGCTATAATGATTAATTGTTATATTTTCTTAACCGTGGTTATGTCCAAAACTTAAAAACGATCAATTGAGTCAACTTGTATAACCTAAATATTAATTTTAAAATAAATTTGAATAATAGATAACCGTAATTGTGTGAGATATGACTATTTTTGTAAAACATAATACTTAAAATTATTTTTAAAAATTATTTAGGGTTAATCAAATTATATCTAAATATTAAATTATAATTAAATCGGAACAATCGCCAACGCTTTTAGTTATTACATTTTCTTAACTCTGGTTGTGTTCAAACCGCAAAAAACATCATTTGGCTATCTTGTATATGCGAAATAGTAAATTTAAATTATATTCGAATAATAGATAACAGTAATAGAGTGAGATATAATATTTTTTTTAAAAAACAATTCATTAGAAAAATTTTAAAAATAATTTACAGTCCATCAAATGAACTTCAAAAATTAAATTGGAATGAAATCGGACTATGCAAGAATGATTAATTGTTCTATTTTCTTAACCCTGGTTATGTCCAAAACTTAAAAAGGATCATTTGAGTCATCTTCTATAACCTAAATATTAATTTTAAAATAAATTTGAATAATAGATAACCATAATTGAGTGAGATATGACTATTTTTTTTAAACACAATATATTAAAATATTTTTAAAAATCATTTAGGGTTAATCAAATTATATCTAAAAATTAAATTAAAATTAAATCGGAACAATCGTTAACGCGAAGAGTTATTATATTTTCTTAATTCTGGTTGTGTTCAAACCGTAAAAAACATCATTTGGCTATCTTGTATATGCGAAATTGTAAATTTAAATTATATTCGAATAATAGATATTAGTAATATATTTATATATTTATATATTTATATATATATATAATAAATTTATTTTTTTAGAAAACAATTCATAAGAAAAATTTTAAAAATAATTTACAGCCCATCAAATGAACTTCAAAGATTAAATTGGAATCAAATCGGACAATGCTATAATGATTACTTGTTCTATTTTCTTAACCCTGGTTATGTCCAAAACTTAAATAGGATCATTTGAGTCATCTTGTATAACCTAAATATTAATATTAAATTAAACTTTAATAATAGATAACCGTAATTCAGTGAGATATGACTATTTTTTTTAAACACAATATATCAAAATATTTTTAAAAATCATTCGTTAATAAAATTATATCTAAAAATTGAATTAAAATTAAATCGGAACAATCGCCAACGCTATTAGTTATTACATTTTCTTAACTCTGGTTGTGTTCAAACCGCAAAAAACATCATTTGACTATCTTGTATATGCGAAATAGTAAATTTAAATTATATTCGAATAATAGATATTAGTAATAGAGTGAGATATAGTTATTTTTTTAAAAAACAATTCATACGAAAAATTTTAAAAATAATTTACAGTCCATCAAATGAACTTCAAAGATTAAATTGGAATCAAATCGGATAATGCTATAATGATTAATTGTTATATTTTCTTAACCCTGGTTATGTCCAAAACTTAAAAAGGATCAATTGAGTCAACTTGTATAACCTAAATATTAATTTTAAAATAAATTTGAATAACAGATAACCGTAATTGAGTGAGATATGACTTTTTTTTTTAAACACAATATATCAATATATTTTTGAAAATCATTTAGGGTTAATCAAATTATATCTAAAAATTGAATTAAAATTAAATCGGAACAATCGCCAACGCTATTAGTTATTACATTTTCTTAACTCTGGTTGTGTTCAAACCGCAAAAAACATCATTTGGCTATCTTGTATATGCGAAATAGTAAATTTAAATCATATTCGAATAATAGATAACAGTAATAGAGTGAGATATAATATTTTTTTTAAAAAACAATTCATAAGAAAAATTTTAAAAATAATTTACAGTACATCAAATGTACTTCAAAAATTAAATTGGAATCAAATCGGACAAAGCAATAATGATTAATTGTTTAATTATCTTAACCCTGATTATGTCCAAAACTTAAATAGGATCATTTGAATCATCTTGTATAACCTAAATATTAATTTTAAAATAAATTTGAATAATAGATAACCGTAATTGAGTGAGATACGACTATTTTTTTTTAAACACAATATATCAAAATATTTTTAAAAATCATTCGTTAATCAAATTATATCTAAAAATTGAATTAAAATTAAATCTTAACAATCGGCAACGCTATTAGTTATTACATTTTCTTCACTCTGGTTGTGTTCAAACCGCAAAAAACATCATTTGGCTATCTTGTATATGGGAAATAGTAAATTTAAATTATATTCGAATAATAGATATCAGTAATAGAGTGAGATATAATTATTTTTTTAAAAAACTATTCATTAGAAAAATTTTAAAAATAATTTACAGCCCATCAAATGAACTTCAAAGATTAAATTGGAATCAAATCGGACAATGCAATAATGATTAATTGTTCTATTTTCTTAACCCTGGTTTTGTTCAAAACTTAAAAAGGATCATTTGAGTCATCTTGTATAACCTAAATATTAATTTTAAAATAAATTTGAATAATAGATAACCATAATTGAGTGAGATATGACTATTTTTTTTAAACACAATATATTAAAATATTTTTAAAAATCATTTAGGGTTAATCAAATTATATCTAAAAATTAAATTAAAATTAAATCGGAACAATCGTTAACGCGAAGAGTTATTATATTTTCTTAATTCTGGTTGTGTTCAAACCGTAAAAAACATCATTTGGCTATCTTGTATATGCGAAATTGTAAATTTAAATTATATTCGAATAATAGATATTAGTAATAGAGTGAGATATATTTATTTTTTTCGAAAACAATTCATAAGAAAAATTTTAAAAATAATTTACAGCCCATCAAATGAACTTCAAAAATTAAATTGGAGTCAAATCAGACAATGCCATAATGATTACTTGTTCTATTTTCTTAACCCTGGTTATGTCCAAAACTTAAAAAGGATCATTTGGGTCATCTTTCATAACCTAGATATTAATTTTAAAATAAATTTGAATAATAGGTAAGCGTAATTGAGCGAGATATGACTATTTTTTTTAAACGCAATACATCAAAATATTTTAAAAAATTACTTAGGGTTAAACAAATTATATCTAAAAATTAAATTGAAATCATATCGGAACAATAGCTATAGGTAATAGAAATCTATTTTCATTATTCTGGTTATGTCCAAAACTCAAAAATCAATTGAGTCATCTTGTATAACCTAAATATTAATTTTAAAATAAATTTGAATAATAGATAACCGTAATTGAGTGAGATATGACTATTTTTTTTAAACACAATACATCAAAATATTTTTAAAAATCATTTAGGGTTAATTAAATTATATCTGAAAATTGAATTAAAACTAAATCGGAACAATCGCCAACGCTATTAGTTATTACATTTTCTTAACTCTGGTTGTGTTCAAACCGCAAAAAACAGCATTTGGCTATCTTGTATATGCGAAATAGTAAGTTTAAATTATAATCGAATAATAGATATAAGTAATAGGGTGAGATATAATTATTTTTTTAAAAAACAATTCATAAGAAAAATTTTAAAATCAATTTTTAGTACATCAAATGAACTTCAAAGATTAAATTGGAATCAAGTCGGACATGGCTATAATGATTAATTGTTCTATTTTCTTAACCCTGGTTATGTCCAAAACTTAAAAAGGATCAATTGAGTCATCTTGTATAACCTAAATATTAATTTTAAAATAAATTTGAATAAAAGATAACCGTAAGTGAGTGAGATATGACTATTTTTTTAAAACATAATACATAAAATTATTTTTAAAAATTATTTAAGGTTAATCAAATTATATCTAAAAATTTAATTAAAATTAAATCCGAACAATCGCCAACGCTATTAGTTATTACATTTTCTTATCTCTGGTTGTGTTCAAACTGCAAAAAACATCATTTGGCTATCTTGTATATGCGAAATAGTAAATTTAAATTATATTCGAATAATAGATATCAGTAATAGAGTGAGATATAGTTATTTTTTTAAAAAACAATTCATAAGAAAAATTTTAAAAATAATTTACAGTCCATCAAATGAACTTCAAAGATTAAATTGGAATCAAATCGGACAATGCTATAATGATTAATTGTTATATTTTCTTAACCCTGGTTATGTCCAAAACTTAAAAAGGATCAATTGAGTCAACTTGTATAACCTAAATATTAATTTTAAAATAAATTTGAATAATAGATAACCGTAATTGTGTGAGATATGACTATTTTTGTAAAACATAATACTTAAAATTATTTTTAAAAATTATTTAGGGTTAATCAAATTATATCTAAATATTAAATTATAATTAAATCGGAACAATCGCCAACGCTTTTAGTTATTACATTTTCTTAACTCTGGTTGTGTTCAAACCGCAAAAAACATCATTTGGCTATCTTGTATATGCGAAATAGTAAATTTAAATTATATTCGAATAATAGATAACAGTAATAGAGTGAGATATAATAATTTTTTTAAAAAACAATTCATTAGAAAAATTTTAAAAATAATTTACAGTCCATCAAATGAACTTCAAAAATTAAATTGGAATGAAATCGGACTATGCAATAATGATTAATTGTTCTATTTTCTTAACCCTGGTTATGTCCAAAACTTAAAAAGGATCATTTGAGTCATCTTCTATAACCTAAATATTAATTTTAAAATAAATTTGAATAATAGATAACCATAATTGAGTGAGATATGACTATTTTTTTTAAACACAATATATTAAAATATTTTTAAAAATCATTTAGGGTTAATCAAATTATATCTAAAAATTAAATTAAAATTAAATCGGAACAATCTATAACGCTATTAGTTATTACATTTTCTTAACTCTGGTTGTGTTCAAACCGCAAAAAACATCATTTGGCTATCTTATATATGCGAAATAGTAAATTTAAATTATATTCGAATAATAGATATCAGTAATAGAGTGAGATATAGTTATTTTTTTAAAAAACAATTCATACGAAAAATTTTAAAAATAATTTACAGTCCATCAAATGAACTTCAAAGATTAAATTGGAATCAAATCGGATAATGCTATAATGATTAATTGTTATATTTTCTTAACCCTGGTTATGTCCAAAACTTAAAAAGGATCAATTGAGTCAACTTGTATAACCTAAATATTAATTTTAAAATAAATTTGAATAATAGATAACCGTAATTGAGTGAGATATGACTTTTTTTTTTAAACACAATATATCAAAATATTTTTGAAAATCATTTAGGGTTAATCAAATTATATCTAAAAATTGAATTAAAATTAAATCGGAACAATCGCCAACGCTATTAGTTATTACATTTTCTTAACTCTGGTTGTGTTCAAACCGCAAAAAACATCATTTGGCTATCTTGTATATGCGAAATAGTAAATTTAAATTATATTCGAATAATAGATATCAGTAATAGAGTGAGATATAGTTATTTTTTTAAAAAACAATTTATAAGAAAAATTTTAAAAATAATTTACAGTCCATCAAATGAACTTCAAAGATTAAATTGGAATCAAATCGGACAATGCTATAATGATTAATTGTTATATTTTCTTAACCCTGGTTATGTCCAAAACTTAAAAAGGATCAATTGAGTCAACTTGTATAACCTAAATATTAATTTTAAAATAAATTTGAATAATAGATAACCGTAATTGTGTGAAATATGACTATTTTTGTAAAACATAATACTTAAAATTATTTTTAAAAATTATTTAGGGTTAATCAAATTATATCTAAATATTAAATTATAATTAAATCGGAACAATCGCCAACGCTTTTAGTTATTACATTTTCTTAACTCTGGTTGTGTTCAAACCGCAAAAAACATCATTTGGCTATCTTGTATATGCGAAATAGTAAATTTAAATTATATTCGAATAATAGATAACAGTAATAGAGTGAGATATAATAATTTTTTTAAAAAACAATTCATTAGAAAAATTTTAAAAATAATTTACAGTCCATCAAATGAACTTCAAAAATTAAATTGGAATGAAATCGGACTATGCAATAATGATTAATTGTTCTATTTTCTTAACCCTGGTTATGTCCAAAACTTAAAAAGGATCATTTGAGTCATCTTCTATAACCTAAATATTAATTTTAAAATAAATTTGAATAATAGATAACCATAATTGAGTGAGATATGACTATTTTTTTTAAACACAATATATTAAAATATTTTTAAAAATCATTTAGGGTTAATCAAATTATATCTAAAAACTAAATTAAAATTAAATCGGAACAATCGTTAACGCGAAGAGTTATTATATTTTCTTAATTCTGGTTGTTTTCAAACCGTAAAAAACATCATTTGGCTATCTTGTATATGCGAAATTGTAAATTTAAATTATATTCGAATAATAGATATTAGTAATAGAGTGAGATATATTTATTTTTTTAGAAAACAATTCATAAGAAAAATTTTAAAAATAATTTACAGCCCATCAAATGAACTTCAAAGATTAAATTGGAATCAAATCGGACAATGCTATAATGATTACTTGTTCTATTTTCTTAACCCTGGTTATGTCCAAAACTTAAATAGGATCATTTGAGTCATCTTGTATAACCTAAATATTAATATTAAATTAAACTTTAATAATAGATAACCGTAATTCAGTGAGATATGACTATTTTTTTTAAACACAATATATCAAAATATTTTTAAAAATCATTCGTTAATAAAATTATATCTAAAAATTGAATTAAAATTAAATCGGAACAATCGCCAACGCTATTAGTTATTACATTTTCTTAACTCTGGTTGTGTTCAAACCGCAAAAAACATCATTTGACTATCTTGTATATGCGAAATAGTAAATTTAAATTATATTCGAATAATAGATATTAGTAATAGAGTGAGATATAGTTATTTTTTTAAAAAACAATTCATACGAAAAATTTTAAAAATAATTTACAGTCCATCAAATGAACTTCAAAGATTAAATTGGAATCAAATCGGATAATGCTATAATGATTAATTGTTATATTTTCTTAACCCTGGTTATGTCCAAAACTTAAAAAGGATCAATTGAGTCAACTTGTATAACCTAAATATTAATTTTAAAATAAATTTGAATAATAGATAACCGTAATTGAGTGAGATATGACTTTTTTTTTTAAACACAATATATCAAAATATTTTTGAAAATCATTTAGGGTTAATCAAATTATATCTAAAAATTGAATTAAAATTAAATCGGACCAATCGCCAACGCTATTAGTTATTACATTTTCTTAACTCTGGTTGTGTTCAAACCGCAAAAAACATCATTTGGCTATCTTGTATATGCGAAATAGTAAATTTAAATCATATTCGAATAATAGATAACAGTAATAGAGTGAGATATAATATTTTTTTTAAAAAACAATTCATAAGAAAAATTTTAAAAATAATTTACAGTACATCAAATGTACTTCAAAAATTAAATTGGAATCAAATCGGACAAAGCAATAATGATTAATTGTTTTATTATCTTAACCCTGATTATGTCCAAAACTTAAATAGGATCATTTGAATCATCTTGTATAACCTAAATATTAATTTTAAAATAAATTTGAATAATAGATAACCGTAATTGAGTGAGATACGACTATTTTTTTTTAAACACAATATATCAAAATATTTTTAAAAATCATTCGTTAATCAAATTATATCTAAAAATTGAATTAAAATTAAATCTTAACAATCGGCAACGCTATTAGTTATTACATTTTCTTCACTCTGGTTGTGTTCAAACCGCAAAAAACATCATTTGGCTATCTTGTATATGGGAAATAGTAAATTTAAATTATATTCGAATAATAGATATCAGTAATAGAGTGAGATATAATTATTTTTTTAAAAAACTATTCATTAGAAAAATTTTAAAAATAATTTACAGCCCATCAAATGAACTTCAAAGATTAAATTGGAATCAAATCGGACAATGCAATAATGATTAATTGTTCTATTTTCTTAACCCTGGTTTTGTCCAAAACTTAAAAAGGATCATTTGAGTCATCTTGTATAACCTAAATATTAATTTTAAAATAAATTTGAATAAAAGATAACCGTAAGTGAGTGAGATATGACTATTTTTTTAAAACATAATACATAAAATTATTTTTAAAAATTATTTAAGGTTAATCAAATTATATCTAAAAATTTAATTAAAATTAAATCGGAACAATCGCCAACGCTATTAGTTACTACATTTTCTTAACTCTGGTTGTGTTCAAACCGCAAAAAACATCATTTGGCTATCTTGTATATGCGAAATAGTAAATTTAAATTATATTCGAATAATAGATATCAGTAATAGAGTGAGATATAGTTATTTTTTTAAAAAACAATTCATAAGAAAAATTTTAAAAATAATTTACAGTCCATCAAATGAACTTCAAAGATTAAATTGGAATCAAATCGGACAATGCTATAATGATTAATTGTTATATTTTCTTAACCCTGGTTATGTCCAAAACTTAAAAAGGATCAATTGAGTCAACTTGTATAACCTAAATATTAATTTTAAAATAAATTTGAATAATAGATAACCGTAATTGTGTGAGATATGACTATTTTTGTAAAACATAATACTTAAAATTATTTTTAAAAATTATTTAGGGTTAATCAAATTATATCTAAATATTAAATTATAATTAAATCTATTTTAGTTATTACATTTTCTTAACTCTGGTTGTGTTCAAACCGCAAAAAACATCATTTGGCTATCTTGTATATGCGAAATAGTAAATTTAAATTATATTCGAATAATAGATAACAGTAATAGAGTGAGATATAATAATTTTTTTAAAAAACAATTCATTAGAAAAATTTTAAAAATAATTTACAGTCCATCAAATGAACTTCAAAAATTAAATTGGAATGAAATCGGACTATGCAATAATGATTAATTGTTCTATTTTCTTAACCCTGGTTATGTCCAAAACTTAAAAAGGATCATTTGAGTCATCTTCTATAACCTAAATATTAATTTTAAAATAAATTTGAATAATAGATAACCATAATTGAGTGAGATATGACTATTTTTTTTAAACACAATATATTAAAATATTTTTAAAAATCATTTAGGGTTAATCAAATTATATCTAAAAATTAAATTAAAATTAAATCGGAACAATCTATAACGCTATTAGTTATTACATTTTCTTAACTCTGGTTGTGTTCAAACCGCAAAAAACATCATTTGGCTATCTTATATATGCGAAATAGTAAATTTAAATTATATTCGAATAATAGATATCAGTAATAGAGTGAGATATAGTTATTTTTTTAAAAAACAATTCATACGAAAAATTTTAAAAATAATTTACAGTCCATCAAATGAACTTCAAAGATTAAATTGGAATCAAATCGGATAATGCTATAATGATTAATTGTTATATTTTCTTAACCCTGGTTATGTCCAAAACTTAAAAAGGATCAATTGAGTCAACTTGTATAACCTAAATATTAATTTTAAAATAAATTTGAATAATAGATAACCGTAATTGAGTGAGATATGACTTTTTTTTTTAAACACAATATATCAAAATATTTTTGAAAATCATTTAGGGTTAATCAAATTATATCTAAAAATTGAATTAAAATTAAATCGGAACAATCGCCAACGCTATTAGTTATTACATTTTCTTAACTCTGGTTGTGTTCAAACCGCAAAAAACATCATTTGGCTATCTTGTATATGCGAAATAGTAAATTTAAATTATATTCGAATAATAGATATCAGTAATAGAGTGAGATATAGTTATTTTTTTAAAAAACAATTTATAAGAAAAATTTTAAAAATAATTTACAGTCCATCAAATGAACTTCAAAGATTAAATTGGAATCAAATCGGACAATGCTATAATGATTAATTGTTATATTTTCTTAACCCTGGTTATGTCCAAAACTTAAAAAGGATCAATTGAGTCAACTTGTATAACCTAAATATTAATTTTAAAATAAATTTGAATAATAGATAACCGTAATTGTGTGAGATATGACTATTTTTGTAAAACATAATACTTAAAATTATTTTTAAAAATTATTTAGGGTTAATCAAATTATATCTAAATATTAAATTATAATTAAATCGGAACAATCGCCAACGCTTTTAGTTATTACATTTTCTTAACTCTGGTTGTGTTCAAACCGCAAAAAACATCATTTGGCTATCTTGTATATGCGAAATAGTAAATTTAAATTATATTCGAATAATAGATAACAGTAATAGAGTGAGATATAATAATTTTTTTAAAAAACAATTCATTAGAAAAATTTTAAAAATAATTTACAGTCCATCAAATGAACTTCAAAAATTAAATTGGAATGAAATCGGACTATGCAATAATGATTAATTGTTCTATTTTCTTAACCCTGGTTATGTCCAAAACTTAAAAAGGATCATTTGAGTCATCTTCTATAACCTAAATATTAATTTTAAAATAAATTTGAATAATAGATAACCATAATTGAGTGAGATATGACTATTTTTTTTAAACACAATATATTAAAATATTTTTAAAAATCATTTAGGGTTAATCAAATTATATCTAAAAACTAAATTAAAATTAAATCGGAACAATCGTTAACGCGAAGAGTTATTATATTTTCTTAATTCTGGTTGTTTTCAAACCGTAAAAAACATCATTTGGCTATCTTGTATATGCGAAATTGTAAATTTAAATTATATTCGAATAATAGATATTAGTAATAGAGTGAGATATATTTATTTTTTTAGAAAACAATTCATAAGAAAAATTTTAAAAATAATTTACAGCCCATCAAATGAACTTCAAAGATTAAATTGGAATCAAATCGGACAATGCTATAATGATTACTTGTTCTATTTTCTTAACCCTGGTTATGTCCAAAACTTAAATAGGATCATTTGAGTCATCTTGTATAACCTAAATATTAATATTAAATTAAACTTTAATAATAGATAACCGTAATTCAGTGAGATATGACTATTTTTTTTAAACACAATATATCAAAATATTTTTAAAAATCATTCGTTAATAAAATTATATCTAAAAATTGAATTAAAATTAAATCGGAACAATCGCCAACGCTATTAGTTATTACATTTTCTTAACTCTGGTTGTGTTCAAACCGCAAAAAACATCATTTGACTATCTTGTATATGCGAAATAGTAAATTTAAATTATATTCGAATAATAGATATTAGTAATAGAGTGAGATATAGTTATTTTTTTAAAAAACAATTCATACGAAAAATTTTAAAAATAATTTACAGTCCATCAAATGAACTTCAAAGATTAAATTGGAATCAAATCGGATAATGCTATAATGATTAATTGTTATATTTTCTTAACCCTGGTTATGTCCAAAACTTAAAAAGGATCAATTGAGTCAACTTGTATAACCTAAATATTAATTTTAAAATAAATTTGAATAATAGATAACCGTAATTGAGTGAGATATGACTTTTTTTTTTAAACACAATATATCAAAATATTTTTGAAAATCATTTAGGGTTAATCAAATTATATCTAAAAATTGAATTAAAATTAAATCGGACCAATCGCCAACGCTATTAGTTATTACATTTTCTTAACTCTGGTTGTGTTCAAACCGCAAAAAACATCATTTGGCTATCTTGTATATGCGAAATAGTAAATTTAAATCATATTCGAATAATAGATAACAGTAATAGAGTGAGATATAATATTTTTTTTAAAAAACAATTCATAAGAAAAATTTTAAAAATAATTTACAGTACATCAAATGTACTTCAAAAATTAAATTGGAATCAAATCGGACAAAGCAATAATGATTAATTGTTTTATTATCTTAACCCTGATTATGTCCAAAACTTAAATAGGATCATTTGAATCATCTTGTATAACCTAAATATTAATTTTAAAATAAATTTGAATAATAGATAACCGTAATTGAGTGAGATACGACTATTTTTTTTTAAACACAATATATCAAAATATTTTTAAAAATCATTCGTTAATCAAATTATATCTAAAAATTGAATTAAAATTAAATCTTAACAATCGGCAACGCTATTAGTTATTACATTTTCTTCACTCTGGTTGTGTTCAAACCGCAAAAAACATCATTTGGCTATCTTGTATATGGGAAATAGTAAATTTAAATTATATTCGAATAATAGATATCAGTAATAGAGTGAGATATAATTATTTTTTTAAAAAACTATTCATTAGAAAAATTTTAAAAATAATTTACAGCCCATCAAATGAACTTCAAAGATTAAATTGGAATCAAATCGGACAATGCAATAATGATTAATTGTTCTATTTTCTTAACCCTGGTTTTGTCCAAAACTTAAAAAGGATCATTTGAGTCATCTTGTATAACCTAAATATTAATTTTAAAATAAATTTGAATAAAAGATAACCGTAAGTGAGTGAGATATGACTATTTTTTTAAAACATAATACATAAAATTATTTTTAAAAATTATTTAAGGTTAATCAAATTATATCTAAAAATTTAATTAAAATTAAATCGGAACAATCGCCAACGCTATTAGTTACTACATTTTCTTAACTCTGGTTGTGTTCAAACCGCAAAAAACATCATTTGGCTATCTTGTATATGCGAAATAGTAAATTTAAATTATATTCGAATAATAGATATCAGTAATAGAGTGAGATATAGTTATTTTTTTAAAAAACAATTCATAAGAAAAATTTTAAAAATAATTTACAGTCCATCAAATGAACTTCAAAGATTAAATTGGAATCAAATCGGACAATGCTATAATGATTAATTGTTATATTTTCTTAACCCTGGTTATGTCCAAAACTTAAAAAGGATCAATTGAGTCAACTTGTATAACCTAAATATTAATTTTAAAATAAATTTGAATAATAGATAACCGTAATTGTGTGAGATATGACTATTTTTGTAAAACATAATACTTAAAATTATTTTTAAAAATTATTTAGGGTTAATCAAATTATATCTAAATATTAAATTATAATTAAATCTATTTTAGTTATTACATTTTCTTAACTCTGGTTGTGTTCAAACCGCAAAAAACATCATTTGGCTATCTTGTATATGCGAAATAGTAAATTTAAATTATATTCGAATAATAGATAACAGTAATAGAGTGAGATATAATAATTTTTTTAAAAAACAATTCATTAGAAAAATTTTAAAAATAATTTACAGTCCATCAAATGAACTTCAAAAATTAAATTGGAATGAAATCGGACTATGCAATAATGATTAATTGTTCTATTTTCTTAACCCTGGTTATGTCCAAAACTTAAAAAGGATCATTTGAGTCATCTTCTATAACCTAAATATTAATTTTAAAATAAATTTGAATAATAGATAACCATAATTGAGTGAGATATGACTATTTTTTTTAAACACAATATATTAAAATATTTTTAAAAATCATTTAGGGTTAATCAAATTATATCTAAAAATTAAATTAAAATTAAATCGGAACAATCTATAACGCTATTAGTTATTACATTTTCTTAACTCTGGTTGTGTTCAAACCGCAAAAAACATCATTTGGCTATCTTATATATGCGAAATAGTAAATTTAAATTATATTCGAATAATAGATATCAGTAATAGAGTGAGATATAGTTATTTTTTTAAAAAACAATTCATACGAAAAATTTTAAAAATAATTTACAGTCCATCAAATGAACTTCAAAGATTAAATTGGAATCAAATCGGATAATGCTATAATGATTAATTGTTATATTTTCTTAACCCTGGTTATGTCCAAAACTTAAAAAGGATCAATTGAGTCAACTTGTATAACCTAAATATTAATTTTAAAATAAATTTGAATAATAGATAACCGTAATTGAGTGAGATATGACTTTTTTTTTTAAACACAATATATCAAAATATTTTTGAAAATCATTTAGGGTTAATCAAATTATATCTAAAAATTGAATTAAAATTAAATCGGAACAATCGCCAACGCTATTAGTTATTACATTTTCTTAACTCTGGTTGTGTTCAAACCGCAAAAAACATCATTTGGCTATCTTGTATATGCGAAATAGTAAATTTAAATTATATTCGAATAATAGATATCAGTAATAGAGTGAGATATAGTTATTTTTTTAAAAAACAATTTATAAGAAAAATTTTAAAAATAATTTACAGTCCATCAAATGAACTTCAAAGATTAAATTGGAATCAAATCGGACAATGCTATAATGATTAATTGTTATATTTTCTTAACCCTGGTTATGTCCAAAACTTAAAAAGGATCAATTGAGTCAACTTGTATAACCTAAATATTAATTTTAAAATAAATTTGAATAATAGATAACCGTAATTGTGTGAGATATGACTATTTTTGTAAAACATAATACTTAAAATTATTTTTAAAAATTATTTAGGGTTAATCAAATTATATCTAAATATTAAATTATAATTAAATCGGAACAATCGCCAACGCTTTTAGTTATTACATTTTCTTAACTCTGGTTGTGTTCAAACCGCAAAAAACATCATTTGGCTATCTTGTATATGCGAAATAGTAAATTTAAATTATATTCGAATAATAGATAACAGTAATAGAGTGAGATATAATAATTTTTTTAAAAAACAATTCATTAGAAAAATTTTAAAAATAATTTACAGTCCATCAAATGAACTTCAAAAATTAAATTGGAATGAAATCGGACTATGCAATAATGATTAATTGTTCTATTTTCTTAACCCTGGTTATGTCCAAAACTTAAAAAGGATCATTTGAGTCATCTTCTATAACCTAAATATTAATTTTAAAATAAATTTGAATAATAGATAACCATAATTGAGTGAGATATGACTATTTTTTTTAAACACAATATATTAAAATATTTTTAAAAATCATTTAGGGTTAATCAAATTATATCTAAAAATTAAATTAAAATTAAATCGGAACAATCGTTAACGCGAAGAGTTATTATATTTTCTTAATTCTGGTTGTGTTCAAACCGTAAAAAACATCATTTGGCTATCTTGTATATGCGAAATTGTAAATTTAAATTATATTCGAATAATAGATATTAGTAATAGAGTGAGATATATTTATTTTTTTAGAAAACAATTCATAAGAAAAATTTTAAAAATAATTTACAGCCCATCAAATGAACTTCAAAGATTAAATTGGAATCAAATCGGACAATGCTATAATGATTACTTGTTCTATTTTGTTAACCCTGGTTATGTCCAAAACTTAAATAGGATCATTTGAGTCATCTTGTATAACCTAAATATTAATATTAAATTAAACTTTAATAATAGATAACCGTAATTCAGTGAGATATGACTATTTTTTTTAAACACAATATATCAAAATATTTTTAAAAATCATTCGTTAATAAAATTATATCTAAAAATTGAATTAAAATTAAATCGGAACAATCGCCAACGCTATTAGTTATTACATTTTCTTAACTCTGGTTGTGTTCAAACCGCAAAAAACATCATTTGACTATCTTGTATATGCGAAATAGTAAATTTAAATTATATTCGAATAATAGATATTAGTAATAGAGTGAGATATAGTTATTTTTTTAAAAAACAATTCATACGAAAAATTTTAAAAATAATTTACAGTCCATCAAATGAACTTCAAAGATTAAATTGGAATCAAATCGGATAATGCTATAATGATTAATTGTTATATTTTCTTAACCCTGGTTATGTCCAAAACTTAAAAAGGATCAATTGAGTCAACTTGTATAACCTAAATATTAATTTTAAAATAAATTTGAATAATAGATAACCGTAATTGAGTGAGATATGACTTTTTTTTTTAAACACAATATATCAAAATATTTTTGAAAATCATTTAGGGTTAATCAAATTATATCTAAAAATTGAATTAAAATTAAATCGGAACAATCGCCAACGCTATTAGTTATTACATTTTCTTAACTCTGGTTGTGTTCAAACCGCAAAAAACATCATTTGGCTATCTTGTATATGCGAAATAGTAAATTTAAATCATATTCGAATAATAGATAACAGTAATAGAGTGAGATATAATATTTTTTTTAAAAAACAATTCATAAGAAAAATTTTAAAAATAATTTACAGTACATCAAATGTACTTCAAAAATTAAATTGGAATCAAATCGGACAAAGCAATAATGATTAATTGTTTTATTATCTTAACCCTGATTATGTCCAAAACTTAAATAGGATCATTTGAATCATCTTGTATAACCTAAATATTAATTTTAAAATAAATTTGAATAATAGATAACCGTAATTGAGTGAGATACGACTATTTTTTTTTAAACACAATATATCAAAATATTTTTAAAAATCATTCGTTAATCAAATTATATCTAAAAATTGAATTAAAATTAAATCTTAACAATCGGCAACGCTATTAGTTATTACATTTTCTTCACTCTGGTTGTGTTCAAACCGCAAAAAACATCATTTGGCTATCTTGTATATGGGAAATAGTAAATTTAAATTATATTCGAATAATAGATATCAGTAATAGAGTGAGATATAATTATTTTTTTAAAAAACTATTCATTAGAAAAATTTTAAAAATAATTTACAGCCCATCAAATGAACTTCAAAGATTAAATTGGAATCAAATCGGACAATGCAATAATGATTAATTGTTCTATTTTCTTAACCCTGGTTTTGTCCAAAACTTAAAAAGGATCATTTGAGTCATCTTGTATAACCTAAATATTAATTTTAAAATAAATTTGAATAATAGATAACCATAATTGAGTGAGATATGACTATTTTTTTTAAACACAATATATTAAAATATTTTTAAAAATCATTTAGGGTTAATCAAATTATATCTAAAAATTAAATTAAAATTAAATCGGAACAATCGTTAACGCGAAGAGTTATTATATTTTCTTAATTCTGGTTGTGTTCAAACCGTAAAAAACATCATTTGGCTATCTTGTATATGCGAAATTGTAAATTTAAATTATATTCGAATAATAGATATTAGTAATAGAGTGAGATATATTTATTTTTTTCGAAAACAATTCATAAGAAAAATTTTAAAAATAATTTACAGCCCATCAAATGAACTTCAAAAATTAAATTGGAGTCAAATCAGACAATGCCATAATGATTACTTGTTCTATTTTCTTAACCCTGGTTATGTCCAAAACTTAAAAAGGATCATTTGGGTCATCTTTCAAAACCTAGATATTAATTTTAAAATAAATTTGAATAATAGGTAAGCGTAATTGAGCGAGATATGACTATTTTTTTTAAACGCAATACATCAAAATATTTTAAAAAATTACTTAGGGTTAAACAAATTATATCTAAAAATTAAATTGAAATCATATCGGAACAATAGCTATAGGTAATAGAAATCTATTTTCATTATTCTGGTTATGTCCAAAACTTAAAAAGGATCAATTGAGTCATCTTGTATAACCTAAATATTAATTTTAAAATAAATTTGAATAATAGATAACCGTAATTGAGTGAGATATGACTATTTTTTTTAAACACAATACATCAAAATATTTTTAAAAATCATTTAGGGTTAATCAAATTATATCTGAAAATTGAATTAAAACTAAATCGGAACAATCGCCAACGCTATTAGTTATTACATTTTCTTAACTCTGGTTGTGTTCAAACCGCAAAAAACAGCATTTGGCTATCTTGTATATGCGAAATAGTAAGTTTAAATTATAATCGAATAATAGATATAAGTAATAGGGTGAGATATAATTATTTTTTTAAAAAACAATTCATAAGAAAAATTTTAAAATCAATTTTTAGTACATCAAATGAACTTCAAAGATTAAATTGGAATCAAGTCGGACATGGCTATAATGATTAATTGTTCTATTTTCTTAACCCTGGTTATGTCCAAAACTTAAAAAGGATCAATTGAGTCATCTTGTATAACCTAAATATTAATTTTAAAATAAATTTGAAAAAAAGATAACCGTAAGTGAGTGAGATATGACTATTTTTTTAAAACATAATACATAAAATTATTTTTAAAAATTATTTAAGGTTAATCAAATTATATCTAAAAATTTAATTAAAATTAAATCGGAACAATCGCCAACGCTATTAGTTATTACATTTTCTTAACTCTGGTTGTGTTCAAACCGCAAAAAACAGCATTTGGCTATCTTGTATATGCGAAATAGTAAGTTTAAATTATAATCGAATAATAGATATTAGTAATAGAGTGAGATATATTTATTTTTTTAGAAAACAATTCATAAGAAAAATTTTAAAAATAATTTACAGTCCATCAAATGAACTTCAAAGATTAAATTGGAATCAAATCGGACAATGCTATAATGATTAATTGTTATATTTTCTTAACCCTGGTCATGTCCAAAACTTAAAAAGGATCAATTGAGTCAACTTGTATAACCTAAATATTAATTTTAAAATAAATTTGAATAGATAACCGTAATTGAGTGAGATATGACTTTTTTTTTTAAACACAATATATCAAAATATTTTTGAAAATCATTTAGGGTTAATCAAATTATATCTAAAAATTGAATTAAAATTAAATCGGAACAATCGCCAACGCTATTAGTTATTACATTTTCTTAACTCTGGTTGTGTTCAAACCGCAAAAAACATCATTTGGCTATCTTGTATATGCGAAATAGTAAATTTAAATCATATTCGAATAATAGATAACAGTAATAGAGTGAGATATAATAATTTTTTTAAAAAACAATTCATAAGAAAAATTTTAAAAATAATTTACAGTACATCAAATGTACTTCAAAAATTAAATTGGAATCAAGTCGGACATGGCTATAATGATTAATTGTTCTATTTTCTTAACCCTGGTTATGTCCAAAACTTAAAAAGGATCAATTGAGTCATCTTGTATAACCTAAATATTAATTTTAAATTAAATTTTAATAATAGATAACCGTAATTGAGTAAGATATGACTATTTTTTTTAAACACAATATATCAAAATATTTTTAAAAATCATTCGTTAATCAAATTATATCTAAAAATTGAATTAAAATTAAATCGCAACAATCGCCAACGCTATTAGTTATTACATTTTCTTAACTCTGGTTGTGTTCAAACCGCAAAAAACATCATTTGGCTATCTTGTATATGCGAAATAGTAAATTTAAATTATATTCGAATAATAGATATCAGTAATAGAGTGAGATATAGTTATTTTTTTTAAAAACAATTCATAAGAAAAATTTTAAAAATAATTTTTAGTACATCAAATGTACTTCAAAAATTAAATTGGAATCAAGTCGGACATGGCTATAATGATTAATTGTTCTATTTTCTTAACCCTGGTTATGTCCAAAACTTAAAAAGGATCAATTGAGTCATCTTGTATAACCTAAATATTAATTTTAAATTAAATTTTAATAATAGATAACCGTAATTGAGTAAGATATGACTATTTTTTTTAAACACAATATATCAAAATATTTTTAAAAATCATTCGTTAATCAAATTATATCTAAAAATTGAATTAAAATTAAATCGCAACAATCGCCAACGCTATTAGTTATTACATTTTCTTAACTCTGGTTGTGTTCAAACCGCAAAAAACATCATTTGGCTATCTTGTATATGCGAAATAGTAAATTTAAATTATATTCGAATAATAGATATCAGTAATAGAGTGAGATATAGTTATTTTTTTTAAAAACAATTCATAAGAAAAATTTTAAAAATAATTTACAGTCCATCAAATGAACTTCAAAGATTAAATTGGAATCAAATCGGACAATGCTATAATGATTAATTGTTATATTTTCTTAACCCTGGTTATGTCCAAAACTTAAAAAGGATCAATTGAGTCAACTTGTATAACCTAAATATTAATTTTAAAATAAATTTGAATAATAGATAACCGTAATTGAGTAAGATATGACTATTTTTTTAAAACATAATACATAAAATTATTTTTAAAAATTATTTAGGGTTAATAAAATTATATATAAAAATTGAATTAAAATTAAATCGGAACAATTGCCAACCCTATTAGTTATTACATTTCCTTAACTCTGGTTGTGTTTAAACCGCAAAAAACATCATTTCGCTATCTTGTATATGCGAAATAGTAAATTTAAATTATATTCGAATAATAGATATTAGTAATAGAGTGAGATATAATTATTTTTTTTAGAGAACAATTCATAAGAAAAATTTTAAAAATAATTTACAGTCCATCAAATGAACTTCAAAGATTAAATTGGAATCAAATCTGACAATGCTATAATGATTAATTGTTCTATTTTCTTAACCCTGGTTATGTCGAAAACTTAAATAGGATCATTTGAGTCATCTTGTATAACCTAAATATTAATTTTAAAATAAATTTGAATAGATAACCGTAATTGAGTGAGATATGACTTTTTTTTTTAAACACAATATATCAAAATATTTTTGAAAATCATTTAGGGTTAATCAAATTATATCTAAAAATTGAATTAAAATTAAATCGGAACAATCGCCAACGCTATTAGTTATTACATTTTCTTAACTCTGGTTGTGTTCAAACCGCAAAAAACATCATTTGGCTATCTTGTATATGCGAAATAGTAAATTTAAATCATATTCGAATAATAGATAACAGTAATAGAGTGAGATATAATAATTTTTTTAAAAAACAATTCATAAGAAAAATTTTAAAAATAATTTACAGTACATCAAATGTACTTCAAAAATTAAATTGGAATCAAATCGGACAAAGCAATAATGATTAATTGTTTTATTATCTTAACCCTGATTATGTCCAAAACTTAAATAGGATCATTTGAATCATCTTGTATAACCTAAATATTAATTTTAAAATAAACTTGAATAATAGATAACCGTAATTGAGTGAGATACGACTATTTTTTTTTAAACACAATATATCAAAATATTTTTAAAAATCATTCGTTAATCAAATTATATCTAAAAATTGAATTAAAATTAAATCTTAACAATCGGCAACGCTATTAGTTATTACATTTTCTTCACTCTGGTTGTGTTCAAACCGCAAAAAACATCATTTGGCTATCTTGTATATGGGAAATAGTAAATTTAAATTATATTCGAATAATAGATATCAGTAATAGAGTGAGATATAATTATTTTTTTAAAAAACTATTCATTAGAAAAATTTTAAAAATAATTTACAGCCCATCAAATGAACTTCAAAGATTAAATTGGAATCAAATCGGACAATGCAATAATGATTAATTGTTCTATTTTCTTAACCCTGGTTATGTCCAAAACTTAAAAAGGATCATTTGAGTCATCTTGTATAACCTAAATATTAATTTTAAAATAAATTTGAATAATAGATAACCATAATTGAGTGAGATATGACTATTTTTTTTAAACACAATATATTAAAATATTTTTAAAAATCATTTAGGGTTAATCAAATTATATCTAAAAATTAAATTAAAATTAAATCGGAACAATCGTTAACGCGAAGAGTTATTATATTTTCTTAATTCTGGTTGTGTTCAAACCGTCAAAAACATCATTTGGCTATCTTGTATATGCGAAATTGTAAATTTAAATTATATTCGAATAATAGATATTAGTAATAGAGTGAGATATATTTATTTTTTTCGAAAACAATTCATGAGAAAAATTTTAAAAATAATTTACAGCCCATCAAATGAACTTCAAAAATTAAATTGGAGTCAAATCAGACAATGCCATAATGATTACTTGTTCTATTTTCTTAACCCTGGTTATGTCCAAAACTTAAAAAGGATCATTTGGGTCATCTTTCATAACCTAGATATTAATTTTAAAATAAATTTGAATAATAGATAAGCGTAATTGAGCGAGATATGACTATTTTTTTTAAACGCAATACATCAAAATATTTTAAAAAATTACTTAGGGTTAAACAAATTATATCTAAAAATTAAATTGAAATCATATCGGAACAATAGCTATAGGTAATAGAAATCTATTTTCATTATTCTGGTTATGTCCAAAACTTAAAAAGGATCAATTGAGTCATCTTGTATAACCTAAATATTAATTTTAAAATAAATTTGAATAATAGATAACCGTAATTGAGTGAGATATGACTATTTTTTTTAAACACAATACATCAAAATATTTTTAAAAATCATTTAGGGTTAATCAAATTATATCTGCAAATTATATTAAAATTAAATCGGAACAATCGCCAACGCTATTAGTTATTACATTTTCTAACCTCTGGTTGTGTTCAAACCGCAAAAAACAGCATTTGGCTATCTTGTATATGCGAAATAGTAAGTTTAAATTATAATCGAATAATAGATATAAGTAATAGGGTGAGATATAATTATTTTTTTAAAAAACAATTCATAAGAAAAATTTTAAAATCAATTTTTAGTACATCAAATGAACTTCAAAGATTAAATTGGAATCAAGTCGGACATGGCTATAATGATTAATTGTTCTATTTTCTTAACACTGGTTATGTCCAAAACTTAAAAAGGATCAATTGAGTCATCTTGTATAACCTAAATATTAATTTTAAAATAAATTTGAATAAAAGATAACCGTACACTTACGGTCACTCACTAGTGAGATATGACTATTTTTTTAAAACATAATACATAAAATTATTTTTAAAAATTATTTAAGGTTAATCAAATTATATCTAAAAATTTAATTAAAATTAAATCGGAACAATCGCCAACGCTATTAGTTATTACATTTTCTTAACTCTGGTTGTGTTCAAACCGCAAAAAACAGCATTTGGCTATCTTGTATATGCGAAATAGTAAGTTTAAATTATAATCGAATAATAGATATTAGTAATAGAGTGAGATATATTTATTTTTTTAGAAAACAATTCATAAGAAAAATTTTAAAAATAATTTACAGTCCATCAAATGAACTTCAAAGATTAAATTGGAATCAAATCGGACAATGCTATAATGATTAATTGTTCTATTTTCTTAACCCTGGTTATGTCCAAAACTTAAAAAGGATCATTCGAGTCATCTTGTATAACCTAAATATTAATTTTAAATTAAATTTTAATAATAGATAACCGTAATTGAGTGAGATATGACTATTTTTTTTAAACACAATATATCAAAATATTTTTAAAAATCATTCGTTAATCAAATTATATCTAAAAATTGAATTAAAATTAAATCGCAACAATCGCCAACGCTATTAGTTATTACATTTTCTTAACTCTGGTTGTGTTTAAACCGCAAAAAACATCATTTGGCTATCTTGTATATGCGAAATAGTAAATTTAAATTATATTCGAATAATAGATATCAGTAATAGAGTGAGATATAGTTATTTTTTTAAAAAACAATTCATAAGAAAAATTTTAAAAATAATTTACAGTCCATCAAATGAACTTCAAAGATTAAATTGGAATCAAATCGGACAATGCTATAATGATTAATTGTTATATTTTCTTAACCCTGGTTATGTCCAAAACTTAAAAAGGATCATTTGAGTCATCTTCTATAACCTAAATATTAATAATAAATACTAATAATAGATATCAGTATCAGATATCAGAGTGAGATATAATAATTTTTTTAAAAAACAATTCATAAGAAAAATTTTAAAAATAATTTACAGTACATCAAATGTACTTCAAAAATTAAATTGGAATCAAGTCGGACATGGCTATAATGATTAATTGTTCTATTTTCTTAACCCTGGTTATGTCCAAAACTTAAAAAGGATCAATTGAGTCATCTTGTATAACCTAAATATTAATTTTAAATTAAATTTTAATAATAGATAACCGTAATTGAGTAAGATATGACTATTTTTTTAAAACATAATACATAAAATTATTTTTAAAAATTATTTAGGGTTAATAAAATTATATATAAAAATTGAATTAAAATTAAATCGGAACAATTGCCAACCCTATTAGTTATTACATTTCCTTAACTCTGGTTGTGTTTAAACCGCAAAAAACATCATTTCGCTATCTTGTATATGCGAAATAGTAAATTTAAATTATATTCGAATAATAGATATTAGTAATAGAGTGAGATATAATTATTTTTTTTAGAGAACAATTCATAAGAAAAATTTTAAAAATAATTTACAGTCCATCAAATGAACTTCAAAGATTAAATTGGAATCAAATCTGACAATGCTATAATGATTAATTGTTCTATTTTCTTAACCCTGGTTATGTCGAAAACTTAAATAGGATCATTTGAGTCATCTTGTATAACCTAAATATTAATTTTAAAATAAATTTGAATAGATAACCGTAATTGAGTGAGATATGACTTTTTTTTTTAAACACAATATATCAAAATATTTTTGAAAATCATTTAGGGTTAATCAAATTATATCTAAAAATTGAATTAAAATTAAATCGGAACAATCGCTAACGCTATTAGTTATTACATTTTCTTAACTCTGGTTGTGTTCAAACCGCAAAAAACATCATTTGGCTATCTTGTATATGCGAAATAGTAAATTTAAATCATATTCGAATAATAGATAACAGTAATAGAGTGAGATATAATAATTTTTTTAAAAAACAATTCATAAGAAAAATTTTAAAAATAATTTACAGTACATCAAATGTACTTCAAAAATTAAATTGGAATCAAATGGGACAAAGCAATAATGATTAATTGTTTTATTATCTTAACCCTGATTATGTCCAAAACTTAAATAGGATCATTTGAATCATCTTGTATAACCTAAATATTAATTTTAAAATAAACTTGAATAATAGATAACCGTAATTGAGTAAGATATGACTATTTTTTTAAAACACAATATATCAAAATGTTTGTAAAAATCATTTAGGGTTAATCAAATTATGTCTAAAAATTGAATTAAAATTAAATCGGAACAATCGCCAACGCTGTTAGTTATTACATTTTCTTAACTTTGGTTGTGTTGAAACCGCAAAAAACATCATTTGGCTATCTTGTATATGCGAAATAGTAAGTTTAAATTATAATCGAATTATAGATATTAGTAATAGAGTGAGATATATTTATTTTTTTAGAAAACAATTCATAAGAAAAATTTTAAAAATAATTTACAGTCCATCAAATGAACTTCAAAGATTAAATTGGAATCAAATCGGACAATGCTATAATGATTAATTGTTCTATTTTCTTAACCCTGGTTATGTCCAAAACTTAAATAGGATCAATTGAGTCATCTTGTATAACCTAAATATTAATTTTAAAATAAATTTGAATAATAGATATCAGTAATAGAGTGAGATATAGTTATTTTTTTAAAAAACAATTCATAAGAAAAATTTTAAAAATAATTTACAGTCCATCAAATGAACTTCAAAGATTAAATTCGAATCAAATCGGACAATGCTATAATGATTAATTGTTATATTTTCTTAGCCCTGGTTATGTCCAAAACTTAAAAAGGATCAATTGAGTCAACTTGTATAACCTAAATATTAATTTTAAAATAAATTTGAATAATAGATAACCGTAATTGTGTGAGATATGACTATTTTTGTAAAACATAATACTTAAAATTATTTTTAAAAATTATTTAGGGTTAATCAAATTATATCTAAATATTAAATTATAATTAAATCGGAACAATCGCCAACGCTTTTAGTTATTACATTTTCTTAACTCTGGTTGTGTTCAAACCGCAAAAAACATCATTTGGCTATCTTGTATATGCGAAATAGTAAATTTAAATTATATTCGAATAATAGATAACAGCAATAGAGTGAGATATAATAATTTTTTTAAAAAACAATTCATTAGAAAAATTTTAAAAATAATTTACAGTCCATCAAATGAACTTCAAAAATTAAATTGGAATGAAATCGGACTATGCAATAATGATTAATTTTTCTATTTTCTTAACCCTGGTTATGTCCAAAACTTAAAAAGGATCATTTGAGTCATCTTCTATAACCTAAATATTAATTTTAAAATAAATTTGAATAATAGATAACCATAATTGAGTGAGATATGACTATTTTTTTTAAACACAATATATTAAAATATTTTTAAAAATCATTTAGGGTTAATCAAATTATATCTAAAAATTAAATTAAAATTAAATCGGAACAATCGTTAACGCGAAGAGTTATTATATTTTCTTAATTCTGGTTGTGTTCAAACCGTAAAAAACATCATTTGGCTATCTTGTATATGCGAAATTGTAAATTTAAATTATATTCGAATAATAGATATTAGTAATAGAGTGAGATATATTTATTTTTTTAGAAAACAATTCATAAGAAAAATTTTAAATATAATTTACAGCCCATCAAATGAACTTCAAAGATTAAATTGGAATCAAATCGGACAATGCTATAATGATTACTTGTTCTATTTTCTTAACCCTGGTTATGTCCAAAACTTAAATAGGATCATTTGAGTCATCTTGTATAACCTAAATATTAATATTAAATTAAATTTTAATAATAGATAACCGTAATTCAGTGAGATATGACTATTTTTTTTAAACACAATATATCAAAATATTTTTAAAAATCATTCGTTAATAAAATTATATCTAAAAATTGAATTAAAATTAAATCGGAACAATCGCCAACGCTATTAGTTATTACATTTTCTTAACTCTGGTTGTGTTCAAACCGCAAAAAACATCATTTGGCTATCTTGTATATGCGAAATAGTAAATTTAAATTATATTCGAATAATAGATATCAGTAATAGAGTGAGATATAGTTATTTTTTTAAAAAACAATTCATACGAAAAATTTTAAAAATAATTTACAGTCCATCAAATGAACTTCAAAGATTAAATTGGAATCAAATCGGATAATGCTATAATGATTAATTGTTATATTTTCTTAACCCTGGTTATGTCCAAAACTTAAAAAGGATCAATTGAGTCAACTTGTATAACCTAAATATTAATTTTAAAATAAATTTGAATAATAGATAACCGTAATTGAGTGAGATATGACTTTTTTTTTTTAAACACAATATATCAAAATATTTTTGAAAATCATTTAGGGTTAATCAAATTATATCTAAAAATTGAATTAAAATTAAATCGGAACAATCGCCAACGCTATTAGTTATTACATTTTCTTAACTCTGGTTGTGTTCAAACCGCAAAAAACATCATTTGGCTATCTTGTATATGCGAAATAGTAAATTTAAATCATATTCGAATAATAGATAACAGTAATAGAGTGAGATATAATAATTTTTTTAAAAAACAATTCATAAGAAAAATTTTAAAATCAATTTTTAGTACATCAAATGAACTTCAAAGATTAAATTGGAATCAAGTCGGACATGGCTATAATGATTAATTGTTCTATTTTCTTAACCCTGGTTATGTCCAAAACTTAAAAAGGATCAATTGAGTCATCTTGTATAACCTAAATATTAATTTTAAATTAAATTTTAATAATAGATAAGCGTAATTGAGCGAGATATGACTATTTTTTTTAAACGCAATACATCAAAATATTTTAAAAAATTACTTAGGGTTAAACAAATTATATCTAAAAATTAAATTGAAATCATATCGGAACAATAGCTATAGGTAATAGAAATCTATTTTCATTATTCTGGTTATGTCCAAAACTTAAAAAGGATCAATTGAGTCATCTTGTATAACCTAAATATTAATTTTAAAATAAATTTGAATAATAGATAACCGTAATTGAGTGAGATATGACTATTTTTTTTAAACACAATACATCAAAATATTTTTAAAAATCATTTAGGGTTAATCAAATTATATCTGAAAATTGAATTAAAACTAAATCGGAACAATCGCCAACGCTATTAGTTATTACATTTTCTTAACTCTGGTTGTGTTCAAACCGCAAAAAACAGCATTTGGCTATCTTGTATATGCGAAATAGTAAGTTTAAATTATAATCGAATAATAGATATAAGTAATAGGGTGAGATATAATTATTTTTTTAAAAAACAATTCATAAGAAAAATTTTAAAATCAATTTTTAGTACATCAAATGAACTTCAAAGATTAAATTGGAATCAAGTCGGACATGGCTATAATGATTAATTGTTCTATTTTCTTAACCCTGGTTATGTCCAAAACTTAAAAAGGATCAATTGAGTCATCTTGTATAACCTAAATATTAATTTTAAAATAAATTTGAAAAAAAGATAACCGTAAGTGAGTGAGATATGACTATTTTTTTAAAACATAATACATAAAATTATTTTTAAAAATTATTTAAGGTTAATCAAATTATATCTAAAAATTTAATTAAAATTAAATCGGAACAATCGCCAACGCTATTAGTTATTACATTTTCTTAACTCTGGTTGTGTTCAAACCGCAAAAAACAGCATTTGGCTATCTTGTATATGCGAAATAGTAAGTTTAAATTATAATCGAATAATAGATATTAGTAATAGAGTGAGATATATTTATTTTTTTAGAAAACAATTCATAAGAAAAATTTTAAAAATAATTTACAGTCCATCAAATGAACTTCAAAGATTAAATTGGAATCAAATCGGACAATGCTATAATGATTAATTGTTATATTTTCTTAACCCTGGTCATGTCCAAAACTTAAAAAGGATCAATTGAGTCAACTTGTATAACCTAAATATTAATTTTAAAATAAATTTGAATAGATAACCGTAATTGAGTGAGATATGACTTTTTTTTTTAAACACAATATATCAAAATATTTTTGAAAATCATTTAGGGTTAATCAAATTATATCTAAAAATTGAATTAAAATTAAATCGGAACAATCGCCAACGCTATTAGTTATTACATTTTCTTAACTCTGGTTGTGTTCAAACCGCAAAAAACATCATTTGGCTATCTTGTATATGCGAAATAGTAAATTTAAATCATATTCGAATAATAGATAACAGTAATAGAGTGAGATATAATAATTTTTTTAAAAAACAATTCATAAGAAAAATTTTAAAAATAATTTACAGTACATCAAATGTACTTCAAAAATTAAATTGGAATCAAGTCGGACATGGCTATAATGATTAATTGTTCTATTTTCTTAACCCTGGTTATGTCCAAAACTTAAAAAGGATCAATTGAGTCATCTTGTATAACCTAAATATTAATTTTAAATTAAATTTTAATAATAGATAACCGTAATTGAGTAAGATATGACTATTTTTTTTAAACACAATATATCAAAATATTTTTAAAAATCATTCGTTAATCAAATTATATCTAAAAATTGAATTAAAATTAAATCGCAACAATCGCCAACGCTATTAGTTATTACATTTTCTTAACTCTGGTTGTGTTCAAACCGCAAAAAACATCATTTGGCTATCTTGTATATGCGAAATAGTAAATTTAAATTATATTCGAATAATAGATATCAGTAATAGAGTGAGATATAGTTATTTTTTTTAAAAACAATTCATAAGAAAAATTTTAAAAATAATTTTTAGTACATCAAATGTACTTCAAAAATTAAATTGGAATCAAGTCGGACATGGCTATAATGATTAATTGTTCTATTTTCTTAACCCTGGTTATGTCCAAAACTTAAAAAGGATCAATTGAGTCATCTTGTATAACCTAAATATTAATTTTAAATTAAATTTTAATAATAGATAACCGTAATTGAGTAAGATATGACTATTTTTTTTAAACACAATATATCAAAATATTTTTAAAAATCATTCGTTAAACAAATTATATCTAAAAATTGAATTAAAATTAAATCGCAACAATCGCCAACGCTATTAGTTATTACATTTTCTTAACTCTGGTTGTGTTCAAACCGCAAAAAACATCATTTGGCTATCTTGTATATGCGAAATAGTAAATTTAAATTATATTCGAATAATAGATATCAGTAATAGAGTGAGATATAGTTATTTTTTTTAAAAACAATTCATAAGAAAAATTTTAAAAATAATTTACAGTCCATCAAATGAACTTCAAAGATTAAATTGGAATCAAATCGGACAATGCTATAATGATTAATTGTTATATTTTCTTAACCCTGGTTATGTCCAAAACTTAAAAAGGATCAATTGAGTCAACTTGTATAACCTAAATATTAATTTTAAAATAAATTTGAATAATAGATAACCGTAATTGAGTAAGATATGACTATTTTTTTAAAACATAATACATAAAATTATTTTTAAAAATTATTTAGGGTTAATAAAATTATATATAAAAATTGAATTAAAATTAAATCGGAACAATTGCCAACCCTATTAGTTATTACATTTCCTTAACTCTGGTTGTGTTTAAACCGCAAAAAACATCATTTCGCTATCTTGTATATGCGAAATAGTAAATTTAAATTATATTCGAATAATAGATATTAGTAATAGAGTGAGATATAATTATTTTTTTTAGAGAACAATTCATAAGAAAAATTTTAAAAATAATTTACAGTCCATCAAATGAACTTCAAAGATTAAATTGGAATCAAATCTGACAATGCTATAATGATTAATTGTTCTATTTTCTTAACCCTGGTTATGTCGAAAACTTAAATAGGATCATTTGAGTCATCTTGTATAACCTAAATATTAATTTTAAAATAAATTTGAATAGATAACCGTAATTGAGTGAGATATGACTTTTTTTTTTAAACACAATATATCAAAATATTTTTGAAAATCATTTAGGGTTAATCAAATTATATCTAAAAATTGAATTAAAATTAAATCGGAACAATCGCCAACGCTATTAGTTATTACATTTTCTTAACTCTGGTTGTGTTCAAACCGCAAAAAACATCATTTGGCTATCTTGTATATGCGAAATAGTAAATTTAAATCATATTCGAATAATAGATAACAGTAATAGAGTGAGATATAATAATTTTTTTAAAAAACAATTCATAAGAAAAATTTTAAAAATAATTTACAGTACATCAAATGTACTTCAAAAATTAAATTGGAATCAAATCGGACAAAGCAATAATGATTAATTGTTTTATTATCTTAACCCTGATTATGTCCAAAACTTAAATAGGATCATTTGAATCATCTTGTATAACCTAAATATTAATTTTAAAATAAACTTGAATAATAGATAACCGTAATTGAGTGAGATACGACTATTTTTTTTTAAACACAATATATCAAAATATTTTTAAAAATCATTCGTTAATCAAATTATATCTAAAAATTGAATTAAAATTAAATCTTAACAATCGGCAACGCTATTAGTTATTACATTTTCTTCACTCTGGTTGTGTTCAAACCGCAAAAAACATCATTTGGCTATCTTGTATATGGGAAATAGTAAATTTAAATTATATTCGAATAATAGATATCAGTAATAGAGTGAGATATAATTATTTTTTTAAAAAACTATTCATTAGAAAAATTTTAAAAATAATTTACAGCCCATCAAATGAACTTCAAAGATTAAATTGGAATCAAATCGGACAATGCAATAATGATTAATTGTTCTATTTTCTTAACCCTGGTTATGTCCAAAACTTAAAAAGGATCATTTGAGTCATCTTGTATAACCTAAATATTAATTTTAAAATAAATTTGAATAATAGATAACCATAATTGAGTGAGATATGACTATTTTTTTTAAACACAATATATTAAAATATTTTTAAAAATCATTTAGGGTTAATCAAATTATATCTAAAAATTAAATTAAAATTAAATCGGAACAATCGTTAACGCGAAGAGTTATTATATTTTCTTAATTCTGGTTGTGTTCAAACCGTAAAAAACATCATTTGGCTATCTTGTATATGCGAAATTGTAAATTTAAATTATATTCGAATAATAGATATTAGTAATAGAGTGAGATATATTTATTTTTTTCGAAAACAATTCATGAGAAAAATTTTAAAAATAATTTACAGCCCATCAAATGAACTTCAAAAATTAAATTGGAGTCAAATCAGACAATGCCATAATGATTACTTGTTCTATTTTCTTAACCCTGGTTATGTCCAAAACTTAAAAAGGATCATTTGGGTCATCTTTCATAACCTAGATATTAATTTTAAAATAAATTTGAATAATAGATAAGCGTAATTGAGCGAGATATGACTATTTTTTTTAAACGCAATACATCAAAATATTTTAAAAAATTACTTAGGGTTAAACAAATTATATCTAAAAATTAAATTGAAATCATATCGGAACAATAGCTATAGGTAATAGAAATCTATTTTCATTATTCTGGTTATGTCCAAAACTTAAAAAGGATCAATTGAGTCATCTTGTATAACCTAAATATTAATTTTAAAATAAATTTGAATAATAGATAACCGTAATTGAGTGAGATATGACTATTTTTTTTAAACACAATACATCAAAATATTTTTAAAAATCATTTAGGGTTAATCAAATTATATCTGCAAATTATATTAAAATTAAATCGGAACAATCGCCAACGCTATTAGTTATTACATTTTCTAACCTCTGGTTGTGTTCAAACCGCAAAAAACAGCATTTGGCTATCTTGTATATGCGAAATAGTAAGTTTAAATTATAATCGAATAATAGATATAAGTAATAGGGTGAGATATAATTATTTTTTTAAAAAACAATTCATAAGAAAAATTTTAAAATCAATTTTTAGTACATCAAATGAACTTCAAAGATTAAATTGGAATCAAGTCGGACATGGCTATAATGATTAATTGTTCTATTTTCTTAACACTGGTTATGTCCAAAACTTAAAAAGGATCAATTGAGTCATCTTGTATAACCTAAATATTAATTTTAAAATAAATTTGAATAAAAGATAACCGTACACTTACGGTCACTCACTAGTGAGATATGACTATTTTTTTAAAACATAATACATAAAATTATTTTTAAAAATTATTTAAGGTTAATCAAATTATATCTAAAAATTTAATTAAAATTAAATCGGAACAATCGCCAACGCTATTAGTTATTACATTTTCTTAACTCTGGTTGTGTTCAAACCGCAAAAAACAGCATTTGGCTATCTTGTATATGCGAAATAGTAAGTTTAAATTATAATCGAATAATAGATATTAGTAATAGAGTGAGATATATTTATTTTTTTAGAAAACAATTCATAAGAAAAATTTTAAAAATAATTTACAGTCCATCAAATGAACTTCAAAGATTAAATTGGAATCAAATCGGACAATGCTATAATGATTAATTGTTCTATTTTCTTAACCCTGGTTATGTCCAAAACTTAAAAAGGATCATTCGAGTCATCTTGTATAACCTAAATATTAATTTTAAATTAAATTTTAATAATAGATAACCGTAATTGAGTAAGATATGACTATTTTTTTAAAACATAATACATAAAATTATTTTTAAAAATTATTTAGGGTTAATAAAATTATATATAAAAATTGAATTAAAATTAAATCGGAACAATTGCCAACCCTATTAGTTATTACATTTCCTTAACTCTGGTTGTGTTTAAACCGCAAAAAACATCATTTCGCTATCTTGTATATGCGAAATAGTAAATTTAAATTATATTCGAATAATAGATATTAGTAATAGAGTGAGATATAATTATTTTTTTTAGAGAACAATTCATAAGAAAAATTTTAAAAATAATTTACAGTCCATCAAATGAACTTCAAAGATTAAATTGGAATCAAATCTGACAATGCTATAATGATTAATTGTTCTATTTTCTTAACCCTGGTTATGTCGAAAACTTAAATAGGATCATTTGAGTCATCTTGTATAACCTAAATATTAATTTTAAAATAAATTTGAATAGATAACCGTAATTGAGTGAGATATGACTTTTTTTTTTAAACACAATATATCAAAATATTTTTGAAAATCATTTAGGGTTAATCAAATTATATCTAAAAATTGAATTAAAATTAAATCGGAACAATCGCTAACGCTATTAGTTATTACATTTTCTTAACTCTGGTTGTGTTCAAACCGCAAAAAACATCATTTGGCTATCTTGTATATGCGAAATAGTAAATTTAAATCATATTCGAATAATAGATAACAGTAATAGAGTGAGATATAATAATTTTTTTAAAAAACAATTCATAAGAAAAATTTTAAAAATAATTTACAGTACATCAAATGTACTTCAAAAATTAAATTGGAATCAAATGGGACAAAGCAATAATGATTAATTGTTTTATTATCTTAACCCTGATTATGTCCAAAACTTAAATAGGATCATTTGAATCATCTTGTATAACCTAAATATTAATTTTAAAATAAACTTGAATAATAGATAACCGTAATTGAGTAAGATATGACTATTTTTTTAAAACACAATATATCAAAATGTTTGTAAAAATCATTTAGGGTTAATCAAATTATGTCTAAAAATTGAATTAAAATTAAATCTTAACAATCGGCAACGCTATTAGTTATTACATTTTCTTCACTCTGGTTGTGTTCAAACCGCAAAAAACATCATTTGGCTATCTTGTATATGGGAAATAGTAAATTTAAATTATATTCGAATAATAGATATCAGTAATAGAGTGAGATATAATTATTTTTTTAAAAAACTATTCATTAGAAAAATTTTAAAAATAATTTACAGCCCATCAAATGAACTTCAAAGATTAAATTGGAATCAAATCGGACAATGCAATAATGATTAATTGTTCTATTTTCTTAACCCTGGTTATGTCCAAAACTTAAAAAGGATCATTTGAGTCATCTTGTATAACCTAAATATTAATTTTAAAATAAATTTGAATAATAGATAACCATAATTGAGTGAGATATGACTATTTTTTTTAAACACAATATATTAAAATATTTTTAAAAATCATTTAGGGTTAATCAAATTATATCTAAAAATTAAATTAAAATTAAATCGGAACAATCGTTAACGCGAAGAGTTATTATATTTTCTTAATTCTGGTTGTGTTCAAACCGTAAAAAACATCATTTGGCTATCTTGTATATGCGAAATTGTAAATTTAAATTATATTCGAATAATAGATATTAGTAATAGAGTGAGATATATTTATTTTTTTCGAAAACAATTCATAAGAAAAATTTTAAAAATAATTTACAGCCCATCAAATGAACTTCAAAAATTAAATTGGAGCAAATCAGACAATGCCATAATGATTACTTGTTCTATTTTCTTAACCCTGGTTATGTCCAAAACTTAAAAAGGATCATTTGGGTCATCTTTCATAACCTAGATATTAATTTTAAAATAAATTTGAATAATAGATAAGCGTAATTGAGCGAGATATGACTATTTTTTTTAAACGCAATACATCAAAATATTTTAAAAAATTACTTAGGGTTAAACAAATTATATCTAAAAATTAAATTGAAATCATATCGGAACAATAGCTATAGGTAATAGAAATCTATTTTCATTATTCTGGTTATGTCCAAAACTTAAAAAGGATCAATTGAGTCATCTTGTATAACCTAAATATTAATTTTAAAATAAATTTGAATAATAGATAACCGTAATTGAGTGAGATATGACTATTTTTTTTAAACACAATACATCAAAATATTTTTAAAAATCATTTAGGGTTAATCAAATTATATCTGAAAATTGAATTAAAATTAAATCGGAACAATCGCCAACGCTATTAGTTATTACATTTTCTTAACTCTGGTTGTGTTCAAACCGCAAAAAACAGCATTTGGCTATCTTGTATATGCGAAATAGTAAGTTTAAATTATAATCGAATAATAGATATTAGTAATAGAGTGAGATATATTTATTTTTTTAGAAAACAATTCATAAGAAAAATTTTAAAAATAATTTACAGTCCATCAAATGAACTTCAAAGATTAAATTGGAATCAAATCGGACAATGCTATAATGATTAATTGTTCTATTTTCTTAACCCTGGTTATGTCCAAAACTTAAATAGGATCAATTGAGTCATCTTGTATAACCTAAATATTAATTTTAAAATAAATTTGAATAATAGATAACAGTAATTGAGTGAGATATGACAATTTTTTTTAAACGCAATATATCAAAATATTTTTAAAAATCATTTAGTGTTAATCAAATTATATCTAAAAATTAAATCGGAACAATCGTTAATGCGAAGAGTTATTATATTTTCTTAATTCTGGTTTTTGTATATGCGAAATAGTAAATTTAAAATCTATTCGAATAATAGATATTAGTAATAGAGTGAGATATAATTATTTTTTTAAAAAACAATTCATAAGAAAAATTTTAAAAATAATTTATAGTACGTCAAATGAACTTCAAAAATTAAATTGGAATCAAATCGGACAATGCAATAATGATTAATTGTTCTATTTTCTTAACCCTGGTTATGTCCAAAAATTAAAAAGGATCATTTGAGTCATCTTGTATAACCTAAATATTAATTTTAAAATAAATTTGAATAATAGATAACCGTAATTGAGTGAGATATGACTATTTTTTTATACACAATACATCAAAATATTTTTAAAAATCAATTAGGGTTAATCAAATTATATCTAAAAATTAAATTAATATTAAATCGGAACAATCGCCAACCCAATTAGTTATTACATTTTCTTAACTCTGGTTGTGTTCAAACCGCAAATAACATCATTTGGCTATCTTGTATATGCGAAATAGTAAATTTAAATTAAATTCGAATAATAGATAACAGTAATAGAGTGAGATATAATTATTTTTTTAAAAAACAATTCATAAGAAAAATTTTAAAAATAATTTACAGTACATCAAATGAACTTCAAAAATTAAATTGGAATCAAATCGGACAATGCTATAATGATTAATTGTTCTATTTTCTTAACCCTGGTTATGTCCAAAACTTAAATAGGATCATTTGAGTCATCTTGTATAACCTAAATATTAATTTTAAAATAAATTTGAATAATAGATAACCGTAATTGAGTGAGATATGACTATTTTTTTTTAAACACAATACATCAAAATATTTTTAAAATTCATTTAGGGTTAATCAAATTATATCTAAAAATTAAATTAAAATTAAAACGGCACAATCTTTAACGCTTATTATATTTTCTTAATTCATTTTCTATTATCAGTTAATATATTTTCTTAATTCTGGTTGTGTTCAAACCGTAAAAAACATCATTTGGCTATCTTGTATATGCGAAATAGTAAATTTAAATTCTATTCGAATAATAGATAACGGTAATAGAGTGAGATATAATTATTTTTTTAAAAAACAATTCATTAGAAAAATTTTAAAAATAATTTACAGTCCATCAAATGAACTTCAAAAATTAAATTGGAATCAAATCGGACAATGCAATAATGATTAATTGTTCTATTTTCTTAACCCTGGTTATGTCCAAAACTTAAAAAGGATCATTTGAGTCATCTTGTATAACCTAAATATTAATTTTAAAATAAATTTGAATAATAGATAACCGTAATTGAGTAAGATATGACTATTTTTTTTAAACACAATATATCAAAATATTTTTAAAAATCATTCGTTAATAAAATTATATCTAAAAATTGAATTAAAATTAAATCGGAACAATCGCCAACGCTATTAGTTATTACATTTTCTTAACTCTGGTTGTGTTCAAACCGCAAAAAACTTCATTTGGCTATCTTGTATATGCGAAATAGTAAATTTAAATTATATTCGAATAATAGATATCAGTAATAGAGTGAGATATAGTTATTTTTTTAAAAAACAATTCATACGAAAAATTTTAAAAATAATTTACAGTCCATCAAATGAACTTCAAAGATTAAATTGGAATCAAATCGGATAATGCTATAATGATTAATTGTTATATTTTCTTAACCCTGGTTATGTCCAAAACTTAAAAAGGATCAATTGAGTCAACTTGTATAACCTAAATATTAATTTTAAAATAAATTTGAATAATAGATAACCGTAATTGAGTGAGATATGACTTTTTTTTTTTAAACACAATATATCAAAATATTTTTGAAAATCATTTAGGGTTAATCAAATTATATCTAAAAATTGAATTAAAATTAAATCGGAACAATCGCCAACGCTATTAGTTATTACATTTTCTTAACTCTGGTTATGTTCAAACCGCAAAAAACATCATTTGGCTATCTTGTATATGCGAAATAGTAAATTTAAATCATATTCGAATAATAGATAACAGTAATAGAGTGAGATATAATAATTTTTTTAAAAAACAATTCATAAGAAAAATTTTAAAAATAATTTACAGTACATCAAATGTACATCAAAAATTAAATTGGAATCAAATCGGACAAAGCAATAATGATTAATTGTTTTATTATCTTAACCCTGATTATGTCCAAAACTTAAATAGGATCATTTGAATCATCTTGTATAACCTAAATATTAATTTTAAAATAAATTTGAATAATAGATAACCGTAATTGAGTGAGATACGACTATTTTTTTTTAAACACAATATATCAAAATATTTTTAAAAATCATTCGTTAATCAAATTATATCTAAAAATTGAATTAAAATTAAATCTTAACAATCGGCAACGCTATTAGTTATTACATTTTCTTCACTCTGGTTGTGTTCAAACCGCAAAAAACATCATTTGGCTATCTTGTATATGGGAAATAGTAAATTTAAATTATATTCGAATAATAGATATCAGTAATAGAGTGAGATATAATTATTTTTTTAAAAAACTATTCATTAGAAAAATTTTAAAAATAATTTACAGCCCATCAAATGAACTTCAAAGATTAAATTGGAATCAAATCGGACAATGCAATAATGATTAATTGTTCTATTTTCTTAACCCTGGTTATGTCCAAAACTTAAAAAGGATCATTTGAGTCATCTTGTATAACCTAAATATTAATTTTAAAATAAATTTGAATAATAGATAACCATAATTGAGTGAGATATGACTATTTTTTTTAAACACAATATATTAAAATATTTTTAAAAATCATTTAGGGTTAATCAAATTATATCTAAATATTAAATTAAAATTAAATCGGAACAATCGTTAACGCGAAGAGTTAAATTATTTTCTTAATTCTGGTTGTGTTCAAACCGTAAAAAACATCATTTGGCTATCTTGTATATGCGAAATTGTAAATTTAAATTATATTCGAATAATAGATATTAGTAATAGAGTGAGATATATTTATTTTTTTCGAAAACAATTCATAAGAAAAATTTTAAAAATAATTTACAGCCCATCAAATGAACTTCAAAAATTAAATTGGAGCAAATCAGACAATGCCATAATGATTACTTGTTCTATTTTCTTAACCCTGGTTATGTCCAAAACTTAAAAAGGATCATTTGGGTCATCTTTCATAACCTAGATATTAATTTTAAAATAAATTTGAATAATAGATAAGCGTAATTGAGCGAGATATGACTATTTTTTTTAAACGCAATACATCAAAATATTTTAAAAAATTACTTAGGGTTAAACAAATTATATCTAAAAATTAAATTGAAATCATATCGGAACAATAGCTATAGGTAATAGAAATCTATTTTCATTATTCTGGTTATGTCCAAAACTTAAAAAGGATCAATTGAGTCATCTTGTATAACCTAAATATTAATTTTAAAATAAATTTGAATAATAGATAACCGTAATTGAGTGAGATATGACTATTTTTTTTAAACACAATACATCAAAATATTTTTAAAAATCATTTAGGGTTAATCAAATTATATCTGAAAATTGAATTAAAATTAAATCGGAACAATCGCCAACGCTATTAATTATTACATTTTCTTAACTCTGGTTGTGTTCAAACCGCAAAAAACAGCATTTGGCTATCTTGTATATGCGAAATAGTAAGTTTAAATTATAATCGAATAATAGATATTAGTAATAGAGTGAGATATATTTATTTTTTTAGAAAACAATTCATAAGAAAAATTTTAAAAATAATTTACAGTCCATCAAATGAACTTCAAAGATTAAATTGGAATCAAATCGGACAATGCTATAATGATTAATTGTTCTATTTTCTTAACCCTGGTTATGTCCAAAACTTAAATAGGATCAATTGAGTCATCTTGTATAACCTAAATATTAATTTTAAAATAAATTTGAATAATAGATAACAGTAATTGAGTGAGATATGACAATTTTTTTTAAACGCAATATATCAAAATATTTTTAAAAATCATTTAGTGTTAATCAAATTATATCTAAAAATTAAATCGGAACAATCGTTAATGCGAAGAGTTATTATATTTTCTTAATTCTGGTTTTTGTATATGCGAAATAGTAAATTTAAAATCTATTCGAATAATAGATATTAGTAATAGAGTGAGATATAATTATTTTTTTAAAAAACAATTTATAAGAAAAATTTTAAAAATAATTTATAGTACGTCAAATGAACTTCAAAAATTAAATTGGAATCAAATCGGACAATGCAATAATGATTAATTGTTCTATTTTCTTAACCCTGGTTATGTCCAAAACTTAAAAAGGATCATTTGAGTCATCTTGTATAACCTAAATATTAATTTTAAAATAAATTTAAATAATAGATAACCGTAATTGAGTAAGATATGACTATTTTTTTAAAACATAATACATAAAATTATTTTTAAAAATTATTTAGGGTTAATAAAATTATATATAAAAATTGAATTAAAATTAAATCGGAACAATTGCCAACCCTATTAGTTATTACATTTCCTTAACTCTGGTTGTGTTTAAACCGCAAAAAACATCATTTCGCTATCTTGTATATGCGAAATAGTAAATTTAAATTATATTCGAATAATAGATATTAGTAATAGAGTGAGATATAATTATTTTTTTTAGAGAACAATTCATAAGAAAAATTTTAAAAATAATTTACAGTCCATCAAATGAACTTCAAAGATTAAATTGGAATCAAATCTGACAATGCTATAATTGATTAATTGTTCTATTTTCTTAACCCTGGTTATGTCGAAAACTTAAATAGGATCATTTGAGTCATCTTGTATACCTAAATATTAATTTTAAAATAAATTTGAATAATAGATAACCGTAATTGAGTGAGATATGACTATTTTTTTTAAACAAAATACATCAAAATATTTTTAAAAGTCATTTAGGGTTAATCAAATTATATCTAAATTAAATTAAAATTAAAACGGAACAATCTTTAACGCTTATTATATTTTCTTAATTCATTTTCTATTATCAGTTATTATATTTTCTTAATTCTGGTTGTGTTGAAACCGCAAAAAACATCATTTGGCTATCTTGTATATGCGAAATAGTAAATTTAAATTATATTCGACTAATAGATATCAGTAATAGAGTGAGATATAATTATTTTTTTAAAAAACAATTCATAAGAAAAATTTTAAAAATAATTTACAGTACATCAAATGAACTTCAAAGATTAAATTGGATTCAAATCGGACAATGCTATTATTGATTAATTGTTCTATTTTCCTAACCCTGGTTATGTCCAAAACTTAAAAATGATTATTTGAGTCATCTTGTATAACTTAAATATTAATTTTAAAATAAATCTGAATAATAGATAACCGTAATTGAGTGAGATATGACTATTTTTTTTAAACACAATAAATCAAAATATTTTTAAAAATCATTTAGGGTTAATCAAATTATATCTAAAAATTGAATTAAAATTAAATGGGAACAATCGTTAACGCGAAGAGTTATTAGATTTTCTTAACTCTGGTTGTGTTGAAACCGTAAAAAACATCATTTGGCTATCTTGTATATGCGAAATAGTAAATTTAAATTATATTCGAATAATAGATAACAGTAATAGAGTGAGATAGGGTTATTTTTTTTAAAAACAATTTATAAGAAAAAATTAAAAAATAATTTACAGTACATCAAATGAACTTCAAAAATTAAATTGGAATCAAATCGGACAATGCTATAATGATTAATTGTACTATTTTCTAAACCCTGGTTATGTCCAAAACTTAAATAGGATCATTTAAGTCATCTTGTATAACCTAAATATTCATTTTAAATTAAATTTGAATAATAGATAACCGTAATTGAGTGAGATATGACTATTTTTTTTAAACACAATATATTAAAATATTTTTAAAAATCATTTAGGGTTAATCAAATTATATCTAAAAATTAAATCGGAAGAGTCGTTAACGCTATTATTTATTACATTTTCTTAACTCTGGTTATGTCCAAAACTTAAAAAGGATCATTCGAGTCATCTTGTGTAACCTAAATATTAATTTTAAAATAAATTTGAATAATAGATAACCGTAATTGAGTGAGATATGACTATTTTTTTTAAACACAATATATTAAAATATTTTTAAAAATCATTTAGGGTTAATCAAATTATATCTAAAAATTGAATTAAAATTAAATAGGAACAATCGTTAACGCGAAGAGTTATTAGTTTTTCTTAACTCTGGTTGTGTTCAAACCGTAAAAAACATCATTTGGCTATCTTGTATATGCGAAATAGTAAATTTAAATTATATTCGAATAATAGATAACAGTAATAGAGTGAGATATAATTATTTTTTTAGAAAACAATTCATAAGAAAAATTTTAAAAATAATTTACAGTCCATCAAATGAACACCAAAGAATAAATTGGAATCAAATTGGACAATGCTATAATGATTAATTGTTCTATTTTCTTAACCCTGGTTATGTCCAAAACTTAAATAGGATCATTTGAGTCATCTTGTATAACGTAAATATTAATTTTAAAATAAATTTGAATAATAGATAACCGTAATTGAGTGAGATATGACTATTTTTTTTAAACAAAATACATCAAAATATTTTTAAAAGTCATTTAGGGTTAATCAAATTATATCTAAAAATTAAATTAAAATTAAAACGGAACAATCTTTAAAGCTATCAGTTATTATATTTTCTTAATTCTGGTTGTGTTCAAACCGTAAAAAACATCATTTGGCTATCTTGTATATGCAAAATAGTAAGTTCAAATTCTATTCGAATAATAGATAAGAGTAATAGAGTGAGATATAATTATTTTTTTAAAAAACAATTCATAAGAAAAAATTTAAATATAATTTACAGTCCATCACATGAACTTCTAAGATAAAATTGGAATCAGATCGGACCATGCAATAATGATTAATTGTTCTATTTTCTTAACCCCGGTTATGTCCAAAACTTAAAAAGGATCATTTGAGTCATCTTGTAAAACCTAAATATTAATTTTAAAATAAATATGAATAATAGATAACCGTAATTGAGTGAGATATGACTATATTTTTTAAACACAATATATTAAAATATTTTTAAAAATCATTTAGGGTTAATCAAATTATATCTAAAAATTAAATTAAAATTAAATCGGAACAATCGTTAACGCGAAGTTATTATATTTTCTTAATTCTGGTTGTGTTCAAACCGTAAAAAACATCATTTGGCTATCTTGTATATGCGAAATAGTAAATTTAAATTCTATTCGAATAATAGATAAAAGTAATAGAGTGAGATATAATTATTTTTTTAGAAAACAATTCATAAGAAAAATTAAAAAAATAATTTACATCCCATCAAGTGAACTTCAAAGATTAAATTGGAATCAGATCGGACCATGCAATAATGATTAATTGTTCTATTTTCTTAACCCTGGTTATGTCCAAAACTTAAATAGGATCATTTAAGTCATCTTGTATAACCTAAATATTCATTTTAAATTAAATTTTTATAATAGATAACCGTAATTGAGTGAGATATGACTATTTTTTTTAAACACAATATATCAAAATATTTTTAAAAAACATTTAGGGTTAATCAAATTATATCTAAAAATTGAATTAAAACTAAATGGGAACAATCGTTAACGCGAAGAGTTATTAGATTTTCTTAACTCTGGTTGTGTTCAAACCGTAAAAAACATCATTTGGCTATCTTGTATATGCGAAATAGTATATTTAAATTCTATTCGAATAATAGATAACAGTAATAGAGTGAGATATAATTATTTTTTTAGAAAACAATTCATAAGAAAAATTTTAAAAATAATTTATAGTCCATCAAATGAACTCCAAAGAATAAATTGGAATCAAATCGGACAATGCTATAATGATTAATTGTTCTATTTTCTTAACCCTGGTTATGTCTAAAACTTAAATAGGATCATTTGAGTCATCTTGTATAACCTAAATATTAATTTTAAAAGAAATTTGAATAATAGATAACCGTAATTGAGTGAGATATGACTATTTTTTTTAAACAAAATACATCAAAATATTTTTAAAAGTCATTTAGGGTTAATCAAATTATATCTAAAAATTAAATTAAAATTAAAACGGAACAATCTTTAACGCTATCAGTTATTATATTTTCTTAATTCTGGTAGTGTTCAAACCGTAAAAATCATCATTTGGCTATCTTGTATATGCGAAATAGTAAATTTAAATTATATTCGAATAATAGATAACAGTAATAGAGTGAGATAGGGTTATATTTTTTAAAAACAATTCATAAGAAAAAATTTAAAAATAATTTACAGTACATCAAATGAACTTCAAAAATTAAATTGGAATCAAATCGGACAATGCAATAATGATTAATTGTTCTATTTTCTTAACCCTGGTTATGTCCAAAACTTAAAAAGGATCATTTGAGTCATCTTGTATAACCTAAATATTAATTTTAAATTTAATTTGAATAATAGATACCCGTAAGTGAGTAAGATATGACTATTTTTTTTAAACACAATATATCAAAATATTTGTAAAAATCATTTAGGGTTATTTAAATTATGTCTAAAAATTGACTTAAAATTAAATCGGAACAATCGCCAACGCTGTTAGTTATTACATTTTCTTAACTCTGGTTGTGTTGAAACCGCAAAAAACATCATTTGGCTATCTTGTATATGCGAAATAGTAAATTTAAATTATATTCGACTAATAGATATCAGTAATAGAGTGAGATATAATTATTTTTTTAAAAAACAATTCATAAGAAAAATTTTAAAAATAATTTACAGTACATCAAATGAACTTCAAAGATTAAATTGGATTCAAATCGGACAATGCTATTATTGATTAATTGTTCTATTTTCCTAACCCTGGTTATGTCCAAAACTTAAAAATGATTATTTGAGTCATCTTGTATAACTTAAATATTAATTTTAAAATAAATCTGAATAATAGATAACCGTAATTGAGTGAGATATGACTATTTTTTTTAAACACAATAAATCAAAATATTTTTAAAAATCATTTAGGGTTAATCAAATTATATCTAAAAATTGAATTAAAATTAAATGGGAACAATCGTTAACGCGAAGAGTTATTAGATTTTCTTAACTCTGGTTGTGTTGAAACCGTAAAAAACATCATTTGGCTATCTTGTATATGCGAAATAGTAAATTTAAATTATATTCGAATAATAGATAACAGTAATAGAGTGAGATAGGGTTATTTTTTTTAAAAACAATTTATAAGAAAAAATTCAAAAATAATTTACAGTACATCAAATGAACTTCAAAAATTAAATTGGAATCAAATCGGACAATGCTATAATGATTAATTGTACTATTTTCTAATCCCTGGTTATGTCGAAAACTTAAAATGGATTATTTGGGTCAGCTTGTATAACCTAAATATGAATTTTAAAATAAATTTGAATAATAAGTAACCTTAATTGAGTGAGATATGACTATTTTTTCAAACACAATACATTAAAATATTTTTAAAAATCATTTAGGGTTAATTAAATTATATCTAAAAATTAAATCGGAACAGTCGTTAACGCTATTATTTATTACATTTTCTTAACTCTGGTTATGTCCAAAACTTAAAAAGGATCATTTGGGTCATCTTGTATAACCTAAATATTAATTTTAAAATAAATTTGAATAATAGATAACCGTAATTGAGTGAGATATGACTATTTTTTTTAAACACAATATATTAAAATATTTTTAAAAATCATTTAGGGTTAATCAAATTATATCTAAAAATTAAATCGGAAGAGTCGTTAACGCTATTATTTATTACATTTTCTTAACTCTGGTTATGTCCAAAACTTAAAAAGGATCATTCGAGTCATCTTGTGTAACCTAAATATTAATTTTAAAATAAATTTGAATAATAGATAACCGTAATTGAGTGAGATATGACTATTTTTTTTAAACACAATATATTAAAATATTTTTAAAAATCATTTAGGGTTAATCAAATTATATCTAAAAATTGAATTAAAATTAAATAGGAACAATCGTTAACGCGAAGAGTTATTAGTTTTTCTTAACTCTGGTTGTGTTCAAACCGTAAAAAACATCATTTGGCTATCTTGTATATGCGAAATAGTAAATTTAAATTATATTCGAATAATAGATAACAGTAATAGAGTGAGATATAATTATTTTTTTAGAAAACAATTCATAAGAAAAATTTTTAAAATAATTTACAGTCCATCAAATGAACACCAAAGAATAAATTGGAATCAAATTGGACAATGCTATAATGATTAATTGTTCTATTTTCTTAACCCTGGTTATGTCCAAAACTTAAATAGGATCATTTGAGTCATCTTGTATAACGTAAATATTAATTTTAAAATAAATTTGAATAATAGATAACCGTAATTGAGTGAGATATGACTATTTTTTTTAAACAAAATACATCAAAATATTTTTAAAAGTCATTTAGGGTTAATCAAATTATATCTAAAAATTAAATTAAAATTAAAACGGAACAATCTTTAAAGCTATCAGTTATTATATTTTCTTAATTCTGGTTGTGTTCAAACCGTAAAAAACATCATTTGGCTATCTTGTATATGCAAAATAGTAAGTTCAAATTCTATTCGAATAATAGATAAGAGTAATAGAGTGAGATATAATTATTTTTTTAAAAAACAATTCATAAGAAAAAATTTAAATATAATTTACAGTCCATCACATGAACTTCTAAGATAAAATTGGAATCAGATCGGACCATGCAATAATGATTAATTGTTCTATTTTCTTAACCCCGGTTATGTCCAAAACTTAAAAAGGATCATTTGAGTCATCTTGTAAAACCTAAATATTAATTTTAAAATAAATATGAATAATAGATAACCGTAATTGAGTGAGATATGACTATATTTTTTAAACACAATATATTAAAATATTTTTAAAAATCATTTAGGGTTAATCAAATTATATCTAAAAATTAAATTAAAATTAAATCGGAACAATCGTTAACGCGAAGTTATTATATTTTCTTAATTCTGGTTGTGTTCAAACCGTAAAAAACATCATTTGGCTATCTTGTATATGCGAAATAGTAAATTTAAATTCTATTCGAATAATAGATAAAAGTAATAGAGTGAGATATAATTATTTTTTTAGAAAACAATTCATAAGAAAAATTAAAAAAATAATTTACATCCCATCAAGTGAACTTCAAAGATTAAATTGGAATCAGATCGGACCATGCAATAATGATTAATTGTTCTATTTTCTTAACCCTGGTTATGTCCAAAACTTAAATAGGATCATTTAAGTCATCTTGTATAACCTAAATATTCATTTTAAATTAAATTTTTATAATAGATAACCGTAATTGAGTGACATATGACTATTTTTTTTAAACACAATATATCAAAATATTTTTAAAAATCATTTAGGGTTAATCAAATTATATCTAAAAATTGAATTAAAACTAAATGGGAACAATCGTTAACGCGAAGAGTTATTAGATTTTCTTAACTCTGGTTGTGTTCAAACCGTAAAAAACATCATTTGGCTATCTTGTATATGCGAAATTGTAAATTTAAATTATATTCGAATAATAGATATTAGTAATAGAGTGAGATATATTTATTTTTTTAGAAAACAATTCATAAGAAAAATTTTAAAAATAATTTACAGCCCATCAAATGAACTTCAAAGATTAAATTGGAATCAAATCGGACAATGCTATAATGATTACTTGTCCTATTTTCTTAACCCTGGTTATGTCCAAAACTTAAATAGGATCATTTGAGTCATCTTGTATAACCTAAATATTAATATTAAATTAAATTTTAATAATAGATAACCGTAATTCAGTGAGATATGACTATTTTTTTTAAACACAATATATCAAAATATTTTTAAAAATCATTCGTTAATAAAATTATATCTAAAAATTGAATTAAAATTAAATCGGAACAATCGCCAACGCTATTAGTTATTACATTTTCTTAACTCTGGTTGTGTTCAAACCGCAAAAAACATCATTTGGCTATCTTGTATATGCGAAATAGTAAATTTAGATTATATTCGAATAATAGATATCAGTAATAGAGTGAGATATAGTTATTTTTTTAAAAAACAATTCATACGAAAAATTTTAAAAATAATTTACAGTCCATCAAATGAACTTCAAAGATTAAATTGGAATCAAATCGGATAATGCTATAATGATTAATTGTTATATTTTCTTAAGAAAATATAACAATTAAGGGTTAACAATTAACAACATTTGGCTATCTTGTATATGCGAAATATCTTGTATATGTTCTATTTTCTTAACCCTGGTTATGTCCAAAACTTAAAAAGGATCATTTGGGTCATCTTTCATAACCTAGATATTAATTTTAAAATAAATTTGAATAATAGATAAGCGTAATTGAGCGAGATATGACTATTTTTTTTAAACGCAATACATCAAAATATTTTAAAAAATTACTTAGGGTTAAACAAATTATATCTAAAAATTAAATTGAAATCATATCGGAACAATAGCTATAGGTAATAGAAATCTATTTTCATTATTCTGGTTATGTCCAAAACTTAAAAAGGATCAATTGAGTCATCTTGTATAACCTAAATATTAATTTTAAAATAAATTTGAATAATAGATAACCGTAATTGAGTGAGATATGACTATTTTTTTTAAACACAATACATCAAAATATTTTTAAAAATCATTTAGGGTTAATCAAATTATATCTGAAAATTAAATTAAAATTAAATCGGAACAATCGCCAACGCTATTAGTTATTACATTTTCTTAACTCTGGTTGTGTTCAAACCGCAAAAAACAGCATTTGGCTAACTTGTATATGCGAAATAGTAAGTTTAAATTATAATCGAATAATAGATATAAGTAATAGGGTGAGATATAATTATTTTTTTAAAAAACAATTCATAAGAAAAATTTTAAAATCAATTTTTAGTACATCAAATAAACTTCAAAGATTAAATTGGAATTAAGTCGGACATGGCTATAATGATTAATTGTTCTATTTTCTTAACCCTGGTTATGTCCAAAACTTAAAAAGGATCAATTGAGTCATCTTGTATAACCTAAATATTAATTTTAAAATAAATTTGAATAAAAGATAACCGTAAGTGAGTGAGATATGACTATTTTTTTAAAACATAATACATAAAATTATTTTTAAAAATTATTTAAGGTTAATCAAATTATATCTAAAAATTTAATTAAAATTAAATCGGAACAATCGCCAACGCTATTAGTTATTACATTTTCTTAACTCTGGTTGTGTTCAAACCGCAAAAAACAGCATTTGGCTATCTTGTATATGCGAAATAGTAAGTTTAAATTATAATCGAATAATAGATATTAGTAATAGAGTGAGATATATTTATTTTTTTAGAAAACAATTCATAAGAAAAATTTTAAAAATAATTTACAGTCCATCAAATGAACTTCAAAGATTAAATTGGAATCAAATCGGACAATGCTATAATGATTAATTGTTCTATTTTCTTAACCCTGGTTATGTCCAAAACTTAAATAGGATCAATTGAGTCATCTTGTATAACCTAAATATTAATTTTAAAATAAATTTGAATAATAGATAACAGTAATTGAGTGAGATATGACAATTTTTTTTAAACGCAATATATCAAAATATTTTTAAAAATCATTTAGTGTTAATCAAATTATATCTAAAAATTAAATCGGAACAATCGTTAATGCGAAGAGTTATTATATTTTCTTAATTCTGGTTTTTGTATATGCGAAATAGTAAATTTAAAATATATTCGAATAATAGATATTAGTAATAGAGTGAGATATAATTATTTTTTTAAAAAACAATTCATAAGAAAAATTTTAAAAATAATTTATAGTACATCAAATGAACTTCAAAAATTAAATTGGAATCAAATCGGACAATGCAATAATGATTAATTGTTCTATTTTCTTAACCCTGGTTATGTCCAAAAATTAAAAAGGATCATTTGAGTCATCTTGTATAACCTAAATATTAATTTTAAAATAAATTTGAATAATAGATAACCGTAATTGAGTGAGATATGACTATTTTTTTTATACACAATACATCAAAATATTTTTAAAAATCATTTAGGGTTAATCAAATTATATCTAAAAATTAAATTAATATTAAATCGGAACAATCGCCAACCCAATTAGTTATTACATTTTCTTAACTCTGGTTGTGTTCAAACCGCAAATAACATCATTTGGCTATCTTGTATATGCGAAATAGTAAATTTAAATTAAATTCGAATAATAGATAACAGTAATAGAGTGAGATATAATTATTTTTTTAAAAAACAATTCATAAGAAAAATTTTAAAAATAATTTACAGTACATCAAATGAACTTCAAAAATTAAATTGGAATCAAATCGGACAATGCAATAATGATTAATTGTTCTATTTTCTTAACCCTGGTTATGTCCAAAACTTAAAAAGGATCATTTGAGTCATCTTGTATAACCTAAATATTAATTTTAAAATAAATTTGAATAATAGATAACCGTAATTGAGTAAGATATGACTATTTTTTTAAAACATAATACATAAAATTATTTTTAAAAATTATTTAGGGTTAATCAAATTATATCTAAAAATTAAATTAAAATTAAAACGGCACAATCTTTAACGCTTATTATATTTTCTTAATTCATTTTCTATTATCAGTTATTATATTTTCTTAATTCTGGTTGTGTTCAAACCGTAAAAAACATCATTTGGCTATCTTGTATATGCGAAATAGTAAATTTAAATTCTATTCGAATAATAGATAACAGTAATAGAGTGAGATATAATTATTTTTTTAAAAAACAATTCATTAGAAAAATTTTAAAAATAATTTACAGTCCATCAAATGAACTTCAAAAATTAAATTGGAATCAAATCGGACAATGCAATAATGATTAATTGTTCTATTTTCTTAACCCTGGTTATGTCCAAAACTTAAAAAGGATCATTTGAGTCATCTTGTATAACCTAAATATTAATTTTAAAATAAATTTGAATAATAGATAACCGTAATTGAGTAAGATATGACTATTTTTTTAAAACATAATACATAAAATTATTTTTAAAAATTATTTAGGGTAAATGAAATTATATATAAAAATTGAATTAAAATTAAATCGGAACAATTGCCAACCCTATTAGTTATTACATTTCCTTAACTCTGGTTGTGTTTAAACCGCAAAAAACATCATTTGGCTATCTTGTATATGCGAAATAGTAAATTTAAATTATATTCGAATAATAGATATTAGTAATAGAGTGAGATATAATTATTTTTTTTAGAGAACAATTCATAAGAAAAATTTTAAAAATAATTTACAGTCCATCAAATGAACTTCAAAGATTAAATTGGAATCAAATCTGACAATGCTATAATGATTAATTGTTCTATGTTCTTAACCCTGGTTATGTCCAAAACTTAAATAGGATCATTTGAGTCATCTTGTATAACCTAAATATTAATTTTAAAATAAATTTGAATAATAGATAACCGTAATTGAGTGAGATATGACTATTTTTTTTAAACAAAATACATCAAAATATTATTAAAAGTCATTTAGGGGTTAATCAAATTATATCTAAAAATTAAATTAAAATTAAAACGGAACAATCTTTAACGCTATCAGTTATTATATTTTCTTAATTCTGGTAGTGTTCAAACCGTAAAAATCATCATTTGGCTATCTTGTACATGCGAAATAGTAAATTTAAATTATATTCGAATAATAGATAACAGTAATAGAGTGAGATAGGGTTATTTTTTTTAAAAACAATTCATAAGAAAAAATTTAAAAATAATTTACAGTACATCAAATGAACTTCAAAAATTAAATTGGAATCAAATCGGACAATGCAATAATGATTAATTGTTCTATTTTCTTAACCCTGGTTATGTCCAAAACTTAAAAAGGATCATTTGAGTCATCTTGTATAACCTAAATATTAATTTTAAATTTAATTTGAATAATAGATAACCGTAAGTGAGTAAGATATGACTATTTTTTTTAAACACAATATATCAAATTTATTTGTAAAAATCATTTAGGGTTATTTAAATTATGTCTAAAAATTGACTTAAAATTAAATCGGAACAATCGCCAACGCTGTTAGTTATTACATTTTCTTAACTCTGGTTGTGTTGAAACCGCAAAAAACATCATTTGACTATCTTGTATATGCGAAATAGTAAATTTAAATTATATTCGACTAATAGATATCAGTAATAGAGTGAGATATAATTATTTTTTTAAAAAACAATTCATAAGAAAAATTTTAAAAATAATTTACAGTCCATCAAATGAACTTCAAAAATTAAATTGGAATCAAATCGGACAATGCTATAATGAATAATTGTTCTATTTTTTTTACCCAGGTTATGTCCAAAACTTAAAAAGGATCATTCGAGTCATCTTGTATAACCTAAATATTAATTTTAAAATAAATTTGAATAATAGATAACCGTAATTGAATGAGATATGACTATTTTTTTTAAACACAATATATCAAAATATTTTTAAAAATCATTTAGGTTTAATTAAATTATATCTATAAATTAAATCGGAACAATCGTTAATGCGAAGAGTTATTATATTTTCTTAATTCTGGTTGTGTTTAAACCGTAAAAAACATCATTTGGCTATCTTGTATATGCGAAATAGTAAATTTAAATTCTATTCGTATAATAGATAATAGTAGTAGAGTGAGATATAATTATTTTTAATTGGAATCAAATCGGACAATGCTATAATGATTAATTGTTCTATTTTCTTAACCCTGGTTATGTCGAAAACTTAAAAAGGATCAATTGAGTCATCTTGTATAACCTAAATATTAATTTTAAAATAAATTTGAATAAAAGATAACCGTAAGTGAGTGAGATATGACTATTTTTTTAAAACATAATACATAAAATTATTTTTAAAAATTATTTAAGGTTAATCAAATTATATCTAAAAATTTAATTAAAATTAAATCGGAACAATCGCCAACGGTATTAGTTATTACATTTTCTTAACTCTGGTTGTATTCAAACCGCAAAAAACATCATTTGGCTATTTTGTATATGCGAAATAGTAAATTTAAATTATATTCGAATAATAGATATTAGTAATAGAGTGAGATTAATTTATTTTTTTAGAAAACAATTTATAAGAAAAATTTTAAAAATAATTTACAGTCCATCAAATGAACTTCAAAGATTAAATTAGAATCAAATCGGACAATGCAATAATGATTAATTGTTCTATTTTCTTAACCCTGGTTATGTCCAAAACTTAAAAAGGATCATTTGAGTCATCTTGTATAACCTAAATATTAATTTTAAATTTAATTTGAATAATAGATAACCGTAAGTGAGTAAGATATGACTATTTTTTTTAAACACAATATATCAAATTTATTTGTAAAAATCATTTAGGGTTATTTAAATTATGTCTAAAAATTGACTTAAAATTAAATCGGAACAATCGCCAACGCTGTTAGTTATTACATTTTCTTAACTCTGGTTGTGTTAAAACCGCAAAAAACATCATTTGGCTATCTTGTATATGCGAAATAGTAAATTTAAATTATATTCGACTAATAGATATCAGTAATAGAGTGAGATATAATTATTTTTTTAGAAAACAATTCATAAGAAAAATTTTAAAAATAATTTACAGTCCATCAAATGAACACCAAAGAATAAATTGGAATCAAATCGGACAATGCTATAATGATTAATTGTTCTATTTTCTTAACCCTGGTTATGTCCAAAACTTAAATAGGATCATTTGAGTCATCTTGTATACGTAAATATTAATTTTAAAATAAATTTGAATAATAGATAACCGTAATTGAGTGAGATATGACTATTTTTTTTAAACAAAATACATCAAAATATTTTTAAAAGTCATTTAGGGTTAATCAAATTATATCTGAAAATTAAATTAAAATTAAAACGGAACAATCTTTAACGCTATCAGTTATTATATTTTCATAATTCTGGTTGTGTTCAAACCGTAAAAATCATCATTTGGCTATCTTGTATATGCGAAATAGTAAGTTCAAATTCTATTCGAATAATAGATAAGAGTAATAGAGTGAGATATAATTATTTTTTTAAAAAACAATTCATAAGAAAAAATTTAAATATAATTTACAGTCCATCACATGAACTTCTAAGATAAAATTGGAATCAGATCGGACCATGCAATAATGATTAATTGTTCTATTTTTTTAACCCTGGTTATGTCCAAAACTTAAAAAGGATCATTTGAGTCATCTTGTATAACCTAAATATTAATTTTAAAATAAATATGAATAATAGATAACCGTAATTGAGTGAGATATGACTATATTTTTTAAACACAACATATTAAAATATTTTTAAAAATCATTTAGGGTTAATCAAATTATATCTAAAAATTAAATCGGAACAATCGTTAACGCGAAGTTATTATATTTTCTTAATTCTGGTTGTGTTCAAACCGTAAAAAACATCATTTGGCTATCTTGTATATGCGAAATAGTAAATTTAAATTCTATTCGAATAATAGATAATAGTAATAGAGTGAGATATAATTATTTTTTTAGAAAACAATTCATAAGAAAAATTAAAAAAATAATTTACATCCCATCAAGTGAACTTTAAAGATTAAATTGGAATCAGATCGGACCATGCAATAATGATTAATTATTCTATTTTCTTAACCCTGGTTATGTCCAAAACTTAAAAAGGATCATTTAAGTCATCTTGTATAACCTAAATATTAATTTTGAATTTAATTTGAATAATAGATAACCGTAATTGAGTAAGATATGACTATTTTTTTAAAACACAATATATCAAAATGTTTGTAAAAATCATTTAGGGTTAATCAAATTATGTCTAAAAATTGAATTAAAATTAAATCGGAACAATCGCCAACGCTGTTAGTTATTACATTTTCTTAACTTTGGTTGTGTTGAAACCGCAAAAAACATCATTTGGCTATCTTGTATATGCGAAATAGTATATTTAAATTATATTCGAATAATAGATATCAGTAATAGAGTGAGTAATAATTATTTTTAAAAAAAAAAATTCATAAGGAAAATTTTAAAAATAATTTGCAGTCCATCAAATGAACTTCAAAGATTAAATTGGAATCAAATCGGACAATCCTATAATGATTAATTGTTCTATTTTCTTAACCCTGGTTATGTCCAAAACTTAAAAAGGATCATTTGAGTCATCTTGTATAACCTAAATATTAATTTTATAATAAATTTGAATAATAGATAACCGTAATTGAGTGAGATATGACTATTTTTTTTAAACACAATATATTAAAATATTTTTAAAAATCATTTAGGGTTAATCAAATTATATCTAAAAATTAAATTAAAATTAAATCGGAACAATCGTTAACGCGAAATTATTATGTTTCTTAATTCTGGTTGTGTTTAAACCGTAAAAAACATCATTTGGCTATCTTGTATATGCGAAATAGTAAATTTAAATTATATTCGAATAATAGATATGAGTAATAGAGTGAGATATAATTATTTTTTTAAAAAACAATTCATAAGAAAAATTTTAAAAATAATTTACAGTACATCAAATGAACTTCAAAGATTAAATTGGTATCAAATCGGACAATGCTATTATTGATTAATTGATCCATTTTCTTAACCCTGGTTATGTCCAAAACTTAAAAAGGATCATTTGAGTCATCTTGTATAACCTAAATATTAATTTTAAAATAAATTTGAATAATAGATAACCGTAATTGAGTGAGATATGACTATTTTTTTTTAAACACAATACATCAAAATAATTTTAAAATTCATTTAGGGTTAATCAAATTATATCTAAAAATTAAATTAAAATTAAAACGGCACAATCTTTTACGCTATTAGTTATTATATTTTCTTAATTCTGGTTGTGTTCAAACCGTAAAAAACATCATTTGGCTATCTTGTATATGCGAAATAGTAAATTTAAATTCTATTCGAATAATAGATAATAGTAATAGAGTGAGATATAATTATCTTTTTAGAAAACAATTCATAAGAAAAATTAAAAAAATAATTTACATCCCATCAAATGAACTTCAAAGATTAAATTGGAATCAGATCGGACCATGCAATAATGATTAATTGTTCTATTTTCTTAACCCTGGTTATGTCCAAAACTTAAATAGGATCATTTAAGTCATCTTGTATAACCTAAATATTCATTTTAAATTAAATTTTTATAATAGATAACCGTAATTGAGTGAGATATGACTATTTTTTTTAAACACAATAAATCAAAATATTTTTAAAAATCATTTAGGGTTAATCAAATTATATCTAAAAATTGAATTAAAATTAAATGGGAACAATCGTTAACGCGAAGAGTTATTAGATTTTCTTAACTCTGGTTGTGTTGAAACCGTAAAAAACATCTTTTGGCTATCTTGTATATGCGAAATAGTAAATTTAAATTATATTCGAATAATAGATAACAGTAATAGAGTGAGATAGGGTTATTTTTTTAAAAACAATTCATAAGAAAAAATTTAAAAATAATTTACAGTACATCAAATGAACTTCAAAAATTAAATTGGAATCAAATCGGACAATGCTATAATGATTAATTGTACTATTTTCTAAACCCTGGTTATGTCGAAAACTTAAAAGGGATTATTTGGGTCAGCTTGTATAACCTAAATATGAATTTTAAAATAAATTTGAATAATAAGTAACCTTAATTGAGTGAGATATGACTATTTTTTCAAACACAATACATTAAAATATTTTTAAAAATCATTTAGGGTTAATTAAATTATATCTAAAAATTAAATCGGAACAGTCGTTAACGCTATTATTTATTACATTTTCTTAACTCTGGTTATGTCCAAAACTTAAAAAGGATCATTTGGGTCATCTTGTATAACCTAAATATTAATTTTGAAATAAATTTGAATAATAGATAACCGTAATTGAGTGAGATATGAATATTTTTTTTTAACACAATATATTAAAATATTTTTAAAAATCATTTAGAGTTAATCAAATTATATCTAAAAATTAAATCGGAACAGTCGTTAACGCTAATATTTATTACATTTTCTTAACTCTGGTTATGTCCAAAACTTAAAAAGGATCATTCGAGTCATCTTGTATAACCTAAATATTAATTTTAAAATAAATTTGAATAATAGATAACCGTAATTGAGTGAGATATGACTATTTTTTTTAAACACAATATATTAAAATATTTTTAAAAATCATTTAGGGTTAATGAAATTATATCTAAAAATTGAATTAAAATTAAATAGGAACAATCGTTAACGCGAAGAGTTATTAGATTTTCTTAACTCTGGTTGTGTTCAAACCGTAAAAAACATCATTTGGCTATCTTGTATATGCGAAATAGTAAATTTAAATTATATTCGAATAATAGATAACAGTAATAGAGTGAGATATAATTATTTTTTTAGAAAACAATTCATAAGAAAAATTTTAAAAATAATTTACAGTCCATCAAATGAACACCAAAGAATAAATTGGAATCAAATCGGACAATGCTATAATGATTAATTGTTCTATTTTCTTAACCCTGGTTATGTCCAAAACTTAAATAGGATCATTTGAGTCATCTTGTATAACGTAAATATTAATTTTAAAATAAATTTGAATAATAGATAACCGTAATTGAGTGAGATATGACTATTTTTTTAAACAAAATACATCAAAATATTTTTAAAAGTCATTTAGGGTTAATTAAGTTATATCTAAAAATTAAATTAAAATTAATCCGGCACAATCTTTAACGCTATCAGTTATTATATTTTCTTAATTCTGGTTGTGTTCAAACCGTAAAAAACATCATTTGGCTATCTTGTATATGCGAAATAGTAAATTTAAATTCTATTCGAATAATTGATAACAGTAATAGAGTGAGATATAATTATTTTTTTAAAAAACAATTCATAAGAAAAAATTTAAATATAATTTATAGTCCATCACATGAACTTCTAAGATAAAATTGAAATCAGATCGGACCATGCAATAATGATTAATTGTTCTATTTTCTTAACCCTGGTTATGTCCAAAACTTAAAAAGGATCATTTAAGTCATCTTGTATAACCTAAATATTAATTTTAAAATAAATATGAATAATAGATAACCGTAATTGAGTGAGATATGACTATATTTTTTAAACACAATATATTAAAATATTTTTAAAAATCATTTAGGGTTAATCAAATTATATCTAAAAATTAAATTAAAATTAAATCGGAACAATCGTTAACGCGAAGTTATTATATTTTCTTAATTCTGGTTGTGTTCAAACCGTAAAAAACATCATTTGGCTATCTTGTATATGCGAAATAGTAAATTTAAATTCTATTCGAATAATAGATAATAGTAATAGAGTGAGATATAATTATTTTTTCAGAAAACAATTTATAAGAAAAATTAAAAAAATAATTTACATCCCATCAAGTGAACTTCAAAGATTAAATTGGAATCAGATCGGACCATGCAATAATGATTAATTGTTCTATTTTCTTAACCCTGGTTATGTACAAAACTTAAATAGGATCATTTAAGTCATCTTGTATAACCTAAATATTCATTTTAAATTAAATTTTTATAATAGATAACCGTAATTGAGTGAGATATGACTATTTTTTTTAAACACAATATATCAAAATATTTTTAAAAATCATTTAGGGTTAATCAAATTATATCTAAAAATTGAATTAAAACTAAATGGAAACAATCGTTAACGCGAAGAGTTATTAGATTTTCTTAACTCTGGTTGTGTTCAAACCGTAAAAAACATCATTTGGCTATCTTGTATATGCGAAATAGTAAGTTCAAATTCTATTCGAATAATAGATATCAGTAATAGAGTGAGATATAATTATTTTTTTAAAAAACAATTCATAAGGAAAATTTTAAAAATAATTTACAGTCCATCAAATGAACTTCAAAGATTAAATTGGAATCAAATCGGACAATCCTATAATGATTAATTGTTCTATTTTCTTAACCCTGGTTATGTCCAAAACTTAAAAAGGATCATTTGAGTCATCTTGTATAACCTAAATATTAATTTTATAATAAATTTGAATAATAGATAACCGTAATTGAGTGAGATATGACTATTTTTTTTAAACACAATATATTAAAATATTTTTAAAAATCATTTAGGGTTAATCAAATTTTATCTAAAAATTAAATTAAAATTAAATCGGAACAATCGTTAACGCGAAGTTATTATGTTTCTTAATTCTGGTTGTTTTTGTTCGAACCGTAAAAAACATCATTTGGCTATCTTGTATATGCGAAATAGTAAATTTAAATTATATTCGAATAATAGATATGAGTAATAGAGTGAGATATAATTATTTTTTTATAAAACAATTCATAAGAAAAATTTTAAAAATAATTTACAGTACATCAAATGAACTTCAAAGATTAAATTGGTATCAAATCGGACAATGCTATTATTGATTAATTGATCCATTTTCTTAACCCTGGTTATGTCCAAAACTTAAAAAGGATCATTTAAGTCATCTTGTATAACCTAAATATTAATTTTAAAATAAATTTGAATAATAGATAACCGTAATTGAGTGAGATATGACTATTTTTTTTAAACACAATATATCAAAATATTTTTAAAAATCATTTAGGGTTAATCAAATTATATCTAAAAATTGAATTAAAACTAAATGGGAACAATCGTTAACGCGAAGAGTTATTAGATTTTCTTAACTCTGGTTGTGTTCAAACCGTAAAAAACATCATTTGGCTATCTTGTATATGCGAAATAGTAAGTTCAAATTCTATTCGAATAATAGATATCAGTAATAGAGTGAGATATAATTATTTTTTTAAAAAACAATTCATAAGGAAAATTTTAAAAATAATTTACAGTCCATCAAATGAACTTCAAAGATTAAATTGGAATCAAATCGGACAATCCTATAATGATTAATTGTTCTATTTTCTTAACCCTGGTTATGTCCAAAACTTAAAAAGGATCATTTGAGTCATCTTGTATAACCTAAATATTAATTTTATAATAAATTTGAATAATAGATAACCGTAATTGAGTGAGATATGACTATTTTTTTTAAACACAATATATCAAAATATTTTTAAAAATCATTTAGGTTTAATTAAATTATATCTATAAATTAAATCGGAACAATCGTTAATGCGAAGAGTTATTATATTTTCTTAATTCTGGTTGTGTTTAAACCGTAAAAAACATCATTTGGCTATCTTGTATATGCGAAATAGTAAATTTAAATTCTATTCGTATAATAGATAATAGTAGTAGAGTGAGATATAATTATTTTTTTAGAAAACAATTCATAAGAAAAATTAAAAAAATAATTTACATCCCATCAAATGAACTTCAAAGATTAAATTGGAATCAAATCGGACAATGCTATAATGATTAATTGTTCTATTTTCTTAACCCTGGTTATGTCGAAAACTTAAAAAGGATCAATTGAGTCATCTTGTATAACCTAAATATTAATTTTAAAATAAATTTGAATAAAAGATAACCGTAAGTGAGTGAGATATGACTATTTTTTTAAAAGATAATACATAAAATTATTTTTAAAAATTATTTAAGGTTAATCAAATTATATCTAAAAATTTAATTAAAATTAAATCGGAACAATCGCCAACGGTATTAGTTATTACATTTTCTTAACTCTGGTTGTATTCAAACCGCAAAAAACATCATTTGGCTATTTTGTATATGCGAAATAGTAAATTTAAATTATATTCGAATAATAGATATTAGTAATAGAGTGAGATTAATTTATTTTTTTAGAAAACAATTTATAAGAAAAATTTTAAAAATAATTTACAGTCCATCAAATGAACTTCAAAGATTAAATTAGAATCAAATCGGACAATGCTATAATGATTAATTGTTCTATTTTCTTAACCCTGGTTATGCTCAAAACTTAAATAGGATCAATTGAGTCATCTTGTATAACCTAAATATTAATTTTAAAATAAATTTGAGTAATAGATAACCGTAATTGAATGAGATATGACTATTTTTTTTAAACACAATATATCAAAATATTTTTAAAAATCATTTAGTGTTAATCAAATTATATCTGAAAATTAAATCGGAACAATCGTTAATGCGAAGAGTTATTAGATTTTCTTAACTCTGGTTGTGTTGAAACCGTAAAAAACATCATTTGGCTATCTTGTATATGCGAAATAGTAAATTTAAATTCTATTCGTATAATAGATAATAGTAGTAGAGTGAGATATAATTATTTTTTTAGAAAACAATTCATAAGAAAAATTAAAAAAATAATTTACATCCCATCAAATGAACTTCAAAGATTAAATTGGAATCAAATCGGACAATGCTATAATGATTAATTGTTCTATTTTCTTAACCCTGGTTATGTCGAAAACTTAAAAAGGATCAATTGAGTCATCTTGTATAACCTAAATATTAATTTTAAAATAAATTTGAATAAAAGATAACCGTAAGTGAGTGAGATATGACTATTTTTTTAAAAGATAATACATAAAATTATTTTTAAAAATTATTTAAGGTTAATCAAATTATATCTAAAAATTTAATTAAAATTAAATCGGAACAATCGCCAACGGTATTAGTTATTACATTTTCTTAACTCTGGTTGTATTCAAACCGCAAAAAACATCATTTGGCTATTTTGTATATGCGAAATAGTAAATTTAAATTATATTCGAATAATAGATATTAGTAATAGAGTGAGATTAATTTATTTTTTTAGAAAACAATTTATAAGAAAAATTTTAAAAATAATTTACAGTCCATCAAATGAACTTCAAAGATTAAATTAGAATCAAATCGGACAATGCTATAATGATTAATTGTTCTATTTTCTTAACCCTGGTTATGTCCAAAACTTAAATAGGATCATTTGAGTCATCTTGTATAACCTAAATATTAATTTTAAAATAAATTTGAATAATAGATAACCGTAATTGAGTGAGATATGACTATTTTTTTTAAACAAAATACATCAAAATATTTTTAAAAGTCATTTTGGGTTAATCAAATTATATCTAAAAATTAAATTAAAATTAAAACGGAACAATCTTTAACGCTTATTATATTTTCTTAATTTATTTTCTATTATTAGTTATTATATTTTCTTAATTCTGGTTGTGTTCAAACCGTAAAAAACATCATTTGGCTATCTTGTATATGCGAAATAGTAAATTTAAATTCTATTCGAATAATAGATAACAGTAATAGAGTGAGATATAATTATTTTTTTTAGAAAACAATTCATAAGAAAAATTTTAAAAATAATTTATAGTCCATCAAATGAACTCCAAAGAATAAATTGGAATCAAATCGGACAATGCTATAATGATTAATTCTTCTATTTTCTTAACCCTGGTTATGTCCAAAACTTAAATAGGATCATTTGAGTCATCTTGTATAACCTAAATATTATTTTAAAAGAAATTTGAATAATAGATAACCGTAATTGAGTGAGATATGACTATTTTTTTTAAACAAAATACATCAAAATATTTTTAAAAGTCATTTAGGGTTAATCAAATTATATCTAAAAATTAAATTAAAATTAAAACGGAACAATCTTTAACGCTATCAGTTATTATATTTTCTTAATTCTGGTAGTGTTCAAACCGTAAAAATCATCATTTGGCTATCTTGTATATGCGAAATAGTAAATTTAAATTATATTCGAATAATAGATAACAGTAATAGAGTGAGATAGGGTTATTTTTTTTAAAAACAATTCATAAGAAAAAACTTAAAAATAATTTACAGTACATCAAATGAACTTCAAAAATTAAATTGGAATCAAATCGGACAATGCAATAATGATTAATTGTTCTATTTTCTTAACCCTGGTTATGTCCAAAACTTAAAAAGGATCATTTGAGTCATCTTGTATAACCTAAATATTAATTTTAAATTTAATTTGAATAATAGATAACCGTAAGTGAGTAAGATATGACTATTTTTTTTAAACACAATATATCAAATTTATTTGTAAAAATCATTTAGGGTTATTTAAATTATGTCTAAAAATTGACTTAAAATTAAATCGGAACAATCGCCAACGCTGTTAGTTATTACATTTTCTTAACTCTGGTTGTGTTGAAACCGCAAAAAACATCATTTGGCTATCTTGTATATGCGAAATAGTAAATTTAAATTATATTCGACTAATAGATATCAGTAATAGAGTGAGATATAATTATTTTTTTAGAAAACAATTCATAAGAAAAATTTTAAAAATAATTTACAGTCCATCAAATGAACACCAAAGAATAAATTGGAATCAAATCGGACAATGCTATAATGATTAATTGTTCTATTTTCTTAACCCTGGTTATGTCCAAAACTTAAATAGGATCATTTGAGTCATCTTGTATAACGTAAATATTAATTTTAAAATAAATTTGAATAATAGATAACCGTAATTGAGTGAGATATGACTATTTTTTTTAAACAAAATACATCAAAATATTTTTAAAAGTCATTTAGGGTTAATCAAATTATATCTGAAAATTAAATTAAAATTAAAACGGAACAATCTTTAACGCTATCAGTTATTATATTTTCTTAATTCTGGTTGTGTTCAAACCGTAAAAAACATCATTTGGCTATCTTGTATATGCGAAATAGTAAGTTCAAATTCTATTCGAATAATAGATAAGAGTAATAGAGTGAGATATAATTATTTTTTTAAAAAACAATTCATAAGAAAAAATTTAAATATAATTTACAGTCCATCACATGAACTTCTAAGATAAAATTGGAATCAGATCGGACCATGCAATAATGATTAATTGTTCTATTTTCTTAACCCTGGTTATGTCCAAAACTTAAAAAGGATCATTTGAGTCACCTTGTATAACCTAAATATTAATTTTAAAATAAATATGAATAATAGATAACCGTAATTGAGTGAGATATGACTATATTTTTTAAACACAACATATTAAAATATTTTTAAAAATCATTTAGGGTTAATCAAATTATATCTAAAAATTAAATCGGAACAATCGTTAACGCGAAGTTATTATATTTTCATAATTCTGGTTGTGCTCAAACCGTAAAAAACATCATTTGGCTATCTTGTATATGCGAAATAGTAAATTTAAATTCTATTCGAATAATAGATAATAGTAATAGAGTGAGATATAATTATTTTTTTAGAAAACAATTCATAAGAAAAATTAAAAAAATAATTTACATCCCATCAAGTGAACTTTAAAGATTAAATTGGAATCAGATCGGACCATGCAATAATGATTAATTATTCTATTTTCTTAACCCTGGTTATGTCCAAAACTTAAAAAGGATCATTTAAGTCATCTTGTATAACCTAAATATTAATTTTGAATTTAATTTGAATAATAGATAACCGTAATTGAGTAAGATATGACTATTTTTTTAAAACAAAATATATCAAAATGTTTGTAAAAATCATTTAGGGTTAATCAAATTATGTCTAAAAATTGAATTAAAATTAAATCGGAACAATCGCCAACGCTGTTAGTTATTACATTTTCTTAACTTTGGTTGTGTTGAAACCGCAAAAAACATCATTTGGCTATCTTGTATATGCGAAATAGTATATTTAAATTATATTCGAATAATAGATATCAGTAATAGAGTGAGTAATAATTATTTTTAAAAAAAAAAATTCATAAGGAAAATTTTAAAAATAATTTGCAGTCCATCAAATGAACTTCAAAGATTAAATTGGAATCAAATCGGACAATCCTATAATGATTAATTGTTCTATTTTCTTAACCCTGGTTATGTCCAAAACTTAAAAAGGATCATTTGAGTCATCTTGTATAACCTAAATATTAATTTTATAATAAATTTGAATAATAGATAACCGTAATTGAGTGAGATATGACTATTTTTTTTAAACACAATATATTAAAATATTTTTAAAAATCATTTAGGGTTAATCAAATTATATCTAAAAATTAAATTAAAATTAAATCGGAACAATCGTTAACGCGAAATTATTATGTTTCTTAATTCTGGTTGTGTTTAAACCGTAAAAAACATCATTTGGCTATCTTGTATATGCGAAATAGTAAATTTAAATTATATTCGAATAATAGATATGAGTAATAGAGTGAGATATAATTATTTTTTTAAAAAACAATTCATAAGAAAAATTTTAAAAATAATTTACAGTACATCAAATGAACTTCAAAGATTAAATTGGTATCAAATCGGACAATGCTATTATTGATTAATTGATCCATTTTCTTAACCCTGGTTATGTCCAAAACTTAAAAAGGATCATTTGAGTCATCTTGTATAACCTAAATATTAATTTTAAAATAAATTTGAATAATAGATAACCGTAATTGAGTGAGATATGACTATTTTTTTTTAAACACAATACATCAAAATAATTTTAAAATTCATTTAGGGTTAATCAAATTATATCTAAAAATTAAATTAAAATTAAAACGGCACAATCTTTTACGCTATTAGTTATTATATTTTCTTAATTCTGGTTGTGTTCAAACCGTAAAAAACATCATTTGGCTATCTTGTATATGCGAAATAGTAAATTTAAATTCTATTCGAATAATAGATAATAGTAATAGAGTGAGATATAATTATTTTTTTAGAAAACAATTCATAAGAAAAATTAAAAAAATAATTTACATCCCATCAAATGAACTTCAAAGATTAAATTGGAATCAGATCGGACCATGCAATAATGATTAATTGTTCTATTTTCTTAACCCTGGTTATGTCCAAAACTTAAATAGGATCATTTAAGTCATCTTGTATAACCTAAATATTCATTTTAAATTAAATTTTTATAATAGATAACCGTAATTGAGTGAGATATGACTATTTTTTTTAAACACAATAAATCAAAATATTTTTAAAAATCATTTAGGGTTAATCAAATTATATCTAAAAATTAAATTAAAATTAAAACGGCACAATCTTTTACGCTATTAGTTATTAGATTTTCTTAACTCTGGTTGTGTTGAAACCGTAAAAAACATCTTTTGGCTATCTTGTATATGCGAAATAGTAAATTTAAATTATATTCGAATAATAGATAACAGTAATAGAGTGAGATAGGGTTATTTTTTTTAAAAACAATTCATAAGAAAAAATTTAAAAATAATTTACAGTACATCAAATGAACTTCAAAAATTAAATTGGAATCAAATCGGACAATGCTATAATGATTAATTGTACTATTTTCTAAACCCTGGTTATGTCGAAAACTTAAAAGGGATTATTTGGGTCAGCTTGTATAACCTAAATATGAATTTTAAAATAAATTTGAATAATAAGTAACCTTAATTGAGTGAGATATGACTATTTTTTCAAACACAATACATTAAAATATTTTTAAAAATCATTTAGGGTTAATTAAATTATATCTAAAAATTAAATCGGAACAGTCGTTAACGCTATTATTTATTACATTTTCTTAACTCTGGTTATGTCCAAAACTTAAAAAGGATCATTTGGGTCATCTTGTATAACCTAAATATTAATTTTAAAATAAATTTGAATAATAGATAACCGTAATTGAGTGAGATATGAATATTTTTTTTTAACACAATATATTAAAATATTTTTAAAAATCATTTAGAGTTAATCAAATTATATCTAAAAATTAAATCGGAACAGTCGTTAACGCTAATATTTATTACATTTTCTTAACTCTGGTTATGTCCAAAACTTAAAAAGGATCATTCGAGTCATCTTGTATAACCTAAATATTAATTTTAAAATAAATTTGAATAATAGATAACCGTAATTGAGTGAGATATGACTATTTTTTTTAAACACAATATATTAAAATATTTTTAAAAATCATTTAGGGTTAATGAAATTATATCTAAAAATTGAATTAAAATTAAATAGGAACAATCGTTAACGCGAAGAGTTATTAGATTTTCTTAACTCTGGTTGTGTTCAAACCGTAAAAAACATCATTTGGCTATCTTGTATATGCGAAATAGTAAATTTAAATTATATTCGAATAATAGATAACAGTAATAGAGTGAGATATAATTATTTTTTTAGAAAACAATTCATAAGAAAAATTTTAAAAATAATTTACAGTCCATCAAATGAACACCAAAGAATAAATTGGAATCAAATCGGACAATGCTATAATGATTAATTGTTCTATTTTCTTAACCCTGGTTATGTCCAAAACTTAAATAGGATCATTTGAGTCATCTTGTATAACGTAAATATTAATTTTAAAATAAATTTGAATAATAGATAACCGTAATTGAGTGAGATATGACTATTTTTTTTAAACAAAATACATCAAAATATTTTTAAAAGTCATTTAGGGTTAATTAAGTTATATCTAAAAATTAAATTAAAATTAATCCGGCACAATCTTTAACGCTATCAGTTATTATATTTTCTTAATTCTGGTTGTGTTCAAACCGTAAAAAACATCATTTGGCTATCTTGTATATGCGAAATAGTAAATTTAAATTCTATTCGAATAATTGATAACAGTAATAGAGTGAGATATAATTATTTTTTTAAAAAACAATTCATAAGAAAAAATTTAAATATAATTTATAGTCCATCACATGAACTTCTAAGATAAAATTGAAATCAGATCGGACCATGCAATAATGATTAATTGTTCTATTTTCTTAACCCTGGTTATGTCCAAAACTTAAAAAGGATCATTTAAGTCATCTTGTATAACCTAAATATTAATTTTAAAATAAATATGAATAATAGATAACCGTAATTGAGTGAGATATGACTATATTTTTTAAACACAATATATTAAAATATTTTTAAAAATCATTTAGGGTTAATCAAATTATATCTAAAAATTAAATTAAAATTAAATCGGAACAATCGTTAACGCGAAGTTATTATATTTTCTTAATTCTGGTTGTGTTCAAACCGTAAAAAACATCATTTGGCTATCTTGTATATGCGAAATAGTAAATTTAAATTCTATTCGAATAATAGATAATAGTAATAGAGTGAGATATAATTATTTTTTCAGAAAACAATTTATAAGAAAAATTAAAAAAATAATTTACATCCCATCAAGTGAACTTCAAAGATTAAATTGGAATCAGATCGGACCATGCAATAATGATTAATTGTTCTATTTTCTTAACCCTGGTTATGTACAAAACTTAAATAGGATCATTTAAGTCATCTTGTATAACCTAAATATTCATTTTAAATTAAATTTTTATAATAGATAACCGTAATTGAGTGAGATATGACTATTTTTTTTAAACACAATATATCAAAATATTTTTAAAAATCATTTAGGGTTAATCAAATTATATCTAAAAATTGAATTAAAACTAAATGGGAACAATCGTTAACGCGAAGAGTTATTAGATTTTCTTAACTCTGGTTGTGTTCAAACCGTAAAAAACATCATTTGGCTATCTTGTATATGCGAAATAGTAAGTTCAAATTCTATTCGAATAATAGATATCAGTAATAGAGTGAGATATAATTATTTTTTTAAAAAACAATTCATAAGGAAAATTTTAAAAATAATTTACAGTCCATCAAATGAACTTCAAAGATTAAATTGGAATCAAATCGGACAATCCTATAATGATTAATTGTTCTATTTTCTTAACCCTGGTTATGTCCAAAACTTAAAAAGGATCATTTGAGTCATCTTGTATAACCTAAATATTAATTTTATAATAAATTTGAATAATAGATAACCGTAATTGAGTGAGATATGACTATTTTTTTTAAACACAATATATTAAAATATTTTTAAAAATCATTTAGGGTTAATCAAATTTTATCTAAAAATTAAATTAAAATTAAATCGGAACAATCGTTAACGCGAAGTTATTATGTTTCTTAATTCTGGTTGTTTTTGTTCGAACCGTAAAAAACATCATTTGGCTATCTTGTATATGCGAAATAGTAAATTTAAATTATATTCGAATAATAGATATGAGTAATAGAGTGAGATATAATTATTTTTTTATAAAACAATTCATAAGAAAAATTTTAAAAATAATTTACAGTACATCAAATGAACTTCAAAGATTAAATTGGTATCAAATCGGACAATGCTATTATTGATTAATTGATCCATTTTCTTAACCCTGGTTATGTCCAAAACTTAAAAAGGATCATTTAAGTCATCTTGTATAACCTAAATATTAATTTTAAAATAAATTTGAATAATAGATAACCGTAATTGAGTGAGATATGACTATTTTTTTTAAACACAATATATCAAAATATTTTTAAAAATCATTTAGGGTTAATCAAATTATATCTAAAAATTGAATTAAAACTAAATGGGAACAATCGTTAACGCGAAGAGTTATTAGATTTTCTTAACTCTGGTTGTGTTCAAACCGTAAAAAACATCATTTGGCTATCTTGTATATGCGAAATAGTAAGTTCAAATTCTATTCGAATAATAGATATCAGTAATAGAGTGAGATATAATTATTTTTTTAAAAAACAATTCATAAGGAAAATTTTAAAAATAATTTACAGTCCATCAAATGAACTTCAAAGATTAAATTGGAATCAAATCGGACAATCCTATAATGATTAATTGTTCTATTTTCTTAACCCTGGTTATGTCCAAAACTTAAAAAGGATCATTTGAGTCATCTTGTATAACCTAAATATTAATTTTATAATAAATTTGAATAATAGATAACCGTAATTGAGTGAGATATGACTATTTTTTTTAAACACAATATATTAAAATATTTTTAAAAATCATTTAGGGTTAATCAAATTTTATCTAAAAATTAAATTAAAATTAAATCGAAACAATCGTTAACGCGAAGTTATTATGTTTCTTAATTCTGGTTGTTTTTGTTCGAACCGTAAAAAACATCATTTGGCTATCTTGTATATGCGAAATAGTAAATTTAAATTATATTCGAATAATAGATATGAGTAATAGAGTGAGATATAATTATTTTTTTATAAAACAATTCATAAGAAAAATTTTAAAAATAATTTACAGTACATCAAATGAACTTCAAAGATTAAATTGGTATCAAATCGGACAATGCTATTATTGATTAATTGATCCATTTTCTTAACCCTGGTTATGTCCAAAACTTAAAAAGGATCATTTAAGTCATCTTGTATAACCTAAATATTAATTTTAAAATAAATTTGAATAATAGATAACCGTAATTGAGTGAGATATGACTATTTTTTTTAAACACAATATATCAAAATATTTTTAAAAATCATTTAGGGTTAATCAAATTATATCTAAAAATTGAATTAAAACTAAATGGGAACAATCGTTAACGCGAAGAGTTATTAGATTTTCTTAACTCTGGTTGTGTTCAAACCGTAAAAAACATCATTTGGCTATCTTGTATATGCGAAATAGTAAGTTCAAATTCTATTCGAATAATAGATATCAGTAATAGAGTGAGATATAATTATTTTTTTAAAAAACAATTCATAAGGAAAATTTTAAAAATAATTTACAGTCCATCAAATGAACTTCAAAGATTAAATTGGAATCAAATCGGACAATCCTATAATGATTAATTGTTCTATTTTCTTAACCCTGGTTATGTCCAAAACTTAAAAAGGATCATTTGAGTCATCTTGTATAACCTAAATATTAATTTTATAATAAATTTGAATAATAGATAACCGTAATTGAGTGAGATATGACTATTTTTTTTAAACACAATATATCAAAATATTTTTAAAAATCATTTAGGTTTAATTAAATTATATCTATAAATTAAATCGGAACAATCGTTAATGCGAAGAGTTATTATATTTTCTTAATTCTGGTTGTGTTTAAACCGTAAAAAACATCATTTGGCTATCTTGTATATGCGAAATAGTAAATTTAAATTCTATTCGTATAATAGATAATAGTAGTAGAGTGAGATATAATTATTTTTTTAGAAAACAATTCATAAGAAAAATTAAAAAAATAATTTACATCCCATCAAATGAACTTCAAAGATTAAATTGGAATCAAATCGGACAATGCTATAATGATTAATTGTTCTATTTTCTTAACCCTGGTTATGTCGAAAACTTAAAAAGGATCAATTGAGTCATCTTGTATAACCTAAATATTAATTTTAAAATAAATTTGAATAAAAGATAACCGTAAGTGAGTGAGATATGACTATTTTTTTAAAAGATAATACATAAAATTATTTTTAAAAATTATTTAAGGTTAATCAAATTATATCTAAAAATTTAATTAAAATTAAATCGGAACAATCGCCAACGGTATTAGTTATTACATTTTCTTAACTCTGGTTGTATTCAAACCGCAAAAAACACCATTTGGCTATTTTGTATATGCGAAATAGTAAATTTAAATTATATTCGAATAATAGATATTAGTAATAGAGTGAGATTAATTTATTTTTTTAGAAAACAATTTATAAGAAAAATTTTAAAAATAATTTACAGTCCATCAAATGAACTTCAAAGATTAAATTAGAATCAAATCGGACAATGCTATAATGATTAATTGTTCTATTTTCTTAACCCTGGTTATGCTCAAAACTTAAATAGGATCAATTGAGTCATCTTGTATAACCTAAATATTAATTTTAAAATAAATTTGAGTAATAGATAACCGTAATTGAATGAGATATGACTATTTTTTTTAAACACAATATATCAAAATATTTTTAAAAATCATTTAGTGTTAATCAAATTATATCTGAAAATTAAATCGGAACAATCGTTAATGCGAAGAGTTATTAGATTTTCTTAACTCTGGTTGTGTTGAAACCGTAAAAAACATCATTTGGCTATCTTGTATATGCGAAATAGTAAATTTAAATTATATTCGAATAATAGATATTAGTAATAGAGTGAGATTAATTTATTTTTTTAGAGAACAATTCATAAGAAAAATTTTAAAAATAATTTACAGTCCATCAAATGAACTTCAAAGATTAAATTGGAATCAAATCTGACAATGCTATAATGATTAATTGTTCTATTTTCTTAACCCTGGTTATGTCCAAAACTTAAATAGGATCATTTGAGTCATCTTGTATAACCTAAATATTAATTTTAAAATAAATTTGAATAATAGATAACCGTAATTGAGTGAGATATGACTATTTTTTTTAAACAAAATACATCAAAATATTTTTAAAAGTCATTTAGGGTTAATCAAATTATATCTAAAAATTAAATTAAAATTAAAACGGAACAATCTTTAACGCTTATTATATTTTCTTAATTCATTTTCTATTATTAGTTATTATATTTTCTTAATTCTTATTTAATTATTTAATTTGAATAATAGATAACCGTAAGTGAGTAAGATATGACTATTTTTTTTAAACACAATATATCAAATTTATTTGTAAAAATCATTTAGGGTTATTTAAATTATGTCTAAAAATTGACTTAAAATTAAATCGGAACAATCGCCAACGCTGTTAGTTATTACATTTTCTTAACTCTGGTTGTGTTGAAACCGCAAAAAACATCATTTGGCTATCTTGTATATGCGAAATAGTAAATTTAAATTATATTCGACTAATAGATATCAGTAATAGAGTGAGATATAATTATTTTTTTAGAAAACAATTCATAAGAAAAATTTTAAAAATAATTTACAGTCCATCAAATGAACACCAAAGAATAAATTGGAATCAAATCGGACAATGCTATAATGATTAATTGTTCTATTTTCTTAACCCTGGTTATGTCCAAAACTTAAATAGGATCATTTGAGTCATCTTGTATAACGTAAATATTAATTTTAAAATAAATTTGAATAATAGATAACCGTAATTGAGTGAGATATGACTATTTTTTTTAAACAAAATACATCAAAATATTTTTAAAAGTCATTTAGGGTTAATCAAATTATATCTGAAAATTAAATTAAAATTAAAACGGAACAATCTTTAACGCTATCAGTTATTATATTTTCTTAATTCTGGTTGTGTTCAAACCGTAAAAAACATCATTTGGCTATCTTGTATATGCGAAATAGTAAGTTCAAATTCTATTCGAATAATAGATAAGAGTAATAGAGTGAGATATAATTATTTTTTTAAAAAACAATTCATAAGAAAAAATTTAAATATAATTTACAGTCCATCACATGAACTTCTAAGATAAAATTGGAATCAGATCGGACCATGCAATAATGATTAATTATTCTATTTTCTTAACCCTGGTTATGTCCAAAACTTAAAAAGGATCATTTAAGTCATCTTGTATAACCTAAATATTAATTTTGAATTTAATTTGAATAATAGATAACCGTAATTGAGTAAGATATGACTATTTTTTTAAAACACAATATATCAAAATGTTTGTAAAAATCATTTAGGGTTAATCAAATTATGTCTAAAAATTGAATTAAAATTAAATCGGAACAATCGCCAACGCTGTTAGTTATTACATTTTCTTAACTTTGGTTGTGTTGAAACCGCAAAAAACATCATTTGGCTATCTTGTATATGCGAAATAGTATATTTAAATTATATTCGAATAATAGATATCAGTAATAGAGTGAGTAATAATTATTTTTAAAAAAAAAAATTCATAAGGAAAATTTTAAAAATAATTTGCAGTCCATCAAATGAACTTCAAAGATTAAATTGGAATCAAATCGGACAATCCTATAATGATTAATTGTTCTATTTTCTTAACCCTGGTTATGTCCAAAACTTAAAAAGGATCATTTGAGTCATCTTGTATAACCTAAATATTAATTTTATAATAAATTTGAATAATAGATAACCGTAATTGAGTGAGATATGACTATTTTTTTTAAACACAATATATTAAAATATTTTTAAAAATCATTTAGGGTTAATCAAATTATATCTAAAAATTAAATTAAAATTAAATCGGAACAATCGTTAATGCGAAATTATTATGTTTCTTAATTCTGGTTGTGTTTAAACCGTAAAAAACATCATTTGGCTATCTTGTATATGCGAAATAGTAAATTTAAATTATATTCGAATAATAGATATGAGTAATAGAGTGAGATATAATTATTTTTTTAAAAAACAATTCATAAGAAAAATTTTAAAAATAATTTACAGTACATCAAATGAACTTCAAAGATTAAATTGGTATCAAATCGGACAATGCTATTATTGATTAATTGATCCATTTTCTTAACCCTGGTTATGTCCAAAACTTAAAAAGGATCATTTGAGTCATCTTGTATAACCTAAATATTAATTTTAAAATAAATTTGAATAATAGATAACCGTAATTGAGTGAGATATGACTATTTTTTTTTAAACACAATACATCAAAATAATTTTAAAATTCATTTAGGGTTAATCAAATTATATCTAAAAATTAATTTAAAATTAAAACGGCACAATCTTTTACGCTATTAGTTATTATATTTTCTTAATTCTGGTTGTGTTCAAACCGTAAAAAACATCATTTGGCTATCTTGTATATGCGAAATAGTAAATTTAAATTCTATTCGAATAATAGATAATAGTAATAGAGTGAGATATAATTATTTTTTTAGAAAACAATTCATAAGAAAAATTAAAAAAATAATTTACATCCCATCAAATGAACTTCAAAGATTAAATTGGAATCAGATCGGACCATGCAATAATGATTAATTGTTCTATTTTCTTAACCCTGGTTATGTCCAAAACTTAAATAGGATCATTTAAGTCATCTTGTATAACCTAAATATTCATTTTAAATTAAATTTTTATAATAGATAACCGTAATTGAGTGAGATATGACTATTTTTTTTAAACACAATAAATCAAAATAATTTTAAAAATCATTTAGGGTTAATCAAATTATATCTAAAAATTGAATTAAAATTAAATGGGAACAATCGTTAACGCGAAGAGTTATTAGATTTTCTTAACTCTGGTTGTGTTGAAACCGTAAAAAACATCTTTTGGCTATCTTGTATATGCGAAATAGTAAATTTAAATTATATTCGAATAATAGATAACAGTAATAGAGTGAGATAGGGTTATTTTTTTTAAAAACAATTCATAAGAAAAAATTTAAAAATAATTTACAGTACATCAAATGAACTTCAAAAATTAAATTGGAATCAAATCGGACAATGCTATAATGATTAATTGTACTATTTTCTAAACCCTGGTTATGTCGAAAACTTAAAAGGGATTATTTGGGTCAGCTTGTATAACCTAAATATGAATTTTAAAATAAATTTGAATAATAAGTAACCTTAATTGAGTGAGATATGACTATTTTTTCAAACACAATACATTAAAATATTTTTAAAAATCATTTAGGGTTAATTAAATTATATCTAAAAATTAAATCGGAACAGTCGTTAACGCTATTATTTATTACATTTTCTTAACTCTGGTTATGTCCAAAACTTAAAAAGGATCATTTGGGTCATCTTGTATAACCTAAATATTAATTTTAAAATAAATTTGAATAATAGATATCCGTAATTGAGTGAGATATGAATATTTTTTTTTAACACAATATATTAAAATATTTTTAAAAATCATTTAGAGTTAATCAAATTATATCTAAAAATTAAATCGGAACAGTCGTTAACGCTAATATTTATTACATTTTCTTAACTCTGGTTATGTCCAAAACTTAAAAAGGATCATTCGAGTCATCTTGTATAACCTAAATATTAATTTTAAAATAAATTTGAATAATAGATAACCGTAATTGAGTGAGATATGACTATTTTTTTTAAACACAATATATTAAAATATTTTTAAAAATCATTTAGGGTTAATGAAATTATATCTAAAAATTGAATTAAAATTAAATAGGAACAATCGTTAACGCGAAGAGTTATTAGATTTTCTTAACTCTAGTTGTGTTCAAACCGTAAAAAACATCATTTGGCTATCTTGTATATGCGAAATAGTAAATTTAAATTATATTCGAATAATAGATAACAGTAATAGAGTGAGATATAATTATTTTTTTAGAAAACAATTCATAAGAAAAATTTTAAAAATAATTTACAGTCCATCAAATGAACACCAAAGAATAAATTGGAATCAAATCGGACAATGCTATAATGATTAATTGTTCTATTTTCTTAACCCTGGTTATGTCCAAAACTTAAATAGGATCATTTGAGTCATCTTGTATAACGTAAATATTAATTTTAAATAAATTTGAATAATAGATAACCGTAATTGAGTGAGATATGACTATTTTTTTTAAACAAAATACATCAAAATATTTTTAAAAGTCATTTAGGGTTAATTAAGTTATATCTAAAAATTAAATTAAAATTAATCCGGCACAATCTTTAACGCTATCAGTTATTATATTTTCTTAATTCTGGTTGTGTTCAAACCGTAAAAAACATCATTTGGCTATCTTGTATATGCGAAATAGTAAATTTAAATTCTATTCGAATAATTGATAACAGTAATAGAGTGAGATATAATTATTTTTTTAAAAAACAATTCATAAGAAAAAATTTAAATATAATTTATAGTCCATCACATGAACTTCTAAGATAAAATTGAAATCAGATCGGACCATGCAATAATGATTAATTGTTCTATTTTCTTAACCCTGGTTATGTCCAAAACTTAAAAAGGATCATTTAAGTCATCTTGTATAACCTAAATATTAATTTTAAAATAAATATGAATAATAGATAACCGTAATTGAGTGAGATATGACTATTTTTTTTTAAACACAATACATCAAAATAATTTTAAAAATCATTTAGGGTTAATGAAATTATATATAAAAATTGAATTAAAATTAAATCGGAACAATCGCCAACCCTATTAGTTATTACATTTCCTTAACTCTGGTTGTGTTTAAACCGCAAAAAACATCATTTGGCTATCTTGTATATGCGAAATAGTAAATTTAAATTATATTCGAATAATAGATATCAGTAATAGAGTGAGATATAATTATTTTTTTAGAAAACAATTTATAAGAAAAATTAAAAAAATAATTTACATCCCATCAAGTGAACTTCAAAGATTAAATTGGAATCAGATCGGACCATGCAATAATGATTAATTGTTCTATTTTCTTAACACTGGTTATGTACAAAACTTAAATAGGATCATTTAAGTCATCTTGTATAACCTAAATATTCATTTTAAATTAAATTTTTATAATAGATAACCGTAATTGAGTGAGATATGACTATTTTTTTTTAAACACAATACATCAAAATAATTTTAAAAATCATTTAGGGTTAATGAAATTATATATAAAAATTGAATTAAAATTAAATCGGAACAATCGCCAACGCTGTTAGTTATTACATTTTCTTAACTTTGGTTGTGTTGAAACCGCAAAAAACATCATTTGGCTATCTTGTATATGCGAAATAGTATATTTAAATTATATTCGAATAATAGATATCAGTAATAGAGTGAGTAATAATTATTTTTAAAAAAAAAAATTCATAAGGAAAATTTTAAAAATAATTTGCAGTCCATCAAATGAACTTCAAAGATTAAATTGGAATCAAATCGGACAATCCTATAATGATTAATTGTTCTATTTTCTTAACCCTGGTTATGTCCAAAACTTAAAAAGGATCATTTGAGTCATCTTGTATAACCTAAATATTAATTTTATAATAAATTTGAATAATAGATAACCGTAATTGAGTGAGATATGACTATTTTTTTTAAACACAATATATTAAAATATTTTTAAAAATCATTTAGGGTTAATCAAATTATATCTAAAAATTAAATTAAAATTAAATCGGAACAATCGTTAACGCGAAGTTATTATATTTTCTTAATTCTGGTTGTGTTCAAACCGTAAAAAACATCATTTGGCTATCTTGTATATGCGAAATAGTAAATTTAAATTCTATTCGAATAATAGATAATAGTAATAGAGTGAGATATAATTATTTTTTTAGAAAACAATTTATAAGAAAAATTAAAAAAATAATTTACATCCCATCAAGTGAACTTCAAAGATTAAATTGGAATCAGATCGGACCATGCAATAATGATTAATTGTTCTATTTTCTTAACACTGGTTATGTACAAAACTTAAATAGGATCATTTAAGTCATCTTGTATAACCTAAATATTCATTTTAAATTAAATTTTTATAATAGATAACCGTAATTGAGTGAGATATGACTATTTTTTTTAAACACAATATATCAAAATATTTTTAAAAATCATTTAGGGTTAATCAAATTATATCTAAAAATTGAATTAAAACTAAATGGGAACAATCGTTAACGCGAAGAGTTATTAGATTTTCTTAACTCTGGTTGTGTTCAAACCGTAAAAAACATCATTTGGCTATCTTGTATATGCGAAATAGTAAGTTCAAATTCTATTCGAATAATAGATATCAGTAATAGAGTGAGATATAATTATTTTTTTAAAAAACAATTCATAAGGAAAATTTTAAAAATAATTTACAGTCCATCAAATGAACTTCAAAGATTAAATTGGAATCAAATCGGACAATCCTATAATGATTAATTGTTCTATTTTCTTAACCCTGGTTATGTCCAAAACTTAAAAAGGATCATTTGAGTCATCTTGTATAACCTAAATATTAATTTTATAATAAATTTGAATAATAGATAACCGTAATTGAGTGAGATATGACTATTTTTTTTAAACACAATATATTAAAATATTTTTAAAAATCATTTAGGGTTAATCAAATTTTATCTAAAAATTAAATTAAAATTAAATCGGAACAATCGTTAACGCGAAGTTATTATGTTTCTTAATTCTGGTTGTTTTTATTCGAACCGTAAAAAACATCATTTGGCTATCTTGTATATGCGAAATAGTAAATTTAAATTATATTCGAATAATAGATATGAGTAATAGAGTGAGATATAATTATTTTTTTAAAAAACAATTCATAAGAAAAATTTTAAAAATAATTTACAGTACATCAAATGAACTTCAAAGATTAAATTGGTATCAAATCGGACAATGCTATTATTGATTAATTGATCCATTTTCTTAACCCTGGTTATGTCCAAAACTTAAAAAGGATCATTTAAGTCATCTTGTATAACCTAAATATTAATTTTAAAATAAATTTGAATAATAGATAACCGTAATTGAGTGAGAAATGACTATTTTTTTTTAAACACAATACATCAAAATAATTTTAAAAATCATTTAGGGTTAATGAAATTATATATAAAAATTGAATTAAAATTAAATCGGAACAATCGCCAACCCTATTAGTTATTACATTTCCTAAACTCTGGTTGTGTTTAAACCGCAAAAAACATCATTTGGCTATCTTGTATATGCGAAATAGTAAATTTAAATTATATTCGAATAATAGATATTAGTAATAGAGTGAGATATAGTTATTTTTTTTAGAAAACAATTCATAAGAAAAATTTTAAAAATAATTTACAGTCCATCATTTGATGGACTGTAAATTATTTTTATTTCAGTTCATTTGAACTTCAAAGATTAAATTGGAATCAAATCTGACAATGCTATAATGATTAATTGTTCTATTTTCTTAACCCTGGTTATGTCCAAAACTTAAATAGGATCATTTGAGTCATCTTGTATAACCTAAATATTTATTTTAAAATAAATTTGAATAATAGATAACCGTAATTGAGTGAGATATGACTATTTTTTTTAAACACAATACATAAAAATATTTTTAAAAGTCATTTAGGGTTAATTAAGGTATATCTAAAAATTAAATTAAAATTAATCCGGCACAATCTTTAACGCTTATTATATTTTCTTAATTCATTTTCTATTATCAGTTATTATATTTTCTTAATTCTGGTTGTGTTCAAACCGTAAAAAACATCATTTGGCTATCTTGTATATGCGAAATAGTAAATTTAAATTCTATTCGAATAATAGATAACTGTAATAGAGTGAGATATAATTATTTTTTTAGAAAACAATTCATAAGAAAAATTTTAAAAATAATTTATAGTCCATCAAATGAACTCCAAAGAATAAATTGGAATCAAATCGGACATTGCTATAATGATTAATTGTTCTATTTTCTTAACCCTGGTTATGTCCAAAACTTAAATAGGATCATTTGAGTCATCTTGTATAACCTAAATATTAATTTTAAAATAAATTTGAATAACCGTAATTGAGTGAGATATGACTATTTTTTTTTAAACACAATACATCAAAATAATTTTAAAATTCATTTAGGGTTAATCAAATTATATCTAAAAATTAAATTAAAATTAAAACGGCACAATCTTTAACGCTATTAGTTATTATATTTTCTTAATTCTGGTTGTGTTTAAACCGTAAAAAACATCATTTGGCTATCTTGTATATGCGAAATAGTAAATTTAAATTCTATTCGAATAATAGATAACAGTAATAGAGTGAGATATAATTATTTTTTTAGAAAACAATTCATAAGAAAAATTTTAAAAATAATTTACAGTCCATCAAATGAACTTCAAAAATTAAATTGGAATCAAATCGGACAATGCAATAACGATTAATTGTTCTAATTTCTTAACCCTGGTTATGTCCAAAAATTAAAAAGGATCATTTGAGTCATCTTGTATAACCTAAATATTAATTTTAAAATAAATTTGAATAATAGATAACCGTAATTGAGTGAGATATGACTATTTTTTTTATACACAATAAATCAAAATATTTTTAAAAATCATTTAGGGTTAATCAAATTATATCTAAAAATTAAATTAATATTAAATCGGAACAATCGCCAACCCAATTAGTTATTACATTTTCTTAACTCTGGTTGTGTTCAAACCGCAAATAACATCATTTGGCTATCTTGTATATGCGAAATAGTAAATTTAAATTAAATTCGAATAATAGATAACAGTAATAGAGTGACATATAATTATTTTTTTAAAAAACAATTCATAAGAAAAATTTTAAAAATAATTTACAGTACATCAAATGAACATCAAAAATTAAATTGGAATCAAATCGGACAATGCTATAATGATTAATTGTTCTATTTTCTTAACCCTAGTTATGTTTAAAACTTGAAAAGGATCAATTGAGTCGTCTTGTATAACCTAAATATTAATTTTAAAATAAATTTGAATAATAGATAACCGTAATTGTGTAAGATATGACTATTTTTTTAAAACATAATACATAAAATTATTTTTAAAAATTATTTAGGGTTAATGAAATTATATCTAAAAATTGAATTAAAATTAAATCGGAACAATCGCCAACCCTATTAGTTATTACATTTCCTTAACTCTGGTTGTGTTCAAACCGCAAAAAACATCATTTGGCTATCTTGTATATGCGAAATAGTAAATTTAAATTATATTCGAATAATAGATATTAGTAATAGAGTGAGATATAATTATTTTTTTTAGAAAACAATTCATAAGAAAAATTTTAAAAATAATTTACAGTCCATCAAATGAACTTCAAAGATTAAATTGGAATCAAATCTGACAATGCTATAATGATTAATTGTTCTATTTTCTTAACCCTGGTTATGTCCAAAACTTAAATAGGATCATTTGAGTCATCTTGTATAACCTAAATATTTATTTTAAAATAAATTTGAATAATAGATAACCGTAATTGAGTGAGATATGACTATTTTTTTTAAACACAATACATTAAAATATTTTTAAATGTCATTTAGGGTTAATTAAGTTATATCTAAAAATTAAATTAAAATTAATCCGGCACAATCTTTAACGCTATCAGTTATTATATTTTCTTAATTCTGGTTGTGTTCAAACCGTAAAAAACATCATTTGGCTATCTTGTATATGCGAAATAGTAAATTTAAATTCTATTCGAATAATTGATAACAGTAATAGAGTGAGATATAATTATTTTTTTAGAAAACAATTCATAAGAAAAATTTTAAAAATAATTTATAGTCCATCAAATGAACTCCAAAGAATAAATTGGAATCAAATCGGACAATCCTATAATGATTAATTGTTCTATTTTCTTAACCCTGGTTATGTCCAAAACTTAAAAAGGATCATTTGAGTCATCTTGTATAACCTAAATATTAATTTTAAATTTAATTTGAATAATAGATAACCGTAATTGAGTGAGATATGACTATATTTTTTTAACACAATATATTAAAATAGTTTTAAAAATTATTTATGGTTAATCAAATTATATCTAAAAATTAAATTAAAATTCAATCGGAACAATCGTTAACGCGAAGTTATTATATTTTCTTAATTCTGGTTGTGTTCAAACCGTAAAAAACATTATTTGGCTATCTTGTATATGCGAAATAGTAAATTTAAATTCTATTCGAACAATAGATAATAGTAATAGAGTGAGATATAATTATTTTTTTAGAAAACAATTCATAAGAAAAATTAAAAAAATAATTTACATCCCATCAAATGAACTTCAAAGATTAAATTGGAATCAAATCGGACAATGCTATAATGATTAATTGTTCTATTTTCTTAACCCTGGTTATGTCCAAAACATAAAAAGGATCATTTGAGTCATCTTGTATAACCTAAATATTAATTTTAAAATAAATTTAAATAATAGATAACCGTAATTGAGTGAGATATGACTATATTTTTTTAACACAATATATTAAAATAGTTTTAAAAATCATTTATGGTTAATCAAATTATATCTAAAAATTAAATTAAAATTAAAACGGAACAATCGCCAACGCTATTAGTTATTACATTTTCTTAACTCTAGTTGTATTCAAACCGCAAATAACATCATTTGGCTATCTTGTATATGCGAAATAGTAAATTTAAATTATATTCGAATAATAGATATTAGTAATAGAGTGAGATATAATTATTTTTTTTAGAAAACAATTCATAAGAAAAATTTTAAAAATAATTTACAGTCCATCAAATGAACTTCAAAGATTAAATTGGAATCAAATCAGACAATGCTATAATGATTAATTGTTCTATTTTCTTAACCCTAGTTATGTTTAAAACTTGAAAAGGATCAATTGAGTCATCTTGTATAACCTAAATATTAATTTTAAAATAAATTTGAATAATAGATAACCGTAATTGAGTAAGATATGACTATTTTTTTAAAACATAATACATAAAATTATTTTTAAAAATTATTTAGGGTTAATGAAATTATATATAAAAATTGAATTAAAATTAAATCGGAACAATCGCCAACCCTATTAGTTATTACATTTCCTTAACTCTGGTTGTGTTTAAACCGCAAAAAACATCATTTGGCTATCTTGTATATGCGAAATAGTAAATTTAAATTATATTCGAATAATAGATATTAGTAATAGAGTGAGATATAATTATTTTTTTTAGAAAACAATTCATAAGAAAAATTTTAAAAATAATTTACAGTCCATCAAATGAACTTCAAAGATTAAATTGGAATCAAATCTGACAATGCTATAATAATTAATTGTTCTATTTTCTTAACCCTGGTTATGTCCAAAACTTAAATAGGATCATTTGAGTCATCTTGTATAACCTAAATATTTATTTTAAAATAAATTTGAATAATAGATAACCGTAATTGAGTGAGATATGACTATTTTTTTTAAACACAATACATAAAAATATTTTTAAAAGTCATTTAGGGTTAATTAAGTTATATCTAAAAATTAAATTAAAATTAATCCGGCACAATCTTTAACGCTATCAGTTATTATATTTTCTTAATTCTGGTTGTGTTCAAACCGTAAAAAACATCATTTGGCTATCTTGTATATGCGAAATAGTAAATTTAAATTCTATTCGAATAATTGATAACAGTAATAGAGTGAGATATAATTATTTTTTTAGAAAACAATTCATAAGAAAAATTTTAAAAATAATTTATAGTCCATCAAATGAACTCCAAAGAATAAATTGGAATCAAATCGGACAATCCTATAATGATTAATTGTTCTATTTTCTTAACCCTGGTTATGTCCAAAACTTAAAAAGGATCATTTGAGTCATCTTGTATAACCTAAATATTAATTTTAAATTTAATTTGAATAATAGATAACCGTAATTGAGTGAGATATGACTATATTTTTATAACACAATATATTAAAATAGTTTTAAAAATCATTTATGGTTAATCAAATTATATCTAAAAATTAAATTAAAATTAAATCGGAACAATCGTTAACGCGAAGTTATTATATTTTCTTAATTCTGGTTGTGTTTAAACCGTAAAAAACATTATTTGGCTATCTTGTATATGCGAAATAGTAAATTTAAATTCTATTCGAATAATAGATAATAGTAATAGAGTGAGATATAATTATTTTTTTAGAAAACAATTCATAAGAAAAATTAAAAAAATAATTTACATCCCATCAAATGAACTTCAAAGATTAAATTGGAATCAAATCGGACAATGCTATAATGATTAATTGTTCTATTTTCTTAACCCTGGTTATGTCCAAAACATAAAAAGGATCATTTGAGTCATCTTGTATAACCTAAATATTAATTTTAAAATAAATTTGAATAATAGATAACCGTAATTGAGTGAGATATGACTAAATTTTTTTAACACAATATATTAAAATAGTTTTAAAAATCATTTATGGTTAATCAAATTATATCTAAAAATTAAATTAAAATTAAAACGGAACAATCGCCAACGCTATTAGTTGTTACATTTTCTTAACTCTAGTTGTATTCAAACCGCAAATAACATCATTTGGCTATCTTGTATATGCGAAATAGTAAATTTAAATTATATTCGAATAATAGATATTAGTAATAGAGTGAGATATATTTATTTTTTTAGAAAACAATTCATAAGAAAAATTTTAAAAATAATTTACAGTCCATCAAATGAACTTCAAAGATTAAATTGGAATCAAATCGGACAATGCTATAATGATTAATTGTTCTATTTTCTTAACCCTGGTTATGTCCAAAACTTAAATAGGATCAATTGAGTCATCTTGTATAACCTAAATATTAATTTTAAAATAAATGTGAATAATAGATAACAGTAATTGAGTGAGATATGACTATTTTTTTTAAACGCAATATATCAAAATATTTTTAAAAATCATTTAGTGTTAATCAAATTATATCTAAAAATTAAATCGGAACAATCGTTAATGCGAAGAGTTATTATATTTTCTTAATTCTGGTTGTGTTCAAATCATAAAAAACATCATTTGGCTATTTTGTATATGCGAAATAGTAAATTTAAAATCTATTCGAATAATAGATATTAGTAATAGAGTGAGATATAATTATTTTTTTAAAAAACAATTCATAAGAAAAATTTTAAAAATAATTTACAGTACATCAAATGAACTTCAAAAATTAAATTGAAATCAAAACGGACAATGCAATAATGATTAATTGTTCTATTTTCTTAACCCTGGTTATGTCCAAAAATTAAAAAGGATCCTTTGAGTCATCTTGTATAACCTAAATATTAATTTTAAAATAAATTTGAATAATAGATAACCGTAATTGAGTGAGATATGACTATTTTTTTTATACACAATACATCAAAATATTTTTTAAAATCATTTAGGGTTAATGAAATTATATATAAAAATTGAATTAAAATTAAATCGGAACAATCGCCAACCCTATTAGTTATTACATTTCCTTAACTCTGGTTGTGTTTAAACCGCAAAAAACATCATTTGGCTATCTTGTATATGCGAAATAGTAAATTTAAATTATATTCGAATAATAGATATTAGTAATAGAGTGAGATATAATTATTTTTTTTAGAAAACAATTCATAAGAAAAATTTTAAAAATAATTTACAGTCCATCATTTGATGGACTGTAAATTATTTTTATTTCAGTTCATTTGAACTTCAAAGATTAAATTGGAATCAAATCTGACAATGCTATAATGATTAATTGTTCTATTTTCTTAACCCTGGTTATGTCCAAAACTTAAATAGGATCATTTGAGTCATCTTGTATAACCTAAATATTTATTTTAAAATAAATTTGAATAATAGATAACCGTAATTGAGTGAGATATGACTATTTTTTTTAAACACAATACATAAAAATATTTTTAAAAGTCATTTAGGGTTAATTAAGTTATATCTAAAAATTAAATTAAAATTAATCCGGCACAATCTTTAACGCTATCAGTTATTATATTTTCTTAATTCTGGTTGTGTTCAAACCGTAAAAAACATCATTTGGCTATCTTGTATATGCGAAATAGTAAATTTAAATTCTATTCGAATAATTGATAACAGTAATAGAGTGAGATATAATTATTTTTTTAGAAAACAATTCATAAGAAAAATTTTAAAAATAATTTATAGTCCATCAAATGAACTCCAAAGAATAAATTGGAATCAAATCGGACAATCCTATAATGATTAATTGTTCTATTTTCTTAACCCTGGTTATGTCCAAAACTTAAAAAGGATCATTTGAGTCATCTTGTATAACCTAAATATTAATTTTAAATTTAATTTGAATAATAGATAACCGTAATTGAGTGAGATATGACTATATTTTTATAACACAATATATTAAAATAGTTTTAAAAATCATTTATGGTTAATCAAATTATATCTAAAAATTAAATTAAAATTAAATCGGAACAATCGTTAACGCGAAGTTATTATATTTTCTTAATTCTGGTTGTGTTTAAACCGTAAAAAACATTATTTGGCTATCTTGTATATGCGAAATAGTAAATTTAAATTCTATTCGAATAATAGATAATAGTAATAGAGTGAGATATAATTATTTTTTTAGAAAACAATTCATAAGAAAAATTAAAAAAATAATTTACATCCCATCAAATGAACTTCAAAGATTAAATTGGAATCAAATCGGACAATGCTATAATGATTAATTGTTCTATTTTCTTAACCCTGGTTATGTCCAAAACATAAAAAGGATCATTTGAGTCATCTTGTATAACCTAAATATTAATTTTAAAATAAATTTGAATAATAGATAACCGTAATTGAGTGAGATATGACTAAATTTTTTTAACACAATATATTAAAATAGTTTTAAAAATCATTTATGGTTAATCAAATTATATCTAAAAATTAAATTAAAATTAAAACGGAACAATCGCCAACGCTATTAGTTGTTACATTTTCTTAACTCTAGTTGTATTCAAACCGCAAATAACATCATTTGGCTATCTTGTATATGCGAAATAGTAAATTTAAATTATATTCGAATAATAGATATTAGTAATAGAGTGAGATATATTTATTTTTTTAGAAAACAATTCATAAGAAAAATTTTAAAAATAATTTACAGTCCATCAAATGAACTTCAAAGATTAAATTGGAATCAAATCGGACAATGCTATAATGATTAATTGTTCTATTTTCTTAACCCTGGTTATGTCCAAAACTTAAATAGGATCAATTGAGTCATCTTGTATAACCTAAATATTAATTTTAAAATAAATGTGAATAATAGATAACAGTAATTGAGTGAGATATGACTATTTTTTTTAAACGCAATATATCAAAATATTTTTAAAAATCATTTAGTGTTAATCAAATTATATCTAAAAATTAAATCGGAACAATCGTTAATGCGAAGAGTTATTATATTTTCTTAATTCTGGTTGTGTTCAAATCATAAAAAACATCATTTGGCTATTTTGTATATGCGAAATAGTAAATTTAAAATCTATTCGAATAATAGATATTAGTAATAGAGTGAGATATAATTATTTTTTTAAAAAACAATTCATAAGAAAAATTTTAAAAATAATTTACAGTACATCAAATGAACTTCAAAAATTAAATTGAAATCAAAACGGACAATGCAATAATGATTAATTGTTCTATTTTCTTAACCCTGGTTATGTCCAAAAATTAAAAAGGATCCTTTGAGTCATCTTGTATAACCTAAATATTAATTTTAAAATAAATTTGAATAATAGATAACCGTAATTGAGTGAGATATGACTATTTTTTTTATACACAATACATCAAAATATTTTTTAAAATCATTTAGGGTTAATGAAATTATATATAAAAATTGAATTAAAATTAAATCGGAACAATCGCCAACCCTATTAGTTATTACATTTCCTTAACTCTGGTTGTGTTTAAACCGCAAAAAACATCATTTGGCTATCTTGTATATGCGAAATAGTAAATTTAAATTATATTCGAATAATAGATATTAGTAATAGAGTGAGATATAATTATTTTTTTTAGAAAACAATTCATAAGAAAAATTTTAAAAATAATTTACAGTCCATCATTTGATGGACTGTAAATTATTTTTATTTCAGTTCATTTGAACTTCAAAGATTAAATTGGAATCAAATCTGACAATGCTATAATGATTAATTGTTCTATTTTCTTAACCCTGGTTATGTCCAAAACTTAAATAGGATCATTTGAGTCATCTTGTATAACCTAAATATTTATTTTAAAATAAATTTGAATAATAGATAACCGTAATTGAGTGAGATATGACTATTTTTTTTAAACACAATACATAAAAATATTTTTAAAAGTCATTTAGGGTTAATTAAGTTATATCTAAAAATTAAATTAAAATTAATCCGGCACAATCTTTAACGCTATCAGTTATTATATTTTCTTAATTCTGGTTGTGTTCAAACCGTAAAAAACATCATTTGGCTATCTTGTATATGCGAAATAGTAAATTTAAATTCTATTCGAATAATTGATAACAGTAATAGAGTGAGATATAATTATTTTTTTAGAAAACAATTCATAAGAAAAATTTTAAAAATTATTTATAGTCCATCAAATGAACTCCAAAGAATAAATTGGAATCAAATCGGACAATCCTATAATGATTAATTGTTCTATTTTCTTAACCCTGGTTATGTCCAAAACTTAAAAAGGATCATTTGAGTCATCTTGTATAACCTAAATATTAATTTTAAATTTAATTTGAATAATAGATAACCGTAATTGAGTGAGATATGACTATATTTTTATAACACAATATATTAAAATAGTTTTAAAAATCATTTATGGTTAATCAAATTATATCTAAAAATTAAATTAAAATTAAATCGGAACAATCGTTAACGCGAAGTTATTATATTTTCTTAATTCTGGTTGTGTTCAAACCGTAAAAAACATTATTTGGCTATCTTGTATATGCGAAATAGTAAATTTAAATTCTATTCGAATAATAGATAATAGTAATAGAGTGAGATATAATTATTTTTTTAGAAAACAATTCATAAGAAAAATAAAAAAAATAATTTACATCCCATCAAATGAACTTCAAAGATTAAATTGGAATCAAATCGGACAATGCTATAATGATTAATTGTTCTATTTTCTTAACCCTGGTTATGTCCAAAACATAAAAAGGATCATTTGAGTCATCTTGTATAACCTAAAGATTAATTTTAAAATAAATTTGAATAATAGATAACCGTAATTGAGTGAGATATGACTATATTTTTTTAACACAATATATTAAAATAGTTTTAAAAATCATTTATGGTTAATCAAATTATATCTAAAACTTAAATTGAAATTAAAACGGAACAATCGCCAACGCTATTAGTTATTACATTTTCTTAACTCTAGTTGTATTCAAACCGCAAATAACATCATTTGGCTATCTTGTATATGCGAAATAGTAAATTTAAATTATATTCGAATAATAGATATTAGTAATAGAGTGAGATATAATTATTTTTTTTAGAAAACAATTCATAAGAAAAATTTTAAAAATAATTTACAGTCCATCAAATGAACTTCAAAGATTAAATTGGAATCAAATCGGACAATGCTATAATGATTAATTGTTCTATTTTCTTAACCCTAGTTATGTCCAAAACTTAAATAGGATCAATTGAGTCATCTTGTATAACCTAAATATTAATTTTAAAATAAATGTGAATAATAGATAACAGTAATTGAGTGAGATATGACTATTTTTTTTAAACGCAATATATCAAAATATTTTTAAAAATCATTTAGTGTTAATCAAATTATATCTAAAAATTAAATCGGAACAATCGTTAATGCGAAGAGTTATTATATTTTCTTAATTCTGGTTGTGTTCAAATCATAAAAAACATCATTTGGCTATTTTGTATATGCGAAATAGTAAATTTAAAATCTATTCGAATAATAGATATTAGTAATAGAGTGAGATATAATTATTTTTTTAAAAAACAATTCATAAGAAAAATTTTAAAAATAATTTACAGTACATCAAATGAACTTCAAAAATTAAATTGAAATCAAAACGGACAATGCAATAATGATTAATTGTTCTATTTTCTTAACCCTGGTTATGTCCAAAAATTAAAAAGGATCCTTTGAGTCATCTTGTATAACCTAAATATTAATTTTAAAATAAATTTGAATAATAGATAACCGTAATTGAGTGAGATATGACTATTTTTTTTATACACAATACATCAAAATATTTTTTAAAATCATTTAGGGTTAATGAAATTATATATAAAAATTGAATTAAAATTAAATCGGAACAATCGCCAACCCTATTAGTTATTACATTTCCTTAACTCTGGTTGTGTTTAAACCGCAAAAAACATCATTTGGCTATCTTGTATATGCGAAATAGTAAATTTAAATTATATTCGAATAATAGATATTAGTAATAGAGTGAGATATAATTATTTTTTTTAGAAAACAATTCATAAGAAAAATTTTAAAAATAATTTACAGTCCATCATTTGATGGACTGTAAATTATTTTTATTTCAGTTCATTTGAACTTCAAAGATTAAATTGGAATCAAATCTGACAATGCTATAATGATTAATTGTTCTATTTTCTTAACCCTAGTTATGTTTAAAACTTGAAAAGGATCAATTGAGTCATCTTGTATAACCTAAATATTAATTTTAAAATAAATTTGAATAATAGATAACCGTAATTGAGTAAGATATGACTATTTTTTTAAAACATAATACATAAAATTATTTTTAAAAATTATTTAGGGTTAATGAAATTATATATAAAAATTGAATTAAAATTAAATCGGAACAATCGCCAACCCTATTAGTTTTTACATTTCCTTAACTCTGGTTGTGTTTAAACCGCAAAAAACATCATTTGGCTATCTTGTATATGCGAAATAGTAAATTTAAATTATATTTGAATAATAGATATTAGTAATAGAGTGAGATATAATTATTTTTTTTAGAAAACAATTCATAAGAAAAATTTTAAAAATAATTTACAGTCCATCAAATGAACTTCAAAGATTAAATTGGAATCAAATCTGACAATGCTATAATAATTAATTGTTCTATTTTCTTAACCCTGGTTATGTCCAAAACTTAAATAGGATCATTTGAGTCATCTTGTATAACCTAAATATTTATTTTAAAATAAATTTGAATAATAGATAACCGTAATTGAGTGAGATATGACTATTTTTTTTAAACACAATACATAAAAATATTTTTAAAAGTCATTTAGGGTTAATTAAGTTATATCTAAAAATTAAATTAAAATTAATCCGGCACAATCTTTAACGCTCATTATATTTTCTTAATTCATTTTCTATTATCAGTTATTATATTTTCTTAATTCTGGTTGTGTTCAAACCGTAAAAAACATCATTTGGCTATCTTGTGTATGCGAAATAGTAAATTTAAATTCTATTCGAATAATAGATAACAGTAATAGAGTGAGATATAATTATTTTTTTAGAAAACAATTCATAAGAAAAATTTTAAAAATAATTTATAGTCCATCAAATGAACTCCAAATAATAAATTGGAATCAAATCGGACAATGCTATAATGATTAATTGTTCTATTTTCTTAACCCTGGTTATGTCCAAAACTTAAATAGGATCAATTGAGTCATCTTGTATAACCTAAATATTAATTTTAAAATAAATGTGAATAATAGATAACAGTAATTGAGTGAGATATGACTATTTTTTTTAAACGCAATATATCAAAATATTTTTAAAAATCATTTAGTGTTAATCAAATTATATCTAAAAATTAAATCGGAACAATCGTTAATGCGAAGAGTTATTATATTTTCTTAATTCTGGTTGTGTTCAAATCATAAAAAACATCATTTGGCTATTTTGTATATGCGAAATAGTAAATTTAAAATCTATTCGAATAATAGATATTAGTAATAGAGTGAGATATAATTATTTTTTTAAAAAACAATTCATAAGAAAAATTTTAAAAATAATTTACAGTACATCAAATGAACTTCAAAAATTAAATTGAAATCAAAACGGACAATGCAATAATGATTAATTGTTCTATTTTCTTAACCCTGGTTATGTCCAAAAATTAAAAAGGATCCTTTGAGTCATCTTGTATAACCTAAATATTAATTTTAAAATAAATTTGAATAATAGATAACCGTAATTGAGTGAGATATGACTATTTTTTTTATACACAATACATCAAAATATTTTTTAAAATCATTTAGGGTTAATGAAATTATATATAAAAATTGAATTAAAATTAAATCGGAACAATCGCCAACCCTATTAGTTATTACATTTCCTTAACTCTGGTTGTGTTTAAACCGCAAAAAACATCATTTGGCTATCTTGTATATGCGAAATAGTAAATTTAAATTATATTCGAATAATAGATATTAGTAATAGAGTGAGATATAATTATTTTTTTTAGAAAACAATTCATAAGAAAAATTTTAAAAATAATTTACAGTCCATCATTTGATGGACTGTAAATTATTTTTATTTCAGTTCATTTGAACTTCAAAGATTAAATTGGAATCATATCTGACAATGCTATAATGATTAATTGTTCTATTTTCTTAACCCTGGTTATGTCCAAAACTTAAATAGGATCATTTGAGTCATCTTGTATAACCTAAATATTTATTTTAAAATAAATTTGAATAATAGATAACCGTAATTGAGTGAGATATGACTATTTTTTTTAAACACAATACATAAAAATATTTTTAAAAGTCATTTAGGGTTAATTAAGTTATATCTAAAAATTAAATTAAAATTAATCCGGCACAATCTTTAACGCTCATTATATTTTCTTAATTCATTTTCTATTATCAGTTATTATATTTTCTTAATTCTGGTTGTGTTCAAACCGTAAAAAACATCATTTGGCTATCTTGTGTATGCGAAATAGTAAATTTAAATTCTATTCGAATAATAGATAACAGTAATAGAGTGAGATATAATTATTTTTTTAGAAAACAATTCATAAGAAAAATTTTAAAAATAATTTATAGTCCATCCAATGAACTCCAAATAATAAATTGGAATCAAATCGGACAATGCTATAATGATTAATTGTTCTATTTTCTTAACCCTGGTTATGTCCAAAACTTAAATAGGATCAATTGAGTCATCTTGTATAACCTAAATATTAATTTTAAAATAAATGTGAATAATAGATAACAGTAATTGAGTGAGATATGACTATTTTTTTTAAACGCAATATATCAAAATATTTTTAAAAATCATTTAGTGTTAATCAAATTATATCTAAAAATTAAATCGGAACAATCGTTAATGCGAAGAGTTATTATATTTTCTTAATTCTGGTTGTGTTCAAATCATAAAAAACATCATTTGGCTATTTTGTATATGCGAAATAGTAAATTTAAAATCTATTCGAATAATAGATATTAGTAATAGAGTGAGATATAATTATTTTTTTAAAAAACAATTCATAAGAAAAATTTTAAAAATAATTTACAGTACATCAAATGAACTTCAAAAATTAAATTGAAATCAAAACGGACAATGCAATAATGATTAATTGTTCTATTTTCTTAACCCTGGTTATGTCCAAAAATTAAAAAGGATCCTTTGAGTCATCTTGTATAACCTAAATATTAATTTTAAAATAAATTTGAATAATAGATAACCGTAATTGAGTGAGATATGACTATTTTTTTTATACACAATACATCAAAATATTTTTTAAAATCATTTAGGGTTAATGAAATTATATATAAAAATTGAATTAAAATTAAATCGGAACAATCGCCAACCCTATTAGTTATTACATTTCCTTAACTCTGGTTGTGTTTAAACCGCAAAAAACATCATTTGGCTATCTTGTATATGCGAAATAGTAAATTTAAATTATATTCGAATAATAGATATTAGTAATAGAGTGAGATATAATTATTTTTTTTAGAAAACAATTCATAAGAAAAATTTTAAAAATAATTTACAGTCCATCATTTGATGGACTGTAAATTATTTTTATTTCAGTTCATTTGAACTTCAAAGATTAAATTGGAATCAAATCTGACAATGCTATAATGATTAATTGTTCTATTTTCTTAACCCTGGTTATGTCCAAAACTTAAATAGGATCATTTGAGTCATCTTGTATAACCTAAATATTTATTTTAAAATAAATTTGAATAATAGATAACCGTAATTGAGTGAGATATGACTATTTTTTTTAAACACAATACATAAAAATATTTTTAAAAGTCATTTAGGGTTAATTAAGTTATATCTAAAAATTAAATTAAAATTAATCCGGCACAATCTTTAACGCTATCAGTTATTATATTTTCTTAATTCTGGTTGTGTTCAAACCGTAAAAAACATCATTTGGCTATCTTGTATATGCGAAATAGTAAATTTAAATTCTATTCGAATAATTGATAACAGTAATAGAGTGAGATATAATTATTTTTTTAGAAAACAATTCATAAGAAAAATTTTAAAAATAATTTATAGTCCATCAAATGAACTCCAAAGAATAAATTGGAATCAAATCGGACAATCCTATAATGATTAATTGTTCTATTTTCTTAACCCTGGTTATGTCCAAAACTTAAAAAGGATCATTTGAGTCATCTTGTATAACCTAAATATTAATTTTAAATTTAATTTGAATAATAGATAACCGTAATTGAGTGAGATATGACTATATTTTTATAACACAATATATTAAAATAGTTTTAAAAATCATTTATGGTTAATCAAATTATATCTAAAAATTAAATTAAAATTAAATCGGAACAATCGTTAACGCGAAGTTATTATATTTTCTTAATTCTGGTTGTGTTCAAACCGTAAAAAACATTATTTGGCTATCTTGTATATGCGAAATAGTAAATTTAAATTCTATTCGAATAATAGATAATAGTAATAGAGTGAGATATAATTATTTTTTTAGAAAACAATTCATAAGAAAAATTAAAAAAATAATTTACATCCCATCAAATGAACTTCAAAGATTAAATTGGAATCAAATCGGACAATGCTATAATGATTAATTGTTCTATTTTCTTAACCCTGGTTATGTCCAAAACATAAAAAGGATCATTTGAGTCATCTTGTATAACCTAAATATTAATTTTAAAATAAATTTGAATAATAGATAACCGTAATTGAGTGAGATATGACTATATTTTTTTAACACAATATATTAAAATAGTTTTAAAAATCATTTATGGTTAATCAAATTATATCTAAAACTTAAATTGAAATTAAAACGGAACAATCGCCAACGCTATTAGTTATTACATTTTCTTAACTCTAGTTGTATTCAAACCGCAAATAACATCATTTGGCTATCTTGTATATGCGAAATAGTAAATTTAAATTATATTCGAATAATAGATATTAGTAATAGAGTGAGATATAATTATTTTTTTTAGAAAACAATTCATAAGAAAAATTTTAAAAATAATTTACAGTCCATCAAATGAACTTCAAAGATTAAATTGGAATCAAATCTGACAATGCTATAATGATTAATTGTTCTATTTTCTTAACCCTAGTTATGTTTAAAACTTGAAAAGGATCAATTGAGTCATCTTGTATAACCTAAATATTAATTTTAAAATAAATTTGAATAATAGATAACCGTAATTGAGTAAGATATGACTATTTTTTTAAAACATAATACATAAAATTATTTTTAAAAATTATTTAGGGTTAATGAAATTATATATAAAAATTGAATTAAAATTAAATCGGAACAATCGCCAACCCTATTAGTTTTTACATTTCCTTAACTCTGGTTGTGTTTAAACCGCAAAAAACATCATTTGGCTATCTTGTATATGCGAAATAGTAAATTTAAATTATATTTGAATAATAGATATTAGTAATAGAGTGAGATATAATTATTTTTTTTAGAAAACAATTCATAAGAAAAATTTTAAAAATAATTTACAGTCCATCAAATGAACTTCAAAGATTAAATTGGAATCAAATCTGACAATGCTATAATAATTAATTGTTCTATTTTCTTAACCCTGGTTATGTCCAAAACTTAAATAGGATCATTTGAGTCATCTTGTATAACCTAAATATTTATTTTAAAATAAATTTGAATAATAGATAACCGTAATTGAGTGAGATATGACTATTTTTTTTAAACACAATACATAAAAATATTTTTAAAAGTCATTTAGGGTTAATTAAGTTATATCTAAAAATTAAATTAAAATTAATCCGGCACAATCTTTAACGCTCATTATATTTTCTTAATTCATTTTCTATTATCAGTTATTATATTTTCTTAATTCTGGTTGTGTTCAAACCGTAAAAAACATCATTTGGCTATCTTGTGTATGCGAAATAGTAAATTTAAATTCTATTCGAATAATAGATAACAGTAATAGAGTGAGATATAATTATTTTTTTAGAAAACAATTCATAAGAAAAATTTTAAAAATAATTTATAGTCCATCAAATGAACTCCAAATAATAAATTGGAATCAAATCGGACAATGCTATAATGATTAATTGTTCTATTTTCTTAACCCTGGTTATGTCCAAAACTTAAATAGGATCATTTGAGTCATCTTGTATAACCTAAATATTAATTTTAAAATAAATTTGAATAATAGATAACCGTAATTGAGTGAGATATGACTATTTTTTTTATACACAATACATCAAAATATTTTTAAAATTCATTTAGGGTTAATCAAATTATATCTAAAAATTAAATTAAAATTAAAACGGCACAATCTTTAACGCTATTAGTTATTATATTTTCTTAATTCTGGTTGTGTTTAAACCGTAAAAAACATCATTTGGCTATCTTGTATATGCGAAATAGTAAATTTAAATTATATTCGAATAATAGATATGAGTAATAGAGTGAGATATAATTATTTTTTTAAAAAACAATTCATAAGAAAAATTTTAAAAATAATTTACAGTCCATCAAATGAACTTCAAAGATTAAATTGGAATCAAATCGGACAATCCTATAATGATTAATTGTTCTATTTTCTTAACCCTGATTATGTCCAAAACTTAAAAAGGATCATTTGAGTCATCTTGTATAACCTAAATATTAATTTTATAGTAAATTTGAATAATAGATAACCGTAATTGAGTGAGATATGACTATTTTTTTTAAACACAATATATTAAAATATTTTTAAAAATCATTTATGGTTAATCAAATTATATCTAAAAATTAAATTAAAATTAAATCGGAACAATCGTTAACGCGAAGTTATTATATTTTCTTAATTCTGGTTGTGTTCAAACCGTAAAAAACATTATTTGGCTATCTTGTATATGCGAAATAGTAAATTTAAATTCTATTCGAATAATAGATAATAGTAATAGAGTGAGATATAATTATTTTTTTAGAAAACAATTCATAAGAAAAATTAAAAAAATAATTTACATCCCATCAAATGAACTTCAAAGATTAAATTGGAATCAAATCGGACAATGCTATAATGATTAATTGTTCTATTTTCTTAACCCTGGTTATGTCCAAAACATAAAAAGGATCATTTGAGTCATCTTGTATAACCTAAATATTAATTTTAAAATAAATTTGAATAATAGATAACCGTAATTGAGTGAGATATGACTATATTTTTTTAACACAATATATTAAAATAGTTTTAAAAATCATTTATGGTTAATCAAATTATATCTAAAAATTAAATTTAAATTAAAACGGAACAATCGCCAACGCTATTAGTTATTACATTTTCTTAACTCTAGTTGTATTCAAACCGCAAATAACATCATTTGGCTATCTTGTATATGCGAAATAGTAAATTTAAATTATATTCGAATAATAGATATTAGTAATAGAGTGAGATATAATTATTTTTTTTAGAAAACAATTCATAAGAAAAATTTTAAAAATAATTTACAGTCCATCAAATGAACTTCAAAGATTAAATTGGAATCAAATCTGACAATGCTATAATGATTAATTGTTCTATTTTCTTAACCCTAGTTATGTTTAAAACTTGAAAAGGATCAATTGAGTCATCTTGTATAACCTAAATATTAATTTTAAAATAAATTTGAATAATAGATAACCGTAATTGAGTAAGATATGACTATTTTTTTAAAACATAATACATAAAATTATTTTTAAAAATTATTTAGGGTTAATGAAATTATATATAAAAATTGAATTAAAATTAAATCGGAACAATCGCCAACCCTATTAGTTTTTACATTTCCTTAACTCTGGTTGTGTTTAAACCGCAAAAAACATCATTTGGCTATCTTGTATATGCGAAATAGTAAATTTAAATTATATTCGAATAATAGATATTAGTAATAGAGTGAGATATAATTATTTTTTTTAGAAAACAATTCATAAGAAAAATTTTAAAAATAATTTACAGTCCATCAAATGAACTTCAAAGATTAAATTGGAATCAAATCTGACAATGCTATAATAATTAATTGTTCTATTTTCTTAACCCTGGTTATGTCCAAAACTTAAATAGGATCATTTGAGTCATCTTGTATAACCTAAATATTTATTTTAAAATAAATTTGAATAATAGATAACCGTAATTGAGTGAGATATGACTATTTTTTTTAAACACAATACATAAAAATATTTTTAAAAGTCATTTAGGGTTAATTAAGTTATATCTAAAAATTAAATTAAAATTAATCCGGCACAATCTTTAACGCTTATTATATTTTCTTAATTCATTTTCTATTATCAGTTATTATATTTTCTTAATTCTGGTTGTGTTCAAACCGTAAAAAACATCATTTGGCTATCTTGTGTATGCGAAATAGTAAATTTAAATTCTATTCGAATAATAGATAACAGTAATAGAGTGAGATATAATTATTTTTTTAGAAAACAATTCATAAGAAAAATTTTAAAAATAATTTATAGTCCATCAAATGAACTCCAAATAATAAATTGGAATCAAATCGGACAATGCTATAATGATTAATTGTTCTATTTTCTTAACCCTGGTTATGTCCAAAACTTAAATAGGATCATTTGAGTCATCTTGTATAACCTAAATATTAATTTTAAAATAAATTTGAATAATAGATAACCGTAATTGAGTGAGATATGACTATTTTTTTTATACACAATACATCAAAATATTTTTAAAATTCATTTAGGGTTAATCAAATTATATTTAAAAATTAAATTAAAATTAAAACGGCACAATCTTTAACGCTATTAGTTATTATATTTTCTTAATTCTGGTTGTGTTTAAACCGTAAAAAACATCATTTGGCTATCTTGTATATGCGAAATAGTAAATTTAAATTATATTCGAATAATAGATATGAGTAATAGAGTGAGATATAATTATTTTTTTAAAAAACAATTCATAAGAAAAATTTTAAAAATAATTTACAGTCCATCAAATGAACTTCAAAGATTAAATTGGAATCAAATCGGACAATCCTATAATGATTAATTGTTCTATTTTCTTAACCCTGATTATGTCCAAAACTTAAAAAGGATCATTTGAGTCATCTTGTATAACCTAAATATTAATTTTATAGTAAATTTGAATAATAGATAACCGTAATTGAGTGAGATATGACTATTTTTTTTAAACACAATATATTAAAATATTTTTAAAAATCATTTAGGGTTAATCAAATTATATCTAAAAATTAAATTAAAATTAAATCGGAACAATCGTTAACGCGAAGTTATTATGTTTCTTAATTCTGGTTGTGTTCAAACCGTAAAAAACATCATTTGGCTATCTTGTATATGCGAAATAGTAAATTTAAATTATATTCGAATAATAGATATGAGTAATAGAGTGAGATATAATTATTTTTTTAAAAAACAATTCATAAGAAAAATTTTAAAAATAATTTACAGTACATCAAATGAACTTCAAAGATTAAATTAGTATCAAATCGGACAATGCTATTATTGATTAATTGATCGATAGACTATTTTTTTTATACACAATACATCAAAATATTTTTAAAAATCATTTAGGGTTAATCAAATTATATCTAAAAATTAAATTAATATTAAATCAGAACAATCCCCAACCCAATTAGTTATTACATTTTCTTAACTCTGGTTGTGTTCAAACCGCAAATAACATCATTTGGCTAACTTGTATATGCGAAATAGTAAATTTAAATTCTATTCGAATAATTGATAACAGTAATAGAGTGAGATATAATTATTTTTTTAGAAAACAATTCATAAGAAAAATTTTAAAAATAATTTATAGTCCATCAAATGAACTCCAAAGAATAAATTGGAATCAAATCGGACAATCCTATAATGATTAATTGTTCTATTTTCTTAACCCTGGTTATGTCCAAAACTTAAAAAGGATCATTTGAGTCATCTTGTATAACCTAAATATTAATTTTAAATTTAATTTGAATAATAGATAACCGTAATTGAGTGAGATATGACTATATTTTTTTAACACAATATATTAAAATAGTTTTAAAAATCATTTATGGTTAATCAAATTATATCTAAAAATTAAATTAAAATTAAATCGGAACAATCGTTAACGCGAAGTTATTATATTTTCTTAATTCTGGTTGTGTTCAAACCGTAAAAAACATCATTTGGCTATCTTGTATATGCGAAATAGTAAATTTAAATTCTATTCGAATAATAGATAATAGTAATAGAGTGAGATTTAATTATTTTTTTAGAAAACAATTCATAAGAAAAATTAAAAAAATAATTTACATCCCATCAAATGAACTTCAAAGATTAAATTGGAATCAAAACGGACAATGCTATAATGATTAATTGTTCTATTTTCTTAACCCTGGTTATGTCGAAAACTTAAAAAGGATCAATTGAGTCATCTTGTATAACCTAAATATTAATTTTAAAATAAATTTGAATAAAAGATAACCGTAAGTGAGTAAGATATGACTATTTTTTTAAAACATAATACATAAAATTATTTTTAAAAATTTAATTAAAATTAAATCGGAACAATCGCCAACGCTATTAGTTATTACATTTTCTTAACTCTGGTTGTGTTCAAACCGCAAATAACATCATTTGGCTATCTTGTATATGCGAAATAGTAAATTTAAATTCTATTCGAATAATAGATAACAGTAATAGAGTGAGATATATTTATTTTTTTAGAAAACAATTCATAAGAAAAATTTTAAAAATAATTTACAGTCCATCAAATGAACTTCAAAGATTAAATTGGAATCAAATCGGACAATGCTATAATGATTAATTGTTCTATTTTCTTAACCCTGGTTATGTCCAAAACTTAAATAGGATCATTTGAGTCATCTTGTATAACCTAAATATTTATTTTAAAATAAATTTGAATAATAGATAACCGTAATTGAGTGAGATATGACTATTTTTTTTAAACACAATACATAAAAATATTTTTAAAAGTCATTTAGGGTTAATTAAGTTATATCTAAAAATTAAATTAAAATTAATCCGGCACAATCTTTAACGCTCATTATATTTTCTTAATTCATTTTCTATTATCAGTTATTATATTTTCTTAATTCTGGTTGTGTTCAAACCGTAAAAAACATCATTTGGCTATCTTGTGTATGCGAAATAGTAAATTTAAATTCTATTCGAATAATAGATAACAGTAATAGAGTGAGATATAATTATTTTTTTAGAAAACAATTCATAAGAAAAATTTTAAAAATAATTTATAGTCCATCAAATGAACTCCAAATAATAAATTGGAATCAAATCGGACAATGCTATAATGATTAATTGTTCTATTTTCTTAACCCTGGTTATGTCCAAAACTTAAATAGGATCAATTGAGTCATCTTGTATAACCTAAATATTAATTTTAAAATAAATGTGAATAATAGATAACAGTAATTGAGTGAGATATGACTATTTTTTTTAAACGCAATATATCAAAATATTTTTAAAAATCATTTAGTGTTAATCAAATTATATCTAAAAATTAAATCGGAACAATCGTTAATGCGAAGAGTTATTATATTTTCTTAATTCTGGTTGTGTTCAAATCATAAAAAACATCATTTGGCTATTTTGTATATGCGAAATAGTAAATTTAAAATCTATTCGAATAATAGATATTAGTAATAGAGTGAGATATAATTATTTTTTTAAAAAACAATTCATAAGAAAAATTTTAAAAATAATTTACAGTACATCAAATGAACTTCAAAAATTAAATTGAAATCAAAACGGACAATGCAATAATGATTAATTGTTCTATTTTCTTAACCCTGGTTATGTCCAAAAATTAAAAAGGATCCTTTGAGTCATCTTGTATAACCTAAATATTAATTTTAAAATAAATTTGAATAATAGATAACCGTAATTGAGTGAGATATGACTATTTTTTTTATACACAATACATCAAAATATTTTTTAAAATCATTTAGGGTTAATGAAATTATATATAAAAATTGAATTAAAATTAAATCGGAACAATCGCCAACCCTATTAGTTATTACATTTCCTTAACTCTGGTTGTGTTTAAACCGCAAAAAACATCATTTGGCTATCTTGTATATGCGAAATAGTAAATTTAAATTATATTCGAATAATAGATATTAGTAATAGAGTGAGATATAATTATTTTTTTTAGAAAACAATTCATAAGAAAAATTTTAAAAATAATTTACAGTCCATCATTTGATGGACTGTAAATTATTTTTATTTCAGTTCATTTGAACTTCAAAGATTAAATTGGAATCAAATCTGACAATGCTATAATGATTAATTGTTCTATTTTCTTAACCCTGGTTATGTCCAAAACTTAAATAGGATCATTTGAGTCATCTTGTATAACCTAAATATTTATTTTAAAATAAATTTGAATAATAGATAACCGTAATTGAGTGAGATATGACTATTTTTTTTAAACACAATACATAAAAATATTTTTAAAAGTCATTTAGGGTTAATTAAGTTATATCTAAAAATTAAATTAAAATTAATCCGGCACAATCTTTAACGCTATCAGTTATTATATTTTCTTAATTCTGGTTGTGTTCAAACCGTAAAAAACATCATTTGGCTATCTTGTATATGCGAAATAGTAAAGTTAAATTCTATTCGAATAATTGATAACAGTAATAGAGTGAGATATAATTATTTTTTTAGAAAACAATTCATAAGAAAAATTTTAAAAATAATTTATAGTCCATCAAATGAACTCCAAAGAATAAATTGGAATCAAATCGGACAATCCTATAATGATTAATTGTTCTATTTTCTTAACCCTGGTTATGTCCAAAACTTAAAAAGGATCATTTGAGTCATCTTGTATAACCTAAATATTAATTTTAAATTTAATTTGAATAATAGATAACCGTAATTGAGTGAGATATGACTATATTTTTATAACACAATATATTAAAATAGTTTTAAAAATCATTTATGGTTAATCAAATTATATCTAAAAATTAAATTAAAATTAAATCGGAACAATCGTTAACGCGAAGTTATTATATTTTCTTAATTCTGGTTGTGTTCAAACCGTAAAAAACATTATTTGGCTATCTTGTATATGCGAAATAGTAAATTTAAATTCTATTCGAATAATAGATAATAGTAATAGAGTGAGATATAATTATTTTTTTAGAAAACAATTCATAAGAAAAATTAAAAAAATAATTTACATCCCATCAAATGAACTTCAAAGATTAAATTGGAATCAAATCGGACAATGCTATAATGATTAATTGTTCTATTTTCTTAACCCTGGTTATGTCCAAAACATAAAAAGGATCATTTGAGTCATCTTGTATAACCTAAATATTAATTTTAAAATAAATTTGAATAATAGATAACCGTAATTGAGTGAGATATGACTATATTTTTTTAACACAATATATTAAAATAGTTTTAAAAATCATTTATGGTTAATCAAATTATATCTAAAAATTAAATTTAAATTAAAACGGAACAATCGCCAACGCTATTAGTTATTACATTTTCTTAACTCTAGTTGTATTCAAACCGCAAATAACATCATTTGGCTATCTTGTATATGCGAAATAGTAAATTTAAATTATATTCGAATAATAGATATTAGTAATAGAGTGAGATATAATTATTTTTTTTAGAAAACAATTCATAAGAAAAATTTTAAAAATAATTTACAGTCCATCAAATGAACTTCAAAGATTAAATTGGAATCAAATCTGACAATGCTATAATGATTAATTGTTCTATTTTCTTAACCCTAGTATGTTTAAAACTTGAAAAGGATCAATTGAGTCATCTTGTATAACCTAAATATTAATTTTAAAATAAATTTGAATAATAGATAACCGTAATTGAGTAAGATATGACTATTTTTTTAAAACATAATACATAAAATTATTTTTAAAAATTATTTAGGGTTAATGAAATTATATATAAAAATTGAATTAAAATTAAATCGGAACAATCGCCAACCCTATTAGTTTTTACATTTCCTTAACTCTGGTTGTGTTTAAACCGCAAAAAACATCATTTGGCTATCTTGTATATGCGAAATAGTAAATTTAAATTATATTCGAATAATAGATATTAGTAATAGAGTGAGATATAATTATTTTTTTTAGAAAACAATTCATAAGAAAAATTTTAAAAATAATTTACAGTCCATCAAATGAACTTCAAAGATTAAATTGGAATCAAATCTGACAATGCTATAATAATTAATTGTTCTATTTTCTTAACCCTGGTTATGTCCAAAACTTAAAAAGGATCATTTGAGTCATCTTGTATAACCTAAATATTAATTTTAAAATAAATTTGAATAATAGATAACCGTAATTGAGTGAGATATGACTATATTTTTTTAACACAATATATTAAAATAGTTTTAAAAATCATTTATGGTTAATCAAATTATATCTAAAAATTAAATTTAAATTAAAACGGAACAATCGCCAACGCTATTAGTTATTACATTTTCTTAACTCTAGTTGTATTCAAACCGCAAATAACATCATTTGGCTATCTTGTATATGCGAAATAGTAAATTTAAATTATATTCGAATAATAGATATTAGTAATAGAGTGAGATATAATTATTTTTTTTAGAAAACAATTCATAAGAAAAATTTTAAAAATAATTTACAGTCCATCAAATGAACTTCAAAGATTAAATTGGAATCAAATCTGACAATGCTATAATGATTAATTGTTCTATTTTCTTAACCCTAGTTATGTTTAAAACTTGAAAAGGATCAATTGAGTCATCTTGTATAACCTAAATATTAATTTTAAAATAAATTTGAATAATAGATAACCGTAATTGAGTAAGATATGACTATTTTTTTAAAACATAATACATAAAATTATTTTTAAAAATTATTTAGGGTTAATGAAATTATATATAAAAATTGAATTAAAATTAAATCGGAACAATCGCCAACCCTATTAGTTTTTACATTTCCTTAACTCTGGTTGTGTTTAAACCGCAAAAAACATCATTTGGCTATCTTGTATATGCGAAATAGTAAATTTAAATTATATTCGAATAATAGATATTAGTAATAGAGTGAGATATAATTATTTTTTTTAGAAAACAATTCATAAGAAAAATTTTAAAAATAATTTACAGTCCATCAAATGAACTTCAAAGATTAAATTGGAATCAAATCTGACAATGCTATAATAATTAATTGTTCTATTTTCTTAACCCTGGTTATGTCCAAAACTTAAATAGGATCATTTGAGTCATCTTGTATAACCTAAATATTTATTTTAAAATAAATTTGAATAATAGATAACCGTAATTGAGTGAGATATGACTATTTTTTTTAAACACAATACATAAAAATATTTTTAAAAGTCATTTAGGGTTAATTAAGTTATATCTAAAAATTAAATTAAAATTAATCCGGCACAATCTTTAACGCTTATTATATTTTCTTAATTCATTTTCTATTATCAGTTATTATATTTTCTTAATTCTGGTTGTGTTCAAACCGTAAAAAACATCATTTGGCTATCTTGTGTATGCGAAATAGTAAATTTAAATTCTATTCGAATAATAGATAACAGTAATAGAGTGAGATATAATTATTTTTTTAGAAAACAATTCATAAGAAAAATTTTAAAAATAATTTATAGTCCATCAAATGAACTCCAAATAATAAATTGGAATCAAATCGGACAATGCTATAATGATTAATTGTTCTATTTTCTTAACCCTGGTTATGTCCAAAACTTAAATAGGATCATTTGAGTCATCTTGTATAACCTAAATATTAATTTTAAAATAAATTTGAATAATAGATAACCGTAATTGAGTGAGATATGACTATTTTTTTTATACACAATACATCAAAATATTTTTAAAATTCATTTAGGGTTAATCAAATTATATTTAAAAATTAAATTAAAATTAAAACGGCACAATCTTTAACGCTATTAGTTATTATATTTTCTTAATTCTGGTTGTGTTTAAACCGTAAAAAACATCATTTGGCTATCTTGTATATGCGAAATAGTAAATTTAAATTATATTCGAATAATAGATATGAGTAATAGAGTGAGATATAATTATTTTTTTAAAAAACAATTCATAAGAAAAATTTTAAAAATAATTTACAGTCCATCAAATGAACTTCAAAGATTAAATTGGAATCAAATCGGACAATCCTATAATGATTAATTGTTCTATTTTCTTAACCCTGATTATGTCCAAAACTTAAAAAGGATCATTTGAGTCATCTTGTATAACCTAAATATTAATTTTATAGTAAATTTGAATAATAGATAACCGTAATTGAGTGAGATATGACTATTTTTTTTAAACACAATATATTAAAATATTTTTAAAAATCATTTAGGGTTAATCAAATTATATCTAAAAATTAAATTAAAATTAAATCGGAACAATCGTTAACGCGAAGTTATTATGTTTCTTAATTCTGGTTGTGTTCAAACCGTAAAAAACATCATTTGGCTATCTTGTATATGCGAAATAGTAAATTTAAATTATATTCGAATAATAGATATGAGTAATAGAGTGAGATATAATTATTTTTTTAAAAAACAATTCATAAGAAAAATTTTAAAAATAATTTACAGTACATCAAATGAACTTCAAAGATTAAATTAGTATCAAATCGGACAATGCTATTATTGATTAATTGATCGATAGACTATTTTTTTTATACACAATACATCAAAATATTTTTAAAAATCATTTAGGGTTAATCAAATTATATCTAAAAATTAAATTAATATTAAATCAGAACAATCGCCAACCCAATTAGTTATTACATTTTCTTAACTCTGGTTGTGTTCAAACCGCAAATAACATCTTTTGGCTAACTTGTATATGCGAAATAGTAAATTTAAATTCTATTCGAATAATTGATAACAGTAATAGAGTGAGATATAATTATTTTTTTAGAAAACAATTCATAAGAAAAATTTTAAAAATAATTTATAGTCCATCAAATGAACTCCAAAGAATAAATTGGAATCAAATCGGACAATCCTATAATGATTAATTGTTCTATTTTCTTAACCCTGGTTATGTCCAAAACTTAAAAAGGATCATTTGAGTCATCTTGTATAACCTAAATATTAATTTTAAATTTAATTTGAATAATAGATAACCGTAATTGAGTGAGATATGACTATATTTTTTTAACACAATATATTAAAATAGTTTTAAAAATCATTTATGGTTAATCAAATTATATCTAAAAATTAAATTAAAATTAAATCGGAACAATCGTTAACGCGAAGTTATTATATTTTCTTAATTCTGGTTGTGTTCAAACCGTAAAAAACATCATTTGGCTATCTTGTATATGCGAAATAGTAAATTTAAATTCTATTCGAATAATAGATAATAGTAATAGAGTGAGATTTAATTATTTTTTTAGAAAACAATTCATAAGAAAAATTAAAAAAATAATTTACATCCCATCAAATGAACTTCAAAGATTAAATTGGAATCAAAACGGACAATGCTATAATGATTAATTGTTCTATTTTCTTAACCCTGGTTATGTCGAAAACTTAAAAAGGATCAATTGAGTCATCTTGTATAACCTAAATATTAATTTTAAAATAAATTTGAATAAAAGATAACCGTAAGTGAGTAAGATATGACTATTTTTTTAAAACATAATACATAAAATTATTTTTAAAAATTTAATTAAAATTAAATCGGAACAATCGCCAACGCTATTAGTTATTACATTTTCTTAACTCTGGTTGTGTTCAAACCGCAAATAACATCATTTGGCTATCTTGTATATGCGAAATAGTAAATTTAAATTATATTCGAATAATAGATATTAGTAATAGAGTGAGATATATTTATTTTTTTAGAAAACAATTCATAAGAAAAATTTTAAAAATAATTTACAGTCCATCAAATGAACTTCAAAGATTAAATTGGAATCAAATCGGACAATGCTATAATGATTAATTGTTCTATTTTCTTAACCCTGGTTATGTCCAAAACTTAAATAGGATCAATTGAGTCATCTTGTATAACCTAAATATTAATTTTAAAATAAATGTGAATAATAGATAACAGTAATTGAGTGAGATATGACTATTTTTTTTAAACGCAATATATCAAAATATTTTTAAAAATCATTTAGTGTTAATCAAATTATATCTAAAAATTAAATCGGAACAATCGTTAATTATATTAGCTAGCTTTATAGTTAGAGTTATTATATTTTCTTAATTCTGGTTGTGTTCAAACCGTAAAAAACATCATTTGGCTATCTTGTATATGCGAAATAGTAAATTTAAATTCTATTCGAATAATAGATAATAGTAATAGAGTGAGATATAATTATTTTTTTAGAAAACAATTCATAAGAAAAATTAAAAAAATAATTTACATCCCATCAAATGAACTTCAAAGATTAAATTGGAATCAAATCGGACAATGCTATAATGATTAATTGTTCTATTTTCTTAACCCTGGTTATGTCGAAAACTTAAAAAGGATCAATTGAGTCATCTTGTATAACCTAAATATTAATTATAAAATAAATTTGAATAAAAGATAACCGTAAGTGAGTGAGATATGACTATTTTTTTAAAACATAATACATAAAATTATTTTTAAAAATTTAATTAAAATTAAATCGGAACAATCGCCAACGCTATTAGTTATTACATTTTCTTAACTCTGGTTGTGTTCAAATCATAAAAAACATCATTTGGCTATTTTGTATATGCGAAATAGTAAATTTAAAATCTATTCGAATAATAGATATTAGTAATAGAGTGAGATATAATTATTTTTTTAAAAAACAATTCATAAGAAAAATTTTAAAAATAATTTACAGTACATCAAATGAACTTCAAAAATTAAATTGAAATCAAATCGGACAATGCAATAATGATTAATTGTTCTATTTTCTTAACCCTGGTTATGTCCAAAAATTAAAAAGGATCATTTGAGTCATCTTGTATAACCTGAATATTAATTTTAAAATAAATTTGAATAATAGATAACCGTAATTGAGTGAGATATGACTATTTTTTTTATACACAATACATCAAAATATTTCTAAAAATCATTTAGGGTTAATCAAATTATATCTAAAAATTAAATTAATATTAAATCGGAACAATCGCTAACCCAATTAGTTATTACATTTTCTTAACTCTGGTTGTGTTCAAACCGCAAATAACATCATTTGGCTATCTTGTATATGCGAAATAGTAAATTTAAATTATATTCGAATAATAGATATTAGTAATAGAGTGAGATATAATTATTTTTTTTAGAAAACAATTCATAAGAAAAATTTTAAAAATAATTTACAGTCCATCAAATGAACTTCAAAGATTAAATTGGAATCAAATCTGACAATGCTATAATGATTAATTGTTCTATTTTCTTAACCCTGGTTATGTCCAAAACTTAAATAGGATCATTTGAGTCATCTTGTATAACCTAAATATTTATTTTAAAATAAATTTGAATAATAGATAACCGTAATTGAGTGAGATATGACTATTTTTTTTAAACACAAAACATAAAAATATTTTTAAAAGTCATTTAGGGTTAATTAAGTTATATCTAAAAATTAAATTAAAATTAATCCGGCACAATCTTTAACGCTTATTATATTTTCTTAATTCATTTTCTATTATCAGTTATTATATTTTCTTAATTCTGGTTGTGTTCAAACCGTAAAAAACATCATTTGGCTATCTTGTATATGCGAAATAGTAAATTTAAATTCTATTCGAATAATAGATAACAGTAATAGAGTGAGATATAATTATTTTTTTAGAAAACAATTCATAAGAAAAATTTTAAAAATAATTTATAGTCCATCAAATGAACTCCAAAGAATAAATTGGAATCAAATCGGACAGTGCTATAATGATTAATTGTTCTATTTTCTTAACCCTGGTTATGTCCAAAACTTAAATAGGATCATTTAAGTCATCTTGTATAACCTAAATATTCATTTTAAATTAAATTTTTATAATAGATAACCGTAATTGAGTGAGATATGACTATTTTTTTTAAACACAATATATCAAAATATTTTTAAGAATCATTTAGGGTTAATCAAATTATATCTAAAAATTGAATTAAAACTAAATGGGAACAATCGTTAACGCGAAGAGTTATTAGATTTTCTTAACTCTGGTTGTGTTCAAACCGTAAAAAACATCATTTGGCTATCTTGTATATTCGAAATAGTAAATTTAAATTATATTCGAATAATAGATAACAGTAATAGAGTGAGATATGGTTATTTTTTTTAAAAACAATTCATAAGAAAAAATTTAAAAATAATTTACAGTACATCAAATGAACTTCAAAAATTAAATTGGAATCAAATCGGACAATGCAATAATGATTAATTGTTCTATTTTCTTAACCCTTGTTATGTCCAAAACTTAAAAAGGATCATTTGAGTCATCTTGTATAACCTAAATATTAATTTTAAATTTAATTTGAATAATAGATAACCGTAATTGAGTAAGATATGACTATTTTTTTAAAACACAATATATCAAAATGTTTGTAAAAATCATTTAGGGTTAATCAAATTATGTCTAAAAATTGAATTAAAATTAAATCGGAACAATCGCCAACGCTGTTAGTTATTACATTTTCTTAACTCTGGTTGTGTTGAAACCGCAAAAAACATCATTTGGCTATCTTGTATATGCGAAATAGTATATTTAAATTATATTCGAATAATAGATATCAGTAATAGAGTGAGATATAATAATTTTTTTAAAAAACAATCCATAAGGAAAATTTTAAAAATAATTTACAGTCCATCAAATGAACTTCAAAGATTAAATTGGAATCAAATCGGGCAATCCTATAATGATTAATTGTTCTATTTTCTTAACCCTGATTATGTCCAAAACTTAAAAAGGATCATTTGAGTCATCTTGTATAACCTAAATATTAATTTTATAATAAATTTGAATAATAGATAACCGTAATTGAGTGAGATATGACTATTTTTTTTAAACACAATATATTAAAATATTTTTAAAAATCATTTAGGGTTAATCAAATTATATCTAAAAATTAAATTAAAATTAAATCGGAACAATCGTTAACGCGAAGTTATTATGTTTCTTAATTCTGGTTGTGTTCAAACCGTAAAAAACATCATTTGGCTATCTTGTATATGCGAAATAGTAAATTTAAATTATATTCGAATAATAGATATGAGTAATAGAGTGAGATATAATTATTTTTTTTAAAAACAATTCATAAGAAAAATTTTAAAAATAATTTACAGTACATCAAATGAACTTCAAAGATTAAATTGGTATCAAATCGGACAATGCTATTATTGATTAATTGATCCATTTTCTTAACCCTGGTTATGTCCAAAACTTAAAAAGGATCATTTGAGTCATCTTGTATAACCTAAATATTAATTTTAAAATAAATTTGAATAATAGATAACCGTAATTGAGTGAGATATGACTATTTTTTTTTAAACACAATACATCAAAATAATTTTAAAATTCATTTAGGGTTAATCAAATTATATCTAAAAATTAAATTAAAATTAAAACGGCACAATCTTTAACGCTATTAGTTATTATATTTTCTTAATTCTGGTTGTGTTTAAACCGTAAAAAACATCATTTGGCTATCCTGTATATGCGAAAGAGTAAATTTAAATTCTATTCGAATAATAGATAACAGTAATAGAGTGAGATATAATTATTTCTTTAGAAAACAATTCATAAGAAAAATTTTAAAAATAATTTACAGTCCATCAAATGAACTTCAAAAATTAAATTGGAATCAAATCGGACAATGCAATAATGATTAATTGTTCTAATTTCTTAACCCTGGTTATGTCCAAAAATTAAAAAGGATCATTTGAGTCATCTTGTATAACCTAAATATTAATTTTAAAATAAATTTGAATAATAGATAACCGTAATTGAGTGAGATATGACTATTTTTTTTATACACAATACATCAAAATATTTTTAAAAATCATTTAGGGTTAATCAAATTATATCTAAAAATTAAATTAATATTAAATCGGAACAATCGCCAACCCAATTAGTTATTACATTTTCTTAACTCTGGTTGTGTTCAAACCGCAAATAACACCATTTGGCTATCTTGTATATGCGAAATAGTAAATTTAAATTAAATTCGAATAATAGATAACAGTAATAGAGTGAGATATAATTATTTTTTTAAAAAACAATTTATAAGAAAAATTTTAAAAATAATTTACAGTACATCAAATGAACTTCAAAAATTAAATTGGAATCAAATCGGACAATGCTATAATGATTAATTGTTCTATTTTCTTAACCCTAGTTATGTTTAAAACTTGAAAAGGATCAATTGAGTCGTCTTGTATAACCTAAATATTAATTTTAAAATAAATTTGAATAATAGATAACCGTAATTGTAAAAGGTATGACTATTTTTTTAAAACATAATACATAAAATTATTTTTAAAAATTATTTAGGGTTAATGAAATTATATCTAAAAATTGAATTAAAATTAAATCGGAACAATCGCCAACCCTATTAGTTATTACATTTCCTTAACTCTGGATGTGTTCAAACCGCAAAAAACATCATTTGGCTATCTTGTATATGCGAAATAGTAAATTTAAATTATATTCGAATAATAGATATTAGTAATAGAGTGAGATATAATTATTTTTTTTAGAAAACAATTCATAAGAAAAATTTTAAAAATAATTTACAGTCCATCAAATGAACTTCAAAGATTAAATTGGAATCAAATCTGACAATGCTATAATGATTAATTGTTCTATTTTCTTAACCCTGGTTATGTCCAAAACTTAAATAGGATCATTTGAGTCATCTTGTATAACCTAAATATTTATTTTAAAATAAATTTGAATAATAGATAACCGTAATTGAGTGAGATATGACTATTTTTTTTAAACACAATACATTAAAATATTTTTAAAAGTCATTAAGGGTTAATTAAGTTATATCTAAAAATTAAATTAAAATTAATCCGGCACAATCTTTAACGCTATCAGTTATTATATTTTCTTAATTCTGGTTGTGTTCTAACCGTAAAAAACATTATTTGGCTATCTTGTATATGCGAAATAGTAAATTTAAATTATATTCGAATAATAGATATTAGTAATAGAGTGAGATATAATTATTTTTTTAGAAAACAATTCATAAGAAAAATTTTAAAAATAATTTATAGTCCATCAAATGAACTCCAAAGAATAAATTGGAATCAAATCGGACAATGCTATAATGATTAATTGTTCTATTTTCTTAACCCTGGTTATGTCCAAAACATAAAAAGGATCATTTGAGTCATTTTGTATAACCTAAATATTAATTTTAAAATAAATTTGAATAATAGATAACCGTAATTGAGTGAGATATGACTATATTTTTTAAACACAATATATTAAAATAGTTTTAAAAATCATTTATGGTTAATCAAATTATATCTAAAAATTAAATTAAAATTAAATCGGAACAATCGTTAACGCGAAGTTATTATATTTTCTTAATTCTGGTTGTGTTTAAACCGTAAAAAACATCATTTGGCTATCTTGTATATGCGAAATAGTAAATTTAAATTCTATTCGAATAATAGATAATAGTAATAGAGTGAGATATAATTATTTTTTTAGAAAACAATTCATAAGAAAAATTAAAAAAATAATTTACATCCCATCAAATGAACTTCAAAGATTAAATTGGAATCAAATCGGACAATGCTATAATGATTAATTGTTCTATTTTCTTAACCCTGGTTGTGTCGAAAACTTAAAAAGGATCAATTGAGTCATCTTGTATAACCTAAATATTAATTTTAAAATAAATTTGAATAAAAGGTAACCGTAAGTGAGTGAGATATGACTATTTTTTTAAAACGTAATACATAAAATTATTTTTAAAAATTATTTAAGGTTAATCAAATTATATCTAAAAATTTAATTAAAATTAAATCGGAACAATCGCCAACGCTATTAGTTATTACATTTTCTTAACTCTAGTTGTATTCAAACCGCAAAAAACATCATTTGGCTATTTTGTATATGCGAAATAGTAAATTTAAATTATATTCGAATAATAGATATTAGTAATAGAGTGAGATATATTTATTTTTTTAGAAAACAATTCATAAGAAAAATTTTAAAAATAATTTACAGTCCATCAAATGAACTTCAAAGATTAAATTGGAATCAAATCTGACAATGCTATAATGATTAATTGTTCTATTTTCTTAACCCTGGTTATGTCCAAAACTTAAATAGGATCATTTGAGTCATCTTGTATAACCTAAATATTTATTTTAAAATAAATTTGAATAATAGATAACCGTAATTGAGTGAGATATGACTATTTTTTTTAAACACAATACATTAAAATATTTTTAAAAGTCATTAAGGGTTAATTAAGTTATATCTAAAAATTAAATTAAAATTAATCCGGCACAATCTTTAACGCTATCAGTTATTATATTTTCTTAATTCTGGTTGTGTTCAAACCTTAAAAAACATCATTTGGCTATCTTGTATATGCGAAATAGCAAATTTAAATTCTATTCGAATAATTGATAACAGTAATAGAGTGAGATATAATTATTTTTTTAGAAAACAATTCATAAGAAAAATTTTAAAAATAATTTATAGTTTATCAAATGAACTTCAAAGAATAAATTGGAATCAAATCGGACAATCCTATAATGATTAATTGTTCTATTTTCTTAACCCTGGTTATGTCCAAAACTTAAAAAGGATCATTTGAGTCATCTTGTATAACCTAAATATTAATTTTAAATTTAATTTGAATAATAGATAACCGTAATTGAGTGAGATATGACTATATTTTTTTAACACAATATATTAAAATAGTTTTAAAAATTATTTATGGTTAATCAAATTATATCTAAAAATTAAATTAAAATTAAATCGGAACAATCGTTAACGCGAAGTTATTATATTTTCTTAATTCTGGTTGTGTTCAAACCGTAAAAAACATTATTTGGCTATCTTGTATATGCGAAATAGTAAATTTAAATTCTATTCGAATAATAGATAATAGTAATAGAGTGAGATATAATTATTTTTTTAGAAAACAATTCATAAGAAAAATTAAAAAAATAATTTACATCCCATCAAATGAACTTCAAAGATTAAATTGGAATCAAATCGGACAATGCTATAATGATTAATTGTTCTATTTTCTTAACCCTGGTTATGTCCAAAACATAAAAAGGATCATTTGAGTCATCTTGTATAACCTAAATATTAATTTTAAAATAAATTTGAATAATAGATAACCGTAATTGAGTGAGATATGACTATATTTTTTTAACACAATATATTAAAATAGTTTTAAAAATCATTTATGGTTAATCAAATTATATCTAAAAATTAAATTAAAATTAAAACGGAACAATCTTTAACGCTATCAGTTATTATATTTTCTTAATTCTGGTTGTGTTCTAACCGTAAAAAACATTATTTGGCTATCTTGTATATGCGAAATAGTAAATTTAAATTATATTCGAATAATAGATATTAGTAATAGAGTGAGATATAATTATTTTTTTAGAAAACAATTCATAAGAAAAATTTTAAAAATAATTTATAGTCCATCAAATGAACTCCAAAGAATAAATTGGAATCAAATCGGACAATGCTATAATGATTAATTGTTCTATTTTCTTAACCCTGGTTATGTCCAAAACATAAAAAGGATCATTTGAGTCATTTTGTATAACCTAAATATTAATTTTAAAATAAATTTGAATAATAGATAACCGTAATTGAGTGAGATATGACTATATTTTTTAAACACAATATATTAAAATAGTTTTAAAAATCATTTATGGTTAATCAAATTATATCTAAAAATTAAATTAAAATTAAATCGGAACAATCGTTAACGCGAAGTTATTATATTTTCTTAATTCTGGTTGTGTTTAAACCGTAAAAAACATCATTTGGCTATCTTGTATATGCGAAATAGTAAATTTAAATTCTATTCGAATAATAGATAATAGTAATAGAGTGAGATATAATTATTTTTTTAGAAAACAATTCATAAGAAAAATTAAAAAAATAATTTACATCCCATCAAATGAACTTCAAAGATTAAATTGGAATCAAATCGGACAATGCTATAATGATTAATTGTTCTATTTTCTTAACCCTGGTTGTGTCGAAAACTTAAAAAGGATCAATTGAGTCATCTTGTATAACCTAAATATTAATTTTAAAATAAATTTGAATAAAAGGTAACCGTAAGTGAGTGAGATATGACTATTTTTTTAAAACGTAATACATAAAATTATTTTTAAAAATTATTTAAGGTTAATCAAATTATATCTAAAAATTTAATTAAAATTAAATCGGAACAATCGCCAACGCTATTAGTTATTACATTTTCTTAACTCTAGTTGTATTCAAACCGCAAAAAACATCATTTGGCTATTTTGTATATGCGAAATAGTAAATTTAAATTATATTCGAATAATAGATATTAGTAATAGAGTGAGATATATTTATTTTTTTAGAAAACAATTCATAAGAAAAATTTTAAAAATAATTTACAGTCCATCAAATGAACTTCAAAGATTAAATTGGAATCAAATCGGACAATGCTATAATGATTAATTGTTCTATTTTCTTAACCCTGGTTATGTCCAAAACTTAAATAGGATCAATTGAGTCATCTTGTATAACCTAAATACTAATTTTAAAATAAATGTGAATAATAGATAACAGTAATTGAGTGAGATATGACTATTTTTTTTAAACGCAATATATCAAAATATTTTTAAAAATCATTTAGTGTTAATCAAATTATATCTAAAAATTAAATTAAAATTAAAACAGCACAATCTTTAACGCGAAGTTATTATATTTTCTTAATTCTGGTTGTGTTCAAACCGTAAAAAACATCATTTGGCTATCTTGTATATGCGAAATAGTAAATTTAAATTCTATTCGAATAATAGATAATAGTAATAGAGTGAGATATAATTATTTTTTTAGAAAACAATTCATAAGAAAAATTAAAAAAATAATTTACATCCCATCAAATGAACTTCAAAGATTAAATTGGAATCAGATCGGACCATGCAATAATGATTAATTGTTCTATTTTCTTAACCCTGGTTATGTCCAAAACTTAAATAGGATCATTTAAGTCATCTTGTATAACCTAAATATTCATTTTAAATTAAATTTTTATAATAGATAACCGTAATTGAGTGAGATATGACTATTTTTTTTAAACACAATATATCAAAATATTTTTAAAAATCATTTAGGGTTAATCAAATTATATCTAAAAATTGAATTAAAACTAAATGGGAACAATCGTTAACGCGAAGAGTTATTAGATTTTCTTAACTCTGGTTGTGTTCAAACCGTAAAAAACATCATTTGGCTATCTTGTATATTCGAAATAGTAAATTTAAATTATATTCGAATAATAGATAACAGTAATAGAGTGAGATATGGTTATTTTTTTTAAAAACAATTCATAAGAAAAAATTTAAAAATAATTTACAGTACATCAAATGAACTTCAAAAATTAAATTGAAATCAAATCGGACAATGCAATAATGATTAATTGTTCTATTTTCTTAACCCTGGTTATGTCCAAAACTTAAAAAGGATCATTTGAGTCATCTTGTATAACCTAAATATTAATTTTAAAATAAATTTGAATAAAAGATAACCGTAAGTGAGTGAGATATGACTATTTTTTTAAAACATAATAGATAAAATTATTTTTAAAAATTATTTAAGGTTAATCAAATTATATCTAAAAATTTAATTAAAATTAAATCGGAACAATCGCCAACGCTATTAGTTATTACATTTTCTTAACTCTGGTTGTATTTAAACCGCAAAAAACATCATTTGGCTATTTTGTATATGCGAAATAGTAAATTTAAATTATATTCGAATAATAGATATTAGTAATAGAGTGAGATTAATTTATTTTTTTAGAAAACAATTTATAAGAAAAATTTTAAAAATAATTTACAGTCCATCAAATGAACTTCAAAGATTAAATTGGAATCAAATCGGACAATGCTATAATGATTAATTGTTCTATTTTCTTAACCCTGGTTATGCTCAAAACTTAAATAGGATCAATTGAGTCATCTTGTATAACCTAAATATTAATTTTAAAATAAATTTGAATAATAGATAACAGTAATTGAGTGAGATATGACTATTTTTTTTAAACGCAATATATCAAAATATTTTTAAAAATCATTTAGTGTTAATCAAATTATATCTAAAAATTAAATCGGAACAATCGTTAATGCGAAGAGTTATTATATTTTCTTAATTCTGGTTGTGTTCAAAACATAAATAACATCATTTGGCTATCTTGTATATGCGAAATAGTAAATTTAAAATCTATTCGAATAATAGATATTAGTAATAGAGTGAGATATAATTATTTTTTTAAAAAACAATTCATAAGAAAAATTTTAAAAATAATTTACAGTACATCAAATGAACTTCAAAAATTAAATTGGAATCAAATCGGACAATGCAATAATGAATAATTGTTCTATTTTCTTAACCCTGGTTATGTCCAAAACTTAAAAAGGATCATTTGAGTCATCTTGTATAACCTAAATATTAATTTTAAATTTAATTTGAATAATAGATAACCGTAATTGAGTAAGATATGACTATTTTTTTTAAACACAATATATCAAAATGTTTGTAAAAATCATTTAGGGTTAATCAAATTATGTCTAAAAATTGAATTAAAATTAAATCGGAACAATCGCCAACCCTATTAGTTATTACATTTCCTTAACTCTGGTTGTGTTGAAACCGCAAAAAACATCATTTGGCTATCTTGTATATGCGAAATAGTATATTTAAATTATATTCGAATAATAGATATCAGTAATAGAGTGAGATATAATTATTTTTTTTAAAAAAAAATCATAAGGAAAATTTTAAAAATAATTTGCAGTCCATCAAATGAACTTCAAAGATTAAATTGGAATCAAATCGGACAATCCTATAATGATTAATTGTTCCATTTTCTTAACCCTGGTTATGTCCAAAACTTAAAAAGAATCATTTGAGTCATCTTGTATAACCTAAATATTCATTTTATAATAAATTTGAATAATAGATAACCGTAATTGAGTGAGATATGACTATTTTTTTTAAACACAATATATTAAAATATTTTTAAAAATCATTTAGGGTTAATCAAATTATATCTAAAAATTAAATTAAAATTAAATCGGAACAATCGTTAACGCGAAGTTATTATGTTTCTTAATTCTGGTTGTGTTCAAACCGTAAAAAACATCATTTGGCTATCTTGTATATGCGAAATAGTAAATTTAAATTATATTCGAATAATAGATATGAGTAATAGAGTGAGATATAATTATTTTTTTAAAAAACAATTCATAAGAAAAATTTTAAAAATAATTTACAGTACATCAAATGAACTTCAAAGATTAAATTGGTATCAAATCGGACAATGCTATTATTGATTAATTGATCCATTTTCTTAACCCTGGTTATGTCCAAAACTTAAAAAGGATCATTTGAGTCATCTTGTATAACCTAAATATTAATTTTAAAATAAATTTGAATAATAGATAACCGTAATTGAGTGAGATATGACTATTTTTTTTTAAACACAATACATCAAAATAATTTTAAAATTCATTTAGGGTTAATCAAATTATATCTAAAAATTAAATTAAAATTAAAACGGCACAATCTTTAACGCTATTAGTTATTATATTTTCTTAATTCTGGTTGTGTTCAAACCGTAAAAAACATCATTTGGCTATCTTGTATATGCGAAATAGTAAATTTAAATTCTATTCGAATAATAGATAATAGTAATAGAGTGAGATATAATTATTTTTTTAGAAAACAATTCATAAGAAAAATTAAAAAAATAATTTACATCCCATCAAATGAACTTCAAAGATTAAATTGGAATCAGATCGGACCATGCAATAATGATTAATTGTTCTATTTTCTTAACCCTGGTTATGTCCAAAACTTAAATAGTATCATTTAAGTCATCTTGTATAACCTAAATATTCATTTTAAATTAAATTTTTATAATAGATAACCGTAATTGAGTGAGATATGACTATTTTTTTTAAACAAAATGTATCAAAATATTTTTAAAAATCATTTAGGGTTAATCAAATTATATCTAAAAATTGAATTAAAACTAAATGGGAACAATCGTTAACGCGAAGAGTTATTAGATTTTCTTAACTCTGGTTGTGTTCAAACCGTAAAAAACATCATTTGGCTATCTTGTATATTCGAAATAGTAAATTTAAATTATATTCGAATAATAGATAATAGTAATAGAGTGAGATATGGTTATTTTTTTTTAAAACAATTCATAAGAAAAAATTTAAAAATAATTTACAGTACATCAAATGAACTTCAAAAATTAAATTGAAATCAAATCGGACAATGCAATAATGATTAATTGTTCTATTTTCTTAACCCTGGTTATGTCCAAAACTTAAAAAGGATCATTTGAGTCATCTTGTATAACCTAAATATTAATTTTAAATTTAATTTGAATAATAGATAACCGTAATTGAGTAAGATATGACTATTTTTTTAAAACACAATATATCAAAATGTTTGTAAAAATCATTTAGGGTTAATCAAATTATGTCTAAAAATTGAATTAAAATTAAATCGGAACAATCGCCAACGCTGTTAGTTATTACATTTTCTTAACTCTGGTTGTGTTGAAACCGCAAAAAACATCATTTGGCTATCTTGTATATGCGAAATAGTATATTTAAATTATATTTGAATAATAGATATCAGTAATAGAGTGAGATATAATTATTTTTTTAAAAAACAATTCATAAGGAAAATTTTAAAAATAATTTACAGTCCATCAAATGAACTTCAAAGATTAAATTGGAATCAAATCGGACAATCCTATAATGATTAATTGTTCTATTTTCTTAACCCTGGTTATGTCCAAAACTTAAAAAGGATCATTTGAGTCATCTTGTATAACCTAAATATTAATTTTATAATAAATTTGAATAATAGATTACCGTAATTGAGTGAGATATGACTATTTTTTTTAAACACAATATATTAAAATATTTTTAAAAATCATTTAGGGTTAATCAAATTATATCTAAAAATTAAATTAAAATTAAATCGGAACAATCGTTAACGCGAAGTTATTATGTTTCTTAATTCTGGTTGTGTTTTTTCGAACCGTAAAAAACATCATTTGGCTATCTTGTATGTGCGAAATAGTAAATTTAAATTATATTCGAATAATAGATATGAGTAATAGAGTGAGATATAATTATTTTTTTAAAAAACAATTCATAAGAAAAATTTTAAAAATAATTTACAGTACATCAAATGAACTTCAAAGATTAAATTGGAATCAAATCGGACAATGCTATAATGATTAATTGTTCTATTTTCTTAACCCTGGTTATGTCCAAAACTTAAATAGGATCAATTGAGTCATCTTGTATAACCTAAATATTAATTTTAAAATAAATGTGAATAATAGATAACAGTAATTGAGTGAGATATGACTATTTTTTTTAAACGCAATATATCAAAATATTTTTAAAAATCATTTAGTGTTAATCAAATTATATCTAAAAATTAAATCGGAACAATCGTTAATGCGAAGAGTTATTATATTTTCTTAATTCTGGTTGTGTTCAAATCATAAAAAACATCATTTGGGTATTTTCTATATGCGAAATAGTAAATTTAAAATCTATTCGAATAATAGATATTAGTAATAGAGTGAGATATAATTCTTTTATTAAAAAACAATTCATAAGAAAAATTTTAAAAATAATTTACAGTACATCAAATGAACTTCAAAAATTAAATTGAAATCAAATCGGACAATGCAATAATGATTAATTGTTCTATTTTCTTAACCCTGGTTATGTCCAAAAATTAAAAAGGATCATTTGAGTCATCTTGTATAACCTAAATATTAATTTTAAAATAAATTTGAATAATAGATAACCGTAATTGAGTGAGATATGACTATTTTTTTTATACACAATACATCAAAATATTTTTAAAAATCATTTAGGGTTAATCAAATTAAATTAATATTAAATCGGAACAATCGCCAACCCAGTTAGTTATTACATTTTCTTAACTCTGGTTGTGTTCAAACCGCAAATAACATCATTTGGCTATCTTGTATATGCGAAATAGTAAATTAAAATTATATTCGAATAATAGATATTAGTAATAGAGTAAGATATAATTATTTTTTTTAGAAAACAATTCATAAGAAAAATTTTAAAAATAATTTACAGTCCATCAAATGAACTTCAAAGATTAAATTGGAATCAAATCTGACAATGCTATAATGATTAATTGTTCTATTTTCTTAACCCTAGTTATGTTTAAAACTTGAAAAGGATCAATTGAGTCATCTTGTATAACCTAAATATTAATTTTAAAATAAATTTGAATAATAGATAACCGTAATTGAGTAAGATATGACTATTTTTTTAAAACATAATACATAAAATTATTTTTAAAAATTATTTAGGGTTAATGAAATTATATATAAAAATAAATTAAAATTAAATCGGAACAATCGCCAACCCTATTAGTTATTACATTTCCTTAACTCTGGTTGTGTTTAAACCGCAAAAAACATCATTTGGCTATCTTGTATATGCGAAATAGTAAATTTAAATTATATTCGAATAATAGATATTAGTAATAGAGTGAGATATAATTATTTTTTTTAGAAAACAATTCATAAGAAAAATTTTAAAAATAATTTACAGTTTATCAAATGAACTTCAAAGATTAAATTGGAATCAAATCTGACATTGCTATAATGATTAATTGTTCTATTTTCATAACCCTTGTTATGTTTAAAACTTGAAAAGGATCAATTGAGTCATCTTGTATAACCTAAATATTAATTTTAAAATAAATTTGAATAATAGATAACCGTAATTGAGTAAGATATGACTATTTTTTTAAAACATAATACATAAAATTATTTTTAAAAATTATTTAGGGTTAATGAAATTATATATAAAAATTGAATTAATATTAAATCGGAACAATCGCCAACCCTATTAGTTATTACATTTCCTTAACTCTGGTTGTGTTTAAACCGCAAAAAACTTCATTTGGCTATCTTGTATATGCGAAATAGTAAATTTAAATTATATTCGAATAATAGATATTAGTAATAGAGTGAGATATAATTATTTTTTTTAGAAAACAATTCATATGAAAAATTTTAAAAATAATTTACAGTCCATCAAATGAACTTCAAAGATTAAATTGGAATCAAATCTGACAATGCTATAATGATTAATTGTTCTATTTTCTTAACCCTGGTTATGTCCAAAACTTAAATAGGATCATTTGAGTCATCTTGTATAACCTAAATATTTATTTTAAAATAAATTTGAATAATAGATAACCGTAATTGAGTGAGATATGACTATTTTTTTTAAACACAAAACATAAAAATATTTTTAAAAGTCATTTAGGGTTAATTAAGTTATATCTAAAAATTAAATTAAAATTAATCCGGCACAATCTTTAACGCTTATTATATTTTCTTAATTCATTTTCTATTATCAGTTATTATATTTTTTTAATTCTGGTTGTGTTCAAACCGTAAAAAACATCATTTGGCTATCTTGTATATGCGAAATAATAAATTTAAATTCTATTCGAATAATAGATAACAGTAATAGAGTGAGATATAATTATTTTTTTAGAAAACAATTCATAAGAAAAATTTTAAAAATAATTTATAGTCCATCAAATGAACTCCAAAGAATAAATTGGAATCAAATCGGACAATGCTATAATGATTAATTGTTCTATTTTCTTAACCCTGGTTATGTCCAAAACTTAAATAGGATCATTTGAGTCATCTTGTATAACCTAAATATTAATTTTAAAATAAATTTGAATAATAGATAACCGTAATTGAGTGAGATATGACTATTTTTTTTTAAACACAATACATCAAAATAATATTAAAATTCATTTAGGGTTAATCAAATTATTTCTAAAAATTAAATTAAAATTAAAACGGCACAATCTTTAACGCTATTAGTTATTATATTTTCTTAATTCTGGTTGTGTTTAAACCGTAAAAAACATCATTTGGCTATCTTGTATATGCGAAATAGTAATTTTAAATTCTATTCGAATAATAGATAACAGTAATAGAGTGAGATATAATTATTTTTTTAGAAAACAATTCATAAGAAAAATTTTAAAAATAATTTACAGTTCATCAAATGAACTTCAAAAATTAAATTGGAATCAAATCGGACAATGCAATAATGATTAATTGTTCTAATTTCTTAACCCTGGTTATGTCCAAAAATTAAAAAGGATCATTTGAGTCATGTTGTATAACCTAAATATTAATTTTAAAATAAATTTGAATAATAGATAACCGTAATTGAGTGAGATATGACTATTTTTTTTATACACAATACATCAAAATATTTTTAAAAATCATTTAGGGTTAATCAAATTATATCTAAAAATTAAATTAATATTAAATCGGAACAATCGCCAACCCAATTAGTTATTACATTTTCTTAACTCTGGTTGTGTTCAAACCGCAAATAACATCATTTGGCTATCTTGTATATGCGAAATAGTAATTTTAAATTCTATTCGAATAATAGATAACAGTAATAGAGTGAGATATAATTATTTTTTTAGAAAACAATTCATAAGAAAAATTTTAAAAATAATTTACAGTTCATCAAATGAACTTCAAAAATTAAATTGGAATCAAATCGGACAATGCAATAATGATTAATTGTTCTAATTTCTTAACCCTGGCTATGTCCAAAAATTAAAAAGGATCATTTGAGTCATGTTGTATAACCTAAATATTAATTTTAAAATAAATTTGAATAATAGATAATTGTAATTGAGTGAGATATGACTATTTTTTTTATACACAATACATCAAAATATTTTTAAAAATCATTTAGGGTTAATCAAATTATATCTAAAAATTAAATTAATATTAAATCGGAACAATCGCCAACCCAATTAGTTATTACATTTTCTTAACTCTGGTTGTGTTCAAACCGCAAATAACATCATTTGGCTATCTTGTATATGCGAAATAGTAAATTTAAATTAAATTCGAATAATAGATAACAGTAATAGAGTGAGATATAATTATTTTTTTAAAAAACAATTCATAAGAAAAATTTTAAAAATAATTTACAGTACATCAAATGAACTTCAAAAATTAAATTGGAATCAAATCGGACAATGCTATAATGATTAATTGTTCTATTTTCTTAACCCTAGTTATGTTTAAAACTTGAAAAGGATCAATTGAGTCGTCTTGTATAACCTAAATATTAATTTTAAAATAAATTTGAATAATAAATAACCGTAATTGTGTAAGATATGACTATTTTTTTAAAACATAATACATAAAATTATTTTTAAAAATTATTTAGGGTTAATGAAATTATATCTAAAAATTGAATTAAAATTAAATCGGAACAATCGCCAACCCTATTAGTTATTACATTTCCTTAACTCTGGTTGTGTTCAAACCGCAAAAAACATCATTTGGCTTTCTTGTATATGCGAAATAGTAAATTTAAATTATATTCGAATAATAGATATTAGTAATAGAGTAAGATATAATTATTTTTTTTAGAAAACAATTCATAAGAAAAATTTTAAAAATAATTTACAGTCCATCAAATGAACTTCAAAGATTAAATTGGAATCAAATCGGACAATCCTATAATGATTAATTGTTCTATTTTCTTAACCCTGGTTATGTCCAAAACTTAAAAAGGATCATTTGAGTCATCTTGTATAACCTAAATATTAATTTTAACTTTATTTGAATAATAGATAACCGTAATTGAGTGAGATATGACTATATTTTTTTAACACAATATATTAAAATAGTTTTAAAAATCATTTATGGTTAATCACATTATATCTAAAAATTAAATTAAAATTAAATCGGAACAATCGTTAACGCGAAGTTATTATATTTTCTTAATTCTGGTTGGGTTCAAACCGTAAAAAACATTATTTGGCTATCTTGTATATGCGAAATAGTAAATTTAAATTCTATTCGAATAATAGATAATAGTAATAGAGTGAGATATAATTATTTTTTTAGAAAACAATTCATAAGAAAAATTAAAAAAATAATTTACATCCCATCAAATGAACTTCAAAGATTAAATTGGAATCAAATCGGACAATGCTATAATGATTAATTGTTCTATTTTCTCTACCCTGGTTATGCCCAAAACATAAAAAGGATCATTTGAGTCATCTTGTATAACCTAAATATTAATTTTAAAATAAATTTGAATAATAGATAACCGTAATTGAGTGAGATATGACTATATTTTTTTAACACAATATATTAAAATAGTTTTAAAAATCATTTATGGTTAATCAAATTATATCTAAAAATTAAATTAAAATTAAAACGGAACAATCTTTAACGCTATCAGTTATTATATTTTCTTAATTCTGGTTGTGTTCAAACCGTAAAAAACATCATTTGGCTATCTTGTATATGCGAAATAGTAAATTTAAATTCTATTCGAATAATAGATAACAGTAATAGAGTGAGATATAATTATTTTTTTAGAAAACAATTCATAAGAAAAATTTTAAAAATAATTTATAGTCCATCAAATGAACTCCAAAGAATAAATTGGAATCAAATCGGACAATGCTATAATGATTAATTGTTCTATTTTCTTAACCCTGGTTATGTCCAAAACATAAAAAGGATCATTTGAGTCATTTTGTATAACCTAAATATTAATTTTAAAATAAATTTGAATAATAGATAACCGTAATTGAGTGAGATATGACTATATTTTTTAAACACAATATATTAAAATAGTTTTAAAAATCATTTATGGTTAATCAAATTATATCTAAAAATTAAATTAAAATTAAATCGGAACAATCGTTAACGCGAAGTTATTATATTTTCTTAATTCTGGTTGTGTTCAAACCGTAAAAAACATCATTTGGCTATCTTGTATATGCGAAATAGTAAATTTAAATTCTATTCGAATAATAGATAATAGTAATAGAGTGAGATATAATTATTTTTTTAGAAAACAATTCATAAGAAAAATTAAAAAAATAATTTACATCCCATCAAATGAACTTCAAAAATTAATTTGGAATCAAATCGGACAATGCTATAATGATTAATTGTTCTATTTTCTTAACCCTGGTTATGTCGAAAACTTAAAAAGGATCAATTGAGTCATCTTGTATAACCTAAATATTAATTTTAAAATAAATTTGAATAAAAGATAACCGTAAGTGAGTGAGATATGACTATTTTTTTAAAACATAATACATAAAATTATTTTTAAAAATTATTTAAGGTTAATCAAATTATATCTAAAAATTTAATTAAAATTAAATCGGAACAATCGCCAACGCTATTAGTTATTACATTTTCTTAACTCTAGTTGTATTCAAACCGCAAAAAACATCATTTGGCTATTTTGTATATGCGAAATAGTAAATTTAAATTATATTCGAATAATAGATATTAGTAATAGAGTGAGATATATTTATTTTTTTAGAAAACAATTCATAAGAAAAATTTTAAAAATAATTTACAGTCTATCAAATGAACTTCAAAGATTAAATTGGAATCAAATCGGACAATGCTATAATGATTAATTGTTCTATTTTCTTAACCCTGGTTATGTTTAAAACTTGAAAAGGATCAATTGAGTCGTCTTGTATAACCTAAATATTAATTTTAAAATAAATTTGAATAATAAATAACCGTAATTGTGTAAGATATGACTATTTTTTTAAAACATAATACATAAAATTATTTTTAAAAATTATTTAGGGTTAATGAAATTATATCTAAAAATTGAATTAAAATTAAATCGAAACAATCGCCAACCCTATTAGTTATTACATTTCCTTAACTCTGGTTGTGTTCAAACCGCAAAAAACATCATTTGGCTATCTTGTATATGCGAAATAGTAAATTTAAATTATATTCGAATAATAGATATTAGTAATAGAGTGAGATATAATTATTTTTTTTAGAAAACAATTCATAAGAAAAATTTTAAAAATAATTTACAGTCCATCAAATGAACTTCAAAGATTAAATTGGAATCAAATCTGACAATGCTATAATGATTAATTGTTCTATTTTCTTAACCCTGGTTATGTCCAAAACTTAAGTAGGATCATTTGAGTCATCTTGTATAACCTAAATATTTATTTTAAAATAAATTTGAATAATAGATAACCGTAATTGAGTGAGATATGACTATTTTTTTTAAACACAATACATTAAAATATTTTTAAAAGTCATTTAGGGTTAATTAAGTTATATCTAAGAATTAAATTAAAATTAATCCGGCACAATTTTTAACGCTATCAGTTATTATATTTTCTTAATTCTGGTTGTGTTCAAACCGTAAAAAACATCATTTGGCTATCTTGTATATGCGAAATAGTAAATTTAAATTCTATTCGAATAATTGATAACAGTAATAGAGTGAGATATAATTATTTTTTTAGAAAACAATTCATAAGAAAAATTTTAAAAATAATTTATAGTCCATCAAATGAACTCCAAAGAATAAATTGGAATCAAATCGGACAATCCTATAATGATTAATTGTTCTATTTTCTTAACCCTGGTTATGTCCAAAACTTAAAAAGGATCATTTGAGTCATCTTGTATAACCTAAATATTAATTTGAATAATAGATAACCGTAATTGAGTGAGATATGACTATATTTTTTTAACACAATATATTAAAATAGTTTTAAAAATCATTTATGGTTAATCAAATTATATCTAAAAATTAAATCGGAACAATCGTTAACGCGAAGTTATTATATTTTCTTAATTCTGGTTGTGTTCAAACCGTAAAAAACATTATTTGGCTATCTTGTATATGCGAAATAGTAAATTTAAATTATATTCGAATAATAGATATTAGTAATAGAGTGAGATATAATTATTTTTTTAAAAAACAATTCATAAGAAAAATTTTAAAAATAATTTACAGTACATCAAATGAACATCAAAAATTAAATTGAAATCAAATCGGACAATGCAATAATAATTAATTGTTCTATTTTCTTAACCCTGGTTATGTCCAAAAATTAAAAAGGATCATTTGAGTCATCTTGTATAACCTAAATATTAATTTTAAAATAAATTTGAATAATAGAAAACCGTAATTGAGTGAGATATGACTATTTTTTTTATACACAATACATCAAAATATTTTTAAAAATCATTTAGGGTTAATCAAATTATATCTAAAAATTAAATTAATATTAAATCGGAACAATCGCCAACCCAATTAGTTATTACATTTTCTTAACTCTGGTTGTGTTCAAACCGCAAATAACATCATTTGGCTATCTTGTATATGCGAAATAGTAAATTTAAATTCTATTCGAATAATAGATAATAGTAATAGAGTGAGATATAATTATTTTTTTAAAAAACAATTCATAAGAAAAAATTTAAATATAATTTACAGTCCATCACATGAACTTCAAAGATTAAATTGGAATCAGATCGGACCATGCAATAATGATTAATTGTTCTATTTTCTTAACCCTGGTTATGTCCAAAACTTAAATAGGATCATTTAAGTCATCTTGTATAACCTAAATATTCATTTTAAATTAAATTTTTATAATAGATAACCGTAATTGAGTGAGATATGACTATTTTTTTTAAACACAATATATCAAAATATTTTTAAAAATCATTTAGGGTTAATCAAATTATATCTAAAAATTGAATTAAAACTAAATGGGAACAATCGTTAACGCGAAGAGTTATTAGATTTTCTTAACTCTGGTTGTGTTCAAACCGTAAAAAACATCATTTGGCTATCTTGTATATTAGAAATAGTAAATTTAAATTATATTCGAATAATAGATAACAGTAATAGAGTGAGATATGGTTATTTTTTTTAAAAACAATTCATAAGAAAAAATTTAAAAATAATTTACAGTACATCAAATGAACTTCAAAAATTAAATTGGAATCAAATCGGACAATGCAATAATGATTAATTGTTCTATTTTCTTAACCCTGGTTATGTCCAAAACTTAAAAAGGATCATTTGAGTCATCTTGTATAACCTAAATATTAATTTTAAATTTAATTTGAATAATAGATAACCGTAATTGAGTAAGATATGACTATTTTTTTTAAACACAATATATCAAAATGTTTGTAAAAATCATTTAGGGTTAATCAAATTATGTCTAAAAATTGAATTAAAATTAAATCGGAACAATCGCCAACGCTGTTAGTTATTACATTTTCTTAACTCTGGTTGTGTTGAAACCGCAAAAAACATCATTTGGCTATCTTGTATATGCGAAATAGTATATTTAAATTATATTCGAATAATAGATATCAGTAATAGAGTGAGATATAATTATTTTTTTAAAAAACAATCCATAAGGAAAATTTTAAAAATAATTTACAGTCCATCAAATGAACTTCAAAGATTAAATTTGTATCAAATCGGACAATGCTATTATTGATTAATTGATCCATTTTCTTAACCCTGGTTATGTCCAAAACTTAAAAAGGATCATTTGAGTCATCTTGTATAACCTAAATATTAATTTTAAAATAAATTTGAATAATAGATAACCGTAATTGAGTGAGATATGACTATTTTCTTTTAAACACAATACATCAAAATAATTTTAAAATTCATTTAGGGTTAATCAAATTATATCTAAAAATTAAATTAAAATTAAAACGGCACAATCTTTAACGCTATTAGTTATTATATTTTCTTAATTCTGGTTGTGTTTAAACCGTAAAAAACATCATTTGGCTATCTTGTATATGCGAAATAGTAAATTTAAATTATATTCGAATAATAGATATTAGTAATAGAGTGAGATATAATTATTTTTTTTAGAAAACAATTCATATGAAAAATTTTAAAAATAATTTACAGTCCATAAAATGAACTTCAAAGATTAAATTGGAATCAAATCTGACAATGCTATAATGATTAATTGTTCTATTTTCTTAACCCTGGTTATGTCCAAAACTTAAATAGGATCATTTGAGTCATCTTGTATAACCTAAATATTTATTTTAAAATAAATTTGAATAATAGATAACCGTAATTGAGTGAGATATGACTATTTTTTTTTAACACAATACATAAAAATATTTTTAAAAGTCATTTAGGGTTAATTAAGTTATATCTAAAAATTAAATTAAAATTAATCCGGCACAATCTTTAACGCTTATTATACTTTCTTAATTCATTTTCTATTATCAGTTATTATATTTTTTAAATTCTGGTTGTGTTCAAACCGTAAAAAACATCATTTGGCTATCTCGTATATGCGAAATAGTAAATTTTAATTCTATTCGAATAATAGATAACAGTAATAGAGTGAGATATAATTATTTTTTTAGAAAACAATTCATAAGAAAAAATTTAAAAATAATTTATAGTCCATCAAATGAACTCCAAAGAATAAATTGGAATCAAATCGGACAATGCTATAATGATTAATTGTTCTATTTTCTTAACCCTGGTTATGTCCAAAACTTAAATAGGATCATTTGAGTCATCTTGTATAACCTAAATATTAATTTTAAAATAAATTTGAATAATAGATAACCGTAATTGAGTGAGATATGACTATTTTTTTTTAAACACAATACATCAAAATAATTTTAAAATTCATTTAGGGTTAATCAAATTATATCTAAAAATTAAATTAAAATTAAAACGGCACAATCTTTAACGCTATTAGTTATTATATTTTCTTAATTCTGGTTGTGTTTAAACCGTAAAAAACATCATTTGGCTATCTTGTATATGCAAAATAGTAAATTTAAATTCTATTCGAATAATAGATAACAGTAATAGAGTGAGATATAATTATTTTTTTAGAAAACAATTCATAAGAAAAATTTTAAAAATAATTTACAGTTCATCAAATGAACTTCAAAAATTAAATTGGAATCAAATCGGACAATGCAATAATGATTAATTGTTCTAATTTCTTAACCCTGGTTATGTCCAAAAATTAAAAAAGGATCATTTGAGTCATCTTGTATAACCTAAATATTAATTTTAAAATAAATTTGAATAATAGATAACCGTAATTGAGTGAGATATGACTATTTTTTTTATACACATTACATCAAAATATTTTTAAAAATCATTTAGGGTTAATCAAATTATATCTAAAAATTAAATTAATATTAAATCGGAACAATCGCCAACCCAATTAGTTATTACATTTTCTTAACTCTGGTTGTGTTCAAACCGCAAATAACATCATTTGGCTATCTTGTATATGCGAAATAGTAAATTTAAATTAAATTCGAATAATAGATAACAGTAATAGAGTGAGATATAATTATTTTTTCAAAAAACAATTCATAAGAAAAATTTTAAAAATAATTTACAGTCCATCAAATGAACTTCAAAGATTAAATTGGAATCAAATCGGACAATGCTATAATGATTAATTGTTCTATTTTCTTAACCCTGGTTATGTTTAAAACTTGAAAAGGATCAATTGAGTCGTCTTGTATAACCTAAATATTAATTTTAAAATAAATTTGAATAATAAATAACTGTAATTGTGTAAGATATGACTATTTTTTTAAAACATAATACATAAAATTATTTTTAAAAATTATTTAGGGTTAATGAAATTATATCTAAAAATTGAATTAAAATTAAATCAGAACAATCGCCAACCCAATTAGTTATTACATTTTCTTAACTCTGGTTGTGTTCAAACCGCAAAAAACATCATTTGGCTATCTTGTATATGCGAAATAGTAAATTTAAATTATATTCGAATAATAGATATTAGTAATAGAGTGAGATAAAATTATTTTTTTTTGAAAACAATTCATAAGAAAAATTTTAAAAATAATTTACAGTCCATCAAATGAACTTCAAAGATTAAATTGGAATCAAATCTGACAATGCTATAATGATTAATTGTTCTATTTTCTTAACCCTGGTTATGTCCAAAACTTAAATAGGATCATTTGAGTCATCTTGTATAACCTAAATATTTATTTTAAAATAAATTTGAATAATAGATAACCGTAATTGAGTGAGATATGACTATTTTTTTTAAACACAATACATTAAAATATTTTTAAAAGTCATTTAGGGTTAATTAAGTTATATCTAAAAATTAAATTAAAATTAATCCGGCACAATCTTTAACGCTATCAGTTATTATAATTTCTTAATTCTGGTTGTGTTCAAACCGTAAAAAACATCATTTGGCTATCTTGTATATGCGAAATAGTAAATTTAAATTCTATTCGAATAATTGATAACAGTAATAGAGTGAGATATAATTATTTTTTTAGAAAACAATTCATAAGAAAAATTTTAAAAATAATTTATAGTCCATCAAATGAACTCCAAAGAATAAATTGGAATCAAATCGGACAATCCTATAATGATTAATTGTTTTATTTTCTTAACCCTGGTTATGTCCAAAACTTAAAAAGGATCATTTGAGTCATCTTGTATAACCTAAATATTAATTTTAAATTTAATTTGAATAATAGATAACCGTAATTGAGTGAGATATGACTATATTTTTTTAACACAATATATTAAAATAGTTTTAAAAATCATTTATGGTTAATCAAATTATATCTAAAAATTAAATCGGAACAATCGTTAACGCGAAGTTATTATATTTTCTTAATTCTGGTTGTGTTCAAACCGTAAAAAACATTATTTGGCTATGTTGTATATGCGAAATAGTAAATTTAAATTATATTCGAATAATAGATATTAGTAATAGAGTGAGATATAATTATTTTTTTAAAAAACAATTCATAAGAAAAATTTTAAAAATAATTTACAGTCAAAGAAAATAATAGTAAACTATAGAAAATCCATCCCGTGTAAATTTTTTGACCACCTAAAAGGATCCCCGCTTTTCGAGCGAGGATCCATCGGTAAAATTACGCGTTGAAATCTGGCCGATGGCTTGGCTGTGTTGCAAAATTTAATTCGACGGCTGCGACTCGGCTGAGCAACACAATATTATTTTTGTTATTGCCTCTTGTGACGGACGTAATTCTGTTATTTTTTTTAAATTTTGTCATTGGTTCTGTAATACATAATGTCGGGCAATGTATGCCAATATTATGACTGTAGGCGAACTAGAAGAGAGAATCCTACGTTAAAGATGTTTAAATTTCCTTATAAAAATCCAAGTATCTGCGAACGTTGGATTTTAAATTGCGGTAAGTCCTAGAGTTCTATAAAGATACTCAACCTTAACAGTGCCTTAGTAAGTAAGTACAGGTTGTTCCATTTAAGAGGAAAAACGGCATATTTTTTGACTTTTCCGGTATATTTAAAAAAATTAAAGATAGCCAATCGACGTATTTTAACTCGGAGAATTTGAAAATCGTAATAAGAAAACAATTCCATAAAAAACAAAAAAAACTGACGCCATTGTTTTCTTATTACGATTTTCAAGTTCTCCGAGTTAAAATACGTCGATTGGCTATCTTCAATTTTGTAAATATACGGAAAAAGTAAAAAATATGCCGTTATTCCTCTTAAATGGAACACCTTGTACCTAAAATTCGTTTCATGGGTCTTTAACTGTGGCTCCTGGAAGAGCCAGGTATAAATACGTGTATTTTTACGCAAAGTTACAGCTGAATATCTGTGAAATGAACATCACCTACAATCTATATTTAACTCAAGTTTTAATTGGGAACTATTCGGCAATGAAAATTACAGTTAACCAAAAACTATAATTTTCTGACTTTTAGGTAAATGAAAAATGTCTAAGGTGGTAAAACTATGAGGTGATGTACAAAGTTAATTTTTGAATACTGAAAATTAAATTTAAAGAATAAAATATATAATACCGGTTTAAATAGTCAAATTACAAAACAATAATTACTTTGAGATAAAACCTTAAAAATAGTACCATAACAAATAATAATAGTTAATTATTAGAGTAAAATAGGCGTTTTAAAATTACTGCCTTCGCTAAAGCTCGTGTAGTAAACTTCATCATTTTACTGCCTCATCTGTAAAAGTCAATAAAGTGAACTTTTTGGGTGAAGGCGAAAAATATATTATTTTATTTTATTATACTGAATCTTCTAATCTTGACCAACTTTAAAGTATACAAACTCAAAAATTAGCGAATCGTCGAATTTTTTTGAAAAAAAAAAACTTTTGCGCGCCATCGTTTTTTTGTGCTCATGCAGTTTTGTATACTTTTGTATACTTAGTGTTGCCATTGCTAAGTGGGACACAGGAAATCCCATGTTATTTTTTTATAGGGATTGGCTTTCCTCTTTAACTTAGAGAAAAAAGTATTAAATTTTATTAAGGAGCACTAAAATCTACAGCCTATAAAATAGCACAGCAATAAAATAGCACGTCACGCACATACATTCTTTACTTATTTAAATAGTACCACACTTAAATCTCTACCACTTGTTACTTTGATAGTTAAAATACCTTTGACATATATATCAATTCACGCCGATTCTGTGAGCTTTATTAAGCTTTATAGCCAAAAATCTATATAAAAATTAAAAAATTATCTTTTTTTTTATGTATTTACAGGTAACAACCAACATTTTTTTATCTTGACTAGTGGACCGTTAAATAAGTTTGTCATTTTATACATGACTACTGTATTGGTAGTAAATACAGTAGTTCAGTCCAAAAGATGTTTATATTGTCCAAAAAATATTTTATTGAATATAAAGCGCAAGATTGTTTGAGTCTCAAAATAGAGAACAAAATTATTGCTCAAAAAGAGATTTCTACTTGGCTAGGAAGTAAGGACGATTCTTGTTACTTACACAAACTTTTTTTAGTGCATCATTTGGTTATCACTAATATTTAAATTTTGCAAATGAGAGACGAGCCTTTAAAAAAAGAAAAAAACAAAAACTAAAAAATTTAAGAAATAAGTAGTTTTTCGTACTATTTGTTATTATCAAGGCTAATGGAGACATATGACTGAAATATGTTCATGATGATGGCATTTCCGGTTATACCATAAGTTCTTGCTAACTTCCTTATTTTAAAAGGCACGCTCTACACTTCATTTAATTTTTTGATTCTACGTTAAATTTGATCTACGAAAAACGTTCATGAATTAATGTTTTTTACTATTGAAGGATATTTCCAAACTTTGTGTTCTCAAGACGCATGCCAATTAGCCAAAATATTTAAAAAATATTCGCATTTGATTAAGAATGTTATTGCGCCTGTTAAAAATTTGACTCCAGTTTATTTCAACACCCTGTACCAAATTTGGTACACTTATGTTTTAAGTGGTCCTGAACAATAATCCAGTACCTTTTTCCAAAAATAAATATGGCTAATACTACTTCTCGATTTTTCGCACTTTAAACTTGAATACAGTAGGCCATGACCTGCTTTCTCTAAATGTCGCACTTGCCATTTTTGACCATCTAACAAAAAAAAGTTTTTGAAAATTTGTCAAGAAACAAAAATTTTAGAGGGGTGGCTAACCTTTAAGTGGGACACGCTGTATAGACATAAATTAATATAAGCTAATGAGCATTAACTTCCTGTATAACCGGAAGTGCCGCCAGCATAAAATTATTTAAGTCGTATGCCTCCCCATCCCTATCAACCCTATCAAATTGCGAGATTTTATAATTTCTTGTTTTCGAAAATAATTCTTTTGTAAATGGTTTTCGACTACGTTCATCCAGGGACACGCTGTATTAATAATGTGCATATTTTATTTGCAATTTTTTTGTCAACCGCTCATTTTTTTAACTAGTTTGTGGATTTTTTAGGGAGAAAATTGAGAAAACAATACCAATTAATTGCATCAAAATTTATGTTTTTTTTAATCTGAGACACCCTGTATTCTCATATTTATGAAAAATCCTACAATTTGAGTTTGAACACTTAACTGTATCAATTATATAGCTGTAAATTAAAATAATTCGTATTTCTATTGTATTAGATTATATATACAGGGTGTACAGGTGTATTAGATTATATGTATGTGATGTACATATAAGTATTAGAATAATTTTCTTTTTTTTCGTCTAAAAGTGTTAATGATTTGCGGATCCAAGATTTTAGTAATGAATGTTATAAAAATGTGAATATGTACTACCTACATGTATATAAAAATCCAATTTTAGAATAACTTAAGCAGGAAGTATAATATACATATACTTAGTACATATACATATATTATGTAAGTACATACCTATATTATTAAAATTAGAAGTTTTTAAATTTTTGTTATAAAATATAGGCAATTATGCACCAAAATTCAACCCGGCATTTTGTCCTGTTTAATTAGCTTTAAACCATAACTTTAAGTTTTTTCATAAAAATAATATAGGTACTAGTAATGTTTCTTTGATTTTGTTATTTAAAATGTTTGTGAGAATTATTTTCTATTAAAACATATTCCTCCACTTTGTTCCTAATTAACTTTAAATGTCAACTTTAAAGATTAAGGCCTTATTAATAATAATTCTGCGATGCGGTACAAAGACAAATCAATGCCAAAAATTAAGTCTTTATAGATTTGGAATTATTTTATTTTTCTAGGCACGAATAAAGGTTTGAAATAATAATGGAGAAATTTTAATTTTAATGCGAACAAAACCAAAATGATGACTCAACAATTTTTCGCGATTTTTACAAATTTTTTCAATAAAATAATATGGTAGGTGTAAGATTTTATGTAGTTTTACAGAAGCAAATAATGCAGGCGGCAAAACCTCTATATTATACGGCAATACCTATATATTAAGGTTCAAGCAATTTTATCTCAGTGTATCTAAATAAATAAGGTAAAAAACATAGTCACAAGTTTCTAATAATAAGTTAAATCAATATGTTAAGAATAAACTAAAAATTAATTAAAACATCCATTTTCCCAAAACTTAATTGCGAATACCTCGTTCTGCCTTTATACGGCGCGGCGCGAGAGAATTATTCACTAACAGATAAAATTTAAAATGTTATCAGTAGTGGCAACGTCGCTTCGATTCTTACACGGTTAGCGCATAAAATATTCTTATTTAAGGAAGCATTGATGTCTCCTTGTCGGTTCACAGCTTGCCATTTACGTGGGTTATCTATTCGTTAGTATAATTATCTTTGTTACAGTACATCAAATGAACTTCAAAAATTAAATTGAAATCAAATCGGACAATGCAATAATGATTAATTGTTCTATTTTCTTAACCCTGGTTATGTCCAAAAATTAAAAAGGATCATTTGAGTCATCTTGTATAACCTAAATATTAATTTTAAAATAAATTTGAATAATAGATAACCGTAATTGAGTGAGATATGACTATTTTTTTTATACACAATACATCAAAATATTTTTAAAAATCATTTAGGGTTAATCAAATTATATCTAAAAATTAAATTAATATTAAATCGGAACAATCGCCAACCCAATTAGTTATTACATTTTCTTAACTCTGGTTGTGTTCAAACCGCAAATAACATCATTTGGCTATCTTGTATATGCGAAATAGTAAATTTAAATTATATTTGGCCTCGTCTTCAGTAAATAAGATCACTGGTAGTACTCCCTGTTCCTGCTCCGAACCACACATTTCCAAGCTAAGCAAAAAAAAATAAAAAATTTTGTTGCTCTCCGCTCCCGTCCCCGAATATCCCATAACCAAGTCTCATTCTTTGTTTGTGTGCCGAACCGTATAAACGTTAATCGTTGGTGATGAAATTGCTTATTCTACGTTTTTTATTTTTGTTATTTTTAACTTCTAAGTATCTAATATGCCTAAGCATCATGAAGTGCATACGAGAGATTCGAGAACCTCTTTACGAGAGGAAGTGCGCGTAATGCGAAAACAATTACGAAAATTAGAAAAGTTAGCGGAATCCACCCAAGGTGTCAGTGATACCAGGAGCTTGAATTATCGCCGTGCGCGGGAATCACCGCGGTCATCGCGTTCTCGCAGGAGATCAAGAAGTCGAATTGTGCCGCGTCATCGGTATCGTAAGATAAGGCGGCTTTCGAGTTCCAGTGAAAGTGGTAGTGTTAGTTCAAATGAGGTCACAAAATCCACAAGTGACCTCGAATCAAATGAGGAAAATGATACTACAGTTGGGAGCAGTAAGTAATAAACATTTATTTGGGCCGAATTTTATAGCGACTAGGACTTTATCTTGCTTCACATGGGTGACATTGAAATATTATTTTTTGATGGTGTTTGCATTTGTTTATTTTAATTTCCTGACCGACTCGACTGTGAATAAGATTGTATTATGTCTTATGCAGCAATTAGTTCTTTTGTTTTTAAATACATTTGGCTGCTTAATAAAAACATGTTAAGTACATCATTGATGTTAGATATATACATACCGGAAACTAAAAAGGAAAGTTTGTTTATTTATTTATTTTTGAGGTTTGGTGAAGACCTCTGGATTAAATAAACTGTTTGGTGAACAAAGTAATAATAGTATTAGATAATAATGTATAGTTGGCAATATGACCTGTGGGTTGACGTCATTTTTTTTATGCACATGGGTATAATCAATTCTGCATGTTGGGTGAACACAGCGGATAAAATTATCAAACTGTTTGGTGAACACAGTTTCAATACACCCAGAATTGCAAAACGATTTAATTTAGGCAACTGGGTTAGCCCAGCACATGGTTAATCTGTTTGGTGAACACAGTTTTAACAAATCACACTGTTTGGTGAATACAGTATCTAACTGAAAGTTAGATGTACATGCTACGAGCTACATTTAATTTAGGCAACTGGGTTAGCACAGCACATGGTTTATCTGTTTGGTGAACACAGTTTTAACAAAACACACTGTTTGGTGAATACAGTGATCTAACTGAAAGTTAGATGTACATTCTACGAGCTACATTTAATTTAGGCAACTGGGTTAGCACAGCACATGGTTTATCTGTTTGGTGAACACAGTTTTAACAAATCACACTGTTTGGTGAATACAGTATCTAACTGAAAGTTAGATGTACATGCTACGAGCTACATTTAATTTAGGCAACTGGGTTAGCACAGCACATGGTTAATCTGTTTGGTGAACACAGTTTTAACAAATCACACTGTTTGGTGAATACAGTGATCTAACTGAAAGTAAGATGTACATGCTACGAGCTACATTTAATTTAGGCAACTGGGTTAGCACAGCACATGGTTAATCTGTTTGGTGAACACAGTTTTAACAAATCACACTGTTTGGTGAATACAGTGATCTAACTGAAAGTTAGATGTACATGCTACGAGCTACATTTAATTTAGGCAACTGGGTTAGCACAGCACATGGTTTATCTGTTTGGTGAACACAGTTTTAACAAAACACACTGTTTGGTGAATACAGTGATCTAACTGAAAGTTAGATGTACATTCTACGAGCTACATTTAATTTAGGCAACTGGGTTAGCACAGCACATGGTTTATCTGTTTGGTGAACACAGTTTTAACAAATCACACTGTTTGGTGAATACAGTGATCTAACTGAAAGTTAGATGTACATGCTACGAGTTACATTTGTGCCTCAATCTTTTTTAATTTATATATTTATATAAATATAGAAAGTACACTTTTTTGGGCCTGTTTATAAGGTAATATCTTTGCTGCAGTTGAACCGGAACAAATCACAGAATCAGTTTCTAGCAAGGTTTCGAGTCAATCCCTTTTTGGTTCTAATGTGCCGAATAATACAAACAAATTTTGGCCTCCATTACATAGGGAGATGGCAGAGACATGGTCAAGTATAATTGATAATGGAATTGAACAGGAAGAACGAAAAAGTTTAATTTCTAAATACCGGCTTCCGGAAAATATACCTCGTTTATTGGTACCCAAGTTAAATGAAGTTGTTTCAAAAGCATCTTCAGAGTCAGTCTTATGCCGAGACTCTCGATTAGTCGATCTGCAAACTCAGATAGCTGCGAGTATTTCAGCTGTTGGAGAAGTCATAACAAAGATGTTAGTTGAAAAGGAAGGGGAGGGAAGTAAGGAATATTTACAACCCTTTTGTGATGCAGATCGCTTATTAACGGATGTTTTGGAATATGGAAATCAATTCTCGAAAACAACTAGTTTCTTACCAGTTAGACAAAAATATAAAGGATACGTTGATTTCCTCTCCATCAGATGAATGGTTTTTTGGTACGGAACTAGATAAACGAGTAGAGACATCCAGACAATTGGAAAAGTCAGCTCGAACTATCAAGATTACAGAAATTAACATTATCAAAAAGGGTGTAGCAAACACAAAATATTTAAACTCCAGGAGTCTGCCTCGAGAAGTGCGAGTATAAGGGAGAGGTCAAGGCAGACGACAGCAATATCAAAGTCGGATTCCCATTTTCACGAGGAATGCACCTTTCAGGAATCAAATGAATCAAGACCGCAGTACAGAAGATCGGGCCCATCACCAAGGTAGGACAGGGCGGTATACCATCGTTAGTGACAGAGGTTAGTAAGACGGCAGGCAGACTAAAACAATTTTATAGTAAATGGACTGAAATTACTTGTGACTGAATTTATTTTAGAATGTATTAAAGGGTTTAAGATACCATTTATCAAAATACCTAATCAAGTTATAGCTCCTCGAGCCCCCAAGTGGTCGAAAAGTGAAACTAAAGATCAGTTGATCAATTTCTGGAGATGGATGCATTAAGCAGGGTAAATCCCTGCAAAGGCCAAAATTTTTATCAAATATCTTTTTAACCCAAAAATCAAACGGCTCTTTTAGGTTAATTTTAAATCTAAAATCCCTAAATAGATACGTTGAGGCCGAGCATTTTAAAATTGAAGACCATAATATACCGTAATAAGGCTTATCAGTGGAAATGATTTTTTGGGTAACTTTAGATTCAAAGGATGCCTATACTCTTATACCTATCCATAATTCACATAAAAAATTTTTAAGATTTGAATTTGAGAATCAAGTCTATGCATATAACTGTCTTCCTTTTGGTTTAAACTGCGCTCCTTCTCCTTTTACAAAATTAATGAAACCTTAAAAAACCTTAGTTGGTAGGTACCTTAAGATATAGGGGTTGGTTATCAATAATATTTCTTGACGACATATTGCTGATAGGAAAAACACGCGCAGAATACCATGAAAATTTGCGAAAAACAGTTATATTTTTAGAATCGTTAAGTTTTATAATAAGACTAAAGTATTGTGATTCCATCACAGACATGTAAATATTTAGGGTTTGTGTATGATTCTGTAAAAATGTCTGTCTCTCTTCCGGCAGAAAAAAGGGAAAAAATTATTGGACTTAAAAATTTGTCTTACGTAAATCGTGTAAAATAGGGGATTTTGCTCGATTTATAGGCACCTTAACATCTGCGTGTCCTGCAGTTTCTTATGGTTGGCTTTACACCAAATCCTTCGAACGTGAAAAATTTTTTAGCCCTTGAAAATTCAATGGGAAATTTTGGTGCAAAGATGTTACTTTCACCAAGATTATCTATGGATTTTCAATAGTGGCTATCTAAGGTTAAAAAAGCAGAAAAGTCAATAAAACCTCTTAAGTTTTGTATCGAAATTTTTTCAGATGCATTCCTGACCGGGTGGGGAATATCTTGTGGGGGTAAAAGATCCCATGGACTTTGGAACTTGCAAGAAAGAGAATTTCATATTAACTTTCTAGAACTTTTATCAGCTTTTTTCGGACTTAAATGCTTTGCAACCAACCTTAAGAACTGCAATATTTTATGCCGTATTGTTAATACTACCGCCATAGGATATATTAATCGAATGGGTAGTGTAAAGCATCCAAAGCTTAATGCCCGGGAAATTTGGCGTTGGTGCGAGGCCCGTAATATAATTATTTTTGCTTCTTACATTAAATCTAAGGAGAATCATGAGGCGGACGAGGAGTCTAGAAAACTTGACATAGAAACTGAATGGGAAATAAATTATTTCGCCTTTGAAAAAACAAAAATGTTTTTCCCAATCCTCGAGGTCGACTTATTTGCGTCAAGAAATAATAAGAAATGTAATAAATTTGTCTGGTGGAGAAGAGATCCAGGAGTGTGGGAAGTTGATGCCTTTACTTTGACCTGGGCAGATTTTTATTTTTATGCATTTCCGTCCTTTCCGTTAATTTTACGAGTTCTTCAAAAAATTATTGCCTGCAATCGTTCTAAATTTTATTAGAACTCTCTCAAACGACAGTATTGACTTAGAAGTTTTAACACAAAAGCTTGCCCTAGCGATGGGCCAGAGGGTGCAAACCTTGGCGAATATTGAGATCGAAAATAATATTGAATCAAGTAATATGATCAATATTAAAATTCCTAAGCGGGTGAAAACTTCGGGTCCAAACAGAACCCAACCCCGTTTGAGTATTACCATTTATTCCAGAGGATCCCAGAGTATGCGTAGCCTCAACTATTAAGTTTTATTTAGAACAAACTCATAACTTACGAAACTCTTCAATCAGAAATCTTTTTATGGCATTTAAAAAACCCTATCGAAATGCCACTACACAATTCATAAGTAGATGGATCAAGAGTATGCTCGACAAGAGTGGCTTAGATACTTTCTATTATTTTATACTTTCTATACTTTCTATTTTAGATACTTTTTATTATTTTTTGTTAGAAATAAAAGGTTATAATTCTTTTAGTATTATGGTGTATCAATTTATTGTTGCCGATTTCTTTAAACATCTACCAGTGATCTTATTTACTGAAGACGAGGCCAAATATAATTAAAAGATCAAACGAACTTACCTGGAAGTGAAGTTCGATCTTAATTATATGTAGGCCTCGTCGAAGTAAATAAGTCCCCCCCAGCCCAAGTATTCCCGAGTGCAACAATAAAGCTTTGAAGAAATGAGACTTGGTTATGGGATATTCGGGGACGGGAGCGGAGAGCAACAAAATTTTTTATTTTTTTTTGCTTAGCTTGGAAATGTGTGGTTCGGAGCAGGAACAGGGAGTACTACCAGTGATCTTATTTACTTCGACGAGGCCTACATATAATTAAGATCGAACTTCACTTCCAGGTAAGTTCGTTTGATCTTTTAATTATATTCGAATAATAGATATTAGTAATAGAGTGAGATATATTTATTTTTTTTAGAAAACAATTCATAAGAAAAATTTTAAAAATAATTTACAGTCCATCAAATGAACTTCAAAGATTAAATTGGAATCAAATCTGACAATGCTATAATGATTAATTGTTCTATTTTCTTAACCCTAGTTACGTTTAAAACTTGAAAAGGATCAATTGAGTCATCTTGTATAACCTAAATATTAATTTTAAAATAAATTTGAATAATAGATAACCGTAATTGAGTAAGATATGACTATTTTTTTAAAACATAATACATAAAATTATTTTTAAAAATTATTTAGGGTTAATGAAATTATATATGAAAATTGAATTAAAATTAAATCGGAACAATCGCCAACCCTATTAGTTATTACATTTCCTTAACTCTGGTTGTGTTTAAACCGCAAAAAACATCATTTGGCTATCTTGTATATGCGAAATAGTAAATTTAAATTATATTCGAATAATAGATATTAGTAATAGAGTGAGATATAATTATTTTTTTTAGAAAACAATTCATAAGAAAAATTTTAAAAATAATTTACAGTCCATCAAATGAACTTCAAAGATTAAATTGGAATCAAATCTGACAATGCTATAATGATTAATTGTTCTATTTTCTTAACCCTGGTTATGTCCAAAACTTAAATAGGATCATTTGAGTCATCTTGTATAACCTAAATATTTATTTTAAAATAAATTTGAATAATAGATAACCGTAATTGAGTGAGATATGACTATTTTTTTTAAACACAAAACATACAAATATTTTTAAAAGTCATTTAGGGTTAATTAAGTTATATCTAAAAATTAAATTAAAACTAATCCGGCACAATCTTTAACGCTTATTATATTTTCTTAATTCTGGTTGTGTTCAAACCGTAAAAAACATCATTTGGCTATCTTGTATATGCGAAATAGTAAATTTAAATACTATTCGTATAATAGATAACAGTAATAGAGTGAGATATAATTATTTTTTTAGAAAACAATTCATAAGAAAAATTTTAAAAATAATTTATAGTCCATCAAATGAACTCCAAAGAATAAATTGGAATCAAATCGGACAATGCTATAATGATTAATTGTTCTATTTTCTTAACCCTGGTTATGTCCAAAACTTAAATAGGATCATTTGAGTCATCTTGTATAACCTAAATATTAATTTTAAAATAAATTTGAATAATAGATAACCGTAATTGAGTGAGATATGACTATTTTTTTTAAACAAAATACATCAAAATATTTTTAAAAGTCATTTAGGGTTAATCAAATTATATCTAAAAATTAAATTAAAATTAAAACGGAACAATCTTTAACGCTATCAGTTATTATATTTTCTTAATTCTGGTTGTGTTCAAACCGTAAAAAACATCATTTAACTATCTTGTATATGCGAAATAGTAAGTTCAAATTCTATTCGAATAATAGATTACAGTAATAGAGTGAGATATAATTATTTTTTTAAAAAACAATTCATAAGAAAAAATTTAAATATAATTTACAGTCCATCACATGAACTTCAAAGATTAAATTGGAATCAGATCGGACAATGCAATAATGATTAATTGTTCTATTTTCTTAACCCTGGTTATGTCCAAAACTTAAAAAGGATCATTTGAGTCATCTTGTTTAACCTAAATATTAATTTTAAAATAAATTTGAATAATAGATAACCGTAATTGTGTAAGATATGACTATTTTTTTAAAACATAATACATAAAATTATTTTTAAAAATTATTTAGGGTTAATGAAATTATATCTAAAAATTGAATTAAAATTAAATCGGAACAATCGCCAACCCTATTAGTTATTACATTTCCTTAACTCTGGTTGTGTTCAAACCGCAAAAAACATCATTTGGCTATCTTGTATATGCGAAATAGTAAATTTAAATTATATTCGAATAATAGATATTAGTAATAGAGTGAGATATAATTATTTTTTTTAGAAAACAATTCATAAGAAAAATTTTAAAAATAATTTACAGTCCATCAAATGAACTTCAAAGATTAAATTGGAATCAAATCTGACAATGCTATAATGATTAATTGTTCTATTTTCTTAACCCTGGTTATGTCCAAAACTTAAATAGGATCATTTGAGTCATCTTGTATAACCTAAATATTTATTTTAAAATAAATTTGAATAATAGATAACCGTAATTGAGTGAGATATGACTATTTTTTTTAAACACAATACATTAAAATATTTTTAAAAGTCATTTAGGGTTAATTAAGTTATATCTAAAAATTAAATTAAAATTAATCCGGCACAATCTTTAACGCTATCAGTTATTATATTTTCTTAATTCTGGTTGTGTTCAAACCGTAAAAAACATCATTTGGCTATCTTGTATATGCGAAATAGTAAATTTAAATTCTATTCGAATAATAGATAACAGTAATAGAGTGAGATATAATTATTTTTTTAGAAACCAATTCATAAGAAAAATTTTAAAAATAATTTACAGTCCATCAGATGAACTCCAAAGAATAAATTGGAATCAAATCGGACAATGCTATAATGATTAATTGTTCTATTTTCTTAACCCTGATTATGTCCAAAACTTAAAAAGGATCATTTGAGTCATCTTGTATAACCTAAATATTAATTTTATAATAAATTTGAATAATAGATAACCGTAATTGAGTGAGATATGACTATTTTTTTTAAACACAATATATTAAAATATTTTTAAAAATCATTTAGGGTTAATCAAATTATATCTAAAAATTAAATTAAAATTAAATCGGAACAATCGTTAACGCGAAGTTATTATGTTTCTTAATTCTGGTTGTGTTCAAACCGTAAAAAACATCATTTGGCTATCTTGTATATGCGAAATAGTAAATTTAAATTATATTCGAATAATAGATATGAGTAATAGAGTGTGATATAATTATTTTTTTAAAAAACAATTCATAAGAAAAATTTTAAAAATAATTTACAGTACATCAAATGAATTTCAAAGATTAAATTGGTATCAAATCGGACAATGCTATTATTGATTAATTGATCCATTTTCTTAACCCTGGTTATGTCCAAAACTTAAAAAGGATCATTTGAGTCATCTTGTATAACCTAAATATTAATTTTAAAATAAATTTGAATAATAGATAACCGTAATTGAGTGAGATATGACTATTTTTTTTTAAACACAATACATCAAAATAATTTTAAAATTCATTTAGGGTTAATCAAATTATATCTAAAAATTAAATTAAAATTAAAACGGCACAATCTTTAACGCTATTAGTTATTATATTTTCTTAATTCTGGTTGTGTTTAAACCGTAAAAAACATCATTTGGCTATCTTGTATATGCGAAATAGTAAATTTAAATTCTATTCGAATAATAGATAACAGTAATAGAGTGAGATATAATTATTTTTTTAGAAAACAATTCATAAGAAAAATTTTAAAAATAATTTACAGTCCATCAAATGAACTTCAAAAATTAAATTGGAATCAAATCGGACAATGCAATAATGATTAATTGTTCTAATTTCTTAACCCTGGTTATGTCCAAAAATTAAAAAGGATCATTTGAGTCATCTTGTATAACCTAAATATTAATTTTAAAATAAATTTGAATAATAGATAACCGTAATTGAGTGAGATATGACTATTTTTTTTATACACAATACATCAAAATATTTTTAAAAATCATTTAGGGTTAATCAAATTATATCTAAAAATTAAATTAATATTAAATCGGAACAATCGCCAACCCAATTAGTTATTACATTTTCTTAACTCTGGTTGTGTTCAAACCGCAAATAACATCAGTTGGCTATCTTGTATATGCGAAATAGTAAATTTAAATTAAATTCGAATAATAGATAACAGTAATAAAGTGAGATTTAATTATTTTTTTAAAAAACAATTCATAAGAAAAATTTTAAAAATAATTTACAGTACATCAAATGAACTTCAAAAATTAAATTGGAATCAAATCGGACAATGCTATAATGATTAATTGTTCTATTTTCTTAACCCTGGTTATGTCCAAAACTTAAATAGGATCAATTGAGTCATCTTGTATAACCTAAATATTAATTTTAAAATAAATTTGAATAATAGATAACACTAATTGAGTGAGATATGACTATTTTTTTTAAACGCAATATATCAAACTAGTTTTAAAAATCATTTATGGTTAATCAAATTATATCTAAAAATTAAATTAAAATTAAAACGGAACAATCTTTAACGCTATCAGTTATTATATTTTCTTAATTCTGGTTATGTTCAAACCGTAAAAAACATCATTTGGCTATCTTGTATATGCGAAATAGTAAGTTCAAATTCTATTCGAATAATAGATAACAGTAATAGAGTGAGATATAATTATTTTTTTAAAAAACAATTCATAAGAAAAAATTTAAATATAATTTACAGTCCATCACATGAACTTCAAAGATTAAATTGGAATCAGATCGGACAATGCAATAATGATTAATTGTTCTATTTTCTTAACCCTGGTTATGTCCAAAACATAAAAAGGATCATTTGAGTCATCTTGTATAACCTAAATATTAATTTTAAAATAAATTTGAATAATAGATAACCGTAATTGAGTGAGATATGACTATATTTTTTAAACACAATATATTAAAATAGTTTTAAAAATCATTTATGGTTAATCAAATTATATCTAAAAATTAAATTAAAATTAAATCGGAACAATCGTTAACGCGAAGTTATTATATTTTCTTAATTCTGGTTGTGTTCAAACCGTAAAAAACATCATTTGGCTATCTTGTATATGCGAAATAGTCAATTTAAATTCTATTCGAATAATAGATAATAGTAATAGAGTGAGATATAATTATTTTTTTAGAAAACAATTCATAAGAAAAATTAAAAAAATAATTTACATCCCATTAAATGAACTTCAAAGATTAAATTGGAATCAAATCGGACAATGCTATAATGATTAATTGTTCTATTTTCTTAACCCTGGTTATGTCGAAAACTTAAAAAGGATCAATTGAGTCATCTTGTATAACCTAAATATTAATTTTAAAATAAATTTGAATAAAAGATAACCGTAAGTGAGTGAGATATGACTATTTTTTTAAAACATAATACATAAAATTATTTTTAAAAATTATTTAAGGTTAATCAAATTATATCTAAAAATTTAATTAAAATTAAATCGGAACAATCGCCAACGCTATTAGTTATTACATTTTCTTAACTCTAGTTGTATTCAAACCGCAAAAAACATCATTTGGCTATTTTGTATATGCGAAATAGTAAATTTAAATTATATTCGAATAATAGATATTAGTAATAGAGTGAGATATATTTATTTTTTTAGAAAACAATTCATAAGAAAAATTTTAAAAATAATTTACAGTCCATCAAATGAACTTCAAAGATTAAATTGGAATCAAAACGGACAATGCTATAATGATTAATTGTTCTATTTTCTTAACCCTGGTTATGTCCAAAACTTAAATAGGATCAATTGAGTCATCTTGTATAACCTAAATATTAATTTTAAAATAAATGTGAATAATAGATAACAGTAATTGAGTGTGATATGACTATTTTTTTTAAACGCAATATATCAAAATATTTTTAAAAATCATTTAGTGTTAATCAAATTATATCTAAAAATTAAATCGGAACAATCGTTAATGCGAAGAGTTATTATATTTTCTTAATTCTGGTTGTGTTCAAATCATAAAAAACATCATTTGGCTATTTTGTATATGCGAAATAGTAAATTTAAAATCTATTCGAATAATAGATATTAGTAATAGAGTGAGATATAATTATTTTTTTAAAAAACAATTCATAAGAAAAATTTTAAAAATAATTTACAGTCCATCAAATGAACCTCAAAACTCTCACGAGATGTG